>NC_064834.1:10125000-11435000 GCF_024166365.1 Elephas maximus indicus
TTAGAAGGAGGGTGCATTCTGAAGAGCAAAAACAACGAATATCTCCCGCATTGAGGCTCTCAAAAAAAAATAATAATAATTTTTTTTTTCTCCTAAGACTTGAGCAGAGGCTGCATGTAGGCTTGCTGTTGTTAGCTGCCGTGGAGTAAGCCCCTGACTCGTGGTGACCCGATGCATAATGGATCATTGTGATCCCTGGGTTTTTATTGGCTCATTTTTGGAAGTAGATTGCCAGGCCTTTCTTCCTAGTCCATCTTAGGCTGGAAGCTCTGCTGAAACCTGGTCAGCAACATGCAAGCCTCCACTGGGTAGCGGCTGCACGTGAGATACATTGACCAGTAATCAAAGCAAGCTGAGTTGTAGTCTGGTCAGGACATCCCAGCATTCTCTGTTGTGGCTGCCAGTTGTCTGTCCTCTGACCTTGGGGCTGTGTTAAACAGAGTCTTCTTTGCTGCACTGTTGGGATCAATTTCCTCAGCCTTCTGCCCCCATTTAGAGAAACAGCCTGCCTCCTCCAGACTAGCTCTATTGACAACTGGGTAAAATGATTATTTTCTTTCTCACTAGGAGGGAGAATGCTTTTCTTTCCTTTGTGATTAGCAAAGTACTAGATGTGGCAATGGGTATGAAATTATCTTATCACCCCGCCCTCCTTGATTTTTTTCGCTTAACAGGAAATGGTTAACACAAGGGTTTGGGATTGAGGATGTAATACACACTCTCAGCTGTATTGTTTTCATTTTTGTCCTCGTTACATGTACAGTTCTCTTGAGAACTTGAAACATCCTAGTAGATTGGAGGTAGCCACATCAGCCAGTGAGCTAACAGGTTTGCTGTTACCTAACTGTTAAACTACTCCATTTACCATGGCATAGGGTGTCCAAGCAAAGCTTCTCCAACCAGTACATTGGTCAACAAATTAAAGCCCCACGAGTTTTTAGGTGGAAAGATAAGCCAACACAGACCGGGTTTAGCCTTTGTTAACCCTCAATGACCTCCCCCATGTAGAAGCCAGTTCCCTTGGGACAGGCTCTCAGTAAAGAAGGGGTATAACAGAGGAAGCGGGAAGGTAGGAATTGGATTAGCTTTCTTCCCTTTCAGCTGTGGGATCATGAGGCTCAAGGGAAAAGCTGGGTAATAGTGACCCTAAGGACCTGACCCAAATCGGGGAAAGCTGCCTTAAGATGAAGCAGCCCAAAAAAGCATGACTAGGTGAGATAGAACGTAAAGACCAGAAACTTCCTAAATTTCAGCTTGCACGAGAGTCTTGGAGTAGGAGTTATGCAGATACTGAATGGTTCAAGTTCAACGTAGGAGGAAAACCATGAACTTTGAGTATTGACCGCTATGTGGTTGTGGTTGTTGGGTCTCTAACCACCCCCACTTGCTTTCTTTATGATAAAATGCTGCTGAATTCCCTTGACAAGTACTCCTTAAAATTCATTCCCATCTTGTCAGCAGCTACCAATAGGCGGGAGGCTTTGCGGGGAGGTTGGACGAGGAAAGCATGATTAGAAGGCTCAGCAAAGAGACAGAAGAGATTCTAGCATATGTATTTGATATAAATATTATAGTTTTACAGAGACATCTAGATCAATATATGCCACATTTCATCTACCTTCTTGACAAAGTGAGCACAACGTATTCGGGGAAAGCTGTATAGGATTTTCAATTTACTCTGTATGATTTATTGTGACAGGAGAGCTATGGGTTTTTTAAGTTCTTTATACTTGTTCCAGTAAAAATGGATATAGTATCTTTAAAAATAAACAGCCCAGAGCTGTGCATTTTACATTGTCTTCCTGGAGTAAGGCACTGCTCAAGAGAGATCTAAGACCTCCCCGCCCTTGGGGGACCTGGTTGCAGTCAGACTGACTTCAGTTCTTGCTCTTTAGCTTTTTTAGAGGAGTGGGGGTAGTGAAGAAGGTAAACAAGGAGCTACTACAGTTGTCTAGACAAGATGCGATGATGCCTTGAACTTGGATGGTGGCAGAGAGCTGGAGCACCCTGGAAGGATTCATTAATGTCAGCTGGGAACTTGGTCAGTCACCACAGTCCAATCAGTATGGGCCCCTTCATTTTATAGTGACCGTCCCCAGGCCACATAGGACTGGAACCTCCGCCTCCCAATTCCCAGCCAAGATCCTCTCCATGGCGCTAGCTGCTCCCTCTATTTGGAAGGCATCAAACAGAGGGGTATCTCTGCCTTTGCTCCGGCACTTGTCTCGCACTGAATCACTGGTCCTCAGTTTCTGCATTAAAATAACCCAGATACTAGACTAAGTATCTCCACATGCTGATCTGATGCAACGGTAAATGTGAGAATGTGGAGGGGAGCCCATCATTGTCACAGCTCCTATTTTCAAAGGCCACTGGGTCTAAGAATCACTACCTGAATCCTTTCTATGGTATGTAGATTATAGTTTTTATTGAACGTAAACCAGGGCTTTGAACCAGTTCTTCCTGGTTCAGTCATGGCCTTGGAAGCAAAACCGGAATAGACCTGGATTTTTATAATTTGGGTCAACCAGAACAGTAACTGGAATGGGAAAAATTACAGATAGGAGCCCTGCTAGAAACCTAATCTCCCTCTTAGAAAACAAGGGCAGCATATGCACTGCATAGCAACCGAATCTCTTGCCCTTCAGATTCACGGCCGACAGTGCCCCTGTGAATGTGTGTCGCTCTCCACAGTCCAGCCAATAACCCAGTCTCATGGGTCAGGCTCCTGAAAGGGCTCACCTCTTCCGAATCTCCCGTTTCAGGCCTTTGACCTGTAATTTTTCCTGTTCCAGTTGTTGTTCTGGTTCACCCAAACTGTAAAAATTCACATCTGTTCCAGTTGCGCTTCATTGGCCATGATGGAACTGGTTTGAACCAGTTTGAAGCCCTGAACTAAACTCAACCTCAGTGGGTCTCTGGATGTCTGTTCAAGTGAAATGTCACTTATGCAAAAGTCACAAGTTTTGTCTGGCTGCTGTCCTTCCTGCACCCTTTCTGCTTCCCTCTCTCGTGCTTCCTGCCATGAGTCAGTTATGCTACATTGTTCGTTCTGAATGGCACCAGTGGTGTTGAGCTCTGAAACTGCTGTTCCAACTCTGCTTGGGCATCACCGAGAGCAGGGTAGGGAGACTGAGAAAACTGTGCTGGATTTGTTGCTGGAGGTGGGGATGATAAATTACGGGAGAAGCACACCAATGCATTTAGTGAGGATGTGCCCAGGAAATACGCAGCTGGAGCTTTTCTGGGGAATCCTGGTAGAGTTCATGATACCAAAGAAAACAAACCCATTGCCGTTGAGTCAATTCTGCCTCCTAGTGACCCTACAGGACAGAGTAGAACTGCCCCACTGGATTTCAAAAGCTGTAGTCTTTATGGAAGCAGACCGCCACATCCTTCCTGCACAGAGCAGCTGGTGGGTTTGAACCACCGACCTTTTTTTTGGTTAGCAGCTGAGTGCTTAGTCACTGTGCTACCAGGGCTCCTTAGAGTTCCTAATAGACGACGTTATTTTTCTTCTGGTTAGCCGCGTGATGTCCTGTTTGCTCCACCACCCTCCCGTGTTACCAGTTCCAGCTGCTGTCAAGTTGACACTGACTTGTGGAGCCCCTATGTGTGTCAGAGTAGAGCTGTGCTCCGTAGGGTTTTCAAAGGCTAATTTTTCAGAAATAGATCACCTGGCCTTTTTTCTGAGGCACCTCTGGGTGGACTCCAGCCTCCAACTTTTCAGTTAGCAGCCAAGCACGTTAACTGCCTGCAGCACCCATTCAGCCTAGTTCATGTTTATGGACCCCTGGCCCAGCACAAGACACCGCCAGCTTAAACTTGATGAGTAAGTCATTCCTGGCTTTAACTTCTTTCCGGAAAATGCCATCTGCTACTCTTTTGACATTTAAGATGTTTTCTCATTCATGTGAGATGTGTCTTTTTTTTTAAAACCCAATCCTATGAGGTATTTGGGTATGTCTAGGAAGTATCCACAACTGTGCCCCTATGTACTTTATTTTATATATGAATATGTATGCAGCAAACACACAAATGTATATACATTTGTCTACAGAAACACTTATACATTCACACCCATACGTTCATATATCGCTATCTATGCGTATATAAACGTACCTATCTACCTATGTGTCTTAGCCATCTAGTGCTCCTGTAACAGAAATACCACAAGTGGATGGCTTTAACAAAGATAAATTTATTCCCACGGACTAGGAGCTGAGAAGTTCAAATTCAGGGTACCAGCTCCAGGGGAAGGCTTTCTCTCTGTCGGCTCTGGGGGAAGGTCCTTGTCATCAGTCTTTTCTGCTCAGGGGTTTCACAGCACAGGGACCCCTGAGATGTATCCTTTAATCTGAGCCATTAACATTAACTTGCGTTACCTTTGCCCAAGATTTTGTTCACAGAGCTAAGCAAAAGCTTTAAAAGACAAAGTCTGTCAGATCAGAAGTGGTTATTAATTTAAATGTGTTGGCCATCTACACCAACCATGTGGCCAGGCCCTATAGAAATCAGTTAAGATAGCCAGTGGTCTAAAAGTTAAAATCCAGAGCCATAGATGGTACCAGTTTAGCTCCCTTCATAGTTACCCTAAATAGTCTCCATTGTTAACGGATGGTTTGGATCTTTGTTAACCCCTGGATTTCTGAGGCTGGTGGGGAAGTCCTGTGCTGGGCGTGGCATGCTGTGGTGTCTAAAATGATCATTGGCAGAACTTCACAATCCCTGGGCTTACCACAAATTATGTGGCATAAGTTAAAACTTTGATTAGAGTTCCTCACCAGTGGGACTCCTGATTTCTGCCCATCACTCACTCGTTGCTGTCTTGAGCCCTCTAACCCGACTGACCAGAATCTAGTGATACTGCAACAGGTGATGCTGTAGGTCAGGTTCACCATCATCCACCCCAGTCCCCAAGCTAAGCCTCTTTCCTGGCCCACTGAGGGCCCCTTCAACATCCCCTCTACCCTGTGTCCGAAGGACCTTCTGTTGGCCCAGCCCTGCCCTGTTTTGAAGACGCAGAAGCTGAAGCCCTCCAGCCTGTGTACTTTCCGAGTCCCTGGATAGTGCAGACACTCGGCTGCTAACCAAAAGCTTGGTGGTTTGAATCCACCCAGCAGCACCTCAAAAGAAAGGCCTGATGATATACTTCTAAAAAATCAGCCGTTGAAAAAACCCTGTGGAGACAGTTCTGCTCTGACACACGCGGGGCCCCCATGAGTCGGAATCGACTCAATGGTGCCTTTTTCTTTTTTTTTTTTTGGATGTTCTTTCCTTTCCACCACCATCATCTTAGTATTAGGGTCAGAGACCTGGATAGCATCCTGGACATGCCACTTTTACTTGGCTGAGGAAGCTGGGCATGTGACTCACGGAAATTGAGCTTCAGAGAGGTTATCTGAAAAGATGCGGCTAAGAAGGCAGGGTTGTTTGGAAATTCGGTGAGATTATATAGGCCACAGCACTTTATATCTTTTAGGTAGTGATTCACAGATGTCTCATTGATTCCAGCAGTTAATAATGCTTCCAATGGGCCAAAGCCTTTTCTCACATCTGTTTAAACAAAGAGATAGCTATTTACTACTTAAATAAATCTACTGAAAGAAACCCTCAGCAAGTCTCGTGAATCAGATACTTCCCTAGCCCTTCCAAAGCTCTGACATTTTAGTTATAAGAGGTAGAATTTGAGACCTTGCCCCAGACTATTCAGTTATTTAGCATTAGAGTTGAGTTTGAATCCTTAACACAGGACTATCAAAATATGAATCTCAAATGGTAGATCTGTGGGTGTCATGGAACCCAGCAGAGATACCTTGGGTGGGGATCTTTTTGGAGTTCCCCTGATCATGTGGTATTAACAGTCATCATTTTCTTTCTAAGGATGGCACAGCCTCCTCTCAATCTTAGCATATTTTCAATAAATAAAGATACATTAAATTCCACTTCTTTTCTCTCTGCAATAACATCTCTCCCCAAACCACTTCCACTGGAATTTTCAAAAGTCCTGAAAATATTTGAGGGAAGTAACTTTTCCCCTCTCCCCTTCCACCCCTGGTGCTCCTGTGGGGCCACTGTCCCCAGACACTGGCTGGTAGAAGCAGATCTCCTCATCAGATGCTGAGTCAAAGAGGTGGCTTCTCCCCAGCCATCAATTCTAACTGCATTCCAACATTTTCAGTATGTGGGCTCTTCGGTCACTTTCACTCTACGGAAAACAAAATGGAGGGAGATGATTATTGGCACGAAAGGGGGAAGCCGTAAATCTTCAAATCAGATACAGGACAGATTGGAACAATATGAGTCCTCCAAGGTTGCCGTAATAATGCCCCTAATAACTCTCCTTGGGCAAAAAGGCAATCTGCTTTCAATCAATCTCGCTTTTTCTGAGCAAAAATACCAATTATGTTGAAGGAAGATTTTTTTTTTCTTCCTTTTTGATAAAGACTGCTCTCTACCCCCAAGATCATGCTGTAGCTAAAAGATGTATTTTCCATTGTCTAGAATAGTATTGGACAGCTAGCACCAAATGAGAAAAGGCAATCCTTTTTTTTTTTTTTCTTCTTTCTCTCCTTTTTTGCCAGCATTTGTCTTCTTCTTAAGAGAAGTGAAAGCTAATTAAAGGCTTAAGGGATAATATTGATTGCATTGGAATATATTTTATATACCCGGCACATCTTCAGCTAAGAGAACCCTGACTCTTTCTGAGGCGGAATAAATCAGCTGGCTGAGCCTTTGATTCAGGGTGGGAGGGGGCTCATCTCCTCTCCTTCCACCTCACACTCATCTTTCCCAGGGATGAAGGATTTCAGAAGAGGAGGGCATGCTGGCAGACTTTCATTTGCTTCTTTGTGTACTGGATAGAAAGGATGAATGTTCAGGCATTTCCCCGGACCTCTCATTGATTTGAATCCAGCTTTGAATAATAACCGGGCTTACTCTGGTACAGAACTTTGAACTTTGCAATGCCTGGAGCAATACCAAGACACTGGCTGGGTGGCCTTAACCCTTATTGAATGTGGGGCTAAGTAACTTCCCCAGGATCACACACATCCTTGGTGGCAGAGCAGGAGATCAGATCTGGCTACTTGTCACATCCAGGTAATGGAAGAACCCCGATCATGAATGTGTCCTGTGGCAGAACCCATTAGCTGGATTCATATTGACCTTGTTCTTAATCTTGCATGTTTGTGGGCAGGAAGCATTAGAGCTGTGCTGAGCAGCTCCGTTGCCATGTGTGGGGCAGTCGGGTCAGGAGGAGGGTCCTATTTCTCCATCGCTTCTGAGCACACCAAGCAAATTCAGAATCAGAAATCTTACTCAGAACATGGAAATTCACTTGCACTCCATTTTGTCCACAAAAACGCACATGCATCCCAAGAAACATTTTAATATATGACATGATGAAAATGTATATAATCTGTGTGTTTAATTTGCACTGTATATTCTAACATACAGCGTGTTCACGGCTGTGCAGTGAGGAGGGAGTCAGTCACGTGGGTTTCAGGCATAAAATTTGGATAGGTGGCCAGAGCACCTTCCCTGAAGGTTCAGGCTAAAGAGCAAAGTGATCATGCTGAGACGTCTCTCCTGAAGTAGTCCCCTGACATTCCTCCCTCCCAGTGATGGCCGCTGCTTGCCCAATCTCTGACTGCATCGCCGGAACAATAACAGTCCATAATGGTGATATTATTAACTGCACGATGCATATTATTGATTTACTCTTTGTTCTGCATCATTTTCCTTTCACCGTGAGTTTACTGCATTATTCGCACACACTTACTCAAGCACCAAATTACAGCGAAAGGGCAGGCTCTTGTAATGGCGCCTAATGGGACATCGCATAAGCCATCATCACTGCCTCTTACTACGAGTACCTCCAGCCAGTGAGCGCTCTGCCTGGTTGGAACGTGCACAGAGCAATTAGGAAGTGCAGGAGACCTGGCCACTCTAAATTTTTGCCCAGCAAATTACCGTGCTTCATGTTTGCCACCTGCCCAAGCCTCAAAGCCTGGCCAGGAATTCTGCCCCAGTCACTGTCAGCCTAAGTGGGCTGGAGACCTGGGCTGAGCCCCTTGCCGTAGTCTCTTTATAAGAAGCCAGCGAGTTTCACCTCCACGTTCAGTCCCCACTTTGGGCTTGGGGCTAATTCTTGTACCAAAATTGTTACTGGGAATCATGTGGCTAATGTAAGCTGGCACAGTAGCAGCCCAGGGAAAAAGCCAGGAGCCCCCAAAAGTTGGAGGGGCAGCTGCAGTTCTGGAAGAGGGTCTCGTGTCCTCAGGGGCAGCCACCATCTCCAGAAAAAGAAGTCCAAACCACTGTTGAACAAGACCATCAATCCGGCCTCATGCCTTCCTGGCTTCTCCCCGGCTTGGGGTAAATCCCTTTGGCTCTCTTGGAAATCCCAGGCCCCCTGAGAGAGTCGCCCCTTGGGGATGCGCAGCCTGCCAGCACGATCCCCGATTCCACAGGCGTCCCATCCTCGTTTCGCCCTGAGTAATGCTCACTTACTGTAAAGTGTTCCATGCCCCCATTGTCAGAGGAGTTATGGCGGAAAAATGCAAAATTCCCTTTTTACTGCTTATGGCCAGCACAGCCTATAACGTGTCAAGCTGCACATTAGCCACCCTGATAAAAGTCCGCTTTCTTATACACAAAATCATCATTTCAGCAAGATTTGTTATCTCATTACCTGATAAGCTCTATGTCATAAACCAAGACTCATACAGTAAATCTCCTGGGAGGACGCTTTGTGGGCAGACAGGGAGAGATATGAATCTGCAGGGGGCTTGATAATGCAGCATTTAAACGCAAGCATAATGTCACTTATTGTTAAATGCATAAAACCACTTGGCCAAACGTTGAGCTGTTAATAGGATTTTGTGCAGCATCAGGTGAGGAGCCATATGCTTTTCCTGCCTAGGTGTCTCTAAGCACCTGCTAGCCCCGCTGCTTTGCCTCACAGCCCTCCAGGGATGGGAGCTGGGTTTTATGGTGGCCACGGGAGGTGATGGATGCTTCCCCTGCAGCTGCTGTGTGTCCTCTGTCTTGCCAGGGAGTGAGGTGCTGGGGCGTCTCTGGGCCCCGCAGATCTAACTGGCTTTTCCCATGCAGGCACATTGTGGTCTGTGGACACATCACTCTGGAGAGTGTTTCCAACTTCCTGAAGGACTTTCTGCACAAGGACCGGGACGATGTCAACGTGGAGATTGTCTTTCTTCACAAGTAAGAGGCCCCTGGTGTTTGCAAGCCCTTGACCCAACCACACGCCCTGCAGGAGACTCCCTAAATGCCCATGGGGCGGGGGGTGATGGTGTCAGCATTGGGGGCAGGGCAGAGTTGATTAAGCCATCCTCTCTGCCGGCGTCATTGGAGAAGAAAATCCAGAAGCAATGGAAAGGAAAGCAATCACTAGCTAAACAGGAGAGCAGAGCCTGCCTCTGGGGAGGCAATTCTGAGCCCGAGTCTGCATTCCTCTCTGGAAGAAATAACAGTAGGGTTCATTGTTGGTCACACACGTCATTACTGTTCCCTCAGCAACCCGGGTCTGTGTGATCCAGGTGTATCCGCAGCATCTGGGTGTGAGATGATTATCTGTGTGGTGTGGACAGTTTGGGGATGCAGGAGTGAGCTGTTGACCAAGCCAGACACACAGAAGAGAGAGCAGGGTATAGAGTTATAACAGCAGCAACAACTGCCATTTCTAGAAGCCTCCAGTGTGGGGTGCTCTGCCTGACACTGTACATGCTATCTTTCATTTCATCAGCAAAAGGAGTAAAAGTACATGCTCCAGACTCAGATCTCTTGATCTGAACCCTGTCTCGACTGAACAGGGTACGTAACCTCCCTCAACTTCCACATCCATAAAATGGGGAGATGCTAATGGTTGCTACCTCATCAGGCTGTGTGAGAATGAAGTGAAACAATCCATGTAAAGGGTGCAGTCAGGCACACAGCAAGTGTTCAATAAATGCTAGCTGTTATCATCAAAGGTAAAACATACTGGGCTGCACGACCAGTTTAGGAGGTAAGTCTTATCTTCATTTAACAGATGAGGAAAGCAAGATGTCACCCCTTCACCTGAGTTTCTTGAGGTTTTTAGTTTTGCCCGATCCCTTTATAGGTAAAAGGTAGTTTGCCGCAGGAATGGAGAGAATTTGGGGACTTAGCCGTCTTGGCCTGGGCAACACTATCTTCTTTTAAGGAGATGGCAATACCATGGCGCCGCGTTGCGAAGGGCAAGGACAAAGGTCTGTGGTGGTGGTGGTGTTGGCTGGACCCAGTGTTCACTGCCCAGGGCTCCACCCTGCCCAGGGGTGCACTGAGATGTTAGAATCCTGGAGGTGACTTCAGTACAGGCTTTTGTTCTGTACATCCCCTTTTCTGGCATTTGTTCACAGAATGCCCTGCGTTCTGGTGCTGCCCAAATTTCTGACTTGCCACCATCTTTAAGAACTAGCATTTTCCTTCTCGGTACTGACTTCTCCAGACTCTGGAAAGATAGGCCAGGCTATGGAGCAGGTGCCCATGGGCCCAGTTCAGTGCTTGGCCACTGACTATCAGCCGTGGGACCGTTCTCTTCCAGAACATTTTGGGAAGTTCAAGAGAAACGTAGTATATAGGTTCTGCCCTCACACGGGTTGGGGAATTCAAGATGAGCACTTTGGTAACAATTAGAGGACAACATAAGATCCTGAGTTAGCCAATGGATGCTGAGGTCGGGTTAATTAGTATTGGGGCATCAGTGTCAGGGAGAGATAGGTGCTGCTTAGTTACCAGGGCAGACCTGTGAAATGGACCCTGGGAGACTGGCTGGATTTGTATGGGCAGCTGCTTTTCTCTCCCCAACTGCTTTCATCTGAATAAACAAGCTGGCTGCTCATGGTTTGGTTGCTGGGACTCACCTTCTCGTCCCCATTATCTATCAGTGTCAGACTCATGGTAGATGTCCCCATTAGTTAATCTTTCAAAGCTTTGGGTTAATAACATACCTTGCTCTAGTGTTCTTTTGAGGTTTAAATGAGTGAATACTTGCCAGGTGCTTAGAGCCGTGTCTGTCATGTATTAAATGCTCGAAATGTTAACATATCAATACTAAATACGTAATAAATGTTAGGCAAGTGCTGACTTACCACTTGGCACAATAAAAAAAGAAATTGTCATCAAGTTGATCCTGACTCATAGAGACTCTATAGGACAGCAGAGCAGAACTGCCCCATAGGGTTTCCAAGGCTGTAATCTTTACAGAAGCAGACTGCCGCATCTTTCTCCTATGGAGTGGCTGGTAGATTCGAACCACTAACCTTTAGGTTAGCAGCCGAGCACTTTAGCCACTGCACCACCAGCGCTCCTACTTGGCACTTAGTAGGTTCTAATTGGAGCCCTGGTGGTGCAGTGGTTAAGCATTCAGCTGCTAACCAAAAGGTCGGCCGTTTGAATCCACTAGCCATTCCTTGGAAACCCTATGGGGCAGTTCTACTCTGTCCTGTAGGGTCACTATGAGTCGGAATCAACTTGAAGGCAATGGGTTTGGGTTTTAGGTTTTAATTAAATATAGATTCCCAGTGCCTAGCACAATAATGTATAGAGAATAGGCATTTTTCATCTCTGCAGATGTTGTAAATGAATGAATAGGTTAGTGTTTTTTAACATGTGTTCTCCAGGGGGAAACATGTGAAGTCCTACAACTCGCATGCACAGTGTACCAGGTGCGTGGAGTGAGTCTGTAAGAGCAGCACCGAGGAAGGTCATCCTGTCTGTGGCTTCTTAGGGTGACATTTTTGAGCCAGGCCTTGCGGGATGAGAAGTCTGTGAAGTGGAGAAGCAGGGGAAGGCCACTTCTGGTGAAGGGAACAGAAGGACAGCTGTCTTAGGGGAACCTTTGACCAGTCACTGATGTCATGGCCTTGGTTTCTCTATTCCAAATGTAGCATTTCCATCCGTAACAAAATCAAAGGCATTTGGCCCCAGGCTATAGAATTTGTAGAGATCGTGAGCGCCTTCTTTTACCTGGGTATAGGTTTTTGGTGTTCATTTGGCCTGGGTTTTCTGTCTCTTGAGTGTGAACCCTGTATTTATGGCAAGGAAAGGGGCTGTTTGGAGGGCGAAAGCTCCTTCCAGGACTGCCTCTGTGGACATTAGAGACAGGAGGCGGTGGAGGCGGAATACCCCTGTTTGTTATGTTAATGGATCTTTCTTCTCTCCCTGCACAGCATTTCCCCTAACCTGGAGCTTGAAGCTCTGTTCAAACGGCATTTTACTCAGGTGGAATTTTATCAGGGCTCAGTCCTCAATCCACATGATCTTGCGAGAGTCAAGGTAAGGAAGAGCAGGTGACTTCTGCTTTTACTCCACCTGGGGGCAGGGAGGTCTGACACAGTGGTGAGGGGACATGCCTCCTAGGATGGCCAAAAGGCACTCCTGCATCTCTAACGAGATACCTCAGGTGCTACCAATGTTGACATCACCCTTCCATGGATCCCAAGGCTTTGTTCTGCTGGCCCGTGCTAGGCCTCCTCTAAGCATCCCACACTTAACTAGTCATAACCAGCTAACCAGCTGCTGTCGAGTCAACCCCAACTCATGGTGACCCCAGGTGTGTAAGAGTAGAAATGTGCTCTGTAGGGTTTTCAAGGACTCATTTTTTGGAAGTAGATCCCCAGGCCTTTTTTCTGAGAAACCTTTGGGTGGACTTGAACCTCCAACCTTTCAGTTAGCAGCCAAGCACATTAATTGTTTCTACCACCCAGAGACTCCCTGGACTAGTCATAGCATGAACTTATTTTGCTGGTTCCCTCAATATCCACCACTCCTAAAGGAAGTGGGCCAGTCTATGCGCTCGGGAGTCTCGAACACAACATAATCAAGTGAGTCCTATCTTGAATGTTAAGTTGGGCTCAACAAAGCTCAGACACTTATTATTTACACCTGTAAGGAACATTAAGGATAGAGGATAAAATAAATTTTTCATAAGCTATAAAAATTTTTGAGCTTCCTTTTTCCCCCACCAAAGATTCAAAGTGCAAAAATTTAACATGCAGGTATCTGATAGTATTTGGTAACAGGCAAATCTGCCTTTCCAGAATTTGCTAAGTTAGAATTTCTCATAAAGCGTACCTGAGGCTTAAAAGGGAAAGACGTGCTAATTTACTCATATTGTATGGATTTTGGAAGCACGCTCAATATTTGCAAGGCAGTGGGTATACGTTAATATTATAAATCCACTGGAGTTAAAATGCCAAGTGAATCAGTAAATAATATAGCGGGCAACTATGAATAAGCCAGAGAGTTTGGGTAAAGTCTTTGGATTATTAAGGAAAACTAGAAACAATTTTTGATACAGTATGGGGGAAACTGTGCCCTCCCACCAATGCAGGAAGAATGGTCTATTAGCCACAAAATGCCAAGTAGGACAGATTACTGACCTGAGCCAGCATGAGAATTCTTCTCCTTATTTAGTCCAGGTAATCTTAATATCATCCAAACATTATCCAAGTTGGGGCTAATGTGAAGTCTTAGGAGAACATAAACTTATGGACCTAATTTAAATGGAAACAATTGTTAGCATTATCAAGTTCATGACCCCCCCCGAGGATCTTTTGGCTCATGTTTAAGAGAGCAGTGGGTTTATGGGTAGGTGACATAAGTGGTCTGGGTTCGTCTGCTAACCTAAAAGCTGGCAGTTGGAACCTACCCAGCTGCTCTGCGGAAGAAAGGCCTGGTGAACTGCTTCCGTAAAGATGACAGTCAAGAAAGCTCCATGGAGCGGTTCTGCTCTGTGATATGGAGTCGCAGGTTTTTGGGGTTTGGCTCAAGTTTAGATTGAGTCAGCAGATTATATTTTGTAATCATCTGTAACATATTTCATACACCTGAATTTATTGTCTTCTGAATATCTGAATAATAATTGAATACTAAACAATATGGAGCTGCTATCTGATCTCCTTTTATTCCACAGAGAATGAAGATATGAAAAAAGGTTAGATGGAGAACTTCAAAGTCTAAATTTCTGAGTCCCCAAGAACTGTTACCTTGTTAACCTGACGGGAGGGCTTTAGCCTACCCACCTCCATTTCTCCACTGGGACAATTAGGATGGTGGTGCAGGCTGTTGGGAAATGAGGAGGGGAATTCTGAACGGAAATGCTTAATTAATTGTTATTTAAAGAAACTGAGAAATCTAGCAAGTGACTATGCCAAATGTGAAGTATAATTATCAAGGTGCGTGTTGTATCCTCCCGCATCTACAAGATGAAACGTTGATACCATAACAAGAATTTTCAGCCTGTACTTTTGGCAAAAACTAGAATCTCTCAGGATTATTACTATTATTATTTTTCTTCCTATTGCAAAGCACCAGGTTCTCCACGAGCTGTCAGCAGAGAGAGACTGCAACCATGGGCCGCTACTTATGTTTGTCTTTTGTGATTTTCCTTTTGGTGTCTTAGATAGAGTCAGCAGATGCATGCCTGATCCTTGCCAATAAGTACTGCGCTGACCCGGATGCTGAAGATGCTTCCAACATCATGAGGTGACCTTGGGGAGGCCGGGGAGGGTCTCAGGCGTGGCACTCTGCCGTCCACTCAGTGTCCTTTGTTGGGGCCCCCTGTAGAGGACCGTCCCTGCTGCACCTTCTTTCCCCCATGAGCCACCGCACAACTGGCCACCTGCGTAGGCCCAGGGGAGCCGAGGCGGTTGGTGATGGGTGATAAAGGCATTGACATAGGGCACCGTCAGCAGGAAGCTTACCTTTAACAGATGGGAACTCTGGGCTCACAGGTAGTATGGGGTTTGCGGTACCTTGAGACAGAAGCAGAAAAGGAAAGACAGATTTAATGAGTCCAGACCTGAATTAAGTTACCATGTTCGTTAAGAGGGAGTGGACCTGAGAGATTACATCTGGGAGTGATACTGTCCCCCTCGGACATTTGACAATATCTGGGGACGTTTCTGGTTATCACAACTGGGGGGATGCTCCTAGCAAATTAGTGAGAAGAGGCCAGGGATGCTGCTAATCATGGTATAATACACAGGATGGCCCCCCACAACCTACAGTGCACAGGATGGCCCCCACAACCTACAGTGCACAGGGTGGCCCCCCATAACCTACAGTGCACAGGATGGCCCCCACAACCTACAGTGCACAGGATGGCCCCCACAACCTACAGTGCACAGGACCGCCCCCCATAACCTACAGCGCACAGGATGGCCCCCACAACCTACAGCGTACAGGTTGGCCCCCACAACCTACAGTGCACAGGATGGCCCCCCATAACCTACAGTACACAGGATGGCCCCCACAACCTACAGTGCACAGGATGGCCCCCACAACCTACAGTGCACAGATCGCCCCCACAACCTACAGTGCACAGGATGGCCCCCACAACCTACAGTGCAAGGATGGCCCCCCATAACCTACAGTACGCAGGATGGCCCCCACAACCTACAGTGCATAGAATGGCCCCCACAACCTACAGTGCACAAGACGGCCCCCCATAACCTACAGTACACAGGATGGCCCCCACAATCTACAGTGCACAGATGGCCCCCACAACCTACAGTGCAAGGATGGCCCCCCATAACCTACAGCGCACAGGATGTACCCCCACAGCCTATAATGTACAGAATAGCCCCCCCCACAACAGAGAAATATCTGGCCCAAAATGTTGATAATGGCTAAATGGAGAAACCCCGTGTTAGGGCTTTCCCAGGTGTGTCTACAGCCTGTTGATTAGTAACCCCACCCCCCAAAAAGCAGCTTACTGACCAATAAGCTTGTTTCAACCAGTTTCCCAAAATTAAATTGTTTTCATCACTGAAAGCCCTCTCAGTGCTATGCTATTTTTTTCCTCAGTGCTATTATGAATCTTAGAGAATTCTACAGAGAATTTCTCAAACCTCTTTGGACTACAAGCTCTACCCCCACTCCCTTTTTTTGACACACCATCTTCTGTGGGGACCTTCTTTGGAAAACACTGTCCTGTGCCTTTACTGTAAGTGGGTTAAAAACCAAACCAAACCCGTTGCTACTGAGTCAATTCTGACTCCTAGCGATCCTATTGGGCAGGAAAGAACTGCTCCACAGGGTTTCCAAGGAGCTGCTGGTAGACTCAAACTGCCGACTTTTTGGTTAGCAGCCAAGCTCTTAACCAGTACAGTCTCTACTCCAGCTCTAACATCTTTTTCTTTTCTCTTTTCCAAAGAAAATTGTTGAGTTTTTGTTCTGTCCCTGGACCCGTATTTCAGATATCCTGTGACTGTGAAATGATCAGAAAGTTCAGACATTTTGCCCCAGTTTAAGTCCCTCTGGAATTCTTTTCTTCTCTAGCATGGTTGCAGTATAGTTAAGAGAACTGCAAGGGCCTCATAAAGAGAATGCTCTAAAAGGGAGATGAGCTACAAGAAAACATATCAGTCCCATCGTATTCCTGGGAATCCCTGCCTAATTGTCAGCAGCTATCCTTTTGGTCTAGACAGAGATTCCTGATCCCCACCGCTTGGTTACTGTGTCCTGGGGTTTCACCTGAGGCTGAGGGTTGGGAAGGTGCCTTTGAATCATTACAGTTCTGGCATCTCCTTTGTCTTTGCTTTTAATCAGTGGCCCCAAGTGACAAGAGCTTCCTTTCCCATCAGGGAGGTTGAGGGATTCCTTCAGTGTTTCCTGGGAGCACACGCTCCCAACAGCATCTGGTTCTTCTGGTTCTTGAGTCTGGCAGGCAACATCTGGCACCATGTTCTCTCCACTCCCTTCTCCTTAGCAATATGCTGCATGCAGTCATTTGAAGGAGGTTGATACATGAGCTCTCCTAAGTACTGGGCTTGCCAGCCTGCAGAGAGCTGTTAGAATGGCATCTGGCTTCACACCTGGCCCTTTGCAGCTGCCCGGTCCCTGAGTAGTCACAGCTGGAAAGTGACTACAACCGCCCAAATGTGGAGTGTGTCATCTGCCCTTTTCCTTGAACTAGGATTTCCATCCTTCAACCCTGAAAGTGTTGCTACCCCCAGAGCCAGTTGAAGTGATAAGAATGTAGCCTTTAAGAAACCAGACTCCTTTATCTTCAGATTTTCAAATAAAAAAAGAAATAAAAGAAGATGAATCTTAAGGTTTTGGACCCACAAAGAAGTTTGGGCCTAGCACTGCTTTTTCCCAAAGTGAATAAGAGAAATGAGGGATAGTTTTGAAATGGACGTTTCTTTTAATCAGAATATTTTATTTAAGCCTTGACTGTGAAATGTTAATGTGAAGACATATAGAGGTACCAGGATGATTGGTGTGACACCAAGGCATAAAAATTACTGAACAAAGGTAGTATCCAACATGTAATTAAGCCAGTCGTCATTAACCAGAGCCAGAACTAAAGCCTAGGGAGCAAAAGAAATGGGAAACTCAGGCTAAAGGTCGGTTTCATCTTCCCCATATTTGTATAACCCTCCTTTCTCCTGAGTTTGATGAGACCAATCAGCCCCTTTTCCAACGAAAATGTCAAAGGTCAATTTGAACTGAGGGAATACAGAGACTTGGCTGTTGTCATTTACTGAATTCTAAGGGTAATAGGGCCCACAACCCTAGAGTTATAGGCACGGGCCAACACAGCACTTCTTCAAAAATAAAATGAACTTCTTCAGGTACAAAAGCCCAGGGTGAATACGTGCAGGCAGAGGCCTCAGAGCCATCCATTCCCAATTTCACAAGTTACAGTTCTTCTGACCAAGCTGCTCCCTGGCCGCCTCCCCTTCATCTTTGTACAAAGAGCGATGAGGATGAGGAGTAGAGCACGCCTGGGTGGTAATTTAGGGGGGTGGTGGTCGTAATAAATGCTCTTGTATTTCAGATCAGGCTCAGAGGGTGGACCTTTCTGTGGCATTCCATTCTTTAGCCTTTCTTGTCACAGAAGGAAGTGCACAGTGTCACCTCTGACAGGGTCGGTAATGAGAAAAACCATCACTTACATGTGAGAGAGGTTTTAATGATTTCAAAGCGTTTTCACATCTGGTCTCCCATTAGCCGCTCATACCAAGCCTGTGAAGTAATAAAGCAGGTACTGCTGTCCCCAACACCAGATGAGCAAACAGGCACAGAGAGGCCAGGCGTTTCCTGGAGGTCACCCAGTTCATTGGTAGAATACCTGCGACTAGGACCCAGGGGTGGCCGTTCTGTCTGTCCCCTGCCCCTTCCCACAGCAATGGGCTTGAGAGTAGAAGTGAGGGTGGGTGCAGACAGTGGTTAACTCCGAGTACAGATTTAGGGCCGTTTGTGGGGAGGGGGATTTCTACTAGCTCTCAACTTCTGCAAGGCCTTGGTCCTTACCTCTGACCAGTGTGAAGTCATCATTCAGACATTCTTAGCTGTTGAAGGCAGAATAGTTGGTCTCATCCGAAGGGCATGTTGTGAGAGTAGCCAAATGTATGTGACAACGAGGATAGTTTGTCATGCTGCTTGTTTGATTCGTCATTGCTGTCGCAAGTAGTTAACTTGGAGAATTTGTCTCCAGAGCAGGTTGTTTCTAGGCTCATCCCTAGGGTATGAGAGATTGGAAAGCTCAGAAGCCCCAGGATTTCAGCTGGCTTTAGTTGCCTAGGAGCCCTGGTGGCACAGTCGTTAAGAGCTTGGCTACTAACTCTAAGGTTGGCAGTTCAAATCCACTAGCCACTCTTTGGAAACCCTATGGGGCAGTTCTACTCTGTTCTAGAGGGTTGCTATGAGTCAGAATGGACTAGATGGCAACGGGTTTGGTTGTTTTTTAGATGCCTACGTAAGCAATAAGCCCAGGACCCCGTCCCAGTACACACATACACATGCACGTACACCTGTATACACGTGTATCACCAAAGCATTACAGAGACTCTGCTTTCTTTTAGGACCAGGACAGAGTCTGGGGCTGTTAAGTGACTTCTTTTTAACTAAGTATGGAGTGGGATGGTGGAAACACAGCTCAACTTGGCCTCGTGCCTGCAGCTCCTCTGGATGGCCCTGATGGCTGGCCCCACCTTCGCCCCACTTGGAGGTCATCAGATTAACCTTCCCATCAGAGAGCCCGTGGGTAAGGCTGGCCCTGCCTCAGCTCTGGTTCTCTCTGTTTCCAGAGTCATCTCCATAAAGAACTACCATCCGAAGATCAGAATCATCACCCAGATGCTGCAGTATCACAACAAGGTAAGACAGTGACAGCCTGTCCCAGGCCTAGAGATGCAGACGTGGGCGTACCTCTTCTCCCTCACCACGGAGACACGCACACACACACATACATGCACACACACAAACGCACACATACACACATGCATGTACACATAACACCAACGCAACTCAAAAGCTCAGACGCAGAGGTACAGTGGGTAGAAAGTTCCCTTGGACTTGGCCACTGGAAGGAAACCCCTGATCCCTCCATTCAGGAAGCACTTGTTGGATCCCTAGGTGCAGAAGCATTGATGTACTCTTAGGTCCCATCCAGACTGAAATGCTAACAACATCCATTTTTATGTGCTCAGTCATCTCTTCCATCAACATTGGTTGAATACCTACTATGTGGGTCTCCCTCTAGCTGATGCCACGGTGGATATAAGTGAAGGAGAGGCCCCCTTTTGTGCCTGCAGGAATTTCACACTTATAGAAAGTGCCCCAGGTGAGTGAGGTGACTTCTGTGTCTGAGACCAGGTGAACTTGAAGGCAGGTAATGTACACTAGGTAGAGAACATGAAACACGATTGTTCTCAAGTTCAAGTGAGGATTTGCACGGTTGGATTTAGGAAAATAGTTGTTGATCCAGAGATTAAATATGAAGGAATTTTCCAAGTTTTACAGCTTACAATTGGGGGATTGGAAAGATAATCAGTTTCAGAGTCCATGTTGTTACCTTTGTGATTGACTTCTTAGTAAACTAGAACTCAGCCTCTCATATAAAGGCAGTGCCCCTTCTCTCAGCCAGTCGGTACACTCCCAGGCTAACAGCTTTGGGGGAGGGAAGGTGGCACCTTTTTCTTTCTGATATGGAGCCTGCTATCTCCTTAATGAGGCTTAGAAACTGGAGGCTGCCCAGTACCTGGAGCCAGGTGTCCTGCATGAACAAAATAACTCCCTGCTGGCTTATGAGCCAGAGTATGCCCCAGCTTATAGGCCATATTCCCTACAAAACAGGCAGTCAGGTGACCTAGAGGAGACCCCCCCCCCCGCGCCCATTCTGCCAAATGCACCAGCCTCATGCCATTATTTCTTAATTGCTGGCAAATGCTGGCCCGTTTTGCTGTGTGGAGCCCACTAGAGGCCATCGTTGAGTGGCGCCTGCTGTCGATAACTGGCCCACCACTCAGAATGGCTGCCCACTGCCACCATTACCCCACCCTCAGCAGGTGGCCTCCTTGCACAGCAGGGTGCTCTCCAGCCAGTGGGCTTGGTAGTGGGCACCCAAGGTCACCTTCTCCTGTTTACCTCTGGAAAACCCAAGGATGCTAAAGAGGTAAAGCAAGAATACTGTTTAACTCACAAGCTTCAACCCAGAGAAGTTTTTTTTGATGGCAGCTCCTGTGTGTGGAAGTGAATTTTAGTAGCAAAGCTGTGCCTGGTGATTCACGGCTCTGAGGCAACAAGTCCTCCTTTCATTTGTGATTGGAAATTTCGTTTGATATGGAGTGTTTTAAGCTCT
The DNA here is from genome assembly GCF_024166365.1 of Elephas maximus indicus. NCBI lineage: Eukaryota > Metazoa > Chordata > Mammalia > Proboscidea > Elephantidae > Elephas > Elephas maximus. The sequence continues at coordinate 10,145,639 of NC_064834.1, forward strand.
TGTTTAGATTTTTCGCTGACTTTAGATTGAATAGGAAAATTAATGTTGTAATGTTTAGAAAGGGATGTCAGTTCCTTTTTTTCTCCTTCCAATGAATGCTAATGCTGCATCTTCAAGAAATTTAGGAGGACTTTAGCTCTGTGATTCTTGTCAGACTCCAAGCAGCTCAACCCAACCTAGGACCCAGGCAGTGCTTGGTTAGTGTTACTGTGGTTCTATCAACTTGAATGTCTTTCACAGAACTCTGCGTTGTCATTTTTTATAAACAATGATGAAGGCATCCGCCTGTCGATGATGACTTGCTTAAAAGACATTTATTCAGAAGCACCTCCATCTATTTGGGTTTCAGGGTTAGGTAAAATCACTTACGGAAACCTTGCCTCTATGAGATTGATAAGGGGGTGAGATGACCAAGGTGTACCTGGCTCAAGCCATAGTCTTTTCAATTGCCTCATATGTGTGAAAAAGCTGGACAGTGAAAAAGGCAGGCAGAAGAATTGATGCATTTGACCTGTGACGCTGGTGAACAATATTGCATATACCGTGGAACAAACGAATCAGTCTTAGAGGAAATACAACCAAAGTGCTCCTTAGAAGTGAGGATGGCAAGACGTTGACTTGCTTACTTTGGACACGTCATTAGGAAAGACCAATCACTAGAAAAGGACTTCACGTTTGGTAAAGTGGAGAGTCAGCGAAAATGAGGGAAACCGTCAATGAGATGGACTGACTCAGTAGCCACAATAATGGACGCGGACATGCCAACGATCATGAAGATGGCGCGGGACCAGGCAGTGTTTTGTTCCGTTACGCACAAAGTCTCTGTAAGTCAGAGCTGACTTGACGGCATCTGACAACAGCAACAAGGGGGATTTTTCTGTGTTGTTCCATCGGGTGGAAGAAAAGACCATCTTCGGAGAAAAAACAGAAAGTACATAGGCCATTATTTGACATCTCCTTCCTAATAGAAATCCAGATGGATACTCTTAATTCTGCTTCATGGTTTTGCACTGTTTTCGAAGATGCTCCCATCTACCTTTTCGACATTTTTTTCTCCTTTACCCTTTCAATATTTTTTCTTCCTCTCTTGGTACTTTCTCTTCATCTATGACTAGATGCCCGGAGACCAACATCCATTAAAACTTGCTCTCAAGAGAGAAGCTGCTGTGTGTGTGTGTAAGGTTAAGGCACTGCAAATATATTCCAAGAAAAAGTTCATTCCATGATTGTATACCAGTCTTAAAACAAAAAGAATTTCAATCCCCCGTGTTCTAACAATGATGTGTTCTAGGGCCTAGAGGGACATAGGGAAGCTGCCTACTTTCCCTCCATGTAAAACTGGCTCTGAGTTTGTCATCATAATAACCGTAGACATTTGTGTCATATTTTATGGTCTTTAAAGAGTTTTGACCTCCATTATCTTATTTAGTCCTCATTTGACCATCTGTGCATTTTAGCATCCCAGTGTGACTTCAGACCACGGGATCTAAGCTCTGTCACAGACAGAGGAACCCTGGTGGGCGCAAATCGCGGTCACTCGGCAGCCGGCGAACTAAGAGAAAAATGCCAACTGCCACCTTCTCTGTAAATAGAGCCACAGCACTTCGAAACAAACTGCTTTTTCAGAGCCAACCCTTACAGAAGGACTGGTGCTTTCCGAAGTGAATCTTTTTTCTTTTTTTTTTTTGATATCAGTAGACTTCATGAAAGAAGCCCTGGTTGCACAATGGTTAGGCACTTGGCTGCTAACTGACAGGGTGGTGGTTCAAACCCCCCCAGCAGCTCTGCAGGAGAAAGACCTGGCAATCTGCTTCCATAAAGATTACAGCCAAGAAAACCCTAGGGGGCACTTTTCCTCTGTGACATGAGGTCGCTATGAGTCGGAATTGACTCGATGGTACCCAAAGGTGACAACAGACTTCGTGAGGAGGGACATTCTTGCCCTGACCATCTCTGAGCATGGAAGAAAGATGGTACAGGCATCTTGTGATTTGAGTGTCAGTGACTTGAAGCTCTTCAAGAAAAGAATGGCTTATGATGTCTTGGAGAAGTATCACTCCTGATGTTTTAGCTATTAATGGGTTTTTCAGTTTCCCACCAGAATCTAATGGGAGAGGCCTGTGTCTCTGACCTTGAAGTCGAGTCCCAGTGCCCCAGTGGAGATGCAAGTTCTTGGAGCTTTCTTACTCTAAACCCGAATAAAACCAAACCAAACCCACTGTCATCAAGTCAATTTTGACTCATGGGGACCCCACATGTGACAAAGTTGAACTGCTCCATAGGGTTTTCTTGGCTGTAACCTTTATGGAAGCAGGTCACTAGGTCTTTCTTCTCCTGTGCTGCTGGGTGGGTTCGAACCGCCAACCTTTAGGTTAGTAGTCTAGCACGAACCATTTGTGCCACCCGGGGACCTTTACACTTGGATAATAGTGTAAAAGTGTCTTCTCTTATGTGACCTTTGATCCTCGTGGTGGCTTCCTGAAAGTCGTGTGTATAGTGAAAGGTGGAGCTGGGACTGGAATCCATCTCCCCTGGTTTCCCAGGACAGCCTGTTTTCACGTTCCTTCTCAGTGAGGTAGCAGAAAAGTGGGGAGGCCCTAGTCCTGCCAGACCTATGCTTTATATTCTTCAAATTAGAAATGATTTGTCTCCAGAGTCTGGAGTTTTCCATTAGACCCATATTTTCCTCGAATGACAAAGGACAAAGTTGCCAGAAACAAAGAACTCAAGTTCCTGGATCAATCTCCTCTCTTTGTTTCAGGCACATAGACTTCCCTCCAAGGTTTGGGCACATTCGCCCCCTGCTCCCTATCCTGTGATTGGAGAAAATATGATGGCCAAAAAGGAGGCCGTGGAAGCTGGAGAAATGAAACCAACTTTACTTGACTATTACATGTATAATAACCTGTAAAATATATATGAATTCGAACTAAATGGAGACATGAGAGACCCAAGGCCTAAAAGCCTAGACTTCATACCCCAATGGCCTGTCTAGATATGCAAGACCCTCTTCAAAGTTTTGTGTGTTGGTTGATTGGTTTTAAGGTACCATGAAGGTTATGCGGTGTCTGTCTGGGGTTTTAACCACCAAAATCTTTCACACTAGAGGATTTACTTGTTCATTACTTAGATTTAATTTCTCCTCTTTTTTTCTCAGGTGATGTTAATGCAAATGACAATTTTTCCACTTACATTGACATATTCCCTTGACTTCCAGGGCTGGAAAAGGGAAAAGTAGCTTTCTTAAGCCAGTGAAGAGTAGGGAGAGAAATGGGATAAAAGGTAGGGATTTTTGGAATTGAGTATATGATGGAAAGACTCTGTAATACTCAGCTTGACAGAAATTACCATCTGCTGTGGCCCACACATGGGACTGCGTTAACTCTGCTACCATAGGTAGGATACAGTTATTTTTCCCAAGAGTAAACACTGCTGGGTCAGAACTCACAAGATTTTCACAGACATGGATTTTGCAAGAAGAAATTTGACAAGAATGGTATTTCTGAGAGCAGAGCATTAAGCCATTGGACTTGGTCTTTGATCCCACAATGGAGTTTTCCATCTCCTTCTAGTACAACTACTATATATTGTCCCAAAAGTGAGGAGAAAGGCCCTTTGGTGCTCTACTGATACTTGGATAAAAATAATAATTTCAGAGCAGTAGAATCTTGGAATTAGCAGGGAACCAGAAGGGCCATCTGATTCAACCTCCCATGCAAAGCAAGGTTTCTTTCTACAGAGACTTGGAGGAATACTGAGTTTTAGGGACAGTGATCTTATACTTTTGGAGGCAGCCATTTCCATTTATTAGACAAATTACATTCCTAGAAAGTTACTTTATACAGCAAGCCAAAACACTGCTTTCTTATAATATGTATCAGTCAGTCCTAATTTTGGTCTCTGGAACAAGGCAGGACGAGTCTAAGCCCTCTTTGACATGGCAGCACCATCATGTCTCCATGCAGGCATCCCTTCTTCACTCTAAACGTTGCTGGTTCGCTCAGCTGGTCCTCAAAAAAAATTTTCCAGAACCCTCACCTCTGCTTGTCATTTTTCTCTGGAAATTATTCTATTTATCATTTTTCCTCTTTAAATTTGACTGTTAAAACTGGATTAAGTACTCTGGAACTAATATAGGCTGACTAGTTTATATCCTTGATCTGAAGACCATTTCTAACAAGAAAACATTGGCTTTCTTTGAGATGTGTCACACGGTTGGCCTCTGTTTGGGGTTTTAGTTACCCATACACTTAGGTTTTTCTCTCTCACCCCCATGGTTTTCTTCTATTGCTGTTTTTTTTGTTTGTTTGTTTGTTTTTAACAACATTTTATTAGGTTTTTCTTTTTCTTTTTTGTTTTTCATGTCTGCTGCCAAGTTAGGTCTTTTCATTTTGAATTTATATAATTGATTTTTTGGAACCTAAATGCTGTACTTGACAGTAAGGACTTTAAAATCTTTTCTCGTTGATTTTTTGCCCATTTTCCCAACTCTGGAGAACTTTTTGAGTCTTGATTATCTTATTCTATCATCTCTGATTTTCCACATCATGCCGCTTAAAAATAATTGAAGGAACAGGCTTTCTGTATCTTTGTCTCAGGGTTTGGCCTAACTGCTGACTAGGACTGGCCCATGTGCAAGAGACTGTAAAACATATACAGTGTTTCTGATAAGCAGCCTAGGGCAGTGGTTTTCAAAGTGTGGTCCCCAGACCAGTAGCATCGGCATTGCCTAGACCTTGTTAGCAATGTAAACTCGCCAGTCTTCCCCCACACCTGGGGGTGGGGGGACTGGCAATCAGTGGTTTTACGAGCCCTGCAGGTGATTCTGATGCCCACTCAAGCTTGAGAGCCACTGATCTAGGGTACTGGAAAGGCAGGTAAAGAAGAAACACCAAGTACATAGGAATCTGACAGTCTCACAGTCTGAGGAGCAAGTCTATGAACAACCTAGGTGGACATCCTAGTAACATGGGCTGATCTATCTGTCACAAGAGGAAATTCCCTCTGGGCCCTAGTTGGCTAAATGACAAACCTGAGAGAATGACTTGGTCTTGACAGGTGCAGAAGCAGCCTTCCAGAAAGACTGAAGTCTGAGCAATAGAGGAGTTGAGTCAAACACCAGGCTAGGCAAAGAAAGGATGAGATAGAGTGACCCCGAGCCATTGGGTGGTGCTGAATTTCCCAGAGGAGATTTTAAACAATTGAACAACTTAAAGATGCAGGCCTCGTACCTGGTTTTGTTTCCACAGGCCCATCTGCTGAATATCCCGAGCTGGAATTGGAAAGAGGGGGATGATGCGATCTGCCTTGCAGAGCTGAAGCTGGGTTTCATAGCCCAGAGCTGCCTGGCTCAAGGCCTCTCCACGATGCTGGCCAACCTCTTCTCCATGAGGTCATTCATAAAGGTAACGTCTTGTCTTATTAGAGCACATTAGCCCGGGATTCAATTTGTCGTGGGGTTGAGTAGAGAGCACAGCTTAAACTCAAAACAGATCGACGTGCTTTAACCGCAGTGGTTAAAGAGAAATTCCTCGTTACAGATTTGGGCACACGGCCAGCTTCTTTCAAAATTATGTTTTTATTTTTATTTGGCACATCCATGGCCATTAAATGATTGTTCAAAGCGCAACCCTCTCTTTTTTTAGATAAACCACATGTTTATCTATCAACAAAGCCTCCGCTGTTAAAACAAAAATATGATTTATATACATTCCATATGGCACCGGAGCGCCTAAAGAAAAGAATTATCATTTTGCTCTTTTACATCAAGTGGCTGGTGGACCTCTTACTGTGAGCATAAATGCAGACCATGTGTTTGTGCTGAAGCCCCAACCCCAACAACATAATTCATTTATTTATTTCTGCACAATCAAGGAGGCCAGCGGGGCTGACATGCCATGGTTATGTGACTAGAGAGTGAAACGATGAACTGACTCCTCGGCAGCAGCGCCCTTGACACCAGGAGACAGGCGGTCTGGATATGTTCATCCCCCTGTCCACTATGCTCCCCCCGACAGCTGACAGAGCAGCCACTGCAAAGCCCCCAGAGTGTCCACTGCCTGCTGGACCAACTCTGGCAAGGAGAGGAGGGCCCCTATGTCCTCACAGGTCAGGCCAGGCCAGGCGTACGTTTCCAGGCATTGACTGGGGGTCCACACCCCTGCAAAGAGAGCTTCTGGAGAGCAGGGTAACAGTAACACCAGTCTTTATCCTTGGATTAATCTTAGTCTAGGCAGTTAATGTGGCAAACCAATGTGGTAAAACTGACTTATTTGGGCCTTTCTTATTTGGTGGCAATTATTCCTGGTGGCAAAGTGGTTAGGCATTCGGCTGCTAACCAAAAGGTCAGCAGTTTGAATCCAACAACCACTCCTTGGAAACGCTATGGGGCAGTTCTACCTTTTCCAAGAGTTGGAATTGGCTCAACGGCAAAGGGTTTTCTGGTTTAGCTCAGAAGCTGGGCTTATATTTCTCTTCTGTTACCATATAGCCAGTCAAATTAGCAACATTCGGCACTGGGGAATTAGTCAACACAAGGTCCCACACGGGCTGAGAAGCTCTGCCATCAAAGGCATGAGACCACTGGCCTTTGCTGTCATTGCTACTGTCTCCACTACCCACAGCAAGTTATTTTGTGGAGCTGAGGAGATGGCCCCGGTTGGAGTAGAGAGGGATGGATGGATGAAAGGATGGGGTGCACATGATTGACTCACTCTATGTAAGTGCTCACCCTGGGGATCCACAAATTGTGTTGGTCATAGCAGGATGTTTTCTAGGACCTTACCCTCTTTACTCACCTCATTTAAATTATTTAGCCAGTAGACAGTTAACATTGCTCTATGTACTAGAACAAATTGTTTTGAAGCACCTTCAGTCACTTTCGTTATGCTCATAGCAGGTGACACCTTGATTAAAAAATCCTGCTCTCGTGCTTCCTGTCTGCCCAGAGACCTCGACTCAACAGAACTCCCAACTCAGACCCAGTTTACAGATGAGTACATTGCATCCCTTTAAATGGCTTCATGCCGGCTGCTGTTCCCCTGCGTGAACGAAGCTGAAAGCAAAATGGAGGCAGCAGGGCAGTCTGTGAGGCTATGTTTTGTGCTTCCTGACAAGCCCCCAAAAGCAGCAAGTAGCCGTGTGTCTTACATTCAATGCAAGGAGCCCAGTTGCAGGATGAAGGATTGTCACCAAAACCAGCTCTGTCAGTCGAGCTCTGGTGGTTTCCTCCAGCAGGAGCTTGCCCACAGGGCCAAGCATGTGGTCCGTGGAGCTGAGCTCTGCTTCCTTGTGCTGATGTGACATGAACCTTGGCGGGTCCCACCACCGATGGGGGCACTTACCATGTGTATGTTTTGATTTTGTGGTGCCTGCATGGTAACTAGAGCTGCCTGTCAAGAAAATTAATGAAACAGCTGTGACGCCGGTTCCTCCATGTTGTTACCAGCAGGGAGAACTTCTGCCCGGCTTTTCTCAGGACCCTACAGGGCCTCACCTCCACAGCCAACGACTTCCCCTCCAGCCGAGCTAATCCCACTGCCAAGTTCCTATTGAGGAAGAGCCTGCGGAAAAGGCCAAGGCTGGGCCCTGGTGTAACTGAAAACACATTTCCCTCCTGGGGTTATATTTCCATGTTATTTCTGTCCAGGGCCAACTTTCCCGTGTTAGGAGGTAGCTCTGAACATGGCCTTTTGGCACTGAGGTGTCTTTGGGGTGGAAATCTCTAAGGCACATATCCAGTGACCTGGAAATAGCAAGACTTCTCTTCACATATGTGTATATATTTTTATTTAAAATTAAAAATAGGGACAACTTTATCCACTTGCTCCCCGTTCTATATTGTCTTTGTGTGGTTACCCTCCAAATTCCAGCTCCTCGTCTCCTTTAATTCACAATGTTGCTCTTCTTGGCATGTATTATAAATTATCTCCCATTCCAGGGACTACAAAGCCCTCACTTACGTTTATTTGGCAGGGGGTGGGTGTTGCAGACGGGGAAGGAAACCTATAAATGGATTACTATTACAGAAATTGCTTCCTTCACCTAGACTCCCATGGCCTATGGTGGAGAACCTGTCAGCACATCCATGGGGACAGGCAGGCCTGTTAGGCTGGAGGGAGAAGGGTCGAGGCTCTGGTGGCGCTTGAGGCTTTGAGAACACCTAGCATTTGTGGAAGCCAAAGGAGGAGAGTGAGCTTACCCTCTCCCGGCCTGGTTCTTGGTTCTGTAGGATCCATTGTACTCTGCCAGTGCTCAAAGAAGAGGGAGAGGGACAAGACAGGGATGGTATCACAAGCAGAGGCACAGTGACTCTCCACTGGGCTTTTATTACACATGAGATCAAAAAGTCAAGACTGAAGTGTGAGTCGTAAAACTCAACACGGGAGACAGGGACTTTGGGCAAATGGGAATTATGATAGAGACCAGCCCAAAGGTACCAAGAAATATGGGGGGATACTTGTTTATCCCCTGAACAAAGTCACTGTCAAAGATCTCAACCCTAAGGACTCTCATGACCCTGACTCTAGTGACCTAAGTCTTTGCCCCTGGAAGTCTAGCTCATTTGCAGTCTATCATCTCTGAATTTCTCTGAACCCTTTGGGAATCTATTTATATTTGTAGTGCAGATTTTTGAGAGGTAATGAATTCCTTATGTTTTCTACCTACTGTTAGACACTTTTTCTGGCTCTTTGTCCTTAATTTACTCCACCATAACTTCAAGGCATACCCTCTACACTTTCGGGCGTGCTGGGATTTATTTAACAAATCCATGTTAACCTTGTATCCAGTACCTTTATGAAAGAAGCTCACATCGGCACCCAGGGGCCCTCTGGCCCAGCAGCTGTTTCTCTTTTGTCCAGCAGCGCCTTGATTTCCCCCTTGAGTTCCTTTGAGGATTGTAGGTTACTGCCCTGGGCCCTGGGCCTTATCCATATCTACGTTATCAGTCAGGCCCAGAACATCCTGTTCGTTTACCGCAATCTGATCTACCACCAGCTTGTCAGGTTCAAGTGAGAATCTTAATGTCTTCTGAAAAGACCAAGACAATGAACTCATTTAGTCTCTCAGCCTTTGCCTGATCTCTGAGTAAGTGACTGCACTTATTCTTTACTTGGCTTCCTCACTTGGATGAAATTTAAAATCCATTGATTTTTTTGTTTTGTTTTGTTTTTTGTTTTAGCGTTTCAGCATGTAATGCTTAACTTTCGTTTCAGCATATCTGGTTTCAAGTTGGGGCTTGACCTGCCGTCTTTATAAGTTGTGTTCTTTTTCTTACTAGGATTCGCTTTCCATGGGCATGATTAATTATGAATGTTTGTGTGTGTTTAGGAGGTGAATAACATTTAAAAATTTCTTTTCAATCTTATTGAGTCTTCCAGTTTAGCACATTTAAATAGTTCTCCAGATTGCTGACTATTTTAACTCTGCCACTCTATCCGTCTATTTTACACATACGTACACACACACACACACACACACACACACACACACACACACACACACACACACACACGTCTAGCCTGGAACATGGTATGCACCCCATGATTATTTCTTAGTTGAATAAAACTCTTACCAGAATGAGAAAATATGTGATGCATTTTTTTCCCTCTTCCACAAGATTTGGAATTTATGGGCAAAATGTTAATATCAATCTCACCACAGTCTCCTGCATCACATTTTCTGTTTCTGAATGCGGAAACGCTGGGGAAATCAGACCATGTTATTCACATTGGCTCTTGGCTGAGGTGCACTTTGCCGGACATTCGAACCATTTGTTCGTTATTGCTGTTACTGGATTGAGATAAACTTTCAGCAATACAGAGTCCTAGTAGCCAAGGGAACAATTTTAATACCTCCCATTGGGTTATATTCGTGCGTGTTTGTGTATTGTATGTACTTAGGCGTGTCATGTGCACACACACATATATACAACATTTATAAGCATTATGGTATAGGAGCTGGAAATATAAATCTAGAACCTTGAATAATAGCTAAAATATACTGTGCCAAACGCTTTACATGCATTTAATTCTCACAATGACTCTATTCAAGCTTGCTCTATTCTTCTCTCCCATTAAAGGGGCAAATACGGTGGGTTAAGAGAAGTTCAGCAACCTGCATAAGGATATACAGCTTGGAACTAGCAAACTCAGTGTCCAAACCCAGGAAGCTAGCACCAGGTTTGTGCTTAGATAGAGCCGGAGGAAATATGATAAATGATAATAGGCAACCTGAGCTAGTGCCGTTATCTTAGCTTTGTATACTTCATTTGACGGAAAGGATTGATTCAGTAGAGATTCCCTGGACACCTACCGTATTCCAGGGGCTGTGCTCATCACACTGGCCTCCTCCTGCCTTAGGAGGCACTGATCAGCTTCAGGAAGCTTCTGTCCTGACTACGGTGTGTGGGCACACGTTTGTACAGCCCCATCCTGTGGGTCTTGTTAGCCCTTCCCTCTGGCTATGTCTGCAAGGGCAAAGGTCACTGCATCAAGATTAGTGAGGGTTAGCCTAGGCTGGGCTGAGTCAGGGTGGGGAATGAACTAGGCTTCTAAGAAGAGATTGACATCCCACACCTCTGCATTCAGGCGAATGAAGCTAAGTGGAGCTGAAGGAGAAAGTGGCTTAGGTAGGTGTTTCTTGGAGACAGCATGCAATTCTTACTGTCTGGTGGGTGCATGGTCTGCAGCCGAGAGGTGTTCATCCAGGTTGAGGGAGGCGTACTAGAAGTAGGACCCTAACCTCTGTGGGACAAGAGAAAGTAGGCAGGATCTCTATCTGATAAGGTTGGAATTCAGGCGGTTCTCTACTTTCAGGGAGCTGTAATGGTGCCAGGGTAGAGGGTTTGTCTGGCAAAGTAAACTCACATGGTGTAAGTTACATAGTGAGATGTAAGCTGTTACTTATTCCTTTTAAGACCTGTGGGACATACGGTATCCCACCCACTTTTTCTGCCTTTGGAGTTCTTTAGATAGGGGGTAGGCTGATTTTAATGCAGTTAGCCTCAAGGTGGGAGCCTTTTGAAATGGTGTGAAACTCGAAAATCCTGAGTGGGAACCTCATTTTTGTGTAAGTTGAGCATTGGCTTAGGTAATACTTCCCCGATGTGTGAATTTTCTAAACTTTTGACAGGTTTGCCTTTATTTCTGTAAGATAAGCATCCTCATTATGTTTCCCAATTACTGTGTTCTCATGAGAATGTACTTATTGTGACAATAAGCTGTTGCCAGTCTTCAGTTATAGTGGACATTTTCTCCTTTGTGCCATTTCTTGTTTCCAGGTGTTACTAGCTCCCTTCTTTTCTAGCTTCTGAACAATAAATAGTGCCTTTCTAATACGGAATAATGCATTGTAGTGGTACTTTTCAAGAGATTGGAACTCTTATAAGTTATTCTTACCCTCCGTTCAACTTAGGGCCCAATCATTGCTTCCACATGTAGCAGGTGAATGCACCACTGTGAGCAGTTCCATAATATTCCAGGGGAGCTGTTGCTGCTTCTTAGCTGTTAGTATTGCTTTTGTTGTAATGAAGAACACATAGTAGTAGTAATTTTCCTGAGATTCAGATCCCTTAAGTTTTATTTATTTGGCCTGTAAGTACTGTTTTTGCAGTAATGAAGAACGCATTGTAGTGGTAGTTTTCCTGAGATAAAAAATCCCTTGGCTTTATTTATTTGGGCTGTAAGTACTGCTTTTGCAGTGAGGAAGAATGCATTGTACCATGTTTTGAGAAGTTTCATGAAAAATAATAAAAAGGCTAAGAAGGAGACTAGAATAAAATGTACGTGCAGTCATTACCAGCTGCCTTTATGTTTTATCTCATGTTTTGCAAATTTTCAGAAAAAAAAATAATAAAAACAATTTTATCACTGATTCGTATCAGCAGGATTTATGTCATCCACAGTCTGCTGGGACATAAGTGACCCAGATACTGGGTATCAAAAGCCATTACTCATAGAAAAATTCTGAATTGGACCTTTAATCAACATGTTTTCATTAGTGAAAACACATAATATCAACAAAAAAGGCAAAGAAGAAAATAATTGGGCCTTGAAAGGGTTATTCCACTACCCAAAGGTGATGTCACTCTAATCACAGATAGTATCATGACAAGGGACTTCTGCAGATCACTTTCATCAGTGGAGCGCTATTCTCAATACAGTTTTACTCACTTCCTTGGTAACCTCATTTATTCTCATAGCTTTTAAGTACATAGATGACTCCCAAGTTTATATCTTCATCCAGATCCTCTCCCCTAAACCCAGTGTCAGCTATTCAGCTGTTATTCAGCATCTCCGCTTGAATGTGTCATGTCATCTCATGGTTAACATATCCAGAATCTAACTCCTGTTCTTTGTCCATAAACTTCTTGTGGTTGTCCTCATTTCAGTATTGACAATGCCATCTTTCCTGTTGTGCAGACTGACCACTTTAGAGTCATCCATGACCCCTTCCTTTTTTTCATGCCCCATAATCAATCCATCGAGACATCCTCTTGGTTCAAACTTCAAAATGTGTGTAGAACCTGAGCACTTCTCACCACCTCCACTGTTCCCACCAGGTCCATACTACCATCATCTCCTCCGAGAGCATTACCCCAGCCTCTGAACTGGTCTCCCTGCTTTCCCTTACCCCTCCCTCCAGTCTGTCCTCAGTGAAGCATCCAGAAAGACCTTCTCATACATGAGCCAGATTTTGCTGTTCGAATCCGCCAGGCGCTCCTTGGAAACTCTGTGGGGCAGTTCTACTCTGTCCTACAGGGTCACTATGAGTTGGAATTGACTCAACGGCACTGGGTTTGGGTTTTTTTTTTTGGTTGCGGCCTACAAGGTGTGACCTCACTGACCTTACTTCCTAAGCACTCTCCTGCTCCGCACTTCTACCCACTCCGTTTGGTTGTCCTAGGGTTTTTGCGCTTGAAGCCCCCTCTGACTGGACCACTTTTCCCCAGGTGGTGAATGGCTTCCCTCCCTCAGATTCTTTACATCTTGGCTTGATGTTAACTTCTCAGTGAGACCTTTCCTGAAAACATTAGGATTGCATTTTAAAAATTGTATCACCTTCCCTTCCCCACCCCAAATACCCACATCTTTTATATACTGTCCCTGCTTCATTTTCCCCGTGGCATTTATCATTTATTGCCCTTATTCCCTGAGAGAATGTAAGTACAGTGAAGGTACTCCGAGTGCCTACAAAAGCATCTGACTCCTAAATATTTTCCCAGTTGCTGTCAAGCCAGTTCTGAGTCAGAGTAGAATTGTGCTTCATAGAGTTTTCAGTGGCTGATTTTTTAGAAGTACATCACCAGGCCTTTCTTCCGAGGTGCATCTGGCTGGACTCAAAACTCCAACCTGAGCGCATTAACCGTTTGCATCACCCAAGGACACCTCTGACTTCTGACAGACACTCCATAAATAGCAGCTGAATAGACGAATGAAGAAATTGCCCTCAGCCCAGGCTGGCTAACCTTTATCACAGACGGCTGTGGTGGGGCCAAGACCAGAAGGGGCTTAGAATTTGGCGTGATTTCGGTGCTGAAAACATCTTCCTTCGCTACTGTACGTGGTCCCGTTGCCAAATTAGAAAACTTTGACTCCGTGTAGAAACTTGAAATGCAAAGCTCTATAATCCTTTAGCGAGGACTCTTTGGAGGCTGATTAGATTTCGTTATAAACCATCTCTGCTGCCAAAAAATCCAGTCAGTGTGTTGTTTAAATTCACAAATCAAAATAAACACCCATGAATGGAAATGAATTTGCTCAACCTCAGTATCCCGTTTGGCTCAGTGTCACTGTACATCCCCTTTTCTTCCTACGTGATTCTTGTAGAAGTCAGAGGCTATGATGTAAGAGGCCACATCCCCCAATGCCACTCACTCTGCCCAAGGTCACTGATGTACCCCTACAAGTAGGGCAGCTTGGTGGAAACTATTTGAAATGAAGAGAGAAGTAATCCATGCACTATTAACAGGGATTCCATTCCCCTATGGCCCTGGTAATTTCTAGAACATTGAATTAAAGAGTTCTCAGACCTTTACAAATTCTCAAGGCAAACATTATTAGCAAAGAGAAGTCCATGCAGCATGTTAGAAGATTGCCAGAAAATGTCAATGGAACTTCTGAATAAAATAAAAGGAGCTGAAACTTCCCCTTCCCATTTTCTCCTCTTCTCCCCCTTCCCCCGAACATGATTAGAAAGTCATTTCATGTGTCTTATATGTTTGGTCAATCAAAGACAAACGTACATGATTGATGGTGACAAGGAACACATTTAACTCATTATTCTTTACTTTGCAGCAAAATGATTTGTGTAAACTGTCTGCCTAGCATTAAAGGTAAAACAAACTTAGAAACCCCAAAATGTTATATTTTTGTCTAATATTTTCCTTTTGGTCTTATAGTTGTAATCACATATGGATTCTTTTATTTGGTTCTTGGCACAGACTGAACAAAGGCGAAGGCAGCAAAAAAAGCTTACATAACATAGAAGCAGCGTCCCGTGCTCAGGGAGGACAGAGCACAAAGGCTGCACTGGCCAGGCCTTAACACGAGAAGCTGCCACTTTACCCTTATCAGCTGACAGCAGATTGTCACTATGTGAAATAAGAGTCATCTTCTTGACCAAGCCTCTGGTCAAACGTCAAAAGGAACTCTTTCAGAGCTTATTAGCCTTTAATGAATTGTATTCATTTCTGAGTCCACCTGTCCTTCTATAGGCTGATTACATCTGGCTTCGCCTTTTCCACAACTTTTTGATTTAGATTTTATGAGTGCTATCCCCAATCAGTGAAGTTTTCAAGTACAAATCCCAAAATGTTCTATAAACCATTGTTGTTGTTAGTTGCTGGCAAGTCGGTTCCAACTCATAGCAACCCTGTGTATGACAGAACCTGGTCCTGTGCCATCCTCACAATCATTGCTATATTTGAGCCCATCGTTGCTGCTACTGTGTCAGTCCATCTCTTTGAGGATCTTCCTGTCTTTTGCTGACCTTCTACTTTATCACTGGGTTTCTACCTTATCAAGCATGATGTCTTTCTCCAGGGACCGGTCCCTCCTCATAACATGTCCAAACTACATGAGACGAAGTTTCGCCATCCTCACTTCCAGCGAGCATTCTGGCTGTACTTCTTCCAAGACAGACTTGTTTATTCTTCTGGCAGTCCATGGTATATTCAGTATTCTTTGCCAACACCATAATTCAAAGGCATCAATTCTTCTTTGGTCTTCTTTATTCATTGTCTAGCTTTGGCGTGCATATGAGGCCACTGAAAATATCATGGCTTGGGTCAGGCACGCTGTCTTAGGTATCTTGTGCTACTATAACAAAAATACCACAAGTGGATGCCTTTAACAAAGAGAAATTTTTTCTCTCACAGTCTAGTAGGCTACAAGTCCAAATTCAGGGCATCAGCTCTAGGGGAGGCTTTTTCTCTCTGTCTGCC
The DNA here is from genome assembly GCF_024166365.1 of Elephas maximus indicus. Lineage (NCBI taxonomy): Eukaryota > Metazoa > Chordata > Mammalia > Proboscidea > Elephantidae > Elephas > Elephas maximus. The sequence continues at coordinate 10,161,084 of NC_064834.1, forward strand.
CTGGAGGAAGGTCATTGTCATCAATCTTCCTTTGGTCAAGGAGCTTCTTAATGCAGGAACCTCTGCTCCAAAGGATGCGCTCTACTCCCCGCACTGCTTTCTTGGTGGTATGAGGTCCCCCCATCTCTCTGCTCGCGTCTCTCTTTTGTGTCACAAAAGAGATTGACTTAAGACACTAGTCTTGTAGATCTCATCAATACAACTGCCACTAATCCATCTCATTAACATCATAGTGATAGGATTTACAGCACATAGGGAAATCACTTCGGATGACAAAACGGTAGACAGTCACACAATACTGGAAATCATGACCTAACCAAGTTGACAGACATTTTGGGGGGACATAATTCAATGCATGATATATACCTTAGTCCTCAAAGTGACATCTTTGCCTTTCAACACTTTAAAGAGGTCTTTTGAGGCAGATTTGCCCAGTGCAATACATTGTTTGATTTCTTGACTGCTTCTTCCATAGGTGTTAATTGTGAATCCATGTAAAATGAAATTCTTAACAACTTTAGTCTTTTCTCCATTTATCATGCTTATTGGTCCAGTTGTGAGGATTTCTGTTTTCCTTATGTTGAGGTGTAATCCATACTGAAGTCTGTAGTCTTTGATCTTCATCACTAGGTGCTTCAAGTCCATTTTGCTTTCAGCAAGCAAGGTTGTGTCATCTGCATAACTCAGATTATTAATGAGTTTTCCTCCAATCCCGTTGCTGCATTCTTTTTCATATAGTCGGGCTTCTCGGATTATTTGCTCAGCATACAGATTGAATGAGCATGGTGAAAGGATACAACCCTGATACGCACCTTTCGTGATTTTATATCACGCAGTCTCCCCTTGTTCTCTTCCAATGACTGCCTTTTGCCTCAGGTTCTGCATACGCACAATTAAATGTTCTGGAATTCCCATTCTTCACAATGTTATCCATAATTTATTGTGGTCTAGACAGTAAAAAGCCTTTGCATAGTCAGTACAATACAGGTAAATGTCTTTCTGGTATTCTCTGCTTTTAGCCAAGTTCCATCTGACATCAGCAATGATATTCCTCGTCCACTCTCCTCTTCTGAACCCAACTTGAATTACTGGCAGTTCCCTGTTGATGTACTGCTGCAATTGTTTTTGAATTATCTTGAGCAAAATTTTACTTGAATGTGATATTAATAATATTGTGTGATAACTTCCACATTCTGTTGGATCACCTTTGTTTGGAATGGACACAGATATGGATCTCGTCCAGTCTGTTGGCCAGGTAACTGTCTTCCAAGTTTCTTGGCGTAGAGGACTGAGTGCCCCCTGCTCTGCATCCATTTGTTAACATCTCAGTTTGTATTCCCTCAATTCCTGGAGCCTTGTTTTTCACCAGTGCCTTCAGTGCAGCTTGAACTTCTTCCTTCCGTACCATCAGTTCTTGATCATTTGCTACCTCCTTTTTTTTTGTAATGGTTAAATATCAACCAATTCTTTTTGCTACGGTGACTGTATATTCCTTCCATCTTCTTTTGATGTTTCCTGCATTGTTCGATATTTTGCCATAGAATCGTTCACCTTTGCAACTTGGGGCTTGAATTTTTTCTTCAGTTCTCTCAGATTGAGAAATGCTGAGCGTGTTTTTCCCTTTTGGTTTTTTATCTCTAGGCCTTTGCACATTTCATTATAATAATTTACTTTGTCTTCTCGAGCTCATCCTTTGAAATCTTCTGTTCTTTTACTTCATCATTTCTTCCTTTCGCTTTAGCTGCTCTACACTCAAGAGGGAGTTTTAGAGTCTCTTCTGACATCCGTATTAGTCTTTTCTTTCTTTCCTGTCTTTTTAATGACCTCTTACTTTCTTCATGTATGATGTCCTTGATGTTATTCCACAGCCATAAAGAATAAACTATAAACCTCAGAACCTCTTATTAAATCTACTGAATGTCAGTACACAAAAGGAATCCATGCTCAAAACAGTGATGAGAAACCTAGAACTTTGAGGCAACTATTCTAGGCATCCGAGATATGAAACAAGGAACCACCATTGATTTGATCCAGCAGGTATTTTGTCAAGTACTTTCAAATTTTAGTAGTACCTGAAGCTAGCATTGCACTTTACAGTATACAAAATACTTATTTTCCTTGTAATGTTTTATTCAATTGGTTAACACAAGCATTTATGGAATATAGTGTAGAAAAGATACCTAATGCAAAGTAGCTAGCCTTCCTGACCTTTCCTCATTTGTAAAGTAGGAAGAAGTAAGACCTTTTTCACAAGATCATTTGAGAAAGGGAAATCACGAGACAACTTAATTTCTGGTTACCCAGGCAGTTGAGAAATGGTAGATCCTTGGCCAGAATACCACTAGATCATTAGGTTCTTAGCCTCATGCCGTTCCAACTATTGCATGTTCTTTATCTAGAAAAATAGCTAAAATATAAACACTGCTTGGTTTTATAGTCAAATCAATACCTTCAAAGAAGAATAGAAACCATTTTGCAATATTTGTGCAAGTAGCATCTAAAGTTTCTCTCAACCATATCAATCTACGTGATATAAAAAAAAAAGATATTTTTTCAAAGGTAGGAAATGTGTCTGGCTGCCTCACCTCTCTGTGGTACCTCATCACTCTGAATGAGACTCTGGTGCTGTCTTCAGGACCATGATGCCTTGGACATGGGAGAACTTGTTGCTCAAGTCAAGCGCTGCAACTGAGCAGGAAGGGAGATGATGACTTATTTGCTGGGGGGATGTAAGAAGGCTAAGTAGCTTAGGCCCAGCCATCTGGAGGAAGGAATGAGTGGACTAAAGAGTTTATGATGAACTTCCAGCACAGAGAAGACAACAATAAAGAGGGAGTGATTCCCAGAAGGGATAAACAACGCTAATAAAAGGAAGAAAGGAGAATTCTTTGGGAAAAAAAATATAGCTAATCCTAATTCTCACAGGCTCTTTCTGATCACAATAGAAGTATTTAGGAGGCGGGACCAAGATGGCAGAATAGCCAGACGCTTCCTGCCATCCCTCTTAAAACAAAGACCCAAAAAAACACAAGTGAAACAATTCTATTTATGACAAGCTAAGAGCCCTGAACATCAAAGGCAAAGTTAGAAAATGGACTGAGCAGCAGAGGAAGGGAGAGACGGCTCAGCAGTGGAGAGGAGTTACTGGACCTGAATCGCCAGGATCCCTCAGGCACCATTCCTAGGAGCGGCTATGGCGGGCTGGTAGTAACGTTCAGCTGCAGTTTCTTCAGGGAGGAGCAGCCAGCCGCACAGCCTACTTACACATTCGGAACCAGAGAATAATGGCCCTCTCGGCCAAAGCTAAATACTTCTATATATTTTACCATGCTCCCAGCCCCCAAGCCGCCTTTGGTGGCTGTTGATTTCCCTAGTCTTGAGATAGGCCGTGTTAAGATCCCAGAGCCATCCTCCCAGCCTTGGAGTAGGAATAAATTCTCAACTGGGGGAAAAGATAATTTGCCAGTTCCACTAAGCAGAGGAGCTCAGGACAGTAGCGGCTCCTGTCCATGCATAAACGGTCCGTGGACTTTGAATGCCTTTCCCCCCTGCATGGACCTGTGTGGGGCTATTTCAGGAGAATAGGCCCTTGTTGGCAGACTGCAACCATTTCAGCTGTGTGGTGAAGAGGTGGGTGTTTGATATTTGATACCACTTTGCCTATTAAAGAGGGTCCTCACCTACCCACATCAGGGGACTAAGGACCGGTGGCTCCACTCAGGTCACCCAGCCACCCACGATAGGGGTCCAAGGATAACTGGTACCTCCCAGTCCTTACAGACAAAAGCATTGGGTGCCCATGGTCCATCTGCAGAACCCACCCACCTATATGCTCTAGGGAACAGGGACACACTTTCTTCACAGACATTCACACTTTCTTCACAGACATTCGGTGGATGAGTCTCAGCCCCTTGCCTTGTTCAGAGAATGACCCCCTGCTGCAACGAGATACCGGTACCTACACCAATCACCCCTGCCCCGCTAAGACTGTAGGACAGAGCCTGTACCACACACTTGATGATCAGCTGCCTGAACACCTGAGCTGAATTCATACAAGAAAAGTGAATGGACTCCTAGACTGAAATACCTGATAACAGCTCTAGCCAGCTGGTGACAGGATTTCAGAGCTTCAGAGGCTAAAGTAATCAAGCTAGCTCACTCAAGCAACCCATGAGGGCATATCAAAACAAAGCAAGAAGCTAGGATACAGTAGGCAAACATAAAATAAACTAATACAATAATTTATAGATGGCTCAGAGACAACAGTCAGTATCAAGTCACGTAAAGAAACAGACCATGATTGCCTCAACAAGCTCTCAAAACAAAGGATCAAGGGATCTTCTGGATGAAGGTGCGTTCCTGGAATTACTGGATGCAGAATTCAAAAGATTAATGTACAGAATTCTTCAAGATATCAGGAATGAAATTAGGAACGAGATCAGACAATACACAGAAGAAGCCAAGGAACACACAGATAAAGTAGTTGAAGAAATTAAAAAGGTTATTGAAGGAAATAATGAAAAATTTAATAAGCTGCAAGAATCCATAGACAGCAATCAGAAATTCAGAAGATTAACAATAAAATTACAGAATTAGACAACTCGGTAGAAAATCAGAGAAGCAAAATTGAGCAAGTGGAAGGCAGAACTGGTCAGCTTGAAGATAAAGCACTTGGCACCAATATATTTGAAGAAAAATCAGATAAAAGAATTAAAAAAAAATGAAGAAACCTTAAGAACCATATAGGACTCTATCAAGAGAAATAACCTACAAGTGATTAGAGTACCAGAACAGGGATGGACAACAGAAAATACAGAGAGAATTGTTGAAGATTTGTTGGCAGAAAACTTCCCTGATATTGTGAAAGATGAGAAGATATCTATCCAAGATGCTCGTCGAACTCCACATAAGGTAGATCCTAAAAGAAAGTCACCAAGACATATTATAATCAAACTTGCCAAAAGCAAAGATAAAGAGACAATTTTAAGAGCAGCTAGGGATAAATGAAAAGTCACCAACAAAGGAGAGCCAATAAGAATATGCTCGGACTACTCAGCAGAAACCATGCAGGCAAGAAGGCAATGGGATGACTTATTGAAAGCATTGAAGGAAACAAATTGCCAGCCAAGAATCATATATCCAGCAAAACTGTCTCTCAGATATGAAGGTGAAATTAGGACATTTCCAGATAAACGGAAGTTTAGGGAATTCATAAAAACCAAACCAAAACTACAAGAAATACTGAAGAGAGTTCTTTGGTTAGAAGATCAGTAATATAAGGTATCGAACCCAAGACTAGAACAGCAATCAGATGTCAACCCAGAGAGGGAAATCACAAAAATGAATTAAGATTAAAAAAATGCTCAAAAAAGGGAAACAGTGACATCGTTATGTAAAAGCAGACAACATCAAAACAACAAAGAGGGACTAAGAAAAGTAGTCATAGATCTTTCATATGGAGAGGAACACAAGGTGATATATAGAAATAAAAGTTAGGTTTAAACTTAGAAAAATAGGGGTAAATATTAAGATAACCACGAAGGAGACTAACTATTCTACGCATCAAAATAAAATACAACAAAAAAACAGAGACTGAGTAGAAACAAAATCAACTACAATGAATAAGAGGAAAAGATGGTATATAAAGATGAGCTACTCAGCAGAAAAAATTAAGTGGGAAAAAGAAACTGTCAACAACACACACAAAAAAAACATCAAAATGACAACGCTAAACTCATACCTATCTATAATTACACTGAATGTGAATGGACTAAATGCCCCAATAAAGAGACAGAGAGTGGCAGAATGGATTAAAAAAAAAAATGATCAGTCTATATGCTGCCTACAAGAGATACACGTTAGACTTAGAGACACAAATGAACTAAAACTCAAAGGATGGGAAAAAATATATCAAGCAAACAACAATCAAAAAAGACCAGGAGTGGCAGTATTAACTTCTGACAAAATAGACTTTAAAGTTAAATCAACTGCAAAGGACAAGGAAGAACACTATATAGTGATTAAAGGGAGAATACCAGGAGGATATAACTATTAAATATTTGTGCACCAAATGACAGGGCTGCAAGATACATAGAAGAAATTCTATCTGCATTGAAAAGTGAGATAGCTCTGCAATAGTAAGAGACTGCAGCACACCACTGTCAGTGAAGGACAGGACATCTAGAAAGAAGCTCAATAAAGACATGGAAGATGTAAATGCCACCATCAACCAACTTGACCTCATACACATATACAGAACACTCCACCCAACAGCAGCCAAGTATACTTTCTTTTCAAGTGCACATGGAACATTCTCTACGATAAACCACATATTAAGTTATAAAGCAAGCCTTAGCAGAATCCCAAACATCAAAATATTACAAAGCATCTTCTCTGAGCGTAAGACCATTAAAGTAGAAGTCAATAACAGAAAAAGCAGGGAAAAGAAATCAAACACTTGGAAACTGAACAATGCCTTGCTCAAAAATGACTGGGTCATAGAAGACATTAAGGATTGAATAAAGAAATTCATAGAATCCAATGACAATGAAAACACTTCCTATCAGAACCTTTGGGACACAGCGAAAGCAGTGCTCAGAGGTCAATGTATATCAGTAAATGTACATATCCAAAAATAAGAAGGGGCAAAAATCAAAGAATTATCCCTACAACTTGAACAAATAGAGAGCAACAAAAGAAACCCTCAGGCACCAGAAGGAAGCAAGTAATAAAAACTAGAGCAGAATTAAATAAAATAGAAAACAGAAAAACAATTAACAAGACCAAAAGCTGGTTCTTTGAAAAAATTAACAAGATTGATAAACCATTGACCAAACTGACAAAAGAAAAACAGGTGAGGAAGCAAAAAACCCGAGTAAGAAATAGAGATGGGCGATATCACTACAGACCCAACCAAAATTAAAAGAATCATATCAGATTACTACAAAAAGTTATACTCTAACAAATTTGAAAACCTAGAAGAAATGGATGAATTCTCAGAAACACACTACCTACCTAAACTAACACAAACAGAGATAGAACAACTAAATAGACCCATAACAAAAGAAGAGATTGAAAAGGTAATCAAAAAAAACTGACAACAACAACAAAAAAATCCCGGACCTGGACAACTTCACTATAGAGTTCTACCAAACTTTCAGAGAAGAGTTAACACCACTACTACTAAAGGTATTTCAGAACATAGAAAAAGAAGGAATACTACCAAACTCATTCTATGAAGCTACCATATCCCTGATACCAAAACCAGGTAAAGACACCACAAGAAAAGAAAATTATAGACCTATATGCCTCATGAATGTAGATGCAAAAATCCTCAACAAAATTCTAGCCAATAGAATTCAACAACATATCAAAAAAATAATTCACCATGACCAAGTGGGATTCATACCAGGTATGCAGGGAAGGTTCAACATTAGAAAAACAATGTGATCCGTCACATAAATAAAACAAAAGACAAGAATAACCAGATTTTACCAATTGATGCAGAAAAGGCATTTGATGAAGTTCAACACCCATTCATGATAAAAACTCTCAGCAAAATAGGAATAGAAGGGAAATTCGTGAACATAATAAAGGGCATTTATACAAAGCCAACAGCCAGCATCATCCTAGATGGAAAGAGTCTGAAAGCATTCCCCTTGAGATCGGGAACCAGACAAGGATGCCCTTTATCACCACTCTTGTTCAACATTGTGCTGGAGGTCCTAGCCAGAGCAATTAGGCTAGACAAAGAAATAAGGGCATCCAGATTGGCAAGGAACAAGTAAAAGTATCTCTATTTGCAGATGACATGATCTTATATACATAAAACCCTAAGGAATCCTCCAGAAAACTACTGAAACTAATAGAAGAGTTCAGCAGAGTGTCAGGGTACCAGATAAACATACAAAAATCAGTTGGATTCTCCTACACCAACAAAAAGAACATTGAAGAGGAAATCACCAAATCAATACCATTTACAGTAGCCCCCAAGAAGATAAAATACTTAGGAATAAATCTTACCCGAGATGTAAAGGACTTATACAAAGAAAACTACAAGACACTACTGCAAGAAACCAAAAGAGACCTACATAAGTGGAAAAACATACCTTGCTCATGGATAGGAAGACTTAACATCGTAAAAATGTCTATTCTACCAAAAGCCATCTATAGATACAATGCAATTCCAATTCAAATCCCAACAACATTTTTTAATGAGATGGAGAAACAAATCACCTACTTCATATAGAAGGGAAAGAGGCCCCGGATAAGCAAAGCATTACTGAAAAAGAAAAACAAAGTGGGAGGCCTCACTCTACCTGATTTTAGAATATATTATACCACCACAGTAGTCAAAACAGCCTGGTACTGGTACAACAACAGATACATAGACCAATGGAACAAAATTGAGAATCCAGATATAAATTCATCCACATATGAAAAATGCGAGCCGCTGATACTTGACAAAGGCCCAAAGTCAGATAAATGGGGAAAAGATAGTCCGTTTAACAAATGATGTTGGCATAACTGGATATCCATCTGCAAAAAAACGAAACGACCCATACCTCACACCATGTACAAAAACTAACTCAAAATGGATCAAAGACCTAAATATAAAATCTAAAACAATAAAGATCATGGAAGAAAAAATAGGGACAATACTAGGAGCCCTAATACATGGCATAAACAGTATACAAAACACTACTAACAATGCAGAAGAGAAACTAGATAACTGGGAGCTCCTAAAAATCAAACACCTATGCTCGTCGAAAGGCTTCACCAGAGAGTAAAAAGATTACCTACAGACTGGGAAAAAGTTTTTAGTTATGACAGTTCCGATCAGTGTCTGACCTCTAAAATCTACATGATACTGCAAAAACTTAACTACAGAAAGACAACCCAATTAAAAATTTGCCAAAGGATATGAACAGGCACTTCACTCAAGAAGACATGCAGGTAGCTAACAGATACATGAGGAAGTGCTCACGATCATTAGGTATTAGAGAAATGCAAATCAAAACTACAATGAGATTTCATCTCACTCCAACGAGGCTGGCATTAATCCAAAAAACTGTTAATAAATGTTGGAGAGGTTGTGGAGAGACTGAAACACTTATACACTGCTGGTGGGAATGTAAAATGGTTCAACCACTTTGGAAATCAATTTGGTGCTTCCTTAAAAAACTAAAAATAGAATTACCATACAATCCAACAATCCCACTACTTGGAATATATCCTAGAGAAATAAGAGCCTTTACACGAACAGATATATGCACACCCATATTTGTTGCAGCACTGTTTACAATAGCAAAAAGATGGAAGCATCCAAGGTGTCCATCAACTGATGAATGGATAAATAAATTATGGTATATTCACACAATGGAATACTACGCATCGATAAAGAACAATGATGAATCCGTGAAACATTTCATAACGTAGAGGAATCTGGGAGGTGATATGCTGAGTGAAATTAGTTAGTTGTAAAAGGACAAGTATTGTATAAGACCTGGAGAAATAACTCCTTTAACTTAAACAGAGAAGAAAATATTCTTTGATGGTTACGAGAGGGGGGGAGGGTGGGAGGAAGCGAAAGGGGTTTTCACTAATTAGTAAAAAAAAAAAAAAAAAGAATTATTTGAATTATTATTGAAAGACAATACAGTACAGGCGAGGCTGGCACAACTGGACTGAACTAAAAGCAAAGAAGTTTCCTGAATAAACTGAACGCTTCAAAGGTCAGTGTAGCAGAGGCGGGGCTTTGGGAACCATGGCTTCAGGGGACATCTATGTCAATTGGCATAATAAAATCTATTAAGAAAACATTCTGCATCCAACTTTGGGGAGTGGCTTCTGGGATCTTAAACGGTAGCGAGCAGCTGTCTAAGATGCATCAATCGGTCTCAACCCACCTGGAGCAAAGGAGAATGAAGAATGCCAAAGACACGAGGTAATTATGAGCCCAAGAGACAGGGCCAAATAAACCAGCGACTACATCAGCCTGAGACCAGAAGAACTAGATGGTGCCTGGCTACAACCGATGACAGCCCCGACATGGAAGGTAACAGTGAACCCCTAAGGGAGCAGGAGATCAGTGGGATGCAGACCCCAAATTCTCATAAAAAGACCAGACTTACTGGTCTGACTGAGACTAGGAGGACCCTGGAGGTCATGGTCCCTAGACCTTCTGTTAGTCCAAGATAGGAACCATTCCCAAAGCCAACTCTCCAGACAGGGATTGGACTGGAGTATGGATAGAAAATGATACTGGTGAAGAGTGAGCTGCTTGGATCAAGTAGACACATGAGACTATGTTGGCATCTCTTGTCTGGAGGGGAGATCAGATGGCAGAGGGTGTCAGAAGCTGGCCGAATAGACATGAATGTAGAGAGTGGAGGGAAGTATTGTGCTTTCTCGTTAGGGGGAGAGCAGTTAGGAGCATATAGCAAGGTGTATATAAATTTTTGTATGAGAGACTGACTCGATTTGTAAACTTTCACTTGAAGCACAATAAAATTTTTTTTAAAAAGTAACTCAAACAGGTGGTGGGTCTTTTAACTGATAAGTTCTCTAGGCTAGTAGATGAATTGAATTTACTGAGCATTCTGGCCATTCTCCACAATAAAACTAAACAAAACCCACTGCCTTCAAGTCGATTCTGACTCATAGTGACCCTGTAGGTTTCCCAAGGCCGTAAATCTCTAGGAAAGCAGACTGCCATGTTTTTCTTCCACAGAGCTGCTAGTTTTCTCAAACTGCTGACCTTTCAATTAGAAGTCAGTTGCTTTAAACTGTAGGAAATGCTTAAGGTATGTAGTTCACGAAAATCAGAAGTGATGGTAACTGTCTAGATATCTCTTGATTTAATTTGATTTTTTAAATTAAGAGACAGTAAAATTGAATTTTTTGTGTGTACCATTCTTTGCATTTTTACATATATTTAGAGTTGTGTGACCACCACCGTAATCGGAATGCAGAACGGTGTCATCATCCCATAAAGTCTCTAATGCTGTCACTTTGCTGTTCACCCTCCCTTTACCCTGAACCCCGGCAACCACTGAGTCGTTCTCTGTCACTGTAGATTTTTCTGACAGTATCGTGTAAGTAGAATCATACGGTATGTAACCTTTTGAGATTGGATTTTTCATTCAGCATAATTCCCTTGTGATCCATTCAGGTTGTTGCCTGTATTAATTCTTCACTGCTTTCTATTGCTGAACAGTGTGGCATTTTATAGATATACTGCAGTTTGTTCATCCATTCATCCCTTGAACTACATTTGGATTGCTTCCATTTTGGGGGCAATAAAAAAAAAAAAATTTTTTTTTTTTTTTTATGAATAGAGCTGAGAAAATATGTAGAATTTTACATAGATGTAAAGTATAATTTCTCCAGAGTAAATACCTAGAAGTTGTATTGGTCGATTATAGGGTAAATGTATTTTTAACTTGATTAGAAATGGCTAAAGCACGTCCCAGAGAGGCTGCACCATTTATCTTTCCCACCAACAGTGTATGAGTTGCTGTTGCTCTGCATCCTTGCTAACACTTGGTATTGTCAGTATTTTTACTTTAGTGATACCTCATTGTGTTTTAATATGCATTTCCCTAAAGGTTAATGATGTTGAACTTCTCACATGCTTATTTACCAAATGTGTATTGTTTTGGTGAAGTATTTGACCTATTATTTAATTTGGTTATTTATTTTATTGTTGTTTTAACTACTCAGTTTGAGAGTTCTTTATATATTTCGCATACAAGTACGTTGTTGTTTATGGAATTTTGGGATTTGCAAATATTTTCTCCCACTCTGTAGCTTATCTTTTCATCTTCTTAATACTGATTTTCCTGGGCAAAAATTTTTAATTTTAAAAATTTGGGTTATTTTTTTTTCTTCAGAATATTAAACATAGAGTTACTATATGACCCAGCAATTGTACTCCTAGGTATTTACCCAAAAGAAATGAGAAAAAAAAAAAGTAGTTTCCTTTGACTCTTTCTGTAATAAATTACCACAGACTTCGTGGTTTAAAACAATACATTTTTTTTTTTTTGGTCTTCCTTTTTTGGAGCCCAGAAGTCTGAAATGAGTTTCATTGCGCTTAAGTTAAGGTATTGGCAGAACTGGATCTTTCTCTGAGAGTCTGTTTTCTTGCATTTTCTAGCTCCTGGGAGCTGCCTACATTTGTTTGCTCATGACCCCTTTCATCACCTCCCTTTAACCTCTTGCTTCTGTTATTATCACATTTCCTACTTTTTCCTTTTTAGTCAAATTTGTCTGTTTCCCCTCGTTTTCTTTCTTTTTTTTTTTTTAAATTGTGGTAAATATAAACACACCAAAACATGTGCCAGCACAACAACTCCTACACTTACAGTTCCTGACATTTATTACATTTTCATGTTGGACCACCATTATTGCTCTCCTTTCCCAAAATGTTCCACCACCATTAACATGAACTCAGTGCCCCACCCCCCAACAAAAACTCACCTTTGCTCTCCTTCCCACCTCTGGTAAATCATTAGTATTGTTTGGTTTCTATACATTTGCTTATTTAAGTAAGATCATACAGTGTTTGTCCTTTTGCTACTGACTTATTTCTCTCAGCAATGTTTTCAAGTTTCATCCATGTGTGACATCCATTAGAGCTTCATCTCTCTTTATGCTGCGTAATTGTGTATACCACATTTTGTTTATCCATCCATCTGTTGATGGACATTTTGCTTGTTTCCACCTTTTGGTTATTGTGAAAATTGCTACACTGAACATTGGCGTACAGATTTCTGTTTACATTTCTGCCTTTACTTCTTCTGGGTATATACCTAGGATTGGGATTGCTGGACCGTATAGTAATTGTCTGTTTAACTTTTTGAGGAACCATCAGACTGTTTTCCACAATGGCTGTACAATTTTACATTCCTGCCAGCAATGAATGAGAGTTCCAGTTTCTCCACAAACTCGCCAACGCATGTTTTCCATTTTCTTGACCTGTTGCCATTAAGTCGATTCCTACAGCCTCCCTGTTACAGTGATACTTGAGATTTCATTTAGGGCCCACTTGGATAATCCAAAGTAATATTCTAGATTATCCTGAGTTTTATTTTAATCTTGAAATCTTTAACTTAATCACATCTTCAAATACCCTTTTGGTATATGTGGTAAGAGTCACAGGCTCTAGGGATTAGGATGTTAGTATCTTTGGGGGGCATTATTCAGCCTGCCACAGACTGTCTTCTGGCCCTCAAAGATCCAAGGCCATCCTGAATGTATCCCAACATCCCTGAAGTCTCAACCCTGCAGCATCAATTCAAGTCCACAAGCTCATCTAAGTATCACCAGCTCAAAAGTCCCAAATCTCATCAGCTAAGTTATTTAAATGAATTAAGTTGAGACTCTGGGTATGATCCATCCTGGGGCAAAATTTCTCTGGGAATCTGTGAAACTAATACACAGTTATCTGCTCCCAAAATACAATGGTGGAACAGTCATAGAATAACAGAGACATTCCTGTTTCAAAAGGGAGAAAATCTAAGGAAGAAAGGAGTCACTGGCCTCAAGCAATTTCAAAATCCAGCCAGACAAACTCCATTAGGTTTTAAGATCTAGGCATAATCCTCTGGCCCCTGGGCATATCTTTTCCCTTTTTTTTTTTGTTTGTTTGTTTGAACCTACATTAAATTTTAAATGAGTTTCTTGTAGACAGCCTAGAGTTGGATCATTTAAAAAAAAAAATGCTGTCTGATGATCTTTGTTAATTGGTGTATTAGGCCATTTACGTGTAATGTAACTATAGATATGTTTGGATTTAGGTCTAATATTTTCATTTTTGTTTTCTTTTTGGAAATCCTGGTGGCGTACTGGTTAAGATCTATGGCTGTTAACCAAAAGGTTGGCAGTTTGAATACACCAGGCACTCCTTGGAAACCCTAGAGGCGGTTCTGCCCTGTCCTGTAGGTTCTCTATGAGTTGGAATCAACTTGCTGGCAATGGGTTTTTTTTTCATTTGTTTGTTTTTATTTCCTCTGTTTTAGTTCTCTTATTTCTACTTTCCTTTTTTTCTTTTGGGTTGCTTTGAACATTTTTGGTATTTGATTTTATCTGTACTGGGTTTTTTTAAATCATATTTCTTTTTATAGCTTTTTTAATTGGTTGCTCTTGGAATTATAATATACACGCTTAACTCTTCAAGTCTACTTAAAATCAATATTTACCTCTTTAAGTGTGATGTAAAAACCTTACCAACATAGGCTCCTTTGCCCTCCTATTTTATATTGGAATTGTCTTAAATATTCCACCTACAGAACCCTGGTGGCATAGTGAGTAAGAACTACGTCTGCTAACCAAAAGGTCAGCAGTTTGAATCCACCAGGTGCTCCCTTGGAAACTCTATGGGGCAGTTCTGGCTGTAGAACTCCGGATTGACAGCTCTTTTCTTTCCTTGCCATGCTTTTAAAATGTTGTTCCACTTTCTTCTTGCCTCCATGGTGTCTGATGAGAAGTCTACAATAGTTTGAATCATTGTTAACCTATAAATAGTAATTTTTTCTCTGGATGCTTTCAACATTTTTCTCCTTGTCTTTAGTTTCAGTCATCTGACTACCATGTATGTAGGCATCATTGCTTTGGGTTTATCCTACTGGAGTTCAATGAGCTTCTTGATTGTATAGGTTTGTCTCATGTGGAATTTGGAAAGTTTTCACCCATTATTCTTTGAACTTTTCTATCACCTTCTTTCTGCTATTGAGCCCATCTGCTATTGAGTGTTTTATTTTAGTTATTATATTTTTCAATTCTGGAATTTCCATTTGATTCTTTTTTTTAAAATCTCATTTCTTTGCTGAGGCTTTCTATCTTTCAATTCTTTATAAGGGCATTCGCCTTTAGTTGTTGGAGAATTTTTATAATAGCTGCTTTAAGTAAGGTCTTTGTCAGATAATTTCAACATCTGTGTCATCTAGGCCTTGGCATGTGCTGATTGTCTTTTCCTATATAAGTTGAAATTTTCCTGGGTCTTCATATGTAATTTTTTACTATATAGTGGAAATTTCGATTATTTTATTATGAAACTCTGGTTCTTGTTTCAGTCTTACACAGAATGTTGACAATTTTATTTTAGCATGCAATTGACCTGTTTTATTTTAGGCCACAGGTTTCTGTAGTTGTGATTCCAATGTCAGATGAGTTTTCAAAGCCTTGGTAGTACTATTTGCATCTGTCCCATATCAGTCTAACACTTGGGCAGTGGTCTATATTGTAGTTGAGTTCTCAAAGTCAGTGTATGCTGTGTAGGGCCAGTTCTATACATGCACAGCTCAGGGGTAAGCTCATGAGTTCATTAACAATTTAAGGGGTTACTTTCCCAAGTCCTCTTTCTCTGTGATCTTCCCAGTACTTTCAGGTTTACTAGGGCTCTCCATTTTGATCCTGTGGTCAGGAAGCTGGGGCTTTGGTTACCTTCCTTCACTCTATACCTTCTGGGACTGTGTTTGTATCTGGAGCCAAACAGTGGAAAGACAAAGGAAAAAAAAAAAAAAGAAATTGGGCTTTGCCCTCACCATTATGGAACGTCAGGGTCTCTGACCAGAAAGGAAGATGTGCCTCCCTCAGAGTGTTAGTCTCCTTCTGGCTCCTGTGTCCTCCACTGCTACTTCCACCATGGAATGCTTGGAAGGTGGGGCACAAGAGTAAGAGCAGAGAGCTTTGCACACCAAGGTCAGTGGGCACAGAGCTGTATGTTTTCTCTGAGTGTTGGCAACCCTGGTGGGATAGTGGTTAAGAGCTATGCCTGCTAACCAAAAGGTTGGCAGTTTGAATCTACCAGGCACTCCTTGGAAACTCTATGCGGCAGTTCTACTCTGTGCTATAGGGTTGCTATGAGTTAGAATCGACTTGATGGCAGTGGGTCCTCTGAGTGTTAGGAGTTCCCCTTTCAGTTCCTTGAACCAAAACTTTAAATTCTTCTGGAATTCTTTCTGTCTGTGTCCTGGTGCTCCCCTACAGGTTTGGGGCTGCACTGAGGTCAGGCTGGGGTTACAAGATGGGGGAAAAATGGTAAACTCACTGTTGTCTTAGAGGTACTTCAATTCTCATCTCCTTCCTCAATCTACCTGCTGTCTTTTCTTCAGAGTCTTTACCCTCTCCATTTTATGTTGTGCTTGTGGAAACCCTGGAGACATAGTGGTTAAGAGCTATGGCTACTAACCAAAAGGTCAGCAGTTCCAATCTACCAGGTGCACCTTGGAAACCCTATAGGGCAATTCTACTCTGTCCTGTAGGGTCACTAAGAGTCAGAATCGACTTGACAGCAGTGGGTTTGGTTTTGTGTTTTGTGTTATGTAATGCATCAACATACACTGAAAACCCCATCAAACAATGTTATCATTGTTTTGCTTTCAACCATCAAACATGTTTTAAAGAACTCAAGATAAATACAGTCTTTTATATTTATCCCGATGTTTATTATTTGTATTGTTTTGTCCAGTGTTTAGAGCTGCATTTGGCAGAGAAGTTAGGATGAAGTGTGCTTGTTGTTGTTAGGTGCCGTTGAGTTGATTATGACTCATAGCGACCCCATGTGACAGAGTAGAACTGCCCCATAGAATTTTCTAGGCTGTAATTTTTATGGGAGCAGATCGCCACATCTTTAATCTTATTCAGAACCGAAACCAAAAAAAAACTCAGACCTGTTGCTATCAAGTTGATTCTAACTCATAGCAACCCTATAGGACAGAGTAGAACTACCCCAGAGGGTTTCCAAGGAGCACCTGGTAGTTTTGAACTGCTGACCTTTTGGTTAGCAGCCAAGCTCTTAACCACTACACCACCAGGGTTTCCATTCAGAACCAGAAACCCAAATATCTCTTTAGAAGCCCTGTTCTGTCTTAGTCCATACAGCCAGACCAAGGAGAACATTGCCTCTGAGGCAATGTCATCGTTATCATGTCCTTATAGCACTTTCGAAAGTCATTCCCTTTGGGGTGAGTTTTAGATGTTTTACCTTCGCGTCAGGGCCTATAACTAGCAGGGTCGGCAAGCTGCATTCCAGAGGCATCCTGGGCCCCTCCTGCTAGAACAATGTGAGGCTGCTGTTTCAGCTACAAACTCATTTGGCTGATTTAGAGAAACTTAAGGACACTGGTAAAATGTGCTGAGATCAATTTAGGCATCTATCTGCCATCTTGAAAAATGACATGCAGTAAAACCTTTCAACTGGGTATAATTTTTATCATTAACTACCACACGTGTTTCACAGCAACAAGACTGATACAGCCCTACTGATTAGGGTCTCAAGTTCAGAGAAATACAAGTGTCCTTCCTGGATGCTGTGATCTTTGTACGCTAGGGAGTGGGAAGTAGGGTGGGACGTGGATGATAGTAATTGACATATGTGAGTGAGAGAGATCACTTCCTCTCTTGACCCCATACCTGTCAGTGGGTAGGGCGCTTCTACCACTGGGAAGTAACATAGAACTCTCTGTCCACTGATCTTGGTGTGCAAAAGCTCCTTGTTGTTAGTCTGTCTACAGAAGTCTGTTTATCGCTTGTCTCCATATTTATGGCATTGCTTTTATGACAGTGAGCTCACTCACTTTCTCCTTCGTTCTCCAGACTGTGACCAAATAGGTGTCACTTTTTTAAGAAGCTTCTGTTGATTTTTTTGTTTATTTTAGCTCGTCAGTAGTTGGGTGTTTTTTTCTTTACCTTGAATGGAGAAACAAGGAAAAATCCACTGGAAGAGGAATGCCTGGTACTAGGCTTGATCATTTAAAGATATTGAATGGTATTACCATATCCAGATACATTGTGGACCACTGTGCTCTCCAAATTATCTGCCATAGCCCCTACCCCCTGTCCTCCCTCACTTGTCAAGTCTGAAAGGAGTTGTGTGGCTATGCAGTGGGCGGGGTGTTGGGATAGGCCAATGGACTGCTGGATGTAAGACTGATTAGGACATGTTTCGCTGTAAGCAACCTCTCTGAGCTTCATATTCGCTTCTTTAAAAAAATGCAAATGCTTACAGGATTGTTGGAAGAATTACCCACCTGTGAAAGCATCTAATCCTTAGTCTATAGATTCTCCCTTCCTCCTTCTTAGGAGAGGGGTGGCACTGTGTGGGTTTCTATTTGTTGATGAGGCTTAAGACTGGGCTAGGATTTGATCTCCTGATGGGAGGAGATAGAGGGATGAGTCTGATATAAAATCATCCTCTAGGGTGGCATAAAGGAATCCCTATCTGTGTTGCCGACATCTTAGTAAGTGACTGATGTTGTGGGAGGTCTCTGAAACTCTTTGTTGGGAGACAGAGTCAGCAGAATTTTCTGTCTGAATATACTTGCCAGGGCAACAGCATTGTTCATTAGCCTAAACGACGCTGGTTCCCCCAACCCCCTCAACCTTTCTGTCAAAAACCCAAACCCCCAGGGCTAGATGATTTTATCTGTGCTTATAGGTGAGTGCATCTGTCTGGGTTTTCCCAGGCCTCCGTGGCAAGTGGAGGTTCTGCTGACTCTTCTTTCCCAGTCTTTAATGAAAGGCCAGCTAGCAGGCACAGACTTGCTCAGGACTGAGCCTGCAGTGGGAGTGGTGGGCAGGGGAACAGCCATGCACTGGAATGTGTTACCTACGGAGAACTCAAAAGGTGTCGCGATCTCCTGGGTCCTGCCCAGGGGATTGAAATGTGTTATCCAAATGAACTTACTCATGGGACAAGTGAGCATGGCGGCTGAGAGACCCCTCTACTGCCATAGAGGATCGCCACAAGTCCTTGCTGTCTTCCCATCTTAGACCAACTGCAGGGTCAGGGCCAACCTGGCAGTTTTCTGGGAGTACTGATCCATTAAAGAACAGTTGCTGTCCACTTGTTTCCCACTGATGACAACCTCGTGGGTGTTAGAGTCGAGCTGTGCTCCGTAGGGTTTTCAATGGCTCATTTTTTTTTTTGTAATTAGATCACCAGGCCTTTCTTCCAAGGCACCTCTAGGTGTGAACTGAAACTTCCAACCTTTTGGTTAGCAGCTGAGCATGTTAACCATTTGCACCACCCAGGGGCTCCTATACTGATCTATCATGAGTGCTAGCTAAAACCTTCCTAGAAATGCAGCAAGAAGGAGAAGGTTATGCTCCCAGAACTCTTCCCAAAAGGAGTACAGTTTGTGCTTGAAAGGGATAATTTGGTAAGTTATTCGGGATAGAAGGGCTGAGTCCCCTTCTCTCAAAAGGCATGTTCAAATGAAAACAGGTGTTTTCTAACTTACCCTCAAATGAGGATGGGTCTACTTAACTGCGAAAGCTTTGGTTTTGGGGAGTATGCAAATTTGGGGCCAGAATTGAATTGCTTGGGTCACTGGAGGCCTAGGGCTCTGACCAGTGGTCATTCTCCTCTCTTATCATCCCACCTAGTGCTCAGCCTCTCCTCCAAATACAAATTGAACAGGGATTTCAAGGATAATGGTTTGAATAACCACCCTTTGATTAGCATGCCTATTCTGTGAACCAAGGATGTGCCAGGTATTGGTTCTAGATCAGTCTAGGGAGGAGGCTGGAAACAAGGAAAGGAGCAAAGCCATTGCTAGACAGGAGGGTGAAATAGGAATCAGTTCAGAAAGTACTCAATTGAGGGATGTGGGCAAGTGTCAAGTCCAGGACCCAGGAGGAGCTAATTCATCCTAGCCATCAGTGCCTTGTTGACTCGACTCCTTTCAAAGGCCAGGGACACTTGGATGAGTCATCCTCTGCATCACCTTAATGGTGCTGCCCACATGTGACAATTCTCCTGCTCTGAGGAGGCCATTGTTTCCTCCAGGCGCCTAACTTCCCCCTTATCTTCATCTCTTTTCTGGGTCAGGCTCACTTGCCAACCACAGGGGAAGGCCATGGAGGTTGGGAGTGGAGCTTCCAGGGAGCAGGCTGACTTGTTGGACAGAAGCTCAAGCAGCTTAGTGTTTCTCCTCATTCCAGAGGGCTATCTGTTGGTGACGTAGCAGCCTTTTCCAGCAGTAGCTAAGCAATGGGAAGCCCTGAATCACAGGCCCAACATCTAATTGGTCTCCAAGAAACATCTTCAGCATCACCATCACCCTCATCGTTATCCTTGTCTTCATCCTTATCATCCATTATTCAAAATGGTAGCTAACATTTATGGAATATCTACAAGGTGCACACTCAATGATTAAAGTTCAAAGGAAGCGCTCAGCAAACATTAGCTATTCCTATATGGTCGCTATGAGTCGGGATGGATTCTACAGCAACGAGTTTGGTTTGGTTTTGGTGTCATATCTTGGCGTCACAGGATGGTGCAAACAGTTAACATGCTCAGCTGTTAACTGAAAGGCTGGAGGTTTAAGGCCTAGTGATCTGCTTCTGAAAAATCAGCCACTGAGAACCCTGTGAAGAGCAGGTCTACTCTGAGACACATGGAGTCATCAAGAGCCAGAGTTGACTTGTTGGTCGGTGGTTTTCATGTTGTGTCTTAAGCACTTCACATACATCGCTCATTTCATCTGCCCAGTGACTCTAGGAGGTGGGTACTGTTATTGCTCTCATTTTACAGGTGAGGGGTTTGAGGCTTGGAGGATTTATGCACTGTGGTCCAGGGACCCATAGTGAGGCTGGGATTTGAACACAGAACCTGCATGTGCTTAGGTGCTTCGCTGTATTGCTGCTGCATTCAGTGAGCACTCAGGATCATGGACCCACCTTAAAAGGAAACTGCTAAGCCCAGCTAAATACCTCAGGAATTTATAGGACTGCCCATTTTCAATCTCTGAACCAAATGTCTTTTTGATGAGACTCAAAATACACTCTAGGAAGCCAGAGAGGGGAGTTTCTGAAGTAATTTCTAACTTCCTGTGAAAATATTCTCTAACTGGCAAGAGATTGTCTGGGTAACAATGAACACACAATAAAGTGGTGCCTCTGCCTTTGATACCTGGCTCACAAATAACCCATTTGGCTTCCCAATCACCCTGATACCTAAAACTAGCAGAATTTATGCTCACGGCTGGAATGGCTCTGTTCAGCCAGAAAGCAAAAGTTTATGGCTGGACCCTTTGCTCTGAAATGAAATCTAGTCTCTTTGGCTCAACTTTATTAGGCCATATTGTACAGCGATAGGAGACATAAGTATCCAGAATCTGCTGTCACTAAAATGGGGCTGAATTGGCGAGCGTTTTTGTCCTCACATTCAATGCTGTGTCCCTAAAATGGGAAAGTTGAGTAGAAATCAGGAATGCAAGTCAGGCCATTTTCTGAAACTTTATTTTTAATTGAATTAAGCATAGTCGTGTTATCGTTTTTGTACTGATATATCCCACATTGAATGGAGATTAAGCCCTCATTGGGGTCACTAGACCAATGGAGACAGACCAAGTAGACAAACCTGGACCCCTAAAATATTGTTTAGACTAATTGCCGCACCAAACCAAACACTTGGATATCTATCTTGTGCTTAATTATCTACAAGCTTTCTCTGTAGCTGGCTCCAGTGTTTAGCAGTACTTCATAGAAAGCATTCTCTTCTAACTCATTCATCTGTAATTTATGTCCTTTGGGTTACAGTTGATTCTTCTTAATCTCTGATTCTCGAAGGCATAATGGAGAATACTAGCTCCTTTTTCTTCACTGTCTGTGGGAATAGCTTCTTGCTACTCAAAATGTGGAGTGTCAGGTTGGTACAAATGGTTAATGTACTTGGCTACTAAGCAAAAGGAGGGAGGTTCAAGTCCACCTAGAAGTGCACTGGAAGAAAGGTCTGGCAATCTACTTCCAAAAACCTCAGCCATTGGAAACCATTTGGAGCACAGTTCTACACTGACAGCCACAGGGTTGCCATGACAACTGGTAACTCAAAGTGTAGTCCCCATATGAGCAACATTAGCTGGGGCACGTGTTAGAAATGGAGAATTTTAGACCCCATCCAAGAACTACAGAATCGGAAACAACATCTTACTAAGATCTCGGGGTCAATCATATGCACATTAAATTTTGGGAAGCTGTTGGGCAGCCACAGAAGACTTCTGATAAGTACGCCTTCAGTCACATCAACTGCTGAGAAATTACCCTGTGACTTAACAGAGGTGGATACAGTGGGATTCTTGATAATTGTCTAAAATCTTGAGAATTGTTCTTTTTCAAGGTATAGGCAATTCTGTAGTTGTATGTCTCATCAAAGGCAAGCTCATAGTTCCTGTGCTGAATGAAATGCTTTTTTTTCCTAACTTCTTTCTCTTCCCCCAGTTTAAAAACAAAAACAAACAAAAAAGACTGACAGTTACTCTTGGCTTTGATTTTAGAATCTAGGAGTAATGAAATCACCAAATAGAGTCTTTGCTGGAATTAGTTTCCTTTTGAATTCGTGTTTGACTTGACATTGGATCCAAGAAGGGAAGGAAAGAAGAAGCCAAAGAATGCCAGTGATGAGTCACACAAGGAAGACAGTGTAGGCATGAGACATGGAGGGAGAGGGTGCTTCTTCCCAAAGGGATGGAAGTACAACTCCCAGTTAGTAGGAAGAAGGACTCCAGTTAGATTGGTGGTAATACTCCAGTTCTTTACAGTTCCTTGTTTCAAATTCAAGACTCTGAGTTAATTAGGCTTAAAATTTAGAAAGCCATAAGCTACTTGCTAAGCAGCCCAAGATATTCTGTGATGACAAAATTTTCAAGAACTGTTACTCATAGTAGGCAGTTTTCTGGGAAGTTTAAAGATGGCTCCGTTATCCATACTCCCCATTAGCTCCCAAGAGTGCAAAATTCTTCAGCATTCAGAAGCAAAGATGTGTCCATATTATGACCCGACACTAAGTGCTGTGAGGCTATCAATACCTACCTATGATTAGATGCCTGGAAAAATTGTGCTTGTTCCTCTGTAGCTTTTTTGTTCCTCAGTTCAATTCCTGAAACATTCATTGAGCATCTCTTTTTTTGCTGTGTATTATTATTGTGCAGTGTGTTCTAGGAAATATAAAGTTAGGAACACAGCTCGTCCCTTAAGGAGCTTACAACACGGTAAGGGGGGAGGAGCACATTTACCAAATTCTCCTCATTGTCGCTGTCATCAGAGGTCGGAAGACTCAAGAGCTCTGATGGTAGCTAATGATGACTAATACGTACTGAGGGTTTACTGTACTCTAGATAGGGTCGCTATGAGTCGGAATTGACTCAACAGCAACAGGTTTGGTTTTTGGTATTTTACATACTGTTCTGGACTACCTAGGTGGTGCAGATGGCTACTGCACTCAGCTGCTCACCGAAAGGTTGGCGGTTCGAGTCCACCTAGAGACATCTTGAAAGAAAGGTCTGATAATCTACTTCCAAAAAATCAGCCACTAGAGTAGAGTTCTACTCTGACACATATGGGGTGGTCATGTGTAGGAATTGACATGGTAGCCACTGGTTTTTAGATAGTATTTTATGTCACCCATCTCATTCAGCCCTCACAACCCTCCCATAGATGGGCATGGTTGGTATTCCCACTGAGGCAGGCGAGAGCACACTGAGTTGGGGAGATAAGGAAAGGCCTCCCAGATAAGGTGGCATAGGATTTGAACTTTACAGGAAGGGTTGGATTTTGGCAACTGGAGATGGCCAAAGAAAGATTTATTTCTGACAGAAGGGCCAAGGGAAAGAAGGACACAAGGGTAGAGAAGTCAAGGAGAGTTTCTTTAGATTAGCATTTCCCAGCTCCTTGAAATAAAGGATTCTGTGGTTAACTACCCCTTAGAGATTTACAGTTCATATTAGCATATTAAACATTCTAAGGACTGTTGTGCTCAAAAATTCCACTTTAACTTTGTTCAGTCCAGTGCTTCCCAAATTTATTTCATCTGTTCAACAAATATTTATCGAGGTAGTCTGGTGTACCAAGCACCATTCCAGGCACTGGAGATTCTGAGCAAAATTCCTGTTTCCCCTATAACCTACATTCCAGATGGGGGGCACCATAGGACCCCTTCTCACACTCCTTTGTTCCAGGTAAAATCTGTTAGTAAGTCCTATGGAGCTTGCTTTGGGAAATCTTAGTTGGGAATAATTCTACTTTGCTGAAATTTAGGGGAAATAATGGGTGGGCAGTAAGTTTCCTAAGGGCCATGTTGTAGGCCAGCACAGCTCAAAAGGTGGCCCGGGAACTGGTGCTGTGAACCGTTTGTTACTAGTCCACAACGAGCAAGAACAGAAAATGAGAGTAAATGCTTAGAAATGTTGATAGGTTCGACAGGGTAATTTTAAGTTGGTTGCATCTAATGGTAAAGATTGTGCGCTGGTACTTTGCATATCTTATTTTTTTTATTTCATTTTTCAAGCTGTCATTCTATAAGAGAGTGAATGTTAGAAATAAAATGAAACGCCTGGTCCCTCACCTAGGTAGGCAGAGAATCACGATCCTGGAAGATCTTAATAAGCAGTTGCCATTGAGTTGACTCCAACTCACGGTGACCCCATGTGTGCCAGAGTAGAAGTGTACTCCATAGGGTTCTCAATGGCTGGCTTTTTGGAAGTAGACAGCCAGGCCTTTCTTTTGAGGCATAT
Source organism: Elephas maximus indicus (assembly GCF_024166365.1). Lineage (NCBI taxonomy): Eukaryota > Metazoa > Chordata > Mammalia > Proboscidea > Elephantidae > Elephas > Elephas maximus. Next base: position 10,185,602 of record NC_064834.1, read on the forward strand.
CTGGGTAGATGCAAACCTCCAACCTTTTGGTTAACAGCCGAGGTTGTTAACTATTTGTGCCACCCTAGAACATGCAGTCACCACAAGTTGGAATCTACTCAATGGCAACTGGAAGACCTGTGTGCTGGACTGAACCTTCCTCCCGAGGCGCACTTAGCAGGCATCTACTTGAACATATTGACTTTCTACTCATTCTACCCAAGTTAGAATTATTTCTAGTGATATTTTAAGAAACTTATCATTTGAAGCACAAATGAGGATGTTCTTAACTATTTGCAAGACTGTAAAACCAAACTCTGTTTGGGCAGGTAGTGAACAGGCAAGTCCTTGAGAAGGTCTGACATCTCTTATGCATAAACGCCTTGTTGGCATTGGAGAGAAGAGTGAGGAGAGGCTAGAAAGCCCTTCTACTTCGGAAGAAAAGTACCAATTTCCTGCCACGTAGGCAACAGTTTCTTAAATAATTTATAAATAATAATACTTTTTAGGAGTTGTCATACCACTCCTTCCCCTAACCCTTCCTTTAGCTTCAGTCCTCTTTGTCTCTTTAGGAATTACCTGGGCTGGGGGAATGGAATGATGAAAATGCCATGTTTTCTAACATTTCTGCACGTGGGAGGGTCTGTTAATCCCTCTCTGAACACCTCCCGTGGGCTGATTTTTTTTTGTTCCGTAATACCAAATGGAAGAAATCTCATTTGATAGTCTGTAGTGTACTTGTCTGGGAGTGAGAGATATGGCTTCAGTTCACCCCCAGATTAATCTTTGGAGTTGTTTATTTATTCGTTCAGTGCTAAAACTACCACTTACCTGGCATTCCGTCAAATCCCAAACAATTTGTTTTAATTGATATTTTCCTGAGGTTTTTGGAAAAATCTGAGATCTTTTCATCCTATGCGTACATTCCAGAAAATGTGATTTGAAATAGGCCATAACTGTGGAATGCCAAATTGTTATGGAGTCTGAAATCCAATGCTGGTCTCGGAAGGAGGGCAGACCTGCATCCACTTCCAAGAAGCACAGCATTGATATGCAGTTTGGCACAAAGAAGAAATACATTCCAGAAAGGTGCAAATCACCATTCGTTCCCTCTCTCCCCTGCACCCCTCTTTGGTTTCAACATTATCACCCATTCGCTCCACCCCAGAAAGCCGTGTAGTGAGACGTTCTCTGTTCTGGCACTCATGGGGACCTACGCGAGCAAGATTCAGGTGCTTTGTTATTGATTTTATGAGTTGCTTTTAGGATTTATAACTATATTGAAGAATGTGGAGGCTAGGAAGGGATGGTCAAGGAGATAGCCGTATTGCCCACTGATAAAAATTTGGGCAAGTTTGTTGACATTGAAGCACAGAGGGAAATGAAGGAGGAGAGAACAATCTAGGAGCCTAATGCCTTCCTAACACCCAGTTGTCTTTGACGCCGTTCTTCCTTCTAACAAATGGGAAGACACATCACATTTTTCCAGGTCAGAGAGCACCCTGTTGAGGAATGGGTATAAAGGACCCCACCCATTTTAGTAACCAGTCCACATACTCAACAGTGTAGAGCCTGTAAATGCTGATTCCACGTTTGTTCCTGTAGTCAAGGGCTTGACACGTTCTATGAGTGTTCTCTCTTTTTGTAGGAATAAATATGTTTTTATGGGATCTATGCTGCATCGGTCAGCTCACGTCATTAAGCTCTGTTTTAGATGGTCACATTATAGAAGACAGTGACAATTTCTTACGTGATGTATATGTACAAATATTCAGATATGGTTAATTCCTATTGAGAACTTTTATGAGTTAGAACTGTGGATCTTCGGAAGAAAAATATTAATTAAGAATCATTTTTTAACAGTAAATATAATAAATACCTGCCTCCACACTAACCCCCAGCTACCAGTTTTGGGCAGAATTAGGTGCAAGTGTGTGTATGTTACGACTCATCTCTTCTTATTGCAGCTATTAACACAGAGGTCATTGGTTTCTATGATTTCCTTTTCATTCCTGTCATTTTTGATGTGCATAATATAGCATGCATTTGGATTAAAACTGTATACTCATTTTCAATTAAATAAGGATTGGTATGTGATCATCTTTGAAATTATTTATATGTCTCTGGAGGTAGGGATGGACCTTTGCAAAATTATGTGGCCGTAATCAGCACATTTATTCAGATTCTTTATTGGAGCAGAAATCACTGTGGCTGTGACATACCCCAGCCAGGAGAGTTGAACGTTCACTGAGCTGTTAACATTGGAGAAACACACTTTCACTCTAATCAGGGGAAGCATAAAAAATAAAAGGTGTCGTTACTGACCCACCCTCAGTAACACATGCAGAATGTGGGATCAGGAAGGTGTCACATCCCCTGGAGCCAAGGCTGATGTTTCCGCTTGGAAGGTATATTTGATGGTGCAGCCATCTGCCCGTGGTTTGGTGTAAAAACATTTGATGGGGAGGTTGAACTAGACCGGCTGATAAATTTGATAATGAAGGGTAGACAAATAAGACCATGAGAGGTATAGACAAGATAAACCAATGGCTCAATTCCCTTTTCTCACTTAAGATTCTGTGATGAATAAGGACCCACAGTACATTGCCTACTTGGTTGTTAGGTGCTCTTCTAAAAAAGTTGGCGTTTGATGTGACAGCCAGAGGATGAATTGCCTCCTCAGGAAGTGCTTTGCCTTTGACTGATTGCTGAATGGCTGGAAAATTAATTTTTGGCACCTTTTCCTAAGTCATTTTGGTCCCATTCCTTCATTTTTCTGCTGGAAAGTGTGTATTCATGTTACAGTTAAAACTACATTGACAACGCAAATGTGGAGAGCAGCATGTACTATTTTGGGAAAGAAGGTATAGGCTGGGGTGGCTCCATTTTATATAACAGGAACGATGCCATTACACTCTGTGGAGAGACCTGAACTATTCTGTCAGCTGGACTCAAAACTAATATTACTCCTCACTGACCACACACAAAGTCATGTGCTCCAGGGTTTGAGATTTTAAGTCCTTGGCAAGCTTCTGTTCTGGTATTCCTCATTTAGGTACTTGCCATTAAACTTGTTGCCATCGAGTCAATTCCTACTCATGCCAGTCATATAGGACAGAGTAGAATTGCCCCACAGGGTTTCAAAGAGCAGCCAGTAGATTCAAACTACTGACCTTTTGCTTAGCAGCTGAGCTCTTAACCCACTGCACCACCATTTATACACTTATAAATTCTGCCTGCCCCCTAGTAGAGCTGCTTTCCTAGATGTCTGCCCTACCATCTCTACTAAAAAAAAACCCCATTGCTGTCGAGTCAATTCCAACTCATAGCAACCCTATAGGACCGAGTAGAAATGCCCCATAGGGTTTCCAAGGAGGGCCTGGTGGATTTGAACTGCTGACATTTTGGTTAGCAGCTGTAGCACTTAACCAGTACGCCATTGGAGCTTCCCTATCATCTCTAGCAAGGCAGATTATGGTGGGTGGTTAAGTGCATGGGCTCTAATCCTCTTCATACCACCAGTTGCCTTTGGGACCGTGAGTAGATTACTCTCTGAGCCTTAGTTTGGTCACCTGTAAAAGGGGGAATCCTAATAACAGTAACTCCTTCCATTCTTTCCAGATCTCTTTGTCCATATTCCCTGGGCTAAGCACATTTGTTTTTAACTCAGCACATTTTACACTGATTTTCCCTGTCCTAAGGATGTATTGCATGACTGCCTATAAAGGTAAAAGGAATGTGCGTTTCTGATTTTGTGTTTTCAAAGCAAGTCAAAGATGACATGCTCATGACTGTGGAAGGTAAACCTCGATAGAAGGTGATAATCTAAGCCCTTGGCTTGGCATGGAGGCTGAAGTTCTTTTCCTGAGTTTGTAATTCACTCTGATGTCAGAATGCTAGGGTCCTCTCCCTGCCTCTCCCGATGTGATTGGCCTATTTGTATGGTTGTTCTGATAGCACGGTTTGTCATTCTTGTCCTTAAAGATGAAGGGGGCTCAGTATTTGTTGCAAATCCTCTCTTCTTTTATGCTATACACGTGGGTTAGAAAAGATGATGGCATAATTAAATAAGCAAGTGTGTATGTGTGTGTGTGTATTGTTTTTATCAGAAATCTCAAAAACATCTTGACAATTTATATGGAAATAGTCTTAAAGATTTGGAAATCCTCAACAAAGAGCCATGACAATGGATTTAAACTCCTCAGAATTTATATAGTCAATCTAACACTACCATAGCTAACATTATAGATACCATCTGAGAATTTTCATGTGGATGGGGAAGAAACATTGTGTTTGCCAGGAACATTCTGTACATTTTTTCCAGTTATTTTACTTTCAGTCCTCCAGCATTTCAGATCACTGCGAGGGCAAGTTTGCAAGGAAAGAGATGTGGAAAAGTCAGTGTAAGTCAGATCTCTCTGGTGGTTTTTTCAGCAAAGAGGAAACATGGAAAGATAAATACCAGTTTAAAATAAGATTTAATCAGCAACTAGAACAGATCCTAAAATACAGAATATGCTCAATAAGTATTTGCCGAATGAATCAATGAAACAACCAGGTTTTGCTAAGTTAAAAACAAACAAGAATGTTATCCTACACAGAACCTGTTACCAGTTACTTCAAAAAGTTTAATGATAAAATTCGATCTAAAGAATGGCTTCATGAAGACTCAGAGGCATGAATAGAATAATCACATTAAAATCATAGTTATGAGGAATATTACCAGCAATCAATAGTAATTGAGATAAAGGCTCATCCTTTCATCATTTCTGAAAATCAGATATAATATTTAGATGTATAAGATAAACAACGCATTGTAAAAGGAATGTCTGTACTATTTAGTAGGCTGAATTCTTCCACTTGAAGCATGCCTTTTGCCCATTAAGCCCCACTGTCAGGATTTATAATTGGCAATACCTCACATAGTATTAAATCTGTTGCCAACCAGTCAATTCCAACTCATAGCAACCCTATAGAACAGAATAGAACTGCCCCATGGGGTTTCCAGTGAGTACCTGTGAATTTGAACTGCCAGCCTTTTGGTTAGCGGCTAAGTTCTTAACCACTGTGCCACCAGGGCTCCCCTTCACGTAGTATTACATGTTCTAGTAAAACAAATTATGTTAATATTGGTTCCAAAATACTCTGTATTTCAAATTCTTCATTAATGCAGCCTAGACTTTCTTCGAATATGTTAGCATTAGTGACCTTTACTGATGAAGTCAAGTATATCTTTCATTTAGAAAAAAAAGTAAAATCTTATGATTCTGGGAAATTAGGAAGCTTGTGTTCAACTAAACATAATTGCAGTTCAGTTTTAAAGTCATAGTTTAGCAAAAGAAATGGTTGACTAGCTTTTTTTTTAAAGACCCCCACTCTGGGGAAAATAATTTATAGATAAACAGACCATACCCAGCAGAACAGCATAGCTAATGTCTAACGTGTGGGAGTAAGTTAGAAGCTGCACAAACTGATGAGGACAGCGCACATACTCAAATGACCAAGACTGAGCAAAAAACAGACAATAATAACATACAGGCAGTGAAAATTCAGTTTATTTCTGAATTTTTCCTGGGTTTTGTATTCCAGGGTGTCATCAAGTTTGATATGCCCTTTCTCACTCTTCCCCCATTTCCTTCTAATTCAAGGATTTCCTTCCCCCCCAGTTAATGGCCTGACGGGCTGTAGGAGAGATGGCTTTTCCTATAAGATCAGCCCCAGAAATTGCACAGAGCCACTTCCTGTTGACTGAGAAGGTTCCTCTCATCTTCCTTCTTATCTAAACCTCCACTGGGAGGTAAACCTTTGGAGGCAGTAGCTTGGGGACTTATGAACCCAGAGGACACACACAGCCTGCCTTCCTTCAGGGAGTCCCATGAGATGCCCAAGTACCCAGACAGGCTCGGAGTTCTTGTTGTTACTCCCTTTATAATTTTTAAAGACTGATTCAAATACAAAATCCTTCTAGAAATCCCTAACATGAAGAGGGTTGCTGGGAAAACCAGCTGAACCTGTTAATTAGAAAATATAAAAGAAAATATACATATACATTTTAATGAAATTTGGAGTTAAGACTTCTCTGAGATTACATTTTGCTTTTTGTGGTGGTTTTTTTTTTTTCAAAAGTAGAAATAGATTTATTGTTTCATTTCAATATAGACATGTTCATTGCAAAAGCCTTCAGACAGTACAGAAGTCTATAGAAAAAAGTGCCATTCTACCACTCAGAGATAATAACTGTTAATGTTTTGATATAAAGCTTTTCAGATTTTTCAATGGCTTTATAAACATTCAGATAATTACATGTTTTTTTTTTTTTTAAATGGGATCAGGCAATACATGCTATTTTGTAATGTTCCTTTTTATGTAATTTCTATATAAATAGATACATATTTTCATCATGATTTTTAATTACTTCTCAGTATTCCATTGTATACATGTGCCGTTTGTGGTGAGCAATTAGGTTACTTTATAATTTTTAGTGAATAGAAAGGATGCTCTTGTACATATATTTTTGTGCACTTGTCTAATTGTTTCCTTTCTATGAATATTTAAAATGCAATTGCTGTGTACAAGAATATGTATTTTTACAAATTTTGATAACCATTGCAAATCGATCTCCAAAAAGCTGCATCAGTGAACCTGCCCACCAGTATTCTGTATGTGTGTCCATGTCTCCACACACTTGGAAATCATATGAGTTAAAAAAAAAAAAAAAATGAGATCCTTTAGAGGGGATGTAATTCCAGCCTATGAGTTTGGGGTCATAGCAAGCTTCCTGTGACGACCTGGCTGTGTTCCTGGTTGCTGAACAAGGTCATTATCACTTAACCAGGTCATTCATTTGTTTGCCAGATGGTGTAACACGAGTTTCATTTTGTAGCCTACGGTCGTATTTTAAACCCTCCTCCTGTGCTTTTCTCCCTTAGATTGAGGAAGACACGTGGCAGAAATATTACTTGGAAGGAGTCTCCAATGAAATGTACACAGAATATCTCTCCAGTGCCTTCGTGGGTCTGTCCTTCCCTACCGTTTGTGAGTAAGTGACCGTTAACTGTGTGCTCCTTGCCTCTCGGTGATACTTAACCCACCCCTGGCAGGAAACCACCCATATCTGCCCGGCACAGTTCAGACCCTCGACAGTTACCAAGGGTGTCCCGTTGTACTCAGCCATGATTTGTGAGCAAGAAGGCAGGTCATGACTTGGGCCTTGCCTAGGGAATTTCGGCTGGCCCCACTTCCTCCTCTAGGCCTGAGAATCTCAGACCTTGACCTGTCATTTGGACTGATGTATTAACTGCAGCTATCCTACATATCTTGAATTATGTTCCTGTGATACAGACACATTTAGGAAGGCAAGCATGAACCCACGTCTCTCTGATTTTACTGGGGCAAAACCAAATCTTGCCAGCCCCTTGATGAAAGGAATTTTAATCTCTCTTCCAATCAAGTCAGATCGCAAAGGGACATCAGAAAGCCACTGAGATGAAGCCATTCAAAGTACACCTGTAAAAAGTTGAACTAGCTAAAGTTATGTGATAGATGTACTTACAACAGCAAACAAACAAACAGATAAATAAAAAAGAGTAGCTGCTGAGAGCGCTCGCGTACAAACACCGCATGGGATTTGGTCCCTTGGTTTGGAGGTTTAGGGTTATGGTTTCATGGAACGTCCCAATTAATTGGCCTAATAACATGTTTAGTGCTTCTGTTCTACCTCCTGGTTCAGTGTGTAGCGCCCGTGGTCTTAAAGGCTTGCAAGTGGCCATCCAAGGTACAATAATTGGTCTGTATTTGCCTGGAACAACAGAGGAAGAAGGAGAATCAGGAGGAGGAGGAGGAAATGGAATGTGCAGCCAACTGCCTCTGTAAACAACTGCCTCCTTTGTCATGAGACTAGAAGAACTGGATGGTGCCTGGCTACCATTACTGAACATTTTGTTAAAAGATTCTATTGAAAGAATACTGATCAAAAGCGGGAAAATGTAGAACAGAATTTCAAATTTTCATAGAATCCCAATATTCCGGAGCCATGGAGGCTGGATATACTCCTAAAACTCTTGCCCTGAAATAAACTTTAAATGTTAAACAAAAAATATCCCCTTAAGTCATCTTAAAACTAAAAAATAATTTACCTTAACTAGTGAAGAATATCTGCCTTGAGCACTGTGTTGTTTTAAATCTATCTGGGATCCATTGACAATAGAAACTTGAAAAATTACATAGGAACCTTAGGGGACATTGAGCTTGTGTTAATGGGGGAGGAACAACTCAGAAAAGGAGGGTGAGAATGGTTACACACCTCAGAGAATGTAGTCAGTGTCACTGAGTTATACATGTATATTCTCAGCAACAACAGAAATAATTAAAAAAAAATACCCACAAAGTGCTTCCACGATTTTCTGAGGAAATGCTAAACCAATGTGCAGAAGGAAGCCTAGAAGAAAATCCTTAGCAATTTAGCCCTGACATGACCAAGGTCAATAGGCTCCCTTCTCTTTATGCTGGGTGAACAGGATGGTTCAGGACAAGGGACAGCCGCAGCCTGCCAGAGCCTCTGGAAGTAGGATAAGTGGTCATCTATGGGGTAGGACCTCAGCAGCCCCAGCTGTCCTGACTCCAAGAAAGTTCCACCATGAGATGTGGCAGGACCTCACACCCCTACTTAGAATCGCAGATGTTAGGTTTAAGCCAAACTGGGGCTTTGTCTTCAATTAAAAGACAAATTCCCTGGGACTGATGAAACATTAAACCTGATCAATTAACAGCTTAGCAAAAAGATTTGGTCAACTCAGTCCCACTGATAAGACACTAGGAAAAAACAGGGATCTGGGAGCTGTTGGGCTGAGAAAGAAAATTTGTTCTCTTGGGCTCCTGCGCGCTTCCAAGCCAAACCCACCTTCTGAAAAGGGAAGTCCAAAGGTGCTAAAACACAACTGAGCACCCGTTACGCTAAAGGAGAAGATAGTCCTGCCAGCCCTTGGGTTTCTCTCTGTCATAGCTGGTTCTGTAGGAGCCCAGAGGGGACGGTAGCGCTTGGTGCATCGGTTTCCCCGGAGACGCCTATCAGTGAGCACAGCAGGGGTACCCCATCAGTCCCTGGGCCCAAACCCTAAACCATCCAAAATGGTTTGGCTGTTTACTGAAATCTCTCACCCTGTCTCTAAGCAAAAGTTGAATGCTAAATGGACCAGAAAAGTGAATCAGTAATGGATTTGGAAAGAGTTATTTTCTGAAAATGGATGCTGTGTTGTAAATTCTCTCCATTTTTTCTTTGAGAGCTCTTTCTCTTTCTGCTATGGAAGTTAACCTTTCAGAGGCTCTGGGTTCTGGGACGCCAAGGTTGCCTTTGAGCTTGGCTTGTCTGGGAAAGAGACCCCAGGAGAATTCAGGACTTAGAGCAGAAGCTAGTTCTAGAAAAAGGCAATTGAGACCTCCATTGCCTAATGAGGGGGGGTCTGAGCATACACAACAAGCTACCAATGACTGGACGGGGTCTCAGCGTGGTGGGGTCATTAGCCAGAGTAGGGGCAATGTCCCCTTCCTTGGCTGTTGAGTTTCCCTGAGTTGACTGGCATTTATGTCTAACATGAGCGCTCCCTCAAAAATCCCCAGGCTCTTCTTGCTTTTTCACTGTCTCTCTTATTCTGCTCCTTGAAGCCATGTCAGTTCATTTTGAGTGTTAACTGGAAGGGTTTCTGGGTCGTATAAACGGTTAATGTGCTCACCTGCTAACCAGAAGGTTGGAGGTTCAAGTCCACCCAGAGGCATCTCAGAAGAAAGGCCTGGTATTCTACTTCCAAAAAATCAGCCGTCGAAAACCCCTTTGGAGCACAGTTCTACTATGATACACATGGGGGCGCTCTCTGAGATTTGGAGTTGGGACAGCAACTGTGATACTGCTCCCCCTAGAAGCTGCAACCGAACACCCACAGGGTACATTTGACTTAGATATCTACCCCACCCACCAAGCCCACTGCCGTGGATCCCGACTCATAGCGACCCTATAGGACAGAGTAGAACTGCCCCTTAGTGTTTCCAAGGCTGTAATCTTTATGGACGCAGACTGCCACATCCTTCTCCACAGAGCAGCTGGTGAGTTAGAACCGTTGGCCTATCGGTTAGCAGTTGAGTGCTTAGCCACTGCGCCACCAGGGCGCCTGATATTTACCCCACACAGGGCTTAATTTCTTAAAAATTAGTGGCCAATATTTCAAAACAGTGGTTCTTCAACATAAAACTAGATTTCTGGCCTCTCTCAAAAACCCGATGCAGCCACACTGGACCCACATTGCCCTAATTGGCTGGAACTGCTTTTTTTTTTTTTTTTTAGCGGCTATTTAAAGTTGAAGAAACCCTGGTGGTATAGTGGTCAAGTGCTATGGCTGCTAACCAAAGGGTCGGCAGTTCAAATCCACCAGGCGCTCCTTGGAAGCTCTATAGGACAGTTCTACTCTGTCCTGTAGGGTCACTATGAGTCGGAATCGAGTTGACGGCACTGGGTTTGTTTTTTTTTATTTTTTAATTAAAGATGAAGCACATACTTCCCCGTTTTCTGTATGGAAGGGGTTGTGTAGACCCTCTCCTCCCTGTTGTCTTGGTCAGGCCAAATTCCTCTTTACATCACAGGCCTGGTCCCATAGCCATGTGAGTTTGCCAGCCTGGCCCCTTGGATGGTGTGAAATGTGCCTGGCCTTCAGAGCTGTTTCAATGTCTGAGAGCTGGTGGCTGCTGTAGATATTTTCGTTAATGAATTTTCATGTGTAGAACACGTCCAGGGGAGGTGAAAGTCCCTCAGACCCTCCTTGTTGTCAGAGAATTTAGCACTTGTTCAGTACAGCCTGTGGACTACCGCCCCCCGACCCTGCAGATATTTTTGATGTGACTGAGAATGCGTTCGACCGAGTGCTGTTATTCGTTTAACACAACGATAGAGCAGAGGTGGAAATAATCAATGAAGAAAGGACATTTAATGAGATTTAGGAATATCCCAAAACATTGAGGCTCTCCTCAAGCATTTGATTATCTGGAGGCTTAATTATCTGTGTTTTCTACTTTAAATTAAAGAAAAGCCATAACTCAAAGTTACCAGCAGTTTAATGATAACACTCTGCAGTTCAGGTTAATTAAAGCGCAGCCGTAATTAGAGCCTAGTGTTGTATATCGCCGGGCTGGCGCCGATGTATTTCCATTATGGTAAGAATTGGCTATTCAATTTCAGGATGACATCAAGGATGCCAAAATATATTTTAAACTGGTTCACATAGAAGACCAAAGAATTGGGAAATATTCCAGGTATAATAAAGCACAGATAGCATATACAGATTTTTGGAGCAGTTTCTGTAATTATGCACTGCTGTAACACACAATACGCAGCAATGCCATCTTAAAGTGCAAGAAGAGATACATTTGCTCTTCCCTTGGGCTGGTGGGATGCTGCCTCGTGGGGTGGGAACTCCTCACAGGACAGCTCCGAGTTTGCTCAGAAGCTGGGAGTCGTCATTGTATGAAAAGATAAGGGGGCAGGAAAAATATGGTTGAAATTTGAGGTTGTTTCCTGGGAGAACGGAAGAGGGGAGGGAGAGGCAGGAGGAGCATAAAACACCCCAAGGTAGGCTATCTAAAAATTTCAAACCAGACAAATTTGTTCTCGTCCAGCATGAGGCTCCCAGCAGGCACGTCCCTTGGCTTCTCTACATCAGCCTTTTGGCTGCATCTTGTGAATTACCAGGTGGTGCAAAAGGTTTGCACTCAACTGCTAACCTAAAGGTTGGCAGGTTGAACCAACCCAGTGGTGCCACAGAAGAAGGGCCTGGCCTCTGCTTCTGTAAAGACTGCGGCCAAGTAAACTCACGGCGCAGCTCTACTCGGTAATACATGGGGTCTCCATGAGTTGGAAATCAATGGATTTCTTTTTCAGTTTTTTTTTTGGTAGCTTTGCTATTGTTCAAAAAACTGGCTTAGAGAAAATCCATATCATCTCTAAATCTTTCCAATATGTTTTCTCACTTAGTGTTCACAGCAGTCCTTTGAAGTTTGTATTAATATCAATATTCCTGTTTTGGAATCCCTGATGGTGTCGTGGTTGAAAGCTACAGCTGCTCACCAAAAGGATGGCAGTTAAAATCCACCAGGAGCTCTTCGGAAACTCTATGGGGCAGCTCTACTCTGTCCTATGGGGTTGATATGAGTCAGAATTGACTCAACGGCAATGGGTTTTTTTTTTTAATTCCTGTTTTATAAATGGGGAAGCTGAGGCTCAGAGAAGTTAGGTGCCCTTTACAAGTTACAGAACCAGAATTCAAACACTGGGGCCCTTGTGCTCTTTAGAGCTACTGGAGTGAGTGAAGTAGGTGAAGGCTGGCTAGGTAAAAATCTCCTGGAGCGTGTATTACATAGAGAGGTTTCTAGGCTCTATCTCAGGAGATTTTCATAGCTGGCAAGGCCTGAAAAATCGGCATTTTTTTTTTTTTACAAGCAAAGCAAGCATTCTGATTCCAAGTGCAGTGACTGGGAATCGCCACCTGGCCCCAGCCCTCCAACCACACTCGTTCCCCTTTCTGGGGCCAGTCGTTGGAAGGGTTCTCCGGGCTTTTAGCCGCATCATAGACTCATAGGTGGGCCACATCTTGCAAGGCCTTTGTGTGAGCTTCTTTCTCATCATTCCTTCCTGGCATTCGGTATTTGGCAATCTCCAAGGACGTAGGAATGAGTCTACACTCTGCCACCCTGGACACACCACTTACTGCCCCTCCCCACCATGCCTAATCCAAATCACTGTGTGGGAATACTGAAGTCCTTTAGTCCTCTGGGTCGGGTTTCCACTGGGGACTTCGAAGTGCTTTCAGGCTGGGGAGAATAAATAAACATTAATTGCAGTGAGGTAGAGGAAAGCAAGGACAGTTCAAGACACAGCCCTCAAAGGTGCCTCTTGGCCTTGCTGGAGATCATGGTGGGTATGCCTGTACCTTCTCAGGATGCTGAGAGAACTTTGCTTTAAAGACCGGCAGCTCCTGAGCATCGCCCCTTGGTTTGCGTACCTGGCTCCTTCCTCCATCCTGTCTGTGTGGCAATAAGACAAAAGAGGAAGAAGAGAGTGCTACCCATTGCTAGGGAAACGCCGTTTTCCCTCTCACACCCCTCTCCCTTGTGAATCGGCAGCCTTGTGAGGTGTAGGTGGTGAGTGTCAAACTTGAAGGAAATAAAGGCAGGGCCATGAGACCATTGTTGTTGTTAGGTGCCATCGAGTCCGTTCTGACTCATAGCGACCCTAAGTACAACAAAACAAAACACTGCCCGATTCTGCACCATCCTCACAATTGTTGCTATGCCAGAGCCCATTGTTGCAGCCACTGTGTCAATCCATCTCATCAGGGGTCTTACTCTTTTCTGCTGACCCTCTACCAGCATGATTTCCTTCTCCAGGGACTGATCCCTCCTGATAACATGTCCAAAGTATGTGAGACGTAGTCTTGCCATCCTTGCTTCTAAGGAGCATTCTAGTTGTACTTGTTCTAAGACAGATGTTTGTTCTTCTGAAAGACCATGGTATATTCAATATTCTTTGCCAACACCACAATTCAGAGGCATCAGTTCATGGTCACTGCTAATGGGTCCTGTTTTTGAGCAGCCTCCATGATAGGATACTGTGGGATGCCATGGTGTGAGCTATGGAGTCCCAAAGGCCTGGGTCAAACCTCCAGATGGGCCACTTACTGGACATAGCATTGGGGCAAGCTATTTGATTTCTGTAGACTTCCTTCCTTTGACAGTGACCAGCTGCCTGACCTTGGACCTGGCGCCTACCCTCAGTTTCCTCATCTCTAGAATAGGAATAGTACTACTTTTCTGTCAGTACCGATTAATGTCTATTTCCTCTCTCTCTACATTTCCTCTGTCCACCACCCTTTAACCTACCACATCGAACATAAATGCTAGCACAGAGAAAGAAAGAAAATGCTTTGCACTACTTCCAAGCTATGTTTGCTTTTACTCTTTCATGCATTCTCCCATCAATCAACCAGCTGTTTTGTAAACTTGGGATATTTGACTGACCCTTGTGCTAGGCACAGTGCCACCTCAGATATACGCACGTGGAGAAACTACTAACAGCACTTCCAAATGCCAAATAAAGGGCTCCGTTTCCATATGGTGGCTGCTTTCAGAGAGTTTGCAGTCTGGTTGAGGGAAATAGTAGCCATCCTCAGGAGGAGATAAGCATCCGCTGATAAGTGCTAGTTAAAACACACAGCTAGGTACAGAGGGTGAGAGTTACAGGGAGAGCACCCAGTTTGCCGGAGGTAACAGAGAAGGCTTCCTGGAGGAGGTGGCACCTAGGCTGTGCCTTGGAAGGAGGCTAGGATTCAGATAGAGGCCACAGAGAGAAAAGGATCTTCTAAGGGGCATGGAATCAGATATCTGAGGTTAAAGTATCCCACAAAACTCCCCCAACATCCAGATCTCTGAGGTTTTTCCAATGAGAATAAATTGGTTTCCCCATTATGTGGGAATAAACGGCAATTCAGATTTATTTTGACAAGCCATGTTTTAAGGGGGAAACATTGGTGGTCTATTTGCCATGAGAAACAGCCAACGTGAGGATGCTGTCCCCTGGATATACGTAGGAAAGTGAGGGCGGAGGGGAGAGGAGGGAGGTGGGGAAGGACGGAAGGAGGAAACCACCAGTTCGGCAGTTGGGCTGCCCAAAGAACACCGAGTTCCAGGTTCTGAGCTCACCGTGAGCGTATTAGGTATTCATCACTTGCAAAATAGAAAAGCTTAATTGTGTCAGGTTTTACAGCTCAGAGGGGATTAGGACAACAGACGAATTTAAAATACGGTGTGTCTCTCTGTCCCTCTGCAGCTGATACCAAAAAAAAAAACCAAACCCAGTGCCGTCGAGCCGATTCCGACTCACAGCGACCCTATAGGACAGGGTAGAACTGCCATAGAGTTTCCAAGGAGCGCCTGGCGGATTCAAACTGCCGACCCTTTGGTTAGCAGCCATAGCACTTCACCACTACGCCACCAGGGTTTCCCTGCAGCTGATAGAGCAGTTAAAATTCAGAGCTGATATGGCGTAGTTAATACCTGGGTACTCAGGTAACTCCGGTCAGATCTGCCGGGCTGTGCTGAAGGGCAGGATTTCTGGCCCCCAGGCCAGGTGTGAGTAGGGGTGCTTCTGTGCTGGTCTAAGACGGGGGGGCGGGGCCTTCTCCCTCTCCTCAACCCCCTGCAGTCAGAGTCCCTAAATATTCTGGAAACCACACTCTCCTGCTGTGCTGTTGTGCATAAAAAGATCTTTAAAATGAAGCTGCTTGAAGAAACTTAAAAATGAAATTGAAGACCACCCCAAGAAAGTTAGACCTCTTGTCCAGTGAAAACTAAAGCTAGTTTACCTGAGTTCTGCGAAATCATTAGTTCTTAGAGAAAGTCATCGGAACCTGAACATGGGGCAGAAAGGAACCGGGCAGACCTGATGGTTCCACAGTAGATTTCTTCAGTCTGGTGCAGAGACGAGCATTTAGCAGAATTCATGGAGATGCTCAGATCTCATCTTTAAAAAAATCTCTCTCCTCAAAGAACTGACCCTATTCACTGGATTATTTGAGGAGTGTCTTAGTTATCTAGTGCTGCTATAACAGAAATGCCATAAATGGATGACTGTGACAAACATATTTATTTTCACACAGTGTAGGAGACCAGAAAGCCTGGTGGCATAGTGGTTAAGTGCTATGGCTGCTAACCAAAAGGTCAGCTATTCGAATCCACCAGGTGCTCTTGGAAGCCCTGTGGGGCAGTTCTATCCTATCCTGTAGGGTCGCAATGAGTCAGAATCACCTCGACGGCAGTGGGTTTGGTTTTTTTTGGTTTAGGAGGCTAGAAGTCCGAATTCAGGGTGCGGGCTCTAGGGGGAGGCTTTCTCTCTCTGTCAGCTCTAGGATAAGGTCCTTGTCTCTTTAGCTTCTGTTTCCTGGTCCCTTGGAGATCTCCATGTGGCTTGGCATCAATCTTCCCCTGTCTCTGCTCGCTAACTTGCTTGTTTAATCTCTTTTATATCTCAAAAGAGATTGAAGATATACCAGACACTAATCCTGTCCCGTTAACATAACAAACACAGCCCGTTCCCAGATGGGATTGTGCCCACGGGCCTAGAGGCTGGGACTTACAGCCCATGCTTCTGGGGACACAGCTCAGTCCATAACAGGGAGTGTTGTCGTTAGGACAGAACATACGTGAGTGCAGGTGAGAAGAAAAGATCTGTGAGTATCTCTGCTGTGTTGCTGCTGTTCTTAGTTGCCATAGGGTCAGTTCTGACTCATGGCGACCGCAAGTGTTTAGAGTAGAACGGTACTCCATAGGGTTCTCAGAAGCAGATCTCCAGGCCTTGGTTCCAAGGTGCCTCTGAGTGGGTTTGAACTGCCAGCTTTTCGGTTAGTAGTCCAGTGCTTAGCCATTTGTGCTACCTAAAGCCTCCTACTTCAGCTGTCAGTCCAAACCAAGCTAAACCAAAGCTGTTACCATTGGATCGATTCTAACTGATAGAGACCCTATAGAACAGGGTAGAACTAGAACTACCCCATAGGGTTTCCAAGGCTGTAATCTTTACGGAAGCAGATTGTCACATCTTTCTCCTGTGGAGCTGCTAGTGCGTTTGAACCACCAACCTTTTGGTTAGCAGCCAAGCACTTAATCACTGCATCTCCAGGGTTGCTTATTTCTGGTATTGCGACCCAAACCCAAAACCCGTTGCTGTTGAGTGGATTCTGACCCATAGCGACCTGATAAGACAGAGTAGAACTGCCTGATAGGGTTTCCAAGGAGCAGCTGGTAGATTTGAGCTGCCTACCTTTTGGTTAACAGCTGAGCTCTTAACTACTTCGCCACCAGGGCTCCTCAGAGATCCAGAAAAACACACAAACAAACAAAAGTCTGGTTTCTATTGAGTTGGTTGTCATGGTGACCCTGTGTGTGTCAGAGTAGAACTGTGCTCCATAGGTTTTTTGTTGTTGCTGTCGAGAATATACACAGCAAAATATTACCAGTTCAGCAGTTTCTTTGTGTATAATTCAGTGACATTGATTATATTCTTCGAGTTGTGCAACCATTCTCACCCTCCTCTTCTGAGTTATTCCTCCCCCATTAACATAAACTCACTGCCCCCTGAGGTTCCTATCTATCAAGTTGCTGTTGTCAAAATTTGATCCCATGTAGATAGTTCTTAAAAGAGCGTAATGCTCAAGGCAGACTTTTTTACTAGTTAAACTAAACTGCTGTTTGGTTTTGAGGAGACTACAGGGGATATTTTTGGTTTAAGTTTTAAAGAGTATCTCAGGGCAATAGTTTCAGGGGTTCATCCAGCCTCCGTGGCTCCAGAAAGTCTAGAGTCCTTGAGAACCTGAAATTCTGTTTTACATCCCCCCCTTTTGATCAGGATTCTTCTACAGAATCTTTGATCAAAATGTTCGGTAGTGGAATCCTGGCTTCACCAATTCTTTTGTTCTTATGGCCAAGGAGGCACATTTCTAATGGCTGATTTTTTGGAAGTAGATGACCAGACCTTTCTTCTGAGCACTTTGTGTGGACTCAAGCATCTAACGTTTTTGTTACCAGCCAGACGTTAACAATTTGTGCCACCAAGACACTCCAGAAGGTGATCAATAATCTTTCACTTGCTGTTGAATAAGCCAGCAGCCGTTACTCCACTGAAATCCTTAGTCACAGGGCCAGTGGCAGTGGCACATCCAGAATTCTGTACGGGAGGGGATGGGTGGCAGTCCATTTGGAAATGGGTTGGATGCTGGGTACACATGACAAGCACAGTTTTTATTCTGTTTTACATTGATGACCAATAACAATAGCAAAGCTGTATAAAAATACGTTCATTCACACTTCAGGCGAATGCTAATTGTCCATATTAAAGAATGTAATTAATTTATTTTTAAATTCCGTTGTCTTAGGTGTGTTTGTATAAATACTGTGTGTGCGTGTGCACGTAAATTGCCCATCGTTTTAAAACAAATGTGTATCTTTTCATTTGAGCCTCTTGATCCTAAAGATCTGGTTTGCTAATGGGCAGTATTTACGTCACCATCTCTCTGATTACGCTGGTTGGCCTGATAGTCCCAGGGTCCCTCACGATAATGGAAGGAGGGCTGGCACTGTGGGGTGGAGATGAGCTTGCAAAGCATGATGAGAGCTGCTTCTCTGTTCTCAGACAGTGTTTGGGTCTGTCAGCCCCAAACCGCATCTTTGCCTACTCTTCCTGAACACAATACAAGGTGCAGACTCTCCCAAAGGTTTCCGTGCTTAATCCCCACCAGCAAGTAATCTTGGTAGTCAAGGGGGCTGACTTAATAGTAAGAACAATTTATTTCCCTCTGGGTAGGTAGAAACAGCTGGGCTCTAATTCTTAAGAGCCTTTGTTCGAGAACATCTGGGTGGAAACTACCGTGGTTAACAGATGATGCTGGCGGTAAAAAAAAAAAAAAAAAAAAAAAGAAGAAGAAGAATTTGTAATGTAGTTGCCAAATCTGGTAGACCTCTACTCAATCATTATCAAGAAAGCAATCTAACTTGTTGTTATAACGGTTTTATTGCAGGTTGCCGGTTTAAGACCTTTTTGTGACAAGTGGCATTTTTCTAAGGGAGGGGGGAAAGTCTTTTCTATTGCCCTGTAATTATTTTTGCAACTTCCTGCATTGGACATATTTAGATGTTTTATTTTAGAAACCAAGAATTAAATTCTTGTTAACTTATGGCCTATTTTATCCTATTTATCCCACAGTGAAGTCCTTATTGCTTCCTTCTTATACTCTTCCTCACCCTAACCCTGCTTCCTGATGCCGCCCTAGCCCTGTGTGCAGTAAAACACCATAGGCAGAATGACTGTAAGGATCGGATGGATAAAACCCATTTTGCTTTACAAAAAACAGTGGTATTGAATGATGCAAGTGTGTACCCCAGAACATCAATCTGGAGGCCTGTTCTTGAGAGTGAACCCCTTGTCGCAGGATCTGTGGAAGGTTTTAAGGTTAAATTGCTGTCTTAGGATTGGGCGTCTACCTTGGCATAGTGCGGGTTGAAGACGAAAATCAGATTCCCAGATCATATCATTACTCCCTTCTGTACCCCTCTTTTCCATTCTCTCTGGTTCTAGCAAAGAAGGCAAGTCAGGAAGCATCTTGTTTCATGAGTCTGTGCTCACTTCAAAAGGAACCCTGGTGGTGCAGTGGTTAAGCACTTGGCTGTTAACCAGAAGGTCAGCAGTTCTAACCCACCAGCCACCCTGTGGGAGAAAGATGTGGTAGTTGGCTTCCGTAAAGGTTACAGCCTTGGAAACCATATGGGGCAGTTCTACTTTGTCCTACCTATTAGGTTGCTATGAGTTGGAATTGACTCAATGGCAATGGGATTTTTTTTTTTTTATGTTCACTTCCAAGCCTTCTCTGCCTAGACATCCCTAGCTTACCACCTTATATCTTTTCCATCATTCCAACAACTCAGGAGTTTTAGCTTCCCTTTTATTCATACGTTTATCTATCAAGATTGAGAGCTTACTCTTTGCAAAATTCCAGAGGCAAGGCATGCTTCCTGCGTTACAGAAGTTCAGTCTGAAAGGAGAGAGGGACAAATAAATGAGTGACTACCGCACCGGCTCTCCCGTTCACTTGTCTTGGTCTGCTCTTTCCCATTGAACCCCCAACAGAGGTGGCCACCTCTGCTGCAGTCCTAAGCCCAGGACCCTGACATCGGCCCACTCTCTCTGGAGAACCTAACTAAAAAGTGTGAGTTGAATTCTCATAGCGGGAGCCATGGTTCTGGTCCAGAGGATTCCCATTAGAGCAAGGATTAAAAACTTAGATGTCTGTCCAGGGCAGGCAGTTAGCAATAAAAAGAGAATGGTGAGGAGGTCTGAGACAGTAGGGAGTGGTGGGGACTGTGGCACACTGGGATGCACACGTCCCATCCAGAGGGTGTCAGCTTTGCAGTGGCAGTCCTCTTACCCATACGGGAATGTGTGTCCTGTGTGGACATATCCAGTTTTTCAAGGAAATCCAAAAAGCTAGTTTTTATATTAAATCACCTGTGTGTATCTAATTCCAATTTTAAAAAAAACACCAGACTGGCCCCAAAGAATGTGCTTACATGTTGGGCTTGTGATGACTGCTCCATTTCCTCTGCTCTTATGAGAACCGTGTGTGCAGCACACTGATTCTAGAATCTTAGAATCTCCATTTCCGCTTTTAGTTTTTCTACATAAAAGAAGCTGGTTGACTGTGAGCAAGTCTCTTCCCCTTCTTTGGATCTCAGGTTATCATCTGTGTTAGAAAGGCAGGACCAGCCAATCCTAACAGGCCTAGGTGTGAAAATCTATGGTTATGATACCATTTGCATATATTAACTCTGTTTGTATCACTTAGTCCCCTCAATGCCCCTGCCCTGTTTCGGGTCAAAGGGCTTCCTAAAAAGAAGCTTCTGTAAGACAGTGTAAAATCACCTTTGACAGGTATGGATTTGAAGGCTATGAGATTATGGATTTAAAGCTGGAAGAGGACTCAGAGATCTGTTGGTCCACCGCTTACTGAGGAAACTGAGGCCCAGAGAGGTTGAGGAATGTGCACAAGGCCATGGCGATTTGATGGACTTTCCTGCATTAGCAAGCGCCTCTCTTCTTCTATCCCGTTGGTAAATGGTATTGTAGGAGCTAGCAAGACACAATTCACCATTACCATGGGAACCTGGGAGCTGTTACTCCCCTTCTCACCGGTGGGATCAGGCCCATTAAAGCAATTAAGATCCTTGATCCTATGTACCACTAGAGTCCCAAATTGGACTGGCCATTGCTCAGAGAATATCGGTAAATTAGTCTTTTTGTGCTCCACGCTGAGTTAAGACTAGCCTTTTCCTTGATCTTTTGGCGTTTAGCTATTATTTACATTAGAAAGCAGTTACTTAATCTGGTAATTTGGTTCAATAAACATTGCATAAGTTTTCTGATTTTTTAAACAATTTAAGCTCCGAAAGTAAAAGCCCCATAGAGGGTGCATGTTAGTGGTGCTCTATGGGACATAAATTAAGAAGGGCATTTTTCCAGCTATAGTTGGATACGTGGGTTGGTGTTTCAGCAAACTGCATAATCAGCACAAAGCTCAGGTCATTAGAGTCTGCTGGCAGAAATCAGAAAACCTGCAAATCACAAGGAGAGCCCAAATGATGCCTGGATAGAAGAAGTCCTTTAGAATCTGATTGTCTGATGACGGCAATGCCAGGGACCAAAGCCTCTCATGAGGAAAGAGCGATTGACTTCCTTCCCACTGGGGAACATGAGGTCTTCTCTGACACCTTCCCCATTACCCACCCATCCCCATATCCAGCACATCTGATTATGTCAATTCTCTATTTGAAACCAACCAAAGGCTTCCCATTCCACTTAGACTAAGCTTCAGACTTCTTCTAGGGCCAGCAAGACCCTCATGGCCTCACTCCCAGTTATATCTTTCACCCAATCACTATCACTTTCAGCTTTGCCCATTGAGCTCCAGCTTCCCTGGCTTTATTGCTGGTCCTCAAATACCCCTAGCTCATGCCTGCCTCAGGGCCTTTGCACTTACTATTTTTACATTCTAGAAAGCTCTTTCTGCACATCTTCTCCTTGCCTGCCTCTTCTCATCATGCTCGAGTGCTCTCTTCCAGCCTCAGTTCCTCAGAAAGGCCATCCTGGACCAGCTCTGTTGGCTTAACCCTTCCCAGTCATTCTTCATTCTCTTAGGTTGTTTTATTTTCTGCACAACCCTTGTCATCAACTGGAATATATTATTTATTCACTTGTATATTTTCATATTGCCTGTCTTTCCCCATAAAAATAAGCTTCACTGGGGCAAAGGTGTTGTATACCCTGCTATACGTACTAGGTGGAGACCTCGGGCAAGTTACATAGGCTTTCTGAGCCTTAGTTTCATCATCTGTAAAATGGAGATAGCACCAGAAATCTGACTTACTGGGATAATATCTCCTTCTTAGGGATATTGTGGGGGTTCAAGGAGACTACCAAAAAAGGCCCGAACCTGTGACCACCGCCTAGTCCTCCTTACAATGGTGGTGCTAAATAGCCATCAAGTCGTTTCTCAGTCTATTAGTCAACCAGTATTTTATTATCCAAAAAGCCCTTAAAACATAAGTGCTAACTCTCTTTATAGAAACTTATGATATGAAATACATATAATTATTTTTTTTGTTTGTGGGCTCTTATTACTGAGTGTGTAATTATGTATTTTCACCTAATTGCATCACATTATTTACATTTTTGTATCTTTTTACATAATGTATGTCAATCCTACATTGAAAATATTCTTCAAGAAGTCATTTTTGAATGCTGTACATCATCCTAATGTATTGTATTTTATTTAACCCTTTTTCTATTATTGGGCATTTAGGTTGTTTTCCAGTTTTTACTCTCTTTATTAATAACACTATCCTGGACATCTTTGTACGTAAATATTTTACCACACCTCCTATTACTTCTTTAGGATTGAAAGCTGTAAGTGGAGATCCTTCATCGTGAGCTGGGGAGGTATCAGTGGTTCTCTGTTTCCACTACGGGGAATTCTGAACAAGCCCAAAACCCTTAAAGAAGTTACTGTGGTTGAGGACAGGAAATTCAGTCACATGAAACAATAGGGTACAACCAAAGGCAGCATGAAATTGATTGTCGCAATGAGTCAGAATTGACTCTATGGCAATGGGTTGTTTGTTGTTGTAGACAAGGTGTTGGAGCTGTAGTGGTGCAGTGGTTAAGAGCTCAGCTGCTAACCAAAAGGGCAGCAGTTTGAATCCACCAGCTGCTCCTTGGAAACCCCATGGGGGGCAGTTCTACTATGTTTTATAGGGTCGCTATGAGTTGTCATTTATACAACGAGTTTGGGGTTTTTTTGGTTTAGACGAAGTGCTGAAGGGGTTCTGAGAATGGAAGATCAGAGGGTGGCAGATGCTGGAAAGACACACATGCAATCCTTAGATTTGACGTGGGCCTGGGAGGATGGGTAGAGAGGAGAGGAGAGGGCACTCGAGGTGGGAGCAACCTCATGAGTGAAGGCTTGGAGACAGGCAAAATCCAGCCTCAAAACAGCCTGGGCTGTGGCTACGGTCAGAGCCCAGGCCAGGCGAGGTGAGGCCGCTTAGATGGAGCCAGGAATGACAGTGCCATAGTCATGTGTTGGCCACTTACAGGGAGGCTAAGTATTATTGCCGTCATTCCAAGCGCACAGGGGTCTGCTCGGAGCAACAATATAAGCCATTTCTACAAAAGACCGAAAGGGATTCCAAATAACCGGTCCAGCTGCTCCAAATGGCTCCTTCCCCCTGTAGTTAACATTTTACTACCCAGCCGAGTAACTAATGGATCTGGCCCTGTGTAAATCCCCAGGCACAAATCCCTGCTTGGGGGCTGTGTCTAGACATCCAGACCCTAGTGCAATTTGCACTTTGAACATTCCGCGCCTTATCACTTGCGAGAAATCAGGTTTAATGGGGAAGATGGCGAGGTGTCGTTCCCACCCCCTTCCTTTGGCACAGCGGCTGTGGAATGAGGGTCCCCTTGGATAATGACGGTGTTAGGAGATGGAAAGGCTGTAACAGTGTTTGTTATGTGGCTCTGGTCACTCTGAAGCACTGACTGGGAGGTTTCTCCATCTTGTTGCAGGCTGTGTTTTGTGAAGCTCAAGCTCCTAATGATAGCCATTGAGTACAAGTCTGCCAACCGAGAGAGCCGGTAAGTTTGCCACAACCCAGCTGCCGCCTGACATTTACGAGGGTGAGAGCGCGCTCTGGAAACGCTGGGTCCGCCTCTTCTTTCCTAAGCAATATCTATTTGCCCTTCTGACCCTAGGACACGTTTCAAGCCGTGCTTAACCTGACACTGCAGCTTCTGTTCCCAGACCAGCCTTGCATCCCAAGCCCCACTAGGCATTCAGAGAAGGATTCTCTGGGGGAGAAGGATAAAGCCCCCAAATCTCCACCCGATCATGACAACTTGGACTTGCCACCTACTAAGCTTAAAACTGGGGACAGACCCTGTCTTAGAACCCTTTTGACTGCTGTGAGCAAAGAACAGATGGACTCTGGCCTCCTTTACAGCAGACACGGGGCAGAGCGTGATGGGAGACACCAGCTCTCTTGATGGCCAAATTACAAGCAGCCTATTGTGTACCATATGTGCTTCTCCCAGTGCATCCCGAATCCAGGTGGCAGAATAGCAGCTTCATGTAAATGAGCCAGGAGAGCCAGGCTCAAAGGCAGGAGCTCTCTTTATTTATTTCTTTTACACTCAATTATGTGCAAGTCAGGCTAACGAGGGACTGCGTCTGTTGAAATAGATAACAGCCCAGTCAATATATGAGTTCACGCAAGCAGCGAGGACGCATCGCGTTAACAAGGAGTTTTGTTGATGGGGCACTGTATATATTACAGATAAAATAGAGATGATTTTTGCATCCTAATTCTGAACAATTGTTTTGGAAGAAAGAGAGCTCCTTGAGAGATTCCTGGGTCTTTGTCCTCTAGAAAGGCATCCATAGTTTGTTCCTAGCTATAGTAGGTAAGTCTTCTGTAGAAGGAGACCCAGGAATCTGAGAAGAAACTGAACTACCTGTCTAGTTGCCTCCATGAACTACTGCCTTCTTTGCCATAAGACCAAAAGAACTTGATGGTGTCCAGTTATCATGACTGAATATTTTGATCAAGGATTCAATAAATGAGTATTGATTAAAAGGAGGGGAAATGTGGAACAAAATTTAAAATTCCTTATGGGACTCAACTTACGGGACCTGTTGAGGCTGAGGAACCCCTGAATCTGTTGCCCTGAGAAATATTTTGAACCTTGAACCACAACCATCCCCTCAAGTCATTGTCAAACTGAACAACAGTTCACCTGAATTAGGGAAGAATGTTCGCCTTGAGCATCGCAGTCTTTTAAAGAATTATTTGTATCAGATAAAATTGGCAACATAACTCTAAAGCATCAGTGAGTGGTTTATGGGACAGTGGGTCTGAGTCACTGGGGGGAACCATTTGGGGAGAGAACGAGAGTAGTGACACAGTGTGAGGAACGTAACCAGTGTCACTGAACTGTGCATGTAGAGATTGTTGAATGGGTGTATGATCTGCTGTGTATATTTTCACCGAAAATAACATAAATATTAAAAAAAAAAAAACCTTCCTTTAGGTGTCTGCATTGTGCAGATACCCCCAGCATACAATTTAAGCAGAATGTAGACAAGACCAGAAGGTCTCAGGTTTCCATGATTAGTTAGGTTCCTGCTATCACCATTTAAGGATTGTTCATCCTCCAGCTGAATGACCCAGTAAAGCCAAATCTCCGAATGTACAGTCTGTGTCTCTTATGACCAAAAAAACACTGGATTATAAGCAAGCCGATCCAATGTTTTCTGTTCCCTTACCCTCCCGATCAGATTGCTCACAATCTGATCAAACGTTAAGCTATTTTGAAAATCCAAATCAACCAAAAGGAAAAAGAAAACGGTAGATTTGGTGGCCACCTGTACAACATGGCCGTAACGGTTAATAAATATGTATATAGATATACATTTTTTCTTTTCTGTGTTGGCAATGTGAAGAATATTATTTGCAAAACAACTGAGAGTCCTGGTTATTTCCTGTTTAATAGCTGAGGTGGAATTTTCTGGGATTACAGTTTGCCTGTGTTTTTGCCAATACTTACCTGTACCTGTGTAGGGGAAAATGTGTATCCTGGGTTTTTGCAAATGGATATTCTTCATGTTGCCAAGTCAGTAGATCTTTGTGTAACATGGTGTTCTCTCTTGATCACGTTGATGCATCTCTCAAAGTGTCATGATGTGGGCGATGCTGAAGCGGAATAGTATTTTTCAAACATTCTGGAATAATTTATGGCAGGAGACTGAACCTGACCCTTGACCCTTGGTCTCCTACCTGTCACCTTTGGTCACGAGCAGGGTGAGTGAGAGGCTTTTGATGATTTGGTGTGAATCTACAGTCATCATTCTAAGAACGATAACTCAGAGCGTTCCCTGCAGACAAAGTCTTTTTTTGTGATAGACCCTCCAATTGATTCACCAATCTGAGATGTTCTCAACAAATCCCCATTTATAGATATAGGTAGTTTTTATATATAATTTTTTTTTTTTTGGAAAAGCACAAAAAGAACTTGTTTGGCTCTGTTTTGGCTTTCTGTGTGCAGTTGCCAGCTTTAATCCTAAAATGTGGCTTGGTCTCATTGTGGAAGCACATTGGTTCTTATGGAAAAAGGTGTGTTTGAGGGAATGTGGATTATACCTCTGAGAAAACACAAGGACGTATCAAACATAATATCCACGCTAAATGTAATCAAATTTCGGATCCTTCCTGAGATGAGACTTTTAATTTTTCCTTCAGTTAAAAATTACCCCTTTCTTTTCCTCTCAAATTTTCTAAAGGACTGAGTGTTATAATTTAGAGACCTCTGCTTCTCCTTTTAATTCCTTCGCCTTCAACCTGTGTTTAACTGCCTTCCTCGTTGGTTTCGCCCCATATTACTGTTTTCATGCTTTGCTGAAAAACCTTGTTTTCATATACCTCCTTCCAGTAATTTGAAACAAAGGTTTTATTTCTTCTTTCCTATTGGTGTCAATTGATTTATTATCAAATTGTTTGATTTTCAATTCTTTTCTTGTCGTTTTGCAGAAGCCGAAAGCGGTATGCACTCTTCGTTAACTTTCCTCCAACCTTCACCCTTCTACCTTAACTCCTAACCACAGGACTAACCATTTGCCAAGAACCCAGGAAGATAACACCTACCTCCTTAATATATATATATATATATATATATGTGTGTGTGTTACATATATATATATAATCTCATGCCCCCTTGTCTATAGAATATATACATATATATATTTATGTATATACATATGTATATACATATGTATATATATAAACCCCTCTCCACCTACTAGAGTACATAAAAATTGCAAGGAACATATTGCTGTTATTTGATTTGTTGATTCTTTTGGATGACGCACTAACTTCTTTGCAGGAAACCTAAAAAAAGGGAAAGGCACAGCCCTGTTTTTCAGTCACGGCACCAATGATGGGAACAAATGCTATTAAAGTTGAAAAGGAGGATGCATCTCTCCAGCCCTCTGTGTCTGTTTCTGTATTGTCCTGATGTGTTGTTCTTGGTGTCCACCAGAGCCTGGTGCCATTTTGTGTACATACCACATCCACATTCCCAGTGACCTCCTCCTCCCTGTGTTGGGTTTCCAGTCTGTAGAGCAGAATTTGTGTCCTTTTATCCACAAAACGGAGACCAAGCCCTTACACTTTTTTTTTTTTTCCTTATACCTAGTTTGATGGCAAAGTCTTGAGTACTTTATTTCCTGGGCAGTACTCAGTAAAGGCTTAGAACACTGTTAATAAATTGCCAGATTATCGCCTTTGATTTACTGAATGAGTACTACTTATTGAGAGGCACTCGTGTTTTAGTTTTTTTCTAATGTGTTTGGGCATACTTCTTAATATGAAGTATCATAGTTTTCACCATGTGACTCCACCCTGTTTTGCTGCTGTTTTCTATTGCATGAAGCACGACTAAACCTTCATCAGTGGCATTTTTTAACAAAGTTTTTGGGTGAATATTTTCAGCATAGTGTTTCAGTAATGTGTTCTCTAAGACAGTATTGTTGAAAACGTACTGTTGAGATGGCTGCTTGTCCATCCTTCCCGAGAGTTAATTTTCCCTGTGGTTGTGATCATTGTCATGTGTTTGTGTCTAATTGTGTGTGTCGGGGGGTGGTATACTTGTGTTCACGTGTGTATATATTTGTCTGGTACTTTTTCCAAAGTCAGATTTTGTGGGTTTTTTGAGTAGATGTGTGAAAATAGAGGTGGCTTCCTGTCAGTTTGGTATTATCAATATGATCCAACTGCGAGAAGTTACTGCAACATTTTGTATCTTCAAAGGTCCACAGTGGTTGTACCTCTGCTGTTGACTTTTGGCCTTTGAGTCCCTTTATCTTGTGGTGAAAGCATGTTGTGATGTAGGCATGACGTGTCTGAACGTATACCAGAAAGTGGCATGGCTTGCTCCCAGAACCAAATATCCAGGGTTCACTTTCCTAGATCAACTCTCTCCCTGGTTCTGCCCCATATGGCTAATATTTTCCTTATATATCAAATATGTTTTAAAATGCCATTTCTAGAATTATTGAAATGGATTCAGGCTCAACAAGTCCTTGTCAATATTGCCAATGGCGGTCGCTTGAACCTGACAAACTGGGAGCAATCTTTATTATACTGTCTCTGTGTAAGTGAACCGGGCTTATCGTATATTGAAGCATGGACTACACGGCTTTGTCTCCTACTTATATCCTATAAGAAAAAGTGTGTGTGTCTAGTTGTGTGGGACTCCAGTAGCATATATTATGAAGGCCAGAAGAAATGAAAAGTCCAGACAGGCAATAAGATTTGAGATTTGGAACTTCTCAGCGCACAAGCTACAGTGTGGTTGTGTTCCTTGAGAGGGGACACACTTGGTTCAAAGGCCCACTCAGTAGCAATAGCCTATGAACTTGTTTGATCAAAGAGACCACTTCACTGTGGCAAGATTCATCTGGGCAGAGCATGAACTGAAGTCTTAGATGGTTCTTACTTGCTTACTCTAATTAATGAAGTCCCGGTAGCTTGCTAGACACAAATATAATTATCATGTTATCAACTACAAACTATATTATTGTGTGAGTGGTGATATATTTTTAATTGCCTGGGGTGTGGTATAATAGACATACCAAAATGCAGAAGGAAAGAGAAATATACACCTATAATATTTACCCGTAATGGTTGAAAATTTCTTTTGGAAGAAATAATGTCTGTTTCAGTTGAATTACCAATCAGTCACTGGTTGTCTCCAAAAAGAAAATATAAAGTTTATAGTGATTGAGGAAGGAATCACTAGATGTTTCCCAGTTGTTATGTGCAAGTGGTAGTAGAAAGGGATAAATCATTTTTCCCGTACCACACCCTGATTCTCCAATTTGACCTGAGTTCAGCAAGAGACACACAACAAAATGCAATGTAGCTTGAGGCTTGGTGTTCCTCTCACACAGGAACCTGCTAGAAACAATTCCTCGTTGGACTGACCCTGCTAGCTAGTTCCACGTGAACATGTTCTGTGTTTAGAAACAAATATTTCATTCCTAAGTGAATATTATTTTCAATACTGAAATCAATTGCTACAGGTCCCCAAGTGGTTGTCTGTTTATATGTTCGTATATGTACATATTTATACTTAATGCCTGTGGGAGATTGCTAGCTTATTTTTCCAACCCCCTAGAGGAGTGTGGTCATATCTGTGATAGGCCTGAGTGACAAGAATTGCAGCTTATTCTTTGAAAAAACAGTTTTGACCACCTTTCTCCTTATTAGAAAGGAAAAGGAGAACTTTTAGAATGGAAGCCAATGATTTACATTTTCCATTCATCCAACAAATAGTTGCAACGTATCTGTTGCATGAAGGACTCTTTGCTTGCTACTGTGAGAAACTCAGAAGTAAATAAAACGTGATCGTGTTTTTTACGCCTCTGCTCAGCCCCCTTGCGTCTGTCAGTTTGTCATACTGTGGTGGCTTGTGTGTTGCTGTGATTCTGGAAGATCTGCCACCGGTATTTCAAATACCAGCAGCATCACCCACCGCGGACAGGTTTCAGCTAAGCTTTCAGACTAAGATAGGCTAGAAAGAAGAGCCTGATATTGTAATTCTGAAAAAAATTATCCAGTGAAAACATTATGAATAGCAATGGAACATTGTCTGGTATAGTGCCACAAGATGAGCCCCCCAGGTTGGAAGGCACTCAAAAGGCAACTGGGGAAGAGCTGCCTCCTCAAAATACAGTCCACCTTAATGACGTAGATGGAGTCAAGTTTTCATCACCTTCATTTGCTGAGGCAGCGTGACTCAAAATAAGAAGAAACAGCTGCAAACATCCATTAGTAATAAGAATGTGAAATGTACGGAGTATGAATCTAGGGAAATTAGAAATCATCAGAAATGAAATGGAACACATAAACATCAATATCCTAGGCATTAGTGAGCAGAAATTGGCCATTTTGAATCAGACAATCATATGGTCTACTATGCCAGGAATGACAAATTGAAGAGGAATAGCTTTGCATTCATCTTCAAAAAGAACATTTCAAGATCTATCCTGAAGTACAGCGCTGTGAATGATAGTATCATATCGATATGCCTATAAGGATGACCACTTAATACAGCTATTAATCAAATTTACACACCAACTGCTAAGGCCAAAGATGAAGAAATTGAAGGTTTTTACCAACATCTGCAGTCTTGAAATTGATTAAACATGCGATCAGGCACTGATAATTGCTGGTGATTGGAAACAAAGAAGAAAGATCAGTAGTTGGAAAATATGGCCTTGGTGATAGAAACGATGCTGGAGATTGCATGATAGAGTTTTTCAAGACCGTTGACTTCTTCATTGCAAATACCCTTTTTCAAGAACGTAAATGGTGACTATATATGTGGACCTTGCCAGGTGGAATACACAGGATTCAACTTGACTACATCTGTGGAAAGAGACAATGGGAAAGCTCAATATCATCAGCCAGAACAAGGCCAAGGGCTGACTGTGGAACAGACCATCAGTTTCTCATATGCAGGTTCAAGCTGAAGCTGAAGAAAATTAGAACAAGTTCACAAGAGCCAATGTGTGACCTTGAGTATATCCCACGTAAATTTAGAGACCATCTCAAGAATAGATTTGACACATTGAACACTAATGATCAAAGACCAGACGAGTTGTAGAATGACATCAAGGACATCATATATCAAGAAAGCAAGAGGTCATTAAAAGGACAGGAAAGAAAGAAAAGACCAAAATGGATGTCAGAAGAAACCCTGGAACTTTCTCTTGAGCATAGAATAGCTAAAGCCAAAGAAAGAAATGATGAAGTAAAAGAACTGAACAGATTTCAAAGGGCAGCTCAAGAAGACAGTTGCAATATTGAAGGATTCTATGGGGAAATAGTAAATGACGCGGGGAGCATCAAAAGAAGATGGAAGGAATATACAGAGTCACTATACCAAAAAGAACTGGTTGATGTTCAGCCATTTCGGGAGGTAGCAACTGATGCTAATGAAGGAAGAAGTCCAAGCTGCACTAAGGCATTGAGGAAAAACAAGGTTCTAAGAATTGATGAAACACCGATTGAGATATTTCAACAAATGGATGCAGCACTGGAAGTGCTCACTCATCTATACCAACAAATTTGGAAGACATCTACCTGGCCAACCGATGGGAAAATATCCATATTTGTGTCCATTCCAAAGAAACGTGATCCAGCCGAACGTGGAAATTAGCCAACGATATCATTAATACCACACACAAGTAAAATTTTGCTGAAGATCATTCAAAAGTAGTTACAGCAGTACGTCAACGCGTAACTGCCAGAAATTCAAGCTGGATTCAGAAGAGGCTGTGGAGCAAGGGATATCATTGCTGATGTCAGATGGATCTTGGCTAAAAGCAGGGAATACCAGGAAGATGTTTACCTGTGTTAGATTGGCTATGCAAAGGCATTCGACTGTGTGGGTCATAACAAATTATGGATAGCATTGTGAAGAATGGGAATTCCAGAACACTAAATTGTGCTCGTGAGGAACTTGTACATAGATCACGAGGCAGTTGTTTGGACAGAACAAGGGGTTGCTGCATGTTTTAATGTCAGGAAAGGTGTGCATCAGAATTGTATCCGTTCACCATATTAATTCAATCTGTGTACTGAGCAAGTAATCTGAGAAGCTGGACTGTTTTAAGAAGAACGTGGCATCAGGACTGGAGGAAGACTCATTAACAACCTGTAATATGCAGATGACACAACCTTGCCTGCTGAAAGTAAGAGGACTTGAAGCACTTACTAATGAAGATCAAAGACCAGAGCCTTCAGTATGGATTACACCTCAACATAAAGAAAACAAAAATCCTCACAACTGGACAAATAAGCAACATCATGATAAACGGAGAAAAGATTGAAGCTGTCAGGGATTTCTTTTACTTGGATCCACAATCAACACCCATGGAAGCAGCTGTCACGAAATCAAATGACATATTGCATTGGGAAAATCTACCACAAAAGACCTCTTTAAAATGTTAAATAGCAAAGATGTCATTTAAGGACTGAGGTGTGCCTGATTCAAGCTATGGTGTTTTAAGTCACCTCATGTGCATGTGAAATCTGGGCAATGAATAAGGAAGACCAAAGAAGAATTGATCCCTTTGAATTGTGGTATTGGTGGAGAATATTGAGTATACCATGAACTACCAGCAGAATGAACAACGCTGGTTTGGAAGAAGTACAGCCAGAATGCTCCTTAGAAGCAAGGGTAGTGAGACTTTGTCTCACATACTTTGGACACGTTATCAGGAGGGGCCAGTTCCTGGAGAAGGACAATCAGCGAAAAAAGAGGAAGGCCCTCAAGAAGATGGAGTGACACGGTGGCTGCTACAGTAGGCTCAAGCATAACAATGATTGTGGGACTGGTACAAGACAAGTCTGTTTCATTCTGTTGTACGTAGGGTCACTATGAGTCTGAACTGACTTGACAGCAGCTAACAACAACAGCAACAGCTCAACTATGAGTTCCCCACAGAAAATATGTGTGTACTTGCTTCCTGTGGTGAGTTAAGAGACAAGGAATAAATCTAGATATAAAAATAGTCTCAGAGCAAAACAGAAAGAGAGAGCAAGTATCCTTGGGGAAGGGGCCCCATCAGCTGCCACTGAATGTTTTCAGTTGAAATTAGCAAGGTCATTGAAGAACAAAGATAATTTATATGTTGCTTGAAATGAGAGAGAATCCACTCCTGCCAAAAAAATGTCTCTATTGGAATTCTGCTAATTGATACATGGGCTTTTTTCTTAGAGATTTTCTTGATTCTTCACATGACACATCTTGAAGTTTATCTCTGATAAGCCATGAATTAGACGAAGTTGGAGCCAGAGAACTGATCTAAAGTGGTCCAAAGGGAGAGGGAATTTTGGCAGTCATGCGAACAAAACAAACTTAACATTGGATATTCTTTTAAAGAGATCAAAGATCTTTGGAAAGATTTACATATTCACATTAGGAGGTCAGCAACAAATTATAAGGGCAGTAGACACTTCGCAGGGAAAAAAAGTCACTTCTGTCTAAGAGCCTTATATTTTAATATTTTTCAGGAAGAGGAAGATTAACACTTTACTGAAGCTTCTATATTTGGAATGAATAGAAGACTTAATGTCTAAAATATGGTAAACAGTAATATATTTCCTCAAAGAGTCTTTGAAGCTTTGGATCCTCACACAGGGAGTATTATATGTCCTGGCCCCCTGGAGGAGCCCTGGTGGCGTAGTGGTTAAGAGCTTGGCTGCTAACCAAAAGGTTGGCAGTTCGGATCCAACAGCCGCTCCTTAGAAACACTATGGGGCAGTTCTACTCTATCCTATAGGGTCACTATAAGTCGGAATTGACTCGACATCAACACGTATTTTTTTTTGTTTTTTGTTTTGGTCCCCTGAAATCAAGGGCACATGCGTCTTTACCAAACCCTTGAATATGTGAGCTGAATCTAGCACAATGACAATCTTTATATATCTAGGTGTCTTTCATTATTCTCAAGAGCTGGGCTCATTTTTTGGATATCCATCTGGAAGGCTCCCTTAACCTTATCTGGATATCTGTAAATGATGCTGCCTCAGTCGTCACACAGAGATGACTTAAACCCTCTCACCCCTGTCCTGAGAGAGCCAGAGGGCATCCGGGAATCACACAGGCAGTGATGTCATTGGAGATGCTCTTGGTGCCTTACATCATCAGCCACAACCTTTAAGGGACAGGGAGACACCCTGGTGTAAGCCAGAAGTCAGTTCACATTAGCCGCTCTCCAGATGTTGTGCAGGGTAGAATATTCTGACACTGGTGCCAGGAGAGAGTCTTCTAGTACCAGTAGGTTACCTCCTGGCTTATTTATTAGTGCCAAGGACAAAATGGACAGTTGTCATATTAAAGCCCAGAACCCAGTGCTGTCGAGTCGTTTCACTCTGGTTTAGGGAGTCAGAATCAACTCAGTGGCACACAACAACACTCTGGTTTTTATAATCCCCTTACCACTAGCAATAGCTACTGTGTGTTAAGGACTACTGGAGCCCTGGTGGCGCAGTGGTTGTGAGCTTGGCTACTAACCAAAAGGTTGGCAGTTTAAATCCACCAGTCAATTCTTGGAAACCCTGTGGGGCAGTTCTACTCTGTTCTGTGAGGTAGCTATGAGTCAGAAGTGACTCAACGGCACATACAACAACAAGGACTACTGTGTGCCAGGCACTCAACACATAGTACTTACTTTAATTCTCTTAGGAATACCCTAAGGTAGCGATCATTCACCCCATTTTACAGATGCAGAGAGTGAGGCTTAGCTGCATCCACATGCCCAAGGCCAGGGCCTGAACTTGTGAGGTCTGACCTGTGACACGTGCACCTGCTTGCTTAGCTGACATTGGTGCCAATCTGAGATTGGAACACAAATCACCTGACTCCAGTACCTAGAATCTTTCTAATCCACCACAGAAACTTGACAAAAAACAAGCTTGAAGGCTGTAATAATTATTTCAACCTGCAGCCTCTGTAATCCCAAATTTTCACTGTAGGCCAATTCTTGTTCACTGTTGAGAAAGAACGGAAGAGATGACAAGAAACTTTTCCTTGACAGGAAGCCAGCTATCACTGTATTTCCCACAATGACACAGTGGGCTTGGTCATTGGAGTACAAAGTAATGAAGCCTATTATGTAAAAAAGGATCAGAGCTTCCATGGGAGGCTTGTTTTGCACACATATATGTCACCAAAATGTTGATGAACGTCAAATTTCCCCTTTTGAATTCTGTTGTTCAAATCATTTTTTTTTCCACTCAGAAGCTTTTTTAGCATTCTTTTCTTTTTTTTTTTTTTATGAACACATATCAAAATACCGACTTTTCCAATTTAGGCTACAGAAGTACACAGACTTCCTCATGTACGCCCTTGGACATGATTCTGGAGTGGACAGTTATACACCTTGGAGCTTCATCTCATTGTGGGCAGGGTACCCTGGGTGGCACAAACAGTCAACAAGCACTCAACTACTAGCCTAAAGGTTGGTGGTTCGAACTCATCCAGACATGTCTTAGAAGACAGGCCTAGCAATCTGCATCTGAAAGGCCACAGCCTTTAAAAAAATCTATGGAGCAGTTCTGGTCTGCACACATAGGGTCTCCATAAGTCAGAATCAACTCAAGGGCAACTAGCAACAACATCATTTTGATAAGAAGCCCTGTGTTCAATTCCCTGGGGCCAGTTAAAGAACCTATCAGCTAATTCCTCTAAGCATGAAATACGTTTTTGGCTTTTTGGTAATAAGGAATAATAAAAGTAACATTGACCCACATGAATTGAGCCCTCCCTGCATTATCTCGTTTAATCCTTGGAAGTAAGATGATTTTTATTATCATCCCCATCTTACAGGTGAGGAAATTTAGTTCTAGGAGAGGCTTAGTAACTTGCCCCAAGTCAGACACCTACAAAATGGCCATGCTGGAATTGGAGCCAATGTTTAATTGTGGAGCCGGGGCAGGTAAGAACCACCTGCAGGAAAGGGGTAAGAAAGTGTGCAAAACCTGAAGTTAGGCTTTTCTAAAACATCCTGTCTAATTGACTTTGAAAAAGGAATTTGTCTAAACTGTGTAAGCTCTGACCCCTCCCCTCGTGACTATGCAGAGTCAGAGGGCTGATTATTCCAATGTGAGAAGCTGGTAGAGGGGAAATTAGGAGGTGTCTGGACAGCATGGCTGCTGGTCGCAAGCTGTGGCATTAATGTGATCTGCTGCTTTCTGGCTTGTGCAGAATCTCATAGCTCTGTGGTTCTGGGACAGAAGAGTCAAACCTTCTTGGACTCTTGCTATTATTTTGTGTTAATAACAACGATGATACAGGTTCAGTTTCCTTCTATCAGGTCTTATTATGGGTAATAGTGGATGTTCTTGTGACCACAAGCCATTATTTTGCAATAACCATCTACTCTGAGATCTTCAAACAGAACAAATATTCACCTGGGTCCTTCCTGAATTACTACAGACTGATCAATTTGTTGGCTACAGCACTTTCTGGAATGATTTTTTCAGCAGAAAAAAGATGGCATGCTAATTACCATTCTCCATTTTGATTGTTTTAGGAATTTGAGCTCCTTGAGCCTGGTTCCAAACATCTATTACCTTTTTGGATCAAAGAATGCCTTTGTTGTATCTGTTGCTACATTTAGAGTCCCAAAAGTCAGCGTCCATTATGCTCAAAGCATCATCTCGGTCCCTGTGTAAGACAGTCCTGTGTTCTGCTTTTGATCTGCAGAAAATTAAACTTGTTTGTTTCATCCATTTATCAGATTAGGATACATTTATCTCTTTTGTCAGTCCAAACACAAGTTGGTCAGCTAATCTCTTTATACCATGTGGAAATAGGACAGTGTATATTTAGACTCATACTTCCCTGCAGGGGAAATGTTTTTTTTAGGAGTAATTTGAATTTGTTTTCTCACAACAGTTAGCTCCAGTCAGGAGGTTCTAGGCAGACACCTTATTTGAACATCTCCATATAATTTTGTCAACACCAGATTGAAATCATTAAGTATTTCCAACTGCTAGCATTTTTCTTCTTTGCTGGTAGAGTAGACCCAGTTCTTCCTGCCTAGACTGTACGTGGAATCTACTTCCATGTCCTGACGGTGTCACACAGATGTTCTCTTTCCTTCTGCCTTGGTTGTGGGTGTCCTGTACCATTGCCCACGGTAATATGTGGCGTGTATACATGTGTGTTTATGTGTGCATATAGGGGTCCCATTAATGCCCTGTCATCTAAAGGAAAATGGGTGTAGCAACGGCTTTATTAGACCAATAACTCTTCAACATTGACCACCAATGGCAGTTTCCAAAGGGATACATTATTAGGAACTTTGCTTCAAGTCAGATGCCTTTGATGGTCGCCAGATTGTCCCATTGTACAAACCTGGGCCCTAAAACCTAGATTTGCTTCAGTTTCCTCAACTGGGAGTATGCTAACTTGAGAATCAATCAGTAGAACTTAATGATGGCTTTATCTATTTAAATGGGTGGGACGGGGAACATCAAGCTCTGAACAAAATCCTTGGGAATAGCATTAGACTAGTGGGCCCCCTATTAAAAAAAAAAAAAAAGTATACCCTTCACGGTTTCAGTCAAAATATGATCTCACAAATGTGTCTTCCTTGTTTGTTTTTGTTCACCGAGCAGTATATTAATTAATCCTGGAAACCACCTTAAGATCCAAGAAGGTACTTTAGGATTTTTCATCGCAAGTGATGCCAAAGAAGTTAAAAGGTAAGACTTACTTATTTTCACCTGCTTTCCTCTCTTGTCCAGTCAGAAACATCTTGACCCAACGAGGGGGACTTGTTTCCATATGTGCAGGCTGCCCACTCTCACACTTCTTAACATGTCTCTGGGCATCAAATGGTGCCAAGTCTTAGGAAAAAGGTATTATGCTTCCATGCACTTTTTTTTTCCACACAATCAATTCCACATCTCTGAATTGGAATCATAAAATTTTAGAACTAGGAGGGCCTGGTTATCTGCTCCTTTGTGTTATGTGTGAAAAAACTGAGCCCCAGAGAGCAGGCGTGGAGGCTCCTGTGGCCATCCTGATTCTTGATGAGACAGAACAACATAACATAGTCAACTGGCTCCTTGCTTAGTGCTCTTTATTTAGTGTTATCTGGGCAAATTTCCTCAAAAATTACCTGTTTTCTACTTTAAGTGCCAGATTAACCCAAATGGATTTTCAAAAGGCTCGGATTAATTTCAGTCAAAGTACTAAACTGGCTATATTTCTACTTGTGGCCTTCTTGGTGAGTGGCTGAAGTTGTCAGGTTATGCCTCTATAGATATATCCCAAGATCCCACTGGCCACAGTGTTTTATGATACTTTGTTAGTATCCTTAAACCTGTTTAGACAGCCTAGAAAACTATAGGAATCCTTGCAGAACGCCATGGAACCTGGGGAAAAACTTATCAGCAAAAACGTTACTCAAATGGTTATATAGGCCACTTAGCTCAACAATAGTGTTAAATAAATTCTTAATTGTAAAGGTTTATACAGGTAGTCCCCAATTTATGAAGGGGTTCCGTTCCAACGACTCTGTCTTAAGTGGAATACCTCATTTATTTATTTATTTTTTTGTTTTCATAATTATTGTCTTTTATCATCAGTACTTTATGAGCCTGATCTTTATTTGTCTTTGGGGATTGGCATGAGAATGATACCATCAGAAAATTACACGCTGCAACATTGTATGTAATACATATTGCTAACGATAAGACGTACAAAAAAAACCCAAAAAACCAGATGGCCATAAGCGCGGTTCATCATAACTCAGATACACCGGAAGTCAGCTACTACCTGTGGTTAATTACATAAGCCTATTGTCTTCACTTAATGAGTTCCTACTCAAAGTCAGGCACCGGGTTAGGTGTTCTATGTGCTTTGTTGTTGCTCCTCAAAATAAGCCTGTGAGGTAAGTCTTCTAAAACAGGGCTTTGGGGTCCTTACTTGTAAAATTGAGATGAATAATTTGCCCAAAGCCACACAGCGCATAATCCAGTGGCAGAGCCTTATCAGAACTGATCTTTCCTTTTCTAAAACTCACAATCTTCCTACCAAATTTAATAATGGCACCAAACTCTTATGCAGCATTTAGTATGTGCTGGTATTCTTCTACGTCCTGTTGTTGTGTGCCATCGAGTCAATTCTGACTCCTGGAGACCCTATGTGACAGAGTAGAACTGTCCAGTAACATTTCCTAGGCTGTGATCTTTATGGAGGCAGATCTCCAGGTCTTTTCTCCTGCAGAGTCGCTGACCTTTCATGGTTAGCAGCCTCCAGCTTAACCACTGCTTGACCAGGACTCTTTGTTCTAAGTCCTCGGCACTCCATGTTTATTAACTCATTGAATCCTCACAATAACCTTATAAGTCAGGTAGCGTTAGTATCCCTATTTTACATATGAGGAGATCAAGGCACAGATCAGTTAACTCACTTGC
Organism: Elephas maximus indicus; assembly: GCF_024166365.1. Classification (NCBI taxonomy): domain Eukaryota; kingdom Metazoa; phylum Chordata; class Mammalia; order Proboscidea; family Elephantidae; genus Elephas; species Elephas maximus. The sequence goes on from NC_064834.1 coordinate 10,224,770, forward strand.
CCAAAGTCACACTGTCGTGAGTGGTTAGGCCAGAGCTGAATCCCACAGTCCAGTTCCAGAGCTTGTGCTCGTAATGACTTGCCAGGAGGTGAGCCCGACAAGCTGATCGCAAAACTATGATGTTTGACAACTGATGCTGATTATTTTCTCCCTCCTCACCTACTCGAGCAAACTCACCATTCCAGTTACAAAAGTTTTTTTTGGGGGGGGGGGGGCGGGGGGAGACATGGCGAGGAAGAAGAGAAAAAAACCCTTAAAAATGAGCTAATAGCTTTTATTTCTGCAAATTGGGAAAAGACTGCTGTTATTTGGTTGTGGGGGAAGAACACCTCCCTGTCCAGGCCTGGAACCTCTCTCTTCTACCTCGAGACCTGGGTTGACTTGAGAGAGGGCAGTGGTGGGGAGAGGGCTGACCTCCCACCCCGGATCTTCTGGGAGGGAAGGTTGTACTCACTTCCCAACCATGAGACACACAAAAGCTAGAAGCAGCGAAGCAGCGTCTCAGCACCAAGCACGGGAGGCTGGGAAGCTTGGCGGCCCCATATATCACGTGTACCTCCCAGATAGCAAATATAACACGAAGCTCCCATTTGTGTAATTCTATTTCCTATTGCATCTCTCACTAATGAATGTCACAAATACCAGGCAGTCCAAAAAACAAATTACCTCCTGTATTAGGGAGTGCAGCATGTCTCATTTCAGTGCTTTATGGTATTCACAAATACATGCTGACACAATCAGCTACAACACCAGCCTGTAATTTTCCGTGGTGTGTGGTGTGTCAGGGCTAATGCTGTCAGTTAGGGGATTTCAAAGAGATGAAGACTGCAGAAAACCACAGAAAGGACATTGGAGATTTGAATGAAACTAAACAATTTTGTAAAAATGGAAAAGTAGTTTATGATGATCTAGAATTGAGTTTGCACCCTCCGCTGCAAAGAAAGCAGCAAAAGAAGTTAAAGGATTCTAGCTCATAGGGACTCTCAGATACAATGTTTTAGGAAAAGTGGGCTGAAGCCACAATTCCAGCTTTAAAAAGGCCATTTTGGGGTGGACTTTCAGACACTTGTCCTTTATCTCCTGCCACTAAACGTTTCCCTTTTTAAATAGCCTTGGAATATAATCTTTAATATAGGAGCCACAAACTGGTGGCTCACAGACTAAATTGGGCTTGCAGACAGGATTCTTTTGACCCACAATTAAAAAGTAAATGAACTAGTTGCCAAGATGATAAAAATCATGAGCTTTTATATAAAAATTCTTATTCCTGGTTTCTCCTGAAAAATTGGCAGATCAAGCAATTCTGGGTAGCATTCTCATACTCATTCATTCAGTGAATGTCTGTACATCACTCACGGTTGTTGTTGTTAGGTGCCATCGAGTCAATTTCAACTCATATAGGCCCCATGTGACAGAGTAGAACTGCCCCATAGAGTTTTCTTCACTGTAATGTTTATGGAGGTAGATTGCCAGGTCTTTCTCCCTTGGAACTGCTAGGTAGGTTCATACCACTAACATTTTGGTTCACAGCCGAGTGCTTATCCATTTGCGCCACCAGGGCTCTTTCACTAGGAGGCTCTATTCTAGGGTCTGGGAGTGCAATGGTGAACAAGGGACAGAAGTCCCTGCTCTTGTGGGGCTCATGTTCTAGGGAGAATCAAATTACAGTTTTGCTTATGGATGGTGCAAAGAATTAATGCAATTATATCACTGATTTAGACTGAGTGTAAATGGAGGCTGCTCTGAGCAGGCGACATTTAAGTAGAGATGGAGATGATGAGAAAAAAATCCACCATGCAAAGATCAGAAGGGAAGAGGGGACATCTAGGGAGAGTGTTTCACAGTGGGAACAAGTTTGGTGGGGCAAGACACCAAAGAAGGAAAGTATGGCTGGGGTAGGGTCGATGAGGGAAGCGAGATGAAGTTGGAGAGAGGGGCAGGGCCAGTTTCTGCAGGACTTTATGAAGAGGTTGCAATTTTATTACAAAACCGTAGTTGTTGATGGTTTTAAGCTGGGGATGATGAGGTCCAATTTCTATTATTAAAGCACTTCTCCAGCTGTGTTGTAGAGAATGGGATGTAATGGAGTCGGTGAGGAGGCCAAGAGACGTGCAGGCTGTTCATAGTTGAGGTGACAAATGATGGCAACTTGAGGTAGCCTGGTAAGTCTAGGTGGAGAGAAATAGGACCAATGCAGAATATATTTTGGAGAGTCCACAGGACCCATTGATGAACTGGATATAAGAAGTGTTAGGTGCAGGCGGGAGAGGAATCAAGGCTAAAGCCTAGATTTGGGGCTTAAGCCATTGAGTAGATGATGGATCCAGCTTACTGAGATGAGGAAAACTGGAGTAGAAACAAGTTTTGGGGGTCGGAAGTCAAGAATTCTGTTTGGGCTGTGTTAAGTAAGAGCTATGTACCAAACATACACATGGAGATGTCAAAAATGCAATTGGATATGAAAGTCTGGAGTTAGGGGGAAAGAGGTGAGGATTGGAGATATAAATTTGAGTGTGGTATCAATGAGGGTTCTGGCAAGAAACAGAGGCACACTTACACGGGGGAAGGGGAAGAATTTTATGAAGGGATTGCATAAAGTTGTGGGCAGGGTTAAAGAAAATCAGCAAGGGATGGCAAAGCCCCCAGAGCTAGCAACAGGGGAGCCACTGTCGGCCCTAGACCTGCAAGGGAGAGGGACAAAATGTTTAGAATAACCTGGAGAGAGACATTGTAGTGAAAGCCCACCTGGCAGGAGTTGGGGCCTTCAGTAGAGAAACATTGCTGCTGCCATTTTATGACCTGACAGGAAGGAGCCAAGGAATAAATACCAGGAATCCATCTATTCCCACCCTTCATCTCCCGCTGACTCCTCCATTGGCCAGGCATGACAGGAAACCAGAGGACACAGGAACCATAAAGACCAGCCTTACAGGACCCAAAGCTGGAGGGTCAAGGAGAGACTGAGTTACAGGGTCAGTGGCATGAACAAGGCATCTAAAGCTGTGAGGCTAAATCAGGTCCCTGAAAGGAGTGTGTGGAAGGAAGGCAGAGGGAGACCAGGGCAGTGCTGTGGGACATTCCAACATTTATTGAGATCAAGACGGAGAGCCAGCAAAGAAAATTGAGAAGGAACAGGTAGGAAGGGATAGGAGAAAAAACAAGAGAGACTTATATCATAAAGTTCTCAAAAAAAAAAACATTTTTTAAGAAGCCACTTCTGTCTGATTGAGAGGTGAAGTCAAGGAGGGATGGAGGATAAATATTGGATTTGAGGATATTGAGGTCCTTGGTGGCCTTGGCCAGAGGAGTCTCAGCAAGAGGAGTGATGCAGATTGAAGCTGACCATTGGGGGTGGGGACACATGGGAGTTGGGGAAACAGAGGCAGCAACAATAGCTAGAGCTCTTTCTAGAAATGTCAAGAGGAAAAGGAGTGGTGATTGCAGGATGTGGGGGCTGTTCAGTCAGGAGAGGCAGCAGCTTCTTTCAAGGTGGGAAACAGCGCATGTGTGCATGCTGGTGGGTGAGTCAGAGAGGAGACACGGGTGATGCAGCAGAGGGGGTGGTGCTACAGAAGCACAGCCTGGAGTGGCCCAGAGGGAGAGGGTGTAAAGCGCAAGTAGAGGGAGGGCCTTAATGGCCCAGGGACACTTCATCCAGAGGAATGGGCGGTGGACAGGAGGATCTGTGCAGAGGCAGGCAGTGAGTGGACTTCGCCAGGACTGTGAGGGGGCCCTGTGCAAGTGCCTCTGGTTTCTTGCTGATAAGTGAGGCTGCTTGTGGAAGGAGTAGGGTGAGCAGCTAGGGCAGGGGAGGTTGAAGCAGGAGGGGGTTGCAGGAAATAGTTGCTTTGGACAGTGGGAAAGCAAGCACTAGGAGAGTAGAATAGGGTCAGGGGAGGGTGGACAAAGGCCCCCAAAATCTGTGGCTATGAATTTAAAGTGTGTTTCCTTTCTCTAGCAAACTCAACTGCTCCGATGCAGGTGTGCAGGAAGGTAGGGCTTTGTCAGGTGCACGTGACAGGGGCAGAGAGCAGTGGGAGAGAAAGGAAGTGCCCCTCAGCAAAAATGAGAGCTCAGATATCCAGCCCCCTCCAACTGGGGGATGCGTCTCTACGTCCCCATAGCCTCTTCAGCCTATTTCACTCACTAACCTTCCTGTCTGGGCCCTGTGAGGGTTTCACTGTAAGAATCAAGGTTTAATAGATGCTGTAATTGTACTTTCAACAGTCAATTCAGACACGTCATCTGTTTAGTATAGGTGTGTTTAAGATCTTAGGCTATGGTGCCAGACTGTTGTTGTGTACCTTCAAGTCGATTTCGACTCATAGCAACCCTATAGGACAGAGTAGAACTGCCCCACAGTGTTTCCTAGGCTTAATATTTACTGGATCATATTGCCAGGTCTTTTCTCCCCTGGAGCGGCTGGTGGGTCCAAACCTCTGACATTTTGTTTAACAGCTGAGCTCTTAACCATACATGGATTTGAATGTGGGCTCTTAGTTGTGTGACCTTGGGCAAGTCACTTAACCTGTGTTTCAGTTTTCTTATCTGTAAAGCACCAGTAATAGTCATACCTCTTTCAAAGGGTCGTTTGAGGATCAAATAAGTTAATCCTTCTAAACTATAGAGCCTGCAACGTGTACTCTTTAAGTGTTAAAAAAAACAAGTGTTAGCTGTTATTAATGTTACCATTATTATTATTACATAAAAACCAAAGGAAGTGGAAGCAAAATTCCTGCCCTGAACTTTAATGCTTTCTCCCTTCCAGTCCTTCCCCTTTCAAGGCAGGTTACCATCGGATTATTTCTTAGCCACATTAGTACTCCAGCTACCTTTGTTTTTTTGCAACATGAAGGACAGCTGCCATTTTAAGAAAAAGTGGAGGAGTTGCTATGGTGGAAAGAACATTGGGCTGGGATTCAGAAGTCTTAATATTGGTTTACAACCAGTGCCAATCATAAATTCAAGTCCCATGAAAAACATAAAAAGGAACACCTAGGAATATAATGGTCAAGGGTTATGTTTATTTCTGTAGTCACTGGTTAAGGAAAGACCATGTTTATTTCTGGCAATCCTGTTCACGTTGTGAGTGGTAAAGGTGCCAAGCCAGGGATTTGTTAGTTCTTGTATCCAGAAGATTGCAAGGTGGTTCCCATGGACCAGCTCAGTCGTCCAGTGCCGTTCTTCTGATCTTCGTTTGTCTCATTCAGAGTCTGTCTCTAACACAGCCAGCACACTTGGTTATCACATTATGAGACGCGCTAAGGCAGACTAGGTGATTTTCGTGGTAATTGCCTATTCCAGGTCTCTTCTACCCACCCCACCTCAAGAACCCCTGCCCAACACCATTTAAGTGGTCAGCTCAGCATTTGGTGTATAATGTGAAGAAAATCTTCATTGGCTACATTTTTTCGGGCCTGAATAGTGTGGGAGTTGGTCCAGCCAGCAGCACTGGAGCCATTTCATCTGGGCTGTGAAATCCCAGAGGGAGTTAGACAGAGCAACTACTTGACTCATCCCTTTGGCTTTTCCTTCCCCATCTTCCTCCTCAATAATTTCTCACACTGGCTGACAAGAAAAGGCACTTTCACAGTGGCACGGCTAATATTTTTATTTGACTGAGGAATGTCATACTTATGCCAGTCCCCACCCCTTTTAATACATATTTGACCAGACTCTGGGGATTTCCAAGGTGGGAGGTGTATACCCCCTCCCCAGGTGCCCTGGGCTGATCCCCATGTGTTCCCGCGAGCAGCATTGGAAGGTGTTCTCAACTTGGAAAGATATGTGAGCAGACCCCGCGTGTCACATCAGCAAACTTTACCCCAGTTCCTTTTCAAAGGCAAGTTTATTAAAAGAAGCACTAAGTCAAATGGCAGAGGCCTGTGTTTGAAATAAATGGTCTCACAACAAACATTTCCGTCTGTAAACGTCTAAACCTTTCAAAAGATTAAAGGAAATTAGTGCTGGCATGTTTCATTAATTTGGCACCATAGTGGAGGAAATGTGGTACTCATTTCATTTGGGTGGATTAGGAAATGTGTCAGTTTTTCCATTCTCTTTCTCCAGGGCGTTTTTTTACTGCAAGGCCTGTCACGATGACATCACAGATCCCAAAAGAATAAAAAAATGCGGCTGCAAACGTCGTAAGTAGTAATTCTTTCCCCCTTTCCTCCCTCTCTCTAGTCCCCAAATTCACTTTCCTTCTCCCTTTCCTATTTGAGAAACACTAAACATCAAGAGTTTTCTTGAATATGTTTATGTTTCACCAGCAGTTTAAGGAGACATGAAATAAATCCCTGTCCTCGCTTTATTAGCACTTAGGATGAAAAATCACCACCCCAACACCTGGGAGTGAACCGCAGGCCTGATCCCCACGCCTTGACTCCAAAGCCTACACACATGTGTCCAGTCTAATATAGTCAAGGATGATGTATAAAAAGGAGGAAGGCTAAGGCCATGTAGGAGGGGTGGTTTTTGTAGAGCGATTTTCAGTGGATGGGGGGCCACCATACCTAAAGATGTCCACACTAAGGGGAAATCTGAGCCTAAGGACTCATTCTCCCGAATGGGAGTTGACTCTCTTTTTACTGGGATTCCTACAGGTTTTAGTACCAAAGACCAGAGTTTTCAATTGTAATACCCTTAGACTGGCCCCAGGAAAGAAAGTTTCCATTGACAATGGACTTCACTTGTCATTGTCCCAGTGACCAACCTCAGGCCCATTGCTCTTTGAGGTAGGCTAGATTGTGCTTGGTAGATTCTGGCATATCTGTGTTAAGGCCCTTCCAAAACAACATGCAATGGAGATTCTTGAGAAGGATATGCTAAGGGAGGAATATTGGATTGTGAGTTCCAGCGGGTGACAGTGGACTTTGCCTTGGGAAGGCCAGGCCTTTTGCAGTCACTATGCTACGTTGCTTAACTGAAAACAATAAAAATGATACCTTTCTTCCTATGGTGATTTAGTGTTTTAAATGGTCTTTATGATCATTATTTGCTTTGATATTCACCATAACCCGGTATAATTAGCAGGGGCTGTTATTAATCCCATTTTACAAAAGAGAAAACTAAGGCTATAGGTTTAGTGAGCAGATGAGATTGCTAAGGTTCATACAGCCAGCAGCTAGGGACCCAAGCTAGTCCAAAGGCCTCCCTTGATGCTGTGCTTTGAGGGTCCCAATCTTGGTTTTTTGGTTTTTGGTTTTTGGGTTTTTTTTTGTGTGGCAGAAGGGTAATCTTTTGCAGGATAGGTCATCTTGGGTCTGATGAGTAAGAATGCAGTTATGAAAGATCACTCCCTAAAATATTTTTCACAAGCAGAACCAGACAGGGCAAGCAGCATTCCTGGGTCATGCTGAGAAGGCAAGGACCCTTGCCACCACACTCACACGGGAGGACAGTGAGTGAAAACACAGCGGGATAGAACCGTCCCTCTGGTGGAGCATCAGAGAAGACAGTCTCTGGGGAAAACACCCATGGGGAGGCTCCTGGTGTAAAGCAGCTTCTCTAGGAATCCCTGCAGGCTGGTTCCGAAGTTTGGGGCAGCGCAGGCATACTTTCGGCTACCTCCTCCCTACTGATGCCCCTCCTCAACCCTATTGTCTTACAAGATTAGTATTTATCGATGTCTTAGAATAAGAGCCTCTAACTATTTGTGCCTAGGAATTCTTTGGCTCTGATAACCAACCAGGAAACGCATCCAGGAGAGTATAAGGCACAGAACAAATCCCACTCCCCATCCAATCCTCTGCCCTGTGGGTTTTGAATACAGTACCTCCACGCACAGCTCTGCTGACCAGTCGTCTCCTGGGCCATTTCCATCAGAAGGGCGGAGGTAAACAAGAGAGGGTGAGAAAAGAGGGTGGAAAATGCAGAAGAGTGTTGAGGCCAGTAATCCAGGACAGGACAATTGCTAGGAACCTGGTCCCACTGGAGTATCAATGAAATGGCAAGGTTGTGATTCACTTATTGATTAACCAACTGCATTGATTGAGTGCCTTCTTGGTTCAAGGCATTATTCTTGGTAGAGTAGTGAACAAGACAAAGCCCTGCCCTCCTGGAGTTTTCACCCTAGTGAATGGAGACAAACTATAATCATATAAACAAATAAATCCAGACAGAGATAAGTGCAAGGAAGAAAATGAAACAGGCAGTGGAAGAGAGAAGCCAAGGGTTTGGGAAACCTCTTAGGCATCCTCCTTTAGCTAGGAAGGTCAGGGAGGCCTCTACAGGAGATAACATTGAAGCTGAGACCCAATCTAGGTAAAGACAAGAGCAAGGACAAAGGCCAAGAAGCAGGCATGAGTTTTCCGTGTTCCAGGGACAGAAGGAAGACCAGTGGGCCTGACAGGATTCGGGGAAGAGAGTAATAGGAGAAGAGATCCAAGAGGAAGGTAAGGGCCACATCCTATAGGGTCGTGCAGGCCATGGTGGGAATTCCTGGGTGGTGCAGACCCACCCAGAGTTGCCTTGGAAAACAGGTCTGGCGATCTCCTTCTGAAAGTCACAGCCTTGAAAACCCTACGACAGAGCAGTTCTGCTCTGACACACAAGAGATCGTCATGAGTCAGAATCCACTTGATGGCAACCACCACCACTAACAAAGCCATCGTGAGAAGCTTGGGATTTAGTCCTGTGCAGGAAGCCACTGGAAGGTTTTAAGCAAGGAAATGGCATCGATTCTTATTTTCAAAAAATTTCCCTGGTGACTGGATAGAGAAAGACTCTATCTGGCAAAAGCGGAAGCAGAAGGATGAAGCGAGGGTTTCCTAGACTCTTGCTCTCATACTGCAGTGTCCCTTTTTAACACAGTAGAGCACAGAAGACCATTTTTGAAGTTCCTAGAAATAAGGATGTGGCCTCTCACATATTTCCCCACCTTGGTTCCAAGCAAGGAAACAGCAGCTGCCTTGGCTTCCTCAGAGAGAGAGAGGCACATAATTGTTTGAAATAATTTTCTTCTCTTCATTTCCCTGAAAGTTGGTTTAACTAGTGAAGCATTTGATATTCCATCAGGCATGATTGCTGCAAAAGAGCTGCCTTGATAAAGCCAAGCCCATTTGAAGGGTCTCTCTCCCTTCTCTCTGGACCCTCCCTCTTGGACTCTTCCATTAAGAGGGGCTCAGCTGTCCCTCTTTATTAACATTTGATAACAATCAGAGTTGTCCAAATAATGTTTTTCCTCATTAAAAACAATGGCAGCATGTGTTATGGGGGGCAGAATGCAGATGTGGGTGGGGAGTGGTAGTTAGAATAAAGCAGATTATGGAAAATAAACCTCCCCATGTAGGCCAGGCAAGTGAGGAAACTGGGGAAGATGTGTTTTGGTGGCAGAGAAACTTGAAGTAGAAGGTCCTTCGTCATTGGCAGCTAGTCTGGTCACATAAAGGTGGGAGTGTTGCCAGTGCTTTGGTGGCTCCCATTCCTTTGAACACACATTGCCTGGTGCCCTTTCCAAGTCTAAAAGGGGAGCTGATCCACATGGCCATTGGCCCAAGCCTGTTAGGTAGGTGAGGTATGAATAGTCACTCTGGAATGATGCATCTCCATGAGGGCAGGCAAATGCCAGTCACTGGACTTGAGCCAAGGCTTCCTAACCCTCCTCCCCCAACCCAACTCTCCGGCTTCTAACTTTTTCCTCCCCCCTCCTGTTCACTTTCATTCAATAACCTTAAACGTTTCATGTCTTATTATCCAGGGAAATATCGAGTGTGGACGTTCCATGTGCACGTTTCTGAAAATTCTGTGGTGGTAGAGTTTAACATTGCGTTTCTTTCCATTTCTTCATAGCTCTGCATCAAAGAAGAAAGTAAAATTCAGCTGTCTGACCAAGGAGCAAGCTCTTACACCCTACTACTTGCCCATGTTCTTTTCCGTGTAACAAACCTGATCTAATTTATATTTTTCCCCCAGCCTCCATAAGTTTGCCAAAGGGTAGACCCCTAGGGGACAAGTCATGTCTAAATTAATGTGTTTGAAGGGATTTTCTTTAACTTCTAATCATTGACATATTCTTGATTTATTTTTTCTCTTTGCTGCCTTGGAATACGGCCCCCACTCTATTTTAACTGCACACTGGTAGTGATATATTGTGAGTAAAATGGGTTGCCAGCAGCCCGAAGTCCAGTTCTCCCTGTCTTTCTCTAGAAGAGATACTCCTTTTATTTTCCATACAATTTCAGTTTCTTTTTCTTTTGGTATTTATGTTGCATGTAGCAGTGACATCATGCCCCTGACTTCCTCATCCTTCAACACCGTCCACGAAGTAGCCTGGAGCTAGAGAGTGTGGTACAGAAACCTCTCTCTGTTCATCTATGCCGCTCCCTTCCCCCAGCCTCTTGCCAGCTTCTGGCTCTGTCTTATTTTCCCTTTTGAAAATAAGACCTTGACAACAGTGTTTCTCTTGAAGGACTTGTCTCCAGGCTTTTAGGGGACACTGATTAGGCTGAGGTAATTACCACTATAGCTCTAGATGCTTGGTCAGTTGGAGGTCATGGTCATGCTTGCCTTTGATAAATTATACTTGATCTCCTCTGCTATTGAGCTTGAATCCGTATCTTGAAGGAAAGATGCTACATATATATTCATATGTTGTGATGTATGTATATATGATATGTACCTGTACTTTATATGTAAAAATGTTCATTTTTATATATAAATATAGAGACATTTTATAGAGAAGGTGATGTATTATTATGGAATATATGCCTCTCTATTCAAGAAAGTGCTTGGTAGAGAATGAATCGTATACCCAACTTTGGGAACGTAAGTACCTAAACTGCTTTACTGGAGACAAGTATTTCCACAGTGGTAATTACTTCCTACAGTCTATGAAGTTCCCTTGCTCTAAGACAAAATATCTCTTTTCATAAATACCCATTAGGATATACCCAGTTCCTCTATGGGTGTGAGTCAGGCATCTTGGAAGGTATGTTTACTTATTCAAAGCTGAAAAGATGGCTCAAGGAGAACATTCCGTCTCATTAATGAACTATGTAGAAGTCTGAACAAGTAAATTCAAGTCTCTGAGCCCCTGACTTTGTTACTCAAAAAAGTAGAACCCTCTCTCACTCAACAAGATTGACAATTGAGGAGAAAGAGCATTTATGGCCAGTATTTCTGCAGGTGACTTGGAGCAGTGCTGATTTCACTGCCACCCACAATAGGCAGAAGGGCTTTATTCAAATACATGAGACTCATAGAAAACAAGACCCAACCTGCTGACCAGTCCAGTCTTGTGGCTGGGGAATTGGAGAAGATGTTTCAGTACTCAGTCCACTCATATTCCTTTGCAGCAGAAGAGGCAAGTCAGCCATCTGGTTTGGGCTAGTCTTCAGAGTTTGGAGGGCATATGGTGTGGAAGCTCAGAGTAAAACCAAAATAAAATGGTGACCTTCAGTTCAGCATACAGTTCTGCCAAAATGGACTCTGTGGCTCCCTTCATCTACAGAATACCTCTAAGGATGCCTTGAGGGCATGAGCCACTTTCATACCTGAAGACCTGCCTACTATATCTCATGATTCTTTCAAAATTGGACGGGAAGCGTGATGTCAATCAGCAAACATCTCTAGTGCCAAACCCCTCTGCCTTCCTCAGCCACAATATGGTTGTTGCAGGCAGAATCTACTTGCTGTGTGTGCTCTGTGCTGCTGACATTAACTAGCTTTTCCTTTTCCCTCTTTCTGTTCTTGGAAAACCACCTGGAAGACCATTCTTCTCCCTCTAGAAGCTAATGGGAGGAATTTTGCTAAGTGAAGACATCATTCCTAATTTATAGGACTTGAAAGAACATTACCTGATTCCCAGTGTCACATCAAACAAATGCCTTGACCTTAAACCTTAGTGGACTTTTTCCTGCATGAATATTTTTATTTATAATTTTAGTTGCTGCCTAGGTATTAAGACCAGCTCCAGGATTCATGCTTGGAAATAATCCTTCCTCCATTGGATGGATTTTAAATGTGAGGCTCCAAACTGAAAAGTGTCTGTTGACAGAATGGCATAATTTTTCTCCTCCCACACCAGTCTTCCCTCACGTTTGCTCTGTTTGAAACCTAAAATATTTTTCTCCAACAGTTGGAAAACTCCACCTGAGCCTCTCCGTCAAGTTCTGCTTTTCCTGCCCCTTCCAGTCTACCCTGGAGATTAAGATTCTGCAATTAGAAATTGGCTGAACAATTTGGTTGGTGATGTAGGAAGCAGATGGAGCCAAGGACAGGATAGAATCCAACTCTGTCCTCCGTTCCAGGTTGTGTTGGAAGGGCTAACCAGCAGAGAACCTGAGTTTGACAGCTGACTGTCAGTTTGATTCAAGGAAAGTGTAGTAACTTGAGTCCGGAGCAGCCACTTCTCTACAGGTTTTCTTTCCATGATCACCACCTTTGAAAATGTAGGAAAAGTTGTCCCAGAGTAGTGCTGAGAAATAGTACATGTTTAAACACTCAAGAGTAAACAGAGTTTGATGATGTCCATTAGAGAAATATGTTTATTTTGTCTCTATAAATAGTACTAGGAAGTCAAAATGGAATTACTGGATGAATATCCGCTTACTTGTGGTGAAGGAAAGAATATAAAAAGCTTTTCCTCAAATTATAAAACTGCTAGGACAGAGTTCCTTGGAAGGGGGTGAGACCCTAGGTCTAATCCTTGGCAATCACATAACCTCTTTCAATATGCGGCACTGGTCCAAGAACAAGTACCTTGTGATGTGGGCCAACTAGAAAACTACATCCCCAAAGGCTTATATTTCTGCTTTCTTAGAGTTAAGTCTGCCTATGGGTGCAATTAATTGAGCGTAGGCTTCCAAGAACTCTAGGACAAAATGACAAGTAGCTACAGTATTCACTCCTGCCCGATATACACTCTTGTCTGTTTCCTGTCTGAGGAAGCTGCATCAGGGTTTTGGTGAGACCTGGCCATCCATTGATGAAGTGGCCCTGCTCTGTTCTGGCCCATACTTGTAAAAGGGTATGACCATCCTAGGGCCATCTCCTAGGACCTTTCCCCTCTTCTTCCCCAGTGCCCCTAAACATCCACCATGAATCATGAGACGCAGTCAGATGGAAAGGACTCCGCACACATTTCACTTCTGAGGGACAGCAAAGTCCTCTTCTGCTATCATTGAGAGAGAGGCCTGCTAGTTCAGGTCCTCTGTTTACTAACTGCTCTTCCACACGAGTCCACTAGATGTCCTCATAGATCTACTGCCTAAATCCAAAAAAACCCACTGCCATCTATTACCATTGAAATCCCGGAAAACTCCCTTTTCTGAGGCTTGGGCTTTGGGAAGGGAGCATTGGGTGACTACATAAAAAAGAAAAACAGGAAACACAAAAGGAACGAGGGATAAAGAATCTTCCTTCTGTTTTAAGTGAATACAGAAACTTTCAAAGCTGCTCTTTGAAACCTAACTTGCGGATATCTGAAATTAACCTTCTGACCTACCTCAATTCTAGAAAAGGAAACAATCACTGACAAAAGGAAATAAAATATGAATGGTTTAGAATATCCATGATTCACTAAAACAAAACTGATGGATTAGGAAGCTAGAGAGAAAGTTGACAGAGAAGGGTGGTAGTGCCCATGGGAGGTCCGTGGCCTCATTTTGATACAATTTTATTTTACAATTTAAGAGTATGATTTTACACACAGAGTGCCTACATCTTCTGGAACATTTACCACCAGGGAGGCACATTCTCACCAGTTTTCAGTTAAAGAGCTTGCCCGAGACTTGTCATAATGCCCGGGAGGAAAGTTCTGCCTGACTGGTACAAACATCTTTGAAGTCCTACGGACCCTGCAGAACTGAGGTCAGAGTTGGCCTTAACATTTAAAAGAGTGGACCCAGATTTTATTATAGGTCAAGACCCTGGACAGGGAGTCAACGAAAATGGACTATTTCCAGGAGTTGAACAAGGGAGCCACCCCCTGCTTGGTAACACCTTGGTCTAGCCATTGTGATTCAGACAGGTTTGTCAATGTGTGGGCAATCAATCATTTTTACCTGTTTCTGTCTTGTCTTTGGGCCTCTCATTGATCATTCTTGCTGATTTTCTGTGGCGGTGCTTGTTTGTCTTCTGAGATTTCTATATTGTATTTGGTGTGAGTGTAAAACCGACTAGGAAGGAATGACAAGTAATAGCATGTTGTTCTTTTTATGCATACGCTGCTTTGGAATGTGACTGCTTATAATTAACAGTGAATCTTCTTATTGCAGATAGTTTTCTGCTGCTTCAGTGACCAGTTTTAGCCTGCTCCTGCATGCTAACGAGATGACATTTTAAAACAATGCATGGGCTCCAGAGCAGCCCACAGTTGCCAACAGTCCCTGAGAGGCACTGCTTTGAGGTTGTGTTTCCTCCTGAGCCCTTAGCAAGTAGGAGGTTTAAGCTGCCCATGATGATGGGTTTGCCTCTGACAAAACAGGTTGAATAGTTATTCTGCCCCCATCACCCTCCCCTTGTCCTTAAAGATGATATGTATGTTTACGTGTGTATATATGTGTATACATATATGTATATACGTGTGTATATATATGTATGTATATTTTTTATATATATGTATGTGTATATATATATTATATATATAAAAGAGCTTTTCTTTTTCCCCATAAATGTGTCAGATTCTGTTACTGTATATGAACCCAAAATGGCAGGATGGAAATGAACACCAGGGACTGTTGCTAACAAGAAGCATAGCATTTCAGAGTTCGATGGGCTTCTCTTCTGCTACAGCATTTGATTAAATTTTTTCTCAAAACAATTTATGTGCAGTGAAACAAAAAATCCTCCTCCTTTCCCTGCTTTGTGTGTATAACAAATCAATGTTCCTAGTCAAACTAAGAAAGGGAAGCCATGGAGCAGTCTCCATGTGGCATACCAGATATGGGTACATTGAAAAGAAATATTTTCAGACCTTCAGTTGAAGACTTTTTTTTTTCACCCCTCTCTTGACTTCCACCACTGCGGTGGGTTTGGGCTGCCTGGGCGTTTGTGCCATCACACCGCAGCCTGCCTTCTAAATTCCTCTGATTCGAATGCTGTAGGAGAACTCTCTTTGTAGGGGTGGGAGGGGAGGAGTTAAAAGCTCAGCTTGGAGGAACGGTGTCCCACGCACTGAACAGGGCTGAGGATGCATGATCCAAACCACCGATTAGCTAGGATGTGAAAAGAACAGAACACGTCGCGAAAGATGCGGGCCAAGTGTTACAGGAATGGAGTTGCTGCTGAAGAGACCTCTCATTCATCTCCCCAAGTGCCTGTTTTTCACAATCATAACGTTACCCTTGCTTGACAGATATACTGTATGACGAGTCGTAAAGGTCTTAGAACAGGACTTGACCCATTGGAGAGATTTAAGCCCCTCTTCCTGGTGACTGTAGCATTCAAAGAGGGCCAAACCACCAGCCGTATTTTAACGTAACAGTGCAACCATTCTCCACAAAGAAAAAGAGAGGGGAAAAGGCTTCCCAAATGGAAGGTGTGGACCAGGGAGTAACACCTCTCCATTTCAGGCTCATTATAGGGCCGTGACGCTTGGAAGAAATATGAATTCTTCTCCCTCCCTGTGGAAAAACAAAAGGCAGGTCGGTTCATGCTAAGTGATAAGCAAACATGTTTGCCGGTTGTAGCATCAAAATGACGTACAAAAGCTTCTGTTGTACTGAAATATAAATTGGCTTGACGGGTTAAGGCGAAGGCCTTGGAAACAACACAGTGATGTGCAAACAGTTGTCGCTGGTTAGCCTCAGGCTGGATCCTCACAACCTACAACACTAGAAGAGATACCAGCACTACATGGAAATCTCAGTATTTCGTATCAATCTCATCTCCTCTTTTACATTTTATAATTTCTGATCTATTCTGGCCAAGATTTTCATTATGAGGAAAAAAAAAAATTATGACTCACCAGTAGCCCGACGGCTTTCTGAATTTTTGGTGGGTGAGGAGGGAAAGGCAGATGTGATTTTCAGATTGTCTCAGCTTTAAGCAGAAAATGCACCCAGGAGTAGCTAAATGCATTCCAGTAGACCAACATCTCATCTGCTTCTGGGGATTTCTTATTTGCGAGCTGCCTTTAATGTCAAATACGAAGCGTTAGCCTTGAGTAGCTGCATGTCTTATATGGACACATTTCGGTATTTGTTCTGTCAAGAGTAAATTTAAATTCCTGTAGGCATCATGTAAGCTGACTCTCGGGAAGTTCAGCGGAGGCGTCCTCAGATTCTATATTAACACGTAATCGCTTCACATCTAATTTGATGAAAGCTTGTCCCAGGCTCTGCCTAATGCCCAGAAATGGATGGAAATTAGAATGCCTGCATACGAGACATTTTTGCATCTTGCAAAAAAAAAAGAAAAAAAATTATTGTATCAAATAAGCAATTAATTGATTAGCCATGTTTCTATTTTGTCCTCCTGTATTAATTATGCCTGGGGAAAAAAAGTATTGTTAATGTTTTTTGCTGTCTATAATTTGCTCTTCCTTCTCCTCCCAGAACCTAATTGTAATCAGCTATGCCCTTTTTCTGCAGTTACCTGCTTTACCGAGGGGAGAAAAATAATAGGCAACAGCCTTGGGGAACTATAGAGGCAATTTATATTTTCACTGCATTTTTGATGTACAACCAAACTGTTATCAACAATCACTCTGCATTTTCTTCTGGGTCAAGACTGTTAACATGAACTAAGACCTGCGTTAAATCCCTTCAGCTCCCTTTCAGCTGCCTTGTTGTATGTAACCTTGCCATTAACAATCACTCTTCCTCTCCTTCCATCCAACCCCATGGTTCTAGCCAAGATGTCCATCTACAAGAGAATGAGACGGGCATGTTGTTTTGATTGCGGACGTTCTGAGCGTGACTGCTCATGCATGTCAGGCCGTGTGCGTGGTAACGTGGACGCCCTGGGGAGAGCCTTCCCACTTTCTTCTGTCTCTGTTAATTGCTCCACCAGTTTCTGTGCCTGTAAGTTTAACGCGACACACGCAGTTCCGTGTCTGTGCTGTCTGCGGTATCATCTCCGTCTCGTGTTGTGCCTGTGGTGTCATGAGTCTGTTGGGCTGATGTTTGTTCCCAGTGTGACCTCCTGCATGGTGATCTGTTGCCCTGTCTGCCTGTGTTTCTGTGTCCATGCTGAGGAAGGCCCCCCTTCCGATTTTGTTAACTCACTGTGCTCCTTGTAATTGTGTGCAGAACTGGGATATGACAGTCTGGTGATAGTCTCTCTCTCTCTCTTTTAAATAAATGGAAATGGAAATTAGTGTCACAGCATATCCAATATTAGATCAATACAGAGATATATAGAAGTGTATATCTTAATATTTGGGGAAAGGCTATGAATTGGATTGGATTGAAGGGAGGAAGGATATAGAGAGAACAAGCCAGCTCTACATCAAATTGCCTAGAGCGAGCTTAGATTGTTTCCAAAATACAGCAGAATTTAGCTACAGGTACGTATTTGCATATATTTGACTGTGTTCCTGTAACCTATTATCTTGTTCCCCCAATGCTGGATTTTGCCCTATATTCCGGGGGAAAAAAAATGTATTCTAAATTTGCCAGTCTATATAGGCTGGTGGATTTTAGATCTTCCCTTTAGAAAGATGACTAATTCAAAGGATATTTCTATCAATATCTTTTTATTTTTCCAAAAATATAGCCTCTTTTTAAACTAAGGTTTCTTATAGCAATCGTGATTCTGACTAAAAACAAAAAATGTAAGCCGTGAATTTCCATGATTTCCTTGAATCCATAACACAGGCCTTTGAGGTCAGTCGTCTTTGTTTCCTGCGAGCTCAGTGATGTTGAAGGACCTGCCAAGGCCATGCTGCTGGTAGTTGGCAAAGCTGAGATCTGCACCAAATTCCTAAGACCTTCCTTTCCTTTGAGCTTCACCATAGACTTTGCTGATGTCTTACTGCCATAGTTCATAGCTGATACTATTGAAAACTCCAGTCTGCACCTTGAGACCCTGGGGTATTGTCCTTGTCCAAGGGAAAAAGAGGTTGTAGATTTGTGTGAGGACTTGCAAGTCTTAAAGTATGGTTCTAATCTTATTTTCACATTTTGGTAGCATGGGAGGTGGGAGACATTTTCTTCTTCTGTGTTTCATCCCTTCCTTTTGTAAGCACCACACCCATTTACTGGTGACCATATTGCCATCCATCCTTTCTCCTTATAAGTGCACAGAGCTGGTTGAACTAAATTTCCCCAGCAGGGGTAACGCACACTGACAACAAGAGGAAGAAGAGCTCTTAACTCTTAAGCATTTAGTCTTATGAAAAATGGACGTGGTTGACTCACTTGTGTCCATGGGGAAAGTGGTCCCAGCACAGTGTACTTGTGTAACAATGGTCAATGTAGGCTTCTAGGGCCAGGAGCCTTAACATTACCAAGTGTAGTGGAGTGGTGAACCACACTAGGCACTGATGTTTGGACCTGCAGTTTCAGTCTGAGGCAGGAGCAGGTTAACCAGTAAGCAAGGTATGCATGGACTTAATTGTGTTCACTTATTAGTCTGTGGTGCACAGTTTCACATGATTTTCACCACATCTTTAAAGATGTGATGAAAAACAGATGAAATTATGTACTACAGATTAGTAAGTAAACACAAATAAACCCATGCGTACTTTGCCTATTTGAGTAATCCATCCCTGGTGGGAAGCATGGTCTGTGCAGTGAGCTCTAATAGAGACATTTGGAAAAGTTAGGTCTAGGATGTGATTCTCTGATTCATGATTCATTTTTCCTCCAGAACAATGCCAAGGGACAAGACTCATTTTTAAAATGGGTACCTAATGGAGTTTGAATTGAGAGGGACTTTGGATTGCCTCAACCACATTGGCCTAAAATCTTGGAAAGGGAGTTTCCTTTAAAATCTTCCTTATGGGTGACTCAGTATGAATCCTTACCTCTTTATTCTCACCACAAGGATTCTCTCTGATTCATTTGACCCTCCCAAAATAACTTAAGTCACAACTGCACAAAGAAGTTGCGTGTTGGCAATGCATGGCAAGACACCAGGTTCAAAGGCAAGAGCTGGGGTGAAAGAGTAAGGGGTGCGTGAAGCAGTGAGCTGTGACAGCACAATGTGGCCACATTTCTTTGACTGGTGGTCACAACTGTAACCACCAGCCACTTGGGTGAGCCCTCTGCCAAAGGCACAACTTCTTGGTCAAGATGTAATTTCTGTTCTCAGATAACCACTGGGCTCTGAAAACTTTGCCAAATTTTGAGTGGAGCAAAGGAAGGAACCAGTTTGGCTCTGAATTAGGGTCCATGGTCAAGTCTTGGCACTAGCCCCCCACACCAATCATAGAAGATCTCTGTTCTCTGCTTAGGGCCCGTTATACCCAGTGTGTGTGATTTCAGTTGTAACCAAGAGAAACCATAATTTGAGCCATTTCTTAGCTCTCCAATTTCATCAAAGCATAGATGGGTACCAGGAGGTGAAAATGCCTGGGGTAGGATTCCCTATCCTGCCAGATACATCCCATGCCTGATAATGTTGTCCTTCTTGCCCCTTCACAAGTCAGCCCCACTATGGAAGACACAGGACTCTAGGCTGTACATTGAAGCCTTAACTAATATTGACAGCTCAGAGGGGTTTTCCCTCCTCTGTCTCATCAGTTTCCCCGCTGTCGTCACTCCATCAAACAAAAGCAGATTTCATCTGTCCCTGTGTGAGACCATTCACCTTTGACCATCAGTAATAAGTTAGAAAAATCCATTCCAACATGAGGCCCTTCATGAACCCATGTAAGCCCTTCTTCTCCAATTAAAACATGTCTATCTCTATGCAGAATTCCACTGGCAGAGCTTCAGTAGTAATCCCTGCGCTTCCCTCACTGGTGGTGGGGTTGGGTGGTGCCATTTGACAGAGCCAGTTGACTCAAAGAGCAGTGGTGAGAGTGGGCTTTTCATTAAATATGAGCAGATGTGAAACATAGAGGGTCTGACAATTAGAAATGGCAGGAGAAGGGCCCCTGAATCAAAGGGAGGTCAGATGGGCGGATCAGATTACTTCTCTTACATTCTTTAGTTGTTCTGAAAATCATTTTGAATTAGTGTCAGCAGAGCCATGATGCATTTTGCCCTTTGTCTTTTATGCACGGGTTGTATTGTTTCCCAAGACACTCATTAAGGGTCATTATACTATTACTGCGCTTGCTTTGGTCGCAGTTCCTCAGTTAAGTCCCCGTGCTTTGGAGACGTGTAATTCGTTTCTCCCTTCCCTTTCGTCTCCCTCTTTACCTTTTTTTTTTTTTTTCCTAAGGGGAGAGATTTCCGTTTTCAAGGGACTTTAAATGGAAACACAAAGTCCCATTATGTGTTTTTCTGAAGTGGGAAGAGAAGTAGCCTGTTCCCAGAGGAGTCATAATATATTAAAAAGTGTTCACACAGTTTTAAAATCCTGCCTTCTAACAGCAGGATATGCCAGCTCAGTGCACCACTCTTTGGTGGTGTGGCCCATTACCGTGTCCTGGCAGTTGTTAAGTCACGTACTTTTGTAATAGTTGTCTCCTTCTGTTGAACTTGCAATGGGACTGTAAGGCCAGACCGTGTTGACAAAAAGATCTTCGGTCCAGAGAGGAAGGGTTAGTTTACAAAAGGCTTAAAGCACCAGAGCCAGAAAAGAAAGGCAAATAGTACCAATCAGGATTGGTCCTAAGACTGTTTTATTTTTGGCAATATTGAATTGTTCAATATGGTACACCAAAGTTGGTGCGTTGTTTTCTGATCACCCTGATTTTGTTGCTACTTCACATGGTTCTAAGTGGGAATACCAGCTCTATTGAAAGATATGGCGATGCCTTTTCACAGGTAGCTGTGTTCTAGTAATGTCAAATGTAAAGAATATGTCAATAATTATAAACATACATGTAAATATTAGGTAGATGATAATCCCAGAGACTCCCGGCGGTGTTCGGCTATTAACTGAAACACTGGCCTTTCAAACTCACCCATAGGCATCTTGGAATAAAGGCCTAGAGAGCTGGAAACCCTATGGGACACAGTCCTACTCTGCAACACATAGGATCACCATGAATTGGAATCGACTCAACGGCAACGTTACTGGTTAGGTGCTAATCGGTTCCATTTCCCCTCAATGTAATTGTGTAAAATGTTTCTTTCTTTCTGCTTAGAAGTTTATTCTTGTTATTTCAGCCTTGCCTGATATCTGATTGTTAAGTCTAATAGAAAACGACAATTAAAATTATGATGCAGTGACAACATAGGACCATATTGATTCAGACTTGCTGAGACCTGCCTGACATGATGCTGGTCACAAACCATCAGAAACTACGGCACGGACAAATTAATCAGGGTAGAAGAGAAACAGGTCTTCGGAGTTGCACTTGGAAATAGTTTTAGCTAAAGTACATGTGTGACTACTCACACGTGTGACTACTCACACCACTCTTTCAATTTACTAATACTTTAAACCTGCACAGTTCCATGTACCCTTTTGCAGACGACTGTAGCTAATTTTCAATTGTGCATGACTTTTATTTCCGGTATAAATATAATACAAGGAGGCATTTGACTCCAGTGGGTAAGTTGAGAGGAAAAGTCCAATACGATTAGCTTGAAGGGAGACATGCGGAAATCAGGTTAGTGTAATCTTGAGTCTTGTCAGATGATAAACAAAAATCAGCTTATCACAAGTAGCCTTTGGTTTGTGCAAGCAGAGAATTAACATTATCAATAGAACTGAAGTCACTCGAGGGAACAAATGGTATTTCGAAGTACATAAAATCAGATAGCAGAGCAGTGGGTGGAAATAGCTCTCAGAAAATGTCTGTATTAGGACACGCCCTATGCTGACAGTCTCCAGTGACTGTTAAAGTGAGATTTTAATTTAATAAGCAGCATTTTAAAATCAGCAACCTATGATTATCTTATTCCTTTTATGTATGGTTTTGGGTGACTTCCTCAAGCTCCCCAGTGCTAAGCTTTATTTTACTTCTGGGCCCTGAAACTAATGACCCAGTCGTCTACTGATACCACCATCACCACCAACAATAGAAAAAGGAGAGGCATGGGAAACCCAGCCCAAATCAGTGTAGCCATAGTTCTCCATGTTTATTTGTTTTTTTTAAGCCCATTCATCCTAGGTCTGTAAGTCTTCCCACTTTCCCAAGCATGCTGGTACGATTCCTCTCTCTCGCCATCTCTTTCTGTGTGTCCATATCCATGTAACTTGGGCCCATGCAGCCATGCAATTTGGCCATTTGCACTTCATTGCAGGAAGTGAGAACAGGAAAGCAGGTCGTCATGGGCAGCCATTTGATTATTGCATGAGACTAAAAACATACTTGTGAGGGGGCCTCTTGGGGTACTTTTTGTTGGTAGCAGACAGGACTTTAGAAGTGGACGCCTCTCACTTGATTTTGTGGTAGCAACTTTTAGCAATGGGTTGACTAGAAATCCGCCTTCCTACATACTGTGGGTCACAGCCTACAGAGTCAACAGCTTCTGAAACTGGTATTGTAAGGCAAAAATCATGCTTGGTCGGAATTTCTCTTAAAAAGAATCTCTTACATTGTCCACCTCTAAGCCTAGATCTACAGCCTAGACAACTCTGCTGCTGAAGTACATTTTCCAGACCCAAGAGAGTCCCTGGGTGGTGCGGACGCTTAGTGCCCTTGGCTGCTAATCAAGAGGCTGGAGGTTCGAGTCCACCCAGAGGTGCTTTGGAAGAAAGATTGGGTGTGATCTACTTCCAAAAAGTCAGCCATTGAGAACCCTGCAGAGCAGAGTTCCACTGTGTTACACTTGGGGCCACCATGAGCCTGAGTCAACTGTGTTACACATGGGGCCACCATGAGTCTGAGTCAACTGTGTTACACATGGGGCCACCATGAGTCTGAGTCAACTGTGTTACACATGGGGCCACCATGAGTCTGAGTCAACTGTGTTACACATGGGGCCACCATGAGCCTGAGTCAACTGTGTTACACATGGGGCCACCATGAGTCTTGAGTCAACTGTGTTACACATGGGGCCACCATGAGCCTGAGTCAACTGTGTTACACATGGGGCCACCATGAGCCTGAGTCAACTGTGTTACACACGGGGCCACCATGAGTCTTGAGTCAATTCAACAGCAACTGTTTTGTTAAGCGGTGCCAAACCAGGTTTTTGTCCAGAATAAATAGCTGTTTTTTTCTTTTTTTTTTCAGTTTAGTGTTAGATAAAGTTATTGGTTTGCATTTAGGGACCTTGTTGTGCACCCCCCCCCCCCAAAAAAAGAAACAACCGTTGCTGAATTCCTTCAGAGAATATGCTTATGAAGAGGCGCCGTGGTAGATGAAAGAGGAAGGGAACAGTAGGAAAAGGCAGCCAACTCCTGGAAAGAAATTCTTTGAGGCATCAGGGTTGGGAGATAAGAAGTAAAAAGGTCAGGATGAGGGGGGATGAAGGAGTCCTTTGTGCATGCCCCCATCATTTGGACCCCCTCCCATACCAGGGACAATACTCTATGACAAGTGACTTGGATCTTTAAAGACAAACTAGAAAAGACGTTGTTGGTGTGTCACAAGTAGGCTGAGCAGAGGTCCTTATGCAAGGCAGCACAGAAATTATGTTTGCATTTTTACTTTAGAACAGTGGCCCATTGTCAGAATACTCACCCTGACAGCTCCTGACCACCAGGCAGCAGACTCTCCATCTTACCTCCACGATGGAGGGCAGATGAGGCCAGTTAGGTCTCTGTTTCCTCCTTCTGCCAGGATCGCTGGCGACAGATGCCAGGGCCAGCCTGCCTTCCATTTGAGCTTTCTTGTCAAGGCTCTGCCTTGAGCGCAAGTCCTGACCTTTACTATATGAAATAAAGTCCTGATGAACAAGCCAAGGTTTGAATCAGAGCAGACTGGGAGCAAATGTCAAGTCCATCTCCTGCCCCCTGTTCCACCTGCACCAGGAGCCTAGATCAGATGCAGTCTGGAGTTTGCAGCGCCTTAGGCTTTATGAGTCTGGGGAGACATAACTTATTAACAAAGAGTTATTAAATTTTTATCAATTTTACAACACAATGTAAATGCCTTCTATGAATCTACATTGTATTCATTATCATTTAAAACCTTAATTAAGTCAAAGTTGCATTTAATGCCTCTCTAAATGGGCCTCTGGGAAGAGGCTTTTAGAAACATCTGTGGGAGCTTGAAGCATGCGGAGACCGGGAATCCCCCAGCCCGCACTCAAGCTAGCCCCCCGAGTTGATTGCAATCGCATGTCTGTGGCTAATTTGTTGTGATGTGACTGGGCATTGTCTCAAATTAGTATCAGACCAGTAATGGTGTAACGCCGCTCAAGAGAGGTTGTCGGGTGGCCGCTCAGGCGTCTTCGCACCCTGCCTGCAAATCACATCCAGACAGAATCGAGCCGTTGATCCGTAGCACCTCTGGTCTCAGTCATGCCTGGGCTTCTCCCTTATCACACGGTGTACATCTTTTAGGTTGGATACGACCTTCATCCGAGAAGGATGTTTGTCCTCTGGCCCAACAAATTTAGGACATGTGCCAGTGAACTGCTAGGAAAGACCTTGGCATTGGGACCTTCGACTCCCATGTAAGCCTGAAAGCTGTAAGCCCAGGACTGCATAATGGAAACCATTTTCAGAATGGAGTGTCTGTGGAAATTACAAACAGGTCATGCTAATGAGTGAGAAGAGAAGAACCCTGAGGCCTACCAAGATTTGCTGAAAGGTTGCTTTCCCCCTTGAGGGTAGGGTAACGTTTTATCCTATATGACTGCGTATTGGCCCACTATACAAAAAAAAAAAAATACAAACACATCCATAATTATTACTACGTTCTTGCTCCATCATCAGGAACCCAGGAACAGGAAACGTGTTAATATGGTAGCACTCACAATCGCCTAGCTGGTAAACTCGGATTCTTGTTAAACCTAGCCTTAATCTAGATTCTTTTCCTAGGTAGTATGTACAAGGTATCTGCGGGGGCTTGTGTGTGTGTATATATATTTTATGGACCCTGGTGGTGCAGTGGCTAAGCACTCAGCTACTCACCAAAAGGTCAGCAGTTCAAAACAGGTGGCTCCATGGGAGAAAGGTGTGGCTTCAGTAAAGATTAGAGCCTTGGAAACCTCATGAGGCACTTCTACCCTGTCTTATAGGATTGTTACAAGTAGGAATGGACTTGGTAGCAGTGGGTTGTTTTTTTTAAATTGTGCTTTCAATGAAAGTTTACAGTGCAAATTAGTTTCTCGTTCAAAAATTGATACGCAAGTTGTTTTATGACATTGGTTGCAATCCCTGCAATGTGTCACCACTCTCCCCCTTTACCTTTGCACCCCAGGTTTCCTGTGTCCATTCATCTAGTTTTCCTGTCCCTTCCTGCCTTCTCCTCCTGGCTTATTGGGCAGATATTGCCCATTCAGTCTCATATACTTGTTTGAACTAAGTAGTATGTTCCTCATGTGTGTTATTGTTTGTTTTTATAGGCCTGTCTAATCTTTGGCTAAGAAGCCCTGGTGGCCCAGTGATTAAAGTGATCAACTGCTAACTGAAAGGTCAGTGGTTCGAAACCACTAGCTGCTCTGTGGGAAAAGGATTGGCAGTCTGCGTCTGTAGAGATTTACAGCCTTGGAAACCCTATGCGGCTGCTATGAGTCAGAATCGACTCAGTGGCAGTGGGTGGGTAATCTCTGGCTGAAAGGTGAACTTCTGGAGTGGTTTCAGTTCTGAGTTGGCAGGGTGTCTCGTTTCCATAGTCTCAGGGGTTTCTTCAGTCTCTTTCACACCAGAAAGTCTGGTCTTTTTTTGTGTGTGAATTTTAATTTTTGTTTTACATTTTTCTCCCATTCTTTCTGGGGACTTCTTTTGTGATCTCTGTCAGAGCCATCGGTGGTGGTGGCCAGGTACCATCTAGTTCTTCTGGGCTCAGGCTGGTGGAGGCTGTGGTGCATGTGGTCCTTTAGCCCATTGGACTAATATTTTCCTTGTGTCTTTGGTTTTCTTCATTCTCCCTTACTCCAGATGGAATGGGACCAATAGATGTATCTAAGATGGGTGCTGGCAAGCTTTTAAGACCCAGACACTACTTACCAAAGTAGGACTTAGAACATTTTCTTTTTGAGCTGTGTAATGCCAGTTGACAAAGATGTTCTCGATTCCATGGTCCACGGCCCTCAGCCCCAGAAACTTGGTCCCTCAAGGTGATTGGATGTGTCTAGGAAGCTTCTATGCCTTTGTCTTGGTCAAGTTATGCTGACTTCCCCAGTATTGTGTGTTGTCCTTCCCTTCACCAAAGTTAACACTTTTCTACTATCTTGTTAGTAATTTCCCCTCCCTTCGCTTTTAACCATCAAAGATTGTTTCTTTCTGCCTGTAAACTTTTTCTTGGATTTTTATAATAGTTGTCTCATACAAAATTTTCCTTTTGTGATTGACTTATTGCATAATGCCCTCCAGATTCATCCATGTTGTGAGATGTTTCTTGGATTCATCATCCTTCTTTATGGTTGCATAGTATTCCATTGTATGTATGTACCATAAGTTGTTTATCCATTCATCTGTTGATGAGCACGTAGGTTGTTTCTTTTTGCTATTGTGAATATTATTGCAGTGAACGTGGGTGTGCATATGTCCATTCATATGATGGCTCTTATTTCTCTAGGATATATTCCTAGGAGTGGGATTGCTGGATTGTATGGTATTTCTATTTCTTTAAGGAGATGCTATACCGTTTTCCACAGTAGTTGTAACATTTTACATTCCCACCAGCAATACATAAGAGTTCCAACCTCCCCACAGCCTCTCCAACATTTGTTATTTTCTGTTTTTGTAACTAGTGCCAATAATGTCAGGGTGAGATGGTATCTCATTTTGGTTTTGATTTGCATTTCTCTAATGGCTGAAAAAAAATTTTTTTTTTCTTTTCTTTTAATGGCTGATGATTGTGAGCATTTCCTCATGAGTCCCTTAGCTGCCTGAATGTCATCTTTGGTGAAATGTATGTTCATATCCTTTGCCCATTTTTTAATTGGATTATTTGTCTTTTTGTCGTTGAGGTGTTGAAGTATTCTGTAGATTTAGAGATTAAACCCTTGTCCTATATATCATAGTCAAAATTTTTTCCCCAGTCTGTAGGTTCTCTTTTTACTCTTTTGGTGAAGTCTTCTCATGAGCATAAGTGTTTAATTTTTTAGGAGTTCTCGGTCATCTAGATTATCTTCTGATGTTTGCACATTGTTGGCTATGGTTCGTATTCTATTTATGCTGTGTATTAGCATTGTGTCTGTTTTTTCTTCCATGATCTTTATTGTTTTAGGTTTTACTTTCAGGTCTTTGATCCATTTTGAGTTAGTTTTCATGTTTGGTGTGAGGTATGGGCCCTGTTGCCTTTTTTTATAATGGACATCCAGTTTTGCCAGCACCATTTGTACAAAAGACTGTCTTTTCCCCATTTAATGCACTTGGGCCTTTGTCAAAGCTCAGCTGACCATAAGTGGATGGATTTATGTATGGGTTCTCAATTCTGTTCCATTGATCTATGTGTCTGTTGTTATACCAGTACCAGACTGTTTTGACTACTGTGGCTGTATAATAGGTTCTGAGATCAAGTAGTGCGAGGCCTCCTACTTTATTCTTTTTCTTCAGTAACGCTTTTCTTATCCAGGGCCTCTTTCCTTTCCATATAAAGTTGGTGATTAGTTTTTCCATCTTGGTAAGAATGCTGTTGGTATCTGGATCGGGATTGCATTATATCTGTAGGTTGCTTTGGGTAGAATTGACGTTTTTATAATGTTGAGTTTTCCTATCCATGAACATGGTATGTTTTTCCATTTATGTAGGTCTCCTTCAGTTTCTTGCAGTAGTTTTTTGTAGTTTTCTTTGTATAGGTCTTTTATGTCCCTGGTTAAATTTATCCCTAAGTATTTTATTTTTTTAGGGGCTATTATAAATGGTATTGTTTTCCTGATTTCCTGTTTGAGGTTCTCTTTGTTGATGTATAGGAATCCAACTGATTTTTGTATGCTGATCTTGTATCCTACCACTCTGCTGAAACTTTTTATTAGTTCCAGTAGTTTTCTTATGGAATTGTTGGGTTTCTCTATGTATAGGATCATGTTATCTGCAAATAGGGAAAGTTTTACCGTGGGTCACTCTACCTTGCCTTATAGGGTCGCTGTGAGTCGATATCAACTCTACAGCAACTTTTTTTGTTTGCTTATTCATGTTTATATATTTATATACATTTATTTTTTTTATATACACACACATATATACACATATACATACATACACACATATGTTTGCTATGGTGATTGTTAAATTTAACACTTATACAGAATTTGCTGCGTTAAAGCACTGTGGTATATCCTTTATTAAATTTTAACTAATTTAATCTTATCATGAGGTAGAAACTTATTATTCTTATTTACAGATGAAGCAACAAAAATCACGGAGTGGTTAAATAACTTGCCAAGGATCACACAGTTAAGTAAGATCATTAGGCTGGTCACTCTTCAAGGAAGGAGAAAAAGATGAGGATTCCAGTAATGAAAAGTCAGGACATGTGGAGAGTGCTGTAAGAGAAATGAAAAGTGCTTTAGCAATTTAAAGGCACAGAGGTCACCCCTGTTGGTCACATAGGATGTGACCTCTAAGATATGCTTTGGAGAATGGGGGAAGAGGGATGTTCTGAGTTATAGCATAAGTAAAGGCAGGGATGTGAGAAGCCACGGAATTCCCCGAGAAACAGCTAATCACCCATTTTGGCTGGAGCTTAAGACCTGTTCAGGGGAGCCCAGGGAGAAGAACCCTGGATAGTAAAATGAAAAAAAAGAAGAAGAAAGAAAAAATTGATGTCAACTCCTTGGAAAGACCTTGGCATTTGGGCTCTTGGACTCCCATTTAAGCCTAAAAGCTATAAGCCCAGGATAGCATAATGAAAACTGCTCCATAGGGTTTTCAAGACTGTGACCTTTTGAAAGCAGATCTCCAGGCCTTTCTTTCAAGGCACCTTTGAGTGGGTTTGAGCCACCAGCCTTTCGGTTAGTGGTTGAGCACTTATTCGTTTGTGCTATCTAAACCCATTGCTGTCAATTTCAACTCATAGAGATGCTATAGGGCAGAGTAGAACTGCCCCATAGTGTTTCCATGGCTGTAGATCTTTATGGAAGCAGACTGCCACATCTTTCTCTTGTGGAGTGCCTGGTGGGTCTGAA
Organism: Elephas maximus indicus; assembly: GCF_024166365.1. NCBI lineage: Eukaryota > Metazoa > Chordata > Mammalia > Proboscidea > Elephantidae > Elephas > Elephas maximus. Next base: position 10,253,968 of record NC_064834.1, read on the forward strand.
CCACTGACCTACCTGTTACTAGCTGGGAGTTTACCCACTGTGCCATCTATCAAACCAAAACAAAACAAAACCCACTGCCGTCCAGTCAATTCCAACTCATAGCAACCCTATAGGACAGACTAGAACTGCCCTATAGAGTTTCTGGTGGATTCGAACTGCCAACCTTTTGGTTAGCAGATGTAGCACTTAACCACTACGCCACCAGGGTTCCCGAACTGCCCCATACTGTAGCATACCCATTTCCGTCGAGTCTATTCTGACTCATAGGGGCCCTAAAGGACAGAGTAGAACTGCCCCATGGAGTTTCCAAGGAGTGCCTGGTGGATTTGAACTGCCGACCTTCTGGTTAGCAGCCGTAGCACTTAACCACTATGACACCGGGGTTTTCGAACTGACTACTAAATGGTAAAATAGGGCCTCATTATTGGGAGGGGCAGGGTTGTCCTTGAGAGTTTATTCTTCATCTGTAATACTGGACTGGACACAAGCATTTTTGGGGAAGACTGATATGGCGGCCATGAAGAAGGGACTGGTAATGAGAAGACAGTTGGGAGACCACCCCCTATGAGCCAGTGGAGAAGACACAGCAGAGTGGAGGCTGTGGTAGGAAGGACACAGGACTGAGCTAATGGGAGAAGCCTTACAAAGCATGCTCTAGAGCCTAGCGGACTCCACTACTGAAGCACATTATCCAAATACAAATCCACAGAGTTAAAGTCCTTTTAAAGAAAGTTTAATTAATGGCTGTAAAGCAGTTGAATTCCGTTAGTTAAATTTCATGAGCTTGGTCGTTCCCAGCTGACTGGGCAGCCATTGTGATTCCTATTTGGGCTCAGTAGACTTTTTTTCTTACTGGAGGAGGATTTACATCTGTCTCTACCAGGAGTGGAGACCTACCGTCCGCGACCACTGCTTCTGGTCCTGGGGACCTGCTCCATTTCCTTTTTCTAACCAGTATTTCTTCCTCTCTCATTATCCTCCCCATTTTGAATCAGACTCACATCTTGGGCATGTTGATGGTAAAAGAGGACGGAAGCTCTCAACTGCTGGCATGAGTAATACTGGCCCAGGCTGAGCAGCTGAAAGGAAGCAAGTAGGGACCAACATCTGGGACATGTGACCAACCCTGAGGATCTTGGCTCAAGCTGTATGTGGTAGCTTCAGTCAGAGCTAATGGGAACTATTTTTTAAATCTCTGAGTACAGCAGTAAGGAGCCCTGGTGGCTCAGTGGTTAATTGTGGCAGTCTGTTCCTGTAAAGATTACAGCCTTGGAAACCCTATGGGGCAGTCCTCCTCTGTTCTATAGGATCGCTATGAATTGGAATCAACTCAGTGGCAACAGGTATAGGTACGGCAATGAGACTTCTCTCCTCCTGTCATTCCCAGGGAGACGGTGTGTCTCCTTACATCAATGGAGGAAAAAATAATAAAGTACTTCACATCCCATTCATTTAAAATTTACTGTAGTTTTCAACTGCTTTCCTACTCCAGTGGAAATACAAAACACCTTTCCTGTGAAGTCCTGCCACACAAAATCATAGGAAGTCATGTGGCATTTCTAAGCAGCATGACACAGTTTTCTTTCCTTTATTTCTCTGTGCACAAGACTTTTGTCTGCTTTCATTGTGTCTCTATGTTGGCACCCATGAGTGTTGCATTTGTGCACACCCTCAACCCCAAAGGGTCATTAAAATAGCATGGAAAAGCAGTTGAGTTCTGGGCTCTGTGACAGTGGTCAGACATGCCCACATCTGACATGAAATGTGGCAAAATGCATTGACCCAGTGGGTTGTGCCTTGTCCTCCGTGTCGCTGGGGCTTTCTCCAACATCAGCCTGTTGAATTATCTAGATAACCAAGGAACCCTTCATCCCAGTGTTTACAAGCCTTACCCTGAGATGGTTCTTCTTCCCCAACCATCCGTCTTCCCAAAGGGAATCCAAATGGATGGATCTAGTTGCCCAGTCTTATCAGACATACGCATTTGAAATCTCAGAGGCTGCTGAGAAGACCTTGTTGTCAATCACGAGACAGTACCCAGCTTAGAAGATGACTAGACATACCCGTAGGTTCTTGACCTGCAGAGAGAGTCTTCTGATATCCAGTTTACATGAGCTGGGCTTTGGGTCTGGGAATTCCTAACCACCTCATTTGCTCATCCTCAGGAGGAGCCATCCTCTCACATCTAGGGGAAATGACAAGAGAAAAACTTTTCTGGACTCAATTAGTAGACTTAAAATCTCCATTTCTGTCTTCTTAAATGTGGCAGGTGAGTACCACCAAATGTTTCTAGAGCTACAGAGAAAACCTGCTGCAAGGTCGAAGTGGAAACCTTTGAGGAAAATTTACATCCATGGTGATCATCTGTGCTGAGAGACATTTAAATGAAGTGAGAAAAACTGCCTTCCAGAGTGGGGGCGCTGCAAGTTTTATCAACAGTGCATAGAGGCATCTGTGGACCACAGAGCATGGACCACCTTCTGGGAGGAGAGTGACTGCTAGGATTAAACTGATCTCCATTTCTACTAATGGCAGCTTTCTGGGTTGGAGCCTGTTGGATGACACTCAGTCAAGAGAGGACTTGGGGGCTGCTTTCCCTCCGAGGTCATCCTTGGCTGGCCTTTGTGTGTTGGCAAGAACAATTGAGTAGCAAATGGCCTGAAGAATTCCAGCTCAGTAAATATTTGATGAGTAAAAACAAATAAATGAAGGGATTCTTAACCAAGAGTTAGAGGAATTGGTGGTATGCCAGAAGCAGGATCACCCTGGATACACGAATTTTCCTAAAACTTTCTGAGTAGCTTTCTATGTAGTCTATATATGTAAACATAAAGAACTGGATATACAGAAGATTAAGAAGAAAAAATGTAGTGCAAACACAAAAACTGAAGAATCTTGAAAACTACTAACTGGTATCTTTTCGGAGGAAAGTTGTTGAGAAAGAAGATCTAGAAACAAAGAACAGAAAAAATCCTCAGGAGGCAAAAATCTACCAAGTTTTCAAATGAGGAGGGTATATGATATGTAGAACATTTGCCTTAGAAAATCAAGGACTTGTAACGTTTACATTTAGTTTTACTAATTTAATTGACCTCGATCATTTTCATGTGAATCAAAGTGGCGCAAAAATATTCCTGCTTTTGTTCAGACCCATATGAGGAAAGGAGCCTGTTTGTAGATTGGTGCCCAAATGTGGAGATACATGGAAGGCCACTCGTACCTGTTAATATCTTTGGCTAACTTGACATACCCATTGCTGTCGTGTTGATTCTGACTCATAGCAGTCCTGTAGGACAGAGTAGAGCTGCCCCACAGGGTTTCCAAAGGATGGCTGGTGGACTCGAACTGCCGACCTCTTGGTTAGCAGCTGAGCTCTTAACCACTGCGACGTAGATGGACTAAATCCAACAGCGCCCAGGTGACAATTACTCCCATCTTGAGGAGTCTAAAGGGTGATCATCTCCTGGGTATTTTCCAATGTGTCATTGTTCTGTTTATTCTACTGAAAACAAGGAAGGGGCAGGGAGCTTCCTCGATTGCTCACAGAGCTTGTTCAGACTGCATCAAGCATGCTCTTCATACCTTTGAGTGGCTTTGGACTGCTCTCTGCATTTTGTCAGGGATCTGGCCATTTCTTCAGTGCAGATGAGTAAATTTCCACATATGGCTTGTAACATATCCAACTGAGAGAACATGTCCAGCAGGGATGCTTCAAAGCCAAAGCCCTAGACAGGTGTTACTGATAAAAGGAGATACAGTGACCCGCAGAGAGGAGAGACGTGTGGAGGAAATGACAGGATGAAATGCTAGCATCACGGGCAGAGAGGAAAGGGCTCGGTCAGGCCACAGAGCCTGGAAGCCTTGGGACGTGAATATGAAATGTACAATGAGTCGTTTGCTGGAAGCACCACCCCTTCACAGACTTCTTCTATTAAGATAGGTGACGGTGGGTGTCAGTTAGACAGACATTTCCTGTCTTTCCTCCTCCGTAGATCAGGGGATTCGATTCCCAAGCTGTTCCCCTCACTATGGAGTGGGATAAATGAGCTCATGGACGATTCAAGCCTGAAATTCTAGGGAATGGTAGAGCCGGGAAAGGAAGAAAACGGGTGAGAGATTTGTGTTTTCTGGGGACTTTGTAAATAAGTCCTGGTATAGTCACATTTAAGGAGTTTTGGTGGTGCAGTGGTTAAAGTGCTCTATCGTGAACCAAAAAGTCAGTGGTGTGAAACACCAGCAGCTCTGTGGGAGAAGAGTGTTGCAGTCTTTTTCCATAGAGATTTACAGACTTCGAAACTCTGGGGTTGCTATGAGTTGGAATTGACTCAGTGGCAACGGGTTTATCTCATAGAGTGGTTACAGGGACTAAATGAATGAGTATATTAAAGTCCCAACAAGATTGCCTGGCACATGTTGAATGCCATGATTTATTATTATTATTATTGTCATCATCCCTTCATTAACATAAAAAGTAACAGACGTTAACTTGACCACAATCACAAAGCTAGTGAATGAATAGACCGTTTGATTTGCCATCTTCTATAGTATTGGTGGAGCCCTGGTACCACAGTGGTTAAGAGTTCAGCTGCTAATCAAAGGGTCAGCAGTTCAGATACGTCAGTCTTTCCTTGGGAACCCTATTGGGCAGTTGTACTCTGTCCTATAGGGTCACTGTGACTCCGAATCAACGGCAACGGGTTTGGTTTGGTTTTTGTTATAATATTGATGAGAATTATAATGATAAACCGCTGTAACCACAGTTAATGCGTTTTTTCAAGTGGTTAACTCTTGTCAGGCTACCCCTATAAGAGGATCATCAACTACAGGGATTCATGGATAATAACTGAGAGTCGAACAACTTAGTTTAACAGTCTGTAGAATAAAAATTGAGTCAATTTACATCATTTCTAGATCAGGGAATAAACAATCTCAACAGAGAAATAAAACCACAAAAATGCCAGGTAACAGCTAATACCTGCCTGAGACATCCATTCCCAGTCTTAAGTGCCCAGAGAGCATTGCAAAACTTGTGTGTAAAATGAGGGAATCTGACGAAATGTGTCTTTCAGGTTCCTTTAAACCCTAAGACTCTGATTCAGGATATAGGCTCTTTCTCTTGGTTTTTCTGATTGAAACAGAACCTCAAAGTCCTTTTTGTTTCAACCCTTGCTGTTGTAAATCCTCTAAAATGTTGAAGTTACCAACATTCTAGTAAGCCCTCTGAGGAAAAAATAATGAAATTCTTCTTCGAGATTAGAACATCTTGTAGTATATCATTGTTACTCTTCTGGTCATGAGTTCTCTGCTTTAAGGCCAGGAGCTGGAGACATAGGAATATATAGAGAAAACCCAGAAGATTTGTTCTTTATTATCAGATTATTTTCTTTTAAGCTTTCTCTCTCTTTTCTCAAGGAGGGGACAGAAAAAGTGTCTTTTTCATGGGGCCTGGGATTATCTGAGTTCTAGTTAATTGTGGGTTATCTGTATTCATTACTTTGTCATCTATGGAAGATATCAAGGACCAGTTTATTTGCAGTCTTTCTCCAAATGGCCCTAACCCTCACATGATGAATGGTAGCCATTCATGACCCCAAAGACTCTCCTGGTTATGTTGGTTCTGCTATCTTTGTTATTGTCAGGCCTCCAGGTTTGTAACTTGTGAGACTATGTAAGACCAAACAGGAACACTTGTCTCCAAGCAAAAGGGGTCTCCTAGCTTGGTGGATGAACAACAAATCTCTTATATCTTAGCCAGCTGTCAAAATCTTTGCTAGAGTCTTCTTAGGTCCTGGGATCATTAGGAAATTATGATTTTGGGTCCCATCATTCCTTATCCTACTGAAACCTTGCTTTATCACCTGAGTTCTCCATCTGTAAAAGCGACAGGAACAGATGGTGGAAGGACATTTCTTCCTGTTCAAATTCTATCAAAATTTCTCTCCTTGGCTATGGTCTTGAGCTCCACTCATCTTGAGGCCTGGTTAGTGTTGAGAGTTCACATCATCACCTTCCTTAAATCACTTTATGAGTAGTTGTGTTCTGTTCCCTGTTGTACTTCTCATTAGTGAGACTAGTGCTAGGAGTAGGGGCCATGAATGGAACCCAAGTCCCTCATCCAGTCTTTGTCGTTGTCCCTTCCTTGGAGCAGACCTGATGTAAGGACAGGCGCAGAAATGAGTCAAGTGAATATCAATAAGCATTTTGAAATTCCAAGTATTCCGCTGTCTGTCTCTCTTCTTCATCCACCTCATTGATGGCCAAGTCCTCTGGTTTAATCTGTGGGTTACGTTGTTCAAACCATTTTCCTGTCACCATTTTCAGTGGCACTGCTAAGCTCAGTCCCTCATTTTTTCTTACCTGGTCTACCATGGTTTCCTTCCAGTTAGTCTCTTGCCACCAATCCACCAAGTTTATTATTTTAAAGCAGAGATCTGATCATGTTATTATTTCATTTTACAAAGGAAAAAAAAATTCAATGGCTCCTTGTTTTCAATAGTACAGTATCCAGCCTTCTTAACATGGCATGCAAGGATCTTCATAGTATGGCCTCAACCTCTTTTCCAAATTTTAGTCTCAACATAAGTATCCTTCATCCAGCCATTCTCTGAAAATTGATTGTTCTCGTTACTTAGTAGTAATGTGCCTGCCATTCTTTCCCTCCACAAAGAGGTCAGCAGACTATGGCCTGTGAGCCTAGTGTGACCCACTGCCTGTCTCAGTAAATAAAGCTTTATTGTCACACAGTCACACCCATTCATTTGCATATTATCTATGGCTGCTTTCAAGGTACAACAGCAAAATTGAATAGTTGAAACAGAGAGCAAATGTCCAACAAATCTCAAAATATTTACTACCTGACTTTACAGAAAGTTTGCCAAGCCCAGCTTAAAAAGTACAATTCAGATGTTCCCATCTCTCTGAAGTCTTCTTGGCTGACCTACCTCCCACCTCAATTCAGGAGTAATGGATCTCTCTTCTGTAAGCCTTTGACACTTCATATAAACCCCATTTAGAGTCATTTTCTTGATGAGCTTTTCGGAAGTATAAAAGAAAGTCTCGCTGGTCTTTGAATTCTCAGCATATTGTAAAAAAAAATTTTTTTTTTTTTTGTATACAGCAACCAAAGCACACAATGAGAATTCAACAAATATTTGCTGAAATCACCTGTAAACCTTATAGGGAATGTGTCATCATACTCTATTAGGCACGTATCTTGAGAGAAAAGAAAATCTTAAAGCTAGAAATATTTATTTTTCCATTGTGCCATCTTGAAAAAAACATTTGTTTCTTAGCAGCGACTTCTATGAGTGCTGGACTAGTCTTGAATTGCTTGCTCTAGAATGGGTTGCTGCTGGTTTTGAAGGTGGCATATTTTCCCACTGCTTCTGTTGACAGGCACATGGTATTTGGACACTGTAGTGGGTCTGGAGAGGCTCACGTACTCCCTTTCCACTTGTCACTGAGTGTTTGAGGCTGGGTGGAGAGAGGTGTATGCTGAGAACCCATTGTTGCACCACCCCCTGGGGTGACCTCACCCTGCCCTTCAGATCCAAGATACATTTCAACTCAAACAAGCTCTTTTCAGCTGCTTAGGATTTCAATGAGTTTATCCCAACTACTCTGAAGGCAGGGCCTGTACCTTTAATCACTTGGGTTCCAGCCAGTTACCTGGACCTTATCTTGTTGTGCTGATACACTGGCTTATATACTAGGAGTTATGTCTAGGCAGGGTAAGCCCTCCAGCTCAAATCTTGACAGCCCTAAACCCGTCTTCCACGCCTGCCTGCAGTTACTCTTGGCAACCCAGCCTCGGCAGCTAGTTGTAGCCAGTTGAGGTGGGAGAGGGGCTGTACTATGCTTGAGGCCTTCCTAGCCAAGTCCCCTGCGATAGATAACCGGACATACCTGGGGTTCCAAGGGAGCACTTTGACATTGGTTTCTCTTCACATGTGTTTTTGCCAGCTTAGACAGATGGAAGAACTGGATGTCAACAGTTTCCATTGGAAATAACAAAATCGTGTTGTTCATATCAGGGGTACCTTTGTGGATGCTACGTGTGCTATTTTGTTGTTGTTGTGAGACGGTAAAATCTCAATAACTTTTTGAAATCAGAGTGGCCTTCCATCAACTGAATGGATGGTGGCACTCACCTCTTTTCCACAGCATTCCCAAGAACGGCTCTGCCTTTCTCGTGAGCACTGGAATGTCACCAGCGTGGTAGTTTTGTTTGAACCAAATCCAGGCAACGTAGGCACTGTCGTTTTTCATTTACTGGAGCCCTTTGATCCCATTTGGGGCTTATTTATTGCAGGTGAAAAATACGATCTCTGTTGCATATACCTATTCTTTAGAGGACTTATTTATTTATTATTTCATTAGAGATCACATCAGTTATAAGTAGTGTGCTCATTAGTGTGCTCGTTATAGCTCTCACCACCAGATTCCACAAGCTACAGTTTATTTCTGTCCTTACAAAATCACCAACCTTCTGTCTTGCGTAACGATCGTTTGCAGCGGAGCTACAGTGTGCCTTTGGTGGGTGCTTTGGTGTTAATTTATTTCACAGTTTCCTTTGCAGATACAGTCAGAGTTAGCTGTCACATTCTCGCTTCTTCCTTTTATTGTGTCCCTTTGGTATCGCGTTTGTGTGATCTTTTTCTGAAAAATGACAGGTGGTGTTTCTCTGTTCCCTGGATCAGTGACTTACATTCCCCCTGACTTCTCTTTTGCCATTGAAAAATATATAACATTTTAGAGATGTAATCTTAGTTATTTATAACTCAGGTTTTGTTATATGAATAAATTTCTTAAATGGCACCTTGGTTTAGGTGTATTTTTTAAAGAAGGAAAGAAATATTCCTTGCAAAATAATTTCCTCTAAATTGTAAATGAAGGAAAAGCTCTCAGTTAGTAAGATTATGTAATGTATTTTTCCTGATATCTTAGTACATCAAACTGCATGAACGTTATTTTTATGTAAGTGATCAAGTCATGGTGTTTAATAACGCGTTATTAGAGCAAAAGGAGCTATCCCTTCTGATTTATTTGGATATTTCCTGGGTGGCTTACAATGCTTTACATATTAGAATTGGTTTGTCGACAATTAACATTCTAGGTTTTTTATATAACCCATACTTCAGGTAATAGAGGATTATTAAACTGCAACCAGTGTGTTAGAAATCTGCCGACTGGTAATAAAATTCTTATGTATAACAGCAGCTGAGAAATACTGCTGTATATTTATGCATAGATTGCAAGATCGATGGCCTGCAAACCAGACAGGCTTGAAATTCAATACTACCAGCAGGTGGCGCTGCTCTTCTAGAAATGAAATCTAACTCTTGGGTAGGATTCTAGCTACTTGCCCCCTCCCACCATCTCTGCTTTTTCTCCAGATTTTCTCTTTTATTTCCCCAAAATAAACGTCTCAAATTGCTTTCTTTTTGAGGGGCTATGCTTTCACTAAGACAGCACCTCAATTGCTGAGATTTCTTTCAATCCAACTTGCTTGATTTTAGTGCTGACTTGGAACAAGTTCGAGTTAAATAAATGTGACTGTGTTTTCCAAAGGGAGGTTCACACCACCAGATTCCCACCACCAAGGCTGGATTACCTCTGCCATCTGATTATTGTTGCATGGCAAGTTCCCGTGTTCATCTACTATTTATTTACTCAAAGGGAGCCCTGGTAGTGCAGCGGTTAAGCACTCGGCTACTAACCAAAAGGTGGGTGGTTAGAACCCCCTAGCCGCTCTGCAGGAGAAAGATGTGCCAGTCTGCTTTCCTAAAGATGACAGCCATGGAAACCCTGTGGGGCAGTCTGCTACGTCCAATAGGGTTGCTATGAGTCGGAATCGACTCGACGGCAATGGGTTATTTATTTACTCAAATTAACTCCCCAGGCTTCATTCCACAGCGGAAGAATGAGGTATGTGCATTTTCCTAAAGATGGCTTCTGTACTGGATTTACGTGCTATAAAAAAATCATTTTAACATGATTCACTTTCATCAACGATTATCTAGAATCCAAGTTAACCAAAGAATGTTGGTTTTCTGTCTAGGCCAGAACTAAATTCCTGGCAAAGAGGACTAGGTTTTTTGTTTTGTTTTTGTTTTTGTTTTTTTTTAATAAGGCTGTCTACACAAAGAACAGTCAGCTTAGTCAATTTGGATATCGATGTGGCAACAAAACAAAAAAACAAACATACACACAAAACTTTTTTATTCTTTTGTACACGTACAGCTTATTTTTCAAATAATTTTTTTAAACCACACGGCTATGTTTTTTGACCAACATCTTTTTTTTTTTTTACCTACAATATTCCTTTTGTACAGAACATCCGGGTATAAACATGGGCCTGTACAGGAAACAGTGGATTCATTGAGGTTATGGAAGGAGAGAATTAAATACTAGGATGATACATTTATCATTTTCTTCATTATTAAATTTTACCTCTTGAGCCATAAAGAATTTTGAATGAATGTATTTTACTATTTTTGTAACTTAAAAATTTGCCATCGAGTTGATTCCAACTCATAGCAACCCCGTAGGACAGAGTAGAACTGCCCCATGGGGTTTCTGAGAAACGGCTAGTAGATTCGAACTGCTGACCTTTGGTTAGCAGCTGAGCTCTTAACCTCTGTGCCTCCAGGGATCCAATTTAAAGATTAGAAACCATTATTTTTGAGAATCTAGTAGGAATTTTCTCTTGAGTTTTTTTAACTTTTCTCAGGCATACTGGGTTAGGGAGCACAGGTCAAGGACCAGGTAACGTAACGTACGTTCTTATCTTATTAACCTGTGTTCTTTTGACAGAGAAAATCCTAAAGCGTTATTGATTGGGCAAAACCAAGGACTGGGAGATTGGGGGAAACATTTCTTTCCCCGTGAATCTACTTTCAAGCACTGGTTTGGCTGAAACTATTTTTTAATGATACTTAACGACAATCAGTTTTCACGTAAAAGTCAAACCCTAACGGGTTTCTTCGCAGTGCTCCTTTCCTGTGGGGTGGGATTGGCTCCAGTAGTTGGAGACAGGGCATAACCATCCCGAGTCAAAGCTAGATTTACCTGCCCTCGCACTGAGGAACCGACCGTGGGTGTTTCCCAGGAACCCTTTCCAAAGCATTATTAAATAGCTTTATTTTCCTGTCGAATACACTCTCTGGAATAAAAATGAGACCTCCGACGGAATTGGACAATTGCCGGGGGCTTCCTTGTCACCTTTAATACTGTGTGCACACGTATGTGTCTTATCTTGGACCCTGTAACTTCTAAGTAGCCAGAAAGAAAGTGGGCCGAACTAGGCAGTTTTGGTAGACTTTTCCAAAATACGGAGCACCCGTTCTCCTCCTTGAATGTGAGTACTGTGTTTAAATAGGTGGAAGAATAACTTCCAGAGGATTAGATTGTCACCAAATATTATCCAAATTCTGTCATTTGGAATTTAAAGCCTTGCTCTTTCTCGCATGCGTCCAACTACAGCCTCAAGTAAATTTTCCTGTTCTAGCCAAACTGATTTTCTTGCAGTTCCTGAGATTAGTCCTTCCACATGTCTCTGCCTTTGTTGAAGCTGTGCCCCCACCTGGCATGCCGTTCTCACCTTTGATGGCCCCCCTTTGCTTACACAGCATCATGGCCTGAGTGGCTCCAGGGTGCTAGGCTCTGCGCTCCGCTCCGGGGATACACAGGTGAAGCCGGCTGACAGCGTTATCCATCCAACTCTTGTTTCAAATCTTACTTTCTTGACATTACCATATGATATCTTTTGTAATGTTGGTTTATAGAACACGAGGATTTGTATATGTATGTTTTAATGCAGTTGTCTCATGTCTGCAACTAGACTTGTGTCTCTCTCTCTTATTGTGCATCTTTTAAAAGATTTTAAAAATAAAGGAAGGAAGGAAAGAAAGTAAGAAAACAATGCCCAGGCCCCATCCAGGCATTGGTGTGTTGTAAGGTTGCCCCATTCATTTAAATGAGAGCCAGGGCTGAGAACCAGGGTTTATACCACACTTTTCCTACCCTGTAGTGCTTCTGAGTTGAGTCCATAGGAAATGCTCAATAATTATTTGTGGCTGGATGCTTAGGGGACCTTCAGTCCTGGCTGGCCCCTGCGATAGCTGTCACAAAAGGGAACAATAAGCCCAAACTCATTAAAAATCAGAGCTGAATGTGTCCTTATATGTAATTAATGCCATTTCCTCATTTTTCAGGAAAGAAACAAAGGCCCAGGAGGGGAAGTGCCTTGCCAAGGCCACATGGTTGGTCCAAACAAGACAGGACTAGAACCCAGGGTTCCTGGTAGCTGTCGTCAAGTCAGACCCTGACTCATGGCGACCTGGAGCGCAATGGAGCAAAACACTGCTTGGTCCTGTACCATCCCCATGACTGATTGTGAATCAGACTGTTGTGAGCCTTAGGGTTTTCTTTAGCTGATTTTCAAATGTAGATCTCCAGGCCTTTCTTCCTAGTCTGTCTTAGTCTGGAAGCTCCACTGAAAACTGTTCAGTATCATAGGGTGATATTTATTTGGAGCCTTACCAGATGCTTAGCACCATGAGAGATTCAGAGATGTGTAAACAATAGTGGGGAAGCTTATAGTCTGGCTGGGGAAGCAGGCCACATTGTGGTGGAAAACAAATTAGTAATGCAACAAAAATAAGGAGATTTCAGAGGGGTGTGACATGAGAAATGCCAAGGGAGTGTTTAAAACAGGAGGGATTGTACCTTGTAACAATCATCTGGAGAGGCTTCCTGGAGGAGGCAGACTTAAGCTGTTCCTTGAAGGGTGGATAGAGTCAAGTTAGGTGAAAGGAAAACATGATGGGATGGACTAGGGAGAGCGGCTCTTCTCAGCCCCATAGTCCTCCGGCCCCTCCTACCTGCTCCTGCTTGCATACGCCATACCTGTGACCTTCCACCCGTAATTCCAGGGAAAGAGCCCGCAGGAATTTCCTGTATTTAGAGAGAACAGTAGGGTTTCCCAAGTCTCCTTCTGACTTTCGTTTGTTAGTGTTCTAAATGGCCCCGGGCCTCTCCAATGAGGTCTGTTTAAACTTCTGCCTTTTCTTATTTTTTAATGACACTTCGCAAAGCTTCATTTTTTGACCTGAGCAGTTCATCGGGGCCAAATTAAATATGGGACAAGAGTGACAGTCAAACGAGATGCAAAGGATGGCGGTGGTTCATCTTAACGTGGTTTTGGTTGGTGGGTACAAATCAGTTGCTTTGGGCCTAGGGGGGCATGGGTCCATTTTTGTGGGACAGTCAGGAGAAAACAGGAATTGTGAGAAGGGCTCCATCAAGTTACTTTGATTTATAAAAGCCAAGGTGATGATGATGGGTAACACTTATTAAGAGCTTTCCAGAAACTCTTCCAAGAGTTTTCCTGTTTTCAGTTTATTTGCTGCTCACAACCAGTTTATGAAGTAGGTACTCCCATTATTCTCATTTTATAGGTGAGAAAACTGAAATTAGGTAACTTGCCAAAAGCCCAGACTCAAACCTAGCAGTGCAACTTCGAGGCCTGTGTGCTTACCTGTTACCCTTCCTGCCCCTCAATACAAGTTGACATCTATAGAGGGTTATCTCATGCCTGGAGTCCCTGGGTGGTGCAAAGGGTTAGTGTGCTCTGCTGCTGGCTAACCTGAAGGTAAGAGATTCTGATCCACCTAGAAGCACCTTGGAAGAAAGGCCTGGTGATCTCTTTCTGAAAAGTCAGTCATTGAAAATCCTATGACGCACAGTTCTACTGGGGTTGCCATGGGTTGGAGTCAACTCGACGGCAACCGATTATCTCATGCCTTATAATTCTTGTAACAGGGATGGCAAACTTAAGTGTTTGTGTCCAGGGCCAGAAATGTAAATGAGGGGAGCCTGCCATTTGACTCAGGGTACAGTAGGCAGCAGTGGAGTATTTGACCAGCCCCCACGCTCGTGCCCCATGAGACAATTACCGTTCTGGAACGGAGGACCAGTCTTCTGTAAGATTTTTCAAAAGAAGCTGGAAATCCTCATTTGTAAGTGCGGCCTCCAGATGCAGACGCTGTTCCATCAATGGCACGTAAACCCTGTAGGCCATCACGGTGGTGCTGGCCAGAGCATGCTGGTGACCATGGGGGTCCTCAGGCTGCCAGGGGGTGGCCTCTGGTATCGCATTTAATCCCACAGCATCTCCGAGCCTCGGGGTCCACGTTTGTCCAGCAGGGATAGCGATAGACCCGCAGCGTTGGGTGTGGGGTAACTTGGCCGAGACAGCACGCTGATGAGGGCCAGGGCTGGGACTTCAGCAGGTGGCCAACCCGAGAAGCTCAAGCCCTTATGCTGTCCTCACGTGCAGAGTTTGGGTGGCACGTGGCCTGGGTTAGACCCTAGTCCTGGGTTCCTGTATCAGTGTAGCCTTGAGCCCAAAACTTCAGCTTGCCTATTGCCCATGCATAAGAGAGGGGAGGCCAGAAGAAGCCTCAGCCCCATCCTGGCCCTGCCCCTGGAAAGGCCACCTTCTCCTCCACCTGCGCTGCCCACAGCGGGGCCTCAGCAAGTGCTAGCATTGTAAAAGTGTTGTGTAGGATGCATCTGAGGGGCAACTATAGTAGCGTACCGATAATGGCTTTATAGCTCAAGAACGTCTTTAAAAAGTGACCGTGCCCTTAAGAAATATACTAAATGCCGTGTTTAGCGTAAAATCACAATCCGGACTGGTCCTTACCTCCCAAGGTTAAAAGCATACAGTATTTCCGAAGTGCTCTGGCAGAGCATTGCTCATCGGACCACGCGGCGCACCTGGCTTGCACTAAAAGCCCAGGCCTTTTACCTTTATCTGAGTTTCAGAGAAAGTATCTGGGCAACCATCTGGAATGCTTAGTAGAATTCTAGGGGGCTCTTGCCACAACCAGTGCAGTGGAAGATACAGTGTTTAGGGATAAGCCAATAATAATAAAAAAGATGATGGTGTTATCAGTAACGATGGTTCTTATCTGTATAACATCTCCCGGTTTAGCAAACAGTTTTTCACATATACGCCATTAGATTCTAGGCTGGTCTTCAAACAGCAGAATCACTGGGGCAAGCATTCATTTAACAAAAATGTAAACAGCCAAGTGAAAAAAAGAAGCGAAAGTCTGATTGACGTCTTCTGCTAGTCAGGTTTATTTGAAGCTGTTTTTTAGGGAGAGGAGAAAGAAGAGCAGGGTAGCATTTGAGTCAAAGCATCTAAGCAAATAAAAACCTCACCCCCCGAGTGGACATGTAAATTACCGATGTGCTAACATGAGAATTTGAGGGGAGGTGTGAGAGACCTGACCCCTTCTCCCTTTTCTGTTTCTCACCCTGGGAAGGTAGCAGATCTCAGATTCCCGAGGCAGCACGGTCTCTTCTCCACTCCTCTGAATTTCTGACAATTTGTAAATCCACAAGGAAACACTGCTTGCGAGGCCCTTCCTTAACAATCTCATGCCAACAGCATGAAGTGATCAAATGCAATGTCTTTTACCCAGGCCTGAAGGAGAGAGCGAGCAGACCACAAGGCAGACACACACTGAATCTACTTGTTCATAAAGACAGGAGAGTACCAGAGCCGGCACCTAGAAATGAGCAGGGTGTGTCTAGGGTGAGGAGAGTGAGGCACTTAGGCACAAAATTTAAGGAGGCAGCAAAATAATCATTTATCAAGATAAATGATAGTGTAATGTATTTTTTTTAATCATAATGCAAAGAAGAAAATCCATGTTGAACAAAATAGCAGAATTTTTAATGAAGACAAGATCAATAGTGTTTTTCATGCTGGTGTTTAACTTCTGAATTTCACAAGTCAGTAGGGGCTAGGACAGTAAAAAAAAAAAAAGGTTGACAGAAAACTGGCAGCTGCCACCATTTATGTGAGCACTTTCAATGTGCCAGGAACAGTGCTGGTACTTTACAAATATTTTTTCCTGATATCTTTCAGAGGGGCCCAATTTGACCTACCAAAAAAAACCATTGCTGTTGAGTCGATCCCAACTCATAGTGACCCTATAGGACAGAGTGGAACTGCCCCAGAGTTTCCAAGGAGTGCTTGGCAGATTCGAACTGCCAACCTTTCGGTTAGCAGCTGTAGCTCTTAACCACTGCACCACCAGGGTTTCCACGTCCAAATCTATTTGCTAATAAACTGTATTAGAAAACAGCTCCTTTACAAGCTCCACAAACTCCATCACAGTCCATTTTGTCTTTGTTAAGTGCATGGGTTGAAAATTACAATCCCTTTATTCACAATGATCATTTTAGACACACAGCTCAAAAAGATCAGCATTAACTTAATATATATATATATATATTAGCATGCTTGTATCTATTAAGCACCATTGCTTTGTAGTTTCCAACTGATGGTTTTCTTAAGTATACTGCAGGAGGGGAAAAGCCAATGATAATTGCAAATTCATAAATACATAGTTCATTGGCATAACATGATTTTAATGGGATGGATAGGGAATTATCTATTTCCTCAAGAAAATAACAGCAAAGTCCTGATAAAGCCCATAATCTAGTATATGTGAAATCCTAGCCAAACTGATGGGGCACATTTTCTTTTCTGAAACTACCTTTGATAAGAAATGCATTACAAACTCATCAGTTTGGCTTCCTGTTAACAAAGAGACAGCAGCCGTCTGGATCATTCTGGATTCACAGTGAAACTGCCACACCGTGTATCCGCCAACTAAAGCTTTGCAAGTTTGACAAGGGGCAGATGAATCCAGGAGTTATTGTGCAGGGGTTTAAATCTATGCGGCAGCTGACGGTTGAAATAATCATCTATATATCGCTCTGAGCTAGCTGGCGAAAGGTTGAAGCTGTATATTTTCAACATATCCAGTCTAATGGTTAATCTGTTGTCTTGTACAGAGCTCTCGAAGGGTGGACTTGCAGCACGTACTGACAGCTTTGAGGAACTGCCCGTGGTAGATGTGCTTTGCCTTGATTCCAAAGTCCTGGGAGAATGAATCCAACTTAGCTTGAGTTGGAAAATGGGATACTGACCTGACTCGTATTCCCAAACCCAAAGGAACCAGCAGAGCTTATAGCAAGTTGGGTGGGAGGGAGATTAGAGTCATTAAGTTACCTCCACCCAGCCTGACTTCCTTCCCCAAATCTGTGTGCTTCCAGTCGGTTCCATGTGTGTTTCTTTTATTGTTTGGCTCTGTTGCCCCTTTTGACATTGCCCCTTTTGACAACTGGAAAGCTAGGAAAATATGAGAAGATAAACTAGAGTATGACTTGGCAAACTCTTTCTGTCAAAGGCTAGATAGTAAATATCTTCGACTTTGCACCCATTTAGTTTCTGTTGCAACCACTGGACTCTGCCATCTTAGATCCAAAACAGGCATAGATAATATGTAAGCAAATGGTTGTGGCTGCGTTCCAATCAAACTTTACTTAAATATGAATTTCATAGAATTTTAATGTTACAAGATATTATTCTTCTTTTATTTTTTTTTTTCCAACTACTTAAAAATATAACAACCAATCTTAGCACATGGTCTACGTAAGAACATGTGGCAGGTCATAGTTTGCTGACCCCTGAATTTGAGAAAGACGAGACAAGAGGTAGGCGTTGATGCCAGGGACTTGCAGGTTTCATTTCTGCTCTGAAACTTGACCCCACAAACGTGTTCCTCACGTGCTGGGCCAGCTTCATGTGCTGGGAGCCAGGTGTACTTTTTGGTCATAAAGCCTTTACCTAGTTGGTGTAGAGAGTTGGCAGTGGGTTAGAGAGGAGAGGAAGAAATGTTGGAAAGTGGTTGTTTTTGTTGGACTCGTGTATATATTTTCCCCAGTTTAATTAAAACAAAGGAAAAAAATGATCTTCCATCATCTGCTACCTTTCCATTCCCCAAACTCCATGGCAATAATCCCGGAATAGTCTTGCAGTTCTCATTTCAGTTGTATATCTGCTTTTAGAATTCCGTTGTTCATCTGTGTCTTGTCTCTGAGAAGCTAAATCCTAGTGATCTTTACTTGAGATTTTCTTTGCCCTTGAGGCAATGGAGATAGTCTGTTTCAAGAACAACAACAACAACAAAAGAGCCAAAGGCAACCAGGTCTCCAAAAGGAATTTTCTACAAATACTGAGCAGGGCAGAGCATTGAGTAAGTTATTAGAGTAGGTCAAGTTTTCAGTGAAGATGTATCAGCTGAGATTCTAGACACCAGGGGCTTGATGAACGTTGGACTTCCACCAGGATCTGTGCAGAACATGAGGCGTGTGGTTTAAGATGGAGCATGTATGCTCGATAGGTACTTTAATCCACCCAGTCTGATCCTGGAGGATCCATTAGGCCCACAGTTTTTCTGTAGAGAACATTGCATTCCAGGTTGTGTGGATTTCTGTTAATATATTTATATAGTATTTTACCTCTTTCCCATGTAGGAGCTGAATTCTTTCATTAGTCTGTGTTGATGGACTCAAACTTACACAATTCAGGTTTCCTAGGCAGTGAATAGAGCCAGAAATACACCCTGTGATTAACTTCTGCATAACCTATTGTTCCCTAAAGTCTCCCTCCCAGCTCTCCTATTAGCGCCACAAAAGCTAGAAATGAAAAAGCTCCAACACGCCGCCTCTTCCCTGCCCCCTCAGCCTCCTCCCTGCAGCCTCCCACGGGACAGGTGCTCCCTGCGCTGGTGCCAGGGCAGAACGGGCCCTTCAGAGAGGCTTTTCCGTATTTATTTTACATAATGACAGATTTGTTTTTAACCTCTACCCTCTAGCTTTTCCAACTGTATATACATTTCATATTTCTCAGCTAGGAGTTGCCAAATTATCCTTCTTAATAATATGTATGATAAAGTGATGGTTAGATTGTAGGGTATTATATGTATTTGGATTCCCTAGGTGGTGCAAACAGTTAATGGGCTTGGCTGCTAACCGAAGGTAGGCGGTTCAAGGCTACCCAGAGACACCTCAGGAGAAAGGCCTGGAAATCTGCTTGCGAAAATCAGCCACTGAAAACCCTATGGAGCACAGTTCTACCCTGACACACGTGGGGTTGCCATGAATCAGGATGGACTCAAGTGCAACTGTTGTTTTTTTTTTAATACATGTATTTAAGATGTTGTTGGAGTTACTTTTGAGGGACAGCATCCTTCATCCTTTTATTATCTATGTCTTAATATTCACCATGACCTTTCGAAAAATAGTTTTGTAGATTGATCTTATCAATAATACATCTTCATCAGGGTTCTTGGGTGATATATATTATCCCAAGCTTGTCAGACCACAAACTCTCATTCCAAGTATTGCACCTGCTTTAACTCCCTCGTGTTCTGATACTAAGCTGCCCACTGACCCTGTAGGCATAGAGCTTGGCTTTGATGTCCGTCTTATTTTAGCTGTACTTACTATTCAACCTCATGATAGGCACGTGGCTGTCCCCACTGTGGGATTCATCTCAAAACAGTTGTATTTCCAAACTCACAGTATGGGTTATTTACTTGGCATTTGTTATTAATATTTAGTATTATTGTTACTGCTATTTTTTGCTTTGTTGGTTAAGGAAACATCTATATCCTCTCATGGGTGCTGCTTGTGTGACTGGTAGCCAGGGTTCTGGTAGCCTATGATTAACAGAACAGGAAACGTCCCTCTGTAAGGCGGGCCCCACTCAGTGTTCCAACCCGGTGGTCTTGCTCTTGTGGTCACATTGCAGGACCTTGAGAGGTAATTAACCCAGAATTTCTGTCAACGTCTCAGGCAGTTGTATTAGAGAGAGGCCAGCTCAGCTTGGGAGTTTTGTCCATTTTGAGTTAAATGTTGCCAAATGACTGTATTACCATGACTTCCACGGGGTTGATTTTTCTTGGGGAAAAGTTTGATCAGCCAAAAAAAAAAAATAGAAGGCACACTGTTTGATCTCTATTCTAGCAATTTTTCCCTCTCCCGTTAATCTTAGTAAAGCAACATTCGTAGACGAAAGACAGAAAGCACGCACCCTCTTCCCATTGATGACACTGATGGTACGCCCTTTCTTAGGAATGACAAAACCATGGTATTTAGTGCAAGTCAGACAACAGTATCACCACCAAGGTGCCTGACCACGCCTGATGGAAAACTATAGCCTAACATTGAGGGCTGATGACTTGGAATACGACGATTATTCAGTAGGATTCATTTTTGCAGGCTCCAGCAGATAATGGCTCTGATACTGCTGCTAAACTGAGTTTTTGTATCTGTGACTGTTGTGAGGGAGCGGGCAGTTTCATGTTTTTGGAACTTACTGAACAACTTCTGAATTTCCACAGGTAGTATCGTTACTGACGTCAATGACAATAACACAACAAAAAAGAATGCCGGGGGTCATTAGAGTAAAAACAAACAAACAAACAAACAAAAAAACTGTGAATCAGCTGTGGGAGAAAAACCTCCGTTTTAATTTAAAGCCAAGATCCTATTCAAATTAAGATTGGTTTGGAGCTTTTATAAGGAAAAATTTTACAAAGGATTAATTTCCATTTTCTTTTTTCATTGTTTGGCAGTCAAGGTTGCAGCTAGATCACGCTATCCCAAAGACCCATTTGAGTTCAAGAACGCAACTCCCAATTCTCAGCTTGTGACTGAGCCAGGTGAAGGAGTACTGTAACCTTTCCCAATGTTTAGTAACTACGAAGGGTGTCCGCTCTGGTCTGCGCCCCTCCACGTTCTCCTGTAACATGCCAAGCTCACTTGAAGAAGAGTGATGCACCTCTGTGGCTTTCAGCCTGTATTTAGCTTTCTGGGCAGCAGAATACCAAACTGAAAAGCCATATAAAACAATAAGTAATAATTAGAAGAACTGCACCCCCAAACTAGCAGCTTGCTCCAAACTTTCAAAGGAAGCCATCAGCTAGATGCCTTTGCCTTCAAACCACTTCGCATGACTGTTATTCTGAGTGATTCCAGTGTGAATATGACATTACTAATGACCTGCTAAGTGTGTGCAGATGTGAGTTTCTCCAGATGTGGTGATTAATAACGTAATAGAGATAGCCAGGCGACCCATGTTTATGGGTTGTTGGCCTTTTATGACGTTTCCGAGTTTATTTGCTTTGAACTATTTTTTAACTCCAGCCAACAAATTCACCTTTCAGTCCCGAGGGGCATCATGCCCTAAACTCTGTTGAGGAAACAGGGAATAGGGAATGTGCCCCAGGCTGGAGCTGAATGCTGGGTCCATCACATGCTGGCATTGGAATGTTATGGAAAGCCTGAAAGTTGTCATCGTTGCCCCATTTAATTCGAAGGGCCCGTAAAGAGACACTGGTGAACCCCGACACAGTGTTTGCAACCTGGCTGAGGCAGAGAAAGAAAGAGATTTCTGTAACAATTATCTTGTAAAATGTCTGATCATCTTGAAATAAGCTCAGAGTCCTGGCCAGTGTTCCTGGAAGATGTCGCGTTTCTTTTGCTTGCAAACGGAATGCTGATGAGAAGCCGAGTACACTGTTGTCACAGATGTTTGACTCTGCATTAAGGCTGTTGGAATTACCAAAAAAAAAAAAAAAGTTTTTTTTTTTAACCACCACTTCTTAAATCAATTCCCAGAACATTGTCGAGAGGTTATGTCATTGAAATAATGAATCCTCTTTAGTCAAGTATAAGCAAACATGTTAAAACATCATTGTAACTTTAAATTAAACTCCAGCGTAAACCAGGGGATCTGAAGCCTCATTAGACTTGCCTGACATTTTTCTAGCACTGAGTCTTCCCGAACTGTAAAACTGTTAGATTCAGTGCCTATTAGACAAGCAAGCGCTGGGAAGTTACGGCAGCACATTAAGTGTTACACTTAGGGATGTGCAAAAACAAGCCCTTGAGTTTTATGAGTACTTGGAGACGGGATGGAGTTCAGCTCCTATAAAAATTCCACGTTGGGTTTCTGAACTTGTTTGTGTTTTAAAGAAGCTGGTAAGTCAAGGTTCTGTCAAGGATCATATCTTCATGGGGCTTCCACAGCTGGAAGGCAAATGAAAATGCTAGAGACAGAGGTGTATTGTATTGTAATTAGTCAAAAAGTCAGTTAAATTTAGGCCAGTAAATGGGAGTTGTCATGAGGCAGTGGCCCGTTACTTCAATACATTTGTCTTTCATGGAAGTAAGTAAATTTGCTTTGCCCTTTTAATTCAATTTTTATTCTTCTCATGCAGTCCTAGAAGCCATGAAATGAAAATTATATTTTATAGCTTAACTAAAAGTTTTCCTAGATCTGCTTTCTTTAAATATGCAGAAATAGAATCCATATAAAGGATAATAATTAAATATGGTTTATATCCTACTTATGAGAAAGAAGCGATCACTGCTTCTCTTGTGGGATCTAAGCCATATGTAATGGTCTCCATTACACAGCGTTCATATATTTAAGCTGGAGACATTTCCCCCAGCTCTTCAGGGAACAGACCTGCATTTCCAGGCTGTGAGCACAGGAGGAAACCTTTGAACACGAGTTTCATTTAAGAGAACAAATCCCAGTTTAAATGCAACATGATTATGATGGACGATCTTTCTGAGTGCAATGAAAATAAATAGTTTCCTTGCACAGAAGGAGGCGTAAATTTACCGCCAAAATGAGGTATCTCCCTGGAGCTGGCTAACAGGTATTAACTTGCAAGGGCTCCCATGTGAAGAAGATTGCTCTAAGTAAACACAGGTAGTGGCGAGGTGTAAGGATAATGAACACCTAACCAAAGAAGGGTATTCATTGTAGGCTCAAGGTACGTGGAGACACAAAAGTTAAGCGAGAGAAACCAACAGGATTGCCAGTGAGGAGGACAGCTATTCTCAGGTTTTAACTAGTAGAGACTCATTATATGATTGCATAAAACCATGATCACATCTTGCGGTCTTGATCAAGCTAACCATCACAGACTAGTTTAGATAAAGACCTTTTTGTGTATTTTATTCTAACCATAAGAAGCCTTGTGTGAAAGAAAAGAACAGAACTTGCAACCCCGCTGGACACACATACATGTTATTTACACCAGCAAGCTACTGAATGTATCTAGATCACCCTAACCACAATATAACAGTTAACAAATGGTCCATATTAAAAGGTGACCTTGGAGTTAGTGCAAGACTTTCTATGCCATCCTAAGATGGGGGAAGCACAAAAGTATACTTGCCTACAAACACACACACACACACACACACACACTGGCTGCTTTTCTCCCTCTGCTGTTCCCTCGGATACAAGATCCCCTGTCCTTTGAAAGGAAGATGAATTCAGGTCAAGCTGAAAGTGCCTGTCTGCTTGCCTAGAGATGCATATCAAGTCTAAGTGATCTTGCGATTTTTTTTTCAATACCATTTATGTGGCTTGTATTTATTTCCTTTAATCTTTTAAGTGCTGTTTAGTCTCTGTGTGATTTGCTGTGGATACTCATTTCTGATAAGATGTGATATGCTCCCAGCCAAGTAGTTCCTGCCTGGAGTACTAAGGGACTGATATGGGCCTTTGGAGGGGGTGGGGCAGGTGGGAGAACAAGTGAGCTGGGGGCCTTTGCAGGTGCTTTCTTGCCTTCATTGCTTCTGGTATGGCTCTCACCTCGCTCCACATTCTTGTTCCCTCTCCCTGTGTCAGCCAGGATTTAGACAACCCCAGGATGATGCTAGAATAGAGGAGTATACAAAGTGTCATAAAAAAATTTTTTTTTTTTTATATAGCACAGGTTTAAAGGGTCGTTGGATTATTATAATCACTTTAAACCATTTGTCATAGCATAAGAAATTTATTTAGGGTTTTTAGGGAAGTAGCATAGAATGCATGCCCTGATATGGGTTTTCCTGGCTAATATTAAGTAGCGGAGATGGCCTATTCTCCCCCACTAAGGCTTACACACCATTAACATATATCAAGCTTCTTTCGATGTCATCACTGCTAATATTTCTCTTCTTGGCTTTAAAGTAACTGCCGTGCATTCTGAGTTTCAGGGGTGCTTCCTCCTAGTCTGTGTTGCAGTCAACTCTAAGAATCCGAGGACCCTATTTTTCCTTCTTGACATTACAGCTTTAGCCTGAATGGTGGGGGTGGGGAGAGGAGGACTAGAATTTGGCTGCTGATGCCCTTGGGTGACAGGCTGGGTATGCATCTACTAATTATCAAGCCACTATCTTTTAAAAAAGCATGATGTGGGCTAATACATCCACAAAGCTTATTAGTGGGTGTCTTTGGGCAAAAACAGTGGAGTACGCTGTGTTGTTTGTGAGCGAAGCTTCACATTGCTTAGTGAGCTGTGTGGTTTAGACATTTGGAAAACAGCCTCTGGTTCCCAGCCCCTATGCCGCTGTCCCTTGCCCACCCCACCCTCACTGCATCATCAGAGACATCATTCAATGGCAACCTCCTCCTTCACTTGGGTGCTCTTCTCCCGCTGACCTCCCTGACCTTGCCAGCCCCAGTTCTCCATCATTTCACACAGGATCCCATTTGCACAGTCCTACATCCCCTCCCTCTTGGGAGGTGGAGAGATAAGAGCTGAGTTGGGCTGGGAATTCTTGAGCCAGCACACACCCCTGTTCCCAGTCCTGAGGGACTGTAACATTGGCTGATAAGGCCTTGAATCCCCACCTCCCGTGAAGGCTCTTTCTCCAGCGTGCAAGGATTCGGAACCAGTGGTTGGAACAAACAGCGGGCTGAGCAGCCGTGGTGCCGCGGTTTCAGATACCACCTCACCTCTGATTTTGGTCATGAGGAAACTCATTTAATTACGCAGCAAAGCAGCTTAACCAGAGTTAACTCTGAGTGCACCCATATCTTTTATATGAAGAGAAATCATGATTTCTTTTGTTCTTATGGCAGGGATGTTTACACACTGTTTTAGTCTGCATGTTTAAAACGCTGCAGCGTCAAGAAGGGGTGCTTTCACCTTTTCTAAGCCGGCCTCTTGGACTAACACCTTTGGTCTCTGTTACTGGGCCCTCAGAAACAGACAGCCATGAATTAGTAGTGAGTGACTGAGCCTTGAGTGTGTGTCCTTTGAAATCTTGCCTGTACTTCACAGTCTGCCCTCACGCTGTTCGTAATCTCATGAGCTGCCTGTATTTCCAGTTGAAGATGAACAACCGTCCACGCTGTCACCGAAAAAAAAGCAACGGAATGGCGGCATGAGGAACTCACCCAGCTCCTCGCCCAAGCTGATGAGGTAAGCCGAGGGGAGCAGACGGGTTCCCTCTCTAGCACCTCCTTCCCCTCCCTGGCCTCCTCCCCACCCTGCCCAGCGCCTGTCCCTCCCCACCCCCCACCCCCAGCAAGAACAAGGCCTGGGGAGGGGAGCGAGATCATTAGACGGCTTCTTAAAGGCTGGAGTATTTATTCTGTCAGCTTGTCAGCAGTTAATGATAGAGCTGAAAAAATTCTGTCATGAAAAACAGTTTGAAAAGCTGTTTGAAAAATACATAGGCTTTAAAGTCTTAGCTGTCACCGTGTCCTGTCTCTGTGTACTTCCTAACCAGCAGTGGCACTAATGACGGCGGGAACCAATCAGAGGAACCCTTGTGGTTAGTTTGCCTCTGGCAGGTCTCTTTCTGCTGGAGTCCCTGGGAGGACTGTTTTCTGTACTTAAGGCCATATGTGAGATTTATCATCACAATCCAGAATGAACCTGAAGATTACCTTCCTTTTATCCTGTCGATTGAAATCAAATTTCCGTTAATTGATTTTGACTGAGTAAAAAAAAAGTCTAATAATCTGTGGACTTGCCAAAGCAAAGTTCAAAAGTAATCCAGTTCTGCGCAGGCTAAAAGCGATATTAATTATGAAATACAGCTTGCTTTCTCTCTCTCTCTCTTTTCCTTTCAACTCAAAGGCTTCCTCTAGGAAGTGGCAAGTGAAATCAAATTTCTTCAGAGTTCTACAGGTTCCTATTCTTGGCTGACGCATCTTCCATCTCCCTTTTTTTTGTCTTTTACTCATCTGCCAAAACCGAAAAAAAAAAAAAAAAGAAACCAAACCCTTTTCTGTTGAGTCAATTTTGACTCATGGTGATCGCATGTGTCGCAAACCCGCTCCATAGGGTTTTCTTGGCTGTAGTCCTTAAGAAAGCAGATTCCCCAGGCCCTTCTTCCAAGCCACTGCTGGGTGGGTTCAAACGGCCCAGTTTTAGGTTAGTAATCCAGCACAAAGCATTTGTACAACTCTGCTTATTACCTTAGACAGCCTGATTCGCTAGCACCTCACTGTAACGGGAGTGATCATCAGATTTGCAGTCAGTGGTGTGACCAGGGGGAGACCTGCTATTTTTGCAGTTATTTCCCTCTTTCCATTGGTATTGGCTGCTGCCTTTCCTTTGCTAATTGAAATAATGGTGCTTTTCTTCTCCCTCTCTCCTTCTCAGTCACATTTATATCTCCTGGCCCCTCCATATCCACCTTTCTGGGATGTAAGCAAGGGCAGTCCTCTTCCCTGTGGTTGAGGATGCTGGCTCTCAATGGAAGACTTGCCCAGCCCTGTCACTTCTTCCATCATGACCCACTGTTCTTGTTCAGTGTTTCCTTAAAAGTTCTCTGCTCTCCACTTCCCTCAGCCTTGCTTGGGTGTTGCTGATTACATGCTTGTTTACAGTTTATGAGGAGGGATAAAATGCACCAACTGCCAACCTTCTCATTTTTATGGCGCCAGTTGTCATTGTCACTGTTCCTTTGCTGTTTACTCACCTTTAGATAATCACGTTATCTAATGCTAATAATTTTACCCGTTGAAACTATAGAAAGGCACAGCCTAGCTCTGCTTTGCCTAAATTTAGAGAAGCAAATAAATAAATAAAGAGAAGTCTGAAAAATCTCCAACCTTTGGAGCCAAACTCCCTGTCCCTGTTTGCTATGTAAAGTATGGCTCGTCTCTTTGATCTGGAGTAATAATAATTCTGAGGAGTTATACTGTTCTCATATGCTTCAAAGCTGTGTCAAAGTTTTGCCGCTTAAGGGTACTTCTTTATTCTGTTGGCTCTTGGGTACCAAGATGACAGGTCTTCTGTACGTGGAGGCTTTTTTAAGTCGTAGCCTTCAGCAAAACATCAAATTACCAAATCCAGGGTAACATAGTTCTACACAAATGCCTTCCTGTAGATATATTATACCGTATATATTAAATACTTTAGTGTTACACGCTACATTTTATGTGCAATAGAAAGTGATGGTTTGAGGTAGCCTTGGGGGAACTTTTTTCCACAAGCAGAAAAAGCTAGTGTATACCGTATCAAGCATGGTTTTTACAGGACTTTCTGCCCGAAGGCCTTTGTAAATAAGTAATGATCAACAGATTGGCTGTGGGTTTTTGAAAAGCATGCCTGTGTCAGTTTGCATGATGGGGGAGAATTTTCAAAGTGGATCCTGCTTTCATTGCCTGCCAGAGAGGTACTGAGGGAGGCAGCCATCCCGGGCCGGAGCTGTCTGTTCCCCAGTACATCAGAATTGCGAAACGGGGGTCGGGTGGTGAGCCGAAACCTGCCAGCTACAGAACTGGGGCTTCTCATGTTGGTGCCTTTGGGCTGTTGCAGCTGCTGCCATGTTATGGCCACAGCTGCTGTTGCTTGGTGATCTTCCCACCAGCCCACAGAGGTTTCTATCCCAGTTCAACTGGGATGGGCCATCCCATGACAAATCAGAAAGTCTTAGACACTCCTCCTTTATTATGACTTTCTATGTCCCAGGCTCTCTACATACTCTGCCTAACATTGGTGGTGGTGGCGTTAGCTTCTATGCCAACTCATGGCGGCCCCGCGCACAACAGAATAAAATGCTGCCCGGTCCTCTGCCAACACCATGATAGGTTATAGCTTGGACTGTTGTGGTCCATTGGATTTCATTGGCTGATTTTTGGAAGTAGATCACCAGGCTTTTCTTCCTAGCCCATCTTAGCCCGAGGCTCCACTGAAACCTGTTCAGCATCATAGCAGCGTGCAAGCCTCCCCTGACAGATGGGTGGTGGCTGCACGTGAGGTACATTGGCCTGGAATTGAACCTGGGTCTCCTGCATGGAAGGCGAGAATTCCACCACTAGATCCCTGATGCTTCATAAGTAGGCCCTCACGTAGCCCTCTCTCTGCTTTCCTTCGCTTTCAGCATAGGAATGGAGAACCCATGGGCCAGTTGCATTTGAAGCTGGCATTGGCAATGAGCTTGGCAGGGACTGTTTTTGCTAGATCCTTCTTGTTTATTGAAGGAAAACAGAGGGGCTCATGTGGCACCTTCTGACTTTGCCAGCTCCCCCATCTCTTCCAACACCTCCTTTCTGTTCTACAGAAGATAAGACTCCCAGGTCTGATTTCTTATGACCTGAACAATCCATAAAGGAAGCTAATGACTTATTTGAAGTGGGTTTGTTGACGTGAGTATGTGGCCTGCTGTTGGAGCAGAATCAATCATCCAGAATTCGGGCAGGTTTTAGTGGCCTACGGGCAGTGATAGCAGTAGTAGCTCCAAGACAAACGTGAGCGCCCAGACTGGGCTAGGACAGCCTTTAATTTACCACTGTGGCTTCTGCAAATAAAAGAGGCTCCTGCACAAGGGCTCCTTCCAACTCATCTGCCTGTGTGAAATGCTACAGGGACGCTGACACTAATGGCCTTGGTCGCCCCTTTGTTCTGGCATCAGGCTTCCCCTGTTTTGTAAGTGTCACTTAACTCTCCATACAATCATTAGGTGAACAGCCTCATTTTGTGTGTCTGGATCCTGATGCAGCACGCTTTTTAGTCTCCCTGACAGAAAACAACTCTCGGCCAGACGGAGCCAAATAGCAAGTGTCTGAGCCCCGAGTGTGAACACGTGTAGTAATCACCTTTGGCGCCACATCCATCGAGGAGTAGTGACCATGGAGGTTCTCAGGTCCCTTACCAGCTACGTGCCTGGTATTTCCCTTCCTTGCCTGTCTCGTAACACAGAATGGAATTACTCAAGGAACCCTTTCTAGGTTTCCACGGAAGCCACAAGGTACTCATTGCCCAGTGCTCTCTAACTTGCTTTGTAAGGATAGGTATGTCTTCAGTTATAAGGCCCTAGACTGCAAGAACTTTCTCTCTAAATAACCAAGCCAATGGTTCTTAGTTGTGGGGCTGTATAGACCACTTCGAACATCCAATGAAAGCTCTCTAGAAAGTCTCTGGGAAAAGTCCAGAGGATACCATTTTGACTAGAGCTGCAGCAGGTTCATAGAGGGACCCTGGGTTACAATCACGTTTGGTTCGTTCCATGGGTGCCTTTGAGTCATTGCACCCAAATCCTGTTTAGATGATGAGAATATTTCCTACTGGGTATATGGTATAGAATAAACACCATGGCTCTCACACCGTGTCCTTAAAAGGAACCCAGGAAGGCTATGTATTTCAGCTGCCAGCTTCTGTTCCTTTACTCAGATTAATTCTGTCAATAAAATGTTTAATGAGAGTTTCCAGTGTACAAGAGGAGCAGTGGTGGTCCAGTGATGGAGTTCTTATCTTCCATGCAGGAGACCTGGGCTTGATTCCTGGCTGACGTACCTCACACACAGCCACTATCCATCTGTCAGTGGAGGCTTGCATGTCACTTGGATGCTGAACAGGCTTCAGCAGAGCTTCCAGTCAAAGACGGACTAGGAAAGAAAAGCCTGGCAATATACTTCCAAAAAATCAGACACTGAAAACTCTATAGCCCACAATGGTGGTCTGATCCCTTTGTACGTGGGGTTGCCATGTGTTGGGGCCAACTCAACAGCAGCTGCTAACAACAATAACAACTGTATTCAAGATGTTGTGGAAGGTCTTTGAGGGATATAAAGAAAGATGCATTAGACTAGGTCCCTCTATTCAAATTGCTCATGGGAGATAGACAATCATATACAGCACAGTAGTGCAAGGATTACCTAGAGATTCTACTAGCTTGGACTGTGAGTCCCGAAGAGCTGTGATTTACTTCGAGGGCTGAGCGTGGTTTGTGAAGGAGGTCTCGTTTAACCTACCCCTGAGTGATGAGGGGAAATTCTCTACTAATAGTGTTACCTACCTTGTTGTTTACCAGGTTCCAGGCATCATCCCAAAGCACTATGCCTGTTAACTCATTTAATCCTAGCTACAACTCCGTGAGTAAATATTGCTCTTGCCCCCATTTTACAGATGGGAGAGCTGAGGCACAGAGATGGAAAGTCTGGTATAAAGTCTAGTTAAGTCTTACCTGACCAGGAAGATTTGAACCCATGTGGTTTAGCTTCTGACCCCTTAACATTAACTAGTTCACTGTTCTGCCCGTGGAGTAAATAGGGAGAGTGCTGATGCCACAACTGGTGGTTTGATGTGGCTGGATCCAGGGGTCCTTGGAGTGGCATAACTGGAGTTGAAAATGTAACAGTATCTTGACACTCGATCATGGAGAGCTTTGCCTCTCATAGACATTGAGGACCCCTTGCAGGTTTCTGAGGAGACAGTATCATGCTTTAGCTTGTGTTTTGGGGAGATCATTGGTGGCAATATAAGGAAAGGTCTGGAGTCTTCCATCAGGGCCTTCCTGAGACATGTGTAAGCACAGAAGGGTAGAAGAAAAGGCCCACCCCAAACCAGCCTCTCCCAAAATTTCTTGGGCACCAAAATTTACTCAGGGTCTGCTGTAGAATAATTGGCCTGAAAATTTTTCCCAAGAAGGGCATGTGGCATTTCTGGTATCAGTCCATGTTACACCTGTTTTTCCAAGGACTAGGGATCGGGCCGTTAGTGGTTCAGTGGTAAAATTCTCACCTTCCATGTGAGAGACCTTGGTTCGATTCCCAGCCAATGCATCTCATGGACGGCCACCACCCATCTGTCAGTGGAGGCTTGAGTGTGGTTGTGATGCCGACACAGGCTTCAGCACAGCTTCCAGACTAAGATGGACTAAGAAGAAAGCCTGGCGATCTACTTCCGAAAACCCTACGGATCACAACTGTCTGATCTGCATCTGATCATAGGGATGGCACAGAACTGGGCAATATTTCGTTCCGTTGTGCATAGGGTCACCACGCGTCAAGGGCCGACTCGACGGCAGCTAACAACAACAGGGAGACTTGGAGTCAGGTGGAGTATCGTGAGCCATGGCAATTGT
Organism: Elephas maximus indicus; assembly: GCF_024166365.1. Taxonomy (NCBI): domain Eukaryota; kingdom Metazoa; phylum Chordata; class Mammalia; order Proboscidea; family Elephantidae; genus Elephas; species Elephas maximus. Next base: position 10,285,015 of record NC_064834.1, read on the forward strand.
CTTAGTCACCTACTGCTGCTATAACAAATACCACAAGGGGATGGCTTTAACAAAGAGAAGTTTATCCTCTCACAGCCCAGTAGGCTAGAAGTCCAAATTCAGGGCACCAGCTACAGGGGAAGGCTTTCTGTCTCTGTCGGCTCTGGAGGAAGGTCCTTGTCATCAGTCTTCCCTTGGACTGGGAGGATCTCAGCACAGGAACCTCAGGTCCAAAGGATGCACTCTGCTCCCAGCACTACTTTCTTGGTGGTATGAGGTCTCCAACTCTCTGGTTGCTTCCCTTTCTGTTTATCTCTTGAGAGATAAAAGGTGATGCAGGTCACACCCCAGAGAAACTCCCTTTACCTTGGATCATGGATGTGACCTGGAAGGGTGTTACCATCCCACCCTAATCCTCCTTAACATAAAATTACAATCACAAATTGGAGGACAACCACAGAATACTGGGAATCATGGCCTAACCAAGTTGGTATGCACATTTTGGGGGGGACATAATTCAATCTATGACAATGATTTATGTAGGACGTGACAGGTAGACAACTTACACAAAGAGATAGCCTCCATCTGGGCTAGCAAGAATAAGTTGCAGACATGAAAAAGGGAAAAGCTGAACTGTCACATCCCAAGACCCAGGAAATATTGTAATGACACTAGCTTCCTGGGTGGAAGGGGATTTGATGGGAGGAAGACAGGTGACCCTTCTGGGCATGGACTGATCACTAAGTGAAGTAAACTCACCTGTTTGTTAAGCCCCATCCCCTGTCTTGTGACTCACGACTCCATGAGGAATCTTATTGTTAGGGTCACCCAGGTCAGAGTCTGCCAGGGTGAAAGGTTGTGGTGATAGTAAATGGAAAGATGACCTTGAGCCAGGTCAGAAGTGGGGATGGAATGCCACCCTTACAATTCTTCCACTGGGCAGAAAAGAGAGGGGAGGAAGCGGCAGCTTGGCCAAGTGAATTCACCTTGTGATACACAGAGAGCATGTGGCAGGGCCCTGTGGGACTGGAGAAGAAAGAAGTAGTGGACCTCACCATACCAAGGCTTGGGTGAACTTGACACAGGTCCCTGAGCAGGTAGCATACTCAGCAGAGGGTCCTTATCTTGTCCTCTCATTTCAATAGCATCTTGTACAACCTTGTCTGGGGCTAAGAACATGACAGTTCTCCTGGGTTGTCTCCCAAACATTAAAAAAAAAAGTTACAGGCAGTGATTTCCTTCCGCCTCTAAAACTGGCATCTGTCTGACTAGACAGATCTTACTGGGTGGCAGCAGTTCTTGATTGTTTGTTTACTTGTTAGGAAGGGGGAAAGTGCAAGTAGATAGACTCCAGGAAACTGACGAGACCCCTCGTTTTGCCAAGGTGGTCAGGCCCCGCTGCAAAAGTTTTGTCCAGCTGGCTTCAGGAATGGCCATCTGGTGGGAGATGGGGGGTGGGCTAGTGGGCAGCAGTGTTTCAAGGGAGATGGTCATTACAGAGGAGGGGTTGGGTAGTATTGAAGAATGGGCCAAGTTGGGGCCAGAATCCAAAAGTCAGCACCTTTACAAAGCAGCAGGAAGCAGCAGTCACCCAGAAGGAAAACACACCCAAGAATGAGGTACATCCAGCTAGAACCATTTAGCAGTCTGAAAATTCAAATACGAGCCCTTTTGAGAAAGCCACCCGAGACCTTCTGCAGTCTCCTGAGGTGGGCACAGCCAGAGACCCGTTGAACGTTGAACATGAGCACTTAGCTCCTAGATGCCATGTTGTTTTCTATGGAGCAGAGGAAGAGGTAGGGAGAAAGTAGGATTGAAAACTGCATGATGATGATCAGTTATCGATTTTACAGGAACCAATATCTAATTTGCTCTTTTATGTTTGTTAATTTGCTGATTAGCTCGTGGAAATAAAGGTCAGCAAGAGTGAGCCATTAGTGCAGCACCCAGGTCAAAAATCACTATTAAGTGTTGACATCAGCCCTCCAGACCCAGAGAGTCGCAGCTGCCAGGACGACCACAGAATGTGTCTTCGTCACCAGTCCTCTATCACTCCGCTTGAATAGCAGGGCCAGAGCTGGAGTGAGGGAGGCAGGGTGCCTGGGGTGCGACAGTGCAGGAGGAGCTCACTCTCAGATCCTGCAAGTGCAGGCCCTTGAATTGTGCACTTTGCCCTCCTTACCTAGTCCTGGTCCTGCTCAATAAAACCACTGCCTTCAAGTCTGGGTATTGCTAAAAGGTGCCAACTTTGGTGGGATTTACTTAAGCCGCATTGCTTCTCCACCTGGACAAAACCCGCCAGCAGTGCTTCGGAAACTTTAGCATGCATCAGAAGCAGCCGGAGGACTTTGTCAACACAGAGCTGGCTGCGTGCCACTCCCGCAGAGTCTGACTCAGTGGGTCTCAGCTCAAGCACTGTCATTTTGAACAAGCTCCCAGGTGATGCTGATGCTGCTGGCCTGAGCCCACACTTTGAGAACCGCTGCTGATAAGAATCAGAGCAGTGAGAGAAGCTTGAAGTGATGGGGTCCACCTCTTAGAAATATTCAGACTTTGCATCGGAGCGCCAAGTAGTTGCTTAATTAAGGATGTGTGTCTGGGCCATTTTCAGACATCCAGCATGTGTACCCCTGCTGACTAGTCACAGCAGCTGCAGCCTTGACTGCTTAGAACCTCAGTCTGGAGTCACCCTTCAGATCATGAAGCCCTTTCTTACGGTGAATGCTCTGTGCCCTAATTCAGATACCGTCAGACTGTCGCAAGATATCAAAGGTGAATGGGTTCTCCATAAAAGGCATGGTGAGTCTCTTGATTAAGAGTGCTTGAGAGTAGAGATCATTCATCAGCTTTTATGCTGGTTGGTCATTTACCGAGCATTTACTTTGTACTCCCTACTGGGTGCTGGACATACAAAGGAGGAAAAAAGGAGTTGCCTGCTGTCATGGAGCTCAGCCCCCAATGAATGAGAAAGGCATGCAAATTATTATTTCTGAAAGATTATCTGTCACAGTTCTATAGGACCTCTTGGAAGGGGAAGGCATCTCTGGGTGGTGGCGCAAACTGTTAACGTGCTTGGCTGCTAACTAAAAGGCTGGCAGTTTGAGTCCACTCAGCAGCACCTTGGAAGAAAGGCCTGGCAACCTACTGCTGAAAAATAAGCCATGGAAAGCCCTATGGAGCACAGTTCTCTGACACACATGGGATCGCCATGAGTTGGAGTTGACGTGACAGCAGCGGTTTGGTTTAGGAGGAGGAAATAACTTCTATCTCTGTGGTCCTCGAGGATGCATTCAGGAGGAACATGTGAGCCAAGCCCCAAGGCCTGAGCATGCGATGATATCCGCCGGCCTTGTGCCTGACAGAATAAACCAAAACCAAACCTGTTGCCGTTGAGTCGATTCCAACTCACAGCGGCCCTATAGGACAGGGTGGAACTGCCCCATTCGGTTTCCAATAGATGCCCCATAAAATCAGTATTTGCCACTTGGATGAGGAACTTGCAGAGGGATGAGAAACTTGCCTGTGTTTTATCAAGCCTCCCATTTCCCAGAGAGACCACTGCGGGCCTGCCTCGATTGAAATGGGATGTTTGTAAAGCCAAAAAAAAAAAGCCCTTATCACCTGTGGAGGAATGAGGTCGTGAGGGTCAAGCAGGGGTTTTCAAACCATTTTGTAGCTTTCCTCTCATAACTTTTTGTTTTGTTCTGCTTACATGTACTTTAATGTAAATTTCCGAAATCCAAGTATTGAACCCACTGCCACAGAACAGACTGAGATTTGCTGATTTGCCTTTAAGAGGAACGGTGCTGTTTAAAATGTAGCAGCGGCTTCCTCACCCCGGGCTTTCTAGGAGGGGGATTTGTGGTTTTGCTCTAGGCTGTTGTCTCCTAGGCCAGCTTTTTGTGTTTCTGCCGTAGCCTGGCATTTAGTTCACTTCCTGAGATTAATGGATGGCAAGTGGCATTCCATGCTCTGCAAACCCTCAAAAGAGTGATCTTTTCTTCCGTATTTGAAGTCAGCCGTGCTAATTTCTAGCTGTGGACATTGGCGGTGTGAGCTGAGATGCAGGGAACATAGATATGAAAAATTCAGCTCTGTAGGCATCTCTGTTGTTCAGAAAAAAAGGTGGGCATTCTTAAAACCAGGGTGCCTTCAGGTATTTGGGACAGGACAAAAGCTTGCTCAGCTTTAACTGACTACTGAGCCTCTCCTTAGCACACGGTCCTGACAATGTGGTAGTTTTCTACCAAGGACTCACACAGGCTGCCCCGTGAAATGCACGTGATGCTGGCCTACCTCGCTTTGGTGCTTGGGGGCACTGCCAGTGGAGAACAAGATAGGGCTGCTCCTGCAGTGGGGGCGGGGAGGAACGCGGGGAAGAGGGGCCAGCAGCATTGACTTCAGTCTAGCAGACCTCTGGGTTCAAAGCCTTGCTCCTTTCACTCGCTGTGCCATCTCAGCCACTTCTCTTATCCGCTCTGTTCCCATCTATACGGAGAGGTTAAACATAACAGAAATGAGCTCCAGCTGCTATTGCGATGATTAAATCATTAACTCTAGGTAAATATTTTAGCACAGCAACATCAGCAAGGGTTCAACTCACAGTAGCTCGTCATTATCGTAGCAGCCATAGTAACAGGAATAGCTGAAATTGTAGTAGTAACTTTACATCTTTATTACTGAACCGCTCTACCTTTTCTATCTCCACTTACCATAAGCAGAGCTACAAATACATGAGTGGGCCCTATGCAAAGTGTAAAGAATGATAATAATAATAGCACTTACCGAAGACGTGCTGTGTCAAGTTCAGGGCTGAGTGTATGGCATGTATTTACTCCTAATCCTCACAGTAATTTGTTAAGTAATGACGACTGACACTCCCATTTTACAGATAGAGAAGCTGAGGTAAGGCGTAACAGAGCAAGTAAAGGTGAGCCAGTACTTGAAGCCAGGCATTTTGGCTCCATCCCCTTTGGAAGTCAATTCTGTTGGTTCCACTCACCAGACTAACTGGCCAATGTCCAGGCTTCCTCCTTGCTTTGAGCTGGGCTGCCATAAGTATTGATTCTCAAATGTGGGTATAAGTTAAAGACCAGGGAGAAGTTCTCGCTTGGGTAGAACAGATCTAATTATATATGTGTGTTGGGGAGGGGAGGACATTGGCCCAAACTCTTTGAAGAAGGTGTTATGTATTTCTGGCATATCTTCATGTAGTTCCTAAACTGGTGTCAGGATCCTTTTCTCCCTTAAATGAACAGGGCCCAGTAAGGGAGCTGGGGCCTCCCTGATACATTATGTCTGCTTTTCTTCAAGGCGAACTATGCAGCAGATACACTATGCTTTGCAGAGCTCTTATTAGCCTCAAGTAAGGCAAGTGCAAAGGCTAAGTTGTTAGTGACAAATGAGCCTTGAATTAATTATGGTGCATTTTAGGAAAGTTGGGGATTACTTTGTGAATCGAGGAAATACATGAAGTAACTAAGACATGAAAGGCAGTCTCTAACATCGGTCCTTGGTTCCTACTAAGTGGTCTGTGAGGAGTGGTCTGAGAGCCTTTGGAAGTGGTTCTCTACATCATCTGTAAGCAGTGATGTTGGCAGGTTTTATTCCAGGAGATTTCTGGTGGTCCTTCCTTCCACGTACCACAAACTGCCCACTTCTTCTCCTTGGCCTGTCCTCACCACAGCAGCATTGATTGGGGTGCTCTCTGGTAAATGCTTGAACTTTCTTCTACTAATATAAATTTGAGAAACCCCTGTTTAGAAGAAGAAGTTGCTGTGAACAGACTCTGCTCTTCACCTAAGTCAGAGATCTCTCAGCAGCATAAGCCAACCTACCACTTACCATTGTGTTGACTCTGACCCGTGGCGATCCCATGTGTGTCAGAGTAGAACTCTGCTCCATAGGGTTTCCTTTTTTTCACCAGCCCTCCTTATTTTTTTTTTTTTCCTTCTCATTCAAAAATGTATACTCAAATTGTTTTGTGACATTGGTTGCAATTCCTGCAATGTGTCAACAGTCTCCCCCCATTTCCCTTTCTTCTCTGGATTCTCCATGTTCATTTGTCCAGTTTTCCTGTCCCTTCCTGCCTTCTCGTCTTTGCTTTGGGGCAGATGTTGCCCATTTGGTCTCGTGTACTTGATCAAACTAAGAAGCACATTCCTCACTTGTGTTATTGTTTGTTTCATAGGTCCGTCTAATCTTTGGCTGAAAGGTGGACTCTGGGTGTGGCTTCATTTCTGAGTTAGCAGGGTGTCCGGAGGCCATAGTCTCAAGGGTTCCTCCAATCTCTGTCAGACCAATAAGTCCGGTCTCTTTTTGTGAATTTGAATTTTGTTCTGCATTTTTCTCCTGCGCTGTCTGGGACCCTCTATTGCGATCCTTGTCTGAGCAGTTTTTGGTGATAGCCAGGTACCATGTAATCCTGGGCTGAGGCGGTGGAGGCTGTGGTTCAGGTGGTCCATTAGTCCTTCAGACGAATATTTTACTTGTATCTTTGATTTTCTTCATCCTACTTTGCTCTGAATGTGATGGGACCAATAGATGGATCTTAGATGGCCGCTCGCAAGCTTTTAAGACCCCAGACACTACTCACCGAAGTAGGATGTAGAATATTTTCTTTAGGAGTGGTGTTATGCCAATTGATCATCGTCCGCCAAGATGTCTGCCAAGACCGTTGTCCCAAGGCCTCAGCACCAGAAACTCGCTTCCTCAAGGTGTTTGGATGTATCTAGGAAGCTTCAATGACTTTGCTGTACTCAAGTTGTGCTAACTTCCCCTATATTGTATGTTGTCTTTTCCGTCACCAAAATTAATGCTTGTCTACTTTCTAATTATTCTAATTATTTCACCTCCCCACCCCTCCCCTCCCTCATAACCATCAAAGATTTTTTTTTTTCTGTGTGTAAACCTTTTCTTAGGTTTTTATAATAGTGGTCTCATACAATATTTGTCCTTATGTGATTGACTTACTTCACTAAGCATAATGCCCTCCAGAGTCATCCATATTATGAGATATTTTTTGGCTTCATCATTGCTCTTTATTGTTGCTTAGTATTCCATTTTGTGTATGTACCTTAATTTGTTTATCCATTCATCTGTTGATGGACACTTAGGTTGTTTCCATCTTTTTGGTGTTGTGAATAATGCTGCACTGAACATGGGTGTGCATGTGTCTGTTCATGTATTGGCTATTATTTCTCTAGGATATGTTCCTAGGAGTAAGACTGCTGGATCGTATGGTGTTTTTATTCCCAGCTTTTTAAGGAGGCACTATGTTATTTTCCACAGTGGTTGTTTTATTTTACATTCCCACCAGCAGTGCATGTCCATAGGGTTTTCAGTGGCTGACTTTTCAGAAGTAGATTGCCGGGCCTTTCTTCTGAGGCACCTTTGGGTGGACCCTAACCTCCAACCTTTGTATTAGCAGCTGAGAACTTTAATATTTTACACCACCCAGAGACTCTAGACAGATAGATAATCAGTTGCCATTGTGTTAACTCCAGCTCGCGGCAACCCCGTGTGTCAGAGTAGAGCCGTGCTCCATAGGGTTTTCAGTGGCTGATTTTTCATAAGTAGGTCACCAGTCTTTTTTTCCAAGGCACCTCTGAGTGGACAGGAACCTCCAACCTTTCAGTTAGCAGCCAAGTATGTTAACCGGTTGCACCACCCACTGACTCCTGAGCCAACCTAAGGCACGAGAAATTTCTATAGCAGCAGACGTGGTGAAGAAATTACCATGGTAGAGAAAGTACCTGAAGTGGTTTCAGACTCTCTTGTTGCTGGAATGAATCAAGCTTCTTCCCAAACAGTGGGACCCTCTGAATGTGGAATAGTGCTGGCCCTTAATGGAATGATAAAGCCATCAGGTTTCAGTGCTTCTATTTCCCATCTTCCTTCCAAAAACTTTATTTCCTTTACTCAGTGCCCACCAGCCTTTTGATGCCCAACGTTGGTCCAAAATGTATCTCTCCCAAGGCACATATTTTCTAAAAGGAATTTTAGCCAGCTTGCTGTATCCTTTGCTTGCTTGCTAGTATTACCTGAACATAGTCCTGGGTAACTTTTAAATCCTGAATGCATTGGCAGAAGGTCTCAGACCTTCCTGAGATGGCACTTACTCTCCAACCAATAAACAGAGCAAGAGGATTTGAACTTTAAGGAGCCAAGGTGGTGCAGTGGTTAAAGCGATCAACTGCTAACTGAAAGGTTGGTGGTTCAAAACCACCTGCGGCTTCTCGTAAGTAAGATGATGTGGCAGTCTGCTTCCTAGAGATTTACAGCCTTGGAAACCGTGTGGTTGCTATGAGTCAGAACTGACTTGATGGCAATGGGTTTGGTTTGATTTTGGTTGCTGTATCTTCAGGACAAATTCATTTAAGATCCTTTCGTAACTAAAATATGTTCTTCTGGACTAGGGGGTGTGTTCGTTCCCTTCATTTTCCCGAACCTCTTCTTTATGGTTGCTTTTGTCCCAGATGGTGGATTATCTGTGGAACTATTAAAGATTCTTCAAGGACAGGAAAAAAAATTGAAATTTTCTCTTGCCCCGATCTGTGACCATTTCTTATCATCAAGTACCATTTGATTTTAACATTTTTGATCTAGTTCAATTCTTGAAAGGTGGTCTAGGGGTTTACAACACCTCAGGACCTCTCAATAGCCCAGCCATTGAGAGGCTATGATGGTTGGATTGTGCTTCTTTGAAGAGCAGATATGGCAGTTCCTGTCATCTTCTAGCATGTTCATTGAAGATAACTTTGCAGGAATGCCTCAGATGATATTTGTCATTTGGTATAGCTGCAAAGCAAGTTCTCAGGAATAAATAAACGCCATGAGAGAATTTTCTCATCCTAGCTGAGGGTGGGCATATTGGGAACATCATGGTAGATAAGCCAGAAGCTTAATTCTGAGTCTGTAGACGTTATAAGAGAGACTGCTGTCCTATTCTCTGTGTTCTGGACATATAAATACGAAGAGTCAGAATAGAGAACTTTCAGAGGGAAAAATACTAAAAACTAAAGAGGCCACCTTTTGAATCTTAAAATAGAAAATTTGGAGCCCTGGTGACGCAGTGGTTAAGAGCTCGGCTGCTAACCAAAAGGTCAGCAGTTCAAGTCCAGCAGACACTAAAATTTGAGCCTGTTGGTATTTTCAATCCTTGATTGGTACTGCTGTTTAGGGGAGCTAGCTGAGTTGCAGGGATAACTGGTATACCTGGGACAGTATCCTAATTATATGAGGTCAATGTCGTGGAGACCAACATTGACTTCCCCCCAAGCTGAGATGCAGAATCACTAACAGATAGAATCTCGGACAGTGAACGCGACCTGCCTAATTCTATTGTGATTCTGGTGGTTACTCTGCCGACACACAGGAAGGGAGGTCTAAGGCACTCTGTAGAAGCAGCTTCCTTTTCCATCAAAAAAACAAGGCAAGAGTAGATGAAATGTAGCCCTGAAAATTCAAGACAAGTCTATTAAACTGCTTCTGAGCTTGTCATTCTCAACCAAGGAGCGCTGTAGTTGGGAGGTGGAGGCGGAGGGGGTGGGGGAGACAGTCATTGGATGGTGAGTACAAATACAGTTGTCAAGGCAAGGAGAGAGGGCTGCTATTTAATATTGAAATCATGTATTCCAGATGTGGGCATTTGGTAGTCAATCTGCTCTAAAGTGACATGCTGCTGAATCTTTAAAGGGCTTCAGCCTGGGAGAGCCAAATCTGATTGGGCAAATTGCTAAAATATTTAAAGTGCAGCCTGTTAAAGCTTTTACTGCGAAGAGCATCACGTCAGAAGTTGTAGTCAGAAAGAGCAAGTAATTGGCTTTCCATCCTCATGCCAGTCAGCCAGCATGAGGCTCTATTCCCATTCCTTCCTTTTCATTGCCAATGCTAATAGCAACCCTTTGGTGTGTGTGTGTGCACGCGTGTGTGCGCGTGCGTGTGTGCATGGACGCTGGGGAGATTAGATAGCTGGTAAAGCGAGAGTGGGAGGAGTGAGGTATCTGTTAAAAAGACAGCTGAGTCCACCAGATGATGTGACGGCCATTTCAGGAAAAGAGGAAGAGGAGAAAGGCAGAATCATCACCTGACCAAGTTCAGATTGTAGTTCCCGGTGGGTGGTGGTGGTTTGGGCAGTTGTCTTTTAAAGAATGGGTTCTGCAACCAAATCGCTTCTCCTCCATCTTTTGTCTCCTCTGAGAAATAACTCTGGGGACACTTTCCATTTATAATTTATCACATTTTCCACTTAAGTTTTCCTGTCCTTCTCTCCCCAGGCATGACCCTTTGTTAATTCCTGGCAATGATCAGATTGACAACATGGACTCCAATGTGAAGAAGTATGACTCTACTGGAATGTTTCACTGGTGTGCTCCCAAGGAAATAGAGAAGGTCATTCTGGTGAGAGCTGGTGCCTTCCACTTCTGTCCCAACCTCCATCTGCTAGGAGTGAGGCTTTCCTACCTGGATGGTGGGGTGATGCAGTCACTGGTCCTGATTATTTTTGATAATTGAAATTGGGAACACATGTTGAATAAGCTAGACCTGTAATCAGGACATGAACTGAGAGTAGAATTCCCAATCTCTGAATATTCACTCATTACGTCGTGGTTGATGACATGCTAAGGAAGGCATCATGGGAGGTGGTATTTACCGTGATTCCTGTGGATGCAGCTCTGGGGTCAGAGCCTGCCTGTACCACTTAGGAGCTGCCTGACTGTGGACAAATCACCAGACTTCTCTGCGCTTGGGTTTTCTTATCTGTATGAAGATGAGAATAGTCCCAAACTCTAGGGTGGAGGTGAAGATTAAAAGATAATGCTTATGAAGGACTTAGAACAGAACCTGACATATGATTCAATAAAGTTGCCTCTTATTATTATTGAATGCTATGAGGGAGGCTGAATGCTATTGCATATTGTTATGTGTTCATGACAATGTCTTGTATTCTTATAGTTAAAACAACACAGAAGCAGACACCAAGCCTTGTATAATTGTGACCCTTCTTAGCGTATTTAATTAAATCCGTTTGCTGATGATGACAGTGATGAATCATGGGTCCACCTGGGAGGCCAAGGGTTCAAAGCCCTATTTCTTGGTTGGCTTATGAACATCCAGTAGAAGCAGTGAGCTTCCTCTAGTCTGTCCCTGGAACGTCAACATAACAATCTCATTCTATTCTTCACTCTTGTCCTATGAAAATCTTTAAGTTTTAGTGCCCACACTGACTTTCTTGAATTTTATTATCTTGTTAACCCATGAAAAATGGATTCAAATCAGGAAGATCACACAGAAGGGTGCTTTCTTCCTCATGCTCCCAACCCCTAGATTGCTGTGGCATGTTCCTTCTGTTAGCCAGAAAAACCCCATCATTCCTGATGTTGTGGCCACTTTCCTAAACAAGGACTGTTCCAGGTACTCAGAGTGGCTCTTTACTCTAATTCTCTAGGTTTTTCCTTGTGTTTTATCCAAATGTGTGCTTGTTCTCCCAATTCAATCATAAGGGACAATACAGCGGTGTGCTGGATGCTGTCTAGGAGGTGTGAAAGTCATGGGCAAAGGACAGAAAGTCCAGATTCCCCCAAAACAGCCATTGCCCAACTTACTGGGAGTACAACTAGTTCTCACCACAAGGCTACTTTCTATGTCTGTATTCTGACATCGTAGCCAGCACACTTCTGCTCTGGTGGTCTTAGCTCAGCGTGGCATCACCCACCTGTAGCAGTTCATAGGCTGGGAGCTAGGTCTGGAACTCAGGGTTTTAATGGCTTGCCTAGGCAATCCTGAGGAGTCCATGCTAATTGATACCCTACCACCATCCCCTACGACTGTGCAGGAGTTTAGTGCAGTGAGTTACTACTTCTCTCACCTGAGAAATAACATCATTCAGCAAATGTTTATATGGGCCTGCTATGAGCTGGGCACTCTTCTAGCTGCCAGGGATACAATGAGAAAACCAAACAGCAGCTGCTGTCATAGAGCTTGTCTTCTAGTGGGGACAAAGAGAGGACTGCCAGGTAGACAAACGAGTAGGTAATAACATTTCAGGTATCAGTAAATGCTATGAAGGAAGCAAAGCAGAGTGAAGGGCTGCGAAGGGCTGGAGGTGCACTCTGGTCCAGGGAGCCCTCTCTAAAGTACCCTTGGGCGGAGATGAGAATGACAGGAAGGGCCAAGCTACGTGAAGACACCTTGGAGTAGGGTATACCTGCTGGGTGCAGGACACTAACAGCTTGCGGGGTTAGAAAATAGATGGATGACCCCAATCTCCAGGAAATGACAGCCTAGTTAAAGAGAAAATATAAAATGTAACCACGAAGCAATGTATTAAAAGCTAAGTGATACAAGATACCAAGAGCCATTCAAATCCAGGGGGCATGAACTTAGATGTGTTTGAGCGTCCAGGGAAGTCCTGTCGGATACCGACAGGCTATACTTAGAAGATATTTAAGGCCATTGCGACCTAGCTTAGGTTAGTCCTTGAAGTATGCATAGGGTATCCAAGATGCAGGAGTAAGCATTTTCTCTAAAATACCAGTTGCCGTGCGGTTGCTTCTGACTCATGGCGACCCCATGTGTATAGATCTGTGCTCCATGGGATGTTCAATGGCTGATTTTTTTAGAAGTAGATTGCCAGGCCTTTCTTCTGAGGCACCTCTAGGTAGACTCAAACCTCCAACCTTTCAGTTAGCAGTTGAGCACATTAACTGTTTGCACCGCCCATGGACTATAGATTATCTAATGGGCCTTAACCTTGGCAGAATGAGACTCTCCAGGGCTAACGCCCAGGAATTGGCATATTTGCAAAATTCTCCAGGTGATGGTGCTGTGGCTGGTCTGGGGACTGGTGTTTTGGTCCCTAGATCTAAGCTCCTAGTCTCAGCATCTGTGCCTCAATCACTCTGCTAACTGGTCCCTTCCTCACTTCCCCAGTCAAGATTTCCAGCCCTCACCCTAGACCCAGTTTGTATTCTTCTGGCTTGTTGATGGAAGCTAGCTTCCTGGATGACGTGGTCAATTAGAAATAATTAGGAGACCCATCGCAGCATGTTACAGACTGGATGACCCACTGCTGGCGGTACCCAAGCACAAGCACCCACACTTCCAGGAAGCCAAGATAACTAACTTAGGTTCTTCTCCATGAAGCAGTGATATATGATAGGAGCTCCCCAGTGGCTCCTCACTTGGTCACCGTTTATAAGGCATTTCTTAAAGCCTGTGTCTCAGCTTTCCCTGCACTGTTGCAGAGGGAAACCAATAATGGTGACAGCCTCTGCTTTAGTCTAATGATCAGGGAGTGAAAGCTAGCTTCCCCATTTCCTTGGGGGTTACTGTAATAACCCTGACATTGTCGTGAATTGCAATATTGGCATTTAAACAATCAATACAGCGGTCAATTCTAGGGATTAAATCAAGCAGAGTTTGATATGTGCAGTGGACATTAATATGCCTCCCCACAGCGTTATAAGCCTCATGGGGCCATCCAGGCATGTAATAAGTGGACGGGGAGGAAGGAAGGGAAGAGGGAAGGCACTGGGCCAGAGGAGAGGCAGAGAAAGGCTGACCTCCCTGTGTTGTGCTCTTGGCTAGCGCAGTGAGCAATAGGACCAGCAGCTGCTAACCATTTCATTTCCTAAGAAGCTGTGGTCTGCCTCTGCCTGGTGCGATTTTATTCTCTTATCTGTCTCCTTTGTAGGTACAGGTCTAGAGTAGGGGGAAGATATGGGTTTGTTGCCCTTGCTGATCTACCTCTGCTGTTGTTAGCTGTCGTCGAGTTGGCCCTTGACTCATGGCAACCTGGTGCACAGTGGAATAAAACCCTGGCTAGTCCTGCACCATCCCCATGATCGGTTGGGAATCTGACCATTATAATCCATAGGGTTTTCATTGGCCGAATTTAGGAGGTAGGCCTCCAGGCCTTTCTTCCTAGTCTATCTTAATCTGCAAGCTCCACTGAAAACCGTTCAGCATGATAGCAATACACAAGTGTTCACTGACAGACAAGTGGTGGCTGCGTATGAGGTGTGTTGGCCGGATCTTGTAATGATTATTTGGAGGGCTTCCTTTGAATGACTTACACAACCTGTCCCGCTCCAGGCAAGCCCCTGCAAACCTCAAGGCAGCACTGGTTTAGGAAAGGAATCAGCAAACTTATTCTGTGAAGAGCCAGAGAGTAAATATTTTAGGCTTTGCTGACCATACTGTCACTGTTGCAACTACTCAACTCTGCCATTGCAGCTGAAAGCAGTCATAGGCAATACCTACATGAAGGAGCTTGGCTGTATTCCAATAAAACTTTATTAGAATTGGAATTTCATAAAATTTTCACATGTTATGAAGTAGTGTTCTTTTGATTTTTCCAACCATTTTAGAATCTAAAAACTATTCCCAGCTCGCTGGCTGTACAAAAACAAGTGGTGGACCAGATTTGGCCCATGGGTCATAGTTGCCAACCTCTGGCTTAGGACATCATTCTCTACTCTTAGGACATCATTCTGGGGCATGGATGGATGGGTGCTCATGTTTCTTCCTGGTTAGAGGGTAGAGAAGAGTGCTGGAACGTCTCTGATGGGTCTGGAACTCAATACTCAATATCTCGAGCTGAGCCCAATATAGGGATCTGACCATTTACCATCATCTCAGCAAGAGAGGTAGAAAAGGCAGCTCATTTCATCATCAATCTCGTGGAAACTAAGACAATTTCACAGCAGTTGGCAAACCTGCTCGCTACAGTCAGTAAGTAGAAGGCAACTTGGGTCTCCACGTAGGCGGAGCAGGAGCACTCGTATTTGCAGGTGTTTTTCAAATCCTCCAAAATAGAAAATACTTTTCTATTTCTATTCCCTCCTATTGTTGTTGGTAGGTGTCATCAAGTCGATTTTTGACTCACAGCGACACCAAGTGACGAGTAGAATTGCCCCATAGGGTTTTCTAGGCAAAAAAAAAAAAAAAATTTTTTTCTTTTTGATCTTTACGGGAGCAGACCGACAGGTCCTTCTCCCGCAGTGCCACTGGTGGGCTCAAACTGTCAACCTTTCGGTTAGAAATCACACACTTAATCGTTGCACCACCAGGTAGGGATATGTATGGATGTAAGATTACATATATTTATTTCATAAACATAATCTATATACACATACTCAAAATTATAGATATACATGTCATGTATATAACATTGATGAAATAGAAATAATAGCACATAGTAAACACTCAGCAAATGTGTATTAGATGCTTTGCTCAAATTATTTCTTTGCTCCTTGTCACCACCCTGTGAGGTCTCCTTGGCACTGCCCACGGCCTTGTTCTCCTTGCAGACTCGCAGCGAAGCCGCCATGACCGTGCTGAGTGGCCACGTTGTGGTCTGCATCTTCGGCGATGTCAGTTCAGCCTTGATTGGGCTCCGGAACCTGGTGATGCCGCTCCGTGCCAGCAACTTCCATTACCACGAGCTCAAGCACATTGTGTTTGTGGGCTCCATTGAGTACCTCAAGCGGGAATGGGAGACGCTTCACAACTTCCCCAAAGTGTCCATATTGCCTGTAAGTTCAAGGTCATCACGTTAGTGATGCTTTTTTCTTCCTTTTTTTTTCATTCACAAAAGAAAATCCCAGATGGGTGTAATAGGTGTAGCTTTGATCACCCTCTGCTTCTTCACCTGCTTATGGGCCTGAGGACTCAGCCCTTCCCCTCTGCTCCATCTAGGAAAAGCCAAACCCTGGGAGACCTTATTAGAAGGAATTTACAGCCCAGTTCAGTCCCTCATCAGGGATGAAGTTCAGCTGGTATCGAACGTGTTAGCCACATCGTTGTCTAAACGCCTCTTCCCTTGCCTACACAAACCTAGTATGTTGTGGAATTGTGATGCTTAATTACAGAATTCACTTATGAAATTTTTTCCAGCATTTTACCTGACATTGTCAGTGTTTGGGGAAGCCTTGATCTGTGGTGCTTTCTCTTCCTAACTAAATATAAACAGCAGAGCTCCTTATTTACCTCTGCTGTACACTTGGCAAAGCCGTCCAGCCCTATTCCTTTAACAGCTCAGCAGCAGCTTTTTCATGGGTTAGTGTGTGCATATCATGCTCTTGGTTACAAAACGCTATGATCTCAATCTCAAAGGAGCAGTTTGTGGCTTCATAATTCAGTGTGAGGATATGGGATTCATGATGTAGGAATCATGTAGCTAACTAGCTTTAATCATCAGTGTGCTTTCATAAACTCTCAAAATTCGTTGAGTATTGTGCATGTCAGCATTTAATGTATTTCTCCATGTCACAAATCCATCTAAGTACTCATCCTTTCAACATTTTTTCTTGGAAATTCACATCTCTAAAACTGAAGCACATGGATTTGAGGTACATTTCAAGAGGTCTTCTTCCCACCTTATGGAGCTGAAATCAATTCTTTCCTTTCAGTCAGCTTCTAGAACCCAAGAAATGTGAGAGAGAGAGAGAAAAAAAAGAGTTAAGTAATATAATTCATTAAAGAACACATAAAAACATGTCCATTACATGTCCATGTAATATCCATTCCTAGCCACCACTGACCTCACATAATAATGCCTGGGACCAACCAAAAAACCAAACCCAGTGCCGTTGAGTCGATTCCGACTCATAGCGACCTTATAGGACAGAGTAGAACTGCCCCATAGGGTTTCCAAGGAGCGCCTGGCAGATTCAAACTGCGGACCCTTTGATTAGCAGCCGTAGCACTTAACTATTATGCCACCAGGGTTTCCATGCCTGGGACAGTAGGTATTTAATAGATATTTAAAGAAGCAAGAAAAACGTCAGACAACTCTCTTTTGAATGCAGGCCCCCAAACTCACTGATTTAGTGAACATCCCCAGTCTAACATAGCCACCAGCACACACACAAGTATCACACCTGTAGAAGAGCAGGGACAGATATATCCCTGGCTAATTTCAGAAATGTGGTCGATTTCATGATATATCTCCATGATTATCTTTCTACCTGTGCTGTTCCCAAGGTGACTTGGGAACACATTTTGGACTGGACTCTAAAAGTATCTTTGTAAAGAGTATGTTCAGTTATTTCCTGGAATACGTAAGTCTGTGTGTATGTGTGAGTGTGCGTTCATATTGGGTATATGTGATGTTTGGTGTGTGTGTATGTGTTTCTGTTGGGTGTGCGTCTGTGATGTTTGATGTCTGTGTGTATTTCCTTCCATATGCCCTTTCTGCACATCCACTCACTTGCCTATATATACACGAATGAGCTCTCGTATTTGCAGGTGCTTGTCAAATCCTCCAAAATGTAGCATACTCAGGCACAGCGTATTTGTGCAAAATGGCTTTCCCCTATGTCTTCACGTATTTCATTGTTTAAACAGCACCCCATGTGTCCGGCCAGCCCAGAGAAACAGAAGGTGTTGCTGTGTACGTCATTTGTATTTCTGGTGTTTTAAAATCACGCAAATACAAATGCATGGGGATTGTTTTAGATCACAATTACTGCTGGATTCTCTACAAGGTGAAAATGAAAAGAATATGAATGTAGGCAATGGAGGCTTATGGACTAGCCTCGATCATCAGTATATTTTCATAAACTAGCAGAATGATTCAGGAAGTTGGTCAGACTGATTTTATACCAAAAGATCATAGGAGAAGAAGGCTTTCTCCCTCTTCTCTTTAAAGACAGTGGTCCTGAGGCTGGAACCAGAAGCTTCCCAGCACCCACAACACTAAATACCCCTTCTTCCATTATTCCACTTTCCAGCAATATTTAGGGGCTGAGAATAGGATTATGACAGCCATTGAGTTGTACAAGAGAGTTGATGGCCTTGGCCTCTACGGCCAAGTTCCATCTTTCCAAAGCTACGTCTCCAGGAAGGGGAATGAGAAGAAGGCATCCAGGAATATATGGCGGTTGGCCAACCCACTCCTTACAGTCAGCGAGTAGAAGGCAACTCATGTCTCCATGTAGGCAGAGCAGGAGCTGAGTTCAGGCTGGAGGGCCAACGAGGCTGGTTGCTGGGCGTGAACCCTAAAATGACGCTACCACGTGGCACCTCATTTGTCAGGTAGCCTGAGAAGTTACTCTGTGTTCCCTCCTGAGGACACAGAGCTCATGGAGGTCATGTCCCTCTCCTCCAACACTAATCCTTCTATTTTCCTATGGCAGCATTCCTCAGCTCCCCACCATTACTGACTTGACCTGGGTTTTTTTCCACTGTCTTTCTGTTTGTTATAGCATTTAAAAAATACGTTTATTGACTTATTTATTTTTAATTACATAAGTAATATACAAATATGTTCTCGTTATAAAATATTCAAACAAAACAGAAGTATATGAAGTCAAAAGCAAAATTCCCCCTTCACCTTCCAATCCCATTTTCCCTCCCCAGAGGTAATTACCATTATTAGTTCAGTGTGTATTTTTTCTGAGCTTTCCCTATGAATTTACATACATTTTTAAATGCATTCATAAATATAGAGTTTTGCTTTGTGGGATTTTTTTTATGTAAATGAAATCATATTTTACAAATTATTCTAGAACTTTTTTTTCTACCCTTTTTTTTTCCCCAGTCAATACCTTCATGGAGAGCTTTCTCCGTGTCTTTGCCTACTGGGTGCCTTGTCTTCAGTCTTACATAGGCCCGATGGTGTATTTAACCATTGCTCTGTTGTTGGACAATTAGACGATTCCTTTTCCTTTTTTTCCTTGTTGGAAACACGCAATGAAATTATATGGCCTGAAGTGTAACTCCTTTCCATCTCCCCTTTGCAAGATACGGATTAATTCCAACTCCCCTCTCACCGCCTGTCTCCTCTAAATTTCAGCCCTACCTCATCACACCATGCTCGCTGGCTGCTTCCCCTTGGCTGCCTCGGAAATTCTAGTTGCAGCGGCTGTCTTTCGCCCCAGACAGAAGTGACCTGCTATTAAATAAACAGGCATTTGCAACCCACCCTCTCGTTCCAGTCTGAAAGCCAGAGGTTGCCACAGGACAGTTACTTAAATCAAGACAATTTCCAGGCAGGAAGAAGATGTAGAACCCTGGCATTAGGCCTCTCCCTCGTTTGTGAGTAACAGCTTGATTGAGGATTGAGAGCAGGCCTGAAATGCTGCCATCAGCACCAACTACCCTTTAGATTAGCACACGGCTCCTATTCCCTTGAATGTAGTTAGGCCGGCTTAATGTCAAGGCATAAAAAAGATGCTTGTTAAATAATTTCCCAAAGCTCTGGCTCAGTCTTTAATTTGTTTTTATTTATTTATTTTTTCCCTCTGTCCTTCTTCTCCCTCGGTCTCACTTTTGCTTCTTCTTCTTCTTTTTTTCCTTCCCTCTCCACCAAAGGGTACACCATTAAGTCGGGCTGATTTAAGGGCCGTCAACATCAACCTCTGTGACATGTGCGTTATCCTGTCAGCCAATCAGAATAATATTGATGATACTTCGCTGCAGGACAAGGAATGCATCTTGGCGTCACTCAACATCAAATCTATGCAGTTTGATGACAGCATTGGGGTCTTGCAGGCTAATTCCCAAGGTAAGGACAGCCTGTAATACTTCTCCACTGTGCCTGCGGGGGACAGGGGCTGGCAAGAGGGATATCCTTCACTTGGTAATTCAAAGAGGCTCACATCAGCCTGCCTGGCAGTGAAACCTGCTGGGCGCTGGGACAACTTTTAAAGGGGCATCTGCCACCTCTTCTCGCCATCCCGGGAAGCAGGCTTGAGACCTGAACACCCACACGCCAGAACAGGCTACCTTCCGGGAGAGTAAACAAACCTTTAAATTGCCACCCCCACCCCCGCCGCCTTCCTGGTGACTTTATGACCAGGGTCACTAGCTAAATGTTGGAGCACTAAAAAGATGCTGGCTGAACAGTTCCAGTGCTTCTTCCCAATATATGTTTTTGCCATCTAGGATGGACGAATTAAGCTTTACCTTTATTATAGCTGCATCTGAGATGGCGTTGGCCAAGGAATGGTGATAGCTGGAGAATGGGGACCCTACAAGCCCTAAAAGTCATTTAGCAAGAGGTGGCACTTGGCGGCCCATGCGTTCTCCATAGGAGGCACAAGAGCAATAAGTAACGCACTTGAGTCTTCTCTGTTCTGCCCCCATCTGCCCTGTCATTTGCTCTGGGACCCTGGTCGGGTAGCTACCAGCAAAGATGTCCCCTAGGAGCCCTAGAGAGGGAGCATAGCAGAAACCCTGTAACAGACAGCTGTGGTTATCAGGGATTTTCCTCTGAGTAACACCTCTATGTAGGCTTGCCGTGAACTGCAGGGACGTTGTCATATGTGGTCTACTGGGTGGGTGGCATTGGGTGCAAGATGGGTTCCTGAATCCCATCATTCCAGGATCCAATGCTGAGGGAGCATAGATAACTGCCATCAAGTTGACTCCAACTCGTGGCGACGTTATTGTCTCGCGTCACCCTCACGATAGCTAGCATATTCGAGTTCCTCGTTGTAGCTGTTGTGCCAATCCATCTTACTGAGGGTCTCCCTCACCCTCGCTGGCTCTCTCCTTCACCAAATATGATGTCCTTCTCCAGTGATTGATACTTCCTGATGATATGCCCAAAGCAGTCTACTTGGACAATGTCCTGTTGTGATCCTTCAGGTTTTCATTGGCTAGTTTCTGCACGTAGATTGCCAGGACTTTCTTTCTAGTCTCTTTTACTCTGGAAGCTCCACTGAAATCTGTCCATGATGTGTGACCTTGCTTGTATTTAAAATACCAGTGGCATAGTTTCCAGTGTAGCCCATGAGAACTCTAGCTAATGGGATGTGAAAGCAAAAAACAAAAAAAGCTAGTTGTTGTCAAGTCGGTTCTGACTCATGGTGACCCTATGTGTGTCAGAGTAGAACCACGCTCTGTGGGGTTTTCAATGGCTGATTTTTCAAAAGTAGACCGCCAAGACTTTCTTCCAAGGTGCCTCTGGGTGGATTTGAACTTCTAACTTTACTAAGCAGCCAACTGCATTAACCGTTAGCATCACCCAGGGACTCCGGCAGAATGTGAAGCACTGCTTTCCTGACAGCTGAGCAGGGGTCTCGCCCGCTGGACTTCTCTGGAAGCTCTGCACCATCATGTAGCTTGGACCTGTGTGTTGCATTATCTGTTGTCCATCCCGCGTCACCACCTCCCCCTTCTAGGGTCTCCTCGGCATTGCAGCAGAGCCAGGAACAACAGTCCCTACGGGCCTATTCCCTGTGTGGTTCTGGGTTAGGGCCTGCCAGTGCAGGAGGCACTGGGTGAGATTTTAAAGTGGAAGTGCAGGAGAGGCCTTGATCCTATAGAGGCAGTTGGAGCCAGACCCTGAGCAGACGTGAGGTCTGAAGCACTGTCAGGGGAGCTTTCTGAGAAGCATTTGCTTCACTGCTGAGGGCTGAGAGAGGGGGTGATGGCTTCCCAGAGGATTTGAGATTCCCAGCAGCTTCTGGGCAAGCTCATGAGAACCCTCCACCCAGTGCTGTGGGTCAGGTGGTCAGTGGTGGCCTCCTGGACTTTTGTTCCTCCCGCCTTTCCAAAGGTGTGTCAGCTCTAATTTTCTTCAGACCCAGAATAGTCAGAGTGTCTTCTATTCTTCTGACATAACCCTGACACCTCATTTCGACCTCTCCACTCCACTTCCCCCCACCCCACCCCCTCCAAATCTCAATCTTGGGATACACATGCTCAGCTTTGCCTGCAGGAGAGAGTGCATAGCAAGGTCCTGAGAACAGCCCTAAGCAGCTCATGGACCCAGCTGTACACCCAGCCTGCATGGGGAGCCAGGGTGTGTGAGGGCGTGGAGGACCATAAGCTGACCTTTTAGAAAGTGAAAGAGGAAAGCTGGCACTTGATTGTTGCCTTTAAGTCCTTGCTTTTCAATGTGAATACCCACCCCCCCCCCCAGCCCAGCATGGGCATCACCGGGGAGGTTGTTAGAAATGCAGAGTCTCAGGCCCCACCCCAGACAGAATCTACATTTTCACAAGATCCCCAGGTGACTCACAAGCACTGCTTTGAGGCACAATAAAGTTGCATACAAACAAAACCTGGCCCAGTAAACGCAAGACCATCCTGATTAGGGTTAGATACCCTCCTCCCCAGGGGAGGAACTCATAGGGGAATGGGGAGAAGCAGCAGCAGCAGTTCTCCCTTTGGGCAGAGACAGAACCCAGCAGGAGGGGCAGAAAAACACCCCCTCTCCCTGGTACGCCTGCTTCCTCCATTTCAATAATCGGGATCTGCAACGTCCATGTATCAGAGTCTCAATTTATAATTTAGTTACAAATACATCTGTCGTAAGCGTTCCTGCCAACTGTCCTAAACCTTATCCTAGCCTCTCAGATCCTAAATAATGGCCAGGCTGCTAAAAACTCTTTCCTTTCTCTCCCCAGATACTCATCCAATACTCAGAAGCCTTCTCTACTCTTTGTAGGACAGGAATAAGCAAGAGAAATAGGTTTTGGTCGAAGATATGGAGGAAGGGGAAAAGGGGCTCATTTTTCCTCCAAAGAAAAAAAGAAAGGCACTCTTTCTTTTGTAACAACACACACACACACACATACACACACACCATTAGAAGACAGAAGTGCATTTCCACGCCCAGTAGGGAATTTCTAGACTCCTGGTCAGCAGCAGAGTTGAACTCATTCCTCCCAGTAGCCAGCAAACACTCTGCTTCTGCTTGCAGTGAAAGGATGTGGAAGCCAGAGGCTAACTGAGCCCGTATTCTCTATTTCCTACCCCTTCTGCTCCTCTCGTCTCTGGTTTCAAACACTGTGCTCTGGTGATCCTCTGGTCTTCCAAAGGCAGTGGTCTGGCAGCAATTATCAACACAGGGGAGTCACTTCCCCCGCAGTGGGCAAGTATTTTGTGTTCACCTCTGACTGCTCATCCTAACCCAACTCCTTGAATGCTTCTTCCCCTGTGGAAGCGAATGAACGGGCTTAGTATCCTGCCACTTTCCTTCTCTTGAGGCCCTTTTGACCAACCATGATGCCCTTTGCCCTCAGAGACTTTTGTTACCCTTCATCTGGGTATTTGGCGTGACCAAGTTTGAGGAGGATTGGAATTATAGAGGCACAAAATGGATTTCATGATATCCTTTTCATTTTGACGTCTCTGGTTGGCACAAGGAAACCCTGGTGATGTAGTGGTTAAGTGCTACGGCTGCTAACCAAAGGGTTGGCAGTTTGAATCTGCCAGGTGTTCCTTGGAAACTCTATGGGGCAGTTCTACTCTTTCCTATAGGGTCACTATGAGTCAGAATCGACTCAACGGTACTGGGTTTGATTTTTTGTTTTTGGTTGTTTTTTTTTTTTTTTCTTTTTTTCTGTTTGGTGCAAATGGTTTGCACTCATCTTCTAACCTAAACGTTGGTGGTTCAAAGCCACCCAGCAGCACCATGGAGGACAAGTGATCTGGTGATCTGCTTTTGTAAAGATTACAGCCCAGAAAACCCTATGGAGCCGTTCTACTCTGTAACACCTGGGGTCACCATGAGTTGGAATCAACTTGACAGCAGTGGGTCTGGTTTGGGTTTGATTTTCTTTTTGGGAAACAAAGCTAGCTTCCCCTGAGTGGTAACTACATATATTTATCACCATTGCCACCCCAACTTTCTGTAGTCCTTTTTGAAACCCCAACCTCAGGTCTCTCCGGAGAGCTTTGTTACCATCTCTCAAGAACTCAGCAGGGCAGGCATGTGAACTCAGACAAGTGTGTGCGCCCTTAGTCCAGAATATCCATGCATCCTCATGGAGTTTCTCTAAGATAACGCAGTTCAACGTGAAAAATGTGTCTTAACGTCAAGATGGTGCAGTCTTTATGGGATTTGAATCTGGACACAGCCACTGTGTGTTATTAGGCCTTTTAGATGAACAAAACCTCTCTTCCCTCCTGTCCCCCTCTTTGTGTCACTTTTCCAGCCCACATGGTGTCAGAACTGACCCAGCCTAGGGATTCTGGACCAGACACTTTCTGAAAAGATCTGAGACGTGATGGCTGGTTGTCAAAAACAATTACAGTGAGAGGTGGCATACCCCATGCTGGATGGTGTATCCAATGTGACAGTTGGGTCTATGAGATGCAGTTTTAATATACAGCAGGCAAGACTGCAGTGACAATTATATAAAGCAGGTGAAGCCGCTTCTTGCTGGTCAGCAAACATCAGCTCAAAACCACTTTACAGCTCTTTACCAGCAACTAAGTGCCTTTATTTACAGAGTGCCTGTCACTTCCCTTTGGCTGGCAAGCTGGTGTATTATTTAGCACACATTTATCTGGGGAATACATTTCAATTTAAATCAGCTGGTACAACAGTGGCTCTTGCCAGACTATTTCCCTGTGGTTCTAAAAGGCAAGAACTGAGTCTGATCTTGGAAGGGAGGGTGAGCAGAGGGAGAAAGAGTCTTGTTTTCAGAGAGCTGCCTGGGTCAGTACTTAGAAAGGGGAGGATGGGACTGACTGTCCCATTTTATGTCAAGTTTATGAAATGGCATCTTATGGTTTCTTCCTGCTTAACCTGCTAATAAGAGTAATCCTTAAGGGAGAGAAAGAGGAATAAATGAATTATCCATTATGTGTCAGGTACCAGAAAAGGCACAGGTTGCAAAGGACACTTGGATTCAGCTGCTCACTATTCTTGAGGAGCTCAGGTTAGTGGAGGAGGCATCCCTGTAAACAATTACAGTACAGTGAGACACGGAAGAGTCTAGAAACATGGAGGGAAGCTTCTGGGCATCTAGAGGGCACCTCATTTTATATATTTTGAGTTGATAAGTCTTTGTAAAAAAAGGTGACGTTTGTGGATGAGTTGAATACCTGAGCTATCGGGCATTTGAAATATGGTTAGTGACTGAGAAACTGAATTTTTCATTTTATTGAATTTTAACTTAAATAACCACATGTGGCTAGTGGCTGCCATGTTGGTATATGTTTTATGGCTTGATAATGGTTTGGATTTTAGGGAGTCATCAAGATTTATAAGAAGTGGATGATTAAATCCATCTTTTAAGAAAGCAGGCAAAAATATGATTTAGAGGTGGGAAGAAATGGAGACATGGATTATGTTAGAAGACTATTGCCATGGACCAGAAGGACTGTGATGAGGGCTGGCAGCTCAGCTTTAGTAGTACTTCAGTAGCAGGGAGGACAAGACAGAAAATGAGATGGGTTGGAAACAGAAAAGATAGCCATCGAAGGCCAGTTGAGTGGCAAGGAAGTGTGGATAAGTTTTGAAGCTGGCTACTAGGTGGATGTAAAAGGTTAAGTAAACACAGGACATGGGAGGAAAAGAGATTTGGGACAGAAGATAAGGAATTCTGTCTTGGTCCCTTTGAGTTGTGGGATATCTAGCAAGATACAGAAACATACAATTACAGGGATAAACTTAGGTCTGAAGATATGGACTTGAGCATCATTGGGGATGGGCAATATATAAGCCTTGAAAGTGGATATTTCCAAGGGCTGGAGGGAAGAGCAATAAAGAGAAATGGGCAAACTTGGTCCCTTGGAAAATACCAAAGTGGAATGGACAAGCAGAGGAAGAAAATCCAGTAAAAACGGCTGAGGGTAAATGTCCAGGAGAGTAGGAGTGAGTGGTAGGGAATGTAAAGGAGAAAAGAGTAAGAAATAAAAAGATAAAACCCATTGCTGTTAATTCCAACTCAAGGTGACCCTTATGTTAAGAGCGGTGAATGATTTCCAGATTAACAACCTGGTGTGCTTCTTAATTATTTGTTGATGTGTTTGTTTTCCTGAGTAGACTGTGACCTCTTTGAGGACCAAGCATTACTCCTTGTCTTACTTATCTTTGTGTTCCTGGTTTCTCTAGCATAGTCTGACACAGAATTAACATACAGTAAGAATTTGTTGTACTGAGATGGTTTGAAAGGAAGGGGGATGTTTAGCACTGCCAGGTACTGCAGAAAAGTAACCTGGATAGAGGCTAAAAGAGGCATTGGTGCACATAACCATCAGGAGGCTGTTGCTGACCTTAGCGCAAGAAGTTGAGTAGCTGTTGCCAGGAGAAGCCAGCATTGAGGGTGTTGTTAGGTGCTGCTGAGTCAATTCCAACTCATTGAGACCCTATGTACAACAGAACGAAACACTGCCTGGTTCTGCACCATCCTCACAATCATTGTTATGCTTGAGCCCATTGTTGTAGCCACTGTGTCATTCCATCTCATCGAGGTTCTTCCTCATTGTTGCCGATCCTCTCCTTTGCCAAGCCTGATGTCCTTCTCCAGGGACTGATCCCTCCTGACAAAATGTCCAGAGTATATGAGATGTAGTCTTGACATCCTTGCTTTTAAAGAGGATTCTGGTTGTACTTCTCATCCTTGCTTTTAATGAGGATTCTGGTTGTACTTCTTCCAAGATAGGTTTGTTCATTTTTTTGACAGTCCACGATATATTCAATATTCTTTGCCAACACCACAATTCAAAGGTGTCAGTTCTCCTTCAGTCTTCTTTATTCATCGTCCAGCTTTCGCATGCATATGAGGCAGTTGAAAACACCACGGATTGGGTCAGGCGCACCTTAGTCTTCAAGGTGACATCTTTGCTTTTCAACACTTTAAAAAGGTCTTTTGCAGCAGATTTGCCCAATGCAATTCATCAAGGCATTAATGGGAGGTGAGAATTGGAGACCATATATCACTCTTTCAAGTGCAGGGAGAGCGAGAAATTATATATTTCAGAGGAGATTGTCAAAGAAATAATTTTTTTTGTCGTTGTTTTTAGAATGGGGAGAAATACGGCATATTTGTTGGCCAGCGTAGGCCAAGGAAGCTGCCTAGAGAGGCAAAGTTTGAAGCTACAAAAGAGGGTCGTTAAATGATAGAGGGAGGGACAGAGAAAGGCAGGAGATGAAAAAAAAAAAAACGCACCCTTAAAAAGAAGAAATGAGCACTTGTTCCTCAGAGGCAGGAAGGCTGGGTAGGGAAGATGAAGATTAATCTGGGATTGTGGGGTTGATGGGGTAGAAGCTCAGCCCAATGGCTTCTCATTTCTTCGTGAAGTAGCCAGTTCAGTTTTCACTGAGGAGTTAAGTGGCTGGGGCAGTAGGGGCAGGGAACTGAGTGTGATAAAGATTCAGAGCAGACATCATGGGGAACATGTACAGTAGATGACTGGGGTTATATGAAAGGATGGGAGAGCATGGGTGAGAGCCAGGTGAGGTTGGACCCAAAAGCATGGCATGAGGCCAGTCAGCACAGCTAGGCAGTTTTCCCTGCAGTGAGTGGCTGGGAGAGCTGAGAATGTAGAAGTTGGCTTTAGCTTGGGATTGGGATGAGTAGGAAGCATAGGATTCCGTGGTGCTGATGAGAGAATATAAAATGAGTGGCCACTGGTCTAAGTTGGTAGGTGGAGAAGTCAAACCTGGAGGTGGGGTTTATAGACTGAGGGGAAAAAAGGAAACAAGGAATCCCCGCTGTGAGGTCAAAGAGATGTGTGGAGTAAGGGGATGGGAGGGCCAAAGGGTGGGAGGTTTGATCAAAGAAGGGAATATGTGAGGGCCGCAGGGAAAGAAATATTCCCTCCAAAGCCAGAGCAGAGCTTGGTGAAATGACACTGAAAACTGTTCTCCATGAGAAGCCCAAGCCCAAAGCAAAGCCCATCTAAATACCACCACTACTGCCAACAACTGTAATAATAATTGTCAATGTTTATGAACATTTGCTGCTATCTGTAGTAGGGATTTGGTCAACCGAGACAATATGCATTTCTTAGATCACTGGTTTTCAACCATGGCTGCACACTGTAATTACCTGAGGAACTTTAAAAAATATTGGTGCCTGGTTGTACCACAGTGATTTTTATTTAATTGGTCTGGGGTACAACTGTGGCATCTATTGGTCCTCTGGAAAGGTGTGTAGGTATGAAAGTTACTGCTTTGATTGTTAAGATGAGGAAACTGGGGCTTAGAGAGGTTACGTAATGATTTTAACTGGGGTCTCTTAGCCCCAGGAGCTGGGACTCCTAACCATCAAAACATTTTCCTTCTTTAGAAAATTCTACAGGCTCAGCTGTACCAGGCCTGCCTCTTTCCTATCATATTTTTGATGGTTGTCAGACTTCCCAAGACTGAAAATCCTTAAGTGGGAAAAAATTGGGCGGGAGGTGCAATGGAGACACCAGGCTCTAGCCATTTTCAGCCTAACTGGTGTTATTTGTCCCTATCATATATCTCAAGGTGATAAATAGAGCATATTAGCTTCCCAGTGGACAGGCCTCAGGGCCACTTGATACGTGTGGACAGGGCCTTGAAGCCACTTGAGTAACTTCCTCCTGACCACAGCTTTTCAAAGGTGACAGAGCTGAGACCTAGAACTGTCTAGAGTTAAAAAGCATTGTTACTCAACCTCAAAACACAGCCCATTTTGCTCAGAACCTGTATTCCTTAAACAAGAGTGTGTGTATTTCAAAGCCTAGGCTAAATTTGGGTGTTGGTGGTAAGCTTCTTCCACTGTCCCCTGCTGTTTTGTATTCTGCATTCACCTGATTCTTCGTGCTACTGTGTAGGTGTCAGTCTAATTCCATGAACACTTATTAAGTACCTGTCTCGTGCCCAGAGGAGCTCCAGATGGTGCAAACAGTTAACACACTCAGCTGCTAACCAAAAGGTTGCAGGTTCAAGTCCAACCAAAAGTACCTCAGAAGAAAGGCCAAGAGAGCTACTTCCAAAAACCACCCATTGAAAACCCTACGGAGCACAGTTCTGCTGTGACACACATGAGGTTGCTATGAGTTGGAGTCAATTTGATGACAGATGGTTGGTTTGTGCCCAGATTCTGGGCATGGCGGCCATTGCTGGGGAGACGAGGGTGGATAGAGCACGTTCTCAGGCCTTGTAACCGCCTATGTTAACCCTGCTTCATAATGTTGGTTAATTACTGCAAGAGAGTCACAGTCTACGGGGGCTAAAACTGGGAGCAGAGAAGCAGGAGAATGTGTTTAGGTAGACTTTGAGAAAACAGATGGGATTTCGGCAGGTGGAGATGAAGACAGCTGGCTCAAGTCAGACAGAAGAGTATAACCAAGGGGTGGAGGTACATGAGGATGTGTTCATGGGCAGTAAAGTTCCACTGGAATACAGGGTATGGCTAAGACAGCAAGGAGAGATGGGATGGCAATGTAGGTTGGAGCACTGAGTAATGACCTTTAAGAGTTAGGAGGCTGTAAGTAATTCGGTGGACACTGGGGAACCATGGAAGGTTTTGAGGCGAAGAGTGATGAGATAGAACCTGGGCTTTAGGGAGATTGATCTGGCAGCCCTGTGAAGTATTAATTGAAGTGGAAAAGAAGAGGATGAAGAAACACTAGTTAGACTCTGGTTATCCAGTAGTAAACCAGGACTCCGTGAAGTGGAGAAAGGATGGAAGCTTCTAATGCAGGGCATTGTTAGATGTAAACTGACTGCATGAAGGTGAGCTTCCTTCTCAGGAGCAGAGGGCAGTGATGTCGTTCATAGGAAAAGGCCTGTAGAGCAGAGAAACTGCCTTGCAAGAGAAGGTAGTGGGCTGTGTCTTAGTCGTGGTTCATTTCCATGTGGACTTGGTACCAAATTCAGGTGGGGATGAATCCAAAACCAAAAACCGGAACCCACTGCTGTTGAGCTGATTACAACCCATGGCAACTCCACATATTACAGAGTAGACTTGCACCTCGGCTTTTCTGGGCGGTGATCTTTACAGAAGCAGATCGCCAGAGATTTCTTCTGTAGCACCGCTGGGTGAGTTCAAGCTGCCAGCCTTCTGGTCAGTCCAGACGGGTAGAAGTGATGTCCTGAATCCAGGAGAAGGTCACACCTAGAGACCTGGCACGCTGTTCATGCTCCAGGAGCAAGGAATGGCTTTAAGAAAGACAGTGTGAGGAAAGAAGGCTGGAGGGCAGAAGTCTGAGGAGCATCTTCAGAAGAGAGGACAGGGGAGCTATAGGTAGGATCCAGGGAACCACAAGTCAAGCAACATCGCCAATGTCCTAGGAGAGGGAGAAGCAGAGACACCAACCACAGGACACGTGTCCATTGCCTTGTTTTCATCATCTCCTTTAAATCTATTTTCTATATTCTATGCTTCTTTACTCCCACGTGTCTGTCAGTTTGTCGTACTCTGGGGGCTTGTGTGTTGCTGTGATGCTGGAAGCTATGCCACCAATATTCAGATACCAGCAGCAATGGTGTTGCATTCATCATCAAAAAGAATGTTTCAAGATCTATCCTGAAGTACAACGCTGTCAGTGATAGGATAATATCCATATGCCTACAAGAAAGACCAGTTAATACGACTATTATTGAAATTTACGCACCAAACTCTAGAGCCAAAGATGAAGAAGTAGAAGATTTTTATCAGCTGCTACAGTCTGAAATTGATTGAACATGCATTGGTAATTACTGGTGATTGGAATGCGAAAGTTGGAAACAAAGAAGAAGGATCAGTAGTTGGAAAATATGGCCTTGGTGATAGAAACAATGCCAGAGATTGAATGATAGAATTTTTCAAGACCAACGACCTCGTAATTGCAAATACCTTCTTTCACCATTGTAAACGGCAGCTATACACATGGACCTCGCCAGATGGAACACACAGAAATCAAGTTGACTACATCTGTAGAAAGAGACGATGGAAAAGCTCAACATCATCAGTCAGAACAAGGCCAGGGGCTGACTGTGGAACAGACCATCAATAGCTCATATGCAAGTTCAAGCTGAAAGTGAAGAAAATCAGATCAAGTCCATGAGAGCCAAAGTATGACCTTAAGTATATCCCACCTGAATTTAGAGACCATCTCAAGAATAGATTGGACGCATTGAACACTAGTGACTGCAGACCAGAAGAGTTGTGGAATGACATCAAGGATATCATCCATGAAGAAAGCAAGAGGTCACTGAAAAACAGAAAAGAAAGAAAAGACCAAGACGGATGTCAGAGGAGGCCCTGAAACTTGCTCTTGAGGATCGAGTAGCTAAAGCAAAAGGAAGAATTGATGAAGTAAAAGAACTGAACAGAAGATTTCAAAGGGCCTCTCGAGAAGACAAAATAAAGTATTATAATGACATGTGCAAAGAGCTGGAGACAGAAAACCAAAAGGGAAGAACACGCTCGGCGTTTCTCAAGCTGAAAGAACTGAAGAAAAAATTCAAGCCTCGAGTAGCAATAGTGAAGGATTCCATGGGGAAAATATTAAATGACGCAGGAAGCATCAAAAGAAGATGGAAGGAATACACAGAGTCATTAAAACAAAAAGATTTAGTGATATTCAACCATTTCAAGAGGTGGCATATGATCAGGAACCAATGGTACTGAAGGAAGAAGTCCAAGCTGCTCTGAAGGCATTGGCGAAAAACAAGGCTTCCGAAATTGATGGAATATCAATTGAGATGTTTCAACAAACAGATGCTGCGCTGGAGGTTCTCACTCATCTATACCAAGAAATATGGAAGACAGCTTCCTGGCCAACTGACTGGAAGAGATCCATATTTATGCCTATTCCCAAGAAAGGTGATCCAACCGAATGTGGAAATTATAGAACAATATCATTAATATCATACGCAAGCAAAATTTTGCTGAAGATCATTCAAAAATGGCTGTAGCAGTATATGGACAGGGAACTGCCAGAAATTCAGGCCAGTTTCAGAAGAGGACGTGGAACCAGGGATATCATTGCTGATGTCAGATGGATCCTGGCTGGAAGCAGAGAATACCAGAAGCATGTTTACCTGTGTTTTATTGACTATGCAAAGGCA
Source organism: Elephas maximus indicus (assembly GCF_024166365.1). Classification (NCBI taxonomy): domain Eukaryota; kingdom Metazoa; phylum Chordata; class Mammalia; order Proboscidea; family Elephantidae; genus Elephas; species Elephas maximus. The sequence goes on from NC_064834.1 coordinate 10,316,714, forward strand.
TTCGACCGTGTGGATCATAACAAATTATGGATAACACTGCGAAGAATGGGAATTCCAGAATACTTAATTGTGCTCATGAGGAACCTTTACATAGATCAAGAGGTGGTTGTTCGGACAGAACAAGGGGATACTGATTAGTTTAAAGTCAGGAAAGGTGTGTGTCAGGGTTATATTCTTTCACCGTACCTATTTAATCTGTATGCTGAACAAATAATCCGATAAGCTGGACTATATGAAGAAGAACGGGGCATCAGGATTGGAGGAAGATCCATTAACAACCTGCTTTATGCAGATGATACAACCTTGGTTGCTGAAAGTGAAGAGGACTTGAAGCACTTCCTAAAGAAGATCAAAGACCACAGCCTTTAGTATGGATTACCCCTCAACATAAAGAAAACAAAAATCCTCACAACTGGACCAATGAGCAACATCATGATAAATGGAGAAAAGATTGAAGTTTTCAAAGATTTCATTTTACTTGCATCCACAATCAAGAGCCATGGAAGCAGCAGTCAAGAAATCAAAAGACACATTGCATTGGGCAAATCTGCTGCAAAGGACCTCTTCAAAGTGTTGAAGAGCAAAGATGTCACCCTGAAGACTAAGGTGCGCCTGACCCAAGCTATGGTATTTTCAATCACATCATATGCATGTGAAAGCTGGACAATGAATAAGAAAGACTGAAGAAGAGATGATGCCTTTGAATTGTGGTGTTGGTGAAGAATATTGAATATACCATGGACTGCCAAAAGAACGAACAAATCTGTCTTGGAAGAAGTGTGGCCAGAATGCTTCTTAGAGGCAAGGATGACGAGACTGCATCTTACATACTTTGGACATGTTGTCAGGAGGGATCAGTCCCTGGAGAAGGACATCATGCTTGGCAGAGTACAGGGTCAGCGGAAAAGAGGAAGACCCTCAACGAGGTGGATTGACACAGTGGCTGCAACAATGAGCTCAAGCATAGCAACGATTGTGAAGATGGCGCAGGACTGGGCAGTGTTTCGTTCTGTTGTGCATAGGGTCGCTATGGGTTGGAACCGACTTGACGGCACCTAACAACAACAACAATGCTTCTTTATAGGCCACCAAGTTAAATACCAAGTTAAATGTGTATATATGTATATATATATATATATATATATATATATATATATATATACACACATACACACACACACCACGTCACACACACTTTTACCACACTCCCCACACATACACATCACATCACACACACACCACATCACATGCTCGCGCACACACACGCACACACACGGCTCCTGCAGCACTCTGTGACCCTCAGCCACGGTTAGACTAAATGAATGTCCACATATAAGCAGGTGCTATTCTTTATCTGCAGTTGAGCAAAGGTTAAGTGCCTCGAGTGGGGAATGACATATTCTTTGGAAGTATGGCAGCAGTCTTTGGAGAGATAGCATTAATTGGGGGCACAGTGTGTACCTTCCCCATCCTAGAGTTTCAGATAGCTACCTTTTACTGTTCTAGAGAAGAAAACTGTGATTTCTGTTTTATCTTGGGTTGAGACAATGTGAATAAGGATCTTTAAGTTACTGGATGACAGAGTCAGGATTAAAAAGGACCTTCCTAAGCTGGAACTTTGGGACCAAACCCACAGGATGGAATTTAATGAGGACAACTGAGCATTAAGGTTCAAATACTTGCTAAAGGCAGGCTGACCTATCTTTAATATAAGCTGATGATTCATTAATGCGGTCTCAAACCTTGTTCATAGAAGTGCAGTTTGTTTTGAGCTGTGATTCTTTCATCCTGGTCTGTCTGAGGAGGAGTGTGGTAAGATCTATGAAGATTTGAAGGAAGTAGTTGACAGACAAAATAATGTTGCCAAGAGGACAGCCAGAATGGTGAAATGCCTGGGAAACGTGGCTAAGTGGTTGAGAGAGCAGAGCTAGCTGACTCAAAGGGCCATTTTGACTTTTGCTCCATTGGACAAAACCAGGACCAACGGCTAATGATTAAAGACAACCAGATCTTAGCCCAGTGTAAGGAAGACATTTCCAGAATAGAACAGGCTTTCCAAAAATGCGGCAAGGGTCCCATCACGATGTGCCCATTTGCCAAAGGAAAGTTACTAAAATGCTCTTTGTGATGGGAGCAAGAGTCAGTTAGATGAGCTCCGTGGGCCTTTATAGCTGAGGGTCCCTGGTATTTTCTGGATTTTTATTACGTAGGATCTGTGTTTTATGTGCTCCACATTCTTCTCCAGAGGAAGAGCTGTGGCGTTTGGCGAGATTGAGGTTATGGCTTTTTCAGTGGAGGTGTTCATATCCTTCCTGGATGGTGCTGTCTTTGTGTCTAAGATGAAGAGCGGTGGCGTTGAGATGAGCCCGTGCACATCTGGCTTCTCCGTTAGTTTGACGGACCACCCCCATCTTCAACTCCCACATCACCCTTCAACACCTGCCCTTTCCAGTTTTCTCCTGCTGCAGCTCCTCCAGGCCTCTCTTCCCTCACACCCAGGCTGCTCCAGCCCTCTTGCAAGCTCACCCACACACACATCCTCACACATTCTCCCTCCCTGAAATCAGAGAGGCATTTTTTCCAGCTGCTCCCATATAACATTTCATTACTACAGTATTCTCTCTCAATTTTGAAATGGCAGTGAGGGAGAGGCCATTTCTCTTTATACCCAACTGCATGAACAAAGCTCCATGCTGAAATATTTTTCTTCAGTGGTAACTGAAACTGCGGTTGGCTTCCGTCCCAAAAACCAGGAAGACAATTATACTTAACTGTTTAGAGATTTATAAATACCACACCAAAGTAGCCTCTAGGTAGTAACTTTAGATACCCAGCCCAATAATTTTCTTTTATTGGTTTGTGATTTAGATCTTCTTTTGAGTCCTCTGTAATAAGAGTAGTACATTTCATTAAAAGAGCTTACTAAACAATAAAGAAAAGCTGGCTTAGGGCTGAGAGCAGGTCTTGGGTACAGAGAGGGGCCTGCCCTGTTACATTTCTTCTGTGGACATCGCCAGAAGACCCTCTCAACACAATGCTGCAAATGTATTGCAGGAAAGCAACAATTGCCGCTGTTTCCTAAATACTTAGGAGAAATTTCCCTACACAGCATATTCACCACGTGTCAGATCTTCTAAGAGCCATCTACTCTTCGGGTGGGAGATTCCTAGATGAAGAAGGGGGACAAGGAATAAACAACAGCAACTGTAACAGGAGATGGAGAAACTTAGTCTTCTTTCTGCACTTCTGAAATTTTTATCCCCTGTAAATGAAGAGGTGGCCAGTTAGCTGGTTAGAGCGTGGTGCTAATAAGGCTAAGGTTGCGGATTTGATCCTGCATAAGGGCCAAAGAAAGAAGTTGGTTTTCGAAACCCTGGTGGTGTAGTGGTTATGTGCTATGGCTGCTAACCAAAGGGTCGGCAGTTTGAACCCACCAGGCACTCCTTGGAAACTCTATGGGGCGATTCTACCCTGTCCTACGGGATCACTATGAGTCGGAATTGACTCTACAGCACTAGGTTTGGTTTTTTTTTTTTTTTTTTTGGTTTTTATAAATGAAGGGCTTTTTACTGGGTTTCTTGCAGGATGGATGCAAGGAAGAAAAAGTAAAAATGGATGAAATAATCTTTTTCTTCCAACTGTCTGCAGATCCAATGCACTTCTCCGCTTGGTCTTTGGGGACAACCGTAGTGAAGAGCAGCCTTAGCTCACAGACAGAAAATGGACGGGCGGTGGTGCTGGGGCTGGACTGTACTCGTCGTCTCAGGGCACAACTCTTCTCAGGAGTTGGCTCACTCCTTAAAACTTGTGTGTCTAGTTAAAACCCCTTGTTAAAAGTTGTCATGTAGTTTTTTCTCAGGTGAGCCACTCACTTAAAGTTGTCATCGAGTTGATTCCGACTCGCAGCGACCCCGTGTGTGTCAGAGTAGAGCTGTGCTCCGTAGGGCTTTCAGTGGCTGACTTTCCAGAAGTAGATTGCCAGGCCTTTCTTCTGAGGTGCCTCTGGGTGGACTCCAACCTCCAACCTTTTGGTTAGCAACTGAGCTTGTTAACTGTTTGCACCGCCCAGGGACTACCAGCCACGTGCTAGGCACATTCATATACTCTATCTTGTTTAATCTCCCTAACAGTCTTCTGAAGCACAGATTATTCTCTCCATTTTACAGATGAGAAAACTAAGGCTCAGAGAGATTAAACATCTTGCATGAAGCCTCATAGCTCGTCAGAAGCACAAAGAGTTGACTGCTGAACTGATTCCAAAGCCTACGCTTGTCTCAGCCCATGCATCTGTCCAATAAAAGAACTAGTGTTCTTCCCATGAGAATAGGCCTTAATCTGTGGTCTGCTTTTGAGGATCACGGATAAGTTCCCAGAGACAAACATTCAGGGATCAGAAAGCACTCAAGACATGCCAGCCTCATGCCTAAATTAATCCTTGGGCCCAAGGGGTTGGAGTTCATTTTGGATGTTTCCTATCTCCATGCATTCCCCTTTCTGTGTCCCTGGCCTTGCCTGTACCAACAGTGAGAGACACAGGATTCTTGGCCCACATCTTTCTTGCTGTGTCGATTGGACAGACAGAAGCAGAGTTGAGACAAGCATGCAGTATTCTGCTTAGCCTGCCTGTGTGAACACTGTAATTGCGTGAGCTTTTGTTTGTTTGTTTTTTCCGATTAATATGAGATTTGACTTTGGAACTGTCAGAAAAAAAGATGGAAAATTTGAGACCCAGCCATCGCTTTCTTTTGTCAAGAGATTTGCAAAATATTTCCAGTGTTTATCGACTCAATCCACTCTCCAGGTGGAGAAGGGAGTAGATGAGAACCAACAAAACATTCTAGCCCCTCCACGGTCCATGATCAGGCAGAAAGCTACACTCAGAAAATGCTCCAGTGAAGTTGTCCTATGGGAAGAAAGTACAGTTGGATAATCAGAGAAAGGTAAAGGAAAACTTGATACCCCATGGACTCTTTCAGGCCCTGATGAGATCCTAGATAAGGATGAATCAACCCACAGTTCTTTTCCTGAACATCAGTTTAGTTTATACCCTATGCCTGAGGTTAGTGTACCTCCTTTCTCCATGGTCCCTTCTGTCGTGGAGCTAATGGAATCTGTAGGCAAAAGTGACAGAGACCTAGAAAATAAATCGCATAGCCCAACTTGAACTCATATCCAACGTTATGGGCTTTGGAACATCCCAGAATACCTTGCAAAGTACATGGCATGAGTCATTTGTCATTTTTGAAGGCATGCATTCAGTCCATATGTTGGTGAAGGTAGCATGCATGCCTCAAGCTAACAAATGAGCCTAGCCAACCAGCCAATGCATTTTTGTCTTTACCCATCCTTTTATAGGCAAAAACTCATATGAAGTCCTAAAATCTTTATTTCTTTTTTTTTTAAAAGCAGCCCTGCAAAGAAGCCCACTGATTTATAAATGACTTTATTTCTAGATCGATAGAATAGTCAAGGATAAGAATGGTCCTGAAATGCTTCAGTTATCTTTCATGCAATGTTCTGGGGGGAAGTTATTCCCCAAATTCTAGAATATCGCCATAGTGGTTGCTGACATGTTGTTACAAATTTCCAGTAATGATTTTCTGCCAGATATTTTAAGTGCCATGTAAGTATTACCACACAGTGTGTTATGAGACGGCAGAGGTTGCTTTGGGCTCTGATAGTCAGGGGGAGGGCCCACAGTGTAAGTGGGACTAGAACTTGAAAACGGGTATGCTTATCGTAAGTAAAGGGGCTGAGAGGCACCTGGGAGAGGCCAAGGCTGAGGCTGAGATGGTGCATAAGCAGGAAAAGCCAAGTGTATTTCACAGTAGTTGCTTGGCCATGTGTCTACTAATGATTTAACCAAGGGGCTTAAAGAACTCAAGGCTTCAAAGGAAATGGCTGTTAAGTAAGGTCACTGTTAACTTAGATAGGCCCTCAAAAGAATGGACTGGTCTGTTGTCTTACTGACCTCTCCCACACCCACCAACTGTCACAAATATGTTCGATCTTGCTTAGATCAGTTCTTTACCCCTAGTAAACACACAGTAGATACCGTGGAATGAACGAGTGAATTATTTGATCTTGGTGTCTGCTGTTTACAGCCTGCTTCCTCTTACTTTGCCCAAATGAAATAAAGCAGCACAGTGTTGTTGTTATCATTCTTAGCTGCCATCCAGTTGGTCCCCAACTCGTGGCTATCCCATGCACAATGGAACGGAGCACTGCCTGGTCCTGCACCAGCCCCATGATTGGCTTCAGATCGAACTGTTGTGATCCATAGGGCTCTCACTGGCTGATTTTCAGAAGTAAATCACCAGGCCTTTCTTCCTCGTCCATTTTAAGTTTGGCTGCTGCACCGAAACTTGTTTAGCATTGTAACAAGACACAGGCCTCCACTGATAGATGGGTGGTGGCTGTACATGAGGTACACTGGCCAGGAATCAAACCCAGGTCTCCCACACGGAAGGCAAGAGTCCTACCACTGAACCCCCAGCACTCTCACATTAAAACAGCTCAATATTTTATTAAATACTTCCTCCTTTAACCATCCTTCAATTTATTTGACAGCTGGACACTGGGAAAGTGATTTAGAGATGAAAGACATTGAACTTGTCTGAAGGAGCCATGGCCAGATTAACTTACAGTCTCCCCAAGTCTTCTCTGTTGTAAATTGCCCCTTTCCTTTAAGCTTTACTACTACTGTGCTCATAGGATGGGCAGTTATGTAGTACTAGTCCAAGGCCTGAGGAGGCTGTAGGATTGAGACCTCCAAAGTTCAGTAAATGGCAGAAAACATCTCTTCTTTCTGCTCCAGGAAACTGAATGGTTCCCAAGAGCTTCTCTGGCCAAGTAGAGATGGACACTTCGCTCAGCACGAACTAGCAGATGGCGGGCTAACACTGGTCAGGAGGAATCAGCATATGGGTTTCGTTGCTCTAGTTTATGATGGTGGATCACATACATGGCTGCCAGAGAGATGATGCAGTCGAGGAGGGTCAAGAAACCAGATTTCAGATCCTAGCCTGTCAATCGTGTGTCATTTGACTTTGGATACACACACCCATGATTTTATTTTTTCATCTGAAAACTGAAAGTTGTTAAAGCAGCCCTACCCAAAGACCCTGAGGGACTAGGGTATAAATCCAAAGAGACGATGGCTACAGATAGGCTTTATATAGCAACAGGGGCTGTAGAAACAGCACTGTGCAGTCAGATTTAATCATGATGCATCTAGACTCTGGAACAGACAGCTTGGGTTTGAACTCCAGCTCTGCCACTTCCTAGCTGTGTAACCCTGGGAAAGCTATTTAACCTCTCTGTGCCTCAGTTTTCTGATTGAGAATAATAATTTTATCTGGCTCACTGAGTTTCTGGGAGAATTAAAGAAAATACAGGGCTTTCCCTAGTCCATATAATACCTTCATGTGAGTTAGAAAAAGTTACATCTTTCTCAAGATGCTTTACTTTCATCTGCTGAAAAATTATCATAATATACTGATTATGTTTGAACAATATACCTTTCAATCATCTTCTAGGAAAAATGTTGTAATAAATTTACAATTCCCTGATATGTGTAATCCGCACATAGATTAGGCCATTGTGCAGTGCCCAACTTACACAATTGCCCATGGCAGCCCTGAGTTAATGGGTATAGAGCACCCAGGATATAGTTAGAGATGAAGACAAGTTGGCTATTTTTGTTGTTGTTACTGGCAGTTTTACCATTTTCTCTCATTTGCCCAAACAAATAACAATTGATAGTATCTTTGTACTCTGCAGCCAGAATTACTGTTGGCTCTGCTTATCCATAGCTATGCCTAGAACACAGATGATAGTGGAAACCAGTACACCTTTGGGAGGTGAACAGTCCAGGTAAGGTAGCTCCACAAAAACTGTTAGAGGAGTTGAGGAGGAACTGAGGCAGACTGACAGTGGCCACTGGGATATTTCCCTCAGTAGACAGGCCAGCATAGCTCTACACTATGAAGCAAAAACAGGCTAGGCGTCCGACAGCTCACCGACAGGGAACCTCATGGACATCCATTCTATGGCAGTTGGTTATGGCTGGAGCCCTGGTGCTTGGGGTGGAATGATACCAATCCAGAATTGGTACTGGTAGAGCCGGGCCCATGCCGCTCCTTCTAGATGGCAGGCGGCACATGGTTTCCCTCCTTTGTGTCATTCCCCTCAAAAGACTGATTTTGACTCTTAGCCTGGAGACCTGTAGCATATTAGTTCTTAATGGAGACTGGGGGGTCTTGAACCCATTTAAATGTCTAATAGAAGCAATGGGTCTTCTTTCTGTTCCTCTTCTCTACTCCACCATAGATGTATGCAGAAATTTTTGATACAAATTCAAGAGATTTACCTAGCCCAACAGTTTTCAACCTTAGCTGCACATGGCAATAACCTAGGGAATTTTTAAAATTCTCAATACGCAGGCTACACCACAAACCAATTAAATCAGAATCTCTGGGAGTAGGACACAGACATCAGCAATTCCAACGTGAGCCCAAGTTGAGAAGCAAAGGCCTAGCCCCTTCTTTACCTGTCAGAGATCTCTGACCCTCCTATGAGAGCTACTGATTCACTGAGCATAAATCTCTAGAACTGGCAGCCTCCTCAGGGTGATTACTGGGAAGTTCGGAAGGCATATAGTGGGCATTACATAATGCAGGATATTTGAGGGATGAACCTTGGCTCACAAACTTCCAGGTGGTTTCCAGTTTTGCACCATCCCCAGAGAGCAGGGAAGATAAGCCAGTGCAGTGTCCACTTGAGACATCAAGGCAGCATAGAAAATGAAAGAATTTTGAAGATCAATCAGACCATGAGTTTAAAGGCAAGTAAGGAAGGTAAATAATGAGAACATCAGGGTTGAGGTTTCATACTTAATCTATAAACCCACTTTTAATAGGCCCCTAGGTGATTATAAATTCACGGTGGCTTTCTTTTTATTGGGATTATTTGCTGCAGGCCACATTCCTGAAGGAACCCTTCCTTCCTCTTATGGAGGTGTGTCTTATTTATTTGTTTATTTATTTACATTTAGGATACTGAAGAATTAAAAAAAAAAAAAAGGACCTGCCTTTTTATGGGCATTAATTATACACCATACAAGGAAGCAGTTGCCTCTGTGTTATGAAATATTAAATCAAAATGCTTCCTGTTCCCAGATGTCCCAGAGATAAATACAGCAGTATTTTGAAGCCCCTCTTGGAGCTGTTTTGCCTGCAAATTTATAGTTTTGTCTCCATTTTCAGAAAGGCCTGTTTTCGGTGACGTATAGCACTCTAGGTAGTTTTTAAGGAGCAAACTCCTCTGGAGTTGCCCGTGTCGGCAACAACTCTTATGTAGATGGCACACGAGGGATGGCGTGTTGATCGGCTCCTTTAAGATGACAAATGGGCCAAGAGTGTTATTGTCTTTGATTGCATGCCTTACATCATCTGTATGGAGGAATAAGAGGGCCATACTTTATCTTTAGCCATTTTATAAATATTTAAGTCTGTATAGTTGCCTAAAGATATTAAAGCATATTTTACAGTAGTCAGAATATAAATATTATATATAGCACAAGATACCAAAGTAGTTTAATGAATTCATAATTTTTAGTTCACTTTTATTGGAATGTGTTTTATGTTCCAAAAGTTCCATTTAAAGAATAAGATACCATTTTGCTCCCGTACAACACACCAAGCGTTGGCCAGCGTTATGGGGTCTCAGTTCCAGTGTCGGTGGAAGCTACCATTAGGAGGCAGCGAGGCAGGAAGTCGGGGCCGTGGGATACATAGCCTCAATCTCTATGTTTAAAAAATATATAAATAACTTTTTTGAAATCAAATTTTATTAGTTTTCGGTGAGAGTTTACACAGCAAGCAAGGTTCCCACTTGACAATTTGCACACAAATTGTTCAGTGACATTACATTTATCACCATGTGTCAACAATCACTTTAATTGTGTTCTGTTTGTTCCCTTTCCAGTACTCTAGTTTTCCTGCCCTCTTTGTGCTTTTGAGTAATTGTTGACCTTTTGGCCTCATAGGGATGGTTTTTAAGTAGGGCAGCGATCTTAAGGATTGTTGTCGTTAGGTGCTGTAGAGTCAGTTCCGACTCATAGCGACCCTGTGTACAACAGAACAAAACACTTCTTGGTCCTGCACCGTCCTCACAATCTTTTGAGCCCATTGTTACAGCCATTGTGTCAAACCATCTTGTTCAGAGTCTTCCTGTTTTTCGCTGACCAAGCAAAATGTCCTTCTCCAGAAACTGGTCCCCCTGATAACACTTCCAAAGTATGTGAAATGAAGTCTCGCGGTCCTCACTTCTAAGAATCATTCTGGCTATATTGCTTCAAAGCCAGATTTTTTCGTTCTTCTGGCAGTCCCTGGTGTATTGCATATTCTTTGCCATCACCACAGTTCAAAGGCATGAACTCTTCTTCCATCTTCTTTATTCATTGTCCAGCTTTCAGGTACGTGTGAGGCAATTGAAAGTTTCATGGCTTGTGTCAGGCACAGACTCTGGTGGGACAGCTATGGCTGTTAACCAAAAGGTCGGCGGTTCATATCCACCAGGTGCTCCTTGGAAACCCTATGGGGCAGTTCTACTCTGTCCTGTAGGGTCTCTATGAGTCAGAATCAACTGTATGGCAACAGGTTTGGTTGGCCCTCAAAACAACTTCTTTGTTTTTTAACGCTTAAAAGAGGTCTTTTGCAGCAGATTTGCCTAATGAAATATGTCATTTGATTTTTTGACTTCTGCTTCCATGTACGTTGATTGTGGATCCAAGTAAAATGAAATTCTAGACAACTTCAGTTTTTCCTCTGTTTATTGTGATGTTGCTTATTGGTCTAATTGTGAAGGTTTGTTTGTTTGTTTGTTTGTTTTTCATGTTGAGGTATGATCAGTACCCAGGAATTCATCTTCCAGGACTTTATCAGACAATGATCCACTGCTGTTCATAAAGTTAACACTGGCCAAGTGTTTTAGAAGTAGATCACCAGATCCTTCCTCCCAGCGTGCCTTAATCTGGAAGCTCCTTGAAACCTGTCCACCATAGGTGACCCTGCTGATATTTGTAATACCAGTGGCATAGCTTCCAGCATCACAGCAACACGCAAGTCACCCCAGTATGACAAACTCTCAGATGAGTGGTAGATCGTACAAGTAACATCCTTTATTTTGTGTGTCACTCTGTTATTTTGCTAAAAGGTGACCTTGGGATAGGCTCGGTTTGAGGTTTAAAGACTGTCTCAGGGCAGTAGTCTCAGGGAGTCCTCTGGTCTCTACTGTTCCAGTTCTTCTGGCTTCTTCTTTCTTTTTTTTTTTTTTTTACAAGAATTTAAGTTCTGCTCTGTATTATTCTCCCATCCTATCCCTGACCGGCTGTTGTGATCCCAGTCAGAATGGTCAGTGGTGGTAGGTGGACACCATCTGGTTCTTCTGGTCTCAGGGTAGATGAGGTTATGGCTCATGTAGACTTGTTTCTTCTCTGAGCTCCTGGTGAGTAGACACCCATATTTGTATCTTAGATGGCTGCTAGCAAGCTTTTAAGTCCCCAGATGCTACTCACTTCACTAGGATACAGATCATGATTTTTGTGGACTGTGTTATGCCATTTGACTGAGTTGTCCCATGAGACTACCGTCCTAAGTCTTCAAACCCAGAAAACCACTGTGGGAAGGTAATTGGTTATGTCCGAGTATCCATATTTGTATCTTCAGTGAGTATACGTACCTGCACCCACATATTTGTATTTACATGTATCCTGGTGGCGTAGTGGTTAAGTGCTACAGCTGCTAACCAAAAGGTCAGTAGTTCAAATCAGGCGCTCCTTGGAAACTCTATGGGGCAGTTCTACTCTGTCCTATAGGGTCGCTATGAGTCGGAATTGACTCGACGGCAGTAGGTTTTAGGTTTTATAGATACTTCCAGGAACCCTGATGGTACAGTGGTTAAAGTGTTCAGCTGCTAACTGAAAAGTCAGAGGTTCTAATCCACCAGTTGCTCCACAAGGGAAAGATGTGGCAGTCTGCTTCTGTAAAGATTTACAGCCTTGGAAACCCTAGGGGGCAGTTCTACTCTGTCCTATAGGGTCACTATGAGTCAGAATTGACAGATGGCAGTGGGTTTTTTTTTTTTTTTTTATATAGGTACTTCTATCTGTTCTCACCTATGGGTGTACCTGTGCCTATCCATATACTAATTTGCCTATACCCATCCATATGTGTTTAAACACTCTTTTTTACTTTGGCTGTGCTGTGCTCACTACATTTATAGTTGGTGCCATTTTTCCCATTGTGAAAAATAAGAAGTCTTTATGTTCTAAAGTATACTTTCTCCTCTCCCTTCCTCTCCCTGCTAACTGCCAGTTAACATCGGTCTCTCTATCTTGATCTATTCTTTGCATCTTATAAAAGAGGAGTCGTACAACATTTGTCCTTATATGCTTGACTTATTTCACTCAGTATTATGCCCTCCAGGTCTGTCCATGTTATAAGGTGTTTCATGGACTTATTATTGTTTTATGGCTGCTTAATATTCCATTATATGTATGTACCACAGTTTGCCTATCCATTCATCAGTTGATAGGTACTTCCGTTGTTTCCATTTATTTGCTGTTGTGAATAAATTAGCGATGAACATAGGTGTGCATATGTCTGTTCGTGTCATTATTTTTAGGTCTCTGTGAGTCAAAAAAAAAATTTTTTTTTTTTTATGAATCAACTTGACAGCAACAGGTTTGGTTTTTGTTTTTTTTTTTTAAGGGTGTGTACAAAAAAAAAAAAAAGTTTTTTTTTTTTTTACCTAGGAGTGGAATTGCTGGGGTGTATGCCTAGAAGTGGAAACCCTGGTGGCGTAGTGGTTAAGTGCTATGGCTGCTAGCCAAAGAGTCAGCAGTTCGAATCCGCCAGGCACTCCTTGGAAACTGTGGGACAGACAATTCTACTCTGTCCTATAGGGTCACTATGAGTTGGAATTGACTCAGCGGCACTGGGTCTGGTCTGGTATGCCTAGGAATGGAATTGCTGGGGTGTATACCTAGGAGTGGAATTGCTGGATCATAGGGTAGTTCTGTTTCTAGTTTTTTGAGAATCTCATGTCATATGATTTTCCATAGCAGTTGTACCATTTTACAGTCCCACTAGCAATGGATAAGGATTCCAATCTATCCACATTCTTGTAGACATTTGTTATCTGTTTTTTATGTCAGTTCCATTTTAGCTGGGGTAAGGTAGTATCTCATTGTAGTTTTGATCTGCATCTCTCTAATGGCTAACGATCATGAACATCTTTTCGTATGTTCGTTGGATGCTTGGATGTTGTCTTAGTTATCTAGTGCTGCTATAACAGAAATACCACGAGTGAATGGGTTTAACAAAGAGAAATTTATTCCACACAGTTTAGGAGGCCAGAAGTCTGATTTCAGGGCGAATTCAAGGCTTTCTCCCTTTGTTATCTCTGAGGGAAGGTCCTTGTCATCAGTCTTCCCCCCGGTCTAAGAGCTCCTCAGTGCAGAGACCCTGGGTCCAAAAGACACGCTCCACTACTGGCTCTTCTTTCTTGGTGGTAGAAGGCTCCTCCCGTCTCTGCTCACTTCTCTCTTTTATATCTCAAAATATATTGACTCAAGATATAACCTAATCCTTTTTTTTTTTTTTTATAGATTACGTCCTGCCTTATTAACATAACTGCCTCTAATCCTGCCTCATTAACGTCATAGAGGTTAGGATTACAACACATAGAATAAATACATCAGATCACAAAATGAAGGACAACCACACAATACTGGGAATCATGGCCTAGCCAAGTTGACACACATTTTGGGGGGGACACAATTCAAGCCATAACAGAAGTCCTCTTTGTTGAAGATCCTGTTCATGTCCTTTGCCCATTTTGTGATTGGGTTGTCTTTTTGTTGCTGAGTTGTTGCAGTTTTCTATAGATTTTAGAGATTAGACCCTTATTGGGTAAGTCATTTCCAAAGATTTTTTAACCCAGTCTGAAGGCTATTTACTCTTTTAATAGAGCCTTTTGTGTATGATGAACATATGTTTTTAATTTTTATGAGGTCTCATTTATCTATTTCTTCTTCTTCTGTTAATGAATTTGGTGTAATGTTTGTTATCCTATTTTTATAAAAGGTTATGTCCCATTGTTCCCTCTCTATGTTTTCTCTCAGGAATTTTATGGTGTTAGGTTTACCATTTAGGTCCTTGATCCATTTTGTGTTAGTTTTTGTGTGTGGTGTGAGGTATGGGGTCTGTTTCATTTTTCTGCCAGTGGAAATTCAGTTTTGCCAGCTGTTTCTGTACCACTAATTGGACCTTGACTCCTTGTCAAAAATCAGTTGTCCATAGATGGCTAGGTTTAATTCTGAGTTCTCAGTTCTAGTCCACTGGTCTATATGTCTATCATTGAACCAATACCAGGATGTTTTGATTATAGTGGCTGTATAGAATGTTTTGAGATCAGGGAGTTTGAGGCCTCCTGCTTGGTTCTTTTTCTTCAATATTGCTTTGGCTATTCAAGATTTCTTTCCTTTGCATATGAAGTTGGTCATTAGTTTTTCCATTTCAGTAAAGAACGTCGTTGGGATTTGTATTGGAATTGTGTTATATATGTAGATCATTTTAGGTAGAACTGACATTTTGACATATTAAGTCTTCCAATCCATGAGATGGGATATCTTTCCATTTTTGTAGGTCTCTTTTACTCTCTTTAGTAGCATTTTATAATTTTCATTGTGTATGTCTTTTGTGTCCCTGCTTTTATTTACCCTGCAATGTGGCTAAATTCTTGCATTAGTTCCAGCAGTTTTCTTGTGGAATCTTTAGGGTCTTCTATGTGTAGCATCATGTCATCTACAGATAGAGATAGTTTTAGTTTCTTCCTTTCTAATTTGAATACCTTTTATTTCTCTTTCTTGTCTTATTGCTCTGGCTAGGACTCCCAGTACAAGGTTGAGTAAAGGAGATGATAAGAGGCATCCTGTCTCCTTCCTGTTATCAAAGTGAAGGCTTTCAGCCTTTCTCTGTCAAGTATAACCCTTTAGTGATTCATGGAACATACAGCATCCCACTCACTTTATATGCCTCTGGATTTCTTTGGGATTATACTTTTCCCACTGGAAGTATTTGCTTTTTTCCAGTGTGGACTTGTGTAACGGTGAAAGGTTAAAGAAACATTCATTGAAGCAAAATAGCTTGGGTATTAGGCAAAACCAGAGGTGCCTTGCATACCCAAATGAAAGGAACCTGCAATAAAGTCTACTACCCAAGACTTGTGAGCCAGGCGGGCTCCCACAAATCATACATTTTCACATAATATTCCTCAAAACCTATATTACCATCTAAAAATTTCAACATCCTCAATGACCCCACATGCACTCCACTACTGAAAACACATGGTAATCAACAAAAAATTCAAAACAGAAAATAATTGGGTCTCGAAAGAGATAATGTTGGCTGTTGGTTTTGCATATATACCCTTAATTATGTTGAGAAGTTTCTCTTTTATTCCTATTGTGCTGAGAGTTTTTATCAGAAAAGTATATTGAATTTTATCCAATGCCTTTTCTACATCAATTGATACAATCATATGGTTCTTTCTCTTTGTTTTATTTATGTGTTAGATTATATTTATTGATTTCTAATGTTGAACCACCCTTGTAATCATGATATGAATCCCATTATATCGAGGTGGATGACAGATACGTGTGTGTATATATATATATATATGTTGCTGAAGTCTGTGGCTAGAATTTTGTTCAAATTTTTTGCATCTGTGTTCATAAGGGATATTGGTCTGTAATTTTCTTTTTCGTGTGATTACTTTTCCTCATTTAGGTATCAGGATTATGCTGGCTTCCTAGAAAGAGTTTAGTAGGGTTCTTCTCCATTCTATGTTATTGAAGAGATTGAGTAGGATTGGTATGAATTCTTCTCTAAATGTTTGGTAGAATTCTTCAGTGTAGTCATCTTGTCCTGGGCTTTTGTTGTTGTTGTTACTTTTTTTTTTTTGAATATGACATCTTCAATCTCTTCTTTTGTAATGCGTCTGTTTAAATGTTCTACCTGTTTGTCTTAGTTTGGGTAGTGTCATGGATTGAATTTTGTCCTCCAAAAATATGTGTATCAATTTGGCTAGGCCTTGATTCCCAGTATTGTGTGATAGTTCACCATTTTGTCATCTGATGTGATTTGTAAATCCTATCTCTATGTTGTTAATGAAATGGGATTAGTGGCAGTTATGTTAATGAGGCAAGAATCAATGTACAAGATTAGATTTTGTTTAAAGCCAATCTCTTTTGAGATATAAAAGAGAGAAGTGAACAGAGAGACAGGGGGCCTCATACCACCAAGAAAGCAGTGCTGGGAATAGAGTGTGTCCTTTGGACCCAAGGTCCCTGTGCCTGAGAAGCTCCTAGTCCAGGGGAAGATTGATGACAAGAACCTTCCTCCAGAGCCAACAGAGAGGGAAAGCCTTCCCCTGGGGCCGATGCCCTGAATTTGGACTTCTAGCCTACTACACAGTGAGAGAATAAACTTCTGTTATATTGAAGCCATCCACTTGTGGGATTTCTAGTAGCACTGAGTAACCAAGACAGGTTGGTAGTGTGTTTCTAGGAATTTGTCCATGTCATCTAGGTTTTTAAATTGTTGGAGTACAATTTTTCATAGTAGTCAGTTATGATCTTTATTGGATTGGTTGTAATGTCAGCAATTTCACTTCTTAATTTGGTTATTTACCTCTTCTGTTTTTTTGTTTTTTTGTTCTCTTTTGTCAATCTGGCCAGTGGTTGGTTTTATTGATCCTTTCAAAGAGCCAGTTTCTGGTTTTGTTGATTCTTTCTGTTGTTTTTCTGTTTTTTTTTTTCTGCCCTGATCTTTATTATTTCCTTTTTCTGGTAGCTTTTGGCTTCTTTTGGTCTTCCTTTCCTGTTTGTTCAAGTTGGCAGTTTATATTAATGCTTTTGGATCATTCATCTTTTTTAATGTAAGTATTGACTGTGATAAATTTCTGAGTACTGCTTTTGCTGTGTCCTAAAGGGTTTGATATGTTGTGTCTTCATTTGAGTCTAGGAATTTTTTTATTTCACTTTTGGTTTCTTCTGTGTTCCAGTAGGTTTTGAGTAGTGTGTTACACCTACTCCTCATGCATTGTCTCGTTATCCAACATCTCACGTTTATGACAATAGTAAAAAATCTACTCTCCAAATTTTACACATGAATGATGTACATCTGGCAGTAACACTGAGACAAGAGTAAAGCTGGCTGTGATGGTTAAGGTTACGTGTCATGTGTCAAATTGGCTGGGCCATGAATCTCAGTGGTTTGGCAGTTATGTAATGATGTAGTTATCCTCCATTTTGTGATCTGATGTGGTCATCCTCCATTGTCACATAATGCCAATTTCGGCATAATAACCTGGTCTTTGGACCCTAACTATGTCAATAAGTAAAAAATAAATAAATAAACATTATCACTGAGTTGATTCCAACTCATAGTGGCCCTATAGGAAAGAGTAGAACTGCCCCATATGTTTTCCAAGGAGCAGCTGGTGATTCGAACTGCTGACCTTTTGGTTAGCAGCCGTAGCTCTTAACTACTGTGCCCCCAGGACTCCTCAGTAAGTGAGGAGTGGATGTATTTAGTTTCCATGTATTTTTTTCCCCCTTATTTTTCCTGTTGATTTCTAGCTTCATACCATTGTGGTAAGAGAAGAGCCTCTGTATGACTTCAGTCTTTTTAAATTTGTCGAATTTGTTCTATTCTGGAAAATGATCCATGTGCACTGGGGAAGAATGTGTATTATTCTGATGCTGGGTAGAGTGCTCTATATATGTCCGTTAGATACAATTGGCTTATGTTTTTTTTTTAAAGTTCTCAGTGTCCTTAGTGATCTTCTTTTTAGATTTTCTGTCTATAATTGAAAGTGGTGTGTTAAAGTCCCCTACTATTATTGAGTTGTCTATTTCTCCTTTCATATTAGTCAGCATTTGTTTCATGTATTTTTCTGCATTGTTATTAGGTACATATATATTTATGTTTGTTATGTCTTATTGTTGGATTGACCCTTTTATTGTTATGGAATGTCCTTTATCTTCTTGTAATAAGTTTTGATTTAAAGTCTATTTTATCTGGTATCTGTATGGCCACCCCTACTCTTTTTTGTTTACTGGTTGGATGGAATATTTTTCGCCATCCTTTTGTTTTCAGTCTGTTTTTGTCTTTATGTCTAAGATGCCTTTCTTATATATAGCAAAAGGATGGACCATGTCTCTTTATCCATTCTGCCGCTCTCTGCCTTTTGCATGGGGCATTTAGACCATTTACGTTTAAGGTTATTACTGAAAATGAACTACTTACCTCACTCATTTTGCTATTTGTTTTTGAGTGTTTCATATCTTCTTTGTTTCTATTATGATTTTTCTATTTTTGTTTGTATTTGGCTGCCTCCTTGTGATGAGCCTTTTTGCTATCTTCCTTCTTTTCTTCTGGATGTTTCTTCTTGGTGATTTCTTAGTGGTTACCACATATGATACATTGTACAATTTATGGTTGCAACAACATTTAACATATGAACAATAGTTAACATATAACCTTAACATAGTAAGTCCATTCCTGTTATGTTTCTTCCTCCCCCATTTCTATTAGTGTGTCTCCATTAACATCAATATACAACCTATTTGCAATAAGTTTACTTTGTACTTATTTTTTACAAACTTGGTGTTGTACTTTTTGTGGAATTTAATTATTGAGTTTATTCTTCAAAAATATCATATACTTGGTCCTTATGATTGCCCATGTTGTTGCATTGTTTGGAGATCTCTCTCTTATTTTTTGTTTATTTATTTTTTTCTGTGTGTAGATAAGAGTGTTTACTTAATGCTCTTGCCTTTCCGTTTGGAGTACTCCCTTGAGTAATACTTGCAGAGCTGGTCTGGTAGTGACAAATTTCTAGAGCTTCTATTTTTGGGGGAATGTCTTGATTTCCCCCTCATTTTTGAATGACAGCTTTGCTGGGTAAAGAAATCTTGGCTGGCAATTGTTCTTGTTCAGCATTTTATATATGTCACTCCACTGTCTTCTGGCCTCTAGAGTTTCTGGGGAAAAATTTGCACTGATTCTTATGAAAGCCCCTTGGTATGTTATATTGAGTTTTTCCCTTGCTGTGTTCAGAATTCTTTCCTTGTCTTAGGTTTTCAAGAATTTTATTAAGATACGGTACAGTGTTGATCTTTTTGTGTCTCTTCTAACTGGGGATTGTGTAGCCTTCTGTATTTGCAGGCTCGGTTCTTTGTTCAGATCTGGGAAATTCTATCCTGGAAAATCGTTTCTATGCCTTTATTATTGTCATAGTGCTCTGGGATTCCAATAATTCTAATATTAAATTTCTTAAC
Organism: Elephas maximus indicus; assembly: GCF_024166365.1. Lineage (NCBI taxonomy): Eukaryota > Metazoa > Chordata > Mammalia > Proboscidea > Elephantidae > Elephas > Elephas maximus. The sequence goes on from NC_064834.1 coordinate 10,336,125, forward strand.
TGAATCTCTTATTTCCTTTTTTTTTTTTTACTTTGTTCTTTTCTCTTGTTTCTCTTGGAACTTGATAAGTTCATTTTTTTGTCTTTTAGTTCATTTACTCTATCTTCTATTTGTTCAACTCTATTGTTGAGTATTTCTCTTGCTTTTTCTAATTCAGTTGTTTTATTATTCAGTTCCAGTAGTTTTCTCTGGTTTTTTTGTGTTTGTTTTTTGTATGTTTTCAATTTCCTTGTTTTCTCATTTTGTTCCTCTGTGTGTCACCTGATGTCAGCTAGTTTGTTTTCTGGGTGCTTTTTGCTTTCTTTAAACATACTTAGCACTACAGTCTGAAGATTATCAATTCTTTGCATTAGTCTAACCTTCTTAGGAGAAATTTCCTCTTCATATTTTACTTTTGATTGGGCCTTCTTCTTTTGTGATTTTGTGTGTTTTACTATTTTTTCTTGAACTTGGGCCATTTTATTTTTTTACTTTAGATTTTGTATTCTGGTTTCTATGGGGAAATTTTCTGATTGGGCACCCTGGTGGTGCAGCAGCCAGGTGCCCAGCTGTCAAATGAAAGGCTGGGCCAGGGGAAAGATGTGGCAGGCCTGGAACCCCACAGGGCAGCTCCACTCTGCCCCACAGGGTTGCTACAAGTCAAAATTTACCCAGCAGCAGTGGCTTTGGTTTCTTCTCCTGAAAACCGCTAGAGGACACTCTTATCCTTAGTTTTTTTTTTTTCAGTGCTTATTGAGTTCTGGATAGTTGATCTCTGAAATTCAGTACACATGTGTAGGAAGGGGGGCTTATCTAGTCACAGACTCTGTCATAAGTGGTGAGGCTCAACTTCCCCGAGGCGAAGATGGGAGGGCTCCCTATATTTTACCCTCATGAGTGCCCCTTCACAGGCTCTCCTGCAGTGTCCCACTGTGAGCAGGGAGCTAGCCATTTTCCTCTGTGTCACTACTGACTGAAGTGTTCTCCTTACCATGCCGCCCTTGAAGTTCTTCTCGGTCCTAGTGCCTGTCCATCATGGGCCTCAGTGAGATTCAACAGCACTTTCTTGAAGTGTCATGGTTTCCCTTTGCCCCCTCCGAATTGCACTGCCCACGAAGTGCCACAGCCAAAATCTGTACCACATTTAAAAAATTGGGCAACAACTTCCTCAGATTAGCTCCCTTTCTGTGTTCCCTGTTTGGGGTGTTGCCCAGCCCTGTCCCAAAATGGCTGCAATGAGTGAGTGCTTGTGACATTAGTGGTTAGGTTCTCCCAGCTTCTGTGCCATCCATGCTTCTCCTTTCTCCTGCTTCTGGATTTACTCTGACTCTCCAATACCTCAGCTACCATCCTGAGTTCCGAGATCTTGGTTTGTGCCTGTTTTTATTTGTAGTTCAGTGGGTTAGTTGCTGGGGGAGAAATGGGAGCATCCACTCATTATGCCATCCTGCTCCACCTCCTCCATAATAATGCCTTGAATAAAAAATTTCAGTGCTTATTTAACTCAGAAAAGTATTCCAAAGAGAAAACTTTTTATAGCCCCTTGCCTCTTTTTTAAGGGAATTAATTTTAAAAACCAGGGTAAGAACCAAAAGATGTAGTTTTCAATGTCCCTGCCCTCCTCACTCCAGCTGCCTTTGTAAACACAAATGGAGACCCCTCTAGCCAATATACAGTTGTGATTTGGGGTCTTGATTTGGACAACAACTTCCCAATGCATCCTGAATATTTCTGCCTAAATTAAAGAGTTCCATGTTGCTTTTTTCTTTTCCTAAATGGAAAAGTTGACAGGGAGAATATTACTGAACGTCTTCTTAATTTTCCAGTGAAACATAAAGAGCTTCCTCTTTAATATTTCACAAAGTTTCTCTAGCTCCCAGCGGGAGTCCATGCTGGGTAATGTTTGCTAATTACCAACAACAAAACTAGACATACAATGCTGGTAAATTACCTGACCCTTTCTATTTTAATGAGACAACAAGGATTTCACAAAGTAATGTTGTTTCACTGGTTAATGGTGTCAGCAATGTTGTAATTGTGGGTTGAGACACATTAGCTGAACAACCACATGTAGGAAGGGCTTTCTCTCGACAAGCCCTTTGGAGATTAGAACCATATTATCATTAAACCTCTGTCATTTGCATGCTGCTAATCACTTACTTTATTATCCTGTGTATCCATTGTCTTTCTTTAATTGCTCTTTAAAATAAAATTAAAAATAGTTCTAAAGCCCACAATGGCTAGGATAGCATCTTGATTATGAAGATAACTATAAGAAAATGGAAAGACTGATAATATATTGCTGGGATTATGAGAGAGTCCCACCGTTATATACTGTGCCTGCTGGCCTCAGGGGCCTAATTGTGGCGGTTTTTCTTCCTTTAGCCCATACTGTTTGTTTAATAAATGGTTATTTATGGCCTTTTAGGCCATTATAACAACTTTGGAGAAAGTACATCCTTCTCATTGGCTTGGGCACTGAATTTTCATTCTCCGACAAATGTATAAAGCTGGATTGAAAGGCAGGAACCTACAAGAGAGCTTATGAGGTCCTCTGAAAAAAGACTCTCTTGCTTCCCCTTTCTAGTTTATTCTCTGTGAGTATACTTTTAAAACTTGTAGTCATGAAAGAGACATAAACTTCAGAGCTAAAGGGGGCCTTAGAGTCATCCTCATTTTACAGTTGAAGAAACTGAGGACCAGAGTGGTTGCCGTGACTACAACCACACAGCAGGAAGTGAACCCCAATTATCTGTTAGGGAGTAGAGTGGAGGCAGGGCTGCTGGAGAGAGTATCATGTCTTGTGGGTTACTCTTGTATGTGTGTATCATGTGTTTCTTGATACGAATTACGTGGTAGGATGTGGGAAGACAGGGTGGGTGTCTTCTGCTTCCTTAAAAAAGTGGCCCCATGAACTCTGCACTCTGCAGTCATTCCTGGGTATTGAGGGATTAAACCCAGAGTTATCATGGTTCCAGTATTATGTATGTAGCCCAGAATTAAGACCATAGATTTTGAAGAACCAGAAGGGATTTGGGGCATTACCTTGTGTGTCTCATTTTACAGATGGGAAAACCAAGTTTGTATAAGACCATTGGGAGTCCCTCCAAGTTCTTACCAATAGTTAGGGGTAACCTGTGGCAGACACTCACATCTTTTGATTCTCTGTCCAGTTGTCTCGGCTCTACCAGGCTATTTTTCATATAATAATAATAATAATTTAATGTATACAAAGTGTTGACTCTGTGCCAGGCACTGTTGTGAGCAGTTTACCTGTATTATTATAAATTTAATCTTCATAACATTCCACTCTCTTTCCCATTTTACAGACAGGAAAATCGAGGCACAGAGGTTAAATAAATTGCCCCAGATTACAAAGCTAGAAACTTAAAGTAGCAGGATTCAAAGTCAGTCTGACTCCAGAGTTCAGGTTCTTAAGCACAACATTATGGCTCATATCAGGTTGTGGCCTAAAGGATATTGATCATGCTGTAAACATAGTTGCTCAAAATCAAACTAGTACCAATCAGTCCCTCATTTAAAGAAGACATGTGCATGCATTGTGGGTGTGTATGTGTGTGTGTGTGAATGCTCCAAGATCCAAGACCCTGTTATGTATTCATCTGCCAGCATAAACGTATATGCAGGAAAGCCTTTAAAATTTAAAAAAAAAAAAAAAATTAAAATGCTTTCTTTTACAAGGCTATCAAATGTTTGGAACCTCAGCCAATACGTAGGCCAGGCGTCCTGTCTCTATAGCCTTTCAGAGACAGCTGGCTGTATACTGTCGGTGGTAGAATTCTCCTTTTCCTGAATTGCCTGGCAATGCCTGGAATTGCTTCGCAAATCCATCTTTTACAGCTACTTAATTTTCTGTGTGCTAAAGATACTGATATTTGAGTTCGCTTGTGATTTCATAGCTCTGGTTTTTGCTACGCTGGCCATTGGTTTATAGTAAACCAAACAACTGGGGCCCACTTGGCATTTGGAGTTTTGAATGTAAAAAGACATTTGAACTACATGACAAATGCTGGAAAACAAAACCTGTAGCCCCGAGAGCTTAAAGAAACTGTTTATAATGTAAAGGTGCTTACATTTTCAGTCAATCTATCACTTTAATGAGCTCTTTGTGTTTCTTTGATTAATGCTCACAAAAGGGGGAGAAAAAAATTGATGTAATGGAAACAAAATGGTATACAGTCTTGGCAGCATGAGGGGGCTTTCTGTGTGTTATTAGTAACCACTTCATATCGCTGTCTCGCAATGTATATGTCTGCCTTTTCCCTGGCATAGTAGGCCTCTAGTTTACTGGAAATGTGATCCACCATGACAGAGAAGATCCCATATTAATTTCAAAACAGCCTTTGTCCTCTTGCGATGGCAGCAAAGAGGAAGGGTTCCAGAGCAGGAATTAAGAATTAATAAAGAAAAAGCTATCATAATACCTGCTACATTGAAATGGAGAATACAGTGGGTATGAAGATAAAAAAGAGAAAAGTAAAGATGCTTAAAAAGCACTTAAACCCAGATAATAATTAGTAATGTGTAAAATAATGAATGGAGTCCCTGGGCAGTGCACATGGTTAAAGTGCTCCGCTGCTAACCAAAAGCTTAGAGGTTAGAGTCCACCTCGAGGTGCGTCCAGAGAAAGGCCTGGAAGTCTACTTCTGAAAACTCAGCCACTAAAAACCTTTTGGAGAACAGTTCTACGCCGACAGACACGGGGCCACCATGAGTCAGTGCTGACACAATGGCAACAGGTAAAATAGTGAAGAAAGGGACTGAAAAATTGACAGGGGAGGGTATCTTTAGGAAGTAACTCAATGCGGGGAGAGACACTAATGAAGGCAGGCTTCCTGAAGATGACGGAGGTGCAAGAGTTGGGTTGGGAGAGTAAAGAAGGGACAGCATTTCTGAAACTTTAAGGCTTGGTGGAAGCAGGGATGGGAAGCAAGCACCACTATTCTTCTGTGTTGGAAACCAGGCCTGACCACTTGTGATAATTAAGGTTGTGTATCAAGCTGGCTGGGCCATGATTCTCAGTAGTTTGGCAGTTATGTAATGATGTAGTTTCGCAGTTGTGTAATGATGTAGTTTGGCAGTTACGTAATGATGTAATTTGGCAGTTATGTAATGATGTGGTCATCCTCCATGGTGTGATCTGATGTAATCAGCCAATCAGTTGTAAGGGGAGTTTCCTCGGGGGTGTAGCCTGCATCTACTATATATATATAGATGTTCTGTTAAAGCTCGCTTCCTTGCTGTGGATCCTGCATCTGGCTCATCATCATCTGACCTCTGCTTTTTGGGACCTGAGCCAGCAGCCTGCTCTATGGCCTGCCGATCTTGGGATTAATCAGCTTCCACAGCCCGTAAGCCAGTGGCCTTCCATCTGATCTGCCAGCCTTGGGTTCCTCAGCCCCTGCAGCCATGTGAATCAGGAGAAGCCTGATGCCTGATGCCTGACTCATGGACCTGGGACTTTCCAGCCTCCACAACCATGTGAACCATTTCCTTGAGATAAATCTCTCTCTCTGTCTCTCTCTCTCTTTTTGTCTCTCTCTCTCTATATATACACTTCGCTGGTTTTGTTTCTCTAGAGAACCCAGCCTAAGATACTGCTCCTCTGTGTGCACAGAGCCTTGTGGGTTTTCATGAGCTTTTTACAAGCATGTAAGCACTTAGCAGCGAGGGCAGTGGTGGCTCAGTGGTAGAGTTCTTGTTTACCATGTGAGAGACCAAGGTTCAATTCCTACCCAATGCATTTCATGCTTGGCCACCACTCTTCTATCAGCGGAGGCTTGTGTGTTCTTATGATGCTGAATAGGTTTCAGCAGAGCTTCTAGACTAAGACAGACTAGGAAGAAAGGTCTGGCGATCTACTTCTGAAAATCAGCCAGTGAAAACCCTATGAATGACATTATTCCAATCCTGTCATGCTTGGCATCGCCATGAGTCAGGGCCCAATTCTACGGCGGCTAACAACAACTGCTAACGACAAGCACTTAGCAGCCTTCTCTCTCAGATTATGAGTGGCTCTTATAAAATGATGTGAGGCAAAACAACAGAACTGGGAACCATGAAAATTCTCTTTTGGTACTATTTTCTAAAGCCAGTTTACTCTGTAACCGTGGACTGGTCAGTACCTGTCTCAGAGCCTCTGTTTCCTCATTTGCCAAATTGAAAGGGTGCTCAAATTAGTCTCTAGGATCTTTATAACTGTAACAAGGTGTGTCCATTCACAATATCCACCAATTTCTCTCAGCCCATAGAGATCATGCATAATTTTTTTAATTCATCACACAAGTACTACACGTTCATTTTAGAAAATTTAGCAACTACATATTAGCAAAAAGAAAACATGTATCATCTATAATTTTACCACTCAGACATAAGAAAGTTGACATATTAGGCTTGTTTGTGTAGATATATTTTCCCCCTCAAAAATGAATTGTACATACTAGTTCGTAACCTGTTTTCCCGCAAATATTTTATATTGGCCATTTTTCCATGTTATTAAATATTTTTCTGTATTATTTTTAATGGGTGTATATTTAACATAATCAATTTCCTAAAATTAGACATTCATGTTATTAATTTAACATTGTTATTAATAACTATGAATGAAGAACTTTGTAGCCTAATCTGTGATCTAAAGAAATTATGGCTGTACACTTATTTTCAGAAGTGAACTTGCTTAAGCCAAAGGGTATGTAAAATTTTAAGTCATTTGATGTGTATCGCCAAAGTCGGTATGTCTTATTTTTAAGTTATAAGATGAATTAGGAGGAGGTAGAAAGCAAGTTATGTTCAGCAGCCAACAGAAAAAGTTGATGGCTTCAGTCTACCTAGAGGCACCTCTGAAAAAAGGCCCTGGCGATCTACATCCAAAAAATCAGCCATTGAAAACCCTATGTGGAACACAGTTCTACTGTGACACACATGGGGTCACCATGAGTCAGAATCTAACTGACAGCAACTGACTTAACTAGTTTTAAAAAGCAGTTGAGAAGTCATGGAGAATTCACTCTGACACCATGAGCTCTTGAGGAAATGAAGATATTAGACCAGATGACTGTTAGACTTCTTTCCAAATCTGTGGTTTTGGTTGTGTGTCAGTAGTGACAAGTTTCTTTTCTTCCTTTTTTTTTTTTGTTGTTTGAAGGGACTTTTTTTAAAACTAAAGCATCTATACATACCCACCCCTTTAAGAGACATATTAGATAGTAAGCTCTTTATGGAAAGAGACTCTGCTTAGAGAGACAGCTCTTGCAGATATATTTGTTTCATGTGAATATATCTCAAGAAGTTTAATAGGCAAATATCCATAGAGAGCTGTTGTTTGTTTGGTTAGATTTGGTTCAGATCCAAAACACAAATTCTAATAAGGATGAGGCATTTTATGCAAGGGATGGAACCAGCTCCACAAGGCAATCATCATATATAGTCTCTAGAAAAAACGTACCATTAAAAAGAGTAGCTACCGAGGCTGCTTATGTACAACCAAACACCTCATGGGATTTGATTCCTTGGTTTGGAGGTTTCGGGTCATGGTTTCATGGGACATCCCAGTTAATTGGCCTAGTATTGTGTTTAATGCTTCTGTTCTACCTCCTAGTTCATTGTGTAGTGCCTGGGGTTTTAAAGGCTTTCAAGTGGGCATCCATGCTACAATAACTGGTCTCTATTTTTTTTTTATTTGCCTGGAGAGTCAAGAATAGGAGGCGAAAATGGAATGTGTGGCTAATTGCTTCCATGAAGATCTGCCTCCTTTGCCATGAGCCCAGAAGAACTGAATGGTGTCTGGCTATCATTACTGAACATTTTAACCAAAGATTCTATAGAAGAATACTGATCAAAAGGGGGAAAATTCAGAACAGAAACTCAAATTTTCATTGAATACAGACTTTCCGGAGCCATGGAGGCTGGATATACCCCTGAAACTATTGCCCTGAGATAATCTTTAAGCCTTAAACCAAAAATAACCCCTGAAGCCTTCTTAAAACCAAACAAACATTTAGCTTAACTAGAAAAGAATGCCTGGCATGAGCATTGTACTCTTTTAAGATCTATTTATATGGGATCAAATCAACAACAGCAACTCAAAATATTAGATATAAAATTAAGGGGCACTGAATTTTTGTTAATGGAGGAGGATCAACTTAGAAAAAGAGGGTGAGAATGATTGCACAACTCAAAGAATGTGATCAATGTCATTAAATTGTACAGGCAGAAAATGTTGAATTGGTATATGTTCTGTTGTGTGTATTCTCAAGAACAATTTTATATATATATATGTATGTACATATATATATTTTTTGCCAGTGTAATCCTTATTTTTGTTTTCAAGGTTATATCTACCTTAGATAAAAAGCTCTTTTAGAAACTAATTTTTTTAACTGTACTTTAGACGAAGGTTTATAGAACAAACTAGCTTCTCATTAAACAGTACACATATTGTTTTATGACATTGGTTAATAACCCCACTACATGTCAACACTCTCCCTTCCTTCTCGATCTTGGGTTCCCTATTACCAGCTTTCCTGTCCCCTCCTGCATTCTAGCCCTTGCCCCTGGGCTGGTGTGCCCCTTTAGTCTTGTTTTGCTTTATGGGCCTATCTAATCTTTCGCTGAAGGATGAAGCTCAGGAGTCACTTCATTACTGAGCTAAAAGGGTGTCCGGGGCCATACTCTCGGGGTTTCTCCAGTCACTGTCAGGCTAGTAAGTCTGGTCTTTTTTTGTGAGTTAGAATTTTGTTCTACATTTTTCTCCAGCTCTGTCCAGGACTCTCCATTGTGATCCCTGTCAGAGCAGTCCGTGGTGGTAGCCGGGCACCATCTACTTGGTACTGGACTTAGTGGTAGATGTGATCCATTAGTCCTTTGGACTAATCATTCCTTTGTATCTTTAGTTTTCTTCATCCTTCCTTGCTTCCAAAAGGGTGAGACCAGTGGAGTATCCTAGATGACCGCTCACAGGCTTTTAAGACCCCAGATGCTACTCACCAAAGTAGAATGTAGAACATTTTCTTTGTAAACTATGTTATGCCAGTTGAGCTGGATGTTCCCTGAGACCATGGTCTGCACATCCCGCATTCCAGCAATTCGGTCCCTCAGGGAGTTTGGATGTGTCTCCGGAGCTTCCATGACCTTCCCTTCTACAAGCTGTGGTGCCTTCTGCAGTGTTGTACACTGTCTAACCCTTCCTTCACCAAAGTTACCACTTATCTAGTCTATTTAGTGTTTTTCCATCCACACCCCTCCGCTCTCTTGTAACCATTAAAGATTGTTTCATTTTGTGTGTAAACCTTTTCATGAATTTTTGTAGTAGTGATCTCATACAATATTTGCCCTTTTGTGGTTGACTTATTTCACTTAGCATAATACTCAGATTAACCCATGCTGTGAGATGCTTCGCAGCGTCATCATTGTTCTTTACCATTGGGTAGTACTCCATTGTGTGTATGTACCATAGTTTGTTTATCCATTCATCTGTTGATGGGCATCTAGGTTGTTTCCGTCTTTTTGCTATTGTGAACAACGCTGCAGTGAACGTAGGTGTGCATATGTCTATTCATATGACGACTCTTATTTCTCTAGAATATTTTCCTAGGAGTGTAATTGGTGGATCATATAGTATTTCCATTTCTAACTTTCGAAGGAAGTACCATATCATTTTCCAAAATGGCTGTATCATTTTGCATTCTCACTAGAAGTGCATAAGAGTTCCAGTCTCCCCGCAGCCTCTCCAATATTTATTTTCTGTTTTTTTATTCGTGCCAGTAATGCAGGGCTATAATGGCATCTCACTGTGGTTTTCATTTACATTTCTCTAATGGCTGGTGATCTCAAGCATTTCCTCATGTGTCTGTTAGCCACTTGAATGTCTTCTTTGGTGACGTGTCTGTTCATTTCCTTTGCCTGTTTTTTAATTGGATTATTTGTCTTTTTGTTCTGGAGGTATTGGATTTTCCTGTAGATTCTAGAAATTAGAACTTGTCGGATTTGTTATAGCCAAAACTTTTTTTTTTCCCAGTCTGTAGGTTCTCTTTTTACTCTTTTGGTGAAGATTTTTGATGAACATAAGTGTTTAATTTTTGGAAGATACTAGCTATGTAGCTTATCTTTTGGAGTTTGTGTGTTGTTAGTTATGGTTTGTGTCCTGTTAATGCCATGTATTAGGGCCGCTAGTGTCAACCCTATTCTTTCTTCTATGATCTTTATAGTTTTGGGCTTTATATTTAAATCTTTGATACATTTTGAATTTGTTTTTGTGTGTGGTGTGAGGTATGGGTCCTGTTTCATTTTTTTGCAGATGGACATCCAGTTTTGCCAGCACCATTTGTTAAAAAGACTATCTTTTCCCCATTTGATGGACTTTGGGCCCTTGTTGAAGATGAGGTAACCATAGAAGGATGGATTTACATCTGGGTTCTCGGTTCTGTTCTATTGGTCAATGTGTCTGTCATTGTACCAGTACCAGGCTATTTTGACTAGGCTCTGAGGTCAGGTAGTGTGAGTCCTCCTACTTTGTTCTTCTTCTTCAATAAGTGTTTTAACTTATCTGTGGCTTCTTCCCTTAACATATAAAGTTAATGATTAGTTTTTACATCTCATTAAAGAGTTGGATTGTTTTTGGTATTTGGATTAGGATTGCATTGTATTTGTAGATTGCTCTGGATAGAACTGACATTTTCACTATGTTTAGTCTACCTATCCATGAGCTTGGTATGTTTTTCCATTTATGTAGATCTCTTTTGGTTTCTTGCAGTAGTGTTTTATAGTTTTCTTTGTAACTGTCTTTTACATCCCTGGTTAGATTTATTCCTAAGTATTTTATTCTTTTATGGGGTATGATAAATGGTACTGTTTTCTGAGTTCCTCTTCATCATTCTCTTTATTGGTATACAGGAATCCAACTGATTTTTTATGTTTATCTTGTAACCTGCCACTCTGCTAAATCTATTAATTCTGGTAGTTTTCTCATGGAGTCTTTTGGGTTTTCTATGTATAGTATCGTATCATCTGCCAATAGGGACAGTTTAACTTCTTCCTTACCAATTTAGATGCCTTTTATTTCTTTCTCTTGACTTACTGCTCTAGCTAGGACTTCCAGGACAATGTTAAATTGGAGTGATAATAAAGAGCATCCTTATTTTGTTCCTGTTCTCAAGGGAAATATTTCTAGCCTCTCTCCATTATGAATGATGTTGGCTGTTGGTTTTGTATAAATGCCTTTTATCATGTTGAGGAATTTCCCTTCTATACCTATTTTATTAAGAATTTTTATCAGGAATGGTTGTTGGACTTTTTTGAACGCCTTTTTGTGTCGTTTGAGATGATCATGGGATTCTTTTATTTACATGGTGGATTATGTTGATTGATTTTCTAATGTTGGCCCATCCTTGCATACCTGGTATGACTCTTACTTGTTCATGGTGTATTATTTTTTTTTAATGATGCTGAATTCTGTTGGCTAGAGTTTTGTTGAGAATTTTTGCATCTATTTTCATGAGAGATATTGGTCTGTTCTTTTTTTGTGGTGTCTTTGCTTGGTTTTGGTATCAGGGTTATACTGGCTTCATAGAATGAATTCAGAAGTATACCTTCCTTTTCTGTGTTCTGAAATAGTTTGAGTAGTATTGGTATAAGCTCCTCTCTGAATGTTTAGTAGAATTCTCCAGTGAAGCTATCTGGACCAGGGCTTTTTTGTTGTTGTTGGCATGTTTTTTTTTTAATTACCTTTTCAATCTCTTCTCTTACTATGGGCCTGTTCAGATTTTCAACATCATTTTGTGTTAGTTTGGGTAGGTATTGTGCTTCTAGAAATTTGTCCATTTCCTCTAGGTTTTCAAATTTGTTGGAGTATAATTTTTCATAATACTCTGTTATGGTCCTTTTTATTTCAGTTGGGTCTTTTGTCATGTCCCCCATTTCATTTCTTATTTGGGTTATTTGTGCCTTCTCCTGTTTTCTGTGAATTTGGCGAGTGGTTTGTTGATTTTGTTGACCCCTTCAAAGAACCAATTTTTGTTTTAGTTGATTATTTCTATTTTTCTATTTTCTATTTCATTCATTTCTGCTATGATCTTTATTATGTTCTTTCTTTGGTGGCCGTGGGCTTCTTTTGCTGTTCTGTTTCTATTTGTTTGAGTTGCATAGCCAGCATTTTGATTTTGTCCCTTTCTTCTTTTTTGATGTCTGCATCTGCTGCTCTGAATTGAACCCTGAGCACCGCCTTTGATGTGTCCCAAAGGTTTTTCTATGATGTGTTTTCATTCTCATTTGATTCTAGGAACTTTTTTTAATTCCATCTCTGTTTTTTTTCTGTTACCAAGTGGTCTTTAAGAAGTATGTTATTCAGTTTCCATGTATTTGATCTTTTTTTTTTTTTTTTCCTTGCTCTTCCTGTTGTTAATTTCTGCTCTGATGGCGCTGTGGTCAGAGAAGATACTTTGTATTGTCTCAGTGTTTTGGATTTTGCTGAGGATTGCTTTGTGGCCTAAGAAGTGGTCTATTCTGGAGAATGTTCCATGTGGGTTCGAGAAGAATGTGTACTTTGCAGCTGTTGAGTGGAGTGTTCTATATATGTGTATGAGGTTAAGTTGGTTGATTGTGTCCTTTAGATCTGCTGTATCTTTATTGAGTTTCTTCCTAGATATTCTGTCCTTTACTGAGAGTGGTGTGTTGAAGTCTCCTGCTATTATTGTGGACCTGTCAGTATCTGTTTTCAGTGCAGTTAGAGCTTGTTTTATGTATTTTGGAGCCCTGTCATTGGGTGAGTAGATATTCGTTATGGTTATGTCTTCATGATGGATCATCCCTTTAATCATTATATAATGTCCTTCTTTTGTCATATATGGTGCATTTTGTTTTAAAGCCTAATTTATCTGAGATTAGTATTCCGTTCCCACTCTTTTTTGGTAGCTGTTTGCTTGATATATTTTTTTCCATCCTTTGATATTTAATAAATTTACATCTTTATTTCTAAGGTGTGTCTCTTGTAGACAGCATATTGATGGATTGTGTTTTATCCGTTCTGTCACCCTCTGTCTCTTTTGGGTCTATTTAGGCCATTGACATTCAGTGTAATTATTGATAGGTGTGAGTTTATTGCTGTCATTTTGTAGTGCTTTTTTTTTGTGGTGCAGACATTTTCTTTGTTCCTCTTAACTCTCCTGTGCTGAATTCTTTTTGTTTGTGGATTTTTTTTTTCATTTCTTTTGTTTTCGTTAATTTTCTTTTACTGAAAATTTACTTTTTCTTCTTTATTTTGATGAGTAGGTTTATTAACTTTCTTTGTGGTTACCTTGAAATTTACCCTTATCTTACTAGGTTTAAACCAATCCATTATTACTTTGTGTTGCCTTACCTTCCTCTCCACTAGAAAGTTCTATACCGACACCATTTATTCCCTCTTTTATTGTTCTGATGTTGTTGTCATTTACAGATTAATCTCTCTGGTTCCTTGTTGTAAATGCTTTGGTTTTGAATAGTCCTTGAGAGTTCATTTCCTAGGTTGGTATCTGGCTGGTACAATCTTGTGTCCTAAATTCAGGCTGTGGTCTGATGCTGTTCTCAATCCAAAGGACTACCTTTAATAATTCTTTTTGGTTTGGTTTGGTTTTTACATATCCCCTTATTTTCTGTTTATCTGGGAATGTCCTAATTTCACCATCATATTTGAATGAGAGTTTTGCAGGATGTATTATTCTTGGTTGGCAGTTTTTTTTTCTTTCAAGTTTTTATATATGTCATCCCATTGCCTTTCTGCCTTAGTCTTATTGTTTCCCCTCTGTGACTTTTTGTTTTTCTCGATCTGCTCTCAGGATTCTTTGTCTTCGATTTTAGAGAATATGATTACGATATGCCTTTGTGATTTTCTTTTAAGGTCTGTTCTATATGGGTCTCATTGAGCTTGGATGGTCAGCTTTTCATCTTTCATGATATTAGGGAATTTTTCTGTTCACAATTCTTCAATGATCCTCTCTGTGTTTTCTGTTTTCTCTCTCTGTTCTGGAATGCCAACTATTCGAAATTTTTTTTATTTTGATTGTATCCCACATAATTCTCAGGGTTTCTTCATTTTTCTTTGTTCTTTTTTCTGAGTTTTCCTCAAACAGAGTTGTATCCAAGTATTTGTCTTCAATTTTGCTGATCCTGCCTTCATTGTTTCAAACCTGCTCTTCAGACCTTCTATGACACTGTCCCTTTCTGAAATCTTGTTGTTTATCTTTTGGATTTCTAATTGTTCTGTTTGTATAATTTCTCATTGTGAATTTATTTTGGCATTTTGTTCCTGTATTATTTTCCTGAATTCTTCCATTTTGTCTGTATTTTCCGTGAATGTGCCCATTTTTTCCTCATTTTTGTCTGCTTTTCGCATCAACTCTTGGATAGGTCTGAATATTAGAGATTTGAATTCTCTATCAGGCAGTTCTAGTGCTTTTTCTTCTGCTGGAAAGTCAGCCGGTATTTTATTTTGGATGCCTTCTGGAACCGTCCTGTCTTTTTTTTTTTTAATATATGTTTTGATGATGTCTGCTGTCTTCAGGACATTCAGTAATTATTTTCTTTGTTTATTGATTGTAGATTTGTTTGTTTCATCCTGCTTTTTTTTGTTTTATTTGGTTATATCTGAGCAGGTGGGCTGTGCATTCTTTGTCGTTTGCTCATCTGTGGGCACAATACTTTTCACCTTCTTTTCCAGCACCATAGCTAGGCCAGTTACTCAGCTATGGTGCAGCAGGGTAGGTCCACCTCAAGGGGCAGGGCTGGGATGGGTTGTTTGTGGCATGTACTTGGGCCTGCAGGACAGATTCAGGTAGGCTGTGCCTGTGCTGCTCGGAAGTATGATGTTCAGCACATGGTGCAGGTAGGTAGGAGGGAAGGGGAAGGTTGTGATGTGTGGAGCTAAGATGGATATGAGAAAGAGGAGAGAAACAGGAGCCAAAAAAACAAAACCAAAAAAGCCTGCCATTGGAGTGAAGAGATGAGAAACTGAGAAATGAAGAAAAAAAGGAAAAAAGAAGAAGAGAAAAATAAATAAATGACATGTTCCCCCAGGGATTCTATTGGTGACCAAGGAAGTGGCTCTCAGGCCACAGGGCACAGCCCATCTAGGAGGGGCAAAGATGGCACACAGTGCCGGGCATTCAGGAGACAAGAAAAGAAGGAAAACAGAGAGAAATGAGAAATTGAGGATTGAAGAAAAGTATAAAGGGAAAAAGAAAAAATAAATAAAAAGAAAGGCCCTCAGGTATCCCGTTAGTGCCTCTGCACAGACTGAGGAATTGGCTTCCAAGCCATGCAGTACAGTCTGGCTAGAAGGGGCAGAGATGGCACACAGTGCCAGTTATTCAGGAGACAGGAAAAGAAGGTAAGTAGGAAGAGATGAGAAACTGAGAAATGAAGAAAAACAAAAAGGAAAAGAGAAAAAAACAAAGAAAAGCCCTCAGGGATCCCACTAATGTGGCTGTGCAGATCGGGAAAGTGGCTCCCAAGCCACTCAGTACAGCCTGGCTAGAAGCAGCAGAGGTGGCAGACACCACCAGGAATTTAGGAGACAGGAAAAGAGGAAAAGTAGAGAGAGAGAGAAGAAAGTGAGAAATGAAGAAAAACAAACAAACAAAAAAAAGAATGAAAAGCCCCCAGGGATCCCACCAGGACAGCTCCGCAGACTGGGGAAGTGGCTCCCAAGGCACGGCAGTACAGCCCGGCTAGAAGGGGCACCCAAGCTGTGAAAAGAAAAAGAAAACAAACAAAACAAAACAAATAAAGGCCCCAGGGATCCCACCAGCGAGGTGGCTAGGACCAGGGAATAGTTCCCCAGCTGAACGATGCTTCTCAGCCTGTCAAGAAGAAGCAAAGATGGCACACAGAGCCAGGGGTTTGACAGAAAGGAGGAGGAGGAGGTGAGAGGTAGGGAAGAAACCAAAAGAAGCTGAAAAAAGCAAAACTAGCAACAATTAAATGGCACTGAAGGAGCCAGCCGGTGTGGGTAGGGCGAATCCATGCAGCACAGTGCCTGGGCCTCCTGGCTGAGCTGGGAAGCGGCGGAGACTGAGCAAGAGGATGAAGGGTTGGGGGTGGGAAAGCGTGTATCGCTGGGTACCAGTGCTGTCTCCTGTTGGGAGGTACGTAAAGCTGCTTTCTCATACTCCTTGTCCGCAAATCTCTGACAGGAGTCCAAAATGGCGAATCCATGCTGCGTTAGCTGATTGGGGACCTCTGCTCGTATCTCCTTGCTCTCTGTTCTCTATCAGTTTCTTATTCCATTTGGTGCTTGGTTGAGTTTTTTATCCCTTCATTTTACACTTAGGGTTTCAGGATTGATGTTTGTTTTGCTTAGTTTGTCAAGTCTTTGCTGTGGAGAGACGGCCTGGTGCTTCTGTCTATAATGCCATGTTGGCACCCCCTCTAAGGACCTAATACATATATTATATATGTATAATTTAATGTCAGTGTTACCTATTGTAAATAGGGAGAAATAGGCATGGGGAGGTATTAACCCAAGTCTGGTCCCTGGTCAGTGGAAGGAAGCAGGAAACCTTGAATGAAGATGTAGTCAGGTACCTCTTTATAGCAGAAAATCAGATGATTGTGAAGTATTTCACCACAGAAAAAACAGAATTTTCTTAGTTGCTGTACTGGTTAGGCTGTTTTAGTTGCAAGTGACATAAATGAAATTCAAAAAGGCTTACATAAAAATGGAACTTAATGACTCATATAACAAGGGTACCTCTGGCTTTAGGAACATCGGAATGATGTCATAACTTTGTCTCATTTTCCTCACTTCTTGCATTAATTTTCCCTGTTTCACTTACCTCATGGTGGGCTAAATGGTCACAAGAGGGAATTCTTGCCCTCCATACAGGAGACCTGGGTTTCATTCCCCTCATGTGCAGCCACTACCAAATTCTGTCTTAGTTATCTAGGGTTACTGTAACAGAAATACCACGAGTGGATGGCTTTAAAAAACTGAAATTTATTCTCTCAGTTTAGGAGGCTAGAAGTCTGAATTCAAGGTGTCAGGTCTAGGGGAAGGCTTTCTTTGTCAACTCTGGGGAAAGGTTCTTGCCTACTTTCAACATCTGTGGGCCCTGTTTTCCTTGAAAATCTCCATGTGTCTTGGCATCAGTCTTCCTCTGGTTCTATAAGGTTGTCAGTGCAGGAACCCTGGGTCCATAGGACGTGCTCTGCTCCTAGCTCTTCCTTCTTGGTGGTAGTAGGTCCGTTTCTTTCAGCCTGCTTCGCTCTCCTTTTATCTCTTGTAAAATGAAAGGTGATACAGGCCACACCCCAGGGAAACTTCCCTTACATCAGATCAGGTCTGTGACCTGAATAAGGACACAACCCTTTCCACCTTACAACTGATTTGCTGATTTGCTGATCACATCAGATCACATCATGGGGGATGATTACATCATTACATAACTGCCAAACAACTGAAAATCATGGCCCAGCCAAATTTATACATACTTTGGGGGGATACAATTCAATCCATGACATTCCAACCTTTGCCCCCAAAATTCATGTCCGTGCCACATACAAAACACTTTCACCCCTTCGTATCATCCCAAAAGTCTTAAATCAACTCCAAGTACAAATTCCATTCTGGGACAAAATTTCTCTTTACCTGTGAGCCTGAGAAATCTAGAATACAAGTCATGTGCCTACAAAGTACAATGGTGGAACAGGCACAAGGTAGACATTTCCATTACAAATGGGAGAAATTGGAGGAAAAGAAGGAATAATGGACACCAAGCAAGTTCAAAACCCAGCAGAGTAATTTACATTAGCTCTCAAGGCTTGGAAATAATCCTCTGTTCTCTGAGACAATTTTACCAATTGTTAAAATGGCGTGGCGGAGGCGTCTTCTGAACTCTAACTTCACAGGGTGGAGGAGAATCAAGATCAACAGCATCAAGCACCCAAGGCTGATTCCTATGAGGTGGAGGTCAGACATACCTCCTCTGGCCAACGTTTTTAGCAATTCTGACACCAACTGTCCCTCCCATAGCACTCTCTACTTCTCTGCTGGGTTCGATAATTCGTTGCAGTGGCCACACAGCACTCCCAGACAATATTCACGGTCACTGGAGGCTTGCGTGTTGCTATTAGGCTGAACAGCGTTCAGCAGAGCTTCCACGCAAAGGCAAACAAGGAGGAAAGGTCTGGTGATCTACTTCTGAAAATGAGCCAGTGAAAACCCTGTGAATCACAACAGTCTGATCTGAAGCCAGTCATGGGGATGGGGCAAGACAATTCATGCAGTTGTGCATGGGGTTGCCATGAGTTGGGGGCCAACATGATGGCAGCTAACAACAACAGCCCCATACTTAAATCCTTCTTGCTTCACAGCCACAGCGCCTTTAACATGTTTCAGAAAAAGCTCTTTGGAGGTTATGGGTTGGCCCAGCTTGGGAGACAGAACCATCTCTGAATCAAGGTGATGGAAGACAATCTTGTTGGCCCTCTGAAGTCAGACTACCTGCTGTCATATGTCATTCCTGTGGTCAGGGTTGGGATCCGATTGGCACCCCCACCAAGCACTGTGGAATAGGTTCCTCACTTGGAAAAGGATTTGAATGGATACAGATAACTAAGATATCTATATTGGCTCTGCCATCAACTGACCCCAAGGCCTTAAATACAATAACTTCTCCTCTATGAGCCTCAGTTTCTTCATCTCTAAAATGGAGGAATTGATAAGATTTCCAGAATTGATAAGATAATAATACAGTGACTGGTAAAGAGGCAAAAGAGACACAATGATATGGTTTAGGATTTTGCAGAATTGTCTCTAAGGTGTCCACCCCCTCTCTAGGCTCTGAGAAGGGGACAGTTATCAGCTCCAGTTTCTCTACCAAGTACAGGGGTCATTTGGCATAAATCAGATAACCACACAGCCAAAATTGGCAGGGAGTTGCTCCCTCCTTCCTCTCCCAACACTGACCTCCAGTACTCGGGAAGGACCTACAGCCACCTTCGGTTCCTAAGTGGAAAGTGGCCAGTTAGAATAGTCCTTGAGCAGTGTCAAGAGGAGCTGCCACCTCGGTGAATAATCGTTCTTTTATTGAGCAGACACCGGTCAGCTGCGTGCCCTTCCTGACTCCAGGACTCCAACTTCATGGGAAGCTACTGAAAATCACTGTGAAGAAAATATTACAAGGTTAAACTGAGGTTTTTCCCTTGGCTGGATTTCTCTGGCAGTCTTTTCCAAAAAATCTATTTCCCAAATCGACCCTGTGCTCATGGATTTCTTCCCCCTACAAGTTAAAAAAGCAGTTATGTTTCTATACATGGAATTTTCTTTACTCCAGCTGTTGAAGAATTTGCTGGAATACGTCCTACAGAAATGACTGCTGTGGCTATTACTGTAGTTGCTCAGGGGAGCTATTCAGATGCCTCATTTATTGGAGCTTAATAGATTAAAAGTCCAAATTGAGTCTCATGATATAAGCCTAATCAAGTTCTAATCTGCATAATTTTCCCATAAGCAGCACTGGGAAATTTGGATAATTTATGTTTCAGCAGTTGCCAATCATGTGTTAAATAGCATTGTTGCGTTTACTTATCAAAATATTTTTATTGATCTGCACTTCATCTGACATTTGGCTTTGGTATTTTTTTTCCTGGCATTAACAGGAAATTTAATTCATCTTCTAGATGATGTAATATGAGATGTTTCTCTTGATTTTAACACGTCTTTATAGATCATTTTTAACGGTGATCTTTCCCTTTTACAACTTCATATTGAATACCTGTCTCAGCAAACCTAGATGACTCGGCCTAATTTATCTCCTAGTTTAACGCAGCATATGGGTTTCTAACCATCATTTATATGCACACAATAAAAGATCATTTGGCTCACCATTCGAGCCAATTCCTTTATGTTAAATCTAGCGGGGGAGGGCGGAGGCACTTACTTTATTTCTCCATCTATTCTAGGGGAGGTGATGGATAAGGATTTCCATCTCCCTCTCTCCCCGGAAAGGCTTGGGGATTTAGCTGGGGAAGATTTAGAAACTACTTTGTGTTTCCCCCATGGAAAAGCACTGTAATAAAGCATTTATTATATGTACTGAGTTGTGCATGCTGCCATACCAAAGCAAGTTAAGCATAACTACAATGGGTCCCAGTTGTTATCTGCTATTGTTTAAAAGTGAAAACAATAAAAGTAAGACTGGCTCAGGCCACAGACTCACCTGCCAGGGATGGTGCATGAGAAGGAGAGACCATCACACATGTAGGGGAGGCAGCTGGCTGTGTGGTTATTCTGACATCAGACCACCGGGCTGTAGCCTCTGCTTGTCTACTGGGCGTGCTTGGGCAAAGTACTTGACTGCTCTGAGCTTTATTTTCCTCATCTATAAAATGGAAATATGAATAGTCCCTAAACTCACAGGAAAATGGAGCCCTGGTGGTGCAGTGGTTAAGAGCTCAGCTGCTAACTAAAAGGTTGGCAGTTCAAACCCACCAGGCAGTCTGCAGGAGAATGATGCTTCCATAAACATCTCAGCCTTGGAAATCCAATGGGGCAGTTTTACTCTGTCCCGCAGGGTCACTATGAGTCAGAGTCAACCTAACAGTGACAGGTTTGGTCTAACAGAAACTCACAGGGTGGTTATGAAGAACAATGAGGTGATCCAGAGGGAGACTGTTAGCACAGGTATGGTAGATAATAAGAAGCAACATAGTACAGTGGTTTAGACGAAACTCAGGGGCCAATTTGCTTGAGTTCAAATCTGAGATCTGTTAATTCCTAGATGTATGCCCTTGGACAAGTTGCTTAACTTCACTGTGCCTCAGTTGCCCCATCTGTAAAATGGTGGTATCTACATACCAAAAAAAAAAAAACACAAAAAACCCGTCACATCTTGATTGCATGTTTGATCAATTTCAGCCTGCAGAAATTGGTAAAAATCTTCAATTTTTTCATCTTCGGCATTAGTGGTTATTGTGTAAATTTGAATAATAGTCATATCCTTTTAGGTGTTTGTGTATTAGCCTATCACTGACAGCACTGTATTTTAGGATAGATCTTGAAATATTCTTTTTGACACTGAGTGGGACGCTGTTCCTTTCCAGTTTGTCATCCCCTGTTGCGCGTGGCCCATTTCAGCTCAGTAATGCCTAGGATATCTATCTTCAAGCGTTCCATTTTATTTTTGACAACTTCCAATATCCTGGATTCATACTTCAAACATTCCATGTTCCTATTATTAATGATGTTTGCAGCTGTTTCTTCTCATTTTGAGTCAAGATGCTTGATAATACTGGTGATTGGAATGTGAAAATTGGAAATGAAGCAGGATCAGTAGCTGGAAAATATGGCCTTGGTGAAGAAATGACATCAGAGATCAAATGATAGAATTATGCAAGACCAATGACTTGTTCATTGGAAATGCCTTTTTTCAACAACATAAACAATGACTGTACACATGGACCTCACTGAAGAGAATACACAGGAATCAAATTGACTATACCTGTGAAAGAGACTGTGGAGAAGTTCAATATCATCAGTCAGAACAAGGCTAGGGATGGGCTGCGGAACAGACCATGAGTTGTTCACATGCAAGTTCAAGTTGAAGCTGAAGAAAATTAAAACAAGTTCACAAGAGAAATTACGACGTTGAGTATATCCCATCTGAATTTAGAGACCATCTTAAGTATATATTTGATGCATTTTTTCACTAATGAGCGAAGACTAGACTAGTTGTAGGATGATATCAAGGACATCATACATGAAGAAAACAAAAGGGCATTAAAAGAAAGAAAAGACCAAAGTGAATGTCAGAAGAGACTCTGAAACTTGCTCTTCAACATAGAATAGCTAAAGTAAATGGAAGAAATAATGAAGTAAAAGAGCTGCATAGAGGATTTCAAAAGGCGGCTCAAGAAGGCCAAATAAAATATTACAATGAAATTTGCAAAGACCTGGAGTTACAAAACCATTTCTCAAGGTGAAAGAACAGAAGAAAAAATTTAAGCCTCAAGTTGCAATAATGAAGGATTCTACAGGCAAAATATTGAACGATGCAGGAAGTAGCAAAAGAAGGTGGTAGTAATATAGAGTCACTGTGCCAGAAGGAATTGGCCGAAGTTCTACGGTTTCAGAAGATAGCATACGATCAAGAACTATTGATATTGAAGGAAGAAGTCCAAGCAGCATTGAAGGCATTGGTGAAAAACAAGGCTTCAGGAATGTACAGAATACCAATTGAGGTATTTCAACAAACAGATGCAGCACTGGAAGTGGTCACTCATCTATGCCAAGAAATCTGTCCAACCAACTGGAAGAGATACATATTTGTGCCCATTGCAAAGAAAGGTGTTTCAACAGAATTTGGAAATTACCAAACAATATCATTAGTATCACATGCAGGTAAAGTTTTGCTGAAGATCGTTCAAGAGTAGTTAAACAGTGTATCAGCAGGGAACTGCCAGAATTTCAAGCCGGATTCAGAAGAGGACATGGAATGGGGGATATCACTGCTGATGTCAGATGAATCTTGGCTGAAAGCAAAGAATACCAGAAAGATGTTTACCTTTGTTTTGTTGTCCTGTGGAAATGCATTCGGCTGTGTGGATTATAACAAATTTTGGATAACATTGCAAAGAATGGGAATTCCAGAACTCTTTATTGTGCTCATGCAGAGCCTGTACATAGATCAAGAGGCAGCCATCCAAACAGAATAAGGGGATACTGCACGGTTAAAATTACAAATGATATGCGACAGGGTTGTGTCTTTTCACCATACTTATTCAATCTGTATTCTGAACAAATAATCTGAGAAGCTAGACTATACGAAGAAGAGTGCAGCATCAGGTTTGGAGGAAGACTCACTAACAACCTGCGATTTGCAGGTGATATAACCTTGCTTGCTGAAAGTGAGGAGGACTTGAAACACTGATGAAGATCAAATGCTACTGCCTTCATTGTGAATTATACCTCAATATAAAGAAAACAGAAATCGTCACAACTGAACCCAAAGTCAACATCATGATAAATGAAGAAAAGATTGAAGTTGTCAAGGATTTCATTTTACTTGGACCCACAATCAACACCCATGGAAGCAGCATGCAAGAAATTAAATGGCATATTGCATTGGGCAAATCTGCTGCAAAAGATCCCTTTGAAGTGTTAAAAAGCAAAGATGTCACTTTGAGGACTAAAGTGTGTCTGATCCAAGGCATGGTATGTTTAATCACCTCATATGCATGCGAAAGCTGAGCAATGAATAAGGAAGACCGAAGAATTGATGCCTTTGAATTATGATGGTGGGAAAGGATACTGAATATACTATGGACTGCCGGAAGATCAACCAGATCTGACTTGCAGGAAGTACAGCCAGAATGCTCCTTAGAAGTGAGGATGGTGCAGTTTCATTGCACGTGCTTTGGACATGTTATCAGGAGGGACCAGTCCATGGAGAAGGACATCATGCTTGGTAAAGTAGAAGGTCAACAAAAAAGAGGAAGACCCTGAACGAGATGGATTGACACAGCGGCTGCAACAATGGGCTCGAACATAGAAAAGATTGTGAGGATGGCACAGGATTAGGCAGTGTTTCGACCTGTTGTGCATAGGGGTCACTATGAATTGGAACTGACTGGATGGCATATAACAACAACAACAACAACAACAACACATAGGATGGTTTTGAGGACTAAAGAAATCATTATCTACTCATGATTATGACTCATTGCCACCCTATGTGTTTCAAGAGAACTGTGCTCTGTAGTATTTTCAAGGCTGTGATCTTTCAAAAGTAGATTGCCAGGTCTTTCTTCTAAAGCACCTCTGGGTGGATTCAAACCACCAACTTTTCAGTTAGTAACTGAGCACTTAACCATTTGCACCACCCACAGACTCCAAAGACATCATCACATGAACAGAATTTAGTGTCTAGTAAGCACTCAGTGTTAGCTCTTATTGTAATTTTCCCCTGAGGTTCTATTTAAATATCTTTTCTTCATTCTCAATTACCTCAGTCTCTGTATATCTAGAACATTCTTGCCTTTGCTTTGAGTTCCAAGGAACATGACATTTATTGTTTCTTGTTTTCTAATGCTGTCATGTCTACATTGCACCAAATTTCTCGTATAACCATCCCCGCTGGTAGATCTTGTCCAAGCCACAGCCTTTGTTCACTTGTAATCAAACCACCTGGTGCCTCTTGGGTGCTGTGTATACATGCATCATGCAGTAGATATCCAAACCAATTAATAAAACATGAAACCTTGGCGATCCCTTTGTTATTCCTGTGTCTCTGCTCCTTGTACTTTTCAGGAATAAGCCAAGTGTTTGCATTAAATTTTTTAATTCCAACCCATCCTAACTGAACTGCCCTTGTCTCAACATTTAACCAAAGGGCACTCGACCTTTTAGTCATCTCATGGGCAGAGGCCCAGTGCTGCCAGCCCCTGGGAAACTTAGTATCATGAATAGACTATTGGCCACTGCTGATTTTGCTTAGCTGAACCCAACAGAGGTGCGTACGGTCAAGAACACCAATGCTGGGAAACAATCCAGAGAGTAGTGAAAACCATTTCAGGAACCCGAGAAACAAATGAGGAAAGTTTGTGTCCTCAAATAAGTGAGGAAAGTAGAGAAATTAGGTCTAGAAAATAGAAGGCCCCAGAGACTCCAAAGTTGCTATAACAAGAAAAGGAACCTTTCTTAGATGAACTATAGCCACAAGTTTTCAACACAGCCAGAATGCTCCTTAGAGGCAAGGATGGCGAGACTGCATCTTACATACTTCGGACATGTTGTCAGGAGGGATCAGTCCCTGGAGGACATCGTGCTCGGCAGAGTACAGGGTCAGCAGAAAAGAGGAAGACCCTCAACGAGGTGGATCGACACAGCGGCAGCAACAATGGGCTCAAGCATAAGAATGATTGTAAGGATGGTTCAGGACTGGGCAGTGTTTCGTTCTGTTGTGCATAGGGTCACTAGGAGTGGGAACCGACCTGACGGCACCTAACAACAACAGAGAAAATCTACCCATGTGCATACCCGGAATCCTCCTTTCTTTAGATATTTTGGACTGTGCCTTTATCACTGACTGATATGATTATTTCTATCAAGATATATACACACTGTTCATTGCCTTTGCGTTAATTTATTGGGGTTTTCTCTAAGTGGAAATTCTTAAAAAAAAAAACAAACAAAAAAAACCTATGAAAAGCTTTCTTAGTTCTTTACCAATATGGAAATTGGTGGGTGCTCTACTAACCCACAAACATTTAGTGTATACTTAGTAAAATATTACCATCACTAGCCAACTTTTTAAAAAACTTTTATTGTGCTTTAAGTGAAAGTTTACAAATCAAGTCAGTCTCCCATACAAAAATTTATATACACCTTGCTATATACTCCTAGTTGCTCTCCCCGTAATGAGACAGCACACTCCTTCTCTCCACCCTGTATTCCCCATGACCATTCAGCCACCTCCTGTCTCCTTTTGCCTTCTTATTTCCCCTCCAGACAGGAGCTGCCCACATAGTCTCATGTGCCTACTTAGGCCAAGAAACTCACTCCTCACCAGTATCATTTTCTATCTTATAGCCCAGTCCAATCCCTGTCTGAAGAGTTGGCTTTGGGAATGGTTCCAGTCTTGGGCTAACAGAAGGTCTGGGGACGATGACCTCCAGGTTCTTACAGTCTCAGTCAGACCATTAAGTCTGGTCTTTTTACGAGAATTTCAGGTCTGTATCCCACTGCTCTCCTGCTCCCTCAGGGGTTCTCTGTTGTGTTCCCTGTCAGGGCAGTCATTGGTTGTAGCCAGGCACCATCTAGTTCTTTGGGTCTCAAGCTGATGTACTCTCTGATTTATGTGGGCCTTTCTGTCTCCTGGGCTCATAATTAGCTTGTGTCTTTGGTGTTCTTAATTCTCCTTTGTCCAGGCAGGTAGAGACCAAATGATACATCTTAGATGGCCACTTGGTAGCGTTTAAGACCCCAGGCACCACTCTCCAAAGTGGGATGCAGAATGTTTTCTTAATGGATGTTATTATGCCAATTGACCTAGATGTACCATGAAAACATGGTCCCCAAACCCCTGCCCCTGCTACTCTGGACTTTGAAACTTCTTTGCTTTTGGTTCAGTCCAGTTGTGCTGACCTCTCCTATATTGTGTGTTGTCTCTCCCTTCACCTGAAATAGTTCTTGACTACTATCTAATTAATGAACACCCCTCTCTGTCCCTCCCTCCCCACTCTCAAAAACGTCAAGGAATATTTTCTTCTCTGTTTAAACTATTTTTTGAGTTCTTATAATAGTGATCTCATACAATATTTGTCCTTTTGCAACTGACTAATTTCACTCAGCGTAATGCCTTCCAGATTCTTCCATGTTATGAAATGTTTCACAGATTCATCATTGTTCTTTATCAATGCGTAGTATTCCATTGTGTGAATATACCATAATTTACTTATCCATTCATCTGTTGATGGGCATCTTGGATGCTTCTATGTTTTTGCTATTGTAAATAGTGCTGTAGTGAACATGGGTGTGCATATATCTGTTCATGTAAAGGCTCTTATTTCTCCAGGATATATTCCAAGGAGTGGGATTGCTAGATTGTACAGTAGTTCTATTTCTAGCTTTTTAAGGAAGCACCAAATCAATTTCCAAAGTGGTTGTACCATTTTACACTCCCACCAGCAGTGTATAAGTGTTCCAATCTCTCCACAGCCTAACATTTATTATTTTGTGTTTTTTGGATTAATGCCAGCCTTTTTTTGTTGTGCTGAGATGGAATGTCATTGTAGTTTTGATTTGCATTTCTCTAATGGCTAATGATTGTGAGCATTTCCTCATGAGTTTGTTAGCTGCCTGAATGTCCTCTTTGGTGAAGTGCCTGTTCATATCCTTTGCCCATTTTTTAATTGGGTTATTTGTCCTTTTGTTGTTGAGCTTTTTGCTGGATCATGTAGATTTTAGAGGTCAGATGCCGATCGGAAATGTCATAGCTAAAAACTTTTTTCCAGTCTATAGGTAATCTTTTTACTCTTTTGGTGAAGTCTTTGGATGAGCATAGGTGTTTGATTTTTAGGAGCTCCCAGTTATCTAGTTTCTCTTCTGGTGTTTGTGCATTGTTAGTTATGTTTTGTATACTGTTTATGCCATGTATTAGGGCTTTTAGCATTGTCCCTATTTTTTCTTCCATGGTCTTTATTATTTTAGATTTTATATTTAGGTCTTTGATTCATTTTGAGTTAGTTTTTGTGCATAGTGTGACGTATGGGTCTTGTTTCATTTTTTTGCAGACGGATATCCCGTTATGCCGGCACCATTTATTAAAGAGACTGTCTTTGCCCCAATTAACTGACTTTGCACCTTTGTCAAATATCAGTTGCTCATATGTGGATGGATTTATGTCTGGATTCTCAATTCTGTTCCATTGGTCTATGTATCTGTTGTTGTAACAGTATCAGGCTGTTTTGACTACTGTGGTCGTATAATACGTTCTAAAATCAGGTAGAGTGAGGCCTCCCACTTTGTTCTTCTTGTTCAGTAATGCTTCACTTACCCGGGGCCTCTTTCCCTTCCATGTGAAGTTGGTGATTTTTTTCTCCATCTCATTAAAAAATGTCATTGGGATTTGGATCAGAATTGCATTGTTTCTGTAGATGGTTTTTGGTAGAACAGACATTTTTACAGTGTTGAGTATCCTATCCATGAGCAAGGTATGTTTTTCCACTTATGTAGGTCTCTTTTGGTTTCTTGCAGTAGTGTCTTGCAGCTTTCTCTGTATAGGTCTTTTACGTCTCTGGTTAGATTTATTCCTAAGTATTTTATCTTCTTGGGGGCTACTGTAAATGGTATTGATTTGGTGATTTCCTCTTCGATGTTCTCTTTGTTGGTGTAGATGAATCCAACTGATTTTTTTTATGTTTATCTTGTATCCTGATACTCTGCTGAACTCTTCTATTAGTTTTGGTAGTTTTCTTGAGGATTCTTTAGGGTTTATTTGTGTATAAGATCATGTCATCTGCAAATAGAGATACTTTTACTTCTTCCTTACTAATCTGGATGCACTTTTATTTCTTTATCTAGCCTAATTGCTCTGGCTAGGACCTCCAGCACAATTTCGGATAAGAATGGTAATAAAGGGCATCCTTGTCTGCTTCCCATTCTCAAGGGGAATGCTTTCAGACTCTCTCCGTTTAGGATGATGTTGGCTGTTGGCTTTGTATAAATGCCCTGTATTATGTTGAGGAATTTTCCTTCTATTCCTATTTTTCTGAGAGCTTTTATCACAAATGGTTGTTGGACTTTGTCAAATGCCTTTTCTGCATCAATTGATAAGATCATGTGGTTCTTGTCTTTTGTTTTATTTATATGATGGATCACACGGGTTGTTTTTCTAATGTTAAACCATCCCCGCATGCTTGGTATGAATCCCAATTGGTCATGGTGAATTATTTTTTTGATATGTTGTTGAATTGTATTGGCTAGAATTTTGTTGAGGATTTTTGCATCTAAGTTCATGAAGGATATAAGTCTGTAATTTTCTTTTTTCGTGGTGTCTTTACCTGGTTTTGGTATCAGGGATATGCTGGCTTCATAGAGTGAGTTTGGTAGTATTCCGTCCTTTTCTATACTCTGAAATAACCTTTAGTAGTAGTGGCGTTAAACTAACCAACATTTTTGACTACTTGCTTCATGCCGGTCATGAACTAAATGTACGAATTGTACTGAATGTTTCGAATGCATCATTTCCTTTTATCCTCATTACTGCCCTATGTAGCATGTACAGGTATTCCCTGAGTTTTGACGAACTGCACTGACAACTGTGTTTTGTTTTGTTTTACTTCGGGGTACCTCTTATCTTTAGTAATATGTAACTATATACAGTGTTAAAATAATATTTCCAACTCCCAAAGTCAAATAAAGATCAGATTTATGAAGATACTAATAATGAAAATTAAATAATAATAATGATAATTATTGAAATGAAAACTAAAAAAAAAATGAGATATTCAGCTTACATCTGAACCTACTTAGGACAGTGTCATCGGAACAGAATCCCATCGTAAGTCAGGCACTACCTGTACTTCCATTTTATAGATAAAGAAACAGAGGCTTTGAAAAATTTTGCATGGTCCTCACAATTATGTGCTAATAAGCAGATGACCCAACATTTGAGCCCAAGCTATCTGACTTTAGAACCCAAACTCTTAACCATTCCACTCTATTTCTTCTCTCTATAGTAGATATTTTCTAACAATCTGGGAATCTCAAAGATATAAAATACTCATCTGCCCTCTAGTTCTTTTACAGAAAATGTAGTGAGAATCCTTGACATGGTACAATGTTGTTTAAGTCATTTATGCCTATTGCCAAATGAATAAAATATAAACCCAGTCACATCTGTCACTGAGAATTAGAATGGTTTGGATCCTCAGTTTAAGGACATAAGGCAGTTCTTGGAAGTCAGGTTTAGCACAAACTTGCATGTCCACGCTCAGGAGAGAGAATGTTGTTGTTGTTAGCTGCCGTCAAGTTGGCCCCTGATTCATGGCGAGCCCATACACAATGGAAGGAAATGCTGCTTAGTCCTGTGCCATTCTTATGATTGGTTGAGGATTGGACCATTGTGATCCTTGGGGTTTTTACTGCCTGATATTTGGAAGTAGATGACCAGTCCTTCCCTCATAGTACATCTTTGCCTGGAAGCTCTGCTGAAACCTGTTCAGCATCATAGCAGCATGTAGGTGGTGGCTGAATAGGAGGTGCACTGGCCGGAAATTGAACCCAGGTCTCATACATGAAAAGTGAGAATTCTACCACTGAACTACCATTCCCCCCAGAGAGAATGGGGATACATCTAAAGAAACAGGAGGCCATCTTGATGAGATTATTTATTAAACGTGAATATTTTTCTGATTGAGAAATACTCATTGTTTCTCTAACATTGACATTCTTGGTCATCTTTTCTGGCAATACTAGTGGTTGTTTCTCAGATTAATGCACCAAGCGTTAGTTCAGCTAACGGAAGGAGTGTTTCCCAGTTTCGCTATTCACTAACTGTAGATTAGGATCCCTGGAGTATATTTCATGGGCCAGTGACTGTCGCGTGAAAAACTGGAGTGTTATTATGCACAAAGGAAGTTAGAGTTCAACCAAAGATGTAGCCATTGCTGCAGGATTGGATACTTGGGGAGGGAGGGAGACAAGACCGTCAGGCACCAGGACCCAGTTTAGATCTGCCCCTTTATCAGTTGCTGCTGTGATGAATGGGGTGGATAGCATCAAATGGCCCCAAATGCCAGATTGCCCCATCCCATCAGGTGGAAGGAGCCTGAGCCTCTACTCTCTCCAAGGTCATGAAGGGAATCTGGGTCAACCCTGTCATTTCGGACTACAGTTTTCCCATGTTAGGATCCATATGGAAAAAACAGTGCTAATAAATTTTATTAATCTTTAACACAACTGCATGTGGGGGAAAGATATGAAATCTGTTTCTTTAGCCTTTGCAGTTTTCTTTGAAAAATGTGAGACTAGAAAAGTAGTGAAATAAATAAAGGCGTTATCACTGCTGAAGTTTTCTAGCCAACAGAAGCACCCCCTCCTTGGGGTCATGCAGAGGGAGAGAAGGGCCGTACTGGAGAGATGTCTTGGGACACCCACTGTAGTTTGTCAGTTGCAGATGCTAATGGAACCAGGCTTGGTGACTAAAGGGGAAAATGGAATATGAAAGCAAAATGAAAGAAGACTCTGAGGCAAGCGTGTCATTTCTAAATGAAGGTTTCATGCAAAGGAACTGAGTCTCTTCACAGCTGAAAATGGAATCTTTAAATAAGAGAAAATAAAAGGCTTGTTGAAGGTTCTGTAATGAAATACAGCTTTCCTAATACCCTGTGACCTGCATTTCTCCCTGCTTTATGGGTGTTATTCCTTGACGTACAAACCCGTATTTTCTCAAGTCAGCATTTGATGATGGATGTCAAAATACAGGCCATGTATTATGCATATAGCATTACCGATTTAAGGTGTTTACTTGTCAAGTTGAAGAAATTCAAAAACGTCACATCCACGGAATCTGCTGAGCTGTCACTTGCAGTTTTTCATGCCTTTGAATGAAACTTCCGATGAAAACAGTTTAGTTCTCCCCTTCGCTATTCTAGGGGAAGAAAACATCTAGCATTGAAAATGCGTGCTCTTGGTTAGGTGGTTGGCTGAAAAAACACACGCTCCAAGGTTTAGAAAGATGGACACTACGCTGTCATTCACACTGACTTACCCTGTTCACGGTATATTAATATAAAAATAAAAGTAATGCAATCAGGGCCAGACTATTAAATAAACTTTTTTTCTTTCTGAAAGTATGGCACTCAATGGTATGAAGTTTATACACAGGAGAGCAGAAAATAAGACAACCCTTTCGGATTTTTCTGGCATTTCATACATTATGCACCTCCAAAACAACGGGCAATTATTGAGCACCTGTCATTTCCTTCTTGCTCCGTAAAGCTTCACACATAGCTAAAATGCCACATTCAACCCGATCGTGTCACATTACTGGAAAGTGAGTCAGGAATCTGGTCACATTATCTATTTGGAGTTTTATGCTAGGAACTTGGCAAGTGGCTGTACCTCTAAGTCCCAGATTCACTGATAAACCCATGGAGCAGACCACGAAGGATAAAGAAGAGAAACCAAAGTGAATGTGGACATCTGCCCGCCTGTCCTCAGGGGCGGGGGCAGCACCCGGGGCCTTGCAGCCAACGTTGAGCTGATGACACCATTTGCCATATGCTTCGCTTGGTGAAATTAACTTTCACCAAATGAATCTTAAGAGGTAAATAGATTTTTGATATACATAGTTCAGTACTTTTTAAGGCATTCTGTGCCTCTATGCACGTTCTTAAGGAGGTAGTCAGCCTCATTGCGATGACTCTTAACGCTCACTAAACTTAAAGCAGCGGTTGGGCCAAGCTCATCCTGATATGCACGTGGGCCTGAGACCCAAAGAAGCCCAAACTGCCAAATAAGAAACAAAGCATGCTGCTTCCCAATTTTCCTGTGGTCACACCTACCTTACGAGGTCTGTTTTGGGCTCCCTGGGGGTTCAAGAGGTCCACCATCAGAAAGGATGACTTCAGCTGGGAATAAAGAAGACGTCTTCTCAATTTGACTTAAATAAAAAGTACACACACACACACGCTTCTGGCTCAAGTGGCTGATAACCAAAAAGTTGGTGGCTGGCAGTTTAAACCACCCAGAGGTTCTGTGGAAGGAAAGGCCTGGTGATCTGCTTCCATAAAGATTACAGCTAAGAAAACCCTGTGATACATGGGGTTGCCATGAGTCAATGCCAACTCAGTGGCAGCTAACAATAACACATATGTGTATCTCCTCAAGTAGGGTGGCTCCAGGGATGGTTACTTCAAGAACTTGATTTCTTCAACTGTTTTATCTGTGTGTTCCTTGGCTTGTACTGCGTATTGCCTGATCTCCTTCCTTATGTCTTGAAGAGTTCTTTATATTAATCTTTTGAATTCTGCATCCGGTAATTCCAGGAAGGTACCTTTATCCAGAAGACACTTTGATTCTCTGTTTTGAGAGCTTGTTGAAGCGATCATCATCTGTTTCTTTATGTGGTTTGATATTGACTGTTGTCTCCGAGCCATCTATAAGTTATTGTATTAGTTTATTTTATGTATGCTTACTGTTTCCTAGTTTCTCACTTTGTTTTGTTTTGCTATGCCCAGATGGGTTGCTTGAGTGAGCTAGATTGGTTATTTTTGCCGTTGGGGCTCTCACGTCCTGTTACCAGATGGCTAGAGCTGTTATCAGGTACACGAGCTTATGAGTCCATTCACTTCTCTTGTGCAGATTCAGCTCAGGTGTCCAGGTAGCTGGTCATCAAGTGTGTGGTACAGGCTCTGTCCTACCATCTTAGAGGGGCAGGGGTGTTTGGTATAGGTACCGGTATCTGATTGCAGTAGGGGGTCCCGCTCTGACCAAGGCAGGGGGCTGAGAACCATCCCCCAGCTGTCTGTGAGAAAAGCGTGTCCCTCTTCCCTAGAGCATGCAGTGGGTGGGTTCTGCAGATGGACCATGGGCACCCAATGCTTTTGGTTGTAAGGACTGGGAGGTACCAGTTATCCTTGGACCCCTGTCATAGGGGCTGGGTGACCTGAGAGGAGCCACCAGTCCTTAAGCCCCTGATGTGGATAGGTGAGTACCCTATTTAATAGCCGTGTCAAACATCAAACACCCACCTCTCCACCACACAGCTTAAACAGTCGCAGTCTGCCAACAAGGGCCTATTCTCCTGGAATAAGCCCACACAGGCCCATGCAGGGGGGAAAGGTATTCAAAGTCCATGGACTATTTATGCCTAGACAGGAGCCGCTTCTGTCTTGAGCTACCCAGGTTCGTGGAGCTGGCAAATTGTCTTTTCCCCTTGTGAATTTATTCCTTCTTCAAGTCCGGGAGCATGGCTCAAGGGTGCTCAACAGGACCTAACTCAGGCCCAGGGAAATCAACAGTCGCTGAAGCTGGCTTGGGGGTGGGGGGGTGCGGTAAAATATGCTCAAGTATTTAGCTTTTGCTGAGAGTGCCGTTATTCACTGGTTCCAGAGGTGTGAGTAGGCTGTGTGACTGGCTGCTTCTCCCTGAGAAAACTGCGGCCGAACGCTACCACCAGCCCGCTGCCACTGCTCCTGGGAATGGTGCCTGAGGGATCCCAGCAATTCAGGTCCAGCAGTTCCTCTCCGCGTCTAAACAGTCTCACTCTCCCCCTGCCACTTAGTCCATTTTCTGACTTTGCCTTTGATGTTCAGGGCTCCAAGCTTGTTATAAATGTAATCATTTCACATGATTTTTCCGGTCTTTGTTGTAAGACGGATTGCTGGAAGCATCTGGTTATTCTGCCATCCTGGCCCTGTCTCTACTTCAAGAACTTGAGGACAGTTTTTTCTGTGGTTCAAATCAGCCAATATCATTAAGTTAGCTTTGTCCTCAGCTGTTACCCATCCTAGTTGCAAAATGGCTGCCACAATTTCAGGTGCTAAAGGCATATAAAACCATGCCCAGTGAATTAAAAGGAAATCTCTTCATATATGTTTTTTAAGAGCAAGGAAGCATTTACTGAAGGCCCCCACTCACTGGCAAGAGAATAAACCATCAACTGGTTTAAGATAACAGTCAGGATAGGCCAAGTTAATGTGGTGGTGACAGAAGTCCCCCAAATCTCAGTGGCTTAAAGCAACATATATTTATTTCTCAAAATGCTTGGTGGGTCTGGTCAGCCATCCAGGGCTGCCATCCAGCCTTGATTTCTATAGGAACCTGTGTTTCCATAGTTGTCATGCCTGGTAAGAAGGAGGTGGCGAGTCAAGCACACGACATTTAAATACTTATACCAGAAGTAGTACCCACTGCTTCTGTTCGCTTTTTATGAGCCAGAGCATTTCCTATATTACATGGGCCTATATAACTTCAAGAAGGTACAGAGGTACGATCCTCTTGTGGGCCTGGAAGGAGAGGGGAACCAAAATCTGTGAGCAGGGTAAATAATTGGCGTCAATTCTGGATTTGGGGGGAACTATCGATTTTTTTTTTTTTTATCGAAGTGAGTTGGAATTGTTTATAATGGTCTCCTACTTATTTTGTCTTTCTAAAACAATTCATCAGAGTTTATCCTGGGAGTATGGACTGTTGACCTGTAATGACCCATAAGCTACATGCCTTGGGTTGTGTATGTACTCTGTACTCTGATTATTTCCACATATTCCACCTGTCTGATTTTTTTTCCCTCCTCTCTTCCTTCTTCCTAGGGTTCACACCTCCAGGAATGGACAGATCCTCTCCAGATAACAGCCCAGTTCACGGGATG
This sequence comes from Elephas maximus indicus, assembly GCF_024166365.1. Taxonomy (NCBI): domain Eukaryota; kingdom Metazoa; phylum Chordata; class Mammalia; order Proboscidea; family Elephantidae; genus Elephas; species Elephas maximus. The sequence goes on from NC_064834.1 coordinate 10,370,969, forward strand.
TTACGGCAGCCATCCATCACAACTGGGGTCAATATCCCCATCATCACTGAACTAGGTAGGGGTAGATCTGGGCCTTGAGGAGGATTTTTGTCTTCTCCTCCAGACCATGCAGGATATGTGGAGGCTGGCCTGTTTCCTAGCCCTTTCAACCTAGAAGGCTCTAATGGGGTTTGTTTTAGGAGAGTGGAGAGAAAGGTACGGGTAGAAACATGGCAGATTACCAAAGGGAAAACTGATCTATCTTTCCTCTGAAATGAATAGACAGTTTCCTTCATGCTGGTCACTGTTGCCAAAGGAGCATAACAGGATGGATTTAAGATTGGAACGTGAGTTAGGGAAGGGGGGGGAAGGGAGGAAAGGCCTTGTCCATGGATTGTGTCTGGGGATTTTCACTGGAAGCACATCTTTTGAGCATGCTATCTGGACAGCTCCTGTGATCTAAGTCCTCCACTGATGTACACAGGCTCAGGTCTAAGCCAGAACCATGTCAAGAACTGGGCAGATGCATTGGGTTAATGTGTGATAACTATAATGTGTAGTAACTGTACATTTAATCTATGCTAGTTGAACTGCTTTGCAGACAGAGCTCATTTTTGAGAACGCCACTCTGGTACAAAAAATGATGGGACTTTGAGGACCATGATCTTTGGTCAGCGGAACCCAACTTTGAACATGTCTGTGACATTCCTTGCTACCGTTTGTAAATGTGCCTATCTTCAGAGTGGACTTTTCCGCCCAAGACAAATGGCCCCGGGTCCCTTTATTTTAGTATGTTTCCTCTGTTATTCCCTCACTCTTTTTCTTTTTCTGTACTTTCCTCTACTCCCTTCCCCCCACCCTTAAATGCTGTATCCAATTAGCTAAACCGGGCAAGTTGCCTTTGGTATCAGTCAATCAGGAAAAAAACAGTGGGACGCACATTCTAATGATAACGGAGCTGGGTAAGAAGCGCTGTTTTCCTTCGCATCAGTATCTCCTTTTGTTCTGTTGGTGTTTCCAACTACCATCGGCTTTTTTTTTTTTTTTTTTCACCGGCTGCAGTAGAAAGGCTACCCTCATGGCACTGCTTTGAATGTGTTTTATTTGTGGCTCTGGTCGGAATCGACTGCCTTGTTCTGGCCTCTCTTAATGATTTTTTTCCCCGCACAACATCAGTAAACCTTTGATCACACCCATCTGACCTGGCAGTTGATTCCAAAGCATCTTTGCTCTAATTCATTTTCCTTGGTCTGGGCCTTTTTTTTCCCGTGTCCCCCTGCTCTCCCGCCTTCTCCCCTTCTGTTCCTCTTCCAGCACACTGTCAGTTTGACGGACACATCCTCGCAGCTCTCAGAGGAAGTCAAAGGAGAAATATAAAAATTTTAAGATAAAGAAACCTAAGACCATGCCTTCCCTCCAGCTGTTTATTTTTCCTTTATTCTGACCTTATTTGCCTTTTTTTTTTTTTTTCCCTACTAGGCCCTTTCTCAGAAGCTCTGGTTCTGAAGCCATAAAGGCAGCCAGCTCCTAGGGGGCTTTTTCTTACTAAAGTCAGGTTTCAGGGCTAGTTCAGAGAATGAGGTTAGCAGCCACCGAGGGCCAGCCCTGCACTCTGACCCCCACCCTCCGGCTCCAGGCCTCTCTGGGAGATACCAAGTGGGCTCCTCAGGAAGATAAAGGCCTCAGGTGATGACTGCATTTGTCAGGCCCTTTCCCAGTTCCCCATGACTTGGTTAATGACTCCATGAAAGGCGCCCATCAGCAGCGGGTCTCAGGACAGGGGATTGATCTTCTAAATAGAGACAGCGGAAGTGCTGCTCAGCGGAGGGGTGGGGAGAGAGGTGGGGAGCACCTGCCTTCAAATGACTCACAAATGAAACGAACACTCCATTTTCTTGGCCCAAAAATATATTTCAAAATAAGAGAGCAGGCTTTTAACACAGTAATCTTGCTGTGAGGTGTCTAGGAACGAAGGAATAAATTGTCCACCATCCAGCACTGCGTTATTGTAGGCGTAGCTATTTATCAGGACAGAATTCACTCAGGTCACGGAGTATCACACTATTTTCTGTTTCCACAGTAGGAGAGGTGTCTTTTTCATGTTTAGAGCAGCTGGCTAAAAGCCTAGGCTTCCGGGATGCTCTTGTCAGAACTTTACGGCCGTGAGAGACCCAGAAAGCTCCTGTGGTCTAGACCTCGGACTGGAAATTCATCCAGACTTCTCCGTGGCAGCAACCTACAGCAGCATTTCACAGGCATCCCTGCCAGGAGATTCTTTTTCTATCTATTTGGAATCTCTGTGCTGTCGACTGACTAAGGTGTCTTGTTTTATGATTAAAAAGAAAAAAAGAAAAGCCTGGTGTACCCCAAATCCAAGGCAACAATTCAAGTATTCAGTTAGTCTTGAATCTCCTAAATAATTGAGTTCAGGAGATCCTGTATAAATGAATCTCCCGAAGCCTTTGTCCCTCACCAGATTACTTCTCTGTGCTCAGGGAACCTTCTTTCCATGTGTTCGTGCCACCCTTTGCTTCTGCCTTCAGCCCTGTTTTTCTAGTGGTCCTACCACTTTGGCGACCACTGATGTCTTCTGACCCCTTCACCTCCCTGCATCCCCTACAGATATTTACCAGCGTGTTCTGCATTATACCAGGCTGTGAAAATGCCTTTAGAAAAAGCCACAGAGGGTATCAAGGTGAAACCAGTTTTGTTTTTGTGTTTTTTAGCTGTGTAGTATGTTCCAATCTTCATCTACTTGGATATGCCCAGTCAGTTTTAGCATATTAAAGGACAGAAATGTGTTTCAAGTTACTTAATCCTAGTGTGGGAAACCCTGGTGGCGTAGTGCTTAAGAGCTATGGCTGCTAACCAAAAGGTCAGCAGTTCGAATCCACTGGGCGCTCCTTGGAAACTCTATGGGGCAGTTCTATTCTGTCCTCTAGGGTTGCTATGAGCCCTAGAATCAACTCGATGGCAATGGGTTTGGGTTTGGTTTAGCATCCCACTTAACTGCTGTTCTGTGAAATGGATTTTGGGAAACAGTGGCTGCTGTAGCCCTGAGACTGAGTATCCTAGAACAATACACAGGATTTTCACTGAGCCTGGCCCGTGCCTTGCTGTCCGTTTCCAATGACCCAAATCCCTAGCTCCTTGAAAGCATAGAGTCAGCTCTCCCTGCTTGGAGCCCCTTCCCCTCCAAGTCTGGTAACAAGCCTAGTTAACAGCATCGCTCCTCAAGGACTCTGAGGACTACTGCAAATAATTAACCACCCCTCCCCCAGATACTGTCCCAGGTCTCCATTTCCTGACCCACAAGGCAGAAAGACTAAACTGTGTATGCCTTTGGGTAAGTGGAGGGAGGTGAGGAAAAGCTGACGCTTGACCCTGATAGGATCCCTGAGCAAGATTGTAAGTGCTTCTTGAGAGGGGCAAGGGAGAAGCTATTTTCCCAAGGTAGTGGGCAGATGGAACGTTTCACGTCAGAGGGCAATGGTAAGAGCAGCTGATGTTTATCAGAGGCGTAGCGTGATCCAGACGCTGGGCCAAAGTAACCGGGCACTATGTCATATAAGCTTCCTGATAAGTTCATAAGAGAACTGATTTTATTCCCCCCACTTTACAGATAGAGAAGCTAAGGTGTAGGATGATTAAGTACTTCGCCCAAGGAAGACGGGAACAGAGCCTGGATTCAAAGCCCAGCTGTCAGATTCTAGACTTTGTACTCTTCCTCAGTTACCAGCTGCCATTGGGTCCATTATGACTCATGGTGACCCCACGTGTGTCAGAGTAAAACTGTGCTCTATAGGGTTTTCAGTGGCTTATTTTTTGGAAGCAGATTCCCAGGTCTTTCTTCCAAGGCTTCTATGGGTGGACACAAATCCCCAACCTTAGGTTAGCAGATGAGCGCATTAAATGTTTGCACTATTCATGTACTCCATCTGGTAGCCCATAATTCAGTACTGCAGAGACAATAGGGACCCAGATGTGATTCACTCTGGAAGCACAGAGCAAAGATTTTCCCCATTTGAATCTTTCTCTTGGGAAACAAGAGGGTGTCATTTAAAAATAACTCCATGCCTAGCCCTTTATCCTATTATCATTTATTCTGCCTCATACAATAAACAAAAAAAAGTGTTTTTAAAAGTTACCCGAGACGTTACTTTCAGGGAAAAAAAAAATTAAAACAATAACTCTAGGAAAGAGAATTAGCTGCCAGTACATTTAGAAAGGAATCAGAGAAAGGACACCTCATCTGTTCTTTTCCTCAAAGCGCAGTAATTATTCCAGAAATCACGAGTGCTCATCTCTTGCCCATCCATATACTCCTCTCACCACTGTTACTTGCTCTGCAAAACTGATCATTTCTGAAGCCAAGATGGGGATAGAAATTAAATTTGTCACTTAATTTTTAATAAGTTAAAGACATCTCAGTGACACAACTAATCAGTCTGAATGTGCATGCCAGAGGAGTCCTTGAGGAATCCTCCCATGGAAATGAAATATAGTATCAAATGTGCAACTGCTTTTGAGCAGAATCTCATAAAAGATTGAGCCCTTTACACGGGAGAGGGAGAATGTGGGTGTCCCCATGCAACTCAAGGAAGAGCAAATCTTTGTAAGCAAGCAGGCAGTGACAGCCAGGGATCCACCCCACCCTGGGTTTCCTTTGTTTTAAGCAGAGCCTGTTAGACCCCAGGCTCTACTAAGGTCAGTCACCAGGGCAGGCTGTGAATTCCTTGCTTTTTGCCTTTGTGTGATCCCAGTCCATTGCTCCTGACTCTGGATAAGTTGCTGCTCTTTGTGGCTAAACTTTCCATCCCAGCATGGCTACTCATCATTGAAATATGTTCATCTCTCAAAGGACTTGGCTACCAAGAAAAAAAACGCTCCAGGGTGTTTTTCAGCCATGATTCCAAAACCGTACCAGAGGACTGACCACAGCGCCATCTGCTGGTCCTCTGCAGTCTGCCACGGACTGAGCCTGTTTGAACTCATTGCTCTCCAGGCCCCAGAAGCTGAATTAAAGAATCACACAGGAGCCGTCCGTTGAGTCCCACTGACCTAACCCCAAGACCCATCTATAGCTTCTCCCATGTTTTTGTTTCTTTTTCAGTGACCTCGGTGTTTCTAAACCAGTAGCCTGGTCTCTCTTTGGCAGAGCTGCCTGAATGTGGTCTTTAGAGCTAATTCTTATTTTATGCTTTTTCTAGTGAATGATACCAATGTTCAGTTTTTGGACCAAGACGATGACGATGACCCTGACACAGAACTGTACCTCACACAGCCGTTTGCATGTGGGACAGCGTTTGCAGTCAGCGTCCTGGACTCTCTCATGAGTGCGGTGAGTCATCCCACTCCCCCCTTCCTACTCAGTGTTTGGGGAATGAGAGCATGGAGTACCTCCAACAGTAGGCACTACACTCTTGCTTGAGCTACAAAAAACAAAAAAACGGTGTCGAGTCAGTACCGACTCATGGAGACCCCTTGTCAGAGTAGAATTGTGTTCCATAAGGTTTTCTTTTAAGCAGGTTATTAATTTTAATTTGCTTTTTTATAGTAGTGAAAATACACACAACAAAACATCTGCTATGTGAACAATTTCTATATGTATAATGAAGTGGCACTGGTTACGTTCTTTATGCTATACCGCCGTTAACTGCTATTCTTTTCTAATTATTTTGCCAGCATTAACATAAACCCAATACCCCTTAAGCAAAACCTCCTCTTCTCCCCTCCTTCCCACACCTGGTAATTCCTAATAGCCTTTGGCTTCTGTGTATTTGCTTATTTCATCTAAGTGAGATCATATAGTATTTGTCCTTTTACAACTGACTTATTTCACTCAGCATAATGTCGTCAGGGTTCATCCATGTTGTGGCACCAGGACTTCATTTCTCTTTATTTCTGAGTAATATTCCATTGTATGTATATCCTACATTGTGTTTATCCGTTCATCCGTTGATAGACATTTCAACTGTTTCCATCTTTTGGCTATTGTGAAAAATGCTACAGTGAACATCGGTGTGCAGGTTTCTGAGTTCCTGCCTTCACTTCTTCTGGGTATACACCTAGAATTGGGGTGACTGGGCCCTTGGGTTTTATGATAGCCTGTGTTCAACTTTTGGAGGAACTGCCGAACTCTTTACCACAGGAGCTGCACCATTTTACATTCTCACCAGCTGTGGATGAGGATTCCGGCGTCTCCACAACTTCATCAACACCTGCTGTTTTCCATTTTTGTTTCATTGTTTTTTAATTGCCATTCTAATGGGAGTGAGGTGGTGTCTTGTTGTGGTTTTGATTTGCATTCCCCTAATAGCCAAGGACATTGAGCATCTTTCCACGTGCATGTTGGCTATTTGAATATTCTCTTAGGTGAAATGTCTGTTCAAGCCTTCTGGCTATTTTTTTTTATTGAGTTGTTTGTCTTTTTGTTATTAAGTTGTAGACATTTTTTAATATATTTTGGATTTTGACCCTTTACGGATGTATGGAAAATTTTCTCCCAATCTGTAATTGTCTTTTTACTTTGTTGATAAAGTCCTTTGATGAACAAAAGTTTTTAATTTTTACCATGTCCTACTTACCTATTTTGCCTTTTGTTGCTCATGCTTTTGGTGTCATATCTGATCATCCATTGTTAAGGGTCCCAAAGCCACATGGTTGTTCTCTTCTAAGAATTTCATGGTTTTAGTTTCGACATTTAGGTCCTTGATTCATTTTGAATTGTTTTTTATGTATGGCATAAGGGATGGTTCCTAATTCATTTTTCTGTGTGTAAAGATCAGATTTTCCCAGCAGCATTTATTGAAAAGACTCTTCCTTCCCTATTGAATGGACTTAGCACCCTTGTGGAAAAACAGTTGACTGCAGATGTATGGACTTATTCCTGGCCTGTCAATTCTATTCTATTGGTCTATATGTCTATTATTATATCCATACCAAAAAAAAAAAGGAAACAGAAAACCACTGCAGTTGAGTCAATGCCGACTTACAGCAACCCTATAGGACTGAGTAGAACTGCCCCACAGGGGTTCTAAGGCTATAAATCTTTATGCTGGAAGCTATGATATTTCAAATATCAGCAGGGTCACCCATGGTAGGCAGGTTTCAGCGAGCTTCCAGACTAAGACAGACTAGGAAGAAGGACCTGGCGATCTACTTCTAAAAAAAATTGGCCAGTGAAAACCTTATGAATAGCAATGAAACATTGTCTGCTATTAAAGTCGTCAAGGATTTCATTTTACTTGGATCTATGATAAACACTCATGGAAGCAGCAGTCAAGAAATCAAACAACATATTGCATTGGGCAAGTCTGCTTCAACAGACCTCTTTAAAATAAGATTTCGCTTTGAGGACTAAGGTGCACCTGAACCAAGCCACAGTATGTTCAATCACTTCATATGCATGGGAAAGCTGGACAATGAATAAGGAAGACCAAAGAAGAATTGACGCCTTTGAATTATGGTGCTGGCAAAGAATAGTCTGTGACTACACCATGGACTACCAGAAGAACAAACAAATCTGTTTTGAAAGAAGTACAGCCTACGTGCTCCTTAGAAACGAGGATGGTGAGACTTTATCTTACATACTTTGGACATGTTATTAGGAGGGACCAGTCCCTAGAGAAGGATATCATGCTTGGTAAAGTTAGAGGGTCAGTGAAAAAGAGGAAGACCCTTCACCAGATGGATTGACACAGTGCCTGCAACAATGGGCTCAAACACAGCAACAATTGTGAGGATGGTGCAAGACTAGGAAGTGTTTCGTCCTGTTGTACATAGGGTCACTATGCGTCAGAACTGACTCAACAGTACCTCACAACAACCAATCTTTATGGAAACAGATTGCCACATCTTTCTCCTGCAGAGCAGCTGGTGGGTTCAAACCACTGACCTTTTGGTTAGCAGTGGAGTGTTTAACCACTTCACCACCATGCTGTTTTAATTACTGTTGCTTTATAGTATGTTTTGAAATCAGGAAGTGTGAGTCCTTCTACTTTATTCTTCTTCAAGATTGATTTATCTATTTAGGGTCCCTTGTCCTTCCATGGAAACCCTGGTGGCGTAGTGGTTTTGTGCTACGGCTGCTAACCAAAGGGTCGGCAGTTCAAATCCGCCAGGCGCTCCTTGGAAACTCTCTGGGGCAGTTCTACTCTGTGCTATAGGGTTGCTATGAGTCGGAATCGACTCAATGGCACTGGGTTTGGTTTTGGGTTGGTTAGTCCTTCCATATAAATTTGAGGCTTGGCTTTTCCATTTCTGCAAAGAAGGCTGTTGTAATTTTGATGGAGTTTGCATTGAATTTATAGATTGCTTTGTACAGTGTTGATATCTTAACTATATTAAGCCTTGCAGTCCATAAACATGAATGCCCTTCCTTTTATTTAGGTCTTCTTTATTTTCTTTTAATTATGTTTTATAGTTTTCTGTGTATAAGTCTTTCACCTTCCTGGTTAAATTTATTCCTAGGTACTTTATTCTTTTAGATACGATTGTAAATGGTAACATTTCTTTGATTTCCTTTTCCCAAAAATATGTAGATACCTGACTGATTTTTGGGTGTTGCCCTTGTACCCTGCCATTTTGCTGAATTTATTTATTAGTTCTAATAGCTTTACTGTAGATTATTTACTATTTCCTATATATAGGATCACGTCATCTGCAAAAAGGGATTGTTTTATCCATAGAGTTTTCAACGGCTGATTTTCTGAAAGTCAGTTGTCCAGCCTTTCTCTTGAAGGTGCCTCTGGGTAAACTCGAACCTCCAACCTTTTGGTTAGCAGCTGAGCATGTTAACTGTTTATACCATCCTGGGCCACCATTATTAAAGCAAAGGTAAAATGACCTGGCCCCTGCCTTCATGAAGCTTGCAGTCTAGAAGAGGATACAGACATTTATCAAATTATCACACAAACGTTTGATTATAAATTTTCAAAAGTATAAGGAAGACAAGGAAGCCTGTGACAGCTTAAGTAAGCACTTGACCTGATCGCGGGGATCAGGGAAAAATTCCCCAACGAAATAATAAATATGTGCTAAGACCCGAGTGAGAAAAAGGGAGGGTTTTGTTGGAAGAATGATAAACCCGTTGCAGTTGAGTCAATTCTGACTCATGGCAACCCCATAGGATTTTCCTGGCTGTAATCTTTCTGGAAGCAGATCACCAGGTCTTTCTTCTGTGGTACTGCTGGGGGGTTCAAACCTCCAGCCTTTAGGTTAGCAGTTGATCACAAACAGCTTGCACCGCCCATGGACCTATTCACAGAAGGATCCAGACTCAAGAGCCTGATGGCAGGGGGGAACCCAGCACTTTCGAGAAATGGAAAGAAAGCCAATGTAGCTGGCCCACAGGGAGAAAGGGAATGAGAAGTACAAGGCAAGGTAGAGTCTGCAGGATGTTGAAAACTGTTCCCATGGCCTTAGCCTTTATTTTAAGAGCAGCGAGGAGGCATTGAAGGATAGCAGCTGGAGAGTGATGTGACCAGGTCTATGTTTTAGAACTGTGACCTTGGCTGATGTGTGGAGGTGGATCAGAGAGGCAAGGTGACAGCAGGAATTCTGATTAAGAGGCCATTTGGCTTGCACTAGGATAGAGTGGGCAGAGGTGGATGAATTTTTGTAGTATTTTGTAGATGAAATTGATGGGACTTGGTAATAGACTGAGCGTAAGGGGAAGAGGACAAAGTGTCAAGGGCGATCTGAGGTTTCTGTTGGCAAAAACAGGCATGTGGAAATGGCCCCTCACCGAGACACACAACCCTGGGAAAAGACCAGGTAGGAGGGCAGTGCCTGGCTGGTTCTCTGCTGCAGAGAAGGCACCAGGTGGTGGCAAAGAGGAATTGGGGGGTAGACAAAGGATCGACAGCATCTTTTTTTTGTGTGTGCAGTTGTGAGGATTTTTGTTTTATTTATTTATGTATTGTGCTTTAGGTGAAAGTTTACAGCTCAAGTTAATTTCTCATATAAAAATTTATACACATATTGTTATGTGGCAATTCCTATAATGTGACAGCAAACTCCCCCTTTCCACACCAAGTTTCTTGTGTCTGTTCAGCCAGTTCCTGTCCCTGTCAGCCTCCTTATCCTGCCTCCGGACAGGAACCACCCATTTGGTCTCATGTATCTGTTTGAACTAAGAAGCACATTCTTCACGAGTATCATTTTATGTTCAACAGCATGTTGGGTTGTGTTATAACTTTAGATGCATCAATCATTCAAGGCATTTGTTTTCTCACTTGAGACTCAAAACAAATAAAAATTTTAAAAAATAGTCGCCAGCTTAATGGAACTATCTCTAACTGCAAAAAGCACGGGAGACATCAGAATGGGTCATAACCTGGGTGGCATGAAGTGTTCCTCCGAGTGTCTTTATTTATTATATAGAAAAAAAAAAAAAAAAAGAAGGCTCTCTTTATTTTGGAGTCTTCACATTAACAATTTGTGAAAATGCAGACACAAGCTGGATAAAAACTGACCTTTGGAGAATCCATGAGAAAGAGTTTTATTGAGCACATTAAAACCATAAACAGAGCTCAGAGAGTTTTTATACACACAAGTTTCTTGAAATGCTTAAAGGAGGTTATTCTCCTAAACACGTTGAACAACTGCTATGCTAATTATGCATTATTCTCATCTATTCATTAAAGCTAATCTCAGAAGGACCACTATTTGAGGAAAGAAGAAAACATAAAGCTTAAGACTAATTTAGGTTATTCTGTATTCCTGAACGTGGTCCAACAGCAAGTGTATCTTAGTTAAAAATCAGAATTATGGGTTTAAAAATAATTATGATACAACACTTATCTGAATTAAGGTTGACTGGGCTTCATGCCCTGCCATTGCTTTGCAAGCCAAGAAGGAGATAAAATGGTCCCTAGAGAAGAGCACACTTCCTAGGGCTCATGACCTCTCTGATGGCCTGACAATTCCAAATGGCGACAGCAGAGCATCGAGACATTCCATCTGCTTGTGACGTTTGGGCTCAGTGTGGGCAGACTCCTTGAGTGTGCCAGAATGAATGACGGAGGCTATGCTATGTGTTCATTACAGTGCCACATTCTCCATAACAGAACTCATATGCTCCAACTCTAGTTTCAAACTGCTTTTGTAATTCAGCTCTTTAGGAATTCCATTTTACTTCTGGTCCTAATTAGAGAGATTTCAGAAGACGGTTCTCACTAAGGGATGATTAAAATGTTTACAGTAAGTACCCTGTTAAAAATTTTTGGTTGTTGTTGTTAGGTGCCATCGAGTCAGTTCCGACTCATAAAAAAGCAACCCTAAATTTATAAAATTGCTTATCAGACATTTGGCATAGTCCAAGCGGGCCCAGCTACATAATTTGCAAGGGCTCTCGTTCATAAATTAGGACGAATTGCAAAATGGTGACAACAAAGCATTGAACCATGTGTGGGGACTGTCTTAGGCTGGGTTCTCTAGAGAAGCAAAACCAATAAAGCATATGAATATATATAGAGAGAGATTTATATCAAAGAAATAGCTCACATGATTGTAGAGGCTGGAACGTCCCAAGTCTGTGGATTAGGATAGAGGCCTCTCCCGATTCACGTAGCCACAGGGGCTGGCGAACCCAAGACCGGCAGGTTGGAGAGCAGAACTCCACTCACAGGCTGAGAAGTTCAGTGAATTCCAAGAGCAGCAGATAAGCTGATAGCTCAAGTCCCAGGAACTGGAGGTCAGATTAACAGGCGGCAGCTGCAGGATCCAGAGTGAGCAATAAACCGGAATGTCTGCTTATATTTGGCTGCAGGCCACACCCCCAAACACACTCTCTTTCAACTGATTGGCTACTCACAGCAGATTCCATCATGAGAGTGATCACATATAAACACTGAGAATCATGGCCCAGCCAAGTTGACACACAATCTTAACCATCACAGGGACCTTCTAAATGTGGAGCCCTAGTGACTGCAGAGTTTGCTTGCCGTGCACCCAACCCTGGTTCCAGGGTTCGAAACTGGTGTTGAGCACCAGAGAACTTCAGATCTACACAGCAGAGGGAGCACGTGGTGGCCATGGCATGGTAGTGGAGGCGTATCTGAATTAGAGTTGCCCGGCTGATATCTATGGCATCACTGGGGAGCCAGCTCTAGGAAACTCAGATGAGAAATCAAGGTGAATTGGTTTGAAATTAAAAAAAAAAAAAATACCCAATCTCCTTTGAAATGCAAATGGAAATGTTTTAGAGAGAGTAGCTAAGGCGTGCATGGGTGGATGCAGTGCTCTGAGAGCAGCATTTCTTCTGAGTTCTTACCTGAAGAAAAAGGATGTCAGGAATCTGGAAACCATCATCATAATGATCACCACCAGCATTAATTATTGAAGACCCAGAGCTGTGCGAGGCACTTCAACTACACCTTCTGATCTTTTGGAAGAAAATGTGGATATATCTGCAGTAAGTGTTGAGGCAAGGCATATTTAACTGACCCATGGATTATGACTTTTCAAATCATTCATCAAAATGCTCATCAAATTATCCTAGGCTTTGTGGTCATTGTCTAGGATGAACAAGTTCCATACTGAGGTCTTGAATTGGGTCTGGCTCAACAAACAATTGGACCGTCTCATAAAATGTCAGCTGTGATTCCTTTAGATCCTACCCCCAATCCTAATTTATGAAACAGCTGGAGATTAGTCAAGTACTTAGGAGGTAACTAAACAAAATCCGCTGCTGTCAAGTCGACACCCACTCATGGAGACCCCATGTGTGTCAGAGTAGAGTACCATTGTGCTCCACAGGATTTTCAATGGATAGTTTTTTGGAAATAGATTGCTAGGGCTTTCTTCTGAGGTTCATCTGGGTAGACTTGAACTTCACACCTTTTGGTTAGCAGCCAAGTGTACTAACCACTTGTACCACCCACCCAAGGACTGCAAGAAGATAACTAACCAAAACCAAACTCATTGCCTTCGAGTCGATTCCAACTCATGGTGACCCTAAGGACAGAGTGGAACTGCCCCATAGGGTTTCCAAGGAGCGCCTGGTGGTTTTGAACTGCTGACCTTTTGGTTAGCAGCCGTAGCTCTTAACCACTACACCACCAGGGTTCCCAGAAGGTACCTAGGAGTAACTAAAAGGATTGGCAGGAATATAGATGGAGAAAGTAAGATTCCTCCAAGCAGCAGGAGTCAGAGGTGAGCTTCCATCTCGGGCAGTCGCTTACAAGCAGCATCACGACATCCGCGCACAAACCTCTTCAGACGTCCGCGATCTCCTTTTTCTGGCACTGCTTCCCAAACTGCCATTTAATCACGTGCCTGAACGTTCACTGAATATTGTCCTTCCTAACGCCTGCTGCTTACTGCTTCACTTGTTAAAAGAATCATGTTTGGTTCATCACAGGCATTCCTGAAACAGATAGGAACGTTACAGACATGGCCCCGTGGCTTTACTCTGCAAATCAACGGCAGAAACTCATGATAAGAAGGAACAGTTATGCTTATGGGCTACACCTCTAAGAAGATCACAACTTAGAAATGTATTTTTCAGGATGATACCAGCTTGGTGCTTATAAAAAGATGAAAGGAAGACTCTCTGTATTTAGAGCGGAAACTAGCACATTGAATATTCAGATTTTTTTCCACCTTTACCATCTCCCCCTACCCCCATCTCCAATTTAAGCTCCGTTTGGACCCTGGAAAGGAAGGGAAGGCATGGACTCAGCAGCTGGACTACTTGAATGATCCAGTTACTGTCTGTGTGACTCTGACCTCTCTGTGCCTCAGTTTCCTCATCTTTAAAATGGGGATAATAGTAGTATATTCCTCATATGGTTGTTGAGATCATTAAATGAGTTAAGGTTTGTAAAAATAATCAGTGCAATGCTTAGCACATGACAAGCTCTGTATATATTTATTATCTTTATCATTAATGATTCAATCATTTATAGAGACCTTACTATGTGCCAGGAACTGTTCTTGAGGCTATAGATTCAGAAGTAAAGAAGAGAGACAAACATCCTGCCGCCGTGTTCCTTAAACGTCCGTTCTAGTGGTCTAAGGGATAGTGGCTATGTAAGCGAATACATGAGTGAATAAGAAGAACCCCAGGTAAGGATGACTGATTTGAAGAAAATTAAATAGGATGATTGGATAGTGTTTGAATGGGTGTGGAGACCTGTCTTAGCCGGAGTGTTCAGGGAAGGACTGTCTCAGGAGATATCCTTGAACCTGAAGCTGAGAAATCAGAAGGAGAGAGACCCATAAAAATCTGAGGGTGGGTCGGGGCGGCTTTCCTAGGCAGAAGAATCAGCAAGGGCAAAGACCAAAAAGGGGTGACAAGCTGGGTTTGGTTGGTCTGAGGGAGTCCCTGGAGGCCGCTGGGCTTGGAATGTAGTGGAAACGGGAGAGGGGTGTGCACGATGCAGGCCGTCGGGCACACTGTGAGCGTCCAGTCAAGCTCCAAGTCTGGGGTTGGACACTTTAGATTTGGGCAGAGGATACACCTTCTTCTGGATACCACGAGTATCCTCATGGTGCCACTGTTTTCCATGTGTGTGGGTCAGGAGGACAAACCTGTCAGTGAATTCCTTTCTGAAGGGTAAAAACTAGTTGCTGTTAAGTCAATTCCAAATCACGGCAAACCCTTGTGTGCCAGAGTAGAACTGTGCCTGTAGGGTTTTCAGTAGCTGGGTTTTTGGGAAGTAGATCACCAGCCCTTTCTGCAGAGGTACCTCTGGGTGGACTCCAGCCACCAGCCTTTCAGTTAGTAGCTGAGTACGTCACCGTTTGCACCACCCAGCATAAGCCCTGATTATTTTCCTGTCCCACACCCCATCCCAATGTACTCATTTAAGGAAAAGAAGAGAAATAGCACAATACGTTGGTATGAGTTCCTGGCCTAATATCTCATCTCTAACGAATGACCGATCACAAAAGTCCCAAAATGGCACTCTGCAGGCTGCGTCTACTCCACAGGTAACTTCTGCATTTCCCAGAGTTCTTCATTTTTAAATCAAATTTCTTGCCAATATTTAAAAATTGTAAGACTTTGCATAAAATATGGATTTCCAGTTCCTTTTGAGTGGAGTCACAAAAGAGATTCTCAGGTTCCCACAAAGCAACACTTGGCTAGAGCTGAGCATCTGCTCCCTTTAGCCACAGTCTACACCACTCCCTATTACATGCCACCAGCCCTAGTTCATTTGTTTCCTTTCCCTGTAACCCATCCCACTGAACTGGCCTCACTAGCCTCCTGCTTCAAACTTTGTGTGCCTGCATTAGAATGCCCATGGCCATTCACTCACCCTCTGGGTAGAAGGCTGTACACACATTGTCCATTCTCAAGCCCCTTGAGCTTTCCCAGACAGATGTCTACCACACTGAACCATCAGTACTAGAAGAGCATTGAAGAATTAAAGGAGCATTCTGGGAAGGAAAAGGGCTATCCTGCTATGTAAGAACTAGTGAGATTCAATGTACACAAGTTGGTAGTGGTATCACTTTTTTAGAAAATAAGATTTCATGAAGTTTCTAGTTTGCAGGGCCTACCTAATATTGAAGAAAAAAAAAAGTATCGAATATAAAGAGAAAGAGCAGAACAAAGCCAGAGGCCACCTTTGCTAATGCGCAGTACATTCGAGAAGCATCGGAGGCTCAACAGAAGATGCCATCTTGGTGCGAGACCCCAGCTGCCAAATCCCCCAGGAGCCCAAAAGAAGCTTCAACATGAACAAATCTATGCCAGATCTGGCTTTGCTTTGCCCGCTGCACCACAACGCCCAGGGCAGATGTCTGCATGTCCCAGGAATTGTTATTTCATAGCAAAGGCAGTGACATGGAGGAGGAACAGTATAGCCCAGGCCACTAGTTAACGAGCATAGCTTGTGGTCCAGCCCAGCAGCAGCCCACACATATACGCTCCACTGTCTGAGACTCAGGTGGATCTCACTGTTAAATACCAAACCAAACCCAGTGCCGTCGAGTTGATTCCGACTCATAGCGACCCTATAGGACAGAGCAGAACTGCCCCATAGAGTTTCCAAGGAGTGCCTGGAGGATTCGAACTGCCAACCCTTTGGTTGGCAGCCGTAGCACTTAACCACTATGCCACCAGGGTTTCCAACTGTTAAATAGGAATGCTATTAACAACCCATACCACTTCAGGTAATCAGTTAAGAACAAACATGAAAATCTTTTCAAGGAGCAGGCAAATCTTTCTTAAGATCATATGCAACAACAAAAAACTAGATATATGTATTTATGAGTCCTTGAGTGGTGCTGAAGGTTAATGTACCGGCTGCTAACCAAAAGGTTGGCAGTTTGAGTCCATCCAGAGGGGCCTCAGAAGAAAAGCCCAGCGATCAATTTCCAAAAACTCAGCCACTGAAAATTGTATGGAGCACAGTTCTGCTATGACACACATGGGGTCACGCCATAAGTCAGAATCAACTCAACAGCACCTTTATGTGCATGTATACATAAGTATGTATGTGCGTGCATACACACACGTTAGCACACACACACGTATCTTACAGTGATAAGGTCTAAGCGGAAAGATGAGGGAAGTGTACCCAGAATTGTTTGTGTTCTCTCTCCAGCATCAGAGACCAGACCCAAACCATGTGTGCCAGAAACAACTGAGCTTGTCTCAGTGAGCCCAGAAACGGGACCTCCTGGAAGGAGGACTCACACATTTTACTCTCTTAACCACACTTCCATGAAGGGAAGAACCCCTAAAGTGTGTTACCCTCATTTCTTGTCAGCCCACACCTACCGTGTGATTCCAGCTCCATGAACAAGTTATTCCTCAAAGAGGTTTTCTGTTTCTCAGCCCTGCCTCTTACATGCCTCCATTTCTACTGCTCACAAGGAGCTGGACGGTCCACAGGCCCTTCTCAGGCAGACGAGCCGGCGCTGGTGTCTGAGTGACCAGTGGTGGTGTGGTCAGCTGGACTCAGAGCACCCCACCGCTGACAACCTCATGCCAGGCCAGCTCTGGATAGGAAAAAAAAAAAAAAAAAAAACTTCTCTCATGCAAGAAAAATACTAAAAATAAAAAGCTACACCATGAAAACTAGCAAATATGAAAAATGGCAGCTATGACATGGAAAATGACAATTTTAGAGCAATTATAAATGAAAGGCAAAGTGCCATTAAAGTTAAAGCAATGTTATTAAAAGATGTGTTAATTTTCAGTTAAATTTTCTATAAAAGACCAATTAGTTTAAAAGGCTTGACAGCATTAACTGTGAAACATAAGCTCTGGTAATTATGCTTTAAAAAAATAAAAAAGGAAGATGCTTGAGCACGTTGGAGAGCAGCCCCCAGGCGAGCTAGAGGAGCCGCTGCCAAGTGGACTAGGTGGTGCTGTGGGTCCAGCTTTCCTGGTTGGAGTCACTTGGTCCTTCCCCAACTTTCATGGCTTCTTAGATGTCTAGTACTTGGTCTACTTGCAGAATCTGAGAATCATCAAACCTCAGGGCCAAGGGGGCCACAGTGTGATCTGGGCCAGCTCTCTGATATTAGAGATCGTAACACAAAGCAACAAGGAGAACGGACTTTTCTGAATGGGTTACGTTGCTAGTTCAGTTGTTCTTTTGAGAAAACTACCACTTATTACAACCACTAGGCTGTCAATTTGTCACACTATTGTGGCTTGTGGGTTTCTATGATTGTAGAAGCTATGCAAGCATCAGCGGAATCACCCAATGGCGTCACTAGGGTTGGTATCACCCAGGGCTTCATGGTGTCATCCCCTCACCCCACCCCACCCCACCCACTGGGGTGGGTGGGATGGTTGGTGAACCCCCAGCATGGGAGGAGCAGCCTGGCCCCACCCCGCCCCCACACAGGGCTGAGCACCATGCCCCGCCTTCTTCCCCCACGGCTTCCCTGCAGCTCCTCCTGTCTCCTGTTGGCCAAGGTGTGGAGACCCTCCTCTGTACCCAAAGGCAGACGCTACAGCCTGGCCACCGCACCTTGACTGGTGAGGGGAGGGGTATGGGAGAGGCGGGCATGGGTGGGAAGTGGTGAAGAGGTACCCCAGTGGATGACACCAACCGTAGTGACTGGTGATGGGGAGGGGTGACAAGCTACCATACTGGGTGATGGGTAACACTAACTCTAGTGACGCCACTGCCTTGTTGGCGCCACCCACAGGGGAACCAGCCTGCCCACCACTGCTGCCGCCGCCGCAGACTCTGGAGTCATTCCGGTGTCACCCCCCCGACAGTGGCAGAGGCTAGTCTGCACCCCCACACACTCCCCTAGTGAGGTCATCCATGGTGAACAGGTTTCTGTGGAGCTTCCAGACTAAGACCAGAGAGAAAGGCCTAGTGATCTGCTTTCAAAAATTATTCTGTTGTTGTTAGGTGCCTTGGTTCTGACTCACAGTGACCCTATGTCTGTACAAGAGAACAAAACTCTACCCAGTCCTATTGTTGCAGCCACCAAGTCAATCCATCTCTTTGAGGGTTTTCCACTTTTTTGCTGACCCTCTGCTTTAACAAGTATGATGTCCTTGGATCCACAATGACCATGGAAATAGCAGTCAAGAAATCAAACGACATATTTTTAAAAATTAGCCAGTGAAAACCTGGTGAATCACAAGAGAATACAGCGTCGGAAGATGAGCCCCCTATGTTGGAAGGTCCTACCCAATAGCTGTAACAACGGCCTCATGTATGATCGTGAAGATAATAGAGGACCAGGCAGCATTTTGTTCTGTTACACGTAAGGTCACCATGAGTCAGAGTGGGCTCCATGGCAATTAACAACAACACTAATTATTGAGTATCAGTTGTATATCACCAGAAGTTACACAGTTATTTTATTTAACCCTATTCTATAAATTGTTCTTTTTTTTTAATCCCCATTATATGGATGAGGATTCTGAGGCATAGAAACGTTAGACAACTTTCCTATTGCCCTACCTATTGGATGGCAAACCAGGGATTTAAAACCATGCTGTCTGGGTTCTGAAGTCTACATATAACCAGGGGTACCATGATGCTCTGCTCAGAAGAACCGTTCCCCGACCAGGATTGGAAGCCTGAACTTGGTACTGAGAAGAGGACTTCAAGCCTTAGACTACATAGGTCTCTTGATTCTAGGCAATGAATAGGACCTTCACTCAGCTCTCTGTGTGCCCCAAAGCCCAGGTGACCCAGAAATAGCCCTGGGGAAGGCCTCTGCCCAAAAGATCCTTAGAGACTAGTCCTGTAAGGTTTGGAAGTTCTATGCAAGAGTCTCTGACAAGGCTTTGAGCACAGATATTGTGTACACAGGTCATCAGAAGGCATGGAAAAGACTAGCAATATAAAAGCCTAGGAGGCAACGGATCACACCTACATATTACTAGTCTCACTTCAGAATTTTGTTTCTTCAATTCTAGTGTTTCTTTAACCGAGGAAAGAATTGTGCCTTCTAGATCAGGTGAGTTGTGGAGATGTTTGTCCTAGCTGGTATATCCTCCACAGGAAAACCTTGATAATTGGCATCTGAAGTCCTATCAACTGGTTTTGGCCTATGATGTTGAAACAGCCGCTTTCTATGTAGAAAGCCCTGGTTTGGTGCTTAATTGCAGATTGCTGTATGTTCTAAGAAGGAGTCCCTGGGTGGTACAAATGGCTAACCTGCTCAGCTGCTAACTGAAAGGTTGGTGGTTCGAGTCCACACAGATATGCCTTGGAAGAAAGGCTCTTGGTGATTTCCTTCTGAAATATGAGTCACAATTCTACTCTGACGCAAGGGGGGTCTCCATGAGAGTAGACTCAATGGCAGCTGTTTCATTTCTGTTTTTGTATCTCTGTGAAGTGGTGCTCCTCATAGCGGGAAGAAATGTGTGCCCTCCAGTATGACCAACTCAGCATCGTTTTTGGGGGGAAAGCATCATCCTCCCACCCGATCGTTCAGATCACAAAGAACGCACCATAAGCAATGTTGTTCAGAGTGCCTCTCTGCAACTGAAAGTTGAGGGCGTCAAAACAGGAGCAAGACTGCTCTGCTGACAGAAATACATGACCACCCTCTGTAATAGCCAATCTGGCCACAGGCTCCTTGAGGCCTGTGTGCAGAAGTCAAGGAGAGCTATCTGGGCTTGCAGCGCCAGCCCAGGGGGCAGGGTGGGTGGTGTTTAGAGCATGAACAGTACCGGCGTTTTTCAGGCACCTATGAAACCCTGTGATTAACTCTGAAATTGTACCTCTTCATGGGCAGTTTTGAAAGTGAAACATGCTTTTTAAATGACTAGCATACCATTTCAAGCCAAACCAAGGCCCAGGGCTTAGAAGGTGCTCAATAATGTTACTGACCGAGGAGTCAGGAAGATTATGTCATTTTCAGTGTAACTGATTTCAACACAGAAAGAGAAACAGGTCAAGGCCGAATCTTTAGGAAAAAGAATCCTCCATGCTGACCATCTAGATTTATCTCTGCAATGGTTCTTTTTCTTTCACATCATGATTGCATGTTGTCTATTTATGTATTTATTTTTAATAAACTAGTGTTTCATTAAACAGTTAGTACACATATTGTTTTATGACATTGGTTAACAGCCCCACAACATGTCCACACTCTCCCTTCTTGACCTTGGGTTCCCTATTACCAGCTTTCCTGTCCCCTCTTGCCTTTGAGTCCTTGCCCCTGGGCTGGTGTGCCCCTTTAGTCTCATTTTGTTTTATGGGCCTGTCTAATCTTTGGTTGAAGGGTGAACCTCAGGAGTGACTTCATTATTGTGCTAAAAGTGTGTCCAGGGGCCATATTCTCAGGGTTTCTACAGTCTCTGTCAGGCTAGTAAGTCTGGTCTTTGTGAGTTAGAATTTTGTTCCACATTTTTCTCCAGCTCCATCTGGGACCCTCTATTGTGATCCCTGTCAGAGCAGTCAGTGGTAGTAGCCAGGCACCATCTAGTTGTAGTAGACTCAGTCTGGTGGAGGCTGTGGTAGTTGTGGTCCATTAGTCCTTTGGACTAATCTTTCCCTTGTATTTTTAGTTTTCTCCATTCTCCCTTGCTCCTGAAGAGGAGAGACCAGTGGAGTATCTTAGATGGCCGCCCACAGACTTTTAAGACCCCAGACGCTACTCACCAAAGTAGAATGTAGAACATTTTCTTTATAAACTATGTTGTGCCAATTGAGCTAGATGTTCCCCCCGACCATGGTCCTCACAGCCCTCCGCCCAGCAATTCGGTCCCTCAGGGGGTTTGGATGTGTCTGTGGAGCCTCCATGACCTTGCCTTGGACAGGTTGTGCTGGCTTCTGCAATGGGTTCTTGTTCCTTGTTTTGCTGTTTTTTTTTTTTTTAAGGTTTGGCTCTTTTTTAATTAGAAAGTTTCATTGTATAAGTGTGAAAAGCACATAAACATATAAAAAAGAAATATTAAATGTTCCATATTCCCAACACTCAAAGATAAGCAGGTTAATATTTTCGTATATGTACTTCCAAATGAATAAATATAAAATTACATAGTTTAATATCTTAGTTATTTCTTTCCTTTTCAGTTAATATTTTGTCCACGACATTTTACCATATTATATTCTTGAATGTTGTAATTCGCAAAGCCTTTATAGGACTTCATAAGATTCTATCCTATGGGTGTACCATAATCTGTTTTACCATTCTTCTATTGTTGGACATTAAGCTTTTTCAAATTTTTATTATGATAGTAATTAACCCTGTGATAAACATCATTTTACATAAATCTTTGAACAAATAGCCCCTGTTACCCTGAGGTGAATTTATTGGGTTTATAATAAATGTGAATTTTTTAAAGCTTTGATGCAAATTACCAGGTTATCCCCCAGAAAAAATTGTAGCAATTCACACTCCCATCACTGGCGGTTTTTGTTCTTGTACTTTAGATGAAGGTTTATAGAACAAACGATCTTGTCATTAAACAGTACAGATATTGTTCTGTGACATTGGTTACCAATCCTATGACATGTCAACACTCTCCCTTTTACCAGCTTTCCTGTCCCTATTACCAGCTTTCCTGTCCCCTCCTGCCTTCTCATCCTTACCCCTGGGCTAGTGTACCCCTTTAGTGTCGTTTTGTTTTATGGGCCTGTCTAATCTTTGGTTGAATGGTAAACCTCAGGAGTGACTTCATTACTGAGCTGAAAGGGCGTCCAGGGGCCATACTTTCAGGGTTTCTTCAGTCTCTGTCAGGTCAGGTCAGTAAGTCTGGTCTTTTCTTGTGCTTTAGAATTTTGTTCTACATTTTTCTCCAGCTCTGTCCAGGACCCTCTATTGTGATCCCTGTCAGAGCAGCCGGTGGTGGTAGCTGGGCACCATCTAGTTGTGCTGGTCTCAGTTTGGGGGAGGCTCCCATCATTGGTGTTTGAGCGCTGTCTTGTCACACTGAGGCCTGCACTGAGTGCCATTTTTGCTTACCACTTTCCCTAGGAGGCCCTTTCGTTGTGTTTATGATAGTTTTGAAGTATGTACATTTTTAATTTGCATATAATCATGTAAATACATATTTTCTTTTGTGAATTCTACAGATTTTGTGCTTTAAAATGTTTGCCAAAGAAGAAAACTGTCAGGTATCCCAAGATCAGCTAAATATCTAGCTATGCTTCCATTCAGCAGTTTGTGGCTTCGTATTTTGCCTTTAACTATTTTGTAACATTTATTTTTATCAGGACATTAAAATAAATATGTTTTCACAGAAGGAAGTATAGAAATATATAAAATTATAAGAAATGAAAATGAGCCAGAATTCTATCACCAAGGGTTAACCACCAAATGAAATTTTGGTGTACAGTGATTTTTACACAAATGTATCTATTCAAGTGTACGTTTTTAACATGGATTTAGTATCGTGGTGGTTTTTTGTATCCTACTTTTGAAAAAAAATTTAATATTGCATCATTTATTTATTATTATGCCATTAAATGGAGTCCCTGGGTGATGCAAATGGTGAAGTGCTAGACTACTAGCCAAAAGAAAGTTTAAAGATTTAAACTTATCCAGAGGCTCCTTGAAGGACAGGCTTGGAGATCAGCTTCTGAAAGTTCACAGCCATTCTACTGTACACACGTGGGGTCACCATGAGTCAGAATCAACTTGACAGCAACTGGCAACAACAACATGCCATTATGTCCTATGAAAGAATGATATTAATGTCTGTGCATTGTAAGCCATGTGAGTGTGTCATTTTTTAATCATTACCATATTGTAGATCATAGAGTCAGTTTCCCTCAAATCATTTGTTGAATAAGCACCCATTTCCCCATGGTTTGTGAGTCTTTCTTTATCATATTAAGGAAGGGATTGACAAACTTTTTCTATAAAGAGCCAGAGAGTAAATATTTTAGGCTTCTTAGAGCTGTATAGTCCCTTTCACAACTATTGAACTCTGCCATTGGAGCAGCAAAACAGCCATAGATAATACCTAAATGAATGGGTGTGGCTGGGTCCCAATAAAATTTTATTTAAAAGAAAATAGGTGGCAGGGCGAATTTAGCCCAAGGATGGTATTTGTCAAATCCTGTATTAAGGCCCTATAACTACTAGACTACATTTCTCAGTGATCTATTCTGGTTGATTGATCTGGTAACTTTAAAAATGATCTACAATGTCTAAAATTATGAAATCTTTAAAATTATATGCTTGGAGGGACAAGGTTCATAAGACTCCTTTCCAGAGGAAATTTAGCATAATTGTATCAAGTTATAGAAAAAACCCAATTGAACCTATAATTAGGCATGTATCAAACTTAAGATTTTTATTTAAAAAATAACATAATGTCTACATGTTAAGCAACATGGAATTTCTTTTATTTTTCTCTAATAATCTTCCCTTTCTGTAGATATTAATTACTTAGCTCTCTGCTTAAAAATGCCAGCTATTCTTGTTCATATCCAGGGACTATGGTGTTAGAGCTTCTAGGATAGTAATGTTAATTCTTTTACATATCTGATGCTAAGTTCTCGTCCTTGTTTCTAATTTTGTGGGGGTTTTTTTGTTTGTTTTTGTTTTTACTTATATTTGACATAGACATGTTCTGTTTTATTTTTTCAGAGAATCAGTTCTTGGACTTATCAATTCACTAAATATCGCCTTGCTGTATCATTAATTGATACACCATTATTTCAATCCTGCTTTTATTAGGAAAAATTAAGGATAATAAAAGGCAATTCTTTTAATACTTAGCTTTATTTATTATAATTTGTTCTTAATAATGAAAGTATTTAAGGCTCTGAATTTATCTCTGTAGCCTTGGGCTCAGTCCTTGAAGTCTGTGACGTTTTTAAATGTCATTTATTTTTAAATCATATCTAAGTTTGATTTCCATCTTGACCTATTATTTTTTGGGGGGACAGCATTCTTAAAAACTTCCAAGTGTTGTGATATTTACTTTTTTTTGCAAGTCAGTATCTTTCTTTTTTTTAATATTTTATTGTGTTTTAGGTGGAAATTTACACAGCAAATTAGATTCCCGTTCAACCATTCATACACAAATTGTTCATGACATTGGTTACAGTCCCTGCAATGTGTCACCACTCTCGCTGTTTCCACCCCACCTGCCCTGTTTCCATCCATCCAGTTTCCGTGTCCCTCCTTGCCTTCTCATCTTTGCTCTTGGATAAACATTGACCATTTGGTCTTGTATAGTTGATTGTTTAAAGGAGCACATTCCTCAGGGGCGTTGTTTATTTTATAGGCCAGTCTATTATTTGGCTGAAAGGTTTCCTCCAGGAATGCCTTCAGTTCCAGGTTAAAAGGGTATCTTAGGGTGATAGTCTCCGGGGCTCCTCTAGTCTCTATCAGTCCAGTAAGTCTGGTCTTTTTTATGAATCTGAGTTTTATTCTGTATTTTTCTCTCATTTTAATGGGGACCTTCTATTGTGTGCTTGGTCAGAATGGTCAGTAGTGGTAGCCGGACACCATCTAGTTCTTCTGGTCCCAGGTGAGAAGAGGCTGTGGTTGGCGTAAGCCATTAGTCCTGTGGACTAATTTCTTCCTTGAGTTGTTGGTTTCCTTCACTCTCCTTTGCTCCAGATGCAAAGTGACCAATAGTTGTATCTTAGATGGATGCTTGCAATCTTTTAAAACCCTAGACGCTACTCACCAAACTAGGATGGAGAACATTATCTTTATGAACTACGTTATGCCAATTGACATAGTTGCCCCATGAGACTATGGTCTTGAGCCTTCAAACTCAGTAAATCAATCCCATGAGATATTTGGATATGTCTAGGAAGTATCCATAACCTGCAACCTATGTGCTTTATTGTATATATGAATATATATTCAGCATATACAAACATATACATACATATACCCACAAATATACCTATAGACGTACACACACGTACTCCTGTATGCCTTCCCACACCCATATAGCATATATATCTACCTATGTAACCACTCACAAATTTTTTGCTTTATTCCTGTCATTGAAAAATTGTATGTGTTATAGCATTCACCATATAAAAAAAAAATATATATAGCTTTTTTTTTTTTTTTTTTCCCATTACCAGAATTAACACCTGTAGAAAAATTTTTTTTTTCTTTTTGGAGCCCTGGTGACATAGTGGTTAAGAACTCAGCTGCTAACCAAAAGGTTGGTAGTTCGAATCCACAGGTCACTCCTTGGAAACCCTATGGGGCAGTTCTACTCCGTCCTGTAGGGTTGCTATGAGTCAGAATCAACTCCACAGCAACTGGGACTATCCAGTAAGTGATTCCGCCTGCCCCCCATCCCTGCTCACAATCAGAGAAGGTTGCTTTCTGTGTATGTGCCTATTCTTGACTTTTTATAAAAGTGGTATTGTGCAATATTTGTCCTTTTGTGTTTGACTTATTTCACTCAGCATAATATCATCCAGATTCGTATATGTTATAAGACATATGTTATAAGACGTTTCACAAACTCATGTTATTCTTTACTGTCGCATAGTATTCCATTGTATGTATGCACCACAGTTTATCCATTCATCCACTGATGCACACTAAGGTGGTTTCCACTTTTTGCTATTGTGAATAACGCTGCAATGAACATGGGTGTGTGTAGGTCCACTCATGTCGCTCTTATATCTCTAGCATTTGTACTTAGGAGTGGGATCGCCAGATCATATTTCTATTTCTAGCTTTTCGAGCAAGCACCATACCATTTTCCATAGTGGTCGTACCATTTTACAATCCCACCAGCAGTATATAAGAGTTCCAATCTCCCGATAACCTCACCAGCATTTGTTGTTTTCTGTTTTTTTCATCAGTGCCATTTTTTGCAGGGGTAAGGTAGTACAGTATCTCATTATAGTTTTGATTGCATCTTTCTAATGACCAATGGCAAATGTGAACGAAACTGTCTTGAAAGAAGTACACCCAGAATGCTCCTTAGAGGCAAAGACAGCTAGACTTCATCATTTGACATACTTTGGACATGTTTTCAGAAGGGACTAGTCCCTGGAAAAGGACATTATGCTTGGTAGAGAGTCAGCAAAAAAGAGGAAGAACCTCAATGAGATGGATTGGCACAGAGGCTGCAACAATGGGCTCAAGCATAACAACGATTACGAGGATGGGGCAGGATTGGGCAGTGTTTCATCCTGTTGTACACAGGGTTGCTATGAGTCGGAACCAACTCGACGACACCTAACAACAGCAGTGGCTTGTGATCTTGAGCAACTCTTCATGTGTTTGTCAGTCACCTGAATGTCCTCTTTGGTGAAATGTCTGTTCATATTCTTTGCCCATTTTTGATTGGATTATTTCTCTTTTTGTTGTTGAGTTGTAGTTTTCTGTATATTTTAGAGATTAGATTAGATTGTCAGATACGTTATTACCAAAAATTTTTCCCTGTTTCTAGGTTCTCTTTTTACTCTTTTGGTAGCCTTTGATGAGCGGAAGTAGTTGATTTTTAGGAGGTTTGCAGTTTAGTTTTGCAGTTATCTGGTTTATCTTCTGTTGTTTGTGCATTTTAAGTTGTGTTTGATATTGTATTTATGCCAAAAATTAGGACCCCTAACTTTGTCCCTATGTTATCTTCCAGGAACTTTACAGTTTCAGCTTTAACTTTTAGGTCTTCGATCCATTTTGAGCTAGTTGTTGTGTATGGTTTGAGGTATGGATATTGTTTCATTTTTCTGCAAATATATATCCAGTTTTGCCAGCACCATTTGTTAAAGATACCCTCTCTTCCCCATTGAATGGACCTCGACCCTTTGTCGAAGATCAGATGTCCATAGATGTGTGGCTTTACTTCTGGGTTCTCAGCTCTGTTCCATTAGTCTATGTGTCTGTCATTTTACAAGTACCAGGCTGTTTTGATTACTGAGTGTATAGTAAGTTCTGAGATTGGGAAGTGTGAGATCTCCTACTTTGTTCCTCTTTTTCACTATTGCTTTAGCTATTCAGGTCTCTTCCCTTTCCATATGAAGTTGGAGATTAGTTTTTCCATTTCGTTAAAGAATGTTATTGGGATTTGGATTGGGATTGCATTATATCTATAGGTAGTATTGATATTTTTCAAAACATTAAGTCTTCCAATTCATGAGCATGGGATGCTTTTCCATTTATGTAGTTCTCTTTTGGTTCCTTGTAGTAATGTTTTATAGTTTTCCTTGTATAAGTCTTTTATGTCCCTGGTTAGATTTACTCCTAGGTCTTTTATCCTTTTGGGGGCTATTGTAAATGATATTGTTTTCTTGATTTCCTTTTCAGAAATTTCCTTTTTAGTGTAGAGAAACCCAACTGATTTTTGTGTGTCGATCTTGGACCCTGCCACTTTGCTGAACCCTTCTATTAGTTCCAGTAACTTTCTTTTGGAATTTCTGAGATTTTCTATGTATAGGATCATGTCATCTGTGCATAGGGATAGTTTTACCTTTTCTTTACCAATTTACCTACTTATATTTCTCTTTCTTACCTTATTGCTGTGGCCAAGACTTCCAGTACGTACTGAATAAGAGTGTGATAATGGGCATCCTTGTCTCATTCCCGTTCTCTAGGGGAATGCTTTCGATCTCTCTCTGTTGAGAATAATGTTCGCTGTTTATGTTGCCTATATGCACATAATTATGTTGAGGAATTTTCCATCTATTCCTATTTTGCTGAGAGTTTTTATCAGGAAAGGGTGTTGGATTTTATCACATGCCCTTTCTGTGTCCATTGAGATGATCATGTGATTCTTTTCCTTTGTTTTATTTATGTGGTGTGTTACGTTGATTGATTTTCTAATGTTGAGCCACCCTTGCATCCCTGGTATGGTTCCCACCTGATTATGATGTATTATTATTTTAATATGCTGTTGTATTTTTTAGGCTAGAATTTTGTTGAGGATTTTTATGCCTGTATTCATGAGGCATACTGTTCTGTAATTTTTTCTTCTTTTTGTTGTGGTATCTTTGCCTGGCTTCAGTATCAGGGTTATGCTGATTTCATAGAATGAATTAGGGAGAATTTGTTTGAGTAGAATTGGTGTCAACTTTCCTGAATATTTGGTAGAATTCTTCAATGAAGCCTTCTGGGCTGGGGATTTTTTTGTTGGGAGGTTTTTTTAATGACATGTTCAACTTCTTTTGTTATGGGTCTATGTAGATTTTTTACCTCTATTTGTGTTAGTTTAGGGGAGGTAGTGTGTTTCTAGAAATTTGTCCATTTCTCCTAGGTTTTCAGTTTGTTGGAGTACAGTTTTTCATAATATCCTTATGATCCTCTTTATCTCAGTTCTGTTGTAGTGTCACCCGTTTCATGTCTTATTTTGGTTATTTGTGCCGTCTCATTGTTTTCCTTTGTCAATTCATTGGTTTGTCAATCTTATTGATCCTCAGAAAGAACCAACTTCTAGTTTTGTTGATTCTGTTGTTTTTCTATTTCATTCATTTCTGCTCTGATGTGTATTATTTCCTTTCTTCTGGTGACTGTGGACTTCTGTTGCTGTTACTTTTCAATTTGTTCAAATTGTCTGGCCAAGTTATTGATTTTGGATCTTTCTTTTTTGATGTGTGCATTTATTGGTATAAATTTTTGTCTGAGCACTGCATTTGCTGTGTCCTAGAGGTTTTGGTATGTTGTGTCTTCATTTTCATTTAATTCTAACTATTTCATTTAATTCTAACTATTTTTTAATTTCATTTTAAATTTCTTTTATGACCCAATAGTTTAAGTAAGGTGTTATTCAGTTTCCATGTGTTTAATTTTTTTCCTTGCTCTTTGTTCCTAATTTCTAGTTTTATAACGTTATGCTCAGAGAAGATGCTCTGTATTATGTCAATATTTTTTAATTGAGGGTTGCTTTGTGGCCTAGAGTATGGTCTATTCTGGAGAATGATCCGTGTGCGTTGGAGAAGAAATGCGTACTGTGCTGCTGTTGGGTGGTGCGTTCTGTATATATCTATGAGGTTGAGTTGGTTGATTGTGTTATTTAGATCTTCTGTATCTTTATTGAGTTTCCTTCTAGTTGTCCTATCCATCATCAAAAGTGGTGTGTTAAAGTCTCTTACTATTGTAAAACTATCTATTTCTCTTTTTAATTTTGTTGGAGTTTATTTAAGGTATTTGGAGCTCTGTCATTGGATGTATAAATATTTATTATCATTATGTCCTCTTGGTCATTGTTTTTTTATAATGGATTTTGACTTAGAGCCTATTTTATCCAAAATCATTATTGCTGCTACTCCTCTCTTTTGGTTACTGGTTTCTGTTATATGATTTTTAACTTATTTATGTCTTTGTGTCTAAAGGTGTCTGTCTTGTAGGCAATATATTGATGAGTCATAGTTTTTAATCCATTCTGGCCTCTATATCTCTTGACTGGTGTGTTTAATCCTTTCACATTCAGTGTGGTTAACGATGGGTATAAATTCATTACTGTCGCTTTGTTATACTTTTTGGTGTGTTTGTGGTGTTAATGGTTTCTTTGTTCCTCTTAATTTTCTGTACTGAGTTCTTTTTGTAGATGGATTTTTTTTTTCCTATCATTGTCATTTTTGTGTTTGCTAAGTCTTTTTTGATTTTCTTTTTTATTTTGATGAGTAGATTTATTGATTTTCTTTGTGGTTACCTTAAGGTTTACCTTTATCCTCTTAAAATTAAGACTGTCTGTTATATCTTGAAATTGCCTTGACTTCCTCTCCGTATGGAAGTTCTGTAACTATACCTTTTATTCCTCCTTTTTGTTTTTAAGTTATTGCTGTTTACAGCTTAACATCTCTTGTTCCCCATAGTCAGTTTTGTAGCTTTATTTTACTTTTGTGAAATCTTTATCTGGGTGATGTTGTCATGTGTCTTTATCTGAGATTGTTGTCTGATGTTTTTGATTCTCTATCCAAAGCACTGTATTTAACATTTCTTGTAAGGCTGGTCTGGTTTTCACAGATTCCTTTAATTTCTGTTTATCTGGCAGTGTCTTAGTTTTGACATCAGTTTCAAAAGACAACTTTGCTGGATATATGATTCTTGGTTGGCAGTTCTTTTCTTCCAGAATTTTATGTATGTCATTTCCATTGCCTTCTTGCCTACATGGTTTCTGAAAAGAAATCAGCACTTAGTCTTATTGGTACCGTTTTGTAAATGTTTCATTTTTCACAATTTCAGATTTTTTTTTGTCTTTGGTTTTGGAAAGTTTGATTATGATACATCTTGATGAATTTTTTTTTTTTTTTTGTGACCTATCCTGTATGGGTTTCATTGGACTTCTTGGATGGAAACCTTCTTGTCTTTCATGATATTTGGGAAATTTTCTGCCAATATATCATCAAAAATTCTCTCTGTACTTTTTCCCTTCCTCTTCTGGAATTCCTATTACATGTAAATTACTCCTCTTGATGGCATTCCCTATAACTCTTAAGCTTTCTTCATTTTTTATTCTTTTTTCTGATTGTTCCTCAAAAACATTAGTGATACTAATTTTGATTTGTCCTGTTGCCCTGTTGCTTTCTTCCATTGATTCAGTTCTACTTGTGCCCTTCCATTGTATTTTCCCTTTCTGATATTTTATGTTTAATCTTCTGAATTTCTGGTTATTGTTTCTGTATGCTTTCTTATTATCTATTTAGTCTGTCATTTTGTTCTTGTATTGTTTTCCTGAATTCTTCTAGGGTGTTTTTCTTGATCTCTTTGACAATCTTAAATATAAGACTTTTGAATTCTTCCTCAGGGACCTCTATTATCATTTCTTCCTCAGGAAGGTTTTTTTCCCCTTTATTTTGCTCACTTGTTTGAGCCGTCTTATCCTGTTTCTTCATATGATTTGTTACTGTTTGCTGTCTCTGAGGCATTAAGGTGTTATTTTATTTATTTATATATTTTTTGATTGTATACTTGTTTTTTTCCTGATATTTTTGTTTTGTTTTGATTTTTTAGGGCAGATGGGGTAGGCATGTTCCACTGATCATTGGTATGGCAGCAGGGGAGTGCTCACCACCTACCACTGGGTGGGCGGGTGGTGGTGGAGGAGCTGGAGGGAGGGGCAGGCAGAGTGGGCACTGCCACTTGCTGGGTGGGTAGGGCAGTGGAGGGTGACAGACAAGATGAAAGCACACCACCACTGGCCATCGGCCTGACAGCACAGGTGTGCACAATGCTGCTTACTGGGTGGGTGGTGTGGTGGGGTATGGGGAGCAGGGCTGATGTGCATCCCCAGTCACAGGCAGAGCAGGAAAGATGTGGCTTATACCACAGTCTCTGAGTGGGTGGAGCGCAGGGAGGGGGGCATATGCTGCTGATCACTGGAACAGCGGGGGTGGGAGATTGTACCCCTTTAGTCACTGGGTGTGTGTGCCAAGGCATTCCCCATAGGCTGCAGCTGGGAATAGCAACCTGACCCCAACCAAATGTGGGGGGAGGCTGCTTGGAGTCTAGTCGGTTTGGGGACCTCCTGCTGATACTCTATGGATCTCCTGCTCCGTGGGCATCACCCACCCTAATGGTCACGGACCGCTGCTGGTGAGTTGTCCTGTCTCTGGTTCCTGGATCCCTCCCTGCTCTATGGTTGCCAGGATCCCTGGAGCTCTCTCGCAGCTTCGTGTACTTTCCCTTCTTAGATCAGTTCACGTCCTGCATACTATGCTTCACTCTGGGTTTGTTTACACAGTTTCTCTGTCTCCTATTGGAATTTCCATGAAGTTGCCTTCCTGTGCTCCTTACCTGGGGTTGCTGCTTGCTTTGTCTCAAGATGGTCATGCTGTGCTGGGTTGGCTGGCAGGGCACCTCTGACCCGTAACTCTCCTTGTTCACTGTTTTTGTTCAGTTTTTTCCTTCCACTTGGTGTTCCACCTAATTCTTCATCTTTTCTTTTGATGCTCAGGGTTCCAAGATTGTCATATGTATCTGTTCCACTTGGTTTCTCAGGGTCTTTGCTGTAAGGGGTGATGGCATGGTGTGTCTGACTAAGCTGCCCTCTTGGGCCATCTGTATTATATTTACTTTTGCTTCTGCTTCATTGTATTTCATTTTTAAAATGTAGATTTACAGCTTATACTTTAAGTATTGAGATTTTATCCTTTGAACATTGGTCATTTTTTGTAATGATTCTTTAGAAGCGATCTTAAAACATTGCCAAGTTTAGGACAAATCTACACAGTTAATCTTATTCAATCCTCAATTTTCTTTTTATTATTTATTTTGTCTATTTGAGTCGTTAAAGACAGAAACACAGTAATAGTGGAGACTTTTCACCTATCATTCTCAATCTATAGTCATTTGACTGTTACCACTAATTATTTTTGCTTTATATATAATAAATAATTCAGTTATTTTATCCAGAGAAGTTATATCTTCACTGTAAGTTTGAACTGTTAATAATATAAAGCTTACTTGTGTAGTGTAATATTTTTAAAATTTCCCTTGAAATATACTTTGTTATGCCTGTTTTTGTTTTTTTCTGTTGGTCTCTTTTAAAGCTATCAGAGTTTGGTATTGATTTTGATTTTGGTTCTCTTAACAAGCCTGAGAATTTGTTGGCATAGTCTTTCCTTACAATCCTTTTTATTTCTGTATGATCAGTTGTAATGCCCCCACTTTCATTTTTAATTTTATATATTTGCATCTTCTCTTTTTCTTTGCCAGACTAACTAAAAAAAAAAAGAGCTAAAGACATGTCAATTTTGTTGATCTTTTAAAAAACCAACTTCTGGTTTTCATTGTCTTCATTGTTTTTCTCTTCTCTATTTCATATATTTCTGCTCTGATCTTTATTATTTCTTTTCTCCTGGTAGCTTTGGGCTTAGTTTGTTCTTCCTTTTCAATTCCTCAAGTTGTAGAGTTAAGCTGTTGATTTGGGATCTTTCTACTTTTGTAACATAGGCATTTATTGATGTGAATTTCCCTCTGAGCACTGCCTTGGCTACATCTCATAGGTTTTGGAAGGTTGTATTTTCATTCTTGTTCAACTAAGAATTTTTTTTTTATTTTGCATTCAATCTTGTAATAATATACACAATAAATTTCTTAAATACTATATTTGACTAGTTTCAACACTTTCTACCAGTATTTTGAAAACTGTTCATTTTTTTAATTTTTAAAAACTTAAAGTTATTCATACTGACATTTTAGTTGTATGTAGAATTTTTGGAATGCTTCTTTTCAAAAATCAGTTGGCCTTACTTTTATGTCAATGACTTCTAGAAAAGTCTGAGACCAGCCTCATTTTGAACTTTGTTTTTTCCCTTTCTGGCACTGTTTTAAATTATTGTTCATCTTCATTTAGTATTTTAAATTCAAGTATGCACCTATTACAGGTGTTCAGCTCATGACAGGTTATTGTTTGTTTTTACCTGCTTGAATTTTGTTCACAATTTTAACTTTGTAGTGTTTCCTTAATATCTACCAGCATAATTTTTTTTTTATTTTACTTTAGGTGAAAGTTTGCAAATCAAGTCAGTCTCTCATACAAAAAGTTATACACACTTGCTGTGTACTCCTAGCTGCTCTCCTCTTAATGAGACAGCACATTCCTCCTCTCCACCCTGTATTCCCGTGTCCATTCATCTAGCTCCTATCCCCCTCTTCCTTCTCATCTTGCCACCAGACAGGATTCGCCCACATAGTTTCATGTGTCTACTTGAGCCACGAAGTTCAGTCTTCACCAGCGTCATTGTCTATCTTATAGTAGGCCAATCCCTGTCCGTATAGTTTGGTTTTGGGAGTGGCTCCAATCTTGGGCTATCAAAGGGTCCAGGGACCATGACCACCAGGGTCCCTCCAGTCTCAGTCAGAACATCAAGCCTGGTGTTTTTATGAGAATTTGAGATCTGCATCCCACTGTTTTCCTGCTCCATCAGGGATTCTCTGTTGTGTTCCCTGTCAGGGCAGTCATCAGTGGTAGCTGGGCACCATCTAGTTCTTCCGGTCTCAGGCTGATGAAGCTTCTGGTTTATGTGGTCCTTTCTGTCTGTTGGGCTCATATTTACCTTGTGTTCTTCACAGAATTTTTTTTTTTTTTTAAAGAAACTCTTTAAACCTTTTTCTGTGTTGTTTAAACTTAACTATCACATCAAATTGACTACATCTTTGGAAAGAGACAATGGAAAAGCTCAATATCATCAGTCATAACAAGGTCAGGGGCTGACTGCCAAACAGACCATCAATTGCTCATATGCAAGTTCAAGTTGAAACTGAAGAAAATTAGAACAATTCCATAAGAGCCAAAGTACGACATTGAGTATATCCCACATGAATTTAGAGACCATCTCAAGAATAGATTTGACCCATTGAACACTAATCACTGAAGACCAGACAAGTTATGGAATGACATCAAGGACATCACACGTGAAGAAAGCAAGAGGCCATTAAAAAGACAGAAAAGAAAGACCAAAATGGATGTCAGAAGAGACTCTGAAACTTGCTCTTGAACATCGAGTAGCTGAAGCAAAAGAAGGAATGATAAAGTAAAAGAGCTGAAGAGAAGATTTCAAAAGGCAGCTTGAGAAGACAAAGTATTATAATGACATGTGCGAAGACCTGAAGATAGAAAACCAAAAGGGAAAAACATGCCCAGCATTTCTCGAGAACTAAAGAAAAAATTCTAGCTTCGAGTTGCAATATTGAAGGATTCTACGGGGAAAATATTGAACGACGTAGGAAGCATCAAAAGAAGATGGAAGGACTAGATAGAGTCACTATACCAAAAAGAATTAGTCAGTGTTCAGCCATTTCAGGAGGTAGCATATGATCAGGAACTGATGGCACTGAAAGAAGAAATCCAAGTTGCACCGAAGGTGTTGGTGAAAAACAAGGCCTTAGGAATCTATGGAATACCAATTGAGATGTTTTAACAAACAGAGGCAGCACTGGAAGCGCTCACTTGAATATGCCAAGAAACTTAGAAGACAGCTACTTGGCCAATCCACTGGAAGAGATCCATATTTATGCCTATTCCCAAGAAAGGCAATCCAACTGGATGTGGAAAATATAGAACAATATCAGTAATATCACATGCAAGTAATATTTTGCTGAAGATCATTCAAAAGCAGCTGCAGCAGTGAAGATCATTCAAAAGCAGCTGCAGCAGTGTATCGACAGGGAACTGCCAGAAATTCAAGCTGGACTCAGAAGAGGATATGGAACCAGGGCTATCATTGCTGATGTCAGATGGATCCTGTCTGAAAGCAGAGAATACCAGAAAGATGTTTACCTGTGTTTTAATGACGATGCAAAGGCATTTGACTGTGTGGATCATAACAAATTATGGATAACATTGTGAAGAATGGGAATTCCAGAACACTTAATTGTGCTCATGAGGAACCTGTACATAGATCAAAAGGCAGTCTTTCAGACAGAACAAGGGGACACTGTGTGGTTTAATGTCAGGAAAGGTGTTCATCAGGGTTGTATCCTTTCACTGTACCTATTCAATCTGTATGCTGAAAAAATAATCCAAAAAGCTGGACTATATGAAGAATAATGCAGCATTGGGATTGGAGGAAGACTCATGAACAAACTGCAATATGCAGATCACACAACCTTGCTTGCTGAAAGTGAAGAAGACTTGAAGTACTTACTGAGGAAGATCAAAGACCACAGCCCTCAGTATGGATTACACCTCAACATAAAGAAAACAGAATTCCTCACAACTGGACTAATAAGCAACATCATGGTAAATGGAGAAAATATTCAAGTTGTCAAGGATTTCATTTTACGTGGATCCACAATCAACATCCACAGAAGCAGCAGTCAAGAAATCAAAAGACACACTGCATTGGGCAAATCTGCTGCAAAAGACCTCTTCGAAGTGTTGAAAAGCAAAGATGTCTCCTCGAAAACCAAGGTGTGCCTGCCCCAAGCCACGGTCTTTTCAATTGCCTCATAATGCATGTGACAACTGGGCAATGAATAAGGAAGACCAAAGAAGAATTGACACCTTTTTGATTGTGGTGTTGGAGAAGGTTGAATATACCATGGACTGCCAAAAGAATGAACAAATCTGTCTTGGAAGAAGTACAACCAGAATGCTCCTTAGAAGGAAGGGTGGTGAGACTACTACTTTGGACATGTTATCAGGAGGGATCATTCCCTGGAGAAGGACATCATACTTGGGTAGAGTAGTGGGCCATCGAAAAAAGAAGACGACCCTCAATGAGATGGAGTGACACAGTGGCTGCAACAACGGCTTAAGCAGAACAATTGTGAGGATGGCACAGGACGGGGCATTGTTTTGTTCTGTCGTACATAGGGTCACTATGAGTCAGAATTGACTCAACAGTACCTAACAACAGCAACTACCACATCACTGATTTTTTTTTTTAATGTTTTCAGTTCTACAGTTTACTGCTTCTTAGCAGATATAAATTTGCCCACCACAGTTATCTTTTAACTATTTCTTAAAAAAAAAAAAAAAAAAATAGCTTTCTTGAGACATAATTCATACACCATAAAATATACCTAATAGGGCTTGGCTTGGCTTATTATAAGTGTATAATTCAGTTGTTTTTAATATCTTCACAGATAGGGTCAACCATCACCACTGTCAATTTTAGAACATTTTTATCACTTTGAAAACTTTCTTGCCCCATCCCTCTGTGTTCCCTGCCCCCAGAAATCACTAATCTACTTTCGGTCTCTGTAGATTTGCCTATTCTAGACATTTCATATAAATGAATTCTTATGTGGTATTTTGTGATTGACTTCTTTCACTTAGCATAATGTTTTCAAGGTTGACCAAGGTTGTAGCATATTATCAGTACTTCACTCTTTTTATGGCAGAGTAATATTCCATTATTTGGATGTGTTATCTATTCACCAGTTGACGGACATTGGCTTGTTTCCACTTTTTGGCTGTTGTGGATAATACTGCTATGGAACGCATGTTTAAGACTTTGTGTGAACATGTTTTCATTTTTCTTGGGTGTATATCCAGAAGAAGAATTGCTGGGTCATATGGTAACTCTGTGTTTAATTGTTTGTGACTGTTTTCCCAAACGATTGCACCCTTTTACATTTCCACCAGGAGGAGATGAAGGTTCCTATTTCTCCACATCCTTGGCCAACATTTGTTTTTTATGACTTTTCGATTCTAGCCATCTTAGTGGGTATGAAGTGGTAGTCTCAGCACAATTTGTGACAAAGACTATTCTTTCCCCCATTGAATGAGGTTGTTTCCCCCATTGAATGAGGTTGGCACCTTTGTTGAAACTTGCAGATGTAAGAGTTCATTTCTGGACTCTCAGTTCTGTGACATTGGTTGGTGTGTCTATTCTCATGCCAATACAACACTCTTT
This sequence comes from Elephas maximus indicus, assembly GCF_024166365.1. NCBI lineage: Eukaryota > Metazoa > Chordata > Mammalia > Proboscidea > Elephantidae > Elephas > Elephas maximus. Next base: position 10,408,579 of record NC_064834.1, read on the forward strand.
TGATTACTGTACCTTTGCATAATTAGTTTTGAAATTGAGAAAAGTGAGCCCTACAACTTTTGTTCTTCTTTTTCAGAATTGGTTATTTGGAGTCCCTTGAAATTTCATACGAATTTTAGGATCAGCTCTTCTATTTCTGCAAAAAAAGACCATTGGGATTTAGAAGAGATTGCACTGAGTCTGTAGATTGCTTTGGGGGAGTATTGCCATCTTAATAGTATTAAATATTCCAGTCTAGAGACATGGGATGTCTTTCCATTTATTTGAGTCTACTTTAATTTCTTTTGCAATGTTTTGTAGCTTTTAGTATGTAAGTCTTTTACCTCCTTGGTTACATATATTCTGAAGTTTTTTTTTTATGTTATTATAAATGAAATTGTTTATAATCTAATTTTATGCTCAGAGTGTTCATTGTAAGTGTATAGAAATACAATTAGAAATACAATTAATTTTTGTATATTGATCATGGGTCCTGCAACTCTGATGAATTTGTCTATTAGTTCCAATAGATTTTTAGTGGATTTCTTAGAGTTTTCTATATATGAGATCATGTCATCTGCTAATAGAGATAGTTTTACTTTTCCTTTCCACTCTGGATGCTTTTTATTTAATTTTTTGCTTAATAGTGCTGGCCAATATTGAACAGAAGTGGTGAAAGTGGGTATCCTTACCTTGTTCCTGATCTTAGGGGAAAGCGTCTAGTCTTTGACCAGTATGATGTCAACTGCAGGTTTTCCATAGATGTCCTTTATGAAGTTGAGTAAGTTCCTTTCTATTCTTAGTTTTTTTGCCTGTTTTTATCATGAAACAGTATTACATTTTTTTAACTATTTCTGATCACATTCACTTAGTTACATTATGAAATCAGCTTTGTTATTGTTTCAACTTCTACTTCTTATTATACTCTTTATCTTTTTAAAATTTATTTTGATTCCAAAAAAAAAAATTTACTACTTCTAGCAACTATTTAACCAGTCAAAAGGATGCTTCTTCTTTATGTTGGCTCTTTTTTTTCCCCCTTCTATTTACATTTGAGCAAGGAGAAGTAAGACTGACATTCTTTTTTTTTTTTCAGTATCCATGATCATTAATGTTCTGCTGTCCACCTCTCATGCTGTTAGAATCCTGCTCTTGGCCTCAATCTAGAAGGGTTTGTAGTACACAGACCTCTCCAAGTTCTGTGTTCAGCACCCATTTAATCTGGTATGTGGGGCTGAGGAGTATCTTGCCTCTAACCATGGGTTATCTGACTGTTGTTGTCATCCAGCTGATTCTGACTATAGGGAAAGGGTTTACTTCAGAAAACTCTGAGAGAAGTCTGGGGCAGCCTTTGTGGTAGGCAGGCAGGGAAGATGAGGGGCTGTCCTTGGTTAAGTAGAAGAGGGTAGAGGAGAGAATTACCAGGCCACGTCTAAGGACCAAGAAGTGGGGAGGATGGAGCCAGAGGAGGTGTTCTCTGGGGAATACCAGGGCAAAGGTTTACCTGAAGGCTAAGCTGGGCCAACAGGAGCCCCTGGATGTTCTGAGTAGGGTACAGTGAGAAGTCAGGAGACCAGTTTTGAGTCTGTCACAGGGGTGTAGGTGAAGGAATAAGACCAGGATGGCAGAGAGCAATGGCGAGTGCACATCCAGTGCCCCTTGCAGTTGCTGATGTCACATTCCAGGATGCAGTCCCAGTGACTCAAGAGCAAGCCTAAGTGGAGTCTTAGTACAGATTCAAGGGTGAGATGAAATGGCCTTGGTTTGCTTCCCCCTAAAAGAGTATGAAAAGAGAAAAAAAGTGAGGGTTGGGGACAAGATTGACTCTTCTCTCGTCAGCAAAGGCCTCATATGTCTGATATTGAGCTAAAAGTATTCATTTCTTTGGCTTCCTGTGCTCCAAGCACTTTTCTAAGCACTTCCTCACATGCATGAAGTTATATAATCCTCACAACTCTAATTATTACATTTTACAGATCACAAAACTGAGGCGCATTAATGTTGAATCTCCCCAAGGAGGTCACACAGCTTCTGCGTGACAGAGCCAGCATCGTAGCCCCAGCTAGACGCCTGTGTACCTAACCACTGCAGTGATATTTCCTACTTTATTTATCCCTGTTCTGCTTCTCTGCTCCAGGGCACATTGAGCTCCAGTACAGTGTAAATTCTCCTTGGCATCTGGCAGGTTCTGACTAATATTCCTAGTTTCCTTTGCCACTGGAATTGTGTATCAAGTTGGTGTTTTTGCAAGTATTTCAATGAGGAAAGTAAGTCTGGCCCTCCAAGCAACTATCCTCTTAACTCAGAGGTCCTCCTGGAATTCTCTGCATATAAACTTGATCTTAATGACCGTATTCATTTTACGGCTGAGAAAATCAAAGCCAAGGATGATTAGGCAACCTCTCCCAGAACACAGAACTAGTAATGGCAGAGCAGGAAGGAGAACTCGCGTTTACCCGGTTTGTTCCCTACCACATTTTTGCAGGTAAGCCTACTAAAGAACTGCTGAAATAAAATTTCATCTGTCTTTCCTAACCTGCTGCCAAAGACACATACATCCTGAAAAGCCACAGGGCAAGAGTCAGTCTGATTTTATTTAGCCTGTTTGATTTCTTTTTCCTCTGGAAAATAGAATGCAGACCTTAACTGAGATTTTCTCAAATTAGGCTGGGTGAAAAATGTCTATTTGAGCTTGGTCATTTGACGTCCGTATTAGCTTCGTAGGGCTGCCATAACAAAACACCACAGACTGGATGGCTTTAAACCACAGGGTTTATCGTCTCACAGTTCTGGAAGCTGAGAGTCCGAATCAGTGTATCAGCTGTGTTCATCCCTTCCGAGAGCGAAGCTGCTCCACACCTGCCTCCTCGCTCCTGGTAGCTCCAGGTATTCCTCGGAGCTGCCTTGGCCTCCTTCCTCTCCCTGCCTCTGTTCATCTCCTAAGGACACCAATCATGTGAGGACCCACCCTACTGACAGGACCTCACGTTCAGCCACTGCCAGTGGTTGCTGTGGAGCCAGTTCTGACTTGTGTTGACCCCAGCTGTACGGAGTAGAACTGCCCCATAAGATTTTTAAGGCTATGACCTTTCAGAAGCAGGTCACCAGGGCTGTCTTCCCAGGCACTTCTGGGTTGTGGATTCGCCCACTATTCTTTCAGCTAACAGTCAAGCACTTAATCAGCCAGGCCACCCAGGGACTCCTTAACCTGCTGATAACATCTTCAAAGAACCTCTTGCCAAACAAGATCATGTCCAAAGGTATGGGGGTAGCGGAAGGCTAGACCATCAACATATCTTTTTGAGGAACACAATTCAATCCGTAACTCCCACTGTTTTGTTCCTGACAAACCTGCTATGTTTCAGATGTGAAACAAAGGTACACCTAGAGGGAAGCTTACTAATCGACTATGTGTGCCCCAAACTATTGAAACTCAGAAACAAAAAATACACCAAGACACCCACCTCATCATAGATTTTTCTAGTATGTTTAATAAGAGACTTCTGGATTAGACTGTTAGCTAAGCACGTGATACACTGTTCGGTGTGTGACCTCACAGTTTCTGACGGTATCTCATCCCAACACAGAAGGAAGTTTTGCCATTGTGGGGAGACACAGCTTCCTAGCACACGGGCAACAGGACCTCAGACATTCTGCTTGGGACAGGCTCCGGTGTGGACTGCATCTTATCCTACATGCCCGAAGTCCTTTAGCCTCTCCTCCTTGCTTCCTAACAATAATTATGGTAAACACCGATCATTCAGACTTAAAACTTTAATAAAAACCCTCTGAATTGGTGTTTAAAAGGAAGGCTCTTGTGGCAGAGCCAAACAGGAGAGAAAAGAATGAAATAATTGGAGGTTGCTGTCTTTTCACTTCCCACATAAAATTATTTGAAGAGACAGGCCACAACTTTAAGCAGGAGAAACCAAGAAAAGTTGTAATTTGGATGTCGACTGTTGTGACTTTGAGGATGTTTGTTTAACCCCCCCCCCCGCCCCATTTCTTTCTTTCTCTCCCTAGACCTATTTCAATGACAATATCCTTACCCTGATACGGACCCTGGTGACTGGAGGAGCCACACCAGAGCTCGAAGCTCTGATTGCTGAGGAGAATGCACTTCGAGGGGGCTACAGCACCCCCCAGACGCTGGCCAACAGGGACCGCTGCCGTGTGGCCCAGTTAGCCCTGCTGGATGGTCCCTTTGCTGACTTAGGGGTGAGTTCATGGCCCAAGGTCACTTGAACGCACTGACTGGGAAAAGCTTGATCCAAATCAGCTTCCTGTCAGATGGTGACAAGTTGGGCATCTGTTTTTTCTACCTTAGACAGTAAATAACGTTATAAGAATTGTTATTTATGGTTTGTTTACTATGTATCAGGCACTATGCTTTATGTGTAGTTTTTCATTTTAATCCTCATGGCAACCCTTTGACATAGGTCCCATTACTTGGCACTCAGAGGAAACTGACACCCAGAGAGACTAAGAACTGGCCCTATCTGGAATTTGTACCCTGGCTTCAGAGCCTGTGTGCTTAAATCACTCTTTGGTGCTCTCCTCTGATGCTTTCCATCATGAAATGGGACACAACAGATGATCCCAAGGTACAGCCAAGGTTGAGAACCATTTCCACAGGTTTTGGCATAGCTAAGGGTACTCAGGAAATCCTGATGGTGTAGTGGTTAAGTGCTACAGCTGCTAACCAAGAGGTCAGCAGTTCAAATCCTCCAGGCGCTCCTTGGAAACCCTATGGGGCAGTTCTACCCTGTCCTATAGGGTCGCTGTGAGTCGGAATCAACTCGACGGCAGTGGGGTTTTTTTTAAGGGTACTCAACAGTATAAACCGTTAAAGCATTCCAACTGAAAGGTTGGAGTCCACCCACAGGCACCTCAGAAGAAAGAGCCAACAATCTACTTCTGAAAAAAAATCAGCCACTGAAAACCCTATGGAGCACAGTTTTACCGTGACATCCACGGGGATACCATGAATCAGGTTTGACTCAACTGCTAAGGGGTCTTCAATCCTGGCTGTATATTAATAGCATGTGTGGAATTTTTAAAAACCCACTGATGCCTAGCCCTAGTCCCCAGGATTCAGATTTTTTGGGGATCTGGGCATGACTTAGGCAGTGGTGTTTTTCAAAAAACCACAGGTAATCATGTACTTCCAGAACCAATGGTCAAACAAACCAGGTCTCAGGTGGGTCCGTGCATGTCCCTGATTCGAAACCTAGATCTTCTAATTTCTGAAACCGGTCCCAGGCACCCACCCCTGGTCCTCCCTGCGACAAAGCGGACCAGCGCTTCTGTCTGGGCTTTGTGCACAAACCTGATTCCAGGTTCTTTGGCAGAAGTATGTAGCTTTGACCCATATTCCCAGGCCAGGGAATATGCACAAGCAGTAGTGTCACACAGAAAGTCCAAATAGTGAAAAAGGAATTTAAGGCAAAGGTCAGCTTCTGCATTTCCTCTGAAACACTGATGTTGACTTGCCCCATGTTTTAGTTTGGTTATGGGCAGGGACCTAGGTCACACTGAGCTGTTTCAAAAGACAGCTTCTATACTAGCAGCTCTTATCTATCGTTTACTTACTTTAGATAAAGAAAGTACTTTAGTCATGGCAAGATTTGGCCCCATTTAATGGTGCCCGTATGGAAATGCCAAGTATAGGAAGAAAAAATACAATCACTTCTTTGCCAGGGAAGTCATTCTGCAGTGCCCTTCCTCTAATAATACCTACATGAAGCCACCTGGCAGCGTGAAACCAATGTTTCCAAGTGAAGGCGTTTGCTTTCACGCTCTGCATCGGGCCCTGGGAAAGTGGTTGTGAAGTGATTAGAGCTGTGAATCCCAGTTATTCAGCCCACAGACCTCCAGCTCCTGAGGAAACACATTCTCTTCCACCCTTGCTGTCTCTGAGGTCTGTAAATTGTGCTTTTCACACAGTCCTTGCCTCAGAGAGTCTGTCAACATCATACCTGGTGGGGTCTTTTCTCCTTGCAGTGATTTTAATTATCACTCAGGCAGTTTTGACAACACAGTCAGGATACAGCTGAGCTCGGGCAAAATATAGTCACCATTTGCAGAGTTGGTTCTTCTCAACTGAATGTACATCTGTGACCTTCAAGCCTTACATCCTCATTTGAAGTGAGGGAGATGCATAGTCTCACCAGAACTCTCGATGCTACAGGTAGAAAGCTTGGAGAGATGGCAGAGGAAAACTCCATTGTCACCTGACCCCTAAAATTGCCAATATTGGATGTAGGCATTAACCATGTTGACTTTTTCAGCCACAATCCCAGACCCTCCAGCTTAGGAGACTCCAAAATAAGCTTTTCGATAAAAGCCCTTGGCCCACTGAATCTCTACTTTCAGGCAAATAAAAATGATCTTTCTTTGTTCTTTTGTTGTTTCCCAGGATGGCGGTTGTTATGGTGATCTCTTCTGCAAAGCTCTGAAAACCTATAATATGCTTTGTTTTGGGATTTACCGGCTGAGAGATGCACACCTCAGCACCCCCAGCCAGTGCACGAAGAGGTGGGTGCCTGTCGCCACTCTGCTGTCCCACCTCTACTTCAGGGACATAAATGCCCTCTCCAGTGCCTAGTATAAGGGCCCTCGGTGTGGCGCAAATGGTTTGCACTTGACTTTCTGATCTAAAGATTGGCAGTTCAAACCCACTCAGTGGTGTTATGGAAGAAAGGCCAGGTAATATGCTTTCATAAAGATTACAGTCAAAAAAACCCGGTGGAGCAGCTCTACTCTGTAACACATGGGGCTGCCATGAGTCGGCATCAGCTGGACAGCAACAGGCCTGGTCCCCTACTGTAAAGGCAACGGTCAGTACACATGCTCTCAACATACAGATTATGGCATTAAATATGGCACTGAGGTCAGAGGTTGTGGGATGCACGTCTCTGTAATTACTAATAAAAAAACAAAAAACCCTGTTGCCATCAAATAGATTCCGACTCATAATGACCCTATAGGATAGAGTAGACCTTCCCCATAGGGTTTCCAAGAAGCCAGCTGGTGGATTTAAACTGCCAGTCCTTTGATTACCAGACAAGCTCTTAGCCACAGCACCACCAGGGCTGTGTAATTACTAATAGCTGTCAGTTTGTCGAACTGTGGGGGCTTGTGTGTTGCTGTGATGCTGGAAACTATGCCACTGGTGTTCAGATACCAGCAGGGTCACCCATGGAGGACAGGTTTCAGCTGAGCTTCCAGACTAAGACAGACTAGGAAGAAGGACCCGGAAGTCTACTTCTGGAAAGAATTAGCCAGTGAAAACCTTATGAATAGCAGCGGAACATTGTCTGATATAGTGCTGGAAGATAAGCCCCCCAGGTTGGAAGGCACCAAAAGATAACTGGGGAAGAGCTGCCTCCTCAAAGTAGAGTCAACCTTAATCACGTGGATGGAGTAAAGCTTCCGGGACCTTCATTTGCTGATGTGGTACAACTCAAAATGAGAAGAAACAGCTGCAAACATCCGTTAATAATTGGAACCTAGAATGTACGAAGTATGAGTCTAGGAAAATTGGAAATCGTCAAAAATGAAATGGAACGCATAAACATCGATATCCTAGGCATTAGTGAGCTGAAATGGACTGGTATTGGCCATTTTGAATCAGACAATCATATAGTCTACTATGCTGGGAATGACAACTTGAAGAGGAATGCTGTTGCATTCATTGTCAAAAAGAATGTTTCAAGATCTATCCTGAAGTACAACGCTGTCAGTGATAGGATAATATCCATATGCCTACAAGGAAGACCAGTTAATACGACTATTATTCAAGTTTACGCACCAACTACTCGGGCCAAAGATGACGAAATAGAAGATTTTTATCAGCTGCTGCAGTTGGAAATTGATCGAACATGCAATCAAGATGCATTGATAATTACTGGCAATTGGAATGCGAAAGTTGGAAACGAAGAAGGATTAGTAGTTGGAAAATATGGCCTTGGTGATAGAAACAATGCCAGAGATCGAATGATAGAATTTTGAAAGACCAACGACTTCTTCATGGCAAATACTTTCTTTCACCAACATAAATGGTGACTATACACATGGACCTCGCCAGATGGAACACACAGAAATCAAATTGACTGCATCTGTGGAAAGAGACGATGGAAAAGCTCAATATCATCAGTCAGAACAAGGCCAGGGGCCGACTGTGGAACAGACCATCGATTGCTCATATGCAAGTTCAAGCTGAAACTGAAGAAAATCAGACCAAGTCCACGAGAGCCAAAATATGACCTTGAGTATATCCCGCCTGAATTTAGAGACCATCTGAAGAACAGATTTGACTCATTGAAAACTAGTGACCGAAGACCAGATGAATTGTGGAATGACATCAAGGACATCATCCATGAAGAAAGCAAGAGGTCACTGAAAAGACAGGAAAGAAAGAAAGAAAAGACCAAGGTGGATGTCAGAGGAGACTCTGAAACTTGCTCTTGAGCATCGAGCAGCTAAAGCAAAAGGAAGAACTGATGAAGTAAAAGAACTGAACAGATTTCAAAGGGCCTCTCGAGAAGACAAAATAAAGTATTATAATGACAGGTGCAAAGAGCTGGAGATGGAAAACCAAAAGGGAAGAACACGCTCGGCATTTCTCAAGCTGAAGGAACTGAAGAAAAAATTCAAGCCTCGAGTTGCAATAGTGAAGGATTCCATGGGGAAAATATTAAATGATGCAGAAAGCATCAAAAGAAGATGGAAGAAATACACAGAGTCATTATACCAAAAAGAATTAGTTGATGTTCAACCATTTCAAGAGGTGGCACGTGATCAGGAACCAATGGTACTGAAGGAAGAAGTCCAAGCTGCTCTGAAGGCATTGGTGAAAAACAAGGCTCCAGGAATTGTTGGAATATCAATTGAGATGTTTCAACAAACAGATGCAGCACTGGAGGTGCTCACTCGTCTATACCAAGAAATATGGAAGACACCTTCCTGGCTAACTGACTGGAAGAGATCCATATTTATGCCTATTCCCAAGAAAGGTGATCCAACTGAATGTGGAAATTATAGAACAATATCATTAATATCACACGCAAGCAAAATTCTGCTGAAGATCATTCAAAAATGGCTGCAGCAGTATATCAACAGGGAACTGCCAGAAATTCAGGCCGGTTTCAGAAGAGGACATGGAACCAGGGATATCATTGCTGATGTCAGATGGATCCTGGCTGAAAGCAGAGAATACCAGAAGGATGTTTACCTGTGTTTTATGGATTATGCAAAGGCATTTGACTGTGTGGATCATAGCAAACTATGGATAACACTGCAAAGAATGGGAATTCCAGAACACTTAATTGTGCTCATGAGGAACCTGTACATAGATCAAAAGGCAGTCTTTCAGACAGAACAAGGGGATACTGTGTGGTTTGAAGTCAGGAAAGGTTTGTGCCAGGGTTGTATTCTTTCACCATACCTATTTAGTCTGTATGCTGAACAAATAATCTGAGAAGCTGGACTATATGAAGAAGAACGGGGCATCAAGATTGGAGGAAGACTCATTAACAACCTGCATTATGCAGATGACACAACCTTGCTTGCTGAAAGTGAAGAGGACTTGAAGCACTTACTAATGAAGTTCAAAGACCACAGCCTTCAGTATGGATTACACCTCAACATAAAGAAAACAAAAATCCTCACGACTGGTCCAATGAGCAACATCATGATAAACAGAGAAAATATTCAAGTTGTCAAGGATTTCATTTTACTTGGATCCACAATCAAGAGCCATGGAACCAGCAGTCAAGAAATCAAAAGACGCATTGCATTGGGCAAATCTGCTGCAAAGGACCTCTTCAAAGTGTTGAAGAGCTAAGATGTCACCCTGAAGACTAAGGTGCGCCTGACCCATGGTATTTTCAATCGCATCATATGCATGTGAAAGCCAGACAATGAATAAGGAAGACCGAAGAAGAGTTGATGCCTTTGAATTGTGGTGTTGGTGAAGAATATTGAATATACCATGGACTGCCAAAAGAACAAACAAATCTGTCTTAGAATAAGTACAGCCAGAATGCTCCTTAACAGCCAGAATGCTCCTTAGAAGCAAGGATGGCAAGACTGCATCTTACATACTTTGGACATGTTGTCAGGAGGGATCAGTCCCTGGAGAAGGACATCATGCTTGGCAGAGTACAGGGTCAGCAGAAAAGAGGAAGACGCTCAACGAGGTAGATTGACACAGTGGCTGCAACAGTGAGCACAAGCATAACAACGATTGTAAGGATGGCACAGGACTGGGCAATGTTTCGTTCTGTTGTGCATAGAGTCGCTATGAGTCAGAACCAACTCGACGGCACCTAACAACAAATGAATATACAATGTGAAAAGAATTCATCTTTTATACTAGTCATGCCATCACTAATAACAAAATTCAGAATATAAGCATCTCCCTCAGACAACAGCTACTGACACAACCTCTGTAGGATATTTTACATCACTCGTGTAAGTATGCATCTGTCAGTTTGTCATACTATGGTGGCTTGCATGTTGCTGTCATGCTGGAAGCTATGCCAGCAGTATTTCAAATACCATCAGGGTCACCGATGGTGGACAGGTTTCAATGGAGTTTCCAGACTAAGACTAGGTAGAAGGACCTGGTGGTCAATTTCTGAAAAAAATTGGCAGTGAAAACCTTATGAATAGCAGCAGGGGAGCACTATCTGACGCAGTGCCAGAAGATGAGCTCCTTGGCTTAGAAAGCACTCAAAATGGGACTGGGGGAAACCTGCCTCCTCAAAGTAGAGTCGACCTTAATAACATGGATAGAGTAAAGCTTTCAGGACCTTCATTTGTTGATGTGGCACAGCTCAAAATGAGAAACAGCTACAAACGTCCATTATTAATCAAAATGTAGAATTATGAAGTATGAATCTAGGAAAATTGGAAGTCATCAAAAACGAACACATAAAGATTGATATCCTAGGCATTTGTGAGCTGAAATGGACTGGTATTGGACATTTTGAATTGGGCAATCTTATGGTCTATTATGCCAGGAATGACAAGTTAAAGAGAAACGGCATCACGTTCATTGTCAAAAAGAACATTTCAAGATCTATCCTGAAGTACAATGCTATCAGTGATAGGATAATATATACCTACAAAGAAGACCAGTTAATATGACTATTATTCAAATTTAGGAGCCAACCACTGAGGCCAAAGATGAAGAAACTAAAGATTTTTACACAACTTCTGCAGTCTGAAATTGATCAAACAACCCAGATGCACTGATAATTACTGGTCATTGCAATGCAAAAGTTGGAAACAATGAAGAAGGATCAGTGGTTGCAAAATATGGCCTTGGTGATAGAAACAATGCTGAAGAACACATGATAGAGTTTTGCAGGACAACTTATTCATCGCAAATACTGTTTAACAACATGAACAGTGACTATACACGTGGACATTGCTAGATGAAATACACAGCTATCAAATCAACTACATCTGTAGAAAAAGACAATGGAGAAGCTCAATATCATCAGTCAGAACAAGGCCGGGGCTGACTGCAGAACAGACCACAGATTACTCCTCATTTGCAACTTCAAGTTGAAGCAAATTGTAACATGTTCACGTGAGCCAAAGTATGACCTTGAGTACATCCCACCTGAATTTACAGAACATCTCAAAAATACATTGGATGCATTGAACACTAATGATTGAAGTTGGAGTTGTAGAAGGACATCATACATGAAGAAAGCAAGAGGTGATTAAAAAGATGGGGAAAAAAAGGACAAAAATGGATGTGAGAATAGACTCTGAAATTTGCTCTTGAACGTAGAGTAGCTAAAACAAATGGAAGAAATGATGAAGTAAAAGAGCTTAGCTGAAGATTTCAAAAGGCGGCTCAAGAAGGCAAAGTAAATGATTATACCAAAATGTGCAAAAACCTGGAGTTAGAAAACCAAAAAGGAGGAACACGCTCGGCATTTCTCAAGGTGAAAGAACTGAACAAAAAATTTAAGCTTCACGTTGCAAAGTGAAAGATTCTATGAGAAAATATTGAATGACACAGGAAGCATCAAAAGAAGATGGAAGGAATATACAGTCACTGTACCAAAAAAAATTGGTCGACCTTCAACCATTTCAGGAGGTAACATATGGTCAAGAAATAATGGTATTGAAGGAAGAAGTCCAAGCTGCACTGAAGGCATTAGTGGAAAACAAGACATCAAGAATCGTAGGTATACTAGTTGACATGTTTCAACAAATGGATGCAGTGCTGAAAGTGTTCACTCGTCTATGTCAAGAAATTTGAAAGACAGGCACTACCTGGCCACCCAACTGGAAAAAATCTGTGTTTGTGCCCATTCCAAAGAAAGGTGATTCAATAGAATATGGAAATTATTGAACAATATCATTAATTATCACATGCAAGTAAAATTTTGCTTAAGATAATTCAAAAACAGTTGGAGCAATGCATCAACTGGAAACTGCTGGAAGTTCAAGCTGGGTTTAGAAGACAATGTGGAAGGAGGGCTATCGTTGCTGATGTTAGATGGGTCTTGGCTGAAAGCAGAGAATATCAGAAAGGTATTTACCTGTGTTGTGTTGACTATCCAAAGGCATTCAACTGCATGGATCATAACAAAATATGGGTAACATTGCGAAGAATGGGAATTCAAGAACACTTAATTGTGCTCATGAGGAACCTGTACGTAGACCAGGAGGCAGTCATACAAACAGAACAAGGGGATACTGCGTGGTTTAAAGCCAGAAAAGGTGGATGTCAGGGTCGTATTCTTTCACCACACTTATTGAATCTATATGCTAAGCAAGTAATCCGAGAAGCTGGACTATATGAAGAAGAACGTGGCATCAAGATTGGAGGAAGACTAACAATCTGTGATATGCAGACAACACAACCTTGCTTGTCGAAAGTAAAGAGGACTTGAAGCACTTACTGAGGAAGATCAAAGACTGGATCAGTGTGGATTATACCTCAGCATAAAGAAAACAAAAATCCTCACAACTAGACCAATAAACATCATGATAAACAGAGAAAATACTGAAGTTGTCAAGGATTCATATTACTTGGATCCACAATCAAAGCCCATGGAAGCAGCAGTCAAGAAATCAAAGGACACACATTGCAATTAGGCAGCTTTGCTGTAAAAGACCTCTTTGAAGTGTTAAAAAAGCAAAGATGTCACTTTGAGGACTAAGGTAGGTCTGACCCAAGCCATGATATTTGCTGTCACCTCATATGCAGATGAAAACCGGACAATGAATAAGGAAGACTGAAGATTTGATGTATTTGAATTATGGTTTTGGCAAAGAATATTGAATATACCATGAACCACCAGAAGAATGAACAAACCTGTCTTAGAAGTATGTCTCATGTACTTTGGACACGTTGTCAGGAGGGATCAGTCCCTGGAGAAGGACATCATGCTTGGTAAAGTAGAGGGTCAGCGAAAAAGAGGAAGACCCTCAATGAGATGGAATGACACAGTGGTTGCAACAATGGGCTCAAACATAGCAAAGATTCTGAGGATGGCGCAGGCCTGGGCAGTGTTTTGTTTTGTTGTACATGGGGTTGCTATGAAATGGAACTGACTTGATGGCAATGACAGTGTAAAGATAAGTTTCTTGACCATATCCTAGAACTCTATGTTTTTACGGAAATTATGTAATAATAGTTTAAGTGTGGCATTTGTGTTTTTCTCATATTCATTAAAATTAATTCATAGCAGGAAATAATTAAAAGTACTTCACAGAATTACCGAAATCAGTGAGTTTGCATAAAACACCCCAGGAAACAATGCTGTAGGTGAGTGTTTCTCAGCCCTGCTTGCGCCCTGCATTTAAGAATCACCTGAGGAGCTGTCTAAAATACCTTGATTTAAGTGGTCTGGAGTATGTGTGCTTGTATTTAATATAGAAATATATTAAGTATTATGGAGCTATTTCTTTTCCAGCGATTACAGTGAATAGCCAGAGTGGAGAAGAACTGGTGTAGATCAGCAGGTTCTAAAAATTTAGCTTGCGTGAGAAGCACCTGCCGAGGTTGTTAAAATACAGATTGCTGGGCCCCACCAGCAGAGTTTCTGACTCGGTAGGTTTGGGAGGGGGCCTGAGAATTGACATTTTTAAGAAGTTCCCAGGTGATGCTGATGCATCTGGTCTTAGAACCACACTTTGAGAACGACTGCTGTAGATGGAACGTAATGATTTTTTTTTTTCCTTTCCATCATATCTGGTGTAAAAGTCTGGTCAGCAGGTTGAAGAGAGCAATAAAGCAGGGCTCAGAAGGAGGTATTTTTTCTTCTTTCACTCAGTTAAGCTCTCACCAAAATTGATTCTTAAAAGATAAAAAGTGAGGAAGGTGAAACAAGATACTGGGCGATGGTGGATGAAATCCCTGTGTGTGTCTGGGATTCTCCAAAATTCTAGGGTGAAAGTTGCAGCTCAGTCTATGCAACCGCATGTGTTGGGCCCCTCAAGTTCAGAAGTGAACTTGATGTGGCATTGAGAGGTGCACATAGATTACAGGAAGCACAGTTTGGCCCTCCCGTTACCAGCACTAATTCAGAACCTCTGCAAGCCCGTGGCTGAGCTCCTCCATTAAGACGTAGTTAAACTTGGAAGATCACTGTTGAGGCCTTGGACCAGCTACAAGTCCATGTTCCAGGCCCTCTGATAGGCTCTGCCAGCTCCTTCTGGTTCACAGGGAGAGCTGAATTCTTCCCCCGTTATCGTCACACTGTAACGTCTTTGCTTTTCCGTCTAGGTATGTCATCACCAACCCCCCATACGAATTTGAGCTTGTGCCCACGGACCTGATCTTCTGCTTGATGCAGTTTGACCACAACGCCGGCCAGTCCCGAGCCAGCCTGTCCCATTCCTCCCACTCGTCCCAGTCCTCTAGCAAGAAGAGTTCCTCCGTTCACTCCATCCCGTCCACAGCCAACCGAGCGAACCGCCCCAAGTCCAGGGAGGCCCGGGACAAACAGAAGTACGTGCAGGAAGAGCGGCTTTGATATGTGTCCCCACTGCCACCATGTGTGAAACTCTATCTGCCACTCATTTCCCCAGTTGGTGTCCCAACGATAACTTTCCCTGTTCCCCCTGTAGTTTCTCTACCCCCCCTTTTTTTTTTACACATTTTGCATATGTATGATAGTGTGCATGTGGTTGTCATTTTTATTTCACCACCATAAAACCCTTGAGCACAACAGCAAATAAGCAGACGGACCAAAAATTATTTATGATTCTAGGGGAAGAAATCACCCATAGGCACGCTCCAGACATGAATAGCTCACTGCAGGAAGGAGTTCGCGGATTAGCAGGGAGCGCTTGTGATCGATGTCAGTTCCGAAAAGCGAGTTTATTTAATGTAGAGGAAGAAAACTTCATGCTGATTGACCAGGATCATTAGGGCGCTTGGGGTTTTGATTTTCTTGTTGTTTTCCTTTTTGTTGTTATTGTTGTTGTTGTTTTTATACACACACAGTAAGTTAGCACACCTTTATTTGGAGCAAGCAACCAAAAAGCAATGCAAACGTATCAATTGGTTCCACTCTCTGGGCCGAACTGTCGCAATGTGACAGTGTAAATGATTGTTAAACGCCTGCTTTTTGTAAGAGACCATCAGAGTTTGCAGTTACTCACCAAGGCCTTTTGTCCCAAAGTGATCTTCCTTTGGGCATTTATGTGAACATTTCTAACCTGAGTGTGGAGGAAAAGAATAGGATTCGATTCATGGAAGTCTCAAATTCTCATGATTTAATTTAAGTGGAAAGAGGTTTGGTTGCATATTAAATTGTTATTCGGTCTCCTTATGCTGCCATATGAAGAGCTATTGTTTTTTTCTTTCACTTTTGACATTTGGGATGAAAAGCCATATGTATCATAAATATCAGATGTAAGTCATTAAAAACTGCCTTCCTGGGACTTTGACATCTCTTAAAAGGTGAATTACTTACCTTATGTACGGAATAAATAACGCTCAGGAAAGAGCAAGCGTTTTTGCGCGCATTCTCAGGGGACCTTTCTACTCCCCTCTGTCTGATTTGCCAGGGCCCCAACGCCAGTTAGAAGCAGGGGCTGGGACAGTGGTACTGAGAGAGGATGGATGATAAACCCAGCAGCAGATCACGTTTCCCTAAAAGCCGACATCCTAAGTAAATCAGAACACAGGAGGATCAAGCCACAGTTGACTCCACAAAGACAAAAGCCAGCTACCAGAGTAAACTGTTGGCCCAGCTGCCTGAGGCTGGCTGTCCCAAAGCAGAAAGCTGGTGGGAGAAACTCCTCATTACCAGTTGCCTGCACAGGCCAACTCACCTAGGCAGGTGAACGAAAACCATAGAGAGCTGTTCCTCGTCATGAGATGGGGAACTAGAAGACCAGTGCGATAGTGAGCCAAACGCATTTTGGTATAATGATTATTTTTTCTTTTCTTTCTTTTTGTAAGTTAGTAAGCATGAAGGAAAGGTGGGAAAATGCCCTTTTTTTTTTTCAATATACAGTTGTCAGATGTTTCATGCATGGGAATTATGCTTTAGGCAGTGCAGTAATTTTGAAAAATTGGTCAACTCCTCCATCACCAAATTCTGGCAGTCATATGGATGGGCTAGCCCAGGGCTGGAATATATATAATCTATATATACATATTTGAAATGTTCAAAAATTTTTATTGCATAGAATAGGGGTAGAGGGTTGGAGAAAGATGTCACAGCGATACCTTCTCTACAAAGGTGCTTTTATGGTGAATGTTTTGGGTTTAGATTTTGGCTCCCTTGTCCCCGCCCCCAAGCATGGTAGTTTTGGAGATTTGCTTGCTGTGTGAATGGACAAGCACTTTTACTGACAAAATGGTGAGGCTCAGTTGGAACCTCCACCCACCCCCTGCACCAAAGACAGCGGCAATGCAGTATCCAAACCAGTCATGGGGTGGTGAGTAATTGCATACATGTATATTAAAGAGCCCTATGAGTAGATTTTTTTTTTCAAATTATTTTTGTCCCTATATACTGATTTATAGATTACTTATAACTACTATTTCTATATATATAACTATATATAAATATGTATATATTTATATATATATATATATATATATATATATATATATATCCCCTAGTTTGGGATCATGAAGAGCTGTTCATGTATCCTTTGCAAAGGAGGTTAGAAAGGTATGCCCTGAGACCATTTATAACTATAAGAATGTGCCAGTTAAAGTGCTCAACAGGAAATATGACAGTTTAAAAACATTGTAAAACTCACATAGCTTACTTCTCTCTCTAAAGTGCAACAAGGATGAATAGAATGGGCCAAGGTATGACAATTAATGGTTCTGCATGACCTAGCCACTGCTGGGGGTTTTTCTTCTATAACGTTGTCCTTGTGAAAACTTTTGTGAAATTAAAAAAAAAAAAAAAAAAAAAAGGAGTTATAAATTTTATTCTGTTCTTGGTTTATTTTTCTTTAGATTGTTCTGTTTGTGGTTTTATTTGATTTGTTTTGCCTTTTTTTTTTTTTTCCTCCCCTTTCCCACACCTTTCCCCCTCTCCTCTTCCTTCCTCCACTTTCTAAACTGCTCAGCGCAATGAGGCTGTGTTGCTGCTATTGCTAGATCCTCTAGAGTTTGTTTTGGTGTTCTTGGGTTTGGGGTTTGGGTAATTTGGGGGGAACTTCTTTCCATCTGGCTTGCCTTTCAATCTGCACGTGGCCTCCCTGCCCACCTTAGTACCTTGCTCCAAATCCAAAAGCATTTTCCCATCGAGAAACCACGCTCCCTTCATTCCCCCTCATTACCACCCCCACAACCCAGCCCCTCCATTGGTCTGTCCACATCTCTGTGTTTCTCTTAGCAAGTCCTACTAAATCAAGGGATGATGCCAGTTGATATACTTTTCTGGAAGACATCTGCAGCTATTTCATTTGGCAAGCCTGCTTCTCTGTTCATCTCTTATCCTCCTTTTGCTTTAAACTGGGAGGATTATTAATGGCAAAAGCATGGGTCTCCTCTGTGTTGGATCAGTATGCCCCAAAGTTAAAACTATTCAGCTGTAGGCATGAACTAAATAATCCAAGCCCAGTTTTCTGGGGGCTGACGATTTAGTGTGCGTAGTACCCAGGTCCCCCCTGCCACCTGCCTTTCAGATATTTGTCAAATCCCAGCCAGAGATTGGGCAGATAGAGAGAAGTAAATTCAAAACGTGTTTTATAGACAAATTTTTAGTAGCTCTGATGAGAACTGACTAGAATGGAGTGGGAACAGACTATGACATGAGATGGAGTTTTGAGATCTTCCCTGGATTTACCTAATGATTTAATTAATCAATGCCTACTGGTAATGAGAATTGACTGTACTTGGGTAATGATATATTTAATGACAGAAAAGGTATCATTATTTCTTCTATCTTGTTAGCCAAAACTGGTGTATTACGCTTTGCTCAACAGAGAGGAGTCTATTCCATTGCTTTCCTTAGACCCCAGACTGCCCATTCCTCTTTCAGGAGCTCATCACTTAGAGAGGAAGAATACAAGTTTCTCATATTATGTCTCTTACTCCTCTTTCCACCAATAAACAAAGTAAGTGGGTAGCGGTAGGGGTAGAAAGTGAAAGAGTTATTTTGAAGATAAAGTATATGCATTTTAAAAGTAATACAGTTAGAAACTCAGTTATCTGCACCATTCTAGAAGAGAAGCAATTTCTAATCCATTTAGTCCAATTTGCATTAAGGTTTGAAACGGGCAAGTAGTCAGTACTTTGGTAGACCAGAAAGCCCGATGAAACTTACTCGGCACTCAGATGATCATGAAATCATCAGCATGCCTAACAAGTGCTACACAGGGTTGTGTCTGAAGCCAGCTCAAGTGGATAAAGAGAAACTGGAGATTTGTATAGTTAAATTTCTACCACAATTGGGAGAGGTTTTAAATTCTGCTATGAATATTAAAGATTATGACCCAGAACTTTCTTCCCCATAGCTCTCAATGAATATTTGAAATAAATTAATTTACCTTAAACATTCCCATACCTTATACAATCATTTTATAAATTATCCTTGCCCTCCTTGGCTTATCAAACACGAACAACGAACACCTCTAGGTGCTTCACGATGCTGCCATGGTGTTGGCACTTTCTTGAGCTGGGTATGCAGCTCCTGAGAAAGGAACAACCAAGCAGGTCAGTAAGCAAAGAGACTGACTGTGCCTCTTGCTGGTTGTCAAGATTCCAGATGACCAGAAAAACCTTTCGCTGGCTCTTCTTCAGCATGGGAAAAGCCTAAAGGTACCTACATCCTACATCCCAATAAAAAATAGAGGCAATTAAATCAGCCCGCCAGGTTCCTATAGCAACAGGCTCCCTGAAGGAGAAATAGGACAGGACAGAAAGTTCAGAGTCTGTGGAAGTCAAGACAGGGTACAAATCCATGTCTCAAGCAGCTCCATTCAGCCCATCCCTGCTTTGTCACAGCATGATGAAAAAGTAGCTGTGGGCACCTGTCACTGAACTGGTTGTACATTTGGAGGTTGCTTATCCTCTGTCACACAGAAGGAAAGAGTAAAGAGCCTGCCCTCTGGCTGTCGGCTGGCTGGACTGAGGGCCACAGAGGAAGATTTGGAGGAGCATTTTTCTCTGCCCAGTGAACCATAGCATTAGACTTTGAGTGAAAAGAGACAGAGCATGGAGAAAGATTGCGAAGGAGTGAGCCAGTTTTCATGAACAGAAAGTGCTCCAGCTCAGGTACAAATGATCGTCATCTCTCTAAATTAGCCACATTTTGCCCATGCAGAGAAGAGGAGGCAGTGTGCGTGGGTGGGAGCACTGGGGTTTGGTGGGCAGAGGAAGAGCATAAGACTGCCTGCCAGAAACAGGAAGTGGGACACCAGCAGCGTTACCTCTGAAAAGTTGAGCTCCTTGTTCACCCCCAGTGTTCTCAACTGCTATCTCTATCCAACTGGAGTCTTTCTCTTTCAAGCCTTTTCTCTCTGAGCCTCAGCTTGCAGTGTGGCAAGAAGAGGGCCAATTATTCCAAATGCCTTTGCCCCCTTGTCTGCACTCATCTCCGGGGAGTAGTTCTGTGAAAAGGCTAAACCCCACAGCACTGACAGCCCACAGAGCCAGCACAGATTTTCACAGCACAGCGCCTGCTTCTCCCTCTGCTGTGGGGACTCCGGACAGCTCAGGCAGCCCCTACAGAGCTTGGGCCCTTCCCCACCACAGCCCACCCCTTCAGGATCCCTGCAGCCCCATGGCCATTGGCTGGAGGAAGCCCTGACCCGTATACTGAGTCCCACAATCTCAGTGATGAAGCTACCAATGGATACTGCTCATGCCTCTCAGGTGGGGTTGGCTGCCTGTCACATGAACAGCCAATATTTCAGAGAACTCTCCAGAACCCCTGAACTCTCCAGACCTAACATCAGGCCACCTCTTCCTCTCCTTAGCCCCCAAGTGAAGACTACCCAATCAAATCCTCCTCTGTCATCTCTACTGTACGACCCAAGCCAATACTCCAACTAATATACTCCGGTTCTCCAGCCCCAGCTCCTCTGCTGAAAGGCATCATTTGCAATCATACCTGAAAAGCACCGCCCATCCTTACCAGGTCATTCAGTGTCGATAGTGCTCACATGAATGCTAACCTATACTAAAATGTTAGATGGAGCCCTGGTGGCCTAGTGGTTAAAGCGCTCAGCTGCTAACCGAAAGGTCAGTGGCTCCAACCCACCAGCTGCTCTGTGAGAGAAAGATGTGATGGTTGGCTTCTGTAAAGATTACAGTCTTGGAAACCCTGTGAGGCAGTTCTACCCTGTCCTACAGGGTTGCTATGAATCAGAATCGACTCGACAGCAGTGGATTTGGTTCTTTGGTATACTAAAAGGTTACGATGGGATAGGAAGAAAGGTCTGATGACCTACTTCCAAGAATCAGCCAGTGCAAATCCAATGGATCCCAAAAGCTCGATCCACTGTCGATCACGGGGATGGTCCCTGACCAGACATCATTTCATTGTGCATAGGGTCGCCACGACTCAGGGACTGACTCAACGGTAACTAACAACAACAACACTAGAAGTTAACACCTGCGCACTTACAATGGGCTAGATAGACACTCTTCTATGCACTTTACATATATTAACTCATTTAATCCTCATGAGGACTAGAGGTAGCTGCTGTTATATCTCCCTGTATAAGAGGAAGAATGTAAAGTACGGATATGTTCAAAGTCCCATAGCCAGGAAGTGACCAAGTGGGATTTAAAAGTAGAGTCTATGAATTTGACCACTATGATACAATGTCTGCTACTATTACTAATACTACTGATGACCTAACAGCTCACCTTGACTTAGCATGCATCTGGACCTGTGGTAAGTGCCTCCTGTGCACTAGCTCCCTTTTTCCCAGCAACAATACTAAAGAAGGTCCTATCAATTTAACCCCACTTTTCACAGGAGAAACTGAAGCTAACATAAATAAGGGCTGTGCAACTAGGATGTGAGCAAACCAGGTCCGTTTGACTTTAAACCTATCCCAGACCATTTCCTTAGCCTACACCTCATTGCTTGCCCATGGGGAATAGCTCATGGCATGGCCGGTAGATGGCACCTCCCAATGGCAGTGTCATTCTTTTACCAGCATCTCTTAGCAGCTCTTTTCCATAGCTTTATCCTGCACTATTAGCCCAGTTGCCACAGTCTGTGAAATGCTACTCTTTCCCTAGCCCCAGTAACTGCCATGTGACAGAAACTTCGGGCAGGTCATGCATTGTTGTCAGCAAGTCATGTGCATCCCACCCTCTAGAAGCTTATCAACAAATGGGGCTATTTTTCTCGGGCAGTGAGGAGGCACACACAGCCATACAGATTGGCCTTCTAATATTAGGGGCGAAAATAAAGTTCCTGGAATTCATTCTGGTTTTTGGATTTACTCTTAACCACTTTGCCAATCATTTGAATTCCTTCTCTGAGAGCTCTTTCTTGTGGTCAATTTTGTAGCCTCCCATTGTCTCAGTTTCTTCTCTGGAAGGCAAGATTCAATAAACCAAGTTGCCATTGCCATCTTTGGAGCACTAGCCATGGAAGCAGAGTGACTGGCAATCATTAAAGTATGTGCTCTTTTGGAACAATTTGTGAGAACCTTTTCATAAAATACCTTTGCTACCAGACACTTCAGTGAAATGCTGAGAGCAGTAATATATTTCCATTTCCCCCAACAACCTATTTAACCAAGGCTTCAGCAACACATACATTTATATCTTACAAGACACCAGAATTAAACAGCTATTCCTCGGGCATAATAAAACCCCAGCTTCTCACTAAGATGTGCCTCAGCCCAACTCTTTCCTGAGTTGAAGCTGCATGGCCAAAACAGAAGCTACTACGCTTAGGTTTTTTTATTGCCAGAAATTTGAAAGGAAAGAGAGAAGGTTAAATGGGGAAATAATGTTCTCTTTCTTACAAACAGTGGAAGGAAATGGATATTTGCTGTGCCGTGAAAGGTCAAAATGCCAACTTTGAATTGAACTGTAAAGAAAGACTAAATTCTGAACAATTATTCTCTGCATCAGTTGTAAAATTTCAGCAAATTGCAGCTGTCTTGGGTCTTTCACCCAAAAGACCTACTTGTTTC
Source organism: Elephas maximus indicus (assembly GCF_024166365.1). Taxonomy (NCBI): domain Eukaryota; kingdom Metazoa; phylum Chordata; class Mammalia; order Proboscidea; family Elephantidae; genus Elephas; species Elephas maximus. The sequence continues at coordinate 10,431,175 of NC_064834.1, forward strand.
CATCAGCAGTGTTCACTCTCCCTTCCAACCTGGCAGGTCCAACCTGGCACTAAATCCCTTTGCACAATCAGTCTGCATAATGGCACGGCCAAAGCCAAGGGCAGCTCAGGCAAACAGAGCACAAACACGAGGCTCCACTCCCCTGAAAATCATCTTTACACATAAAGCATTTGGAAAAGTCATACTTTGAAATTGTTTCAGCGGTCTGGCAATGCTTTTAAAACATGATAACCATCACACTTTACTCCTCTCTGAAAGGTTAGTTTAATCGTAGATCACAAAAAATTGGTTTCCGCAAATGCATAATGGTTCATCTATGTCACACTTGAACTAAATGGTTTTTTAAATGGAGCTGAAATTATTTTGATGTGTACACAGTCCCAGATTTCTATACAACCTTTTTTAACCAGCCCATCAGGAGCCTTGCCTCTAAAGCCTCATTAATAATTCAGATGTGCTGATGACTTTAAAAGATCTATGGAATTGAAGCTTAGGAGGAAAAAAAAAAACTCTGCTTGACAAAAAGATAAATGAATGTAGAAAGAAGCTGTAGGAGCCTGGCAAGCTGTAGATCATCTCTGAACAGATTGTAACTTTATCATTCTGTCAGGGGGAATAATTTAAAGCACTTAATCAGTTAGCTTCACTGTGAGGATGTAGCATTATGAATTCCTATCGTCCAATCTGTTCAAATCAAAGTGAACTTAATTATAATAGGTGAGCGAGCCGGAGCAGGAGAGAGGAGGAGGAAGAGCCAGGAAGGAGGGAGCAAGTTAACTGGGGGGAAAACTGAGCTGCCGAACAAAGGGTAGCAAGGCTTTCTCCCAGGTACACCCTAGTTCCAGAGACAGCATTTTCATGGAGGGCTCAGGGCACTTGAAACAGAGAAAAAAATGGACCAAGGAGGAAGAAGCAGAGGGGCGATGAGCTGATCATAAATGTTTAATTTAGATTTAGTCAAAAGGACACACACACACATACCCAACAAGTCAGGTGAGAAATTTTATTAACAAATGGGTCCAGGACCGCCGACAAGGCAGTTAAGAATTGTTCTGATCAGCAGAAAAGGACAATGGACAGGTCATTGTCTCTATTGCAGTGGGTGTGTTTGAAAGCAGAGGAGGGTAGCTTGTTCCTTGTTTTCTTTCCCTTTGCTTTGCCTCAGCCACTAAAATGAGGCATATGATTCCACCTTAGGATGTCCGACTTTAGAATCTTGTCTCTCCGTACCTATATACACAACCGATTTCCCAGAAAATTTCCATCTTAGAAAGAGGGGAGGATGAAGGCTGAGTCCTATGGAATAGCACCACACTGCTAAGAGGCTGCTGGACAGTGGTCATTCTCAGCCCAGCCCAGCCCCCGAACACCCTGACTCAGCTTTCCCTCCAAGCCATTTCTGACAAGTTGGTCGGTTAAGATACTGTCCCTAGGAATCCTTTCCAAAACCTTACACCAACACAGTTTTCCTTCTTGAAAGAAAAGCCATCTCAAAATCCTCTTAAAACAGTGGTCACTATTCTGATTTTCACTCTCGTGAGCCAACACATTCTGTGTACTTACTTTAAGACCCCAAAACTGGCTGCAAAAGAAACATAATGGTGGTATAGTTGAGGAAAGCTTTAAGTACGTTTGTGACAAGGTGACAAGAAAAGCCAAATCAAGGCTGGGAGGAAGCAATCCTGTATATGATTCTAGATCACTCACTCTGCAGCTGGGATGCTGTCTTTACGTGTTCCACTCAAATCAGTCATCTGGTGTGATGGCCACACCCTGTATCTAATATATTCAGCATCTTCTCCCCACTCAAGCTTTTCAGGCCATTAAAGTAACTCCAGAGTTGAGGAACCAACCCCTCTGAGGTCCATCCATGGAGTCTCCAAATTCCAATGGCACACTTGGTTTATCACTTGTTACAGGCAGCAGAGGTATGCTTAAGGGACTGGGGTTCTCCCTAAAATGCACTGTCTCTCTTAGCAATTACTCACTGGCAGCTTCTATCAATTACCTTTTTGCATTATTTCAATGAACTTTCCAATGGCTTTACCCTAGGACTAATTAAGCTTCTCATTTTCCTTCTTGTTCTCTATCCATTTTGCCCTTTAGCAGAAAAGAAATGGTTTACAGATGAATCGGATAATGCCTATCCCAGAAACATTCAAATCAAGCCCATGAGTACCCACATGGCTAACCAGATCAACCAATACAAATCCACAAGCAGCTTGATTCCACCAATCAGAGAAGTTGAAGATGAATGTTGACTCCCAGGAGACCAGAACTATTTTTTTAAAGCCTGACAAACTTCATAAATGGTGACGTGACTTTTTTTCCTCTTACATGCTGAATCACTGGTGGAAATGTTAGGATGAGCAAGAATTGCAAGAAAAATAAAGTAGACAGATCTTTCTCTTTGTCTGCCTTGAATATTGCTTCCATGTATTTTGGAGAAGGAAATGATTTCATTTATAAATGAACATACTAAAATAGTCATGTATAGCCTCTAGCATTTTAAATTATTTTTATTTATTAGAAAGAAAATATATTTTTCTTTTTTTTTTTTTCATTGTCAAATATCTTCCCTCTATCCAAACAATGCAAAATCAAAATGAAGAAGTGGCCAGACTCCTTCATATGTATTTCTCTTCTTTCTCTCTTTTTCTTTGAGGAGAATGATGGTCACCATAACAATTTATTGTAATTAAGGGAATGGATTATTAAAAACATTTTTAAATGGTCCAACAATGTATACATGTATTTTGGTAAATCCAAAAGAGAAGATAAAGGGGGTGGGGGGAAGGCAGGTGAATTGAATACCTGCTCCTGTCCAGGACAGGTATGTATTTTGATCTGCATTGACACCAGCTCTTAATAAATGGAAACTTATTTATTTTCACAGTTGAAAGTCATATTTTTGTAGTTTTAGTTTTCATTCTGTATTTCTCATCCCTTTGTTCATATATTTAAAGGTAGCTTTTCTACAATGGCCAGATCGGGTTTACCAGGCCAACTAACTATACCAGGAGGGTTGTGAACGTGCCTGGGACATGGAGGTTGAGGACAAGAAGCACACAAGACATTTCTCGGTTTGTTGTTCTAAGGCGGGAACTCCTACTTGCTGCTATGCTTCTCATTTCATATTTTCAAACCACTCAAGCAAGTCATTTACACTTCGGATGGGTCTGGTGGACTTTCTCCCCACTCCCCAAGACTCCAGCTTTCAGCCTGAAAGTTTGTAAACACCAACAAATAGTTTTACTTAACAATAGGCGTAATAACTCATTCATCCTTGTAACTGAGTCTTTGTTTAAAAGCCAGAACATTTCTAAGATTAAGGAGACAACTTTTCCCCAGATGTCCATTTGCAGGCTTTCCTTCAGTTGCTGGGAAAAAACACAGTACAACAATCTAAAAATTAATAATAATGAAAGGAAAGTAACAAATGTGTTTCATATAGACCGTTAGAAAAGGCCTTTGAAAATCGCCAGCAATGAAATCCAATGAATTGGCCACTTCAAACTGGGGTCGAAAGATTTTTCTAGTCATCAGATGCAATTACGATGTCTCAGAACTCTGCCGTTCCTTGCATGCTCAATGTATAGTGAACCCAGCGACTGTTGCATTCCAAACAATTAGTAAGTCTTTCAACTTCAAAATTATCAATGTCTGATACAGTCATCAGGGTCTCTGGAGAAGCATGAATGTGACAGTGATTTTTATTTTCTTAAAATGTACACGGTGCACACTTAGAGAAACCAAACAAACTAAAGTATCTTGCACAGTCCCATGATATCTGTTCCATCAACTCTTTAGGCCCCAAGGCCCTAGTCATATTAGTGAAACCGATCAGCACAAAGCAATGAAAACACCGTCCACTAAGTACTCCAATTACCAATGCAGGCAAAGTGAGCTTCCACCTCTGTCCACTCCCTGCAGAGCCAGTGTAGCTGTGCTTCACCTTGTGAGCATTGTCCTGCAGTGACTCGTTGGACCGTGGTTACTTTGTCGTCACATCATGTAGAATTAGTTCTATAAAAGTATCGTGAATATAATGTATGTCCAATTGGATTGTTGAACAACTACTTATAATCACTAAGCTACTCAGCAGACTAAAATGACGCCAACCGTCTATATTCAGGCTTTTAAACATTTCATGTTTTCAAATAGAAGCAAAATGGGTTTGCAGGGTGAATCCGTTGCTAAGATTTTTACAGTTTTCCTGAAATCTAGACCTTCTTTTCCATAATGGTTTTGCATTAGAGTCACCTGTTACATCCATGTAAGTCCACGCTCTTCTTTCCTTCATGAACTATGGTGGGTTCTTCTGCACTCTCATTCTTGATAAGCCGTCTCTCTGAATCTGTCATATCTATTTGGTTTCCTCTGGCAGGAAACGGTGGCCACTTAAATGATCTTCCATTTGCGGAAAGCAGAGCCCAGTGCCCCATGCCCACTGCCCTTTTTTCCTCTGTCTCTCCATACCAAGGCAGTATGGCTAAAGCTTTCAATCTACACATTTTTCCCCCCCTTTACCATACTGGCTAATATGGTTTCCTCTCACCAAGGGTTCATAAAGCCCCCAAAAAACAAATTGATAGGAATTCATTTATTTTCTTTTAAGGTAGAATAGCAAATTCATATTGTTCTATCTTTGTAATAATGAATTATTCTGGGCCAGATAATAAAATCAGGATTTTTTTTTTTTTAGGGGGCTTACAGAATGACTGGTTGGTGGCCCCTTTTACAAACACTTGTGCCTGGGAAGTTGAAAGTGAAATGGAAACAAGATTTGTAATACTGCTGAAGAGCTCGAGGGAATGTTAGAGTTTCCTGATTTGTTTCTATTTGTAGAACTCTCTGGCCCTGAGGGACTCCTCATCCCGTGCACATTCGCAAAGACCCATCTTTCTACCTAAATCCAGCATAGACAAATGATGGTCTTCTCCCATACAGTCCATGTTATGAGGCTGTGATATCCCATCCAGCATGAGGGTTCCAGAAAAGCCATTTTCCAAACTAATGATTCTAAGACTTACCAGCAGGCTGTTTACCAAATAGAAAGCGCCTACTTATAAATGCATCACCACCATCATCACCTTTTACATTAAGAAAACATTTATTTTTGTCTAAGCAAAGCTATATTTGCAAATAGCACCTTGGGGAACACTCAGGAGCTCATTCCTTCCAAAAGTTCGGGCATCTAATGATATACTTTGTACAAAATTTAATTGAAGACTTTAAATGAGTAGGGAAGTTGAGCAGTTTGGTTAGGGTTGGAAAGAGGCAAAGTTAGAAAGCATAAGAAATTTGGGGATATTCTCATGTTAAAAGAGAAAGCCTAAGGTTCCTACTTATGGTTTAATATGAAGGTTCAAAAGCCACATCTGCAAATAACTAGCTATGAACTTTGAATTTTTTTTAGGTCTTCGAGTCTCAGTGACCTCATTTATAAATGAGATGATTCATTTAGATAACTCTAAGATCCCTTTCAGATCTCAGAGTCCAAGGTCTTGATTGGGAGAGGGAGCGTGAGAGCAGCTGTCTCTCCATGTCCAAGTCCTTAAAGATAATCTTGTCCTGTGTTGGAATAGCTGTTCTTCTTGCTGTATCACCCAAGCAATATCCATGGCCTTAAGGTAGTGTACATGCTCCCAACACATAGTAGTTAGGTTAATTCCTGTGCTTTTCACGTTGGAGTCTCCTTAGGCTCTTTTGTCTGTGTGTTCTTAGATTTTTCTACTCAATTTCATCCCTGGTTGGCCTTTTTCTGGGTAAAAGGACCAGCTTCAGTGAATCCTGCCATCTCTGACCTGTATGTCTAGTTACCAGTATGTAGTCAGCAGATCACAACCTCTAAGTTCCTGTAGTTTTCCTCATTTATGTTTCCCCACAAGAATCTGGGCTTTAAAAAGTAACCAGTCTTACTTCTCACCTCATTTCCAGTCCTCTATTTGATTTTAATTTTTTTTTTATTAATACTCTAATCATGTCTTTGTTCCTTATATTTGTAAATTTTGATTTATCATTCTTGTTGGTCAAAAAGAACTTCAGTAAAAGAAGGAGAAAAAGGAAAAGGAAGAGAGAAAGAAAGGAAAAAGTTCAGAAGGAGAGAAAGAAAGAATATCAACCAGTTGACTGGGATATGAGCCACCTTGACTCGTAGGAGTCTAAGTAAACCCTTTCAGTGTGGATATTGAGTTCCAGTGCAGAATCTGTCCATTTTTTAGTCTGTTCCTATTTTGTTGCTTTTGGAATGGTGGTAGAATCACCAATCACTTTGACTGTTGAAAGGGTCTTCATTAATCGTGGCTTGACTCACCCTCTAAACAAGCAAAAGTGACTGAGAATTCACTTACGACCTACCTGGTAAATTACATTTCTGTCCCTTCCCCACTTATACTATGCATTTAAAGGGCATTTTTTCCCCCATCCAGATGATTTAACATTTAAATCTCATGGTCATTTGAGGAGATGAGGCCCTTTGGATTTATTTACAGCTTGTACCAGCGTGGCCTTGTTGGTTGTGTACATGGAGTCTGTTCCTAATGGTTGTAGTCTAGGCCATTTCAGTTGCTGATGCTTTAATATTGCCATAAAAATAAGATAAAATTCAGAAAATACCTTAATTTTTAATTTTATTTCCCGAGCACCTATAGAGCCCAAGTTGCTAGTTCTATGTTAAGCTTGCTCAAAACACATAAAGAGAGAAAGAAGCCTGTGTGCCTAAACCTTACAACAGTTTGAGGTTCCTTGATATCACAGCCCCACTTGGTGAGACTGGTGAAGGAATTTTGAGTCTGACTACCTGTACTGGGCCTTCCTCTTTGCCTCATTTTTTAGTATAAAAATGGGCTTGAGACAGGCCAAATTTAGAACAGACTTCAAGAAACAAGAAAGAATAAAAACAAAAGGATATAAACAGCATTTTAACCATATATATATATATATATATATATATTTTATTATTATTATAACCATCACCCAGGGGCATGTATGTGGGGTCAAAAGGTAGTGTTTGGGAAAGGAGAAATGGTTGTATTGAACTGTAGGGTTGGGAAGAATTCAGAGGACTATTACACTTGATGGGCTTTGGAGGTATTTCAATAGTAAATGGATGACTAGAGAGGAGATGTAAGGTATGAGGGTATTCCCAGGAGAGTGGGCTTAATAGGTACGAATGTGATTTCAACACATATACCATTTTGGATATAGGGACAAGTCTGTGTAGGGGAGCCAAGAAAAACTAAGATGAAGACTTTATGGAAGGGGCTAGAAAATAGTCTTCAGGGCCAAGCTCCAAAGTTGGGACTTGATTTAGAAAATCACAGGAAGCTATGGTAAGTTTTAAGGAAACAGTGGTGGGTGTCACTCACTGCCTGTGCATTTTTCCGGTTGGAAGTTATGAGATGTCCATTTTTCTTGAAAGTCATTGTGAGAGGGTACACAAAGCTGAACATCCTCTCAGCAACATGGAGTTCTAAAAGGGTGCACACGCCAAGTCAACAACTGAGCACCCACAGCACCAACCTCCTTCATACACCGTGCTCCCTGTCGTGGGGCACTCCAGATACAGGACATCCCTATTCTCCTGAATTATTACAATGTCAGCAATAGACTCACCAACCAGTTTAAAAGGAAGGAATAGATATTCCGATTTTTTTTAAAACCTACACAGTGTGCTATTTTTGAGACATTAGCATAATAAGAACAAGGGGAAAGCCATGAACAAATTGTAAAACATAATCAATAGTCCAAAACCTCCTAATATAAATCCCCATCAATAAAACATTCTGTCAGATAATCAGGTAGCCATTGCTTAGTGACCAGTTAACATTTAGTAAGCGTTTGTAAAGGGAATGGAGGGAATACAAAGAGGGAGCATGGTCCTGCTATCAATAAGTTTATTCTCCAACTAAAAAGTCAAACACCCTCCCTGGATGCCCTTTTAGCTCAGTAATGAAGTCGCTCTTGAAGTTCACCCTTCAGCCAAAGATTAGATAGGCCCATAATATAAAACAAGACTAAAGGGGCACACCAGGCCAGGGGCAAGAACTGGAAGACAGGACGGGACAGGAAAGCTGGTAATAAGGAATCCAAGGTTGAGAAGGGAGAGTGTTGACATGTCGTGGGGTTGTTAACCGATATCATAAAATAATATGTGTACTAACTGTTTAATGAGAAGCTATTTTGTTCTGTAAATCTTCATCTAAAGTACAAAAAAAAAAAAAGTCGAACAACCTCAACAAGCCGTTAGAGAAAGAGTAGGCACTAATGACATAGTAACATCTTTCATTATGACAGGAGCTAACGGAAGGGAGAAATGCTATGATCTGAAGTGGTTCAGCAAGACAGGCTTTTTAGAGAAAGGCAGATTTAGGTTTGGCCAAGAAAGATAGGCAGGAGTTAGATAAAGAGATGGACAAAATTCCAGGTGTGAAGGCAGGGAGTATATGGTTTGGGGCAGGATAGGGAAAGCTAATCAGTAATGTCTAATGGACATTTATTAAATAACTTGTGTGTGCTTGTTCCTGTGTAAGACATTTAGAGGAAGATAGCACAGCTGCCTAAGTAGGAACACAAGACTTGCACACATAAAAAGATCGTGTTGCACTAAATAGGTGTTCAATAAACAATTTTTAAAAATATGTGTGTGTACTAGGTAGACCATAAGTGCTATGGATCGTATTTGTTGTAGAAGCTTGGTTGGGGTTACAGGGGCTGGTATGTCGGCTAGGCGTTGGGGTGATGGCTGTAGGAAGGAAGGTCGAGAAAAGGTTCTTTGTGAATGTAAGGCTTAAACTGGACCTGGAGGGCAGAAGCTTGAGGAGGAATAGAAAAGAAAAAAAAGAGAAATGACAGGAAGGGGAGCCAATGAGTATGGGAAGCTGAGATTTTATATTGGATTCATCCAGAGTGGAAGAAGCTGAGAGTTCTCCATAAGGAAGGCCTCACAGGCAAGAGGAAGGGAAAGTGGGGCTGAGGAGAAGGGATCTAGTGGGCTTTGTGGATTTGGAGGTCAGATCCAAAGAGGCACTTATAAAAGAGGGGTCAGGGATGAGTTCTCTGAAGAAGAAATTGTAAATATAGAAAATCCACTGGTAGAGACTGTTTAGGGGCACAACCATTTTGTAAGTACCCATTATTTTCTAGAGCAGTTGTTGGCTTACAAAAACACCATGCAGAAAATATAGGGAGTTCCCACATGCTCCCTTGCCTCTCTGTACACTCTTTCTCCTATTATTAACATCTTGTCACAACTGATGGGCCAATGTTACTATCATTAACTAAAGCCCAGTCTACATCAGAGTTCACTCATTATATACAACCATATTTATAGGGGCTAAAAGAATCGACTTGACGGCAGTGGTTTTTTTTTAAAGAAGTAGACATGAGGGGTGACTCTCAGGGTAAGAGATCTAGAATTCTTCAGAGCCAGGAAAGTAGAAAAGAAGAGAGAGGAAATTTAGGAGAGAAAGGATGAGTCATCTATGAGGTCGTTGTAGATGGTGACTTGGAAGTAAAGGACTCATTGACAAGGGCTAGGAACCTTGCTCATTTGTCTTTATCTCCAAAGCTTGTCACAGAATCGGTCTCTGCTTGTTACCTTGGATTCTGTGGCAAATGAGAGGTTGGACAGAAGGTCTATATCACTAGCATCCTTTCTGGAGGTCTCAAAAGAATGGGCTCTTAAGGAGGCATCTTCTTTTCCCGTCCTGCTGACGCCACCCCATAGTTGCTTGCCCCCTTCCTGAACAGGACACATACTGGCAGCTTTGGGTTCAGAATTCTTAAAACGAATGCCACCAGTTTCTTCACTCCGTTGGCTTTTCTGGACAGGAGCATGAGGAGAGATTTTTGGGGGGAGGAGGATAAGTCCAGGCAAAAGCTGATCTTATTTCTGGGTAGATTGAGAATTTTAAAAGGTTTCCTTTGGTGTGTTCATCTCCTTGAGGACTTCTGTGTTTCTTCTTCTCCTCAACCATGCTCTTCAGCAGAGCAAGGAGGAACGTGACACCCAAGCTCCCCAGTGTGCCTCGTTAGGAAGCATTACCAGGCCCCATTACTTAGGATATTAGATGGAATGTACACACAGCCTGACATATGTCTGCCCCAGCAGCCCAGAGCCTTCCTCACGTGGGACTGGGGGTCACTGTGGGAAGGGCGTCAGCAAGAAGGGAGCCTGGCCAACAAGGTTGACGCTAAAACCAGAGCCGCCATCCACCCCAATGAGATTCCCTCCCTTCCCCTCCCCTTCCTTCCGCTGAGGACCACTTGAGACACATTTGACCAGAACTGCAACGTTTCAAACATAAACCAAGATCTGCCTGGAGACCCTAATTAAAAATAGTCCATTCCCAGGTGGCACATCACATCCTGCCTAAAACTTCTGGCCCTCATCCCACCACCCAGATGCTGAAAAGAAACCTTCTCCACTCAACACCAAAACCTGCACTCAAAGTTTCTTCCAGGGGCAAAGGGCGGAGGGAGAGTATACCTGCACAGAGCTCAGCCTACGTGTTTGTTAAGGAAAAAGAGCGTGGCGCATTCATCTGTCTTTCAAACTTCTGCTTGTTGACATTATCACTGTCATCACCATCACCATCACCATCATCACTATGACCTAACAGGAATTGGTGAAGAGAATAAATGCCGGTGCTCTGCAATGGTCTCCCAACTCTCTCATCTGTAACAACCAGTGATACTCTCTTGTCTTGTAAAAAGGGTTTGTACATAACTTGTACATGGTTTCATTTTGTATTTTTCGCAGATTAAAGATTTATGTATTTGTGTTCTAAACCAAGGAGTGGTCCTTGTGTGTTTGTAGCAGCCTCGTGGCCATGCGGTCAGGGTGTGGAGGTGGGGTGTGGAAGGGGCCAGCTGCCTCCTCTCTGCTGAAGGCAGAGTTGTGGACAGACAGGAGCCTTGGGCTTGCTTTTCCAGCTTCAGGTGCAGACACCTCGGACCTCAGGAATAGGTGGTCAGCAGGTACCAGCCCAAGAGTACAGAGGGTGATGGGGGAAAGGAAGAACTGCTGCCCCTAGTGGTGCCCAAGAATCCCTCTAGGGCACGCCACAGCCACTGTGTGTTCTATTCCCCAGAGGGCTGCCTGCTCCTGCAGAAGGCATGACCTGCTCCATTAGGCAGGCCGATGAAGAAAAGAGCACCGTTCAGACAGGCCCTTGAAAAGCTAGTACACTTCTCTTCTCAGCCACCTGCTCCCAAGCTAGTTACCCTTTCTTGCCATCTGCACAGAGAAGCAAAGTTGTTTTCCCCTGTATTAACTTATCAAACCCCGGGCAACCCGCTAAAGATTTTACTGATCCTGCCCCACACACACCTCCAGCAGGATGATGAATGAAGCTATGCCTCAAGGCAAAAAGGAGTCTTAAAAACTAGGTGGCATATTCGGCATCTTGTCAGTTTGAGCTCTTTTTGTGGGAGGCTGGATTCTAATCACTAAGGTCAGGGCTCATCTAACCTGTAAGAGGAAAAGGAGCCAGAGAGCAAGAAGGAGCCTCCCAGGTTTTTATATAGTGACAGGAGACCGACCATGGGAGGTATAAACAGTAGACACGCACAGCTGCTAACAGCTTAGAGGTTCTAATCCACCCAGAGGTGCCCCTGAAGAAAGGGCTGGTGATCTACTTCTGAAAAACAAGCCATTGAAAACCCTATGAAGCACAGCTCTACTCTGACACACGTGGGGTTGTCATGACTCAGAATCTACCCACTGGCAACTAGCATTACTTGTATATAGTATTTAATGTATAAATATTTGTATCTACCATACTCTAGAAATTGTCTTATTTATTCATTAGCCAAATATTGACCAAATAGCTACTACATTCAAGTTCCTCTACTGGTTGCTGGGAACACAACAGTGAGCAACATCATGACTCGTCCTCCAGTCTGGAGAGGGAGGGGGGCCATCAAATAAACAGGTAATAGTCATATATTGAAAATTGATGGCCAGAGGTACGTACTGTGTGCTATGGTGACCACACAAGAGGGGTACTTAGCCATTGAACAAAAATCCAGCAATTGGTTGATACTTTCAAGAACAAATCCCCCTTTCATCTGAGCTGCTACCCTAGCCCAAACCAGAACTCGTTCCCAGGGGTCAACAAAGGCAGGTTTACCTATCAGAATGTGCCAACTCCTGACAGCCCTTTGCGCTCCAGTTTCTCAACTTGCCTCCTCCAATATTTGCTAACAAATCTGGATGTTGTTGGGGAATGTAATTGCAGGCATATGGTCCCCATTAGTTAGGCAAACTCCACTGCCAAAGCTAGCTCCAAGGAAGGAATCTGCATAAAGGATGAAGTATGAGGAAGAGATCAACAGTGACAGATAAAGCAAACAAAAGAGATGCGACAGTGAGCTGCAGAAGAGCAGGCCTGGCGCACCCCATACATACGAGGAATGTGGAACGTAGTTTTCTATTTGTTGAGAAAACAATATATGTGAATTTGTACTCAAATCTCCCTGTCGCAAAAATCAAAGTAGACCATCACCAGAATTAATGTTATCTGCTTTGCTATGTCCGATAAGACAGATTCTGCCTGGGAGAAGAACTGGGGGCAGCAGAATAGACAGTATGCTAAGGAAATAAACATGAAAGGTATCAAAAATGTAAATATGGACTTGGCACTATTTTAAATGTTAAAGGACCTGGTCTTTGAGGGGAGAAACAGAATCTTAAGTTGACTAACCTCTCGTAGGTGGAGAGTATGAAAACATAGGCTAAAATTCAAACATATTTGATCCCCCAAAACTGGGAACAGAAGATGGGGCAAGTGGGAGCATTGGGCATGGGCATCTATGCTGCCAAGTCCAGCTTCTGTGAAATGCAGAGAAGGCAGGGCAGTGCCTGAGCCCAGATGACCCTGAGAGTTTGGCCTGCTCTTTCGAGACATATAATGTGGATGTGGTGCAAATAGTTAACACGCTTGGCTGCTAACCAAAAGGTTGGAGGTTCGAGTTCACCCATAGGCACCTTGGAAGAAAGGCCCGGTGATCTACTTCAAAAAACTCACCCTATGGAACACAGTTCTACTGACATACTTGGGGTTGCCATGAGCCGGAGTTAACTGGAAGGCAACTGATATTAGTACTGGTCACTCCCCCCAGCCATCCCATTCTCCTCTCTTTTCAGGGTTTTGTAGTTATCCATATCTAACTTGACAGATTTTTTAAAGCAATTTACCATGATCAGGTCTTCCCCAAAATAATATGCTTAGTTTTTGTTAAATCAGCAATCTCTTTCGAGTACTGCTATTTCTTTAGCAAACAGAATATTTAGTGAGCATACTACTTAACTAAATTGCATGCGATAATAACGAGTATGAATGTATAAACAAGTTTGGGACCAAGACTTCTTTACTGCTGGCAAGCACACAGCTCAACCGGGAAAGCAGGGCTCAGGCGGGGTAAGGAGCAGCTTGCTAGGCTTCGATTTCAGTGCACCCCAGAAAGCAGTTAGCATGTTGGCAGGGGAAGGGAGAATGAACAGCAGCTAAAGCAGCTAGTTGATAAGTCCTGCTTGGTTAAGAGAGCTTCTAATGTGAATGACGTAGATATCAATCAATGGGGATTAGTTAACTGCCATTCAGTGGAGACTAGGCACCGAGGTAGATTCACGTATTTTATGGGTCAGTAAGTGACAGCTTTTGGGCAAATTTGGCCTTCCTCCTAATTTGTACATACAACACAGCCGTGTAAACCAGGTGGTGGTTCCTCAAAAAAACAAAACTAGAACTACCATATGACCCAGCAATTTGAATCCTAGGTATATATGCAAAACACTTGAAAGCAGAGCCTTAAAAACAGAATTGTACCCTGATGTTCATTGCAGCACTATTCACAATAGCCAGAAGGTGGAAACAAGCTAAATGTCCATCGTCAGAATGGGTACACAAAATGTGGTATGCACATACAATGGAATAATGCTGAGCCAGTAGGACAAATGAGATCTTGATACACACTATAGTAGGGGTGGATCTTGAAGACATTATGCTGAGCAAAATAAGCCAATCACAAAAAGATTAGTACCATACAATCTTACTTACATAAAAAGATAAGAAAAGGCAAATATATGGAGAATAAAGTTTATTAGTGGTTATAGGAGGGAGGGGGAAAAAGGGGTTAACAGTGATATAAAAATTGCATTTATAAGGTTAGGCCTGCACAGCCAATTATTGTAATAAGTTGTATACCTCTAGAAAGTTGAATTGGCAAAAGTTGTGTGAAAAACACACCAAAAAAAAAGAGAGAAAAAGAAAGTAGCTGCTGAGGCTGCTTACGTACAATCAAATACCTCATGAGATTTGCTTCCTTGGTTTGGAGGTTTAGGGTTATGTTTCATGGGACATCCCAGTTAACTGGCCAAATAACATATTTAGTGTTTCTGTTTTACTTCCTAGTTTGTGGCATTGTGCCTGGGGTCTTAAAATCTTGCAAGCAGCCATCCAAGGCACAACAACTGGTCTCTACTCACCTGGAAAAACAGGAAGAAGGAGAGTCAGGAACAGGAGGAAGATATGGAATGCATGGCTAATTGCCTCCTTTGCCATGAGACCAGGAGAACTGGATGGTGCCCAGCTACCACTACTGAACGTTTTGATCAAAGAGTCCATAGAAGAATCCTGATCAAAAGGGGAAAACAGAATTTCCAAATTCTCATGGACTCTAGACTTTCTGGAGCCATGGAGGGTAGATAAAGTCCTGAAACTATTGCCCTGAGATAATCTTTGAACTTTGAAACAAAAATATCCTCTGAAGTCCTCTTCAAATCAAACAATAGTTCAGCTTAACTAATAAAAAAAAAAAGGTCTGCCTTGAGCATTATGCTGTTTAAGAACTATCTATGTGGGATCAGATGGATAAGAGCAACTCGAAAGATTGGATGGAAACCATAAGGGGCAGTGAGTTTATGTTAATGGGAAAGGAACAACTCATAAAAGGAGTATGGACATGGTTGTACAACTCAAAGAATGTAATCAGGGGAGGCAGAGCCAATATGGCACTATAGACAGAAGCACCATGCCATCCCTCTGCAGCAAAAACCTGAACAACTAAGTACAACAGATACAAACATCAAATCTGGAATCCTAAGCATCAAATGAAGGGATAAAGAACTTGATCAAGCACCAAATGGAAGAAGAAACTGACAAAGAATAGAGAATGAGGAGAGCTACAGATTAGAGGTCCCCTGCCAGAGAAGGTGGCACGAAACTCGTCATCTTGGAGCACAGCCACCATATTTTTTGTTTTTCTTTATCTTTCCCTTTCTCCTTTTTCCTTCTGCCTCCTACCTATGCTCTGCACTGCCTCTGCCCTTCTTGATGGGCCGTGCCACACCACCCATCAAAACACCACCAGCTTACTGCCACCCGAGTTCCTCCCCGCCACCAATGGCCAGTTCCCTTGTTGTTGTTGTTGGGTGCCATTGTGTTGGTTCTGACTCATAGTGAACCTATGTACTACAGAACAAAATGCTGCCTGGTCCTGTACCATGTTCACAATCATTGTTATGCTTGAGCCCATTGTTGCAGCCACTATGTCAATCCATCTTGTTGAGAGTCTTCCTCTTTTTCACTGACCCTGTACTTTACCAAGCGTGGTGTCCTTCTCCAGGGACTGATCCCTCTTGATAACATGTCCAAAGTACGTAAGGCATAGTCTTGCTATCCTTGCTTCTAAAGAGCATTCTGATTTCTTCTAAGACAAATTTGTTCCCTTAGTGCTCTATGTTTTTATTTTTGTTTGCTTGTTTCTTCTCTCTCTCTTCCTTCCTTTCTTCTGCTTACCTAGCCCTGTGTGATACCACCACCCCTACTTGACAGGCCACACCTCACAGCTCTGCTAGAAAGCCATCAGCTTATAGCCTCCCTTGGTCTACCTCACCCACACCCACCAGCTCCCACTGTGCCACCATTTATATTTTTCTGCTTTTTTTTTTGCTTCTGTTTCTCTCCCTTCTTTCTCTTTCCCACTTAGCTTTGTACAGCACATACTCTCTCTTCCCTCCTGCCTCTCTGCAGTACCCTGTGCTGCCCTGCAGCCACACCCTGCTGAGTGCTGCTCCCTTGACCAGCACCAGTGAAGACCCCTGGAGTCCTACCCTTCACTGCCATTGCCTCCCCCCCTCCACCCCCACTGACCACGACATCCCCAAGTAGCACCAGCACAGGCCATGAGACCCCCGGACCCTTCCTGAGAGTATGGCCCCTGGATACCCTCGTAACTCAGTACTGAAGTCACTCCTGAGGTTCACTCTCCAGCCAAAGTTTTGACAGGCCCATAAAACAAAATGGGCATTCCAATCCAGGGACAAGGATGAGAGGGCAGGAGGGGAGAGGAAAGCTGGTAATGGGGAACCCAAGCTCAAGAACGTGAGAGTGTTGACACATCATGGGGTTGGCAACCAACATCAAAAAACAATATGTGTATTCTTTAGTGAGAAACTAATTTGCTCTGTAAACCTTCATTTAAAGCACAATAATAAAAAAAAAAAAAGTTAGTTATACAACTCAAACCAAAAGAAAGATAACGGCAAAAGGAGCCCACAGCCACCAGATGAAATATTAAAGAGCAGAGCAGAAATAAACAGAGTAGAAAAACAATAGAAAGAATCAAAACACCCAAAAGTTGGTTCTTTGAAAGGATCAATAAAACTGACAAACCATTGGCCAAACTGACAAAAGAAAAACAGGAGAAGGAGCAAATAAACCAAATAAGAAAAGAAATGCGTGACATTACAACAAACCCAACTGAAATAAAAAGAATCATAAAAAGTGCTATGAAAAACCGTATTCCAACAAATGTGAAAACCAAGAGGAAATGGATGAATTTCTAGAAGCGCACTACCTACCAAAACTAACACAAACTCAGGTATAAAATCTGAATAGACCCGTAACAAGAGAAGAGATTAAAAATAGTAAAAACAAAAAACTCCAAACAAAAATAAGTTCTGGCCCAAATGGATTCATTGGAGAATTTTACCAAACATTCAGAGAAGAGCTCAGATCAGTAGTATTCAAACTATTTCAGAACATAGAAAGGGAAGAGATACTTCTGAAATCATTCTATATAGCTACCATAACCCTGATACCAAAACCAGGCAGATACCTGTCTCAGTCATCTAGTGCTGTTATAACAGAAATGGATGGCTTTAACAAAGAGAAATTAATTTTCTCACAGTCTAGTAGAGTCCAAATTCAGGGCATCAGCTCTGGGGGAAAGGTTTCTCCCTCTGTTGGCTCTGGAGGAAGGTCTTTCTCATCAATCCTCCCCTTTACTAGGAGCCTCTCCAGACAGGAACCCCAGGTCCAAAGGACAAACTCTGCTCCCGGGGCTTCTTTCTTGGTAGTATGTGGCCCCCCACCCCCGCTCCCTTCCCTTTCCTTTTATTCTCACGTAAAATAAAAGGTGGTGCCGGCCACACCCAGGAAAACCCCATATCAGAGATATGACCTTAGTAAGGGTGTTGCAATCCCACCCTAATCCTGTTTGACATAAAATTATAATAAAAACATGGAGAACAACCACACAATACTGGGAATCATGGCCTAACCAAGTTGACACATGTTTCGGGGGACACTATTCAATCCATTACAACACCAAAAAAAAAAGAAAAGAAAATTACAAACCAATATCTCTCATGAATATAGATGTAAAAATTCTCAAAAAAATTCAAGCCAATAGAATTCAGCATCATATAAAAAAAAAAATACACCACAACCAACTGGGATTCATACCAAGTATGCAAGGATGGTTCAACACACGAAAATCAAACAATGTAATCTACCACACCAATAAAACAAAAGAATTACATGATCATCTCAGTCAACACAGAGGAGGCATTCAATAAAGTTCAGCGATCGTTCCTGATAAAAATGCTCAACAATATAGAAATAGAATGCAATGGAACTTTCTCAAAATGATAAAGAGCATCTATACAAAACCAACAACCAGCATCATTATCAATGGAGAGAGGCTGAAAACATTCCCCCTGAGAACAAAAACAAGACAAGGATGCCCTTTTTTTATTTATTTTTTTAATTTTTATTGTGCTTTAAGTGAAAGTTTGCAAATCAAGTTAGTCTCTCACAAAAAAACATATATACACCTTGCTACATACTCCTAATTGCTCTCCGCCTAATGAGACAGCCCTCTCCTTCCCTCCACTCTCTCCTTTTGTGTCCATTTCTCCAGCTTCTAACCCCCTCTACCATCTCATCTCCCCTTCAGACAAGAGATGCCAACATAGTCTCAAGGGTCCACCTGATCCAAGAAACTCACTCCTCGCCAGCACCCTTCTCCAACCCATTGTCCAGTCCAATCCATGTCTGAAGAGTTGGCTTTGGGAATGGTTCCTGTCCTGGGACAACAGAAGGTCTGGGGGCCATGGCCACCAGGGTCTTTGTAGTCTCAGTCAGAACATTAAGTCTGATCTTTTTACGAGAATTTGGGGTCTGCATCCCACTGCTCTCCTGCTCCCTCAGGGGTTCTCCGTTGTGTTCCCTGTCAGGGCAGTCACCAGTTGTAGCTGGGCACCATCTAGTTCTTCTGGTCTCAGGCTGATGTAGTCTCTGGTTTTCGTGGCCCTTTCTGTCTCTTGGGTTAGTAATTACCTTGTGACCTTGGTGTTCTTCATTCTCCTTTGATCCAGGTGGGTTGAGAACAATTGATGCATCTTAGATGGCTGCTTGCTAGCATTTAAGACCCCAGACACCACTCTCCAAAGTGGGATGCAAAATGTTTTCTTAATAGATTTTATTATGCCAATTGACTTAGATGTCCCCTTAAACCATGGTCCCCAAACCCCTACCCCTGCTACACTGGCCTTAGAAGCATTCAGTTTATTCAGTAAACTTCTTTGCTTTTGGTTTAGTCCAATTGTGC
Organism: Elephas maximus indicus; assembly: GCF_024166365.1. Classification (NCBI taxonomy): domain Eukaryota; kingdom Metazoa; phylum Chordata; class Mammalia; order Proboscidea; family Elephantidae; genus Elephas; species Elephas maximus. The sequence goes on from NC_064834.1 coordinate 10,450,078, forward strand.
CGACCTTCCCTGTACTGTGAGTTGTCTTTCCCTTCGCCTAAAGTAGTTCTTATCTACTACCTAATTCGTGAATACCCTTCTCCCACCTTCCCTCCCTCCCCCATCTAGTAATCATCGAAGAATATTTTCTTCTCAGTTTAAACTATTTCTCAAGTTCTTATAATAGTGGTCTTATAAAATATTTCTCCTTTTGCAACTGACTAATTTCACTCAGCATAATGCCTTCCAGATTCCCCTATGTTATGAAATGTCTCACAGATTCCTCACTGTTCTTTACCGATGCGTAGTATTCCATTGTGTGAATATACCATAATTTATTTATCCATTCATCCGTTGATGGGCACCTTGGTTGATTCCATGTTTTTGCTATTGTAAACAGTGCTGCAGTGAACATGGGTGTGCATATATCTGTTCGTGTAAAGGCTCTTATTTCTCTAGGATATACTCCAAGGAATAGGATTGCTGGATCATATGGTAGTTCTAGTTCTAGCTTTTTAAGGAAGTGCCAAATCGATTTCCAAAGTGGTTGTACCATTTTACATTCCCACCAGCAGTGTAGAAGTGTTCCAGTCTCTCCACAGCCTCTCCAACATTTATTGTTTTGTGTTTTTGGATTAACGCCAACCTTGTTGGAGTGAGATAAAATCTCATTGTAGTTTTGATTTGCATTTCTCTAATGGCTAATGACTGTGAGCATTTCCTCATGTATCTGTTAGCTACCTGAATGTCTTTTTTAGTGAAGTATCTGTTCATATCTTTCCCCCATTTTTTAATTGGGTTATTGGTCTTTTTATAGTTGAGTTTTTGCAGTATCACGTAGATTTTAGAGATCAGGCACTGATCAGAAATGTCATAGCTAAAAACTTTTTCCCCAGTCTGTAGGTAATCTTTTTACTCCTTTGGTGAAGTCTCTGGATGAGCATAGGTGTTTGATTTTTAGGAGCTCCCAGTTATCTAGCTTTTCCTCTGCATTGTTAGTAATGTTTTTTATACTGTTTATGCCATGTATTAGGGCTTCTAACTTTGTCCCTATTTTTTCTTCCATTATCTTTATCGTTTTAGATTTTATATTTAGATCTTTGATCCATTTTGAGTTGGTCTGTGTGCATGGAGTGAGGTATGGGGTCTTGTTTCATTTTTTTTTTTTTGCAGATGGATACCAGTTATGCCAGCACCATTTGTTAAAAAGACTGTCTTTTCCCCCACTTAACTATTTTGGGGCCTTTGTCAAATATCAACTGCTCATATGTGGATGGATTTATGTCTGGATTCTCAATTCTGTTCCACTGGTCCGCGTATCTGTTGTTGTACCAGTACCAGGCTGTTTTGACTACTGTGGCGGTGGCGGTATAACAGGTTCTAAAATCAGATAAAGTAAGGCCTCTCACTTTGTTCTTCTTTTTCAGCAATGCTTTACTTATCCGGGGCCTCTTTCCCTTCCATATGAAGTTGGTGATTTGTCTCTCTATCTCATAAAAAATGTCATTGGAATTTGGATCAGAATTGCATTAAATGTATAGATTGCTTTTGGTAGAACAGACATTTTTATAATGTTAAGTCTTCCTATCCATGAGCGAGGTATGTTTTTCCACTTATGTAGGTCTCTTTTGGTTTCTTGTAGAAGTGTTTTGTAGTTTTCTTTGTGTAAGTCTTTTACATCTCTGGTAAGATTTATTCCTAAGTACTTTATCTTCTTGGGGGCTACTGTAAATGGGGTTGATTTGGTGATTTCCTCTTCGATGTTCTTTTTGTTGGTGTAGAGGAATCCAACTGATTTTTGTATGTTTATCTTATATCCTGACCCTATGCTAAACTCTTCTATTAGTTTCAGTAGTTTTCTTGAGGATTTCTTAGGGTTTTCTCTGTATAAAGATCATGTCATCTGCAAATAGAGATACTTTTACTTCTTCCTTGCCAATCTGGATGACATTTATTTCTTTATCTTGCCTAATTGTTCTGGCCAGGACCCCCAGCACAATGTTGAATAAGAGCAGTGATAAAGGGCATCCTTGTCTGGTTCCCGATCTCAAGCAGAATGCTTTCAGGCTCTCTCCATTGAGGATGATGTTGGCTATTGGCTTTGTATAAATGCCCTTTATTATGTTGAGGAATTTTCCTTCTATTCCTATTTTGCTGAGAGTTTTTATCATGAATGAGTGTTGAACTTTGTCAAATGCCTTTTCTGCATCAATTGATAAAATCATGTGATTCTTGTCTTTTGTTTTATTTATATGATGGATTACATTTATTATTTTTCTAATGTTGAACCATCCCTACATACCTGGTATGAATCCCACTTGGTCATGGTGAATTATATTTATTTATTATTAACTTTTATTAAGCTTCAAGTGAACATTTACAAATCCAATCAGTCTGTCACATATAAGTTTACATACATCTTACTCCGTACTCCCACCTGCTCTTCCCCTATTGAGTCAGCCCTTTCAGTCTCTCCTTTCGTGAGAATTTTGCCAGCTTCCCTCTCTCTCTATCCTCCCATCCCCCCTCCAGACAAGAGCTGCCAACACACTCTCAAGTGTCCACCTGATATAATTAGCTCACTCTTCATCAGCATCTCTCTCCCACCCACTGACCAGTCCCTTTCATGTCTGATGAGTTGTCTTCGGGGATGGTTCCTGTCCCGTGCCAACAGAAGGTCTGGGGAGCATGGCCGCCGGGATTCCTCTAGTCTCAGTCAGACCATTAAGTCTGGTCTTTTTATGAGATTTTGGGGTCTGCATCCCACTGATCTCCTGCTCCCTCAGGAGTTCTCTGTTGTGCTCCCTGTCAGGGCAGTCATCGATTGTGACCGGGCACCAACTAGTTCTTCTGGTCTCAGGGTGATGTAGGTCTCTGGTTCATGTGGCCCTTTCTGTCTCTTGGGCTCTTAGTTGTTGTGTGACCTTGGTGTTCTTCATTCTCCTTTGATCCAGGTGGGTTGAGACCAATTGATGCATCTTAGATGGCCACTTGTTAGCCTTTAAGACCCCAGATGCCACATTTCAAAGTGGGATGCAGAATGTTTTCATAATAGAATTATTTTGCCAATTGACATAGAAGTCCCCTCAAACCATTTTCCCCAGACCCCCGCCCCTGCTCCGCTGACCTTTGAAGCATTCATTTTATTCCGGAAACTTCTTTGCATTTGGTCCAGTCCAATTGAGCTGACTTTCCATGTATTGAGTGTTGTCTTCCCTTCACCCAAAGGAGTTCTTATCTACTGATTAATCAATAAAAAGCCCTCTCCCTCCCTCCCTCCCTCCCCCCTTCGTAAGCACAAAAGTATGTGTTCTTCTCAGTTTTTACTATTTCTCAAGATCTTATAATAGTGGTCTTATACAATATTTGTCCTTTTGCCTCTGACTCATTTCGCTCAGCATAATGCCTTCCAGGTTCCTCCATGTTATGAAATGTTTCAGAGATTCGTCACTGTTCTTTATCGATGCATAGTATTCCATTGTGTGAATATACCACAATTTATTTGCCCATTCATCCGTTGACGGACACCTTGGTTGCTTCCAGCTTTTTGCTATTGTAAACAGAGCTGCAATAAACATGGGTGCGCATATATCTGTTTGTGTGTGAAGGCTCTTGTATCTCTAGGGTATATTCCGAGGAGTGGGATTTCTGGGTTGTATGGTAGTTCTATTTCTAACTGTTTAAGATAATGCCAGATAGATTTCCAAAGTGGTTGTACCATTTTACATTCCCACCAGCAGTGAGTAAGAGTTCCAATCTCTTCGCAGTCTCTCCAACATTTATTATTTTGTGTTTTTTGGATTAATGCCAGCCTTGTTGGTGTGAGATGGAATCTCATCGTAGTTTTAATTTGCATTTCTCTAATGGCTAATGATCGAGAGCTTTTTCTCATGTATCTGTTGGCTGCCTGAATATCTTCTTTAGTGAAATGTGTGTTCATATCCTTTGCCCACTTCTTGATTGGGTTGTTTGTCTTTTTGTGGTTGAGTTTTGACAGAATCATGTAGATTTTAGAGATCAGGCGCTGGTCTGAGATGTCATAGCTGAAAATTCTTTCCCAATCTGTAGGTGGTCTTTTTACTCTTTTGGTGAAGTCTTTGGATGAGCATAGATGTTCGATTTTTAGAAGCTCCCAGTTATCGGGTTTCTCTTCATCATTTTTGGTAATGTTTTGTATTCTGTTTATTCCTTGTATTAGGGCTCCTAGGGTTGTCCCTATTTTTTCTTCCATGATCTTTATCGTTTTAGTCTTTATGCTTAGGTCTTTGATCCACTTGGAGTTAGTTTTTGTGCATGGTGTGAGGTATGGGTCCTGTTTCATTCTTTTGCAAATGGATATCCAGTTATGCCAGCACCATTTGTTAAGTAGTCTGAACTTATTCTTATTGATTCTCCCTTGAAGGAAACCTTTCTTTTCTCCCTGGCTGCTTTTAAAATTTTTCTGTTTATCTTTGGTTTTGGCGAGTTTGATGATAATATGTCTTGGTGTTTTTCTTTTTGGATCAATCTTAAATGGGGTTCGATGAGCATCTTGGATAGATATCCTTTCGTCTTTCATGATGTCAGGGAAGTTTTCTGTCAGGAGTTCTTCAACTATTTTCTCTGTGTTTTCTGTACCCCCTCCCTGTTCTGGGACTCCAATCACCCGCAAGTTATCCTTCTTGATAGACTCCCACATGATTCTTAGGGTTTCTTCATTTTTTTAAATTCTTTTATCTGATTTTTTTTCAGCTATGTTGGTGTTGATTCCCTGGTCCTCCAGATGTCCCAGTCTGCATTCTAATTGCTCGAGTCTGCTCCTCTGACTTCCTATTGCGTTGTCTAATTCTGTAATTTTATTGTTAATCTTTTGGATTTCTACGTGCTGTCTCTCTATGGATTCTTGCAACTTATTAATTTTTCCACTATGTTCTTGAATAATCTTTTTGAGTTCTTCAACAGTTTTATCGGTGTGTTCCTTGGCTTTTTCTGCAGTTTGCCTTATTTCATTTGTGATGTCTTGAAGCATTCTGTAAATTAGTTTTTTATATTCTGTATCTGATAATTCCAGGATTGTATCTTCATTTGGGAAAGATTTTGATTCTTTTGTTTGGGGGGTTGGAGAAGCTGTCATGGTCTACTTCTTTATGTGGTTTGATATGGACTGCTGTCTCCGAGCCATCACTGGAAAACTAGTTTTTCCAGAAAATCCGCTGAAAAAAAATGCAGTCAGATCCCTATCAGAGTTCTCCCTCTGGCTCAGGCTATTCAGATGTTAATGAAGCCACCTGGGGAGGGTGGGGGAGGGATCAGAGAGATAGGAGAATAGCACCTCAGAACATAGCCAGAGTTGCTTGTCTTCCTTGGAATGACTATTATATCTGAGATTTCTGCGGGGCACGTCGCCTATGTGTGCTGTCTGTGTGGCAATTTCCCCCGGGGGGTCTGGCCCACTGGAGTCACAGTCAGATCCTCAGCTGCCAGCCTGGGGCGGTGCACTCCCGACTCCAAAATCAGTCGCTGCCTCACGGGGACTCCCCATCCCACCTACCGCGTTGCCGTGCCGCCCCCGCGAACCGGCTGGGCTCCCCCCCCGGGGTCAGCTCAGGCGAGTGGAGCAGCTCCCCGCGCCTACGCCATGACCGCACGTCCCGGCTGGGATGCCAGTCTCCCCGCTCCAAGACCCGTCACTGTCTCCCGGGGCCTTCTCCCACCGGCCGTGTGGCCACGCCGCCCACGCGAACTGGCTGGGCCCTCCCCAGGGTCAGTTTAGGGGGGTGGAGCTGCTCCCCACACTCGCGCCCCGCCAAAATCCCGGCGGGACGGCTCCCCGGCTGGGACGCTGCTCTCCTCGCTCCAAGACCAGTCACTGCCTCCCGGGGACTTCTCCCACCAGCCGTATCACCACGCCACCCACACGAACTGGCTGGGCCCCCTCCCGGGGTTAGTTCGGGGGGGTGGAGCAGCTCCCCGCGCCTGCTCCCCTCCTAAATCCCGGCGGGACAGCTCCCTAGCTGGGACACTGCTCTCCCCGCTCCAAGACCAGTCACTGCCTCCCGGGGACTTCTCCCACCGTCTGCGTCGCCACGCCGCCCCCGCGAACCGGCTGGGCCCCCTCCCAGAATGAGTTCGGGGGCTAGGGCTAGGCCCCTTGTTTGTGCCATCTGCCCCCCTGGGCTTTGCCCCAAATCGGGCGCCGAAGGTCACCTGACTGGTATGCTGGCTCCAGGCTCTGAAAACAATCGCTGCCTGTCCGTATTTGTTCGTTCTCCATCTCTAAATCTGTGTGTGTTGTTCAGTGTTCGTAGATTGTTATGTATGTGATCGATTCACTTGTTTTTCCAAGTCTTTGTTGCAAGAGGGATCCGCGGTAGCGTCCACCTAGTCCGCCATCTTGGCCCCGCCTCTGAATTATTGTTTTTTGATATGCTGTTGAATTCAATTGACTAGAATTTTGTTGAGGATTTTTATATCTAAGTTCATGAGGGATATTGGCCTGTAATTTTCTTTTTTTGTGGCGTCTTTACCAGGTTTTGGTATCGGGATATGGTGGCTTCATAGAATGAGTTCAGGAGTATTCTGTCCTTTTCTTTGCTCTGAAATACCTTTAGTAGTGGTGTTAACTCTTCTCTGAAAGTTTGGTAGAACCCTGTAATGAAGCCATCTGGGCCAGGGCCTTTTTTTGTTGTTGTTGGATGGGTGCCCTTTGTCATCACTTATATTTAACCTTGTGATGAAAGTACTAGCTAGAGCAATAAGGCAAGAAAAAAAATAAAGGGCACCCAAATTGGTAAGGAAGAAGTAAAACCATCTCTATTTGCAGATATGATACTATACATAGGGGACCCAAAAGACTCCAGAAGAAAACTACTGGAACTAATAGAAAGATTCAGCAGAGTAGCAGGATACAAGATCAACTTACAAAAGTCAGTTGGACTCCTACATATCAATAAAGAGAACTATGAAGAGGAAACCAGCAAAGCAATGCTATTTATAATATCCCCTAAAAAATAAAATATTTAGGAATAAATCTGACCAGGATGTAAAAGACTTATACAAAGAAAACCACAAAACGCTACTCCAAGAAACCAAAAGAGACTTATATAAATGGAAAAACATACCATGTTCATGAATAAGTAGACTCAACATTGTGAAAATGTCAGTTCTACCCAAAGCAACCTACGAGTACAATGCAATCCTGATCCAAGGACCAACAACATTCTTTAAAGAGATGGAAAAACTAATCACCAGCTTTATATGGAAAGGAAAGAGGCCCCAGATAAAGAATTATTGAAGAGGAATAACAAAGTAGGAGGCCTCAGGCTACCTGATCTCAGAACCTCCTATACAGCTACAGTAGTCAAAACAGCCAGGTACTGGTACAATGACTGACATTTTGACCAATGGAACAGAATAGGAAACCCAGATGTAAATGCATTCACCTATGGCCATCTGATCTTTGAGAAAGGCCCAAAGTCCATTAAATGGGGGAAAGACAGTCTTTTTAACAAATGGTGCTGGCAAAACTGGATGTCCATCTGTAAAAAAATGAAACAGGACCCATATCTCACACCATACACAAAAGCTAATTCAAAATGGATCAAAGACCTAAACATAAAACCAAAACCTATAAAGATCATGGAAGAAAAAATAAAGTTGACGCTAGGGGGCGTAATGTATGGCATAAATAGGGATACAAACCATAATTAATAATACACAAACACCAGAAGATAAGCTAGATAACTGAGATCTTCTAAAAATTAAACACGCTCATCAAAAGACTTCACCAAAAGAATAAAAAGAGAACCTATAGACTGGGGAAAAAAATTTGGCTATGACATTTCTGACAAATGACTAGTCTCTAAAATCTATAGGAAAATCTAACACCTCTACAACAAAAAGACAAATAATGCAGTTAAAAATGGGCAAAGGAAATGAACAGACACTTCACCAAAAAAGACATTCAGGTGGCTATCAGACACAGGAAGAAATTCTCTTGATTTCTAGCTACTGAAAAAAAAAAAGAAAAAACAAAACCCTTTGCCATTGAGTTAATTCCGACTCATAGGGATCCTACAGGACAGAGTAGAACTGCACCATAGAGTTTCCAAGGGGTGGTTGGTGGATTTGAATTGCCAACCTTTTGTTTAACAGCCATAGCTCACCATAGAACTTAACCACTGTGCTGCCATTGCTCCCTTTTGCCATTAGAGAAAAGCAAATCAAAACTACTATGACATACCATCTCGTTCTGACATTACTGGCATGAATCAAAAATTAAAAAAAAGTAAAAATCCAGAAAGTAACAAATATTGGAGATGCTGCGGCCATATTGGAGCTCCTAGGTACTGCTGGTGGGAATGCAAAATGGTACAACCATTCAGGAAAAAAATATAATGCTTCCTTAAAAAGCTAGAAACAGAAATACGATACTGTCCAGCAATCCCACTCCTAGGAATATATCCTAGAAAAATAAGAGCCATTTCATGAATAGACTTATGCACACCCATGTTCATTGCAGTATTATTCACAATAGCAAAAAGATGGAAACATCCTAAGTGCCCATCAACAGATGAATGGATAAACAAACTATAGCACATATACACGATGAAATATTACACAGCAATAAAGAATAATGATGAATTTGCGAAACATCTCACAATAGGGATGTATCTGAAGGGCGTTATGCTGAATGAAATAAGTCAATCACAAATGAACAAATACTGCATGAGGCCATTAATAGAAAAACTCAAGAAAAGGTTTATACACAGAAAGAAACAATTTTGATGGTTAAGTGGGAGGGGAGGGGTGGAGAAGGAAAAACACTAACTGGACAATAGATAAATGATAACTTTGGTGAAGGGTAAGACAGCACACAATACTGCGGAAGCCAGCACAGCTTGACCAAGGCAAGGTCATGGAAGCTTCATAGATACTTCCAAACTCCCTAAGGGACTGTGTTACTCTGCTGAGGGATGGAGACCATGGCCTCAGGGAACATCTAGCTCAATTGTCACAATATAGCTTATAAAGAAAATGTTCTACATCCTACTTTTGCAAGTAGTGTCTGGGGTCTTAAAAGCTTGTGAGCAGCCATCTAAGACACTCCACTGGTCCCACCTTATCTGGAGGAAGGGAGAATGAAGAAAACCAAAGACACAAGGGGAAGATTAATGTCCAAAGGACTAATGGACCACAACTATCACAGCCTCTACCAGACTGAGTTCAGCACAACTAGATGGTGTCTGGGCACCGCCACCAACTTCTATGGCAGGGATCACAACAGAGGGTTCTGGACAAAGTTGGAAAAAAATGTAGAACAAAATTCAAACTCACAAAAAAAGACCAGACTTACTGGTCTGACAGAGACTAGACAAACCCTGAGAGTATGGCCCCCCACACCCTTTTAACTCGATACTGAAGTCACTCCTGAGGTTTACCCTTCAGCCAAAGATGAGACAGGCCCATAAAACAAGCAATAATACATGCAGTTCAGCCATGTAGAGGAAAATAAATGGGCACACCCACCCAGAGGCAAGGACAAGAAGGCAGGAGGGGTCAGCAAAGTTGGATGAATGGGAATGGGGAAGCTACGGTTGAGAAGGGAAGAGCTTTGACACTTCACAGGGTTGGCAGCCAATTTCACAGAACAATATCTGTATTATTTAATGAGAGACTGAATTTGCTCTGTAAAATTTCGCCTGAAGCACAACAAATTAAAAAAAACAAAAGAATGTAATCAATGTCACTAAATGATACACGTAAAAACTGTTGAATTTGTATGTTTTGCTATATATATTCTCAACAAAATAAATAGAATTTAGAAAAAAAAAGTTAAACAACTTCCACATGACCCAGAAACCCCAAACCTAGCTATACATCAAAAATAATTGAAAGTAGGAATGCAAATACAAACTTGTACACCAATGTTTTGCAGCACTATTCACAATTGCCAAAATGTAGAAACAACCTAAATGTCCATCAGCTGGTGAGTGGATAAACAAAATGTGGTATATACCTACGACTGAACACTATTCAGCCACAAAGACAAACGGAGTTCTCATACATGCTACAGCATGAATGGATCTTGAAAACATTATTCTGAGTGAAATAAGTCAGTCACACAAGGAAAAATGTGATATGATCCCGCTGATATGAAATGGGAAATGTATCATGACCAAAGTTTATTAGCGGCTACCAAAGGCGGCATAGAGGGAGAAAACGGAAGCCTCTGCTTAGGGGACACTGAGTTTTTGTTAATGTTGAATAATTTAGACATGAATAGTGGTGACAGTTATACATGATTAACTTCATCAGCGTCACTGAATTGTATGTGTAAAAAATGTTGAACTGGCAAATGTTTTGTTATACATATTCTTATCACAATAAAACAATTTTCAAAAATATTCACTATCTGGCCCTTCACAGAAAAATGTTTGATGACTCCTGGTCTATAATGTCACAGAAAAATGTCCTTAAATTACTTTAAGTAAAGCATACAGGGGAAATTGTATGGTAGGGTTCCATTTCTGTTAAGTAATATATATATTTATTAAAATTTGGGAGGAAAAACAGTCAAGTCACAAACACTGATTATCACAGCAGGACAGGAGGCAGAACAGAAGAATTAAAAGTAGTATGAGGGACTTCTACGTTTTCACTTTACACCTTCTGTATTGATTACCCATTGCCATCGAGTCTATCCTGACTCAAAGCCACCCTATAGGACAGAGTAGAACTGCCCCACAGGGTTTCCAAGGCTGTAATCTTCATGGAAGCAGACTGCCACATCTTTTTCCTATGGAATGGCTGGTGGGTTTGAACCATAAACCTGGTTAGCAGTGGCACTCTTAACCACTGTGCCACCAGGGCTCCTTTGTGTTGAATAGGTTTATGTAAATTTAAATATGCTTTGTCTAGGTTTATGCAGATTAAACATGCTTAATTTATATCATAGAAATAATGCTAAAGATATTTCTTTTTATGAATAATTAGTAAATAAGGGCCCCAGGCTACACAGGTTGTCAGTGGCTCCACCAGGAGGGGAGGGCAGCTCTGCTGACTCCTAGACCGTCCCAGTGCTCTGCATCTCATAGCTGCCTGTTTCCCAGCATCCTGTGTGCAGCTGACAGCTATGACACAGTACTGGCTTCTCTACCACACTGCATTTGCTACAACTGTAGGCTCTGGACCCGCTAAGCTACTAAGCACGTGTCTTATTCAACAAGCTCTTCTCTTCCTGTGATTGCACACCCAGCACCAACCCAACCCTCTTACATGTCCAAAGGAGGAGACTGCAAGACTGTGCTCCAAGGTTTGTGGCTGCATTCTTCCACGGGCCTCGAATTGGCAACAAGTCTGGGTCACTGTCTCATTCCATTTTGCACAGTCCTTTTTTTTTTTTTTAAATGAAGGCAGAAGCTCTTTTTCCAAGAAGGGAGATGCTCTCTAAGGATCTTTTATCCATTAGCCTGGAAGACATACATAATCATGTGCTGCATAACGCCTGTTCTGGCAATGTCGGATACCGTATATATCTGGTCCCATAAGGTTATGATAAAAAAAGGTTATAATGGAGTCCAGAAATTCTAACTGGAGAATGGGATGTAGCAGAAGTAACTGGACATAGTGAACACAACAGCTTCCCTCATGCAACATGTGTATCTCATGTCCCTTATATACAAACAGATTACGAATGAGTTCTGTTCTTAAGTCTGTCTTTAAGTCCAATTTCTACATAATTCAAAACTGTATATATTATGTGTGTATGAATTTTATAAGGAAAAAATACATACACATAATAAAATTTAAACTTTCTTATGAAAAATTTCAAACATATAAATAATATAATGGATCCCTATGTATCCATCACCCATTTTCAAGAACTATCAACTCATAGCCAATCGTGTTTCATTTGTACTTCTACTCACTTCCTGTATCATACATTATTTCTATGTGAACCTTAGGCATAGGCATCCAGCATTTAATCTGTAAACAATGTATTATATTAAAATAGTAAAAAGTCTTTTAAAAAAACTACAAAACTTTACACCACCTTAAAATATAATTTCTTAATGGCCAATTTCCAGTTGTCTCATTAATATCATAAACATTTTCAAAGGTTTATAAATCAGTATCTCTGTTACTTCCAAATTTCCCTCAATCTGTTTATCCTAGTCAATCTTCTTCTCTTATGCTTGTCCCCATGTATCTTCTTCTGCTTTCCGTCCCAATACATTTTTTTTCCCTAGAATTTCATATAAATTATACAGCATGTATTTATTTTTATGGAGCCCTGGTGGTGCAGTGGTTAAGAGCTTGGCCGCTGACCAAAAGGTCAGCAGTTTGAATCCACCAGCTGCTCTATGGAAGCCCTATGGGACAGTTCTACTCTGTCCCATAGGGTCACTATGAGCCAGAATCAACTCGATGGCACACAACAACAATAAAAAATTTAAATGTCTGTTTTCTAGTAATTCTTGGTGTAGCTTTCTGATGAAACAAAAATACTCTTAGTCATAAAACATTCTGTGTCCTCAAGGGAGTAAATATATGTCCCCAAGGAAAGAAATGTAACCAAAACTACCTTAAACTAAAAGAGTGAGTTATTTGCTTGAATCTGAAAAGTCCAGGGTAATAGCTTTAGGCACAGATCCTTCCAGGTGCTCCAGTGATATCATAAGACACACAATGATATCTGTGTGGCACTCAGCTCTACTTCCTTTTGCATTAGATTTATTCTCGGGCAGGCTCTCATACTGTGGTAGAAAGCAGCCCAAGGTTTATAACTGAGCAACAATGCAATATCTAATTTCCAACCATTCCAGGCAAAATTACAGTATATATATTCCTTACCCTGGCTTGGATCAAGTGCTCACCCCTGAATCAGGTGTTGGGTATTACACCTCTTTGAAAAACATAGCCCAAAAGCGTAGGAATGGTGTTTCCCTAGAGGGAAATCACAGGGCTGTTGCCAAAGATGACAGAATGAATACAGAATAGGCATAAACCCTCAGATGTCCCATATAAACACTGTGGCGAACACTTTTTGTTTATACCACAGCTCTCTCCCCTCTATTCCCACTGCTGCCTTGAGATCCCAGAACTGATGACAAACTGAGTCTCTTCCACTCTTGGGTATAATCAGTTTTGCTATACTTCCTATTTAGTCTGCACACCTTTTCGGGAGCATCAGTATTTAGACTACAGCATACAGATTTGAATTCACATTTATCATCTTGTATCTTAATGACTTTGTTCTGTTTTGGTTTAGTTTGGTTTCTGAATAACACTTTTGGAAATTTTTCTATTCAGAGATCTCTTTTTCTACCCATATTAGAAATTAGAGGGAATCACGGCACATGCATAAAACCGACAATTAGCTGTCATTTGGAACACCTACAAGACAAATAAACCTTTTCATTACCATGTTTTCCACATACTTAAAATGGCTTAGATTGGAATCTGCCTCTTTAGTCAGTTTTACCAAAGCCCAGTTTCCAAATAGGAGTAGAAATGGGTAAAGGAAAGAAGAAGGTGAGGAAGAAAGAATACTCTGCCACATTTATCATAAAAAGCTGGATAAAAACACACTTCCACAATTTTAGGTAACAAAGTAGAGTTTCCAGCCTTAGTAACTGTCATCAATGTGCCATTCATTTAAATCACAGTCTTAAAGTCAAACCCGGGAATCAAGTGTGTGCAACATTTTGGTCCCTGACACCTGGCTTAAAGCAGGAAGTCTACTTAAATAATAAGTTTTAGAGAGCAAAAGAGAAAACGCACACAGACGTGGACTACCCAAACAAGTTCTACTACATCAAGTTTTACAGACTGAGACACAGGGATTTCAGAAAAATTGCCCCTTTGAACCAAGCCAGACTAAAGTCGTGGATCCAGGACCAACCATAGCCGGTCATCTCCAAAGACTACCTGCCAGCAGCTCTTTCCAGACCTCACATGGTCCCCAAATCACCCCCAAGCCCTGTCCCACATCACACATGTCCCTGAGCATCTCTCAGTTGCACAGGCTCATTCAGAGATGGACCATTCCTCCATCTCTGGCATCGGGACCATCTCCCCTTCATGGGTGCACCTAGACCCTACCAAATGTAATTTTCTAAACCCATGATAGTACCCCAATTCTGGCTGTAATGGTCCCAAAACAGTGGTTTCTTTACTATTGGAAATGACTTTTCCAAGCAGTTAAGTTCCTGACGTTAGCCACTTGAAGCAACTATCCTTCAAAAAATGCACCAAGGGACAAATCTCAGTGAAAACCTCAGAATGCCCAACTCCATTCCCTCTAACTCATCACTGTGTGCACCACACCACTTTCTCCTAATACTGATGATTTACCACATCTTGCCCCATGACAAAGAAAAAGGAGCAAGGCAACTGTGTAGGGTGAGGGGGTGAGATCATGGTCTCTGTAGCCAGGCAGCCTGGGTTTGAATCCTGGCTCTGCTAATCATTAGCTGTGAAACCTCTGTTCCTCAGTTTCCCTGTTTAGAATTTGGGGATAACAATACTAATGGTTCTAAAGATTGAACGAGTTAATATTTGCAGCTATGCTTAACGCAGTGCCTGACACACAGTAAGTTCCATATGTGTTGTCGAAAATTAAGTATTTGTCATGGTCAAGGTTGTGTGTCAACTTGCCTGGGCCATGATTTTCTGTGGTTTGGCAGTTATGACGTAGTTTGGCAGTTATATAATGATGTAATTCCCCTCCCCCCATGATGTGATCTACCATGAGGAGCCAATCAGTTGAAGGGGAGTTTTCTTGGGGGGTGGCCTGTATCCAATATATATGGACTTTTTGGCAAGGCTTGCTGGCTTTTTGCTCACTCTGGATCCTGCATCCAGTCTCAGTATCTGACCTCCGGGTCTTGGGACTTGAACCAATATCCTGCCATCTGACCTGGTGATCTTGGGTTTGTGAGCCGCTGAAGCTACATGAGTCAGGAGAAGCCTCCAGTCTGGTGCCTGACCCATGAACTTGGAACTTTCCAGCCTCTACAAACAAGTGAGCCATCTCCTTGATATAAATCTCTTCCTTTCTCTTTCTCTCTCATCCCCCTTCTTTCTTTTTCTCTTTATAGATATATAAACCTGAACCTGTTGCCTTTGAGTCAATTCCAACTCATAGTGACCCTACAAGACAGAGTAGAACTGTCCCACAGAGTTTCCAAGGAGCGCCTGGTGGATTCAAACTGCCAACTTTTTGGTTAGCAGCCGTACACGTAACCGCTACGCCACTGGGGTGTCCTCTCTCTCTCTCTCCACACACACACACATATACATCACTGGTTTTGCTTCTCTAGAGAACCCAGCCTAAGGCATTTGGTACCAAAAATGATTCTAGAGAAACGAAATTGTAAGGATGAGTTTTCTAAATCGGTTTTCAAGCCTGGTTCATCTTAAAGATCCTGATGACGCTGTATCCAGCAGCAATCCATGATGTGAGGTGGCAAAAGAAATACACAAAATATCAATACATCAGGTATTGGTGAAAGGCAAGACTGTGGGCAATCACATGCTTGATACATTTCTACAATTTTGTTATATGAGAAGCATAAGAAAGCTGGTTGATTGGTCCCACTTTCACTAGACAAAGTGGTGAAAGAAAGAGATGAGCTCAGTACATCAGAGTCAAGGCTCGAGCGCCACATAAACAACCTCAACGTTTCCATTTGAGCCCCCCAAAAGCCTTATTTCTTATAGAAACAGAGCTGATATTGCCATAAAAAAAAGTCTTATTTTAAGAGTGGCTGGATTAAAATGTCAGCTGAATTCCCAACCTCGAATGATGTCTGAAGTTAAAGTGAGGCATTGATTGGGAAGAAATGAGATCCTGAAACTTGGGATGCGGCATGTGGGCAGATAAATCAGGAAGCTGGGGACACTGAGCCCCTATATCCCATTGACTCTTTCCTGCCAACAAAACCATTAGCCCCTCTACCCCTACCTGATGAGGTTAACCCAGCTGTGTCTGAAAATACTTTGTCTGAGATATCACCAGGTGCAGCATCCGAATCATCGCCTGGAGTGGTATAGGAGTCTTGCCTAGGGCATTGCCTGAGGCAGATGCCTTACAAGACATTGTTGAATATTCTCAGAACACATCCCCACCACTCATTTTGGCTTCTAGACCTATAAATAGATGTAAGTCCCAGAAAACTTCAAAAGGTGAAGGACAAATGTGACCCAGGAGGAGGTATGCTACACTCCAAAAGAACTGCTTCACTTTTCTAGTATGTATAAACAGAAACCTAGGTAATATGTGTGGGAATGGCTATTAAGGGTGTAGAATAAAGGTGCAAGGATCATAAGGATGGATCAGTATGAGTTTATTGATATGGGCCCACTAAGCACAGAGTCTTCATTCAATGCTTCAGCTTGAGAGGTTAGGAAAGAATCTAATAGTTTATATGGCTGGTTTGCTGAAGCATGGATCACATGGTAGCCAACACTAAATCAAGGTGAAGTACCAGACCTGCCTTGTTATACTGTAGAAGAAGGTATCAAAAGGCTTAGGGAAACTGGCAAGTTAGAGTGGATTTATCAGGTTAGACCACAGACCCACACGTGGAGTGCCCAGAGGACACACCTTTCATCATAATGAGTAATAAATTTATGAAGAGAGCCCCAGAATCCTTGAAGACTGCTTTGATTGCTATTTTATGTAAGTTAGGTTTGACAGTGGAAACTACCCTAACTGAATTAAGACATCTAACTACAATGGGGCTGATTGGACGCTATGGTGTAGGTGCCAAGTGGTGGCACTCAATTGACAAAGACAAGGTGGTTGTGGTTACCATATGGGCAAGTGTAGTCAAAACAGTAATCGGAATAATTTGACTCATATGGACTTACAGCATTGGCTACTTAGTCCTAGGAGTGAAGAGATGGGAATTCTACTAAATATTAACTTGATCTGTACAACTGAAAGCTAGTCTAACTTGAATCACCAGAAGAAAAGCATCATGGCCCCTCAATCAATTCCCAGACTTGAACCAGTTTACAGACCCACAACCACTTGAACAAAAGGGAGGCTAGGCCCACTTGAGGAAGGACCCCACTACACTGCCCAAAATTTATACTGTTAATCTTTCTTCCAGCCTTTCCCAAAAGGGATTTACAGCCTTTTCTAAGAGTGACCATTCATTGGGGGAAATAATCAGACATTCTGGGAATTACTGGATACTGGCTGTGAACTGACACTAATTCCAGGAGACCCAAAACATTACTGTGGCCCACCAGTTACAGTGAGGGCATACAGAGGTCAGGCTATTAATGGAGGCTTACTTCAGGTTCATTTCACACACAATGGATCCAGTGCATCCCCCAACCCATCCTAGAGAGTTCCACAGTTCCAGAATGCATAAATTAGAATAGATACACTCAGCAACTGGCAGAACTTGCACACTGGATCTCTGACAAGTGGAGTAAGGCCTACTATGAAAGGAAAAGCCAAGTAGAAGCCATTAGAACTGCCCCTACCTAGGAAAATAGTAAACCAAAAGCAACATCACAATCCTGGAGGGATTGCAGAGATTACTGCCACCATCAAGGACCTGAAGGATGAAGGCATGGTGATTCCCACCATCTCCCCATTCAACTTGCCTATTTGGCTTGTGCAAAACACAGATGGGTCTTGGAGAATGACAGTAGACTATCAAAAACTAAACCATGTGGTGCATCCAATTGCAGCTGCTCTTCCAGAAGTTGTTTCATTGCTTGAGGAAATTAATACATCCCCTGGTACCTGGTATGCAGCTACTGAGCTGGTCAATGCCTGTTTCTCAATTCCAGTTTTGAAGGAACAACAGAAGCAGTTTGCCTTCAGCTGGCAAGGCCAGCAATACACCTTTACTGTCCTTCCTCACAGGTATATCAACTGTTCAGTCCTATGTCATAATTTAGTCTACAGGGGCGTTGATCACCTTCCCCTTCCACAAGACATCACACTGGTCCAATACAGTGATGACAATGTGCTGATTGGACCTTGTAAGGAAGAAGTACCAATGACTCTGGACTTATTGGTAAAATAAGTGCTAGAGGGTGGGAAATTAATCCAACAGAAATTTGTGCACATTCCACCTCAGTGAAATTTCAAGGGGTCCAGTGGTGTAGGGCATGTCGAGATGTTCTTTCTAAAGTGTAGGATAAGTTGTTACATCTGGCCCCTCCCACAACTAAAAAGGAGGCAGAATGCCTGGTGCGCCTCATTGGATTTTGGATGCACAATATCCCTCATTTGGGTGCGCTAATTCAGCCTATTTAATAAGTGACTTGCAAAGCTGCTGATTTTGAGTGGGGCCCACACCAAGAGAAGGCTGTGCAATAGGTTCAGGCTACCATGCAAGCTGCTCTGCCACTTGGGCCATATGATCCAGCTCGAGTGTGAATGGCAGACAGAGATGCTATTTGGAGTCTTTGCCTGGCCCCTATCGGTGAATCACAGCACAAATCCTTAGGATTTTAAGCAAAGTCCTGCCATTCTCTGCAGATAACTACTCTCTTTTTGAGAAACAGCTTTTGGCTTGTTATGGGGCCTTAGCAAAGACTGAACACTTAAGCATGAGCCACCAAATCACAATGGAGCCTGATCTGCCCATCATGAACTGAGTGTTTTCTGACCCACAGAGCCATGAAGTCAGAGGTGCACAACAGCACTCCATCATTAAGTAGAAGTGGTAATTACAAAATTGGTCTTGAGCAGGACATGAAGGCACAAGTCAGTTGCATGAGAAAATGGCCCAAATGTCCATGGTCTCCACTCCTGCCACATTACCTTCTGTCTCCCAGTCTGCACCTATGGCCTCGTGGGGAGTTCTTTATGATCAGTTGACAGAGGAAAACTCAGACTGGTTTAGAGTGAGTTCTGTGTGATATGCTGGCACTACTCAAAAGTGGACAACAGCAGCACTGCAATCCTTTTCTGGGACCTTCACAGTGGTGAAGAGAAATGCTACTCGTGGGCAAAACATAAAGCAGTGCCCCTGGTTGTTCACTTTGCTTGGAAGGTGAAATGGCCAGATGTGTGATTGTATATGGGCTGTGGCCAACGGTTTGGCTAGATGGTCAGGGACGTGGAAGAAACACGATTGGAAAACTGGATACAAGGAGATGTGGGCAAGTTGTATGTGGATAGACCTCTATGAATGAGCCAAAGAAGTGAAGATATTTATTTGTGTCTCATGTGAATGATCACCAACAGTGATCTTGGCAGAGAAGGATTTTAACAATCAAGTGGATAGGATGACACATTCTGTAGAAACCAGTCATCTTCTTTCCCAAGCCACTGTGGTCAATGGGCTCATGAATAAAGTGGCCGTGATGGCAGGGATGGAAGTTATGCATGGGCTCAGCAATGTGGACTTCTACTCACCAAGGCCAACTTGGTTATGACCTTTTGTGAGTGCCCAATCTGCCAGCAGCAGAGACTAACACCAAGTTCCAGATGTGGTACCCATTCCACAAGATGATCAGCCAGAAGCCTGGAGGGAGGTTGATTATACTGGACCTCTTCATCATGGGAAGGGCACTTACTCTGGATACAGATCTACCTTCCTAGCATGCAAGCTTTCTTTGAAAACTGCCCTCTGTGGATATACAGAATGCCTTTCTACCATCACGATATCATACACAGCATCACCAGGGATCAAGGAACTCACTTTACAGCAAACAAAGTATGACGGTGGGCTCATACTCACGGAATTCACTGGTCTTAACATGTTCCCCATCATCCTGAAGCAGCTGGCTTGATAGAACGATGGGATGGCCTTCTAAAGACACAACTGTGGCTGTGCTAGCTAGGTGGCAATATGTTGCAAGGCTGAGGCAATGTTCTCCAGGAAGCTCTAGACCAACATTACTCTAAACAAGCGTTAAATATATGGTACCATTTCTCCCATAGCCAGGATTCATGGGCCCAGAAATCAAGGGGTGGAAATGGGAGTGGTACCCCTATCACCCTTGTGACCAACTCAAAAATTCTTTTCTCCCTATCCCTGGGACCCTATGCTATGTAGATCTAGAGGTCTTAGTTCCAAATGGAGGAATCCTCCCACCAGGAGACACAACACTGATTCCACTGAACTGGAAGTTAAGAATGACACCTGGCTACATTGAGCTCCTTATGCCTCTGGATCAATGGGCAAAGAAGGAACTTACTGCATCGGTTGGTATAATTTATCCTGATTACCAAAAGGAAATTGGGTTGGTATTACATAAAGGAGGTAGAGAAGACTATGCCTGGAATACAGGTGATCCCTTAGGACGTCTCTTAGTACTACCATGTCCTGTGATTGAAGTCAATGGAAAACTACAGCAACCCAATTTTAACATGACTACTAATGGCCCAGATCATTCAGAGCAATGAAACATGACCAGCTGGGGTGCTTGCTGAGCATAAAGGGAATACAGAATGGATGCTGGAAGAAGGTAATTCTAAATACCAGCTATGACCACATGACCAGTTGCAGAAACAGGGGCTGTAATTCTTATGAGTATTTCTGCCTTGTATGTTACATCAAATATTTTTGTTTTCTTCACTTATAAAATATAAGATGTAAACAGGGATAGTGTGTTTTTGGTCATACTTGTGTTAGTTGTGCTGGGTACAAGCATAACTTTATAATTGTCTTTAGCAATTATGAATGGTTTAAGGAGATGTGTACAGGAGTCAATTTCACAAGCGGTAGACTATGATAGTCAAGGTGTGTGTCAACTTGGCTGGGCCATGATTTTCAGTGGTTTGGCAATTATGATATAGTTTGGCAGTTATGTAATGACATAATCACCTTCATGATGAGATCTGATATAACATAATTACCTTGATGATGACATTTACTATGAACAGCCAATCAACTGAAGGGGAGTTTCCCTGGGGGTGTGACCTACGTCCAATATATATGGACTTTCTGGAGGAGGCGGGACCGAGATGGCAGAATAGACAGATGCTTCCGGTGAGCCCTCTTACAACAAAGACCCAAAAAAAACAAGTGAAACAAGTATATTTATGAAAAGCTAGGAGTCTTGAACATCAAAAGCAAGGTTAGAAAATGAAGTAAGGGGCAGGGGGAGGAAGAGATGGTTCAGAAGTGGAGAGGAGTCACCAGACCTGAATCGCCAGGAGCCCTCACGCACCATTCCCAGAAGCAGCTGCGGCGGGCTGGGACTAGCATTTGGCCACAGTTGCCTCAGGGAAAAGCAGCCAATCACACAGCCTACTCGCACCCCTAGAATCACAGAAGAACTACACTCTAGGCAAAATCTAAGTACTTGCGTATATTTTACCATGCTCCCCATCCCCAAGCCAGCTTCAGAGGCTGTTGATTTCCCTCGGCCTGAGACAGACCATATTGAGTGCCTAGAGCCAGCCTCCAGGCCCTGGAGAAGGAATAAATTCACAATTGGGGGAAAAGATAATTTGCCAGCTCCACCAACCAGGAGAGCTCAGGTCAGAAGTGGCTCCTGTCCAGGCATAAATGGGCTGTGGACTTGGAGTACTTTTCCCCTCTGCATGGACCTGGGTGGGCCTGTTTCAGGAAAATAGGCCCTTGTTGGCAGACTACAACTGTTTCAGCTGTACAGTGGAGAGGTGGGTGTTTGATGTTTGCCACCACTTTGGCTATTAGACACGGTCCCCACCTACTCATGTCAGGGGCCTAAGGACTCGTGGCTCCACTCAGGTCACCCAGCCACCCACAACAGGGGTCCAAGGATAACTGGTACCTCCCAGTCCTTACAACCAAAAACATTGGGTGCCCATGGTCCGTCTGCAGAAACCACCCACCTGTATGCTCTAGGGAACGGGGACATATTTTCCTCAGAGACACTTGAGGGATGATTCTCAGCCCCCTGTCTTGTTCACAGCACAACCCCCTGCTGCAACCAGATACCAATACCTACACCACTTAGCCCTGCCCTTCTAAGACTGAGGACAGAGCCTGTACCACACACTGATGGCCAACTACCTGGACATCTGAGCTGAATTCATAAGAGAAAAGTGAATGGAACTCCTAGACTGATACACCTTATAACAGCTCTAGCCACCTGGGGACAGGATATCAGAGCTCCAAAGGTGAAAATAATCAAGCTAGCTCACTCAAGTAACACATCTGGGCATATCAAAACAAAACAAAGCAAGAAGTTACAACACAGTAAGCAAACATAAAATAAATTAATATGATAACTTAAAGATGGCTCAGAGACAACAGTCAACATCAAGTCACATAAAGAAACAGACCATGATCACCTCAAGAAGCTCTCAAAACAAAGAATCAAGGGATCTTCTAGATGAAAGTGCCTTCCTGGAATTACCGGAGGCAGAATACAAAAGATTAATATACAGAACCTTTTAAGACATCGGGAAGGAAATCAAGCAATACACAGAACAAGCCAAGGAACACACAGATAAAGAAGTTGAAAAAATTAAAAAGGTTATTCAGGAACACAATGAAAAATTTAATAAGCTGGAAAAATCCATAAACAGACAGCAATCAGAAAATCAGAAGATTAACAACAAAATTACAGAATTAAACAACTCAGTAAAAAGTCAGAGGAGCAAGACTGAGAAAGTGGAAGGCAGAATTTGTGAACTTGAAGATAAAGCACTTGGCACCAATACATTTGAAGAAAGATCAGATAAAAGAATTTTTAAAAATGAAGAAATCTTATGAATCATGTGGGACTCTATCAAGGGAAACAACCTACAAGTGCTTGGAGTTCCAGAACAAGGAGTGATAACAGAAAATACAGAGAGAATTGTTGAAGATTTGTTGGCAGAAAACTTCCCTGACATGATGAAAGATGAGACGATATCTATCCAAGATGCTCATCGAACTCCATATAAGGTAGATGTTAAAAGAAAATCACCAAGACATATTATAATCAAACTTGCCAAAACCAAAGATAAAGAGAGAATTTTAAGAGCAGCTAGGGATAAACGGAAATTCACCTACAAAGGAAAGTCAATAAGAATAAACTTGGACTACTCGGCAGAAACCATGCAACCAAGAAAGCAATGGGATTACTTATATAAAAAATTGAAGGAAAAAAATTGCCAACCAAGAATCATATACCCAGCACAACTGTCTCTCAAATATGAAGGTGAAATTAGGACATTTCCAGATAAACGGAAGTTTAGGGAATTCATAAAAACCAAACCCAAAGTACAAGAAATACTAAAGGGAGTTCTTTGGTTAAAAAAAAAAAACTAATCTTTGGCTAGAAGATCAATAATATCAGGTATCAACCCAAGACTAGAACACTGAGCAGAGCAATCAGATGTCAACCCAGACAGGAAATCACAAAAACAAATCAAGATAAAAACACTCTCAAAACAGGGAAACAGCAATGTTATTATGTAAAAGAAGACAACATTAAAACAATAAAGAGGAACTAAGAAATGTAGTCATAGATTTTTCATATGGAGAGGAAGACAAGATGATACAAAGAAATAAAAGTTAGGTTTAAATTTAGAAAAATAGGGGTAAATAATAAGGTAACCACAAAGGAGACAATCTATCCTACAAATCAAAATAAAATACAAGAAAAAAGTAGAGACTCAGCAGAAACAAAATCAACAACAATGAATATGAGGAAAAGACAATATATAAAGATAAACTACTCAGCACAAAAAATTAAGTGGGAAAAAGAAACTGTCAACAACACACACAAAAAAAGACATCAAAATGATAGCACTAAATTCATACCTATCCGTAATTATGCTGAATGTAAATGGACTAAATGCACCAATAAAGAAACAGAGAGTGGCAGAATGGATTAAAAAACACCATCCATCTATATGCTGCCTACAAGAGACACACCTTAGACTTAGGGACACAACAAACTAAAAGTCAAAAGATGGAAAAAAATAATATCAAGTAAACAACAATCAAAAAAGAGAAGTAGAAATATTAATTTTTGACAAAATAGACTTTAAAGTTAAATCCATCATAAAGGGTAAGGAAGGACACTATATAATGATTAAAGGGACAATACACCAGGAGGATATAACTGTATTGAATATTTATGCACCCAATGACAGGGCTGCAAGATACATTAAAAAAAACTCTATCAGCATTGAAAAGTGAGATAGACGTCTCCACAATAATAGTAGGAGGCTTCAACACACCACTTTCGGTGAAAGCCAGGACATCCAGAAAGAAGCTCAATAAAGACACGGAAGATCTAAATGCCACAATCAACCAACCTCACCTCATAGACATGTACGGAACACTCTACCCAACAGCAACCAAGTATAGTTTCTTTTCCAGTGCACATGGAACATTCTCTAGAATAGACCACATTTTAGGTTATATATGGACTTTCTGGCAAAGCTCCTCTGGCTTTTTGTTTGCTCTGGATCCTGAATCTGGCTTATCATCATCTGACCTCTGGTTCTTGGGACTTGAGCCGGCAGCCTGATGTCTTATTTGCAGATCTTGGATTCATAAGCCTCGACAGCCCATGAGCCAGCAACCTGCTGTGTGACGTGCCAATCTTGGGTTCATCAGCCCCTGCAGATACGGGAGTCGGGACAAGGCTCCAACCTAATGCCTGACCCACAGACTTGGAACTTTCCAGCCACTACAACCATGTGCACCGTTTTCTTATATAAATCTCTCAATCTCTCACCCTCTCTCTCTATAAATATATACGTGTGTGTGTGTAAATATTTTTATGTACATAAATACGTTGTTGTTAGGTGACGTCAAGTCAATTCCGACTCATAATGTACCACAGAATGAAACAGTGCCCAGTCCTACAACATCCTTACAATCGTTGTTATGTTTGAGCCTATTATTGCAGCTACTGTGTCAATCCATCTCACTGAAGGTTTTCCTCTTTTTTGCTGACCCTGTCCTTTACCAAGTATGATGTCCTTCTCCAGGGACTGATCCCTCCTGACAACATGTCCAGTGTATGTAAGAAGCAGTCTCACCATCCTAGCTTCTAAGGAGCATTCTGGTTGTACTTCCTCCAAGATAGATTTGTTCGTTCTTTTGGAAGTCTATGGTATATTCAGTATTCTTCACCAACACCACTATTCAAAGGCATCGATTCTTCAGTCTTCCTGTTCATTGTCCAGTTTTCACACACATATGACACAGTTGAAAATATCATGGTTTGGGTCTTCAAGGTGATATCTTTGCTTTTCTACAATTTAAAGAGGTCCTTTGCAGCAGATTTGCCCAATGTAATGAGTCTTTTGATTTCTTTTTCTTTTTTAAAATTTATTTATTGTGCTTTAGGTGAAAGTTTACAAATCAAGTCAGTCTCTCATACAAAAAGTTATACACATGTTGCTGTGTACTTCTAGCTGCTGTCCTCTTAACGAGACAGCACATTCCTCCTCTTCACCCTGTGTCCATTCAACCAGCTCCTCTCCCCCTCTTCCTTCTCATCTCGCTACCAGACAAGAGTTGCTCACATAGTCTCATGTGTGTACTTGAGCCACGAAGTTCACTCCTCACCAGCATCATTTTCTATCTTATAGTCCAGACCAATCCCTGTCTCTGTAGAGTTGGTTTCAGGAATGGTTCCAACCTTGGACTATCAAAGGATCCAGAGACCATGATTGTCAGGTCCCTCCACTCTCAGTCACACCATTAAGCCTGGTCTTTTTATGAGAATTTGAGGTCCGCATCCCACTGTTCTCCTGCTCCATCAGGGATTCTTTGTTGTGTTCCCTGTCAGGGCAGTGATCAGTGGTAGTAGCCGGGCACCATCTAGTTCTTCCGGTCTCAGGCTGATAGAGTCTCTGGCTTATGTGGCCCTTTCTGTCTCTTGGGCTCATGCTTACCTCATGTCTTTGGTGTTCTTCATTTTCCTTTGCTCCAGGTGGTTTGAAACCAATTTATGCACCTTAGATGGCCTCTTGCTACCGTCTAAGACCCCAGATGCCTCTCATCAAAGAGGAATGCAGAACATTTTCTTAATACATTTTGTTATGCCAATTGACCTAGATGTACCTTGAAACCATGGTCCCCAGACTCCCATCCCTGCTACTCTGGTCTTCGAAGCATTTGGCTGTATTCAGGAAACGTCTTTGCTTTTGCTTATCCCTGTGTTCTGTGTTGCCCTTCCCTTCATGTAAAAAAATTTTTTGTCTACTATCTAGTTAGTGAATATCCCTTTCTCTCCCTCCCCACCCTCATAACTATGAAAGAATATTCTCTTCTCTGTTTAAACTTTATCTAGAGTTCTTATAATAGTAGTATCATTCAATATTTGTCCTTTTGCAATTAACTAATTTCACTCATCGTAATACCTTCTAGATTCCTCCATGCTTCACAGATTCGTCATTGTTCTTTATCGACGCATAGTATTCCACTGTGTGAATATACGCTAATTTATTTATCCATTCATCCATTGAGAGGCACCTTGGTTGCTTTCATCTTTTTGCTATTGTAAGCAGTGCTGAAATGAACATAGGTGTGCATATATCTGTCCGTGTGATGGCTCTTACTTCTCTACGATATATTCCAAAGAGTAGGATTGCTGGATCTTATGGTAGTTCTATTTCTAGCTTTTTAAGGAAGTGCCAAATCAATTTCCAAAGTGGTTGTACCATTTGACATTCCCTCCAGCAGTGTATAAGTGTTCCAGTCTCTCCACAACCTCTCCAACATTTATTATTTTCTGTTTTGGGGATTAATGCCAGCCTTGCTGGAGTGAAATGGAATCTCATTGTAGTTTTTATTTGCACATCTCTAATAGCTAATGATCGTGAGTATTTCCTCATGTATCTGTTAGCAGCCTGAATGTCTTCTTTGGTAAAGTGCCTGTTCATATCCTTTGCCCATTTTTTAAATTCAATTATTTGTCTTTTTGTTATTTAGCTTTTGCAGTATCATGTAGATTTTACAGATCAGACATTGACTGGAAATGTCATAGCTAAAATTTTTTTTCCAATCTGTAGGTAATCTTTTTACCCATTTGGAGAAGTCTTTGGATGAACATGGATGTTTGACTTTTAGGAGCTCCCAGTTATCTAATTTCTCTTCTGGTGTTTGTACACTGTTAGTAATGTTTTGTATACTGTTTATGCCATGTATTAGGGCTCCTAGCATTGTCGCTATTTTTTCTTCCATGATCTTTATTATTTTAAATTTAGTTCCTTGATCCATTTTGTGTTGCTTTTTGTGCATGGTATAAGGCGTCTTTTGATTTCTTGACTGCTGCTTCCATGGGCATTGATTGTGGATCCAAGTAAAATGAAATCCTTGACAACTTCAATCTTTTCTCCATTTATTGTGATGTGGCTTATTGGTCCAGTTGTGAGGATTTTTGTTTTCTTTATATTGAGGTGTAATCCATACTGAAGGCTGTGGTCTTTGATCTTCATTAGGAAGTGCTTCAAGTCCTCTTCACTTTCAGCAAGCAATATTGTGTCATCTCCATAAAGCAAGTCGTTAATGAGTCTTCCTCCAATCCTGATGCCCCATTCTTCTTCATATAGTCCAGCTTCTCAGATTAATTGCTCAGCATACAGATTGAATAGGTACGGTGAAAGCCTACAACCCTGACACATACCTTTCTTGACTTTAAAACACTAAGTATCCCCTTGTTCTGTCTGAACAACACCTCTTGATCTATGTACAGTTTCCTCAGGAGCACAATGAAGCATTCTGGAATTCCTATTCTTTGCAATGTTATCCATAATTTGTTATGGTCCACTCAGTCGAATGCCTTTGTATCAACAATAAAACATAGGTAAACATCCTTCTAGTATTCTCTGCTTTCAGCCAGCCAGGATCCATCTGACATCAGCAACGATATCCCTGGTTCCATGCCCTCTTCTGAATCTAGCTTGAATTTCTGGTAGTTCCCTGTCGATATACTGCTGCAGCCACTTTTGAATGATTTTCAGCAAAATTTTGCTTGCGTGTGTTATTAAAGATATTGTTTGATAATTTCTGCATTTAGTTGGGTCACCTTTCTTGGGAATAGGCATAAATATGGATCTCTTCTAGTCGGTTGGCCAGGTGGCTGTCTTCCAAATTTCTTGGCATAGACGAATGAGCACTTTCAGCACTGCATCCATTTGTTGAAACATCTCAATTGATATTCTATCAATTCCTGAAGTACACAAATATATACAAACACATATATGTATATACACATATCCACCACAGATCTGTCAGTTTGTCATAATGTGGTGGCTTGCATGTTGCTGGGATACTGAAAACTTTGCCACTGGTATTTCAAATACCAGCAGAGTTAGTTGCCCATGATGGAAACGTTTCAGCTAAGCTTCCAGAATAAGACAGACTAGGAAGAAGGACTTGGCAGTCTACATCTGAAGAAACTGGCCAGTAAAAACCTTATGAATAGTGGTGGAACACTGCCTGATATAGTATTGGAAGATGAGCCCCTCAGGTTGGAAGGCACTCAAAATATGACTGTGGAGGAGCTGCCTCCCAAAAGTAGAGTTGAACTTAATGACGCGGATAGAGTCAAGCTTTTGTGACCTTCATTTCTGATTTGGCATGAGAAGAAACAGCTGAAAATATTAATTAATAATAGGAACGTGGAATGCACAAAGTATGAATCCAGGAAAATTAAAAGTCGTCCAAAATGAAATGGAATGCATAAACATTGATATCCCAGGAATTAGTGAGCAGAAGTGGACTGGTACTGACCATTTTGAATCAGACAATCATATGGCCTACTATGCTGGGAAGGACAAGCTGAAGAGAAATGGCGTCACATTCATCATCTAAAAGCACATTTCAAGATCCATCCTAAAATACAAAACTGTCAGTGATAGGATAATATCCACACTCCTACAATGAAGATCAGTTAATACTACTATTATTTGAATTTACCCACCAAGTGCTAAGGCCAAAGATGAAGAAATTGAAGATTTTTACCAACTTCTGCAGTTTGAAATTGATCAAACATGCAATCAAGATGCACTGATAATCACTGGTGAATAGAACGGGGAAGTTGGAAACAAGAAAAGAAGGATCGGTAGTTGGAAAATATGGCCTTGGTGATAGAAACAACGCTGGAGACTGCATTATAGAATTTTGCAAAACCAATGACTTCTTCATTGCAAATACCTTTTTTTCAACAACATAATCAGTGACTATACATGTGGACCTGGCCAGATGAAACAGGAATCAAATAGACTATATCTATGGAAAGAGACAATGGAAAATCTCAATACCATCAGTCAGAACAAGGCCGGGGGCTGACTGCGGAACAGACCATCAATTGCTCATATGCAAATTCAAGCTGAAGTCCTCAAGAGCCAAAGTACAACCTTGAGTATATCCCACCTGAATTTAGAGACCACCTCAGAAATAGATTTGATGCATTGAACACTAATGGCTAAAGACCAGATGAGTTGTGGGATGACATCAAGGACATCAGACATGAAGAAAGCAAGAGGGCATTAAAAAGACAGGAAAGGAAGAAAAGACCAAAATGGATGTCAGAAGGAACTCTGAGTTGCTCTCGAACAGAGTAGCTAAAGCAAAACGAAGAAATAATGAAGTAAAAGGGTTGAACAGAAGATTTCAAAGGGCTGCTCAAGAAGACAAAGTATTATAATGAAATGTGCAAAGACTTGGAGATAGAAAACCAAAAGGGAAGAACATACTTGGTACTTTTCAAGCTGAAAGAACTGAAGAAAAAATTCAAGACTCCAGTTACAATATTGAAGGATTCTATGTGAGAAATATTAAACAACGCAGGAAGCATCAAAAGAAGATGGAAGGAATACACAGAGTTACTGTACAAAAAAGAATTGGTCAATGTTCAACCATTTCAGGGGGTTGCATATGATCAAGAACCGATGGTACTAAAGGAAGAACTCCAAGCTGCACTGAAGATGTTGGCGAAAAACAAGGCTCCAGGAATTGTCGGAATACCAATTGAGATGTTTCAACAAACAGATACAGTGCTGGAAGTGCTCACTCATCTATGCCAAGAAATTTGGAAGACAGCTACCTGGCCACCAACTGGAAAAGATCCATATTTTTACCCATTCCATAGAAAGGTGATCCAATATAATACGGAATTTATCGAACAATATCATTAATATCACACTCAAATAAAATTTTGCTGAAGATCATTCAATAGCAGTTGCATTGGTACATCAACCAGGAACTGCCAGAAATTCAAGCTGGATTCAGAAGAGGACATGGAACAAGGAATATCATTGCTGATGTCAAATGGACCATGGCTGGAAGCAGAGAATGCCAGAAAGATGTTTACCTGTGTTTTATTGACTATGCAAAGGCATTCAGCTGTGTGGATCATAACAAATTATGGATAACATCATGAAGAACAGGAATTCCAGAACACTCAATCGTACTCATGAGGAACCTGTACTTAGTCCAACTGGCAGTTGTTCCAACAGAACAAAGGGAGAGTGTGTGGTTTGAAGTCAAGAAAGATGGGCATCAGGGTTGTATCATTTCACCATACTTATCCAATCTGTATGCTGAGCAAATAATCCAAGAAGCTGGGCTATATGAAGAAGAATGCAGCATTGGGATTGGAAGAAGACTCATTAACAACCTGTGTTACGCATATGACACAATCTTGCTTACTGAAAGTGATGAGGACTTGAAGTACTGACTGATGAAGACCAAAGACCACAGCCTTCGGTACAGATTGCACCTCAATATAAAGAAAACAAAAATGCTCACAACTGAACTCATAAGCAACACCATGATTAACAGACAAAATATTGAAGTTGTCAAGGATTTAATTTTACTCAGATCCACAATCAATGCCCTTGGAATCATCAATCAAGAAATCAAAAGACCTATTGCATTGGGCAAATCTGCTGCAAAAGACCTCTTTAAAGTGTTAAAAGTCAAAGATGTCACTTTAAGGACTAAGGTGTCCCCGACCCAAGCCTA
Source organism: Elephas maximus indicus (assembly GCF_024166365.1). NCBI lineage: Eukaryota > Metazoa > Chordata > Mammalia > Proboscidea > Elephantidae > Elephas > Elephas maximus. The sequence continues at coordinate 10,480,932 of NC_064834.1, forward strand.
GTGTTTCAATCACGTCATATGCATGTAAAAGCTGGACAATTAATAGGGAAGACTGAAGAATTGATGCCTTGATACATGGTGTTTGTGAAGGATACTGAATGTACCACGAACTGCCAGAAGAATGAACAACTCTGTCTTGGAAAAAATACAGCCAGAGTGCTCCTTGGAAGCAAGGATGGTGGGACTTTGTGTCACATACTTTGGATGTGTTATCGGGGGGACCAGTTCCTGGAGAAGTGCATCATACTTGGTAGAAGGTCATCGAAAAAATGATAGGCCTTCAATAGGATGGACTGACACAGAGCCTACAACAATGGGCTCAAGCCTAACGATTGTGAGGATGGCACAGGACTGGGCAAAGTTTTGTTGTTTTGCACAGGGTCTCTATGAGTCAGAAATGACTCAACATCACCTAACAACAATGCCATATATACATACATACATATATACACATGCACACACACACACACACACACATGCTACTTAATGGTTTTGTTTCTCTAGAGAACCTGTCCTAAGACAGTCTTCTTTAGACATTTCTGTTCAGCTTTGAGGATATCCCACCTGGATTCTCAACACTAGAAAAGGGAAAATGTCAAGGATAATGACAAGCTGAGGAGAAATTGAATAAAATAGAATCCTGTAAAGGACCAAAGGACCACTATATAGTCTATCCCAGGGAACAGTCTTATGCGAGTAGTGGATGAAGCCATAAGGACAACATCTGAAGCCTCAGCCCCCAGTCACAGAAACAGAAACAGAATCACAGAGGGGAAAACAGAAGGCTCCAGTCAGAGAATTAACATACTTCTGTCCATTAAAAAAAAAAAAAAAAAGGAATCAGCCAGAAGTCCCTGGTTGTAGGAACTGAGATGCTTCCTGGAAGAAGGTAGTTGATTCTTTATCAGATGTGTCACTCGCTGAAATAATTGCTGGAAATAATAGTGCAATAGTAGGCTGCTCAGAGAACCAGTTATCCACGTCTGTTCTATCTTTCAACTTCAAAGCACCCAGTGCCTCATGAATCACATCAAAATGACACCACTGTCATTAATGACAGTGGTCTAGTGCAACACAAAAAAGTCAAGTGGTTTCTCAAGATAAGCAAAAAAAAAAAAAAAAAGAAGAAAGAAAAATCTCCTGAAGAAGCAAGGCGCTGTGCACATCCCAATCCTCTGCTTAATTCACAGGTGGGGAGACAGAGCTGCTTGCAGACTTATTCACCTTCAGGAAAGATTATAATCCGAGGTGGGCTAGGGAGAGGGAACATAGAGGAGTAAAGCCTTGAGATTACAGAATGGGGATTATGTCCTTGGTTTTCCCAGGAATTTGTCCCCATCGTGGTAACCAAATCTTTTTGTGCCATCAGAAAAAGCATGGAAATCAATTGTGCATAAGAAAGTAAAAGGCTTCCAATGTCTTTTACCCTCATTCCACTTCAGCAACCTACTTGTAGCACCACACCTTTATCTATCTCCTTCTACCTCACCTGCCATTCACTACAGGAGACTGTCATGTAGATGTCATAGCACGCTTAAGTCCCTTACCCTTCAATAAGGCTCCCCATCAATCAGCTCCATCGTGGCATCGCTTCCACCCTACCTGTATGATTAATTTGGTTTAAACAAATCAACTACACTTTCTTAGACTCCTCGGTTTTATCTTTTGCTCATGTGCCCTTCAAATTTCGTGTTTCCTGGATCAACACACCCTCTTTTCCCTTTACTCTGAGAATCTGACACCAAACTGGAACCAAGAGTATGTGTTCAGAATCCAATAACCATGATGATGGGCTACATGTTTATGATTTCCAACCTCATCTGGACCCATATTGCTCCATAATCTATTTCTCATCTCTGATCAATTGCCGTTCATGTTTAGTAGCAGCATTCCATGAAGTTTAACACATATAATAGTCAATTGACGAGCTTATTAAAACAGAGAGAGATTTCGTGCCCTGTTTCAAAAAATTCTGATTCATTTGGTCTTGGGTAGAGCCTAATAATATGCATTTCTAACAAACTTCCAGGTGATATTAAAGATGTTGCTATGTACCACACTTTGAATAGCACTAATGTAAAGCCCTTGGAGTACCCAGCGTAGAATAGGCTTTTATTAAATAATGGTTTTCAAAAGACTACAATCTTTTCTCACCTCAGCAGACCTCGTCTACTTGGCAAAAAAAAAAATTACTATAAAATACTAATTCTTTTAAGCAGGGCTTTGAACTGGTTCAAGCGAGTTCTGTCATGGCTGACTAAGCGAAACCAGAAGAGACCAAATTTTTACCATTTGCTTTTTTTTGTTTGTTTGTTTTAGGTGAAAGTTTACAAAGCAAACTAGTTTCCCATTTGATAGTTTGTAAATGAAGTGTTTCATGACCTTGGTTCCATTCCCCACAATGTGTCAGCACTCTCCCCATTTCTCCCCTGGTTTTCCTATTTTCTTTCATCCTGATTTTCTAATTCTTTCTGCCTTCTCATCTTTGATTTTGGGCAGATCATGCCCTTTTGATTTCATATAATTGATTGTTCTAAGGAGTACATTCCTCTTGAGTGTTACTGTTTATCTTATGTGCTTGTCTGTTGTTTGGCTGGGAGGTGGTTTTCGGGAATAGCTTCATTTCCAGGTCTGAAGGGTCCCTTAGGACCATAGTTTCAGGGGTTCCTTCAGTTTCTGTCAGATCAGCAAGCCTGATCTTTTTTTGTGAATTTGGCTTTTTTTTTGTTGTTGTTGTTGTTCTACAATCCTCTCCTGCTCTATCCAGGACCCTCTGTTGTGATCCCACTCAGAGCAGTTGGTAGTGGTAGCCAGGTACCATCCAGTTCTGCTCTCGGGGTCATGTAGGCTGCGGTTTATGTGGTACATTAGTTTTTTGGACTAATTGGTCCCTGGAGTCTTTGGTCTCCTTCAATCTCCCTAGATCCAGATGGGAAGAGACCAATAGTTGTTATCTTAGATGGCCACTTGTAAGCTTCTAATACACTAGACACTACTCACAGAAGTAGGATACAGAACATTGTCTTTATGTACTATGTTGTACCAATTGACATAGATGTCCCCTGATTCTATGATCCTTTGTCTTCTAGCTTAAGAACTTCTAACCTAGGAACTTTGGGTGATTCAGGATGGTGCCAAGAACAGGAAAAATTAAGGGTCAAGGTCCTGGAATGGGAGACTTGGAAGGGGCATAATGAGCCCTTTCAGGAGCCTAACGTGTGAGATTGGATTATTGGCTGGACTGTTGAGCGCGAGGAAACACTGGTGGCATAGTGGTTAAGTGCTATGGCTGCTGACAAAGAGGTCGGCAAATCCACCAGCCGCTCCTTGGAAACTCTATGGGGCAGTTCTACTCTGTCCTATAGGGCTGCTATGAGTCAGAATCAAATCGATAGCAGTGGGGTTTTTTTGGGTGGAGAGTGACACACATGCAAAGCAACGTAGTCAGGTGCCATCCTTGAGCAGGGCACCACCATCTTTGTGCTGTTTTCAACTCTGCTCAAAATCTGACGGGTAAGAAATTTGGTTGCTATGAAACACATACATTGCCCTTGTGTTCTAATAGGGAGATTAAGTTTCCACAAGCCTTCAACCCATAATTTTTCCCATTCCAGTTCACCCAGATTAAAAAAATTTAGGTCTGCTTTGGTGACACTTCCTTGGCCATGACTGAACCGGGAAGAACCGGTTCAAAGCCCTGCTTTTAACTTACCTTATTGGGCCCCTCAACTTCTGTTTTTATCCATCCTTACCTTTTTCCTTCATGTGTCAGAAGAAGTAGTCACTTCACTACTAGCTTCTTGAAACAGTAGATGGGAGCAATGGGAGATTTACCAAGAAAAGTCCTTGGTTTGGTCTTCAGCTGGCTTACTCCACCGTTTTCCCTCAGCACTGCAGGGAAACAGGAGAAAACTTAATGACTGCCTCCTGGCCAAACTCAAGAGCCTTACACAACGGACCATTTTCTCTTCTGGAAAATGGGAGTATGCAACCTAAATGGGACAGCAGCAAGAGATACTGCTACAGGAGCCAGGGAATACTAAACTGGCTAAGGAGCCATCATTTGCTAGCTACTACACCACCTTTGGAAATCAGCTGACCCTCCTCTCTTAGATGCAGTTTTCCTATTAGCACAGGTAGAAATATTTGACCACAAACTTAGCAGTGCAAGAAATATACCTTTATTATTTTTTTATTTAAATATGTTTCTACTAGTGGGAAAATAATCTCAATCATTTTACAGTCTTCATTCTTTTTTTCTCATTCTTTTTGGGAAACTGATACAGTTCTAAGATTTGGGTTGAGGATCCATCCACACTGACATCTGCTTAGGAGCCCATTCCCATCTGGTCTTTTGTTGTCAGTTCATACAGGTTGCTCATGAGTAATCCCTTATTTCTGACTCCAACTCCTCTACTGGTTCACCTCTATCTGAACTAATTCTCTGCCCTTTATGGGTGCACAGAAGTCATTCCACTGTTCCCTGGCCTCACTGGTTGGCCTGTATAAAACTCAGTTGACCTCTTTGAGACCCTTCCCCACTTTCATACTACAGTGAACTTAAATAATTCTACTGTTCTTGGTCCTTTATGGGATATGATGAACTCTGAGCTTTCTGGGGCCCATCAACCTGGATACACCATGGTGCCATTTCTACCCTGGTCCTTCCTCTGCTTTTTGGTTCTCTAGCTGCCAATCAGAGACACAAATCTCTTGCTTATAAATTGTCCAAAGTTACTTTTTTTTTTTTTTGAAAATTAAAAGCCTAGATGCTTGCAAATCAAAAGTTTCTTTAATCCTATTCTCTCTTGTAACACTCATTCTTCAATGAATCAGTGGATGTCACATGGAAGAAGGCAAACAGATACAAAGAAATTGCAGAGTACCTCAGTAATTATTTCAAAATATCTTAAACACATACAGAAAGTGGGATAAAATTCTTTTGGCCTATTATCAGGATGAAATGCCATAAAACAGGTAAGTTCCTAGCAGTGTCTGATTTATAATAAACATGAGATAAATATTAGTTTCTTTCTCTTAGTTTCTCCTACCTTTCTGACCACTTTCTTTTACCTCAGTGGTGTTTCTTCCCCTACCATTTTCCTATGCTTTCTTTTAAAATCTAGTTGTTTCTCAAGGGTGTGTATTAAGCTCTCAATACTTCTTACTTTTAATAACTCTTCTGAACACCTGCATGGACACCTCACACTAATCATGTCCAGAATTGCACCAGGATTATCTCCCCAAATTTCTCCCTCTTTCAGGATTTCTTATATCAGTGATGGCACAACAATCACAATTTTGCTTAAGAGAGAAACCTAAGCATTAATCTTGTGTCCTTCTCTCACTCCGTCACCTCCCACATCTAATCAGTTCTCAGTTAATTAACATTTCTCTAATCTGATGCCTTCTATCTATTCTCACAGTCACAGGTACAGCTAAGTCTCTCTACATATCTTACCTTTTATCTTATCTTCTTAACTGGTACCCTACCTTCCTATTTCTGGCCATCTTCCAAGGTACTGACAATATTCTCTTCCTAAAATATATATGTGATTATGTCATCCCTCCAACTTAAGCATTTACAATGGTTTTTCATTTTCTACTGAAGGTATTTCAGAGTATAGAAAAGGAAGGGATACTCCCAAACTCATTCTATGAATCAGCATAACCTTGACACCAAAGTAAGGTAAAGATACCACACACACACAAAAAAAGGAAAATTGCAGACCTATATCCTTCTTGGAAACCCTGGTGGTGTAGTGGTTAAGCACTACAGCTGCTAACCAAAAGATTGGCAGTTTGAATCCATCAGGATCTCCTTGGAAACTCTAGTGGGGCAGTTCTACTCTGCCCCATAGTGTCGTTATGAGTTGGAATCGACTTGATGGCAGTGGTTTTGGTTATATCCCTCGTGATTTATTTAGATTTATTCCTAACTTGTATCTCCCTATATCGCCTCAATTTCCTCTCCATATGGAAGATCTGTGCCTACTCTATTTAAAAATTAGTCCCTCTTTATTGATTATTGTCATCTTTTGCATAATGGTATCACTGATTCCCTGTTTTGAGCATTTTTTAATCTGAATTTATTTTTGTGATTTCCCTGTATGAGTTGATATTTGGTTGCTCTGTTCTGTGTTCTAGTGTTGTGTTGATATCTGATATTACTGATTTTCTAACCAGATAAATCCCTTTAGAATTTCTTGTAGTTTTGCAAATTCCCTAAGCTTCTGTTTATCTGTAAATGTCTTGATTTCGCCTTCATATTTGAGAGACAGTTTTGCTGGATATATGATTCTTGGCTGGCAATTTTTATCCTTCAATGCTCTGTATATGTCATCCCTTTGCCTTCTTGCCTGCATGGTTTCTGCCAAGTAGTCCAAACTTATTCTTATTGATTCTCCTTTGTAGGTGACTTCACTTATCCCTAGTTGCTCTAAAAATTTTCCCTTTATCTTTCGTTTTGGCAAGTTTGATTATAATATGTCTTGGTGACTTTCTTTTGGGATCTACCTTGTGTGGGGTTCGATGAGCATCTTGGATAGGTATCCTTTCATCTTTCACGATGTCAGGGAAGTTTTCTGCCAACAAATCTTCAACAATTCTCTGTATTTTCTGTTATCCCTCCCTGTTCTGGTATTCCAATTACTTGCAGGTTATTCTTCTTGATAGAGTCCTGCAAGATTCTTAGGGTTTCTTCATTTTAAAAAATTTTTTTATCTGATTTTTCTTCAAATATATCGGTGCCAAGTGCTTTATCCTCCATCTCCCCAATTCTGCATTCCAGTTCCTCAATTCTGCTCCCTTGACTTTCTACTGAGTTCTCTAATTCTGTAATTTTCTTGCTCATCTTCTGAATTTCTAAATGCTGTCTATGGATTCATGCAGCTTATTAAATTTTTCATTATGTTCTTGAATAATCTTTTTAATTTCTTCAACTGCTCTATCTGTGTGTTCCTTAGCTTTTTTTGTTTGTTGCCTGATCCTGTTCCTGATGTCTTGAAGAGTTCTGTATGTTAATCTTTTGTATTCTACATCTGGCAATTCCAGGAATATATCTTCATCCAGGAGAGTCCTTGATTTGCTGTTTTGGGATTTTGTTGGAGCAATCATGGTTGGCTTCTTTATGTGATTTGATATTGACTGTTGTCTCCAAGCCATCTATAAGTTATTGTAATAATTTGTTTTATGTTTGCTCACTGCGCCCTAGCTTCTTGCTTTGTTTTGTTTCAATATACCCAAATAGGCTACTAGAGTGAGCTAACTTGATTACTGGAGCCTTTGAAGCACTAATGTCCTGTTACCAGATGGCTAGAGCTGTTTCCAGGTATATAAGCCTAGGAGTCCATTCAGTATTCTTGTATAGATTCAGCTCAGGTGTCCTGATAGTCAGTCACCTAGTGTGTTGTGCAGGCTCTCACCTACTATCTTAGAAGAGTAGTGGTGATGGTTGTATGCACTGGTTTCTGGTAGCGGCAGGTGGTCACAATCTGAGTAAGGCTGGGTGCTGATAGCCTTCCCCCAAGTGTCAGTGAGGAAGGATCATCTCTGTTCTCTAGAGCGCTTTGGTGAGTAAGAGCTGCAGCTGTACCTTAGGCACCCAATGCTTATACATGTAAGGACTGGTAGGCACCATTATCCTCAGACCCCTTTTGTGGGTGGCTAGGTGGCATTGGATGGAGCCTCCAGCCCTCAGGTCCCTGCTGTGGGTAGGTGAGGTCCCTGCTTAATAGTCAGAGTGGTATCAGATCTCCAAAACCTGTCTCTCTACCTCACAGCTGAAACACTTAAAGTCAGACCTCAAACGGACTTGCCCTTGCAATATAATAGCCACCAGGATCCATATAGGGGTGAAAGCCAAAGTCTGTGGTTCGCTTATGCCCAGACTGGAGCCATTTCTGCTCTGAGTTTCCAGATTAGGGGAGCTGGAAAAGTATTTTTCCCCCATTTGTTAATTTGTTCCTTCTCCCAGACCAGGAGAATGGCTCCAAGAGCACAGCAGGTTCTATCTCAGGCCCAGGGAAATCAACTGTTAATGAAGCCGGCTGGGACAGAGGGGGGAGGGATCAGATAGATAGGAGAGAGCACTTTCAAAAGAAGGAGCTATTGGATCCAAGCAGTAAATTAGACAAAATCACTTATCTTGTATCAAGAGAGCTGTTTTATCTCAGATTCCAGAGGCATGTGTAGCTTGTGTGCACTGGCTGGGTCCCCATCAAGATTGCCCCAGGGGGTTAGTGCTGCATCCCCCGCTTGCCTTCTTTCGCTAAAGCAGCTTTGTCCTAAGCTCCACAGCCAGTCCCGCGGCTGTCACACCAAGGGGTCAGGGTGCCAGCACTTCGTTTGCCTTCTTTCACTGAAGCTGCTGCTTCCTAAACACTGTGGCCAGCCCCACTGTAGACACGCCACAGGGTCAGGGGTGCGCCACTCTGCTTGCCTTCTTTCACTGAAGCTGCGGTGTCTCAGGAAACTACTATCAGCCCTGTCGCATTCACACCAAAGAACAGTGACAAGGAATCGGAGCTGAGGCCTGAACAGGCTCAGCAACTTGTCTCTTCTGCACCTTCTTTCCCTCCCCCATGGCTCAGATCGATTCCTTAATTTTGCATTTGATGCTCAGGGTTCCTAGACTGTCATATATGTAACTGATTCACTTGTTTTTTTGCGTCTTTGTTGCAAGAGGGTTCAGAGGAAGCTTTTGAGTAGTTTGCCATCTTGGCCCTGACTTCCCAGTCATTTTTGAGCAGGGTGTTGTTCAGTTTCCAAGTGTTTGATTTCTTTTCCTTGCTTTTTCTGTTATTGATTTCCACTTTTATGGCCTTATGGTCAGAGAAGATGCTTTGTAATATTTCGATGTTTTGGATTCTGTTAAGGCTTGCTTTATGACCTAATATATGGTCTATTCCAGAGAATGGTCCATGTGTATTGGAAAAGAAAGTATACTTGGCTCATGTTGGGTGGAGTGTTCTGTATATGTCTATGATGTCAAGTTGGTTGATTGTGGCATTGAGATCTTCCATGTCTTTACTGAGCTTCTTTCTGGATGTTCTGTTCTTCACTGAAAGTGGTGTGTTGAAGTCTCCTACTATTATTGTTGAGCTGTCTATCTCACTTCTCAATGCTGTCGGAGTTTGTTTTATTTATCTTGCAGCCCTGTCACTGGGTACATAAGTATTTAATATGGTTATATCCTTCTGGTATATTGTCCCTTTAATCATTATATAGTGTCCTTCCTTATGTTTTGTGGTGGATTTAACTTTAAAGTCTATTTTGTCAGAAATTAATATTGCCACTCCTGCTCTTTTTTGATTGTTGTTTGCACAATATATTTTTTTTCACCCTTTGAGTTTGTTTATTTGTGTAGGCAGCATATAGATGGATCATGTTTTTTTTAATCCATTCTGCCACTCTGTCTCTTTATTGGTGCATTTAGTCCATTTCCATTTAGCATAATTATGGATAGGTATGAGTTTAATGCAGTCATTTTGATGTCTTTCTTTGTGTGTTGTTGACAGTTTCTTTTTTCCACTTAATTTTGTGTGCTGAGTAGTTTGTATATTGTCTTTTCCTCTTATTGTTGTTGATTTTGTGTTTGCTGAGTCTCTATTCATTTCTTGTATTTCATTTTTATGTGTTTGTTAGCCTGCTTTGTGGTTACCTTAATATTTACCTTATTTTTCTAAGTTTAAACCTAACTTTTATTTTTTTATATCACCTTGACTTCCTCTCCATATGAAAGATCTATAACTACATTTTTTTAGTCCCTCTTTATTGTTTTAAATCATTTACATAATGACATTGTTGTTTCCTTGTTTTGAATGTTTCTTTATCTTGATTTATTTTTGTGATTTTCCCCTCTGGGCTGATATCTGGTGCTCTGTCCCACACTCTAGTCTTGGGTTGATAGCTGATATCATTGGTTTTCTAACCAGTGAACTCCCTTCAGTATTTCTTGTAGTTTTGGTCTGGTTTGTACAAATCCCCTAAACTTCTGTTTATCTGGAAAGGTCCTAATTTCGCCTTCATATTTGAGAGACAGTTTTGCTGGATATATGATTCTTGGCTGGCAATTTTTTTCCTTCAATGCTTTATATAAGTCATCCCATTGCCTTCCTGCCTGCATGGTTTCTGCCAAGAGGTCCGAACTTATTCTTATTGATTCTCCTTTGTAGGTGACTTTTCTCTTATTCCTGGCTGATCTTAAAATTCTCTGTGTATCTTTCGTTTTGGCAAGTTTGATTATAATATGCCTCGGTGACTTTCTTTTGAGATATACCTTATATGGGGTTTGATGAGCATCTTAGATAGGTATCTTCTCATCTTTCACGATATCAGGGAAGTTTTCTGCCAACAAACTTTCAACAATTCTCTGTATTTTCTGTTATCCTTTCCTGTTTTGGTACTCCAGTCACTCGTAGGTTATTTCTCTTGATAGAGTCCCACATGATTCTTAGGATTTCTTCATTGTTTTAAATTCTTTTATCTGATTTTTCTTCAAATATATTGGTGCCAAGTATTTTATCTTCAATCTCACTAATTCTGCCTTCCATTTCCTCAGTTCTGCTCCTCTGACTTTCTATTGAGTTCTCTAATTCTGTAATTTTATTGTTAACCTTCTGAAGTTCTGATTGCTATCTCTGTGTGCATTCTCGCAGCCTGTTCAATTTTTTATTATGTTCTTGAATAACTTTTTTAATTTCTTCAACTGCTTTATCTGTGTGTTCCTTGGCTTGTTCTGCATTTTGCCTGATCTCTTTCCTGATCTCTTGAAAAATTCTGTATATTAATCTTTTGTATTCTACATCTGGTAATTCCACGAATACCTCTTCATCTGAAATATTCCTTGATTCTTTGTTTTGAGAGCTTGTTGAAGCGATCATGGTCTGCTTCTTTATTTGATTTGGTATAGACTGTTGTCTTCAAGCCATCTATGAGTTATTGTACTAATTTATTTTATGTTTGCTTACTGTATCCCAATTATGCCCAAATAGGCTGCTTGAGTGAGCTAGCTTATTTGCACCTTTGAAGCTCTAACGTCCTGTCATCACATGGCTAGTGCTGTTACAAGATATATGAGCCTAGGAGTCCATTCAATTTTCTTGTATGGATTCAGCTCAGGTGTCCAGGTAGTTGGTCAGCAAGTGTATGGTACAGGCTCTGTCCCACAGTCTTAGAGGGGCAGGGGTGACTGGTGTAGGCACAGGTATCTGGTTGCAGCAGGGTATCCTGCTCTGAACAAGGCAGGGGGCTGACAACCATCCCCTGAGTGTCTGTGAGCAAAGGGCATCCCTGTTCCCTAGAGTGCACAGGTGGGTGGTTCTGCAGCCAGATCATGGGCACCCAATGATTTTGGTTGTAAGGACTGGGAGGCATCACTTATCTTTGGACCCCTGTCATGGGTGGCTAGGTGACATGGGTGGAGCCACAAGCCCTCATGCCCCTGATGTGGGTGAGGACCCTGTTTAACAGGCAAAGTGGTGTCAAATGTCAAACATCAAAAACCCATCTTTCCACTGCACAGCTGAAACAGTCAGATCTTGAGCACATACATTGTTGCAGTCTGCCAACAAGGTCCTAATCTCCTAAAATGGGCCCACATAGGTCCATGCTGGGGTGAAAAATATTCAAAGTGCACGGACCATTTGTGCCTAGACAGGAGCCACTTCTGTCCTGAGCTTCCCAGCTTAGTGGAACTGGCAGCTTATCTTTTCCCCCAATTGTTAATTTATTCCTTCTCCAAGGCTGGGAGAATGTCTCAGTTCTTGCAGCAGGACCTAACTCAGGCTGAGGGAAATCGACAGCCACTGAAGCCGGCTTGGGTTCTGAGGGTACAGTAAAATAAATGCAAGTACTTAGCTTTTGCTGAGAGCACAGTTCTTCTCTGGTTCCAGAGGTGTAAGTAGACTGTGTGGCTCACTGTCTCCCCCTGAGGAAACCGTGTCCCGAATGCTACCACCAGCCCCTCTGCAGTCACTGCAGGGGATCATCCTGAGGGGCACCAGTTCCTGCCGGGTCAGGTCCGCTAACTCCTCGCTGCTTCTGAACTGTCTTTCCCTCCCCTGCAGCTCAGTCCAATTTCCTAACTTTGCCTTTGATGTTCAGGGCTCCTTAGTTTGTCATATATATAATTGTTTCACTTGCTTTTTGCGTCTTTGTTGTAACAGGGCTCACCGGAAGCATCTGACTATTCTGCCAATTTGGCCCCACCTCCTCTGTGCGCCTTCTTGACTTTAAATCACGCAGTATCCCCTTGTTCTGTTCCATCAACTGCCTCTTGATCTATGTTTAGGTTCCGCATGAGCACGATTAAGTGTTCTGGAATTCCCATTCTTCACAATGTTATCCATAATATGTTATGATCCACACAGTTGAATGCCTTTGCATAGTCAATAAAACACAGGTAAACATCTTTCTGGTATTCTCTGCTTTCAGCCATGATCCATCTGACATCAGCAATGATATTCCTTGTTCCATGTCCTCTTCTGAATCCAGCTTGAATTTCTGGCAGTTCCTGGTTGATGTACCAATGCAACTGCTATTGAATGATCTTCAGCAAAATTTTATTTGAGTGTGATATTAATGATATTGTTCGATAAATTCCGTATTATATTGGATCACCTTTCTATGGAATGGATAAAAATATGGATCTTTTCCAGTTGGTGGCCAGGTAGCTGTCTTCCAAATTTCTTGGCACAGATTAGTGAGCACTTCCAGCACTGCATCTTTTTGTTGAAACATCTCAATCTCAGCTTAAGTGTCAACTCCTCTGTAAAGTCTTAATTTCTTCCTTCCCAGGAATACTAATAATTCCTTCCTTTGTACTTTCATATCACTTAGTGAATGTAGTTTTAGAGTATTTTAGCACTATGGATACTTTATTTTGGGTACGTGCTATATCTTCTTCTTCCAATACAAAGTGAACTACTTGAGAAGCCTGTCTTCTTTTGATTCCAGCATTGGCATTTATAGCCAGAACTCTGAATTGCTGTTCACTTTAGTTGAGTGGAGAACTTGATGGCAAGAAGAATAAGAGCTGTTAACCCAACCACACACATGGAACAAGAATGTCTGAGTTTTATTTTTAAGCAAGAACGTGATGGTTGGACTTTTTCAGGATGTTAGAATTATCTTTAATAATACTTCCTCCTGTTTGTTTATCTAAGGCACAGGGAAAATGACCCCCACGAATTCCTCAGGGAACAACAGATGGCAAATCCTTGAATTTCCTGACTACAAAATTCCTAACGCTCTAATGAAGAAACATGTATTTGAAGACCCTGTGTCCAAACCAAAGCAGTGAAGTAGAGGATGTAGCAGGAGTAATTGAGTCATGAACATGCAAGGAGAGTGCCTGCCACACAGAGCTTTAGAACAGAACGCCATACTGCAACCCGTTCCAAAAGCACCCTTTTTGGTTATGGTGTGTTGTAAATCTTAAGACACAACACCTATTCCTTTTGCCAACAGACTATTGAAATATATGGTCCAATTTTTCATGATAAACATATCTCCCAACCAGTTTGTATGGGCTTTTAGCAAAGACAAAGATAAACATGCCCCTTTGGCAATTTCCTAGCTTTAGCTAAATTTGCCCTGTTGCTTCATTATAACCTTTCGTTTTCATTTATGTCTCTCCAGAAAAAAATAGGAACTCTGGAAATTTTGAAAATCAATTTCCCAAATTCTTTTCACACAGGGTCTCAACTGAAAAGTTATCTTACCATCCTACAGGGACCACAGTCTCTAAAGAACACATTCCACATTACAGCTAATCCCAAAGCCCAAATTTAGATCCTAATTATTGAAGTCACTTCATCCTTGATTTAAGGTCTTTTAATGGACATTTAGAGGTTTGGCCATCACTTCACACCTGCCACAGTGTCAATCAATTTGAGGGGGAAAAAAAAAAAAAGCTTTTTTATGTCAATCAACAAATCCTTGGAGATGTTGTAACCGGTTATGATGCATTACCCTTTGACCACTGTGACTTGAAGCCTCCAGCATTAAACAGTATGTGCCAGAAATAATTAAAAGCTAATCTTGATTGTATTCACATATAAATGAAGCATTTATAACTGGAGTGTTTATACTGTCTGAGCAAGAAGACTAGGGAGTCCATCTTCCCTAGTACCACCATTAGAATTGCCATTAATCAAACGTAGTGGGTTGAGATTCAAAGCTATAGTCCCAACACTGCAAATATTTAACACCAATGTGATTGCTATTATCCTGTATTAATGTCCTGCCACAAGCGTTAACAAGGCCACTATAGCAAACTAATTTTCAATGCCCCTGGAACCCAAAAAGATGAATTTTCCAGGAAACAGCCATTGTGGAAAACAGCAATATATAGGGCTGTGGCTGGCCTTACACATTTTAGTGGTTACAAAAATGTCTCCCCCACCCCTGGTGAGTTACAGCTCCCTGAGGTATTACACTGAATCACCTTGTTTCTCCCAGTAACTGCTCTGTTGTGTCTGGCTCAGGGGCATTCATCTGAATGACACCAACCTCAAAATCGGAATTTGGGCTCTAAATCTTGAGCGTGTGAAATTTTTCTTCATGGGCCAGATTTCGTGGAATCCAAGAGAAGTGAGAGAATCACCAACACATAGCTGGTGTGTACCTGTTCACAACTCATCTACGCCATCGCCACATCCTGTCCTTAGAATGACCTTATAGAAAAGAAAAGCTAATGGGAATAGCTACAGAAATGAGAATGGCTGAGGAGTAAATAAAACAACAGGAAGGCAGGCAGGGGCAGTGATGCCCAGACTGAACCAAAATAAAACAAATTCACTATACCATAAATTGCTCACACTATATGGGAGTCTATTACTGGGAGTTCATGAGAACTGGGAAGAGGCTGTGAATTCTTACTATATTCAGAGCCTATCAATCACTCCCAAAATCCCAGGGCCAAAGAAATCTAACTCCTGATGAATTGTCCATGGTTATTGGGGAGAGTAAAGAGTGGGTAAATTAAACCCCCAGATAGCCCTATCCGTGGTGTGAAGTACATTACACACCTTTCTCTTTCATTCAAACTGTGAATACTTGAGGATAGCTAGCCATCCTGAGGGCCCAATACACGGGCGGCCCAAGTGTCTAGAGCTCAATATATTTCTGTTGACTTCAAGAGGATTTTCCTGAAGTGTTAAAGCACTTAGCACATCGTCTATCACATAATAAGCACTCAGTAAATAACAGCAATTCAGCAGCTGCACAATCACTGCCTCCATTTAAGCTTTCACCTCTCCACCGGAGATGTATAATCCACATTACAAACTATATCACCTTCTCCTCATATTACTGATTCATTCATTCATTTGATCATTTAACAATTATTGATTGAGCAATTACTATGTGCTAGGCAATCAATCCCATATTTCAGTCATCTGGAGTCTGGTAAGAGGAGCCTTGATGGTGCAGTGGTTAAAGTGCATGGTTGCTAACTGAAAGGTTGGTGGTTTGAAACCACCAGCTTTTCTGTGGGAGAAAGATACACCAGTCTACTTTCAAAAAGATTTACAGCCTTAGAAACCTTATGGGGCAGTTCTACTCTGTCCCATAGGATTGCAATGAGTTGGAATTGACTAGATGGCAACAGGTTTTATTTTTGATTGGAGACTGGTAAGAAGCCCTGGTGGTGCTGTGGTTAAGAGCTTAGTTGCTAACCAAAAGGTTAAGAGCTTGGTTGCTAACCAAAACGTTGTCAGTTTGAATGAATTAGCCATTTGGCATCAGCCTGTCTCTGTGACATTGAGATTCTCAATGTCTCTAAGCTTCAGTTTCCTCATGTGGAAAACAAACACAGTAATAATATTTTCCTTGGGTTTCTGTGAGGATTAAAAGAGTTTGTGTGATGAAATATTCAGCACAGAGCTTAGTATGTGGTTAACTCCATAAATGTAGACCTTCAAAAAACCAAAAGCGACCCATTGTCATCAGGTCGATTTCAACTCATAGTGACCCTATAAGACAGAGTAGAACTGTCCCATAGGGTTTCCAAGGAGCAGTTGGTGGATTCCAACTATCAACCTTTTGGTTAGCAGTCAAGTGCTTAACCACTGTGCAACCAGGGTTCCAGTAGCCTCAAGGCCCTGGCTAAATCTAGCATCACTGTGAACCCTACGCTGGCTTACACAGTCTGTTAATTTTATCTTTCCCAGAGCTCAATTAGTACTTGCTATCTCTTCTACCAAGTGTAATTCTTGAGTTTTTTATGCAATTGACAGTCTTCCCTTGCCTCTTATTCCATGAATTCCCACCTTTAACTTTGCCCATGGGAAAGCTCAATAGCATAGGAATCCAGGTCATGGACTGAGTCCAGATAAAGAACAATGCAGCAAAAAAGCCCATCTTCACAAAGGAAGAGCAAGTTTTGAGGGAAAAACAATGCAATCCTCCTCAGAGTATAGGGATTTAGTAGGGTAGAGTTGTGTGGAGGATAGTGGTCAACAACACCTGGAAGAAGAAACGGGAGGTTGCCCACATGAATTACGGGTCAACTATTGGGATTGAGGGATATCAACAGTCACGAGGGATATCAACAGTCAAGTTTACTCTATTTCTTCCTCTATAATCTTTAGCCCAGTGGCTTTGAGCAACTTGAGTCTCATTGATGGGCAGAGAGTCTCTCATAGTGACACTGTACTTCTTGATCTCCTTGGCACATCTGGCTGTTCAGCCAAAGATCGGGATCCAAGAACATAATTCTAAAGAATGGACTATTGGTAGTAGCCAGGAGGATAAGAAAGATGGAGTTATAGCTCTTGAATCTCAGTGCTCCTGCTGATAAAATGGGGTTTCTAACTCTCTAAAAATGTGATAGAAGTTTTATGAATTTGGGCATATGGACATTTTGCCTAAAGAAAGAGTGGGTAGATTTTATCAGTTTACCAAAGAGGACTGCGAATTGGCCCTGGCCTGATTTGCTCAGAAGAATGATTCTGATTCTCCACCCCAACTATGCTGCCTCAGAGCTCCTTAGGTAATGCTTTCTTCAATTCAATCCAGCCCTTACCCTTCTCACACAGCTGCAATCTCCATGGGGCTCCCTTGAGCACTTGGCCCTCTCAGCAAGACTTGGATATCAGCCATGCTTTTAGAAACCACAACCACAGCAGAGATAAGCCCTGTATATGACACACCCACTCCTACTGTCCTCTGAACCCCAGAGGGCATCCAAATCAGTGTCCATTCTAACACCAACTCACAATTGCAGCCCATCACAGTGTACAGCTCCCTGTAACTCTCAACCCCTCAAATCTGAATAAGATAGAAAATGAAAAACTTATTTTCACAGTGTAATGGAAAATGAAAATCCAAATGATACTTATGAAAAATATTGACCACAGGAAAAATATTTATGGTTAAATCCAAGTTACCCCCTTCCCCTCCCCCCCAAAAAATGGAGAATGCAACTATACAGTAGTTTCCCAAGAAATGGTGAATAACAGTCATCTTTATGGTTCTTTTGATTATCTCTCCTGGTCACAAGATGGCTGCTGAAGTTCTAACCACAGTATATCTTTAAAAAAGTTTTTTTTGTCCCTTGAAGGTCATCTTCTGTTTTTCTTTTTTATTTCTTTTGTTTTCTAATTCTTTTTTTTCATTCTTCCCTCTTTTGTTCTTCTCCCTCCTCCTAATACACACTTTTTTTTTGTAAGGGGAATACCATGATGCCACTTTAGCCTGGCACCGGTAGATGTGACACCAGGGCCTGCTGTTGAAAGCACTGTAGAATCAAGAGCCGGAACGGTTGGAGTTGGAGGTCAGGGCATGGTAGGGTACTCATTGAAAACCCCAGTCTATTTTGCCGATGCCTGGTCTTTGGTTCATTTTGGGATCACCTTGATTTGTCCTCCTATAAAAAATGACTCATCTAAGGCAAGGACGTCCTCACTGACTCCTTGTCTGAGAACTCTATATATGCAAACTCTTTGGGATGGCCACTGAATTTGTCACAGAGCAGGGTAACACGGTTGACTGAATCACAGCCATGAAAGTTTGCTTCCGGCTCTTCCGCTGTTGCACCATACTCCACATTGCCAACCAAGTCTACATTCTAGCAGAAAGAAAGGGTAAATGAAAAGGAGGAAAAGATGTTGCTTAAATCAGAAAAACAAATCCTTTCCCAGAAACCCCACAGAACGATTTTGCTTATATCTCATTGACCAGAATAGTGACAAATAACCACAACCTGGCTAGAGAGTAGATAATGAAAAGGTGGTTGAGAAAGGAGATTGGGTCATTCAACCAAAATGTCTACCTCAGGTGGTAACTGAAAAGTTACCTTGTCTAACTTCTGGGCTTGATCCATGGTGAGAGAGTCTACCACAGTAACCTCTGAGTTGAATGAAGCCAGGATATAAAGAGAAATATCCTTTCTTCCCTCCTTACCTCCCTGCTTTCATTCCTTCCTCCCTTCATCTTTTTTTGCTTAAAGGGACTTTTTAAAAACAAATCATCTATAGTAATCAATACTACATGCTAGGCATTGCTCTAGTCACTGGCATCACAACAGTGCACAGGACCTATTCAGGCCTCACTACTCAGGTAGTTTACCACGTAGTTAGAGAGAGATTTGCTTGCATTGCGTGCTTGCTTTTCAACGTACTGGGGCAGAACACTGTGGGGGCACTTGCCAGGAGAGACAAAGCTAGAGTGGTGTGTGTGTGTGTCCATCAGAGAAATCCAGGGTGAGACGGAGTTACTCAGGCAGAATGACTGGAGGAGTGAGAGAGAAAATTTTTAAGTTCAGTGTGACTGAAGCAGAGTTTAGGAGTATAAGAACACTTCAGAAAGGCAGTAGGACAAAAGAACTGGCTGAAGGAGAAGCTGGAAAGGGAAGCAGAGGCCAAGTCATGGAAGGCCTTCTCAGCAGAGGGAAGCTACTCAGACTTTCATTAGGGAACACTGGAAAGCTACTTTCAGCAGGGGAATGTGGGAGAAAGTTTGCTTTTAGAAAGAACTCTATGGGTACAGCCTGGGGAACGACTGAGAGGGGGTCACAGTGATGACCAGAGATAATCAGGGAGGTCGCAGTGGTCCAGGCAGGAGATTGGGCCCTGAATCTGTGAAGTGGCAATGCTATGAGGAGACATACAGGGAGGATCTATGAAGTAATGGACTGGTAAACTAAAGGGAGAGAGAATACATGGCCTCTAAGGGATTTTGCACTCAAAGGTTTTGGTTTGTACCATTCTCATAAGGGACAGAGAAGTAAAATTCACCAGTTCACTTGGGTGAAGGGTTCAATAGACCACAGCACACCACTTTTTTTTTTCCTGCAGTTTTATATCAGTTAGAATTTTTTGCATCTGCATGTAACAGAAAGTATAATCGCAGTGGCTTACACATACAGGCTTTTTTTTTTTTTTTTTTTTTCTCACAGACACGTGGTTGGTTTGAAGATGTCAGAGTAAATGTCATTCTTGGAATCTCCCTCATTGTCACAGCGTGCCTGCTGCAGCTCCATTGATATGCATTCAAGGCAGTAGGAAGAATAAATGGGAAGGGTTGTGCCAGCAATATGGGTCCTCATATCAGAAAAGAGAAATTATTTTACAAAAGACCTCTCCCAGAAGATTTCTGCTTATCCTTCTGGATGTTGGCCTCCTCTAATTGAACGGGAAGCTGGATGCCAGTATTGGTTTTCTGGACTCTATAGAAGGAGGCAGCAAGGGAGAAAGGGCGTGAAAGTGGCTGTTCAGCAGTCAATCAACAGTGTTTGCCCCAAGTGGCTTACAAGCCTGGGTTATAGTTGAGGGGCGAGGGAGAGCCGTGGCAGCAAGCATGTAGCAGAGGTCAGCCACAGTCATGAATTTTATGAAAGGTTTGGTGGAAACTACATTTAAGAAAAAATATGTGGTGACTATGATTCCCCCAACAGCACGATCCGGTGATTTGCAACGTACTTGCATTTCATGGCCCTCATTCCAGGTATTGTCACTCGCTTTCATGTCAGACACTTGAGTTGTTTTCAAATCACCAGGCTGGCCCGCTACTGAATTACACACACGTGCACACACAGAGACCCTTTAGGAGCCCCCAGTGTACAGTGAGAAGTGTGCTTGTTCTTCTGGTGGCTGTGGCATCAACACCATTGATTTCTTTAGGCAAATATACTTCTTTGCAGGACTAGAACTACAGGAAGATTAAAACTACCCTTTCCCCTGGATCTCCTGCCAAAGGCTTGTAGTCTAAACTCCTTTAAAACAATTTTACACCCATGGGATCATATGATTTTCAGGACAACTCTGCGAAGCAGGCATTCCTCACCATTTTAGAAGAGGAAACTGTGCAAAAGAAGTGAAAGTGTTTGTTCAGGGTCCCTAGTAAAGTGTGGGGGTCAGCAACACTACTCTTAAGGAAAACTTTCTAAGTTTTCAAATTTTAGCTCCTTCTAATGCTGAGTGACTCAAATACCATGAGTGTACCAGCAAAGCGATGGCACTGAAAAACGAGGGAAGGTCAGCCTTGATAAATCATAACTTAACTATAATTTTCATTTAGAAAAATCTGGGAAAAAAATAGCCCTGTTTATTTATGCTATGGCAATAAACCCCAAAATGTAGTGGATAAAAAGGCCAACTATTTTAGTATGCTCATGTATTCTGTGGTTCAGGAACTCAGACTAATCACAGTGGGGATGGCTAGTCTGCTCCATGATTTCTGGGTGCAAAGATAGAAAGAGTTAAATGGCTGTGAGTTACTGTATAGCTGGGGCTTTTTCATTCACATGTCTGGTTCCTGGGCTGGGAAGACCCAAAAGCTTGACTCAGTTGGGGCTATTGACTTGAGCAACCTATGCATGGTCTTTTCATATGACTTGGGCTTTCTCACAATACTGTAACCTCAGCGTAATTTGACTTTTTACATGGTACCTCAGGGCTCCTAGAGAGCATGCTCTAGTGAGCAAGGCAGAAGTTGTATGGCCTTTTATATTCTAGTCTTAGAAATTCCACAGTGTAACTTTCACCCAGCTTCAAGCGGGAGGAACTCCACTTGATGCAGGGGTATCAAAGAATTTGTAATCATATTTTAAACCAGTGCAAAAACCAATACATATATCCTGCATTTTGAGTTGGTATGGGGTAGGAAGAATGCACTGCACTTTTTTCCAGAGCTTTGTACCTCTAAATGTATTTATATGGCCCTGATGCTATCACTAAAAAAAAAAATCACTAAGCTAGGCTATATGAAGAAGAATGCCGCATCAGGATTGGAGGAAGGCTCGTTAACAACCTGGGATGTGCAGATGTTACTACCTTGTTTGCAGAAAGCGAAGAGAACTTGAAACACTGATGAAGACCAAAGACCACAGATTTCAATACGGATTACACTTCAACATAAAGAAAACAAAAATCCTCACAACTAGACCAATAAGCAACATCATGGTAAATGTAGAAAGTATCGAAGTTGTCAAGGACTTCATTTTACTTGGATCCACAAACAATGCCCATGAAAGTATCAGTCAAGAAATCAAACGACGTATTGCATTGGGCAAATCTGCTGCAAAAGACATTTTTAAAGTGTTAAAAAGCAAAAAATGTTACTTTGAAGACTCATGTGCTGACCCAAGCTACGGTATTTTCAATTGCCTCATATGCATGTGAAAGCTGGACAATGAATAAGGAAGGCTGAAGAAGAATTGACGCCTTTGAATTATGATGGTTGTGAAGAATATTGAATATACCATGGACTGCCAGAAGAATGAACAAATCTGTCTTGGAAGAAGTGGAGCCAGAATGCTCCTTGGAAGGCAGGATGATAAGACTTTATCTCACGTACTTTGGATATGTTATCAGGAGGGACCAGTCCCTGGAGAAGGACATCATGCTTGGTAAATTGGAGGGTCAGTAAAATAGAGGAAGACCCTCAACCAGATGGATTGACACAGTGGCTGCAATGATACGCTCAGGTATAACGATTGTGAGGATGGCACAGGACTAGGCAGTGTTTCATTCTATTGTACATAGGGTTGCTACGAGTTAGAACCGATTCGACAGCACCTAACAACAACAATGCTATCACTTACTAACTGTGAAACCATAGAAAACTTACCTGGTTTTTCTGAGTTCCAGTTTCCATGTATTTTTATAATGAAAATAATACTAATACCTACCTCACTGGACTTCCGTGAGAATAAAATGAGGTAATGTACAGTAAAGCGCTTAGCAAGGACCAAGTCAACATTTATTTAATAAATACATCTATCACTTACCATGTGTCTGGCTCTGCTCTAAGTGTTCTACAAATATTATTTCATTTAATCCTCATTTTACCCCTATGACCCAGGTACTGTTATTATCCCTATTTTAGGAATGAGAAAACTGAAGCACAGAAAGGATAGTGACTTGTCTCTGGTCACAAAGCTAGTGACCATAGATTGCCATAGATTGAACTGGGCTATCTAGCTCTAGAGTCCATGCTCTCAACCAGTATGATAATGCTACCTCTCAGTGGATAGGATAGATATAAATAAACCAAAAACCCGTTGCCGTCTAGTTGATTCTGGCTCATAGCAACCCTATAGGACAGAGTAGTGCTGCCCCATAGGGTTTCCAAGGATTGCCTGGTGGATTCGAGCTGACGACCTCTTGGTTAGCAGCCATAGCTATTAACCACTGCACCACCAGGGTTTCCACATATATAAAAATATATAGATAAAAATAGATACAGGTATATATAAATGGCGGTGTAAGCCGAGGATTTTTGTTTGTAAAGAGACTCTGTTATCTAAACCAGGGGTTGGCAAATTATGGCTGTGGTCCAAATCCAGCCAAGCTCATTCATAAAGTACCGTCTATGATCACTTGTGTGCTACAACAGTGAGCTGAATAGTTATAATATAAAGCCAAAAATATTTATTATCTGCCCTTTGTGGGAAAAATTTGCTGACCCCTGGTCTAAACCTTACCAGCAACAGCCTGTATCTGGGATTTTTTGGAATTTCAACATGCTTTATCCTTGTGCTCAATAATTAAATGTTAAATGTCACCTGTTAACGAGCAAGGATAGTTCAAAACACTGAAGGAAAGAGAGAAGAAGCAAGTTAGCAACAGGCCTAAAATTGTCCTTTTATAACCGCCAAAGTGAGAAAGTCCACCCTTACAGTGAGTATGTTAAAAAAAAAAAAAAAAAAAAGTGTCTTATTAGATGAGAACACTAACTAGGATGAAGTATGTTTGATGCAAAGTGGCCAGTTTTGCAATGGATGTTGGTGACGGATGCGCAACATGATAAATATAATTGATGTCATTAAATTGTACATGTGGATAATGTCAAATTGGAACATGTTGTGCTACGTATCTTTTTTACAAAAAAAAATGTGGCTGATTTTGGGAAAGATACAGCTTCTGGAAGAAAAAAGAGAGAGAGAGAGAGGAAGGCAGAGGTGCTCATTAGAAACTGGGTAGTAAAGGGGCATAGAAGAAAAGGGCTCTACAAGGCTGGACAGAAAAAAACACACACAAATCAAAAGACACACAAGTCTACTGCACACATGTAAAATATCCTCTGAACCTTACTATACAAAGAGTTGAAGATGATGTTGAAGTAAGAATCTTGCAAATCTTCTAAATGTAAAAAATGGACAGAATTTTTAAAAGTCTGTAGGAAGTTAATACAAAAACAACACAAAAACGAGAATTCTTACACATTAGGTGATAAAACCATCCATACGCCACCCTCTGAAAATAGTAAATTAAAAACAAACACTGCAGGAAAAAATTACAAAACACATCTAAACGTACATAAATAAACTTACAGAAATATTTGGAATACTAAAAAGCACACTGAATCAGAATTTAATAACTAAGGTCAGTAATGGACAAAAAACAGGAAGAAATAAAAAATGAATTTATTGAATTCACCAAAGTAGAAGAAAAAGGAAAAAAAAATCTCAGAAATGAAGACTAAATTATAAGATGTTCAAAGGAATTGTCCCAAATCAAAACTTAATAAGGGAAATTTAGAGATTCATGAAAACAATCACAAAATAAAACAAGATCAAGAAAGAAAGAAAAAGGGTCAGAGAAACAGGGATCACAACAGAGGGTCCTGGACAGAGTTGGACAAAAATGTAGAACAAAATTCTAACTCAAAAAGAAACACCAGACTTGCTGGCCTGACAGAGACTGGAGAAACCCTGAGAGCATGGCCCCCAGACACCCCTTCAGGTCAGTAATGAGGCCACTCCTGACGATCACCCTTCAGCCAAAGATTGAACAGGCTGATGGAACAAAACAAGACTAGAGGGGCATACCAGCCCTGGGGCAGGGACTAGAAGGTAGGAGGGAACAGGAAAGCTGGTAATAGGGAACTCAAGGTTGAGAAGGGAGAGTGTTGATATGTTGTGGGTTGTTAACCAATAACATACAACAATGCATTACTAACTCTTTGATGAGAAACTAGTTTGTTCTGTAAACCTTCATCTAAAGTTTAATTTAAAAAAAATTATTATTAAAGGGAGTCCTTTGGTTAGAGAACAAACAGTGTTGGACAACAACCTGAATCTAGGACACAGGACAGTATTAGCCAGATACCAACCTAGGTAATGATCTCTTGATGATAAAACAACACTAAAAGATTTACAACAAGAAACCCCAGGCTTCAATCTGAAAATGACAACAATGTCAGAACAACAAAAAGAGGCAATAAGTGGTGTAGCTATAGAATTTTCAAACGGAGAAAGTCAAGGTGATATCAAGAAATAAAAGACAGGTTCAAACTTAGGAAGATGGGGTAAATTTCAACATAACCACAAAGAAAGTTAACAAACCTACTCTTCAAAATGAAGAAGAAATATATAATGTCTCCATACACACAACATCTACAAAAATGAAAGAAATGAAAAGAAAATCCACACACAAAAGGAACTCAGCACAGGAGAGTAAGAGCAACAAATAAAACGTCAGCACCACACACACACACAAAAAGTACAATGAAATGACAGCAATAAACACATACCTGTTGATAATCACACTGAATGTAAATGGCTTAAATGCACCCATAAAGAGACAGAGAGTGATCAAATGGATTGAAAAAAAAAGACCTATCGATATATAGTCTACAAAAGACACATCTTAGAAACAAAGATAAATTTATTAAAAATCAAAGGATGGAAAAAACATATCGAGCAAAAAGCAACCAAAAAGGAGGAGTGGCAATATTAATCTCACGTAAAATAGACTTTAAGACAAAATCAAACAAAAAACACAAGGAAGGATATTATATAATGATTAAAGGACAATCCACCAAGAAGATATAGGCTAATAAGTATCTATGCACCCAACAACAGCAGTCCAAAATACATTAAACAAACTCTAACAGCACTGAAAAGAGAAATTAACAGTTCCACAATAATAGTAGGAGACTTCAACACACCACTCTCGGTAAAGGACAAAACATCTAGAAAGAAACTCAACAAAGATACAGAAGATCTAAGCCCATAATCAAACAACCTGACCTCGAAGACATATAAAGAACACTGCACCCAACTACAGCACAGTATACATTCTTTTCCAATGGAACATTCTCCAGAATAGGCCAAATCTTAGGCCACAAAGCAACCCTCAACAAAATCCAAAACATTGAGATATACATAGCATCTTCTCTGATCACAATGCCATCAAAATACAAATTAATAACAAGAAGAGCAATGCAAAAATCAAATACATGGAAACTGAATAACACCCTGCTTAAAAACCACTGGGTAACAAAATAAATCAAAGACGGAATAAAAAAATTCATAGAATCAAATGAGAATGAAAACACATCGTACCACAACCTTTGGGACACAGCAAAGGCAGTACTCAGAGGTGAATTTATAACAATAGATGCACACATCAAAAAAGAAGAAAAGGACAAAATCAAAACATTAGCTGTACAAGTCAAACAAATAGAAAGGGAATAGCAAAAGGAGCCCACAGCCACCAGAAGAAAAGAAATAATCAAGATCAGAGCAGAAACAAATGGAACATAGAGTAGAAAAACAATAGAAAGAATTAAAAAATCCAAAAGTTGGTTCTTTGAAAGGATTAACAAAATTGACAAACCACTGACCAAACTGACAAAAGAAAAACAGGAGAGGAAGCAAATAACTCAAATAAGGAATCAAATGGGAAACATTACAACAGACTTAACTGAAATAAAAAGGATCATAATAGACTACTATGAAAAAATGTACTCCAACAAATTTGAAAACCTAGAGGAAATGGACAAGTTTCTAGAAACATACTATCTACCTAAACTAATAAAACTAAGGTAGAAAATCTGAAGAGATACATAACCAGAGAAGAGATTGAAAAGGTAAAAAAGAAAAGAAAAATTTCCAACAACAACAAAAATTCCTGGCTCAGACAGCTTCACTGGAAAATTCTACCATAAATTCAGACAAGAATTCACACCAGTATTACTCAAACTATTTCAGAACATAGAAAAGGAAGCGATACTTCTAAATTCATTCTATGATCTAACATAACCCTAATGTCAAAAACAGTCAAAGATACCACAAAAAAAGAAAATTACAGACCAATATCTCTAATGAATACAGATGCAAAAATTCTCAACAAAATTCTAACTAATAGAATTCAGCATCATATACAAAAAAATAATACACCATGACTAAGTGGGATTCATACCAGGTATGCAAGGATGGTTCAACATTAGAAAATCAATTAAAGTAATCTGCCACATAAATACAACAAAAGAAAAGAATCACATCATCATCTCAATTGACACAGAAAAGGCATTCAATAAAGCCCAACATCCATTCCTGATAAAAACTCTCAATCAAATAGATATAGCGGGGAAATTTCTGAACATAATAAAGGACATCTATACAAAACCAACAGCCAACATAATTCTGCACAGAGAGAAGATGAAAATATTCTACCTGATAACGGGAGCAAGACAAAGATGCTCTTTATAACCGTGCCTATTTAACATTGTGCTGGAAGTCCTATCTAGAGCAATAACACAAGAAAAAGAAATAAAGGGCATCCAATTAGTAAGG
This sequence comes from Elephas maximus indicus, assembly GCF_024166365.1. Taxonomy (NCBI): domain Eukaryota; kingdom Metazoa; phylum Chordata; class Mammalia; order Proboscidea; family Elephantidae; genus Elephas; species Elephas maximus. The sequence goes on from NC_064834.1 coordinate 10,507,960, forward strand.
AAGAAGTAAAGGTATCCCTATTCATGGATGATATGAGGCTATATACAGAGAACACAAAAGACTTCACAAGAAAACTCCTGGAACTATTAGATTCAGTGGAGTGGCAGGGTACAAGATGAATATACAAAAATCAGTTGGATTCTTATACACCAATAAAGAAAACTATGAAAAAGAAATCAGGAAAGCAATACCATTAGCCCCTAAAAAATACTTTGGTTTAAATCTAACCAGGGACATGAAAGACCTACAGAAAGATAACCACAAAACACTATTGCAAGAAACCAAAAGAGATAAATGTAAATGGAAAAACATACTATGCTCATGGATTGGTAGACCCAAAATTGTGAAAATATCAATTCTACCAAAAACAATCTACAAATACAATGCAGTCTTGACCCAAATACCAACAGCATTTTTTTTTAATGATATGGAAAAATTAATCATTAACTTTATATGGAAAGAAAAGGGGCCCTGGATAAGTAAAGCATTATTAAAGAAAAAGAAAAAAGAAAGATGCCTCACAGAACCTGATCTCAGAAACTACTACACATCAACAGTAGTCAGAACAGCCTGGTACTGATACAATGACATAGGCTTTGACCAATGGAACAGAATCAAGAACTCAGATGTAAATCCATCCACCTATGATCAGCTGATATTCGACAAAGGCCCAAAGTCCATCAAATGGGGAAAAGACGGTCTTTTTAACAAATAACGCTGGCAAAACTGGATGTCCATCTGTAAAAAAAAAAAAAGAAACAGGACCCGTATCTCACACCATATACAAAAACTAACTCAAAGTGGATCAAAGACCCAAATATAAAACGTAAAGCTCTAAAGATTATGGAAGAAAAAAATACAGTCAATGCTAGCGGCCCTAATACATGCCATTAACAGTAAACAAACCATAACTAACTCACAAACTCCAGAAGGTAAGCTAGATAACAGGGAGCTCCTAAAAGTTAAACACTTATGCTCACCAAAAGACTTCACCAAAAGAGTAAAAACAGAACCTACAGACTGGGAAAAAATTTTGGGCTATTATAAATCAGACAAAGGTCTAATCTCTAAAATCTATAAGAAAACCCGACAACTCTACAACAAAAAGACAAACAATCCAATTTAAAAACAGACACTTCACTAAAGAAGACATTCAGGTGGCTAACAGACACGTGAGGAAATGCTTGCAATCATTAGCCATTAGAGAAATGCTAATCAAAACTACAATGTGATACCATTTCACCTGAACATTACAGGCACTAATCAAAAAGAAACAGACAATAACAAATGTTGGAGAGGCTGAGGGGAAATTGGAACTCTTATGCACTGCTGGTGGGAATGCAAAATGATACAACCATTTTGGAAAACGATATGGTGCGTCCTTAAAAAACTAGAAGTAGAAATACTATGCAATCCAGCAATCCCACACCTAGGGATATATCCTAGAGAAATAAGAGTCATCGCACGAATGGACATATGCACATCCATGTTCACTGCGACATTATTCACAATAGCAAAAATATGGCACAATGTTAAAGTGTCCATCAACAGATGAATGGATAAACTATGGTATACGGTGGAATACTATGCAACAATAAAGAACAATGATGAATCTGGGAAACATCTCACAACATGGATGAATCTGGGAGCATTATGCTGAGGGAAATAAGTCAATCACAAAAGGACAAATACTATATGAGATCATGATTATAAAAACTCACAAAAAGGTTTACACACAGAAAGAAACAACCTTTGAAGGCTATGAAGGAGGGGAAGGGTATGGAGGGAAAAACACTAACTAGACCATAGATCCCCTACGTGTCTGTCACTTGGTTATACTGTAGGGGCTTACATGTTGCTGTGATGCTGGAAGCTATGCCACCAGTATTCAGATACCAGCAGGGTCGCTCATGGCGGACAGGTTTCAGCTGAGCTTCCAGGCTAGATAGTCTAGGAAGAAGGACCCGGCAGTCTACTTCTGAAAAGAATTAGCCAGTGAAAACCTTATGAATAGTAGCAGAACACTGTCTGATACGGTACCAGAAGATGAGCCCTCCAGGGTGGAAGGCACTCAAAAGATGATCGGGGAAGAGCTGCCTCCTCAAGGTAAAGTCGACCTTAATGACATGGATGAAGTCAAGCACTCAGGACCTTCATCTGCTGATGTGGCATGAGAAGAAGCAGCTACAAACATCCATTAATAAATCAGAACATGGAATGTATGAAGTATGAATCTAGGAAAATTGGAAATTTTCAAAAATGAAACGGAGTGCATAAACATCTGTATCCTAGGCATTAGCGAGCTAAAATGGGCTGGTGTGGGCCATTTTGAATTGCACAATCATATGGTCTACCATGCCAGGAATGATAACTGAAGAGGAATGGCGTTGCATTCGTTGTCAAAAAGAACATTTCAAGATCTATCCTGAAGTACAATGCTGTCAGTGATAGGATAATATTCATACCCCTACAAGGAAGACCAGTTAATATGACTATTATTGAAATTTATGCAGCAACCACTAAGGACAAAGATGAAGAAATTGAAGATTTTTACCAACTTCTGCAGTCTGAAATTGATCGAACATGCAATCAGGATGCACTGATAATTACTGGTGATTGGAATGTGAAAGTTGGAAACAAAGAAGGATTGGTAGTTGGAAAATATGGTTTTGGTGATAGAAACGATGCCAGAGATCACATAATAGAATTTTGCAAGACCAACAGCTTCTTTATGGCAAATACCTTTTTTCACCAATATAAATGGTGACTATACACATGGACCTTGCCAGACAGAATAAACAGGAAGCAAATCGACTACATCCGTGGAAAGAGACGATGGAAAAGCTCAATATCATCAGTCAGAACAAAGCCAGGGGCTGACTGTGGGACAGACCATCAATTGCTCATATGCAAGTTCAAGTTGAAGCTGAAGAAAATTAGAACAAGCCCTTGAGAGTAAAGTATGACCTTGAGTATATCCCACCTGAATTTAGAGATCATCTCAAGAATAGATTTGACACGTTGAACACTAATGACCAAAGACCAGATGAGTTGTGAAATGACATCAAGGACATCATACATGAAGAAAGCAACAGGTCATTAAAAAAACAGGAAAGAAAGAAAAGACCAAAACAGATGTCAGAAGAGACTCTGAAACTTGCTCTTGAATGTTGAGCAGCTAAAGCAAAAAGAAGAAATGATGAAGTAAAAGAACTAAACAGAAGATTTCAAAGATTAGCTAGAGAAGACAAAGTTAAGCTCTATAATGACATGTGCAAAGAGTTGGAAATAGAAAACCAACAGGGAAGAACACGCTCGACATTTCTCGAGCTGAAAGAACTAAAGAAAAAATTCAAGCCTTGGTTTGCAATAGTGAAGATTCTATGGGGAAAATATTAAATGACACAGGAAGGATCAAAAGAAGATGGAAGGAGTACACAGTCATTATATCAAAAAGAATTGGTCGATCTTCAACCTTTTGAAGAGGTAGCATATGATCAGGAACTGATGGTATTGAAGGAAGACGTCCAAACTGCACTGAAGGCACTGGCAAACCACAAGGCTCCAGAAACTGATGGAATATCAATTGAGATGCTTCAACAAATGGATGTAGTGCTGGAAATACTCATTCGTCTATGCCAAGAAACTTGGAAGACAGCTACCTGGCCAACTGATTGGAAGAGATCCATATTTATGCCTATTCCCAAGAAAGGTGATCCAGCCGAATGAGGAAATTATCAAGCAATATCAGTAATACCACACTGAAGTAAAATTTTGCTGAAGATCATTCAAAAATGGCTGCAGCAGTATATCATCATCAGGGAACTGCCAGAAATTCAGGCCAGATTCAGAAAAGGATGTGGAACCAGGGATATCATTGCTGCTCTCAGATGGATCCTGGCTGAAAACAGAGAATACCAGAAAGATGTTTACCTGTGCTTTATTGACTATGCAAAGGCATTTGACTGTGTGGATCATAACAAATTATGGATAACATTGCGAAGAATGGGAATTCCCAAACACTTAATTGTGCTCATGAGGAACCTGTACATAGATCAAAAGGCAGTTGTTCAGACAGAATAAGGAGATACTGCATGGTTTAAAGTCAGGAAAGGCATGCATCAGAGTTATATCCTTTCACCATATCTGTTCAATCTGTGTTCTGAGCAAATAATCTGAGAAGCTGGACTATATGAAGAAGAACAGGGCATCAGGATTGGAGGAAGATTCATTAACGACCTGCGTTATGCAGATGACATGACCTTGCTTGCTGAAAGTGAAGAGGACTTGAAGCGCTTACAGATGAAGATCAGAGCCCATAGCCTTGGGTTGCAATATACCTCAACATAAAGAAAACAAAATTCCCATAACTGGACCAACAAGCAACATCCTGCAAATGGGGGAAACAATTGAAATTGTCAAGGATTTCATTTTACTTGGATCCACAATCAACATCCATGGAAGCAGTAGTCAAGAAATCAAAAGATGCATTGCATTGGGCAAATCTGCTGCAAAAGACCTCTTTAATGCTTTGAAAAGCAAAGATATCACCTTAAAGACTAAGACGCGCCTGCCCCAAGCCATGGTATTTTCAATCGCCTCATATGCATGCGAAAGCTGGACAATGAATAAGGAAGATGGAAGAAGAACTGATGCCTTTGAATTGTGGTGTTGGCAAAGAATAATGAATATACCATGGACTACCAAAAGGACGAACAAATCTGTCTCGGAAGAAGTAGAGCCAGACTGCTCTTTAGAAGACAGGATGGCGACACTGCATCTCACATACTTTGGACACGTTGTCAGGATCAGTCCCCGGAGAAGGACCTTATGCTTGCTAAAGTAGGGGTTCAGTGAAAAAGAGGAAGACCCTCAATGAGATGGATTGATACCGTGGCTACAGCAACAGGCTCCAGCATAACAACAATAGTGAGTATGGTGCAAGACCAGGCAGTGTCTTCTTCTGTGGTACATATGGTTGCTATGAGTCGGAAGTGACTCGACAATACCTGACAACAACAACTACAGACAATAGATGAGTAGTAACTTTGGTGAAGGGTAAGACAATACACAATACTGGGTAAGCCAGCACAACTTGACTAAGTCAAATTCATAGAAGCTTCATAGACATATCCAAACTCCCATGTAGATCAATTTACTGGGCTGAGGGTTAGGGACCATTGTGTTGGGGACATCTAGCTCAAGTGGCATAACATAGTTTATAAGGAAAATATTCTACATCCTACTTTGGTGAGTAGTGTCTGGATTCTTAAAAGGTTATGAGCAGCCATCTAAGATACATCTACTGGTCCTGCCCAATCTGGAGCAAGGGAGAATGAAGAAAACCAAAGACACAAGGGAAAGGTTAGTTCAATGGAGTAATGGAACACAACTACCATAGCCTCCACCACACAGAGTCCAGCAAAACTAGATTGTGCCTGGCTACCGCCACTGACTGCTCTGACAGGGATCACAATAAAGGGTCTTGGACAGAGTTGAAGAAAAAAAGTAAAACAAAATTCAAACTCACAAAAAAGACCAGACTTACTGGTCTGACGGAGGCTGGAGAAAATCTAAGAGTATGACCCCCCAGACACCCTTTTAACTCAATACTGAAGTCATTCCTGAGGTTCATCCTTCAGTCAAAGATTAGACAGGCCCATAAAACAAATAATAATACACGAAGCACAAGCACGTATACGAGATTAAATGGACACACTAGCCCAAAGGCAAGGATGAGAAGACAGGAAGGGACAGGAAAGCTAGAAGAATGGAAATGGGGAACCTAAGTTGAGAAGGGGAGAGTGTTGACACATTGTGGGCTTGGCGACCAATGTCACAAAACAATATGTGTATTAATTGATTTATGAGAAACTAATTTGCTCTGTAAACCTTCACCTAAAGCACGATAAAAATAAATATTTTTTTAAGTTAAATAATTCTCGTTTGAAAGAACTAAATAAAAGACTGGACATGAATTAAAGTTCAAAAAACTCGAAAAACAAAAATAATTTACAATGAGGGAAATAATAAAGATGAAAGGAGAAAATAATGACATTGAGAATAGAAAAATGGTAGCTGTAATGAATAAAGTCCTGTTTATAAAATACTAGCTAACTCAATCAAGGATTAAAAAAAAAAAAAAAAAAACTGAAAAACCAAACCCATTGCCATTGAATTGATTCTACTCATAGCGACCCTATAGGACCGAGTAGAACTGCCCCAACCTCTAAATGTCAAATTTGGAAAACTAATTGAAATGAAAAGTTCCTTGGCACCATTAGGATTGGAAAGCTTAAACAGACCAACTTCCACATAAGAAAATAGAAAAAGTTATCAAGGAAATACTACACAAAAAAGCAGCAGACCCAGATGACATTATAGATGTCGGACGATACAAATTCTAGAAAACCCGCAAAGACTATATAGTCTCAATGGTCAATTAATTGTTCCAGAGCATTGAAAATGAAAGAGAACTTTGTATTTTTATGATGTGAATGCAACATTGATATCAAAAATGATAAATACAGAGCAAAGAAAGAAAACTACAGCCAATGCCACTTACAAATATCGGTACTAAAGAACTAACTGTTACTAAGTAGAATGCAACACTACATTAATAAAACACCATGAGCAAGAGGGTTATTTATTCCAGGAATGCAGGGTTGGCTTAATACTAGGGAATCTATTAATTTAATACAAAATATTAATAAATCTGAGGAAAAATATCATGATTATCTCCACAGATGTTTACTAATTTGATGACAAAATTTAACCCCCATTCCTGATTAAACCTCAAGAAAATAGGAACCAATTGAAACTTTCTTATAATGAACACCTATGTATACCTTCATCTAGTATCTTTCTTATTGGAAAACTCTAGAGGCACGGGAACCCACCATCTCCACTATTTCAACATTGTATTTAATGTATTAGCCAGTACAGTGACACAAGAGAAAATAGAGGCATAAGAATTGGTAAAAAAGTAAAACTATCTGTGGATAATATGATAGCATACTTGGAAAGTCCCAGAAAATCAATGGTAAAACTTAGAAAAATAAAATAATTCAGTAAGGTAGCAGCATTTAAAATTAATACGTAGAAATCAATAGCTCTAATACACAAACAATAACCAGTTAGAAGACACAAAATTTGAGAAAATGCCATTTACAGCAACAACAAAGAAAATTAAATGCTTAGGAATAAACTTAACACTGCAAAGTATTTAGTCTAAGGAACAAACTTAGAAATGTGCAAAAATCTCTAACAGAAAAATTAAAAAAAAAAACTTCTGAAAGACAAATGTAAACTTGAACAAATGGAAAGACTCAACTTCATATAGATGTCAGTTATTCCCTAAATTAATTTATAATTTTACACAATCCCAATTACAATGCCCCCAAGTTTTGCATGGAGCTAGGTTTGTTTATATTAATGTGGGAAGTCAGACATACTAAAACAATCAGGAAAACAAGGAAAAAGAAAAATTTGGGGTTGGGGAGTGGAGATTAGCCCTACCAGACCTTAAAACATATTATACACCCTCTATAATTAATAAGGAGCCCTCGGTGGCACAAATGTTTAAACACTTGGCTACTAACAAAAAGGTTGCCAGTTTGAATCTACCCACAGGCACCTTGGAAGAAAGGCCTGGCAATCTATTTCCAAAAGGTCACAGCCATTGAAAACCCTATAGAGGGCAGTTCTGCTCTGAAACACATAAGATTGCCATGAGTCAGAGTTGACTCGACAGCAACAAGTTTGGCTTTTGGTTTTGGTATCATTAATAAAATGCCAGATAGGCTCATGAATAAGCAGCCTATTGGATTAGAATATAAAGCCCCAAACTAGACCCAAGAACGTATGGGGATTTAGTAGCTGATAAAGATGTCAATTCAAATTATTGGGCAAAGATAAACATTTTTACATAAATAGTGCTGGACAAATGTGTAGCTATTTAAAAAAAGGAGAAAAGTAGATCAATACCTCACGGCATACACAAGAATAAACTTTAAACAGTTTAGTTAGATCCAAAGAATTTCTACAGTATATTACCTTTCATGGGGAAAAAAAAAAAAAAAAAGGAACGTAACAAAATATACAGGAAGCACAGGATCGACAAACCAGAAACTGGTTTGTAACTTCGAGGATAAAGTAAGAAATCAAGAGTCTGTAATCTTGTAGATAACTAGTTAAATAAATAAGTAAACGAATCAGGGAGAGGGAAGCAAAAGAAAATGTTCTTTACAGTTGAATTCCAAGTAATACACCTCGGAGGAGTGATGGAAATAGAAAAGCACCATTTGTGAAAGGCACAATAATTATCGTTGCAGACACGTACCATCTGTGGGTGATGCTGGAGGAGGGGGTGCGAAAGTGAGGTGAGGAACAGGATTTCCATGTGGTGTCAAAGGAACTCTGCTAAGTTACTTGTAAATACAAAGGAAAAAACAGTGGAGATACCTGACAACATCACCTTAGCCGAGCGACTGAGGTTAGCAGCACCAGTAACTGGGACAGATTGACTTCATGCGCCTCCTGAATGACGCACTAACAAGGACACAAGGGCACTTCTGTAATAGTCTTGACAAAATGCATAACCTCGACTTAATTAGACAAACACAAATGGAGAGACATTCTTTAAAATAGATGATGGTTGATGTACTTGTCTACTAACCGAAAGTTTGGAGGTTCTAGTTCACCCAGATGTGCCTCAGAAGAAAGCCCTGACCATCCACGTCCCCCCCAAAAAGCCGTTGCAATCCCTATGGTACGGAGTTCTACTCTGACACTCATGGGGTCGCCATGAGCTGGGGCCAACTCACAGCCACTGGTACTTGTGCTCTTTAAAAGTATCAAGTCATGAAAGTTGAAGGGTGAGGGATTGTTCAGATTACTGGTTAATAAAGAGACAACAATTAAATTCAATTCTACGTGATCCTGGATTGGACCCTAGGCCAGAAAAAGTACATTGGTGGGCCAAATGGTAACATTTTAATAAGATATATAGCTTGGATAAGGTCCCTGGGTGGCCCAGTTTTCACTCAACTACTACCAGAAAATTGGAGGTTTGAATCCACCCAGCAGCCCTACAAAAGAATGGCCTGGCGATCTACTTTCATAAGATTACAGCCATTGAAAACCTTATGGGGCACAGTTCTACTCTTACACAAATGGGGTTGCCGTATGTCGGAATCAACTCAAAGTCAATTTTTTTTTTTTAATAGCTTTTTTTTTTTTTTTTTTTAGGTAATAGTATTGTACCTATGTTAATTCCCTGATACGGGTAAGTATATTGTTACTTGTAGGATCTGAGTGAAGGCTGTACGGGAATTCTTTGCACTGATTTTGCAACATATTGTAAGTCAGAAATGATTTCAAAATGAAAAGTGAAAGAAACACAGTCTAATTTCTCTTTGGTGATCTATGTTTAAATGATCTACACAACAGCAATTTTTTTTCTTTTTCACTATGGAATTATGCAAGAAACAGCCAGACCTAGTCATCGGTTCCTTCAGTGTTTTCTTGGTGAATACCAGTTAGAAAAAAATAATAAAAAGTACAATCTGGACTTCATAGCTACTAATTTTACCTTCTACCCAGGATATTATAAACCAGTCACTGTTGGGTTTTTTCCCAAGCTTATTAATAAAATAATATTCTTTCCTGGAGAGTCTTCTTTTACTAGCAAACTCACTGTCATTCATTCATTGGCCAGAAAGAAATCACTAAGGACTCAAGATATCACCCAAATGCTCTTAATATTTTGAAGTTGATGAAGGAAAGCATGCTTTCATTTCAAAAGCATATTTAAAAAACAAAATATCACCAAAATGCTCTTAATATTTTGAAGGTGATGAAGGAAAGCATGCTCTCCTTTCAAAAGCATATTCAGGCACCTGGAAAATTCCTGTCGGTCCCTTTATCTGGGCAACTGGTAATGTTTCTTCTTGGACGCAAGGTTTTTTTTTTGTTGTTGTTGTTTGTTATTGTTGTTGTTGCAAAGGACTAACTAACGTGAGCTCATGAGGTGGATGGGAAATTCTGATGTGTATTCAAAGGCAGCCTCATTTTTACAAATGCCCGAGCTCTGCTGAGCACTTGCCTGCTTCCCTGCCTCCCAACTCCTGTAAATGATTCGCACTTTCCAGCCCATCACCACACTTTGATCAATAGCGGTGCTGCATGTAAAGTCCTGTCTTACAGGGTGTCGATATAACATTTCAAGTGTGCGTCTTTCATGATTTATCCATCAATACTGAATGTGTTATAGATGACGCAAGCACTTACTTTTACCTGGCAGGGAAACTGACATTTCATAGACAGCTACCCTCCACCAAGATACTCTCTATCTTCTGGAATCAGGCTGGAACTGACCAGCCTGGCACTTATCTGTGGGAGCTTTAGGGAAGCTACTCTATAACTTCTTTAAGGGCAAATATTTTTAAAATCTACCCCAACAACTAACATTGTGAGAGCATATAGTAAATGCTTAATGAACACATTAAGGTTAACTTAACCATGAATTTAAAATGTCACAAATTTTAGTACTATTAACTAATAATTTAATTCTCAGAGCAATCTGAAAAGTTCAATAACACGTCTTTTTCCAGATGAAAAAAATAAAAATAGGTACAGCAATTTCCCCCGAAGTCACATAGCACAAATGGGAGAGCCCATATTCATAGTCAGGCTTGACCCTAAATTGATGCTCAATCATGTTGTGTATACCTGCACCACTCAAGGGGGATTAGAATTTAGAAGTCCTTCTAAGTATCTCAAGTATTTAGGAGTATTTGAGAAATAGCTCAAGTATTTATCTGAGTATGTCCTGTATTTAGGGGCAACATGTAGTGTTAAAAGATACTCAACCTAGCTACCCAAAGGTATTTTGTGCCTGGGCGATAGAATATAAAATTTGAAATTTTGCTGGAAGACCAAGATATTTGCGTTAGTATCCTGTTACTGATGTATTAAATTAACAAATATTTAATGGCGTAAAACAACATGAATTTTTTACCTTACAGTTCTAGAGGCCAGAGGTCCAAAACCAGTCTCACTGGGATAAAGTCAATGTTTTGGCAGAGTTGGCTCCTTCTGAAGTCCCAGGGGAGATCCCGCTTCCTTGCCTTTTTCAGGTCCTAGAGGCTGCCTGAATTCCTTGCTTTATGTCCCTTCCTCATTTCACTCTAGCCTCTTGCTTCCATTGTCACATCTCCTACTCTGGACTCTGAGCCTCCTGCTGCCCTCTGTGATTACGTTGCACTCACCTGGATAATCCAATCTAAACTTCCCTTCTCAAGGTCCTTAATGTAAACACACTGGCAAATTCCCTCTTACCATGTAGAGCACACATTCACTGGTTCCAGGGATTACTATGAGGCCATCTTTGCAGGGCTATTATTCAGCCTACTGTAATACCATAGATACAAATTTCAAAGGAAAATGAAAATTTTCAGAGCAAATTAAAGAGCTGATCTCACAACTCTTGAAATACTTCAACCACATTAAAGATGTAAAATAGTCAAGAGTGAATTTTGAAAGAAGAGATTTTGAGAGAAGGATTTATTTAGCAAAAGCTGAGCTATGAGTCCTTCCCAAAGAGGAAGGAGAGGAGGGAGCTACCCCTAACTTAAGGTCTTATGGGAATCACTTAGAAGCTGATATATGTCCTCTGAAGTTTGGCTAAAGCCCTACTGGTGCAGTGGTTAATGGTTCAGTTGCTAACCAAGAGGTTGCCAGTTCCAATCCTCCAGTTGCTCCTTGGAAACCCCATGGGGCACTTCTACCCCGTCCTATAGGGTCACTATGAGTCAGAATCGACTCAATGGCAACAGGTTTTTTTTTTTTTTTTTTTGTACATGTAGAAACTGTTGAATTGGTATATGTTTTGCTGTGTATATTCTCACCACCAAAGACAAAATAAGTAAAGTCAAGAAGAAGAAAAAAGAAGAACAATATAGAAGGATACACAGAGTCACTGTACCAAAAAGAACTGGTCTACATTCAACCATTTCAGGAGGTAGCATATGATCAAGAACCAATAGTACTGAAGGAAGAAGTCCAAGCTACACTGAAAGCATTGATTTAAAAAAAAAAAAAAAAAGGCTCCAGGAATTGATGGAATATCCACTGAGATGTTTCAGCAAACTGATGTAATGCTAGAAGTGCTCACTCATCTATGACAAGAAATTTGGAAGACAGCTACCTGGCGAAACACCTGGAGAGGTCCATATGTGTGTCTTTTACAGAGAAAGATGATGCAATGGATTGTGGAAATTATTGAACAATATCATTAATATAACATGCAAGTAAAATTTTGCTGAAGATAATTCAAAAATGGTTGCAGTAGTATATCAACAGGGAACTGCCAGAAATTCAAGCTGGATTTTGAAGAGGACATGTAATGTGGAATAACATTATTGATGTCAGATGGACCTTGGCTGAAAGCAGAGAATACCAGAAGATGTTTACCGGTGTTTTTTGAATATGCAAAGGCACTCGACTGTGAGAATCATAACAAATTATGGATAACATCTTGAAGAATGGGAATTCCCGAACCCTTAATTTTGCTCATAAGGAACCTGAACATAGACCAAGAGAAAGTTGCTCAAAAAGAACAAGGGGACATTGGATGGTTTAAAGTCAAGAAAAGTGTGCATCAGGGTTGTATCTTTCACCATATTTATTCAATCTGTATGCTGAACAAATAATCTGAAAAGCTGGACTATATGAAGTAGAACAGGGCATCAGGGTTGGAGGAAGTCTCATTAACAACCTGCGATATGCAGGTAACACAACCTTGCTTGCTGAAAGTGAAGAGGACTTGAAGCACTTACTGATGAAGATCCAAGAATGCAGTCTTCAGCAGCTCAGCATAAATAAAACAAAAGTTCTCACAATTGGACCAATAAGCAACATTATGATAAACAGAGAAAATATTGAGGCTGTGAAGGATTTCATTTTACTTGGATCCGCAATCAATGCCCATGGAAAGAGTAGTCAAGAAATCAAATGACATAATGTATTTGGCAAATCTGCCTCCGAAGACCTCTTTAAAGTGTTCAAAAGCAAAGACGCCACTTTGAGGACTAAGGTCCGCCTGACCCAAACCATGGTGTTTTCAATCTCCTCATATGCATGTGAAAGCTGAATAATGAAAAAGGAAGACCAAAGAAGAACTCATGCATTTGAATTATGGTGTTAACAAAGAGTATTGAGTATTCTATGGACTGCTAGAAGAAGGAACAAATCCGTCTTGGAAAAAGTACAGCCACAATGCTCCTCAGAAGCAAGGATAGCAAGACTTCATCTTAAGTATTTGGACATGTTATTAGGAGGGACCAGTCCCTGGAGAAGGACATCATGCTTGGCAAAGTTAACTAAGGCTCAGCAAAAATGAGGAAGACCCTCAACAAGATGGATTGACACAGTGGCTGCAACAGTGGGCTCAAATACAGCAACAATTGTGTGGACAGCCCAGGACTGGGGCAGTGTTTTGGCCTGTCGTACATAGGGTCACTATGAGTCGGAGCCCACTTGACAGTACCAACAACAGCATGAATTCTATGGATGCGTGTGTATGTAGTACAAGTTCAAAAACATACGCGGGACAGGCATACAAGCTTCCTGGTAGTGTTACCAGAGAAAGAATGAAGGACTAGGATTAGGGTGGGAACAGACAGGGTTTTGCTTGTCCTCGTAATGTTTTATTCCTTTAAAAAAAGGTTTAAAGCAAATATAAGCAAAATGTTAAGATTAGGTAAATACTTGTTCACTATATTATTCTTTCAACTTTTCTGAAGTTTTGAAATATTTAATAAAAATAAAGAAAAAGAAAAGTATAGAACTTTATATCCTGATCCACTTTCATTAAAAAAAAAAAAAATATGTGACAGACCCAAAAGCCACGCCCCTAGGTATTTACTTAACTGAGTCGGAAACCTATGTTAATATAAAAACTTGCACATGAAAGTTTATAGCAGCTTTATTCATAGTTGCCAAAAATTGAGAGCAGCCATGATGTCCTTCAGTAGGTGAAAGGATGAACAAACTGTGGTATATCTGTGCAATGGCGTATGGAGCTATGAAGCTATGAAAAAGCATAGAGGAAACTTAAATTCATATTGCTAAGTGAAAGAAGCCAGTCTGAGGAAGCTATATATTGTGTGATTCCCACTATATGACATTCTGGAAAGAGCTAATCTACACAGACATTTAAAAGATCAGTGGTTGCAAGGATTCAGGGTGATGGGTTAGGGATGAAAAGGTGGAGCACAGGGCATTTTTAGGGCAATGAATTGTATGATACTGTAATGGAAGAGACATGACGTTACACCACTCCACGATGTGTATGACACAGAGTGAACCCTCATGTAGACTATGGACTTTCATTAATAATAGTGTATCAATGTTGGTTCGTCAATTGTAACAAACATACAACACAAATGCAAGATGTTAGTAATAGGGGAGGTAGTGTACAGAGGGGAGAGGGAACATATGTACTTTCTGTGCATTTTTATGTAAAACTACTCTAAAAAATAAAGTCTGTTAAAAATGTGACAGCAGGTATGTGTATGTATAGAGTAATATTTTCCATCTTCTCTCCTCCTATCTTCCTATCTCCTGTTTAGGGTCCTAGCTCTGATGCAAATCATCAGCTTAGGTTTGTCCCATCTCTTTCTCTCAGGAAGTTAAGATCATATACATGTGGGCAGCTCCTGTGAGCACCCTGTTTCTTTCCCCACCCATTACCCAAACACCACTGTCCTATAAGCGGGTTAGCCAGTTGCCGTCAAGTCCTCTCCAACTCGTGGTGACCCCGTGTGTGTCAGTATAGAATTGTGCTCCATAGGGTTTTCAATGGCTAATCTTTTTGGAAGTGGATGGCCAGGACTCTCTTCTGAGGCACCTTTGGGTGGTACCTTCCAGGAATCTCAGAATTCTTCCTTTGAAACAATGACTTATACCACCTTAGACTTACCCCCCCCCCGATAGCAGTGATGCCACATGTACGTGTAGACAATGTGGATCATATGGGCTGTTCAGTCCGAATTTTCTATCTTATGTGGATCTGCTCATAAGTTTTTATTTTATTTTTGCTGCAGTATATCTGCCTAACAAAAACAAACAAAAAGATCATGAGTGCGCAGCAAGTACAAATTTAAAAAACTTTACAAACATGAACACATCCTTTTGAAAAAAAAAGTCAAATTGAAAATGATTCTATCACAACCTCTCAAAACAAGACAATACTTTGTGTCTACCTCCAAACTTTTCTATTCTACCTCACTCAGTGTTGTCTCCAGCACTCCCTCCCTTCTAGCAGAAATGAAAAGCAAATGCATGTCATGTGACCTGAGGGGTATAGGCTCATTTTACTGAACGAACACTTCAGAGGTGATGGCCAACACCAGCTCCAAAAAGTGGTTTAAAAAAATCCTCTAGGCCTGCAGTGTCTACATCTACAGTCCAATGGATAAAACAGGTGAACCCATTGGTTGCAAGACTTGTTATTGTACAGGTGTTTTTATTGTACAGGTACTATTACTGTACCTGGAGAAAATGAAGGCCAAATCATGGTCTCCAACACTGAGCTACTGTGGAACAGATGAGCTCTGCCTGCAGCACTACAGCAATGAAAAAGTCAGGAGGAAATGGGGTTGGGGAAGGTAAATGACTTGAAATTTCTAACTCACCTATTGAAAATCCACATCGCTTATAATTTTTTTTTTTTGAGCGTGGAGTATAAATCCCTACACTCAGTACTTAGGACATGTCTAAGGACCTAAGGAAGGCTGGGAAAAGACATAACATGCATTCACCCAACCACCCTCAGCTGTCTTCCAAGATTAAATACTCAGCACTGGAAACTCCTACTTCTTTCTTTAAAAATTGTTAAAGCAAGCTTGTCAGCATGTCAACAGCAAAATAATATCCAAATCATATATTATTCCTTCCAAAGAGGGGGAAAGGCACTGCACTTTGCCCATTGAGAACAAGGACTAATCACAGAGCCAGCTCTGAGCCCATGGAGATTTCTCCGGAGAGCTCATCATTTTATCACGTCATAACTTCTTTCGACCTTGACATGCTCTCCTGAGCAGCTTTCCTTCCCTCCATAAGGATCACCATTCTGGAGAAAGGACTCTCTAGCAAATCCACCTAGGATAGATTTGGCCTGGTGGATAGAGAGATACAGACAGACTTGCCCTAACTGAGGATGGTGGCTTTGGCTCACATCAGCATCTAGACTAGCAATTGGTAATTTGTGTTGACTGCCTGCTTTGGAGGCATCACGGAGTGGTACAGATGGCTAATCTGCTCAGCTGCTAACTAAAAGGTTAGAGGTTTAAGTCCACCCAGAGGCATCTTGGAAGAAAGGCCTAGTGATCTACTTCCAAATAATCGGCCATTGAAAATCCTATGGAGCACAGTTATTCTCTGAGGCACTTGGTGTCACCCTGAGTCAGTCTTTGGTGGGTTCGATAATGAATGGTCACAATGATTTAGAATTTAAGCCTGGACAACAGGGAACAGTCTATTTGAATGAGCAAAGCACTGCACTTTGTTTTGCCTACCTTGGATACTTGGGTCAAGCAATACCGGATGCTCATAGCGTATCATCCCACCTCACACAGCTTGCCACCTTCTTCATTCCTCCACGTGCATCACTAGGACAGGTTTTGGAAGTGTGAGCGTGCATTCTTGCACGTGTTCCATGGACACTTACATGCACACATGGACACATTTAGAAGGAAGGTTGTCAAGTAGTTTGCTACTCTTGAGAAAGCGCTGACCTGCTTAGGTAGATCAGGATACATAACGATGACGAGGATGGAAAGCTTCAAGAGTTTTGACTCCCTGCCTTTCTCCCACATCTGGATTGTTCAGTGAAGGTTAACCCTGCCACTTCAATCATCTGTAAAACCAAATCTCTTCTCAGCTTTGCTCGCTTTAACTCAGTCCTGCCAGAGAGTTACACTATCACACATATTTCTAAGGAAACACATTCATTCATCTCCTCAGGCCATGTAAACACAAGGCATAGTGGTGGAGAAGATAGAGAAATGCCCAGTTACAAAAAATAAAAAGAAAAAACTTTTTTTTTTTTTTTTAAGTGCTGAGAAATCACAGAAGCTTATTGGCTGGTCTGGACTAAGGCCCCCAGAAAACAAGAACTGCTTTCAGGGGCTGAGGCCTCAGATTGAATGATGGAGAATGGACCTTATGGGCCACAGGGCCAAAGAACCCATAAACTCAATATGGGAAAAAGATTCTTCCCAGCTCTGAAACTTCATGGTCATGACTCAAGGTTTCCTCCATCTTTAAAGCCACAAAAAAAGTTAAATGTCGACTGAAGTGGCACTGAATTCACCTGGCCAGGGAATCGAATGTTCTTTCTCTCCTTTATTCCTCCCCAAGTTATACCGCACTTCTAAGCCTACGCTTCTGACAGAGCCAAGATGGACGACAAGGTGCTGTTAAAATATCGTGTTGACAATATATAAAAATGAAGAGATTGTCAGGAAAGTCTTCTGTGAAGGTTGTGGGGACAGTGGAGGGCAATTGTTTTCCGCAGTACAGTTGTCATTCCGTGTTAATAACTGCGCCTAACCTTTCCTGCCAATCAGTCTGCTGGGTTCCACATTGAGCGACCAGAATGATTTAGAACTTAAGATCTGACAACAGGGGACAGTCCATTTGAGTGAGAGAAGCATGGCATTTTGTTTTCTCTAAAGTCTTTGCCTGTCATGGAAGCTCAGTGGAAGGTGAAGGAGAAGAGTGAAAAATAACACAAGTGCCACTCAGAGTGTGTTATGCACTTGGTAATTAAAGGGTTTCATGCTTCGAACTGCAATTCAAGTACTTTTTAAGGATCAGTTAAGGTAACATTTATTTTTTTGTCCCTGGGATAAGTGACTAAAAGTAACTAAAAAACATTTGTGACTGTCCACCACTAGACCCAGCCTCCGAATACAGGCTCCCGACTCCATTAAAAGGGATCTCCCTACTCAGCCCCAACTTTTTCTTTCAGTTCAGCTCTTTGTTAGATGGTCCTGTTGACTAACTTCGCTTGAATAAGTTACTTCTAGTGTATGTATCAGAATCCACTCAATGGCAACTAACAAGAAGTACATACAGTTGCCTGAATAAGCAGAGACATAAAATTTTCATAAACATAGTCATCTAAAGCAGTTTTGGGATAAATACGAATTTTCTTCTATCTTCTTTGTTTCAAAATAAATTGTTAAAATGAAATTCATAAGGAAAAAATCTACTCATTCAAAATATTTGCTATTTGGATCATAAAACCAAAACAAACCTGTTGCTATCAAGTCAATTCCAAATCACAGAGACCCTTTAGGACAGCATAGAGCTGCCCCATAGAGTTTCCAAGGCTACATTTTTTTTTTAATTCTACTTTAGATGAAGGTTTACAGAACAAACTAGTTTCTCATCAAACAGTTAGTATACACATTGTTCTATGACATTGGTTAACAACCTCACAACATGTCAACACTCTCCCTTCTCAACCCTGGGTTCCCTATTGCCATCTTTCCTGTTCCCCTCTGCCTTCCAGTCCCTGCCCCAGGGCTGGTGCACCCCTTTAGTTTTGTTCTGTTCCATCAGCCTGTTCAGTCTTTGGCTGAAAGGCGAACCTCAGGAGTGACCTCATTACTGAGCTGAAAGGGTGCCCAGGGGCCATACTCTCAGGGTTTCTCCAGTCTCTGTCAGGCCAGCAAGTCTGGTCTTTCTTTTTGAGTTAGAATTTTCTACATTTTTCTCCAACTCTGTCCGGGACCCTCTACTGTGATCCCTATCAGAGCAGTCAATGGTGGTAGTCTGGCACCATCTAGGTTTACTGGACTCAGTCTGGTGGAGGCCATGGTAGATGCGGTCTATTAGTCCTTTGGACTAATCTTTCCCTTGTATCTTTAGTTTTTTTCATTCTTACTTGCTCTCAAAGGGGTGAGACCAGTGGAGTATCCTAGTGGCCACTTACAGCCTTTTAAGACCCCAGATACTGCTCAACAAAATAGAATGTAAAAACATTTTCTGTGTAAGCTATGACATGCCAATTGAGCTAGATGTTCCCTGAGACCATGGTCCCCACAACCCTCAGCCCAGCAATTTGGTCCCTCAGCAAGTTTGGTTCTGTCTATGGATCATCCCCAATTTTTTTATTTTTATTGTGCTTTAAGTGAAAGTTTACAAATCAAGTCAGTCTCTCATACAAAAATTTATATACATCTTGCTATATACCCCTAATTGCTTTCTCCCTAAGACAGCACACTTCTCCCCTCCACTCTCTCTTTTCGTGTCCATTCGGCCAGCTTCTGACCCCCTCTGCCTTCTCATCTTCACTCCAGACAGGATATGCCAACATAGTCTCATGTGTCTACTTGATCCAAGAAGCTCATTCTTCACCAGGATCATTTTCTATTCCCTTGTCCAGTCCAACCCCTGTCTGAAGAGTTGGCTTTGGGAATGGTTCCAGTCTTGGGTTAACAGAAGGTCTGGGGACCATGATCGCCAGGATCCTTCTAGTCTCAGTCAGACCATTAAGTCTGGTCTTTTTACATGAATTTGGGGTCTGCATCCACTGCTCTGCTGCTCCCTCAGGGGTTCTCTGTTGTATTCCCTGTCAGGGAAGTCATCAGTTATAGCCAGGCACCATCTAGTTCTTCTGGTCTCAGGCTGATGTGGTCTCTGGTTAATGTGGCCCTTTCTGTCTCTTGGGCTCATAATTACCTTGTGTCTTTGGCGTTCTTCATTCTTCTTTGCTCCAGGTGGGTCGAGACAGTTGATGCATCTTAGATGGTCACTTGCTAGCGTTTAAGACCCCAGATGCCACTCTCCAAAGTGGGACGCAGAATGTTTTCGTGATAGGTTTTATTATGCCAGTTGACTTAGATGTCCCCTAAAACCAGATTCCTAACCCACAGAAACTTTGAGATAATAAATACGTGTTTTTTAAAGCCTCTAAGTTTTGTGGTGCTTTATCATGCAGCAATACATTGCTAACACAGCCTTTGAGGGAGCACGGTATTTCGTCTTCTTAAGAGACTTGGCCATTCTTATCACGGTTAGAAAAGAAGGTAAGTTGGGCTATGGGTTTTGAGCACTCTCAGGCTAATGACCCCTGTTCAAACCAACAGGAAATACATTGTGTCCTTCAGAGTCAGTCACTTAAATTTATATAGCAGCCAAGGGTTGTGAAAAGTGATATTGGTGTATGAGACCTTTCCATTGCCTTCCTGCAGCTTATTGCAATTTAGAAGAAACTTGTTCAACAAAAAAGAAAAGTAAAAATCAAGTGGCCCTGATGGAGAGAGAGGGTTTTTTTGTTTGTTTGTTTTGAGATATAGTAGGTCTTACTGGTGTCCCTTAACTGCACATTTTTATTTAGTTTTAACCAAGTGGCAGTTAAACACCATTTTAATTAAGTTAAAACTGGAAAAAGAAGAGCATTTAGTTTGGGTTTCTTGTTCTAAGTTCCCTTCTTAATTGCCTTTTCACTCAAGCTGAAGACTGATGGTGGCAGCCACAGCCCTGTTGAAAAACAATTCATTGTATCAGACACTGGGCCTCATAACAGAGCACCTTAATAAGACCAAGTTCTGTACTTCCTGACTCCCCAAGATGGATTATGTTCATAGTCCATTATTTGAACGAGGGTATCTGACTTATGGCAAATCTATCTGAAACAGCATTGTAGAACTGTATTTTATCTTTAAGAAATGCATTTTATAAAAGTAAGATATTTACTTCTGTTGCAGGAAGGAATTTAAGCAGAAAAATTTCTCTGTAATGTTTGTTGAATCATACGAGAATGATGAGGTGGAACAGGGTGATACATCAACCCACTAACTTGAAAAACTCGGTTGTATTTTCATTTCGGGAAGAAAGGCTGAGCTAAGGGTGCCCAATGGTATTGCATGAAATACTTTTCTTCTTTTTCCAAGTCATGCATATCTCCCAAGAATTCACAGGGGTAGCATCTCTGTTCTCTATTACTTAAATTTGCACAAGCATGCAATCAATTCTTCTTTCCTCTCCTTCCTCTTTAGTGTTTGTGAAAGGGTTTGAAATTTACAGTCTTTGAGGATGCAGTCTTTGTTTGGAATCATAGAATAACAGACTGTAAGAACCAGAAGGGGCCTCTGAGATTATCTGGTCCAACCCTCTCATTTTACAAGGGAGGGCACCAAGGCCATTTATTGAAAGATTCTGTCTGTAAAGGATGCTTTTAACGATACCTAGAGCCCCAATCCAAAAGGGGCTAGAACAGGATTCACAAAGAGCAGGGAAATCATGCACGTAGGTTAGGAATTTGAACTTCATCTTATCTTATTTTTTCTTCTTATTTGAAGGTAGGACAAGAGTAGGGGTCAATGGTTTCAGGGAACATCTAGGTCAATTGGCATAATAAAATCTATTAAGAAAACGTTCTGCATCCCACTTTGGTGAGTGGCATTGAGGGTCTTAAATGCTAGCAAGCAATCATCTAAGATGTATCAACTGGTCTCAACCCACCCGGAGCAAAGAAGAATGAAGAACACCAAAGACACAAGGTAATTATGAGCCCAAGAGACAGAAAAGGCCACATAAACCAGAGACTACATCATTTTGAGACCAAAAGAACTAGATGGTGCCTGGCTATAACTGATGACTTCCCTGACAGGGAACACAACAGAGACTCCCGGATGCAGCAGGTGAGCAGTGGAACACAGACCTCAAATTCTCGTAAAAAGACCAGACTTAATGGTCTAAGACTAGAAGGACACTGGAGGTCATGGTCCCCAGACCTTCTGTTAGCCCAAGACTGGAACCATTCCCAAAGCCAACTCTTCAGATAGGGATTGGACTGGACTATAAGATAGAAAATGATACTGGTGAGGAGTGAGCTTCTTGGCTCAAGTAGACACATGAGACTATGTGGACAGCTTTTGTCTGGAGGGGAGATGAGAAGGCACAGGGTACAGAAACCTGCTGAATGGACACGGGGAATACAGGGTGGAGAGAATGAGTGTGAGATCTCATTGGGGGAGAGCAACTAGGAGCATATAGCAAGGTGTATATAAATTTTTGTATGAGAGACTAACTTGATCTGTAAACTTTCACTTAAAGTACAGTTAAAAAAGAAAAAAAAGGGAATAGGAGTCAAAGATGTACAGACTATGGTTTCAGGCCTTTGGATTCATAGCCTGGCTCGCTCCCTCCCTAGCTCTGACCTTGAACAAGGCACTTAATTTCTCAATTTCCTCATGTGTAAACAGAAAAACAAGAGGACCAACCTGTAGGGTCGTGATAAAGATGGCTTCAAATACTGCATGCAAAACTCTTAGCACAGGGCCTAACTCTTAGCAAGCTATCATGAAAAGTTTGTGATCATTACTATATTAGCTGCTACTTTGTTGTTGTTGTTAGGTGCCATCTAATTTGTTCCAACTCATAGTGACCCTATGTACAACAGAACAAAACACTGCCCAGTCCTGTGCCATCCTCACAATCGTTGCTATGTTTAAGCCCATTGTTGCAGCCGCTGGGCCAATCCATTTCATTGAAGAACTTCCTCTTTTTCACTGATCCTCTACTTTTTCCAAGCACAATGTGCTTCTCCAGGGATTGGTCCTTCCTTTTAACATGTGCAAAGTACGTGAGACAAAGTCTCGTCATTTTTGCTTCTAAGAAGCATTCTGGCTGTACTTCTAAGACAAATTTGTTCCTTCTTCTGAAAGTTCATGGTATATTCAATATTCTTTGCCAACACTGTAATTCAAAGGCATCCATTCTTATTCTATCTTCCTTATTCATTGTCCAGCTCTCACATGCATATGAGGTGATTGAAAAACACATGGTTTGAGTCAGGTGCACCTTAGTCCTCAAAGTGACATCTTTGGTTTCTAACACTTGAAAGAGGTCTTTTGCAGCAGATTTGCTTAATACAGTATGTCATTTGATCTCTTCATTGCTGTTTCCATGGACGCTGATTGTGGATCCAAGTAAAATGAAATCCTTGACAACTAGAATATTTTCTCCATTTATCATGATGATGCTCATTGGTCCAGTTGTGAGGATTTCTGTTTTCTTTATGTTGAGGTATAATCCATACTGAAGGCTGTGATCTTTGATCTTCATCAGTAAGTGCTTAAAGTCCTCTTCACTATCAGCAAGCAAGGTTGTGTCATCTGCATATCACAGATTGTTAATGAGTCTTCCTCCAATCCTGATGCCACATTCTTCTTTACATAGTCCAGCTTCTCAGATTATTTGCTCAGTATACAGATTGATAAGCATGGTGAAAGGATACAACCCTGATGCACACCTTTTCTGATTTTAAACCATGTAGTATCCCTTTGTTCTGTTTGGATGACTGCCTCTTCATTTATGCGCAGGTTCTGCATGATCACAATTAAGTGTTCTGGAATTCCCATTCTTCTCAATGTTATCCATAATTTGTTATGATCCACACAGTTGAATGCCTTTGCATAAAAATTTTTTTTTGCATAGTCAATAAAAAACAGGTAAACATCTTTCTGGTATTTTCTGCTTTCAGCTAAGATCCATCAGACATCAATGATATCCCTCATTCCATGTCCTTTTCTGAATCTGGCTTGAGTTTCTGGCAGTTTCCTGTGAATATACTGCTGCAACCATTTTTTAATTACCTTCAACAAGTGTGTGATATTAATGATATTGTTCTATAATTTCCACATTCCATTGGCTCACGTTTCTTTGGAAAGGCACAAATACGGATCTCTTTTAGTCAGTTGGCCAGGTAGCTGTCTTCCAAATTTCTTGGCATAGAGGAGTGAGCACTTCTGGTGTTGCATTCATTTGTTGAAACATCTCAGTTAGTATTCTGTCAATTCCTGGAGCCTTGTTTTTTACCAATGCTTTCAGTGCAGCTTGAGTGTCTTCCTTCTGTACCATGGGTTCTTGATCATATGCTGCCTCCTGAAATAGTTGAACGTCGACCAATTCTTTTTGGTACAATGACAGTGTATTCTTTCCATCTTCTTTTGATTCTTCCTGTGTCATTTAATATTTTTCCCATAGAATCTTTAAAAAACACATATTTATTATCTCAAAGTTTCTGTGGGTTAGGAATCTGAGAATGATTATTTGGGTCATGTACTTGAAGGCCTCTCACAGGCTGCAATCCAAGTCCAACTGAAGTAGGATCTGCTTTCGAGCTCACTCAGCAGTTGCTACTGTCCTTCAGTGCATTAAGGCTGTTTGCTTGAGTTCCTGGCTGGCTATTGCCTGGAGGACACCTCAGTCCTTTCCCAGGAAGCGTCTCCAACTTGGTAGTTTATGGCATCAAAGCCAGCAAGACAGACTGTCACACTTTTATAACCTAATCATAGAATTGATATTACATGACCTATGCTATATTCTTTCAGTTAGAATTAAGTCACTCAGTCAGTCCACACTCAAAGGAAGGGGATTACACAAAGGCATGAATATCAGGAGGTGGGGACCATTGAGAGTCATCGTAGAAATCATTTACCATAAGTTAAATGGTTCTCCCAGACTTGATTAAAAACCCAGAGTCTAATCAATTAGCCTCTTTCTCAATTTTGACAGCAAAAGTACCATTCTAGGAAGAATACAATCATCAGTTATAGGTTCCCCCTACTTTCACTACTACCTATACCTGTGAAGTCATCATAACTACTATTAAAAAAAAAAGTGAAACTTTTCCTTTATAGCAGCTAAAATTAGGCTGTTGTGGTATTTTTTCTTCTTGTCTACATGCTTGTGATGCATCAATGAACCAAAAATTCCTGCTGTCACAGAGCTTACATTCAAGTGGGATATAAAACACCAAATGAAGCCTGTTGCCATCCAGTCGATTCTGACTCATGGTGACCTCAGGATTTACAATAGTAACTCTTACAGTTTATTTGCTGTTGATACCGATCTGATACAAGTGTATAAAACCATTCCAGATCTACCACTAAATCCCTGTGGGAGCTTGGGCAAGTCCTTTGCCCACTTTGGGCCCAAATTTTTCTTCTCTGAAAAGACAAGAAGTTTACATCAGATGGTGGCTAAGATCGCTGCAGTTTTGCCATTACATGGTTTTATTTTGGGTCCATCTGAAGTAGTAATAAAGCCTGACTTCTAGGCAGAGCCAAGATGGCAGAATAGGCAGATGCATCCACCGAGCCCTCTTTACAACAAAGACCTGAAAAAACAAGTGAAACAAGTATATTTGTGACAAGCTGGGAGCCCCAAGCATCAAAGGCAAGCTTAGACAACAAACTGAGGGGCAGGGGGCAGGCCGTTTAGAAGCGGAGATGAGTTATGGTACCTGAATCGCGGGGAGCCCTCAGGCACCATTCCTGAAGCGGTGGCAGTGACAAGCTGCTACTAGCATTTCGATACAGTTTCCTCAGGGAGAAGCAGCCAGCCACACAACCTACTCTCGGCAAAAGCTAATTACTTGTATATATTTTACTGCACTCCCCACCCCACCCCCAAGCCAGCTTCAGTGGCTGAATCCCTGGGCCTGAGATAGACCTTGGTGAGCACATAGAGCCATCCTCCCGGCCTTGGGGAAGGAAAAAATTTGCAACTGGGGGGAAAAGATAATTTGCTAGCTCCACTAACTGGGGGAGCTCAGGACAGAAGTGGCTCCGGTCCAGGCATAAACCATCCATTGGTCTTGAGCACCCTTCCCTTCTGCATGGACCTGTGTGGGCCTATTTTGGGAGAATAGGCCCTTGCTGGCAAACTCCAACCATTTCAGCGGTGTGGTGGAGAGGTGGGTGTTTGACTTTTGACATTGCTTTGCCTATTAAACAAGGTCCTCACCTACCCACATCAGGGACTTAAGGACTGGTAGCTCCACTCAGGTCACTCAGCCACCCACGACAGGGGTCCAAAGATAACTGGCACCTCCCAGTCCTTATAACCAAAAACTCTGGGTGCCCATGGTCCCTCTGCAGAACCCACCCACCAGCACACTTTAGGCAACAGAGACGCATTTTCCTCAGAGACACTTTGGGGCTGGTTCTCAGCTCCCCACCTTGTTCAGAGTGTGACCCCCTGCTGCAATCAGATACCGGTATATACGCCAATCACCCCTGCCCCCTAAGACTCTAGGACAGAGCCTGTACCACACACTTGATATCAGCTACCTGGAAACCTGAGCTGAATTCATACAAGAAAACTGAATGGACTCCTAGACTGATATACCTGATAACAGCTCTAGCCAGCTGGGGACAGGACACCAGAGCTCTAAAGGTGAAAATAATCAAGCTAGCTCACTCAAGCAACCCATAGGGGTATACCAAAACAAAACAAAGCAAGCAGCTACAACACAGTAAGTGAGCATAAACTAATACAATAACTTATAAATGGCTCGGAGACAACAGTTAATATCAAGTCACATAAAGAAACAGACCATGATCACCTCAACAGGCTCTCAAAACAAAGAATCCAGGAATCTTCTAGATGAAAGTGCATTCCTGGAATTACCAGATGCAGAATATAAAAGTTTAATATACAGAGCCCTTCAAGACATCAGGAAGGAAAGGAGGCAATATGCAGAACAAGCCAAGGAATGCACAGATAAAGCAATTGAAGAAATTAGAAAGATTACTCAGGAACATAATGAAAAGTTTAATAAGCTGGAAAAATCCATAGACAGACAGAAATCAGAAATCCAGAAGATTAACAATAAAATTACGGAATTAGATAACTCAATAGAAAGTCAGAGGAGCAGAATTGAGCAAGTAGAAGTGAGAATTTTTGAACTTGAAGATAAATCACTTGGCACTAATATATTTGAAGAAAAATCAGATAGAAGAATTTTAAAAAATGAAGAAACCTTAAGAATCATGTGGGACTCTATCAAGAGAAATAACCTACGAGTGATTGGAGTACCAGAACAGGGCAGGATAACAGAAAATACAGAGCAAATTGTTGAAGATTTGTTGGCAGAAAACTTCTCTGGTATTGTGAAAGATGAGAAGATATCTATCCAAGATGCTCATCGAACTCCACATAAGGTAGATCTTAAAAGAAAGTCACCAAGACATATTATAATCAAGCTTGCCAAAACCAAAGATAAAGAGAGAATTATAAGAGCAGCGAGGGATAAACGAAAAGTCACCTACAAAGGAAAGCCAATAAGAATAAGCTTGGACTACTCGGCAGAAACCATGAGGGCAAGAAGGCAATGGGATAACATATTTATAAAACTGAAGGAAAAAAATTGCCTGCCAAGAATCATATATCCATCAAAACTGTCTCTTAAATATGAAGGTGAAATTCAAGACATTTCCATATAAACACAAGTTGAGGGAATTCATAAAAACCAAACCCAAACTACAAGAAATACTAAAGGGAGTTCCTTGGTTAGAAAATCAATAATATTAGGTATCAACCCAAGACTAGTACACTGGGCAGAGCAACCAGAAGTCAATCCAGACAGGGAAATCCAAAAAAATAAAGAAAGATTAAAAAAAAAAAAAAAGCCCAACACAGGATAACAGCTATGTTATTATATAAAAGAAGACAACATTAAGATAATAAAGAGGAACTAAGAAATATAATCATACACCCTCCATATGGAGAGGAAGATACAGTGATACAAAGACATAAAAGTTAGTTTTATATTTAGAAAAACAGGGGTAAATAACAAGGTAACCACAAAGGAGACAAACTATCCTACTCATCAAAATAAAATACAAGGGAAAAATACAGACGCAGCAGGAACAAAATCAACAACAACAAATATGAGGAAAGGACAATATATAAAGAAAATCTATTCAGCACATAAAATCAAGTGGGAAAAAGAAACTGTCAACACACACAAAAAGGCATCAAAATGATAGCACTAAATTCACACCTGTCCATAATCACCCTGAATGTAAATGGACTAAATGCAACAATAAAGAGAAAGAGAGTGGCAGAATGGATTAAAAAACAAGATCTGTCTATATGCTGTCTACAAGAGACACACCTTGGACTTAGAGACACAAACAACTAAAATTCAAAGGATGGAAAAAATATATCAACCAAACAACGTTCAAAAAAGGGCAGGAGTGGCAATATCAATTTCTGACAAAATAGACTTTAATGTTAAATCCATCAGAAAGAATAAGGAAGGATACTATATAATGATTAAAGGCACAATACACTAAGAAGATATAACCATATTAAATATTTATGCACCCAATGACAGGGCCGTAAGATACATAAAATAAACCCTATCAGCATTGAAAAGTGAGATGGACAGCTCCACAATAATAGTAGGAGACTTCAACACACTGCTTTCGGTGAAGGACAGGACATCCACAAAGAAGATCAATAAAGACACAGAAGATCTAAATGCCACAATCAACCAACTCGACCTCGTAGACATATACAGAACACTCCACCCAACAGCAACCAACTATACTTTCTTTTCTAATGCACATGGAACTTTCTCTAGAATGGCCCACATATAAGGTTATAAAGCAAGCCTTGGGAGAATCCAAAACATTGAAATATTACAAAGCATCTTCTCTGACCATAAGGCCAAAAAAGTGACAATCAATAACAGGAAAAGCAGGGAAAAGAAATCAAACACTTGGAAACTGAACAATACCCTGCTCAAAAAAGACTGGATTAGAGAAGACATTAAGGATGGAATAAAGAAATTCATAGAATCCAATGAGAATGAAAACACTTCCTATCAGAACCTTTGGGACACAGCAAAAGCGGTGCTTAGAGGCCAATTTATATCAATAAATGCACACGTCCAAAAAGAAGAAAGGGTCAAAATCAAAGAATTATCCCTACAACTTGAACAAAGAGAGAGCAACAAAAGAAATCCACAACACCAGAAGAAAACAAATAATAAAAATTAGAGCTGAACTAAATGAAATAGAAAACAGTAAAACAATTGAAAGAATTAACAAGACCAAAAGCTGGTTTTTTGAAAAACTCAACAAAATTGATAAACCACTGGCCAAACTGACCAAAGAAAAACAGGAGAGGAAGCAAATAACCCGAATAAGAAATGAGATGGCCGATATTACAACAGACCCAACTGAAATTAAAAGAATCATATCAGATTACTAAGAAAAACTGTACTCAAACAAATTTGAAAACCTAGAAGAAATGGATGAATTCCTAGAAACACACTACCTACCTGAACTAACACAAACAGAGGTAGAACAACTAAATAGACTCATAACAAAAGAAGAGATTGAAAAGGTAATCAAAAAACTCCCAACAAAAAAAACCCTCTGGTCAGGATGGCTTCACTGCAGAGTTCTACCAAACATTCAGAGAAGAGTTACCACCACTACTACTAAAGGTATTTCAGAGCATAGAAAAGGATGGAATACTACCAAACTCATTCTATGAAGCCATCACATCCCTGATACCAAAACCAGGTAAAGACAGCACAGGAAAAGAAAATTATAGACCTATATCCCTCATGAATGTAGATGCAAAAATCCTCAACAAAATTCTAGCCAATAGAATTCAACAATATATCAAAAAAATAATTCACCATGACCAAGTGGGATTCATACCAGGTATGCAGGGATGGTTCAACATTGGAAAAACAATTAATGTAATCCACCACATAAATAAAACAAAAGACAAGAATCACATGATTTTATCAATTGATGCAGAAAAGGCATTTGACAAAGTTCAACACTCATTCATGATAAAAAAAAAAACTCTCAGAAAAATAGGAATAGAAGGAAAGTTCCTCAACGTAATAAAAGGCATTTATACAAAGCCAACAGCCAACATCACCCTAAATGGAAAGAGCCTGAAAACATTCCCATTGAGAACGGGAACCAGACAAGGATGCCCTTTATCACTGCTCTTTTTCAACATCGTGGTGGAAGTCCTAGCCAGAGCAATTAGGCTAGATAAACAAATAAAGGTCATCCACATTGGCAAGGAAGAAGTAAAAGTATCTCTATTTGCAGATGACATGATCTTATATACAGAAAACCCTAAGAATCCTCAAGAAAACTACTGAAACTAATAGAAGAGTTCAGCAGAGTATCGGGACACAAGAGAAACATACAAAATCAGTTGGATTCCTCTACACCAACAAAAAGAACATCGAAGGGGAAATTACCAAATCAATGCCATTTACAGCAGCCCCCAAGAAGATAAAATACTTCGGAATAAATCTTACCAAAGATGTAAAAGACTTCTACAGAGAAAACTACAGTACACTTCTGCAAGAAACTGAAAGAGACTTACATAATTGGAAGAACATAACTTGCTCGTGGATAGGAAGATTTAACATTATAAAAATGTCTATTCTACCAAAAGTGATCTATGCATTTAATGCAATTCCGACCCAAATCCCAAGGACATTCTTTAATGAGATGGAGAAACAAATCACCAATTTCATGTGGAAGGGAAAGAAAAAAGGCCCCCGATAAACAAGGCATTACTGAAAAAGAAGAACAAAGTGGGAGGCCTTACTTTTTCTGATTTTAGAACCTATTATACCGCCACAGTAGTCAAAACAGCCTGGTACTGGCACAACAACAGACACATGGACCAATGGAACAGAATTGAGAATCCAGACATAAATCCATCCACATATGAGCAGTTGATACTTGACAAAGGCCCCAAAACAGTTAAATGGGGAAAAGACAGTTTTTTTAACAAATGGTGCTGGCATAGCTGGATAACCATCTGCAAAAAAATGAAACAAGACCCATACCTCACTCCATGCACAAAAGCTAACTCAAAATGGATCAAAGACCTAAATGTAAAATCTAAAACGAAAAAGATCATGGAAGAAAAAAAGGGACAACGTTAGGAGCCCTAATACATGGCATAAACAGTATACAATACATTATAAAGAATGTAGTAGAAAAACTGGATAACTGGGAGCTCCTAAAAATCAAACACCTATGCTCATCCAAAGACTTCACCAAAAGAGTAAAAAGATTACCTACAGAATGGGAAAAAGGTCTTAGCTATGACATTTCTGATCAGCACCTGATCTCTAAAATCTACATGATACTACAAAGACTCAACTGCAAAAAGACAAATAACCCAATTAAAAAATGGGCAAAAGATATGAATAGACACTTCACTAAAGAAGACATTCAGGTAGCTAACAGATATATGAGGAAATGTTCACGATCATTAGCCATTAGAGAAATGCAGATCAAAACTACAATGAGATTTCATCTCACTCCAACAAGGCTGGCATTAATCCAAAAAACACAAAATAATAAATGTTGGAGAGGCCGTGGAGAGACTGGAGCGCTTCTACACTGCTGGTGGGAATGTAAAACGGTACAACCACTTTGGAAATTGCTTTGGCGCTTCCTTAAAAAGATGGAAATAGAACTACCATACGATCCAGGAATCCCACTCCTTGGAATATATCCTAGAGAAATAAGAGCCTTTACATGAACAGATATATGCACACCCATGTTTACTGCAGCACTGTTTACAATAGCAAAAAGATGGAAGCAACCAAGGTGCCCATCAACGGATGAATGGATAAATAAATTATGGTATATTCATGCAATGGAATACTATGCATCGATAGAGAACAGTGAGGAATCTGTGAAACATTTCATAACATGGAGGAAACTGGAAGGCATTATGCTGAGTGAAATAGTCAGTTGCAAAAGGACAAATATTGTATAAGACCACTATTATAAGAACTTGAGAAATAGTTTAAACTGAGAAGAAAACATCAAAGAGGAAAGTACCAAATCAATGCCATTTACAGCAGCCCCCAAGAAGATAAAATACTTAGGAATAAATCTTACCCGAGATGTAAAAGACTTATACAAAGAAAACTACAAGACACTACTGCAAGAAACTGAAAGAGACTTACATAATTGGAAGAACATAACTTGCTCGTGGATAGGAAGATTTAACATTACAAAAATGTCTATTCTACCAAAAGCAATCTATACATTTAATGCAATTCTGACCCAAATCCCAAGGACATTCTTTAATGAGATGTTATGAGAGGTGGGAGGGAGGCAGGCTGGGAGAGGGGCATTCGCTAATTAGACAGTAGATAAGAACTACTTTAGGTGAAGGGAAAGACAGCACACAATACAGGGGAGGTCAGCACAATTGGACTAAACCAAAAGCAAAGAAGTTTCCTGAATAAACTGAATGCTTCGAAGGCCAGGGTAGCAGGGGCAGGGGTCTGGGGACCATGGTTTCAGGGGACAGCTAAGTCAATTGGCATAATAAAATCTATTAAGAAAACATTCCACACCCCACTTTGAAGAGTGGTGTCTGGGGTCTTAAACACTAGCAAGCAGCCATCTAAGATGCATCAATTGGTCTCAACCCACCTGGAGCAAAGGAGAATGAAGAACACCAAGGACACAAGGCGATTACAAGCCCACGAGACAGAAAGGGCCACATGAACCAGTGACTACATCATCCTGATACCAGAAGAACTAGATGATGCCCGGCTACAACTGATGACTGCCCTGACAGGGAACACAACAGAGAACCCCTGAGGGAGCAGGAGAGCAGTGGTATGCAGACCCCAAATTCCCATAACACCAGATTTCATGGTCTGACTGAGACTAGAAGGACCCCAGTGGTCATGGCCCCCAGACCTTCTGTTGGCCCAGGACAGGAACCATTCCCAAAGCCAACTCTTCAGACATGAATTGGACTGGACAATGAGTTGGACAGGGATGCAGGTGAGGAGTGAGCTTCTTTGATCAGGTGGACACTTGAGACTATGTTGGTATCTCCTGCCTGGAGGGGAGTTGAGAGGGTGTAGGGGGTTAGAAGCTGGCGAAATGGACACAAAAAGAGAGAGTGGAGGGAGGGAGTGGGCTGTCTCATTAGGCGGAGAGTAATTGGGAGTGTGTAGCAAGGTGTATATGGGTTTTTGTGTGAGACTGACTTGATTTGTAAACTTTCACTTAAAGCACAATAAAAATTATTAAAAAAACAAAAAACAAACCTGACTTCTATAGCTGGAAGATGATGATTTCTTACAGTTCATGTAGCTGATGATATTCTAGTCTCTGTTACAGTTCTATGTTCCAAGCAACAGAAAACTAACTCTGACTGGCTCAAGCTCAAATAATGGTTTGAGGAAAAAAAAAAAAAAAATTGAGGAAGGAGGGATTTATTGGAAGAATACTGGGGGCTCCCAAACTCAAAGGAAGAGCTGAACAACTAGGCCATTGTAAGATAGGAACCAAGGCCCCTCCAGGGTTTGAAGCAGTGGATTCATCTCTCTGGGGCCTGTCATATTGATAGCACAACTTCAAATATGTTATGTTTCTGGGTGTTTCCTCTTCTCCTCTGATTAAACCAAGATTTAAATTCATGGGAAAGAGATTCGGATTGGCTTCACCTGGATCATCAACCTACCCTAGTAGTCAAGGGGAAAGACTCTTATGATTGCCAGCCCCACCAGAACCACCTTGGTGGGGCAGAGCATTTCACTAAAGAGGGTGATACTGAGTAGATTAAGACAATTTATATCACTAGTTTCAGCCAAATGGATGCCTAGGACAATGGACACTTGAGATAGTTAATTAAGGAATAAGTTATCTATTCACCCAGATTTTCTAGGCTTTATTTATAAAGGATCAAGTCAGGTCACAGAAAAATACCATGATTAGCCAAATCAGCTTTTTTCTAACTAGGAAGGTCTTCATTAGTCAGTAGTACTCAATACTACACATTTATATGAGTCCCTGGGTGGCGCACACAACTTGCATTCAACTGCTAACTGAATGGTTGGCAGTTTGATCCTAGCCAGCAGCACTGTGGAAGAAAAGCTTGGGTATCTCCTTCCATAAAGATTATACCCAAGAAAACCCTACTGGGACTCACTTCTACTCTATAACACATGTGGTCGCCGTGAGTCAGAATCCACCAGATGGCAACAGGTTTGTTTGTTTGTTTTTTTAATATCCCACTAGAATATAAGCTCTGTGATGGCAGGAATCTTTGTTTCGTTGATTTGTCAGAAGCGTGTAGGCCAGGATCTGACATGTAGTTGGCCCTCAAAAAATACTGGTTGAAAAAATACTTTGCTGGCACAAATGTACATTGACAGAAGTGGACCGTTATCTCACACAGAGGTTAGATTCTGAAGTCAATTTGTAGGGGAAAACTATGTGTCAGAAAAATGACCACGCAATAAGTATCAAGTGGCAAATCGTAGGCCACACTATACTTTGATATATAAGACCATTTTTCTACATAATAACTCCAACAAGATTCTTTCTTCCGCAGCTTCTTTGGTTGAGTATCATAAAAAGTAGTTCCTTTGCATTCGGTGACCACAATGTATAAAAATGTGTATCATTAAACAATTTATACCCCAGGAACTGAGGACTGAGCATGGACTGATTCATCTGCCCCATCTTGTACTTCCTACAGGACAGGTACTCATGCCAGTGAGGGCAACTCCAGGGAGCAGCCTTTTTGGAAAGTATCAAGGTCCCTAAAAATGTTAATGGTGTTCACTCAGTATGGCTGCACTTTGGAAGTTATCATAGGAATATAACTAGAGCTATACAGGGATGTATATTGTGGTGCTATTTTTCAATAGCAAAATTCAAAGCAATAAAAATGCCAAATATTTGAAGAAAGGTTAAGTAAGCACTTTATGCATATGTAATTAACTGTTTTGTAGCATTTTAAATCTTGTGGTAAAATGTTACCACCCCCATTGTACCAGTTGGGAAGCTAAGGTCAAAAAAAAAAAAAAAAAGGTCAGGGAGGTTTTATTCCTTGAACAGTGTTAAAGTGTCATATAGCCACAGGCTAGGAAGTTAACCTTCATCACTTAGCTCAACTCTAGTTTAACGTGTCTTCTCCATACTGGTGGCATAGTGGTTGAATGCTATGGCTGTTAACCAAGAGGTTGGCAGTTTGAATCCGCCAGGCGCTCCTCGGAAACTCTATGGGGCAGTTCTACTCTGTTCTATAGGGTCACTGTGAGTCGGAATTGACTTGATGGCAGTGGATTTTTAGTGGTTCTCCATACTATTCCGAGCTCCATACTATTCAGCATGATTGCTACCTACAGTCGATGGTGTGATAGCAGAACAATGGCCCTCCAGAGATTGAGGGTGTCAAGGATTTCATTTCATTTTACTTGGATCCGCAATCAACACCCATTGAAGCAGCAGTCAAGAAATCAAAAGACACATTGCATTGGGCAAACCAAATGCAAGAGGTCTCTTTAAAGAGTTAAAAAGCAAAGATGTCACCTTGTGGACTTATGGTGCACCTGACCCTAGCCATGGTGTTTTCAATCACTTCAGATGCATGCGAAAGCTGGACAATGAATAAGGAAGACCAAAGAAGAATTGACACTTTTTTGATTGTGGTGTTGGAGAAGATTGAATATACCATGTAGTGCCAAAAGAATGAACAAATCTGTCTTAGAAGAAGTACAATCAGAATGCTCCTTAGAAGCAAGGATGAGAACACTATGTCTCACATACTTTGGACATGTTATCAGGAGGGATCAGTCCCCTGGGGAAGGACTTCATGCTTGGTAAAGTACAGGGTGAAGGAAAAAGAGGAAGACCCTCAACAAGATGGACTGACAGAGTGGTTGCAACAATGGGCTCAAGCATAGGAATGATTGTGAGGATGGCTCAGGACTGGGCAGTGTTTCATTCTGTTGTACATAGGGTCGCTATGAGTCCGAACTGACTTGACAGCACCTAACAACAACAACAACAAAGACGTCCACAACCTGGAAATATGTCAGGTTGCATGGCAAAAGGGAATTATGCTTGCAGATGGAATTAAAGCTGTGAATCTGCTCTCCTTAAAATACGGAGATTTTGCTGGATTATCTGGTTGAGCCCAATGTAGTCACAGGAGTCCTTAAAAGTGGAAGAGGGGACAGAAAAGATGCGACTGTGACAAAAATGATCAGAGGGATGCAATGTTATTGGCTTTGAAGATGGAGGAAGGGGTCCCTAAGCCATGTAAATGGCCTCTAGAATCTAGAAAAGGCAAGGAAACATTGTCTTCTAGAGCCTCCAGAACGGAATACATTTCTACTGACAATTTTATTTCAGCCCAGTGAGACCCATGTCGAACTTCTAACCTACAGACCGTAAGGTATTAAGATATTGTTTAAGCTACTAAGATTGTGGTAATTGGTTACAGCACCATAGAAAGCTAATCCGAATGGGTAGGTCATGCTTTTCAAAACCATGTCCAGAACTGGTAGGACTTTCCATTGTGGAGGGGTGGACTGAATATTTATTGACCAGAATAAAACTAAAGGATAGATTTTGAAATATTTTTTCTTATGTTTCTCCTCATATCTTAAGGCAAAAACCACATTTCAATCCAGTGAAATTATACAGCAGATTTTAGCACATTATCTTACAGTTCTATGCTCCTTTGTGGGTGTTTCCATTTGGGTTACCTCCCAAATTTGGTGACATGTAGTACCTTGAATTTTTTTGGTTTCTTAAACATTCTTAGATACAGACAGGGATTTTAAGCAAAGCTCTTTGAATGAATGAATAGAACATAATAATTGATGAAGTTGGCAAGATACCCAAATGCTTATTCATAACCTATAGCCTGGGCAGTCTCAGCAGAATCTTAATAAAGTGTGTTTACTTCTTATAGAGTGTACCAGCCTTGAGTTGTTAGAGAGGAAATAAAAGAGTCATCCAGTTATACGGTTCCATATTAATCATCAGATTTCATACTTGATCATAGTTACTTTATTTATTACCGTTTTATGCATAAAGTGCAATATTAAAAAGCTTGTAGCACTCACATACATTCAGGAGCTGATAACCTAGGAAAAGTAGACTTGGTTTCTCTGTGTGTCCTTTATTTACTCACATTAACTGAAAGATGCGTTTCTAATTATGTCAGGACATCTCCCACCAATGTGACTGTTGTCAAAAGACCACAAATTAAGTGGCAAGAACCGAAGGCAACTTGGAGCTTTTCGAGAGCAATCTCAGAGCTTGGAGAATTCATAAACCAAGTAAACCTTCTGACATAACTATAAAATGTGGTATAAACCCTAGAAAAAAATGGCCATCTTGAAAGGGTAACAGCACTTTTATGAGAATTCCAACCGCACCATGGCAACATCAACCCGTCAAAGCAAATGAAGGGTAGTAAAAGTAAAATTAAACATGATGAAGGGGACACCAGCTTGCTAACAGCTTTCCAAGCAGTAAAGCTTTCAAATGTTATCTCTTCATTGGTCTGTTCAATCACACATGCCTGCTACCAAGCTTTATCATATTATGTATCTTTCTCATCACTGCAGCCTGCCAAGGATTTGATAGACTTGCCTGTATATTCACAAAGGAGGGAGAGAGAGTGCTCCGCTTCTCCCTACTGCATGCACAGCCCTTTCCTGTGTGCCCTCTTTCTTGGGTAATTCCTCTCTCCCACTTTTATGGTGCCCTTTTTGTTCTAGTGTCTCTCTGACATCAACAAAGGTTGCAGTGCAGCTCTGTGCCGTGGGGACTAAAAATAGATCAACGCTCTATCCAACCCTCTATCCAACCTCAGTCATCCAAGAGACAGGATCCAATCGCCTCTGACTTTGTCCTCTCTTTGCTCTTAAAAGACATCACCCTTCTTTCCTCATGGTTCTTCTCCCTCCCAGCTAATCCCCCCTTCCCTACCCCTCATCCAGTCTCCAGCAGGGAAAACTGTGAGGCATTTTCCTGTGCTAAGGAATGGACTAGCTAATCCCCTGGTCTGAATAGACTGTCCCCTGTTGCAGGGACCTAGATATCTCAAGGTCACATTTATTCTCTGATGGAGTCAACCACCAGGGAGTCAGGACAAAATTCCATCCCTTTCAGAGTGATAAGCCACCTCACTCCCCAATTCTATTTCCCAGTTCTAAGCAAATAAGGTTCCCATTCATTGTGTGTGCAGGGTTTGCCCTGCCAAATTCCTCAGCCTTTAAAGTTCATATGAGTTATTCGACTGTATGGGAAGACAAAAGAAAAACAAATGATTAAAGGGTCGGCATATGCTTCTCATAGCCCACACAGTGACTGGGGGATTTAGGACAGAAACTGAAAAAGCTGGGATATCATGCTGTGGTGCTTAGAAATAGGCAAGTGGGGGGTGGGAAAGAAGAAGAGAAACCAAGAAAAGAAAGGCAAAGTTGCTGCAGCCCAATGTCTCATAAAATTGCCATGTTTTAGTTTGAGTTTGTGGGCAATTGAATTGCTTTCACTACTGCAGGCCAGTATGTGGAAATGCACCTCCTTTAGCTATGATAAACGTTAAAGTGTGTTCCCAGTTAAATCAGCTTCTTTGATTCATTCATCCATTCAACAAATACTTAATGTGCCTCAATTGTTAGCAAAACAGGACTTAGAATTCATGTGAACTCTGAGAAAGGACAGTGCAGAATTTAACCATATCAGTATGGAAGATAAAGGACCACGCTTGCCATGGGCACTGTCGTGGACTGAATTGTGACCCCTCAAAATATGTCTCAACTTGATTAGGGCAAGATTCCCAGTATTGTGTGGCTGTCCTCCATTTTGTGATTCTAATTTTATGTTAAAGAGAATTAGGGTGAGGTTGTAACACCCTTACCCAGGTCTCATCCCTGATCCAGTGTAAACAGAGTTTCTCTGCCATGTGGCCTACACTACTTTTTATCTCTCAAGAGATAAAAACAGAAAGGGAAGCAAGCAGAGAGGGGGTATCTCATACCACCAAGAAAGCAGTGCCCAGAGCGGACCCAGGGCCGCTGCATGGAGAAGCTCCTAGTCCGGGGGAACATTGATGAGAAGGGCAACAGAGAGAGAAAGTCTTCCCCTGGAGCTGACGCCCTGATTTGGACTTTTAGCCTACATTACCGTGAAGAAATAAATTTCTCCTTGTTAAAGCCATTACAGCAGCACTGAGTGACTAAGACAGGTACCTAGTAGAAAAGATCCCTTAACACATTTCGACGAATGTCACCAATTCTCTCTTCACACATTTCTCTCTACATCTGCCTCATATGAGTCCATCTTTGGTATTTGCTTTTCTTAGCCCTAGCCTCCAGCCAGGAAACCAGATGTCTGTCTTTCCTAATTTTCTTCTATTACTCTGCCTTTAAACCCTGGTGGCATAGTGGTTAAGAGCTATGGCTGCTAACCAAAAGGTCAACAATTTGAATTCATCGGGTGCTCCTTGGAAACCCTATGGGGCAGTTCAACTCTGTCCTATAGGGTTGCTCTGAGTCGGAATTGACTCAATGGCTTTGGTTTGGTTTGGTTTACTCTGCATTTGTCCTTCCCCACCTCCTATCTACCAAAACAAACAAACAAACCTGCTGCTGTATAGTTAGTTCCAACTCATAGAGACTTTATAGGACAGAGAAGAACTGCCCCATAAGGTTTCCAAGGAGCGGTTGATGGATTTGAACTGCCGATCTTTTGATTAGCAGCCAAGCTCTTCACCACCACACCACCAGAGCCTACTCCTATCTACAGTTGCTCCTTAAAGCGTAGAGGTTTACTTGGGGAAATAGTCAAGTATGAATGAGATCACGGTCACAGTAAGAGCTCATGAGGATTCTGGTACACGTAATAATTTTGCGTGATTGTGTGCTCGCATACACACACACACTTTAATTTGTTGTTTTATTCTTTAGTTCAACTGATCCTAATATAATCAAACCAGTCAGTCAGCTAGTTTACTAAAGTTTAAGAATATGGTTAGGTGGTTTATGATGCCAAAGCCAACGCACTCTACTTCAAAGAGGGACGTCATATAAACTGAAGATTGAATCACAAAAGTTGGCCATCAAAAGCAGGGTTGAGGTCTAGATAAGTAGAGGGCTATTTTTCTAATCATAGTCTCTCACCACTTTGTTCTGTGGACTTGGACAAGTCACTTTTATTTTAAAATCTAAAGATGTAGAGTCACCATGAATTGGAGTCAACTCCATGCACACGGAACAACAATAACATATGTCTATCTTTAGCACCAACCATATGTAAATGTTTTGTACTAAGTGTTAAAGCTACAAAACAAATGGGGGCGTAGTTCCTACCCCTCAAGGATCCAGTCTTTGAGACAGAAATGAAAGGTAATTACTATATAGTGTGATAATCTAATAATAAAGGCAGTCACTAAATAGAGTGAAGGGACAGAAGAAAAATCAATAAGTTAGCTTCACAGTGTTACAGAAAGTATCAAGAGGGGCCAATATTTGTGCTGGGTCTTGCAGCCCTTCTAGGAGTTCTCCATGCCAATGGGGGAAGGGTCGGGAAGGAGAATGCCATTTGATAAAGGTAGCTATTTAGGGTTAACCCAGTGGCCCATACAGGTCAGTGATGTCTTATAGCAAGGGCCTCCTTGGGAGGTGAGGAAAGAGCCCAGCCATCCTCAGCCAATTCTAACTGTAACTGGTCTAAATCTATAGGGTCACTATGAGTCAGAATTGGCTCAATGGCAATGGGTTTGGTGTGTGTGTGTGTGTGTGTGTGTGTCTATGTGTGTGGAGCCCTGGTGACACAATGGTTAAGCATTTGGCTGCTAACCAAAAGGTTGGTGGTTCAAATTCACCAGCCACTCCTTGGAAACCCTATGGTGTAGTTCTACTATCTTATAGGGTCACTATGAGTTGGAATCGACTTGAAGGCAATGGGTTTTTTTTTTTAGTAGTGTGTAGAATGTTGTCCTAGGAGACCTGGGGATAGAAAAGACACTACCTCTGAGTAGTAAAAAATTTAGCCTTGCCCAAAGAGAAGGCCTGGTCTTTTCCCCCTGGCTTCTGGGTGCGTTGCTTAGGGAAGGGGCCAGCCATATCCAGTAGTCTCAGGGAGGGGGCTGGCCATATAATAAAGACCAACCATGTGATTTATTATGGGGGCTTAGGGTCACAGAGTACCAGTCAACCTGGAGACTGAGTTAAACCATGAGGGCAATCAATCCTTCAAACATGCCTATGTAAAAATGAAGCCCCAAAATAACCTCTGGACACGGAGGCTCAGGTGTGCTTCCCTGGTTGGCCACACTCCATGCATGTTGTGACAGATTGCCAGAAGGGTAACACGTCTATGGGGGAAAACAAAGGACGTGTCTCATTTGGATGCCTCCGAAACTCCGTCCTATGCATCTCTTCCTTTGGCTGATTTTAATCGCTATCCTTTCCCTGAATAACCCATAACTGTGAGTATAATAGCTTCCAGCAAGTTTTGTGAATCCTCATGGCAAATTACTGAACTTCAGGGTGGTTTTAGGAACCGCCTGAACTTGCAGTTGGTGTCAGAAGTGAGGGAAGTCTTGGGGACTATGCCTTTAAACCTTGCAATTTGGCTAACTCCAGTTACTCTGTCTCTTCACTATCTAGACAGGAAGATCAAACGCAGTTGAAATAACTAGAATAACGCTACAAAGCAATAAACCCACCCAGTGCTGTTGAGTCGATTTAAACAGATAAGTCCAAAAGATGCTATCATGACCTCTTTCCTCCCTTCTGGGCCTATGTTTCCCTCTGGATAAAAAGAAGGTTAAAACGAATCTTTTCTAAGTTCTGCTCGAGGAATCAAATAGACTCTGAATTTCTCAATTCTGGACGATTTCTCAAAGGAAAAAAATTCACAGATCTTCCCAGTGTTAGCTTAAATTATTCATGTTACCTAAGAGCACAGACTCAGGAGCCACACCTCCTGGATTCGAATCTCAGATCTGCTACTTAAAAGTTATGTTAACTTTCTGGTGCCTCAATCTCCTTATCTGTAAGATGGGGATAAGAACACCACCAATATTCATAATTTTTAAAGAAAATTAACAGAGTTGATATTTACAAAGCACTTAAAGCAGCTATTAGGCACACAATATTAAATATAATTTTGTAAAATGTATAAGCATGAAATTAGGAATGAACTCTTTTTTGCATATAGCTCTTACTAAACTAAGAAGACTAGGGTGCGCCTGACCCAAGCCATGGTATTTTCAGTTGCAACATATGCATGTGAAAGCTGGACAATGAATAAGGAAGACCAAAGAAGAAATGACGCCTTTGAACTGCAGTGTTGGAGCAGAATATTGATATACCATAGGCTGCCGAAAGAATGAATAAACCTGTCTTGGAAGAGGTACAAACAGAATGTTTCTTAGAAGCAAGGATGGCGAAGACTGCATCTTACATACTTTGGACATGTTGTCGGGAGGGATCAGTCCCTAGAGAAGGAACTTGGTAAAGTAGAGGGTCAGTGAAAAAGAGAAAGACCCTCAAACCTCAACGAGATGGATTGACATAGTGGCTGCAATAATGGGCTCAAGCATAACAATGATTATAAGGATGGCACAGGACTAGGCAGTGTTTCATTCTGTGGTATATAGGGTCTCTAGGAGTCGGAACTGACTCAACGGCACCTAACAACGACAAACTATAAAACAAATGATCTGAAATTTACTCAAATGTAAAGCAAAACAATTTG
Source organism: Elephas maximus indicus (assembly GCF_024166365.1). Lineage (NCBI taxonomy): Eukaryota > Metazoa > Chordata > Mammalia > Proboscidea > Elephantidae > Elephas > Elephas maximus. The sequence goes on from NC_064834.1 coordinate 10,550,376, forward strand.
GAAATGAAGATATAATAAAGCTATAAAACTACTAAAATTCAGATTTATAATTTAATGTGAAAGATAATGCTGTTTTTACTGAAACTAAATAATATAGAAAGGTGTCATTTCAGATCTAGGTCTATACTGTGTATTTGTTTCTCTATTTTGACTTTAGTAACATTCATGCAGAGGACATCTGCATGTGTAAGTCACTGTTTCAGAATGCTACCATCACTATCAAGACTGCTAGTTCAGGACAATCAGACCTCATTCTTTACCAACACTCTACTAGCGAGCAGTCCTAGAATGCCAATTTTAATTAAAGATAATATTAGCATTACATTATTAGTGAAGTCAGCATGAAATTATTCTCTAAATCACAATGTTGCTCAAGTTAGAAATTCAGGACATTCGTGACTTATACCTTTTTGTTCTTATCCTTTAACTGAGCAAGTTCTAGCAAGTATACCTCTAAAATATTTCCTGAGTGTATCTTCTTATTTTTATCTACATTGCCACCCAAAGCTGTGTAACCAACTCTTCTCCCCTGAAATTTGGCCTAGTCTCCAAACTATCCTCCCCCCCTGCACTCCCTTGCTTCCAACTCTTCTCCTTACGGAAGTTGGAATAAACATTAAAGAGATAATCTTTAAGCCTTAAACCAAAAATATTCCCTAAAGTCTTCTTAGAACCAAACAATAGTCTAGTGTAACCAGTAAAAAAAGGTCAGCCTTGAGCATTATGCTCTTTTAAGAACTATCTATTTGGGATTAAAGTGAAAACAGCAACTCAAAATGTTAGGAATCTTAGGGGGCAGTGAGTTTATGTTAACGGTGGATGAACAACTCAGAAAAGGTGGGTGAGAATGGTTGCACAACTGGAAGAATGTAGTCAATGTCACTGAATTGTACATGTAGAAACTGTCGAATTGATGTATGCTTTTTTGGTATGTGTATTCTAAACAACAACAACAGCAAAAAATACAACCCTGTCACTTCACTGACTAAATCCAACTTTGACCACCTAAAAGGCCCATTGTTGGAAACATCTCATCTTTCCCACCTCTCTTTGAGTCATCCCACCTTCACATACTACTCCCTGCCCCCAGCCTCCTGCACTACATTGGCCTACATTCACTTTTTTGCACACATGAAGCCAAAGACTTTGGAGGCCTCAGGGCCATTGAACCTGCTCTTCCTTCTCTCTCTCCACAAGGCTGGGCCCTTCCCATCCTTCGGACATCTGCCTAAATGTTTTCTCTTCAGAGAAGCCTTCGTGAAGCACCTTAATGGCACTGCCCTTCCCCACCAGGCTCATTATTCTCTCTCTCACCACACTGCCCATTTCCTTCATAGTGCTTGTCACATTTATAATTATAGACTTATCTTTTCTTATATAGGTTCTACCTCCTATGCAAGACTGTTAGCTCCTTGAGGACAGGGATCAGGTCTGACTGACATCCTACACACAGTACCTTGTAAATAAAAAACGAAACTGTTGCCGTTGAGCCAATTCCCACTCATAGCAACCGTATAGGACAGAGAAGAACTGCCCCATAGGGTTTCCAAGGAGTGCCTGGTGGATTCGAACTGCCGACCTTTTGGTTAGCAGCTGTAGCACTTAACCACTATGCCACCAGGGTTTCTACCACATAGTAGGCACTTAATCATATGATGAAATAAACATTTAAAAGAAATCATTTTTAAATAAAAAACTTTAAATCAAAATTTGAAAGTTCATTGATTGCTGAAATTCAAATAAAAATATTCTTCAGCGTATGACTATGCTTACTCCAAAATGTACTTCTGCGAGTTGGACCAGTACCAGTGAAAGACAAGTCTAGGTAATGAATTTTCTTGAAAATGTGAATACAGCACCTGCAGCTATGTTGCCAGTTCTTTTGTATTTGACACACTGTATTAGTTTCCTACTGCTGCTGTTACAAAAATGTCCATATGTTTAGCAGCTTAAAAAACCACAAATTTATTCCCCTACAGTCCTGTAGGTCATAAGATGATATGGGTCTTACTGGGCTAACACCAGGATGTTGGCAGGGCTGAATTCCTTTCTAAAGTCTCTAGTGGAGAATCCATTTCCTTGCCCTTCCCAGCTTCTCAAGACCTCCTGCATTCCTCAGCTCATGACTCCTTCCTCCATCTTTAAAGTCAGCAATGGTAGTCAAGTTCTTCTCACATTACATCTTTCTTACCCTTATTCAGATGAAAGGCCGCCACTGAAAAAGCTCCTGTACTTCGGAGGACTCATATGATTAGATTAGGCCCGTCAGGATAATCTCCCCATCTCAAAGTCTTTAACTTTAATCACATCTATAAAGTCCATTTGCCAGGTGTTATGGATGGAATTGTGCCTCCCCAAAATGTATGTCAACTTGGCTAGGCCAGGATTCCCAGTATTGTGTGGTTGTCTTCCTTTTTATGATCTGTTGTAATTTTCCTATGTGTTGTAAATCTAATCTCTGCCTGTGGTTATGAGACAAGATTAGGTTATGTTAAAGAGGATTAGAGTGGGATGTGACACCTATATTCAGGTTATAGCTCTGATCAGATATAAGGGGAACTTCCTGAGGTGTGGCCTGTATCACCTTTTATTTTACAGGAGACAAAAGAGAGAAGTGAGCAGAGAGATGAGGGACCTCACGCCACCAAGAAAGAAGTGCCAGGAGTGCAGCACATCCTTTGAACCCAGGGTCCTTGCACTGAGAAGCTCCTTGACCAGGGGAAGATTGGTGGCAAGGGCCTTCCCCCAGAACCTACAGAGAAAGAGAAAGCCTTCCGAGAGCTGGTGCCCTGTAATTCAGACTTCTAGCCTCCTAGACTGTGAGAGAATACATTTCTGTTTGTTAAAGCCATCCACTTGTGATATTTCTGTTACAGCAGCACTAGATGACTAAGACACCATGTAAGTAATATTCACAGGTTCCAGGGAGAACTCACCTGGCTCAGCACTATTGTCTATTTAAACTACTATATAACCGTCCGTACTAAGGTATGCTATGATGTAATTTATCCTTCATTATCTTGAAATTTATCATAAACACAAAGCATAACATGGGCCCTAAAAGCAAATGGCTATCCTGAATATATGATGGTCATCCACATGACACACATAAATGTATACATAGAAACATGTATACATCTTCAGTTGCCATCAAGTCAAATTTGACTCATGATGACTCCATATATTTTTTTTTTTTTTTTTTTTTATAATAACTTTTATTAAGCTTCAAGTGAACGTTTACAAATCCAATCAGTCTGTCACATATAAGTTTACATACATCTCACTCCCTACTCCCACTTACTCTCCCCGTCTTGAGTCAGCCCTTTCAGTCTCTCCTTTCTTGACAATTTTGCCGGCTTCCCTCTCTCTCTATCCTCCCATCCCCCCTCCAGACAAGAGTTGCCAACACAATCTCAAGTGTACACCTGATATAATTAGCTCACTCTTCATCAGCGTCTCTCTCCCACCCGCTGACCAGTCCCTTTCATGTCTGATGAGTTGTCTTCAGGGATGGTTCCTGTCCTGTGTCAACAGGAGGTCTGGAGAGCATGACCGCCGGGATTCCTCCAGTCTCAGTCAGACCATTAAGTTTGGTCTTCTTATGAGAATTTGGGGTCTGCATCCCACTGCTCTCCTGCTCCCTCAGGGGTCCTCTGCTGAGCTCCCTGTCAGGGCAGTCATCGATTGTGGCCGGGCACCAACTAGTTCTTCTGCTCTCAGGATGATGTAGGTCTCTGGTTCATGTGGCCCTTTCTGTCTCTTGGGCTCTTAGTTGTCATGTGGACTTGGTGTTCTTCATTTTCCTTTGCTCCAGGTGGGTTGAGACCAATTGCTGCATCTTAGATGGCTGCTTGTTAGCATTTAAGACCCCAGACGCCACATTTCAAAGTGGGATGCAGAATGATTTCATAATAGAATTATTTTGCCAATTGACTTAGAAGTCCCCGCAAACCATGTTCCCCAGACCCCCGCGCTTGCTCCGCTGAGCTTTGAAGCATTCATTTTATCCCGGAAACTTCTTTGCTTTTGGTCCAGTCCAATTGAGCTGACCTTCCATGTATTGAGTGTTGTCTTTCCCTTCACCTAAAGCAGTTCTTATCTACTGATTAATCAATAAAAAAACCCTCTCCCACCCTCCCTCCCTCCCCCCCTCGTAACCACAAAAGTATGTGTTCTTCTCAGGTTTACTATTTCTCAAGATCTTATAATAGTGGTCTTATACAGTATTTGTCCTTTTGCCTCTGACTCATTTCGCTCAGCATAATGCCTTCCAGGTTCCTCCATGTTATGAAATGTTTCAGAGATTCGTCACTGTTCTTTATCGATGCGTAGTATTCCATTGTGTGAATATACCACAATTTATTTACCCATTCATCCGTTGATGGACACCTTGGTTGCTTCCAACTTTTTGCTATTGTAAACAGAGCTGCAATAAACATGGGTGTGCATATATCTGTTTGTATGAAGGCTCTTGTATCTCTAGGGTATATTCCGAGGAGTGGGATTTCTGGGTTGTATGGTAGTTCTATTTCTAACTGTTTAAGATAACGCCAGATAGATTTCCAAAGTGGTTGTACCATTTTACATTCCCACCAGCACTGTATGAGAGTTCCAATCTCTCCGCAGCCTCTCCAACATTTATTATTTTGTGTTTTTTGGATTAATGCCAGCCTTGCTGGTGTGAGATGGAATCTCATCGTAGTTTTAATTTGCATTTCTCTAATGGCTAATGATCGAGAGCATTTTCTCATGTATCTGTTGGCTGCCTGAATATCTTCTTTAGAGAAATGTGTGTTCATATCCTTTGCCCACTTCTTGATTGGGTTGTTTGTCTTTTTGTGGTTGAGTTTTGACAGAATCATGTAGATTTTAGAGATCAGGCGCTGGTCGGAGATGTCATAGCTGAAAATTCTTTCCCAATCTGTAGGTGGTCTTTTTACTCTTTTGGTGAAGTCTTTAGATGAGCATAGGTGTTTGATTTTTAGGAGCTCCCAGTTATCGGGTTTCTCTTCATCATTTTTGGTAATGTTTTGTATTCTGTTTATACCTTGTATTAGGGCTCCTAGGGTTGTCCCAATTTTTTCTTCCATGATCTTTATCGTTTTAGTCTTTATGTTTAGGTCTTTGATCCACTTGGAGTTAGTTTTTGTGCATGGTGTGAGGTATGGGTCCTGTTTCATTTTTTTGCAAATGGATATCCAGTTATGCCAGCACCATTTGTTAAAAAGGCTGTCTTTTCCCCAGTTAATTGACACTGGTCCTTTGTCAAATATCAGCTGCTCATACGTGGATGGATCTATGTCTGGGTTCTCAATTCTGTTCCATTGGTCTATGTGTCTGTTGTTGTACCAATACCAGGCTGTTTTGACTACTGTGGCTGTATAATAGGTTCTGAAGTCAGGTAAGGTGAGGCCTCCCACTTTCTTCTTCTTTCTCAGTAGTGCTTTGCTTATCCGGGGCTTTTTTCCCTTCCATATGAAATTGGTGATTTGTTTCTCTATCCCCTTAAAATATGACATTGGAATTTGGATCGGAAGTGCGTTAAATGTATAGATGGCTTTTGGTAGTATAGACATTTTTACTATGTTAAGTCTTCCTATCCATGAGCAAGGTATGTTTTTCCACTTAAGTATGTCCTTTTGAATTTCTTGTAGTAGAGCTTTGTAGTTTTCTTTGTATAGGTCTTTTACATCCTTGGTAAGATTTATTCCTAAGTATCTTATCTTCTTGGGGGCTACCGTGAATGGTATTGATTTGGTTATTTCCTCTTCGGTGTTCTTTTTGTTGATGTAGAGGAATCCAAGTGATTTTTGTATGTTTATTTTATAACCTGAGACTCTGCCAAACTCTTCTATTAGTTTCAGTAGTTTTCTGGAGGATTCCTTAGGGTTTTCTGTGTATATAATCATGTCATCTGCAAATAGTGATAACTTTACTTCTTCCTTGCCAATCCGGATACCTTTTATTTCTTTGTCTAGCCTGATTGCCCTGGCTAAGACTTCCAACACGATGTTGAATAAGAGCGGTGATAAAGGGCATCCTTGTCTGGTTCCCGTTCTCAAGGGAAATGCTTTCAGGTTCTCTCCATTTAGAGTGATATTGGCTGTTGGCTTTGCATAGATGCCCTTTATTATGTTGAGGAATTTTCCTTCAATTCCTATTTTGGTAAGAGTTTTTATCATAAATGGGTGTTGGACTTTGTCAAATGCCTTTTCTGCATCAATTGATAAGATCATGTGGTTTTTGTCTTTTGTTTTATTTATGTGATGGATTACATTAATGGTTTTTCTGATATTAAACCAGCCTTGCATACCTGGTATAAATCCCACTTGATCAGGGTGAATTATTTTTTTGATGTGTTGTTGGATTCTATTGGCTAGAATTTTGTTGAGGATTTTTGCATCAATGTTCATGAGGGATATAGGTCTATAATTTTCTTTTTTTGTAATGTCTTTACCTGGTTTTGGTATCAGGGAGATGGTGGCTTCATAGAATGAGTTGGGTAGTATTCCGTCATTTTCTATGCTTTGGAATACCTTTAGTAGTAGTGGTGTTAACTCTTCTCTGAAAATTTGGTAGAACTCTGCAGTGAAGCCGTCCGGGCCAGGACTTTTTTTTGTTGGGAGTTTTTTGATTACCGTTTCAATCTCTTTTTTTGTTATGGGTCTATTTAGTTGTTCTGCTTCTGAATGTGTTAGTTTAGGTAGGTAGTGTTTTTCAAGGAATTCATCCATTTCTTCTAGGTTTTCAAATTTGTTAGAGTACAATTTTTCATAATAATCTGAAATGATTCTTTTAATTTCATTTGGTTCTGTTGTGATGTGGTCCTTCTCATTTCTTATTCGGGTTATTTGTTTCCTTTCCTGTATTTCTTTAGTCAGTCTAGCCAATGGTTTATCAATTTTGTTAATTTTTTCAAAGAACCAGCTTTTGGCTTTGTTAATTCTTTCAATTGTTTTTCTGTTCTCTAATTCATTTAGTTCAGCTCTAATTTTTATTATTTGTTTTCTTCTGGTGCCTGATGGATTCTTTTGTTGCTCACTTTCTATTTGTTCAAGTTGTAGGGACAGTTCTCTGATTTTGGCTCTTTCTTCTTTTTGTATGTGTGCATTTATTGATATAAATTGACCTCTGAGCACTGCTTTTGCTGTGTCCCAGAGGTTTTGATAGGAAGTATTTTCATTCTCGTTGCTGTCTATGAATTTCCTTATTCCCTCCTTGATGTCTTCTATAACCCAGTCTTTTTTCAGGAGGGTATTGTTCATTTTCCAAGTATTTGATTTCTTTTCCCTCGTTCTTCTGTTATTGATCTCTAGTTTTATTGCCTTGTGGTCTGAGAAGATGCTTTGTAATATTTCGATGTTTTGGACTCTGCAAAGGTTTGTTTTATGACCTAATATGTGGTCTATTCTAGAGAATGTTCCATGTGCGCTAGAAAAAAAAGTATATTTTGCAGCAGTTGGGTGGAGAGTTCTGTATAAGTCAATGAGGTCAAGTTGGTTGATTGTTGTAATTAGATCTTCCGTGTCTCTGTTGAGCTTCTTACTGGATGTCCTGTCCTTCTCCGAAAGGGGTGTGTTGAAGTCTCCTACTATAATTGTGGAGGTATCTATCTCACTTTTCAGTTCTGTTAAAATTTGATTTATATATCTTGCAGCCCTGTCATTGGGTGCGTAAATATTTAATATGGTTATGTCTTCCTGATCAATTGTCCCTTTTATCATTATATAGTGTCCTTCTTTATCCTTTGTGGTGGATTTAAGTCTAAAGTCTATTTTGTCAGAAATTAATATTGCTACTCCTCTTCTTTTTTGCTTATTGTTTGCTTGATATACTTTTTTCCATCCTTTGAGTTTTAGTTTGTTTGTGTCTCTAAGTCTAAGGTGTGTCTCTTGTAGGCAGCATATAGATGGATCGTGTTTCTTTATCCAGTCTGTGACTCTCTGTCTCTTTATTGGTGCATTTAGTCCATTTACATTCAGGGTAATTATAGATAAATAAGTTTTTAGTGCTGTCATTTTGATGCCTTTTTATGTGTGTTGTTGACAATTTCATTTTTCCACATACTTTTTTGTGCTGAGGCGTTTTTCTTAGTAAATTGTGAGATCCTCACTTTCATAGTGTTTGACTTTATGTTAGTTGAGTCGTTACGTTTTTCTTGGTTTTTGTCTTGAGTTATAGAGTTGTTATACCTTTTTGTGGTTACCTCATTATATACCCCTATTTTTCTAAGTAAAAACCTAACTTGTATTGTTCTATATCGCCTTGTATCACTCTCCATATGGCAGTTCAATGCCTCCTGTATTTAGTCCCTCTTTTTGATTATTGTGATCTTTTACCTATTGACTTCCATGATTCCCTGTTATGTGTATTTTTTTTTAATTAATCTTAATTTGTTTGTTTTTGTGATTTCCCTATTTGAGTTGATATCAGGACGTTCTGTTTTGTGACCTTGTGTTGTGCTGATATCTGATATTATTGGTTCCCTGACCAAACAATATCCTTTAGTATTTCTTGTAGCTTTGGTTTGGTTTTTGCAAATTCTCTAAACTTGTGTTTGTCTGTAAATATCTTAATTTCGCCTTCATATTTCAGAGAGAGTTTTGCTGGATATATGATCCTTGGTTGGCAGTTCTTCTCCTTCAGTGTTCTGTATATGTCGTCCCATTCCCTTCTTGCCTGCATGGTTTCTGCTGAGTAGTCAGAACATATTCTTATTGATTCTCCCTTGAAGGAAACCTTTCTTTTCTCCCTGGCTGCTTTTAAAATTTTCTGTTTATCTTTGGTTTTGGTGAGTTTGATGATAATATGTCTTGGTGTTTTTCTTTTTGGATCAATCTTAAATGGGGTTCGATGAGCATCTTGGATAGATATCCTTTCATCTTTCATGATGTCAGGGAAGTTTTCTGTCAGAAGTTCTTCAACTATTTTCTCTGTGTTTTCTGTCCCCCCTCCCTGTTCTGGGACTCCAATCACCCGCAGGTTATCCTTCTTGATAGAGTCCCACATAATTCTTAGGGTTTCTTCATTTTTTTTAATTCTTTTATCTGATTTTTTTTCAGCTATGTTGGTGTTGATTCCCTGGTCCTCCAGATGTCCCAGTCTGCATTCTAATTGCTCGAGTCTGCTCCTCTGACTTCCTAGTGTGTTGTCTAATTCTGTTATTTTATTGTTAATCTTTTGGATTTCTACATGTTGTCTCTCTATGGATTCTTGCAACTTATTAATTTTTCCAGTATGTTCTTGAATAATCTTTTTGAGTTCTTCAACAGTTTTATCAGTGTGTTCCTTGGCTTTTTCTGCAGATATCCTAATTTCATTTGTGATATCATTAAGCATTCTGTAAATTAGTTTTTTATATTCTGTATCTGATAATTCCAAAATTGTATCTTCATTTGGGAAAGATTTTGATTCTTTTGTTTGGGGAGTTGGAGAAGCTGTCACGGTCTGCTTCTTTAAGTGGTTTGATATGGATTGTTGTCTCCGAGCCATCACTGGGAAACTAGTTTTTCCAGAAAATCCGCTAAAAAAAAAACTGCAGTCAGATCCCTATCAGAGTTCTCCCTCTGGCTCAGGCTATTCAGATGTTAATGAAGCCGCCTGGGGAGGGTGGGGGAGGGAACAGAGAGATAGGAGAGTAGCACTTCAAAATATAGCCAGAGTTGCTTGTCTTGCTTGGAAAGACTATTATATCTGAGATTCCCGCGGGCGCGTCGCCTATGTGTGCTGTCTGTGTGGAGATTGCCCCCGGGGGGTCTGGCCCGCTGGAGTCACGGTCAGATCCTCCGCTTCCAGCCCCACGCCCAGCGTCAAGGCTCCCCTACTGGGACGGTGCACTCTCGACTCCAAAATCAGTCGCTGCCTCCCGGGGACTTCTCGTCCCTCCAGCCGCGTGGCCGTGCCGTCCCCGTGAACCAGGTGGGCCCCCTCCCGGGGTTAGTTCAGATGGGTGGAGTAGCTCCCCGTGCTTGTGCCGCGACCGAGTGTCCCGGCTGGAACGCTGTTCTCCCCGCTCCAATACCAGTCGCTGCCTCCCGGGGACTTCTCCTACCGGCTGCGTCCCACGCCGCCCGCGCGACCCGGATGGTCACCTTCCCGGGGTTAGTTCAGGGGGTGGAGCAACTCTCCGTGTTTATGGCGTACCTGCGTGCAGTCCAAATCCCTGTGGGACGGTTCCCCGGCTCGGGTGCTGCTCTTTCTGCTCCAAGATCAGTCACTGCCTCCCGAGGACTTCTCCTAACGGCTGCGTCCCACGCCGCCCGTGGAACCGGCTAGTCCCCCTCCCGGGGTTAGTTCAGGGGGGTGGAGCAGGTCTCTGTGCTTGTGCCGTACCTGACTGGTATGCTGGCTCCAGGCTCTGGAAACAATCGCTGCTTCCCCGTATTAGTTCGTTCTCCGTCTCTAAATCTGTGTTTGTTGTTCAGGGTTCGTAGATTGTTATGTATGTGATCGATTCACTTGTTTTTCCGTGTCTTTGTTGTAAGAGGGATCCGAGGTAGCGTCTGCCTAGTCCGCCATCTTGGCTCCGCCTCCCGATGACTCCATATATTTTTGTATGTGTGATAAAATCACAGTTTTAAAATTCTCCTCCCAAACATATGGACTCTTGAGAATATATATTCAGACCTACTGGGTTAGAGACCCTAGTTTGAGTAACATGGTATCACATATATGCTTATACTTGCTGAAAAGACAGCCTGAGAGGGTTGTTGCATAGGAGGGCTGCTTATAGATGCAGGGCTTACCAGGTTCTCATACATGTAACTCTGTATTTCTGTTAGACAGAATCTGGGTATATCCACTGGTATGATAAAGTCCCTCAGAAATGGAGGTTTCACAGAAATTACCCAAAGGTTTTCTGAGTTCCAATTGCGTGTTACACTCAAAACTAACCTGGAAGCTTCTTTCTCATAGCATTTGTTATGACGCAGTCTGTGATCTTTTCCAGCCCGCATCAATATATTTCACTGTTAATGAGATTAGCCTCTTTGTAATGAGCTTTGCCTTTCGGCTCTGGATTGGAGTTGGGATACAACAGACATGCCCCTATGTACTGGCCTGCGAGTAACAGGCCCTTAATTGAACCACACACTTGGTATTTTAAAGCACAGAAACATGAAACAGCAGCATGCAATTAGAGATGACCAAGTTCAACCTCTTGTGTTACATGTCATGAAAACAATGCTGAACTTCCCAAACAGAACATCAAGCTGCTTGGAGCATCTCTATTGAGTGAGAAGAATAAATATGCAAAGCCTGTATTACCTTGTTAGGAGCACTGTGGTCTAGTTCAAGGAGCTTTGGGGTGATCCCAGCACTGCCATCACTTAGCTATGTGACCTTGGCTCAAATGTGGGAGCCTTTATTGAATCTTTGGCTCACACAGAGGCACACCTGACCACTCCATTCTCTCTGCTCCCAGGTTGCTTAGGCCACAAAGCTATCCCAACCCTTCTTACAACTCAGTTGCATATATTTGCATGTCCATTCCTGTCTTAGTTATCTAGTGCTACTCTAACAGAAATACCACAAATGAGCGGCTTTAACAAACAGAAATTTATTTTCTCACAGTTTAGGAGGCTAGAAGTCTGAATTCAGAGCGCCAGCTCTAGGGGAAGGTTTTCTCTCTATGTTGGCTTTGGAGGAAGGTCCTTGTCTCTTCAGCTTCTGCTTCCTGGTTACTTGGAGATCTCCATGTGGCTTAGCATTAATCTTCCCCTGGGTTGCTATGGGTCGGAATCCACTCCATGGCAGTGGGTTTGGGTTTGGTTTTTGGGTCTAGGAGGTTCCCAGCACAGGGACCCTGGGTCCAAAGGAGGCACTCCACACCCAGCTATTCTTTCTTGGTGGTAGTGAGATATCTCTCCTTCTGCTTGCTTCTCTCTCCTTTTATGTCTTATGAGAGAAAAGGTGTGACTCAGGCAAGGATGTGACCTGAGTAATGGTGTGTCTTGAGTAAGGCAGTGAGACTCAAGATACACACCACCCTAATCCTACCTCATGGAGGCTTTAGGATTTACAACACATAAAATGTAGAATAGTTACATAATATCACAAAATGGAGGATACTTACATAGATCACAAAAAAATGAGGATAATTACATACTACTGGGAATCATGGCCTAGCCAAAGGTAAGGCATATTTTTGGTGGGACAAAATTAAATCCATGACAATCCCCTTCCACTACGGATTTCCCAAAAATATGAATAAATGTCTCACAGGCAAAGAGATTCTGTGGCCTAATAAAGGGCATTTATACAAAGCCAACAGCCAACATCATCTTGAATGGAGAGAGTCTGAAAGCAATCCCTTTGAGAATGGGAACCAGACAAGGATGCCCTTTATCACCACTCTTATTCAACATTGTGCTGGAGGTCCTGGCCACAATAACTGGTCTAGAAAAAGAAATAAAGGGCATCTAAATTGGTAAGGAAGAAGTAAAACTATCTCTATTTGTAGACAATATGATCTTATACACAGAAAACCCTAAAGAATCCATAAGAAAACTAATAGAAGATTTCAGCAAAGTATCCAGATACAAGATAAACATACAAAAATCAGCTGGATTCATCTACACCAATGAAGAGAACATCAAAGGGGAAATCACCAAATCAATAACATTTACAATAGCACCCAAGGAGATAAAATATTTAGGAATAAATCTAACCAGAGACATAAAAGACCTATACAAAGAAAACTGTAAGACATTACTGCAAGAAACCAAAAGAGACTTACGTAAGTGGAAAAACATACCTTGCTCATGGATAAGAAGACTCAACATTGTGAAATGTCTATTCTACCCAAAGTGATCTATAGATACAATGCAATTCCAATCCAAATTCCAATTGCGTTTTTAATGAGATGGAGAAACAAATCACCAACTTCATATGGAAAGGGAAGAGGCCCTGGATAAGTACAGCATTACTGAAGAAGAAGAACAAAGTGGGAGGACTCACACTACCTGACTTTAGACCCTATTATACTGCCATGATAGTAAAAATAGCCTGGTACTGGTACAACAATAGATACACAGACCAATGGAAGAGAATTGAGAATCCAAATATAACTTCATCACTTACAAGCAGCTTATCTTCAACAAAGGCCCAAAGTCTGTTAATTGGGGAAAAGAGTGTCTTTAACAAATGGGGCTAGTGTAACTGGATATCCATCTGCAAAAAAATGAAACAAGACCCATACCTCACACTATGCACAAAAACTAACTCAAAGTGGATCAAAGACCTAAATATAAAATCTAAAATGATAAAGATCATTGAAGAAAAATTAAGGACAATGCTAGGAGCCCTGATACATGGTATAAACAGTAAACAAAACATTACTAAAAATGCACTAACACCAGAAGAGAAACTAGATAACTGGGAGCTCCTAAAAAGCAAACACTTATGCTCATCCAAAGACTTCACTAAACCAAAAAAAGCTCAAACTTACTGCCATTGAGTTGATTCCAACTTAAGACTTCACCAAAAGAGTAAAAAGACAACCTACAGACTGCGAAAAAATTTTTGGCTATGGCAAATCCAATCAGCATATAATCTCTAAAATTGACAAGATACAGCAAAACCTCAAGAACAAAAAGACAAATACCCCAATTAAAAATGGGCAAAGGATATGAACAGGCACTTCACCAAAGAAGACATTCAAGCAGCCAAAAGATACATGAGGAAATGCTCATGATCCTTAGCTATTAGAGAAATGCAAATCAAAACTACAATGAGATACCATCTCACCCCAACAAGGCTAGCATTAATTCAAAAAACACAAAATAATGAATGTTGGAGAGGTTGTGGAGAGAGTAGAACACTTACACACTGCTGGTGGGAATGTAAAATGGTACAACCACTTTGGAAATCGATTTGGCACTTCCTTAAAAAGCTAGAAATAGAACTACCATACGACCCAGCAATTCCACTCCTAGAAATATATCCTAGAGAAGAGCCCTCACACAAATAGATATATGCACACCCATGTTCATTGCAGCACTGTTTACAAATGCAAAAAGATGGAAACAACCATAATTTGATTACCCATTGCCCATCAATGGGTAATCAAATTATGGTATATTCACACAATGGAATACTACCCAATAATAATGAACAACGAAGAATCCAAGAAACATAACATGGATGAATCTGGAAGGCGTTATGCTGAGTGAAATTAGTCAGCTGCAAAAGGACAAATACAGTATGAGACCACTATTATAAGAACTCAAGAAAAGGTTTAAACACAGAAGAAAACATTCTTTGATGGTTACAAGCATGGGGAGGGAGGGGGAGGAGTATTTACTAATTAGATAGTAGACGAGAATTATTTTAGGTGACGGGAAGGTCAACACACAACAGAGGGGAAGTCATCACAACTGGACTAAACCAAAAGCTAAGAAATTTCCTGAATACAACCAAACAGTTCGAGAGACAGAGTAGCAGGGGCAGGGGTCTGGGGACAATGGTTTCAGGGGACATCTAAGTCAATTGGCATAACAAAGTTTATTAAGAAAACATTCTGTATCCCACTTCAGCGAGGGGTGTCTGGGGTCTTAAAAGCTAGCAAGCAGCTATCTAAGGTGCATCAATTGGTCTCAACCCACCTGGAGCAAAGGAGAATGAAGAACACCAAAGATACAAGGAAAATAAGAGCCCAAGAGACAGAAAGGGCCACATAAACCAGAGACTCCATCAGCCTGAGACTGAAAGAATTAGACGGTGCGTGGCTACTGCCAATGACTTCCCTGACAGGGAGCACAACAGAGAACCCCTGGTGGAGCAGGAGAAAAGTGGGGTCACTCTTTAGTAAAAGATCAGACGTAGTGGTCTGACTGAGACTGGAGGGACCCCAGAAGATGTAGGCCCCGGAGTCCCTGTTAGCTCAAAACTAAAACCATTCCTGAAGCCAAACCTTAGACAGAGATTAGATTGGACTGTAAGACATAAAATGATACTGGTGAGGAGTGTGCTTCTTAGCTCAAGTAGACACGTGAGACTATGTGGGCGGCTCCTGTTCTGAGGCAAGATGAGAAGGCAGAGGGGGACAAGAGCTGGTTGAATGGACACAGGAAATACAGGGTGGAGAGAAGGGAGTGTGCTGTCACATTGTAGGGAGAACAACTAGGGTCAATGTGTGTATAAGTTTTTGTATGAGAAACTGACTTGAATTGTAAACTTTCACATAAAGCACAATTAAAAAAAAAAAGATTCTGTGGCCAAGTAATTTTTGAAGTGCCGGGTGAAATAGAGTGCACAGGTTTCCCTCGGACTTCTGAGTGTTTCCTGTGCCCACATGGATTGTGAAGATCACCAGGGTGATGGGCAGGATGTAGAGGTTCACATATACTTTCAACCAGAAACTTTTCTGGGGAGGCACATCTGGTGGGACCTTGAAAAATACCATTTTACCTAGATTTTAAGCCCTTGTACACAGTTATGAGGACTTAGTCCTCTGTGTATAAAACATACAGCACGATGATGAGCACTTGGCAGGTTATCAAACGTGTAATGGAAGAAAGAGAAAAGTTACATGTTTTCTGTGTTCTCAATTTGCTCATCCGTGATATGTAGAGTTAGGATTACGTGTTATTTTCACTCAGTGGTTTTACAGTGATAAGAAGAAAGAGGATTTGAGTGAAATCATTAAACTGAAAAGCACTTTGTATAGTTTGTTACCATAAATGTCACTACTACCACTACCATTCTATTACTACTAAATAAGTGCTTCATGGACATCTTTTAACCCTTGCTCTATCTGGAGTATTAAATAATTTATAACTTGTTGTTATTATATATAAAATTTTATAAAATAGAATCAGGAAGAAAACACAGGTAAATGGAACATTTGCTGGATTTTTGCTTTCTAAATTGCCTAGACCTGAAAAACAGGATTCATACATGCCTAAATAAATATTCACCTGCAATTCTCATTCATCTAGTTGCAGTTTTTGGAATAATAGTTAATATTAACACTAATATACTACTACTAATACTATATGTATGTGTACATATGTATGTATATGGGTATTAAAAAACCCAAAAAACCAAACCTGTTGCCTTCGAGTTGATTCCGACTCATAGCAACCCTAGAGGACAGGGTAGAACCTCCCCATAGAGTTTCCAAGGAGTGCTTGGTGGACTTGAACTGCCGACATTTTGGTTAGTAGCTGTAGCACTTTACCACTATGCCACCAGGGTTTCCATATATAGGTATATATATATACGCGTGTGTGTGTGTGTGTATATATATATACACATACACACAGACACTAGCATATATCATTTATTAATCAACTATGTGCCAGATACAGTGACGGGCACTTTACATACATTATTCTCATCTTCACAGTAACCCCGAAAAAGCTGGCCTTATTATCCTCATTCTACAAAAGAGGAAACTAAGACCTAGAGGTGCTAGATAGCCACTCAGAAGTGGAGGGACCCCATGTCCTAATTCTCCAAAAGAATCTTCAAGAAGTACGTATTCAGTTTAAAACAGGCTTGCTCAAGTCTTGTTTTCATTCTGCTTACTGTGATAAGTTATAGCCTATGCCCAGAACAAGAAATTTCAACTTGAATGGAGGGCAGATAGTAGTCAAGCAACAGAGAGTAATATTTGGAGACTAACACAGTATTGCTGTAACCCGAGACCGCCCAAGGCCCAGAGGGGAAGGGCAATTTGCCCAAAGTCATACTGAACATTTACATGATGCTGATCCCATGCCCCACATTATTCTTGGCTTTTTACCTAGCTCACCCAATCCTCACAACCACCATATGAGCACAGCAATTATTTAAATCACTTTTCAGATAAGATACAACACAGGTCTAGAAGAGCAGAGAAACTTACCCATGGTCACAGAGCTAGTAAGCCATGAGCTGAGACTTGCACTCAGACAAAGCTAAATTTATCAGGAGGGTGCCTAGCTTCCACATCAGTACCAATGGTTTCAACACAGCCTACAGCATCCTTAAATCCTGTTGCCAAGTCTTATAAGTCCAAGTTCCTTTTAACCACGTTATATTTCATTGCCAGTCTCCCCGGTGACTTTAAACTGGTTCTCCCATCTGTGCTTCCACGAGCCCCCACTGAAGTTGATGGGCCATAGGCATTCAGCTGCTTTCCCTTGCAGGCCAATTTTACTCTTTCCCACTGCTCAAACTACTTCCGGAGTTTTGCCTTCTGATGCAAGGTTTACCAGAGAGTCATAATCACACAATTACCCTCTCAGCCATGCAGTGCTGACATGTAATCATTTGTCAGCAAATGAGCTTAGCGACTACTGCATGGGGCTATCTGGACCACACTCGGCAAAGCCAGGTTGTTACCACCATGTCTTCTAATCAAACACGAGCAATAGACCTCTCAATTGCCCAGGATGGGAGCGCAGTTGTCTCTGGCTTTCCTGCCCACATTCAGACACAAGTCACAAAGGGAGAGGGAAAATATTTCAAGACAAAATGCCTTTGCCCCAACTCTTTAACTAAAAAGATTTGAATACATTTTGTTGAAGGCTTTTGGAAAACAATCTCTGGACATCTTTCCCCTGAGGGAAATTTAACATTGTATAAGTGCTACGGTTGCTAACTAAAAGGTTGGCAGTTCGAATCCGCCAGGCACTCCTTGGAAACTCTATGGGGCAGTTCTACTCTGTCCTCTAGGGTCTCTATGAGTCAGAATTGACTCGACAGCACTGGGTTTTTTATAGGCAATACACAGTGGCGTAGTGGTTTAGTACTATGGCTGCTAACCAAAGGGTCGGCAGTTTGAATCCTCCAGGTGCTCCTTGGAAACTCTATGCGGCAGTTCTACTCTGTCCTGTAGGGTCACTACAAGTCAGAGTTGACTCGACAGCACTGGGTTTGGTTTGGTTTTTTTTGATAGTCAATACATAAGGACAAAGATCAATTTAGAGACCCATGGGACATTCAGATAGGGAACTAATGCTGACCAGATAATGAAGACCGTCCACCTCATTTACCTCTCCCCAAACATTGTATTAAGAAAAATTTCCAACATACAGACAAGCTGAAAGCATTTTATAGTAAATACCTGTAAACTTCCCACCACTAAGGTTGTCTTGTATTTGCTTTATACCCTAGCTATTCGTCTGTCCGTCCTTCCTTCTAATCAATCTTATTTTTAAGTGCATTTTAAAGTAACACTGATGGGCTTTACTTCCAATGCTCCAGCAAATGTATCATTAAGTTCAGTATTTATTTACACTTCTCTTTTGAGGTAAAATTTGCACATAAAGAAAAAAAATCTTAGTTGGATCTTTCACAGAATTTTGGCATATGCACATGCCTGTGTGATCGAAACCTCTGTCAAGATAGAGAACATGACCATCAATCCAGAAAGTTCCCTTACACCCACCCCATCCCAGTCAATCCTCACTCCCACCTCCTCAGAGGGAACCACTACACTGATTTTTCCCCCATCACAGATTAAGTGTTACTTGCTCTCGAATGTCATAAAATGATTTTGAGATTTCCCCATGTTGCTGTGTATATCAGCATTTCATTCCTTTGTACTGCCAAACACTATTCTCTTATATGATTATACTACCCAGAATCACCGATCTGTCGTGAAGGTGGATGTTTACTTTTATAATAAATTGCTAGATCTTTTTTCCAAAGTAATTGTATTGTACACTCCCTCCAACCATGTTCAAAAGTTCAGCTTACTCTACACCCTCACCAACATTGGGTGTTGTCAGTCTTTCAATTTAGTCTTGCTGGTGATGGTGTAGGAACCTCGCTGTGGTGCTAATTTACTTTTCAAAGATGCCTAGTGATGTTGAGAACATTTTCATGTGCTTATGGCCATCCAAATATCTCCTTTTGTGAAGTGTCTGTTCAGATCTTTTACCTCCTCCCCTCTTTTTCTCTCTCTTTTTAAGGGCGAACCTAGTCAAACCTTAGCTCCCTATCCAGGGAAACCGATAGGCAAACTTCAACATGCGTACGTGTACACATTAGAAAGCCCCGATTTGTCCCTGCATCTCCACCCACTGCCCAGGCTCCAAAGAATCTGAAGAGATAATTTCTGAATAAATGTTGGTTGCACTCCTCATTTGCTGGGTGCTGCAACAGGCAGCAGGACTTGACGGCTTGTTAGCAAAGCCTGGCCCCTTTGTGAGATGTTTTCAGAATGACTGATTTACAATAAAGTGGTTCCTGGTGGGTGCAAGCAGGTGGAACTGATGCAGATCGATTCCAGTGGTGCTAACTAATCAGCTGTTTAAACTGGCAGGGAGAGTGCCCATGACAGACACTGTGCGACCATCATTTTCCACCTAAGATTACAAATTAGCTTGTTCAGGTTTGCTGGAGTATGTGACAATGCGGGGCCCAGCCTCAGAGGGGAGGGAGCTGTGCCTTCTGGGAGGCCTCTCTGGGATCTGCCTTTCCTCTGAGGCTTGAGGAAGGAACCAGCGCTGCCAGGAGCTTGGGAGATTTTCAACCTCATCGAAATTCACCATCCTCACATGAGGGACCAGCTGGTTGTTAAGGGATCACTTCAGTGCCTCTTTTCTTTTTCGTCTTAGCTATTTGCCTGACCCCATCTCAGACCTATCGCTCTTCCTTTCTTCACGCAGGATGAACACATAGGAAACCAACCTCTGCTTCTCTTCCCTCTGCTTTTTCAGAGAACTCCATATACCCATATTCAAGCTCTTCTGGCATGAAGGGGGTTATCACTGTTTGCTTTGCTTTAAGACTACTCACTTTATGTTGTTGTTAGTTGACATGGAGCCGATTCCAACTCATGAGGACCCCATGTGTGCAGAGTAGAACTGCTCCATGGGGTTTTCAAGGCTGTGACCCTTCAGAAGCAGATCGATCACTAGGTCTGTCTTCCACGGCATTTCGGGTGGTTTCCAACTGCCAACCTTTTGTCTAGCAGTCCAGTATTTAACCATCTGAGCCACCCGAGAACCCCTACACTTTATAGCAGGATGAAATCGAGATACCCGCTAAGCACTGGAGTATTTGCTTTTATAATATTAATTACAAAACTTGATCCTGATAAGGCAAGAAATAAAGGACATCCAAATTAGAAAGGCAGAAGTAAAACTATCCCTATTCACAGATGATATGATCCCATACATAGAGAATCCCAAAGATTCCACAAGAAAACTACTGGAACTAATAGATTCATTAGACTAGCAGGATACAAGCTCAACCATACAAAAATCAGTTGGATTCCTATACATCAAAAAAAAAGAACTTCAAAAAGGAAATCTGGAAGACAATGCCATCTATCATAGCCCCTAAAAAAATAAAATACTTAGGAATAAATCCAACCAGGGACATAAAAGACCTATACGGAAAAAAAAAAAAACCCACAAAACACTACTGCAACAAACCAAAAGAGACCTACATAAATGGAAAAAACATATGCTCGCAGACAGGAATACTCAACATTGTGAAAATGTCAGTCCTACCCAAAGCAATCTACAGATATAATGCAATCTGGATCCAAATACCAACAGCACTCTTTGACAAGATGGAAAAACTAATCACCAACTTTATATGGAAAGGAAAGAGGAAGCCCAGTATTACGGAAGAAAAAGAACAAAGTAGGAGGCCTCACACTACCTAATCTCAGAACATATTATACAGCCACGGGAGTCAAAACAGCCTGGTACTTGTACAGCAACAAACGCATAGACCAATGAAACAGAATAGAGAATCCAGAAGTAAATCCATCCACCTGTGGTCAGCTGATCTTTGACAAAGGATCACAGTCCATTAGACAGGGAAAAGACAGTCTTTTTTAACAAATGGTGCTGGCAAAACTGGATGTCCATCTGTAAAAAAATGAAACAGACCCATACCCCACACCATACACAAAAGCTAACTCAAAATGGATCAAAGACCTAAATACAAAACCTAAGACGATAAAGCTCATGGATCTAAAAATAGAGACAATGCTAGGGGCCCGAATAGATGGCATAAATACCGTAAAAAGAAAAAAACATTTTTTTAAACCAATAAAAACCATAACTAACAACGCACAAACATCAGAAGATAAACTAGAATGCTGGGAGCTCCTAAAAATTAAACACTTAGGCTCATCAAAAGACTTCACAAAAAGAGTAAAAAGAGAACCTGCAGACTGGGAAAAGATTTTTGACTATAACATATCCGACAAAGGTCTAATCTCTAAAATCTACAGAAAAATCCAACACCTCTAAACAAAAAGACGAGTAATCCAATTTAAAAATGGGCAGAGGATATGAAAAGACACTTCACCAAAGAAGATATTTGGGCATCTAACAGACACATGAGGAAATAAATGCTTGCGATCATTAGCCATTAGAGAAATGCAAATCAAAACTACAATGAGATACCATCTCACCCCAACATTACTGGCACAAATCAAAAAAACAGAAAATAACAAATGTTGGAGAGGTTGTGGGGAGATTGGAACTCTTATGCACTGCTGGTGGGAATGAACAATGGTACAGCCACTATGGAAAATAATGTGGTGCCTCTTTAAAAAGCTAGAAATAGAACTACCATACGATCCAGCAATCCCACTCCTAGAAATTTATCCTAGAGAAAGAACCATCACACAAATAGACATGTGCACACTCATGTTCATTGCAGCATAATTCGAAATAGCAAAAAGATGGAAACAACCTACATGCCCATCATATGAATGGATAAACAAATTATGATACATAGACACAATGAAGTACTACATAACAATAAAGAACAATGATGAATCTGTGAAACATCTCACAACACGGATGAATCTGGAGGGCATTATGCTGAGTGAAATAAGTCAAATTCGAAACTACAAATATTGTGTGAGACCACTACTGTAAAAACTCAAGACTTACATACAGAAAAAAACAATCTTTGATGATTACAAAAGTGGGGAGGGGTGAGGAGGGGAAATCACTAAATAGTAGACAATTTAAATTTGGAGAAAGGAATGACTACACACAATACAGGGGAAGTCAGTGCATCTTGACCAAGGCAAAGTCATAGAAGCTTCCTAGACACATCCAAACACCTTGGGGGACCAAGTTACTGGGGCTGAGAGCTGGGGATCATGGTCTCAGTGGCCATCTAGGTCAATTGGCATAACACAGGTCATAAAAAAATGCTCTACATCCTAGTTTGGTGAGTCTTAAGAGATTGAGAGCAGCCATCTAACATACATCTATTGGTCCCATCACATTCAGAGCAAAGGAGAATGAAGAAAACCAAAGGCACAAGGAAAATATTAGTCCAAAGGACTAATGGACCACATGGACTATAGCCTTCACAAGCTTGATCCCAGAAGAACTAAATGGTAGCTAGCTACCACCAAGGATCACAATAGAGAGTTTGGGACAGAGCAGGAGGAAAATGTAGAACAAAATTCAAATTCACAAAAAAAGACCAGAGTGGTCTGACAGAGACTGGAGGAACCCCTGAGACTCGGGCCACCAGACACCCTGCTAACTCAGAACTGAAGCTCCCCCAAAGTCCACCTTTCAGCCAAACAAAGATTAGAAAAAAGAAAAAGAAGAAAACCCAAACCTGTTGCTGTCCAGTCAATTCCGACTCATAGCGACCCGATAGGCAGAGTAGAACCGCCCCGTGGAGTTTCCAAGGAGAGCCTGGTAGATTGGAACTGCCACCAGGGTTTCCAGCCAAAGATTAGACAGGCCTGTAAAACAAACAGTAACACATGCGAGGAACATACTTCTTAGTTCATTCAAGTGTATGAGACCAAACGGGCAACAGTTGCCCAAAAGCAAAGACGAAAAGGCAGAAGGGGTAGGAAAACTGGAGAATGGACATGCAGGGTGGAAAGGGAAAGGAGGAGAGTACTGACACATTGCAAGGATTGCAACCAATGTCACAAAACAATTTGTGTATAAATTCTTGAATGAAAAACTAATTTGAGCTGTAAGCTTTCACCTAAAACACAACTAAAAACACAACAAAAACATTCCTGTAGAGAGCAATGAAAGTAGAGTTGGAGGGGGCTGGTACAACTGTGGAGTAGGTATGGCAGCCATTAGAAGGCTTAGAGAGCTCCAGAGTCTGGCACCAGGCCTGGACCTCTGGCATTTGTCCGATACATTCTGGACCACAAAAGTTCTCTCACAATAGCTCACAGTGAGACAACACAATGCCTGCATTTTCATACGTGACAAAGCAGAAATTAAACGGCTCCCTCAGGTAGATGCTGGGGGTGGTGAAATCTGACCTGAAAAGCAGGTGTTCAGATTTTAGTATCTCCTGTTTTTTTTTACTAGCTGTCATCAAATCAGCCCCAACTCAGGGATTACAGCCCTGGAAGCCTGAATTAGCAAACCAAGTAATATATGTGATACATGAATTGTCCAGAACAGAGTTCCCGCATTTGAAGACATACCTGTTAACACACTCCAAACCAACACTTCAGAAGGTTTCCCCCCGCCCCTCAGAACTTGATAACGTTCTAAACGCTTCTGGGGGAACAAACAGGTATGAGCAGAGACAGGCTGCAACCAACACAACCAGACATTAAAACGCAGTGTAAAGCTCCAATAACTAAACCAGTTCGGCCCCAGGGATAAACGAACAGACAAATGGAATAGGTAGGTTAGTAACAGACTCTACTGTTTAAAATAGCAATATATGAAAAAGAAACCATCCAAAACTTGTAGAGAGGGAATGGGAAAGATTAGTCAACAGATGGCTCCGGAACAATTGGATAGTTACTAAGGGAGAAAAAGTGCATTTAGATCATTAACTTCAAAATTCAAAACATAAAAGTCTTTAAAACATTTAGGAGATTATTTAGGTGTTTGGATTAGGAAAGACTAAGCAAAGGAAACATCACAAATGAAAATACTAGTTTAACACGTAAAAATAAAGTCCTGTATATCTACAAAACAATACAAAGATTAAAAACTAACAACAAACTAGGAAGAATATTTGCAACAATTATGGCAAAGGGCTAATATCACTAAATACACAAAATCTTATTCAAACAGATAAGGAAGGTTTCTGATCTGCTATGTAAAGAGCTTGCAAAGAGTCCCTCTCGCCCTCACGACAAGAAAAAAGCTGAAAATTTGGAAGTTGACAATTCTTAGAGCCATCAGAAAATTGAGGTCACAGGGCAAACCACCCCCGCCCCCAAACCGGAGATATGGGCAGATCCAGAAAATCACAACTTACCAAACTTGCCAGGAGCAGAAAGCCCCTCGGGACCAGAAAGCCCCTCGGACCCCTGCACCTGGTGGTGGCTGGTTGCCGTGGAGCCCGCTCTGACTCAAGGCGACCTCCCGTAAAACAGAATCGAACGTAGCTTGGCCCTGTGCCACCTTCATGATCCTTGGTATGTTTGAGTCCGTTGCTGTGGCCATTGTGTCAATCCATCTCATTGAGGGTTTCCCTTGCATTTACTGACCCTCCGCTTTACCAAACATGATTTCCTTCTCCAGCAATTCATCCTTCCTTTTTTTTTTTTTTAATGATATCCAAAGTAAGAGTCGAAGATTAGGACAGTATTCTGTTATCTACCAGGTTTTCACTGGCTAATTTTTGGAAGTAGATTGACAGATCTTCCTACTCTGTGTCAGTTTGTCGTAATGTGGGGGCTTGCCTGGTGCTATGATGCTGGCAGCTGTGTCACAGGTATTTCAAATACCAGCAAGGTCACCTGTGGTGGACAGGTTTCAGTGGAGCTTCCAAAGACTAGGAAGAAAGGCTAGCATCTGGTAGGAACACTTAAAAGTTAATTGACTAATTGCTGGAGACGATGGCCTGGTGGGTAAGAGCTCAGCTGCTAACCAAAAGGTCTGCGGTTTGAACCCACCAGCCACTCTTCAGGAGAGTCGTGTGGCAGTCTGCTTCAGTAAAGGTTTATAGCCCTGGAAACCTGATG
The DNA here is from genome assembly GCF_024166365.1 of Elephas maximus indicus. Lineage (NCBI taxonomy): Eukaryota > Metazoa > Chordata > Mammalia > Proboscidea > Elephantidae > Elephas > Elephas maximus. Next base: position 10,575,262 of record NC_064834.1, read on the forward strand.
GGGCAATTCTACTCTGCCTTATAGGGTCGCTATGAGTTGGAATTGACTCATCGGCAATGGGTTTAATTTTTTGGGTTTGAAGTTTGGACAAACTCTGTAGATTATAACTCCTGGAGGTCCAGCCTCCTGGAGCCCCACCAGGTTCTCATTATGAAAATTGGAGAAAAAGTCCCCTCCAGTGTCTGGCAGGGGGAGAAATAAATTAACCATTTTGCAATAGCTCCAGTGTACTGTGTTCTCCGTAACAATGGTTTGCCCTCAAGGGAAACCATCTTACCCAACTTTAGACCCCTCTCTCCTCTACCATTCCTGTCTCGCCTAAGGGGAATTAAAAAAGAAAGAAAAAGTGAGAAGCACTTGTTAAGGTCACAGCCCAAGTGTACAAGCTTACTAAAAGACACAATTGTAGGATCGTGGAATTCTTCCTTCTGCCCCCTTCTTACCATCACATCAATTTTTCCAGCTCCAGTTGCCATCATGGAAGCCCGTGTGTGTCAGAGTAGAATTGTGCTCCACAGAGTTTTCAATGGCTGATTTTTCAGCGGTAGATGACCAGGTCTTTCTTCCAAGGGGCCTCTAGGCAGACTCGAACCTCCAAGCTTAGCAGCAAGCATATTAACTGTTTGTACTATGGAGTGACTCCATCATATCAATAGATCTCCAGGCCTTTCTTCCTAGTTCATCTTAGTTTACGAGCTCTGCTGAAATCTGTTCAGCATCATAGCATCATGCAAGCCTCCACCGACAGATGGGTGTCAGTTCTCAGATGAATAAATGGAAACCATTTTGGCAATATATATTAAGGTCCTTAAAAATGTTTTTACAGTATTACCTAGCAATTTCTTACTAAGTCTCATAAGAAAATAATCAGGAGCACAAAGTTTTATGTACAGGGTTCAGGAGTGGCTCTGTTAGAAATTGGGTCAACCATGAATAAGCAAGACGACCAAGCCCTTGTGAGAAAATAAGGGCTAGAGCCCTGGTGATGTAGTGGTTAAGAGCTTGACTGTTAGCCAAAAGGTCGGTAGCTCAAACCCACCAGCTGTTCCTTGGAAACCCTATGGGGCACTTCTACTTTGTCCTATAGGGTCACTATGAGTTGATTGGTTGGCATCTAACAATAACAACAACACAGATTAAGGAGCAGGTTTGTAGAAGTATGACAGAAAAATCGCCAAGGATTTCTCAATTTTGCTTTTGATCCACTTATGGAAACCATATTCAATACCTACTAGAGTTTTCTCCTCTCCTCTCCTCTCTGCAACATTGGCCACATATTTCTAAGAAACACCCAGGAAAGCCTAAGATTAAACTTCTGATTCTACAATCAGTCAATGAGTGGTAGACATGTTGATCTTAGTTCATAAGAGACTAACGGTCGCCTGATGAGACTCCATGGTGGGGAAAATGCTACAAATCCCATGTGATGACAAGGCTAAGATTCTTTCTGAACCTTTCTGAACTCTCTGGCTCTTCTTTAGCATAATAATGCATGTAATGTACAAAATAAATTCACATTGGTTTTGGTCATTTTGGTCAAAGGTAATTTTATTTGTACTGAAATCTATAGCACCAAGTGTGTGGGAACAGACAGAAAAGATGGTTAGCAAGATTGTCAGAGAGTGCATTGTTCTAATTCAGTTCCTATCACCTTAATGACTAGACTTATACCCCAAAGTATGAATACAGTTTCCACATAAGACCCCTAAGATTAGGAGAAGTGTCAGAGAATAAGAGCAAAAGGGAAAGGCAGTATTTAGTTTTGTAAAAGGAAAAGGATAACAATGAACAAATCTGAGATTTTTTTTGGATAAAATTTATGGTGTGGAATAATACAAGCTGATTTATGAGTACTGAGGAAAAAGCCATTCCCACCAGAATCTAAGTTGGAGGTCATAAAAAAAAAAAAGACAAATCAACTTGTTTGCTTTTTGGTATTATTTTTAAGTCAAAAATACATGGTAGGCATTGTACCTGTATTTTACTGCGGCATTTGAATCAAAATATCTTTGTTGACAAATATGAGCTAGGGATATTAGCTCAGAAAAGTGGCTAGTACCTGACTGAAATGTTGTCCCTCAAGAGTGTGGATTAGTACATCAATTTCAAGCTACGTGACGATTTCTACTTAATGAATCTTCAGAATAACTCTGAACCAGCAAGGCTCAGTCATGGTGCATAAATGCTTAAATTATGTAGACTTCAACTGGCTAATTTTGGACACATCACCCGGAAAGACCAATTGCTAGAAAAGGACATCACGTTTAATAGAGAGCCAACAAAAATGAGGGAAACCCTCAATGAGATGGATTGACACGATAACCACAATGGACTCAAACACACCAAAGATCATGAAGATGGCACAGGACTAGGCAATGTCTCCTTCTGTTATAAATAAGGCTTGCCCTGAGTTGAAGCCAGCTCGACAGCAACTAACGGCAAGAGTAACGCAGATGCCCTAATGGACCTTCATTGTGTCTAGGATCAGTTAAAATTCTGTATGTCCTGTAACAGAGAATCAGTAAATGTCTTCTGTCTCACAATATTTTCAAAATTCATGTGATTTTAATCATGATGAACATTATATTGATGATGACAATTTTTTTTTTTTTTTTTTAGGATTGCCTGAAGTCAACAGTTCCTGGGTCAAAATGTACAGCTTCCTTGATTTATAAACAGAGTTGGCATTTCTTACTCCTCAGAGTACTCATTTGTGCAAATCTACTTTAGCCGATAATCATTAACTTCAACCAATGGAAAAAAAAGACTCAAGATTAAAAATCTCTTCAGTAATTGAAGGAGGTAGATGAGCTGGATCTAATTATGAAGTGATTATTCAAATTCTATGATAATAAGAAAGACATAAATATCGTATTGCTGCATCTCATTAAATGAGTCATTGATCTAGTATATATCTTTGTATTCATAACCTTCCAATCACCTGGGCCATGTTAGGAAATCAAGCTTTAGCAAGTAGATGATAACTGAAAAATAATAAGGTTTTGGGTGTGAATTACTTTGTACTTACACATAATATAGATCTCATAATGCAGGTGGTAACCAGATAAAAATATAGTGTTACTTTTCATATTATTTTATAGACAATTATATATAGCATACAAAAGGGGAGGGGAAAATTATTTTATAGTTATTCATTCAGGAAATATTTATGTATTCTCTCTTAAGATCCAAGGATTCTTCTAGGCACAGGGATATAGTAGAGAATAAAATTCTTAAATAATAAGGGGATTTTGAGCAGCAATACATTCAATAAAGCAAATAAAACTGAATGATATATGAAAGAGAGATTGGATGGGGCCACTTCATTTTGGGGAGTTCAATCAAGAGTTGAAATTTGTCTGCCATGTGAGGATGGGGCAGAAAGTTTCAGGCAGAGGGAGGCAGGGCAAAAGTCCTGAAGTGGGTATAAGTATGGAATATTCTAGGAACAAAATAAGCCTTGCTAACTGGAGTGGAGCAAAGAGGTTAGAGTGAATTTAGTGGAGGTTGGGTGGTGGGCAAGGGCCAGTTCAAGTACGGACTTGTAGTCCAAAGTCAAGAGTTTAAATTTCAGTCTAAGCAAAATGAGAAGCCATTGAGGGTTTTAGGGAAGCGAAAACTATTCCCTGATCTATTTTAAAAAGGGTTCCTCTTGGCTGTTGAGGGAAGTATGAAGTGCAGATGAGTAAGAATGGAAGTTGGGAGGCCAATTAGAAAACTGTTGCACCAGTCTACAGAAGAAATGATGTTGGCTTGCCCTAGAGAAGAAGCTGGAGATGAAGACTAGAGGCATTCAGGATATATTTTGAAGGTAATGCTAACAGGACTTGAATGGATGAAGTGAAGAGGGAGGGAAATGGAGAAATCAAAGATGACTCCTAATTAAAGGGCTTGAGTGAATTTCATGGATGGTAGTGCCATTGACAAATATATATATAACATATTTGACAAATATATTAAAGTATGCATAGACTGACCCATCTACATTATTTTGATAAGATTATTTTTCTAACTTCTAAAATGCTTTTTATTCCTGAACAATTGTGGATGTAAATCACATAAAAAATTGTTATCAATATTTCTATTTATTCTAAGAAAATATTCTCGGTAAGCCTTTTTTCTATATCTTTCATTATCTTTACGTTTGGAACATAGATAAGAGGTTGGCAAACTTTTTCTGAAAAGGGCCAGATAGTAAATTTATAGACGTTTCAAGCCATATGGTCTCTGTTGCAACTGCTCAACTCTAATGTAGTGTAAAAAGAGCCATAGACAATATGTAAACAAATGGGCCTGGCTGTGCTCCATGAAACTTTATTTACAGAACAGGTAGTGGGCCAGATTTGGCCTGCAGGCTGCAATTTTTTAATACCTAACATAGAAACTCTGGTGGTGTAATGGTTAAGTGCTATGGCTGCTAACCAAAAGGTCAGCAGTTCAAATCCACCAGGCACTCCTTGGAATCTCTATGGGGCAGTTCTACTCTGTTCTGTAGGGTTGCTATGAGTTGGAATAGACTTAATGGCAGCGAGTTTAACATAGACTGAAGATCCTTAAACAAGACAAAGGGGTGAGGTGGGGGTAGAGGAATCAGGTTATGAAAAAAAGAAGCCAAATGCTTATTTGTTGATTTACTGTAATATACAGTGGAAGCTAAAGTTTTTATTTTGTTTTATTTTTCCCCTTCACTATTACTTCCAATATCCCTTCTTGTGCTTTCTTTGGGAGCACTCCTCCCTTACTCCATGTGATTGTGATTAGAATATAAATTATGGTGCTCTGCTTTCTGCCACAAGGGTAGGCCTTGACTCAGGCAGGCCAAACTGAGGAGCTCCTCCCCCAATTGCCGTTACTGGCTTAGGGGTGGGCACATGACTCAAGTAAGCCAATTAGAATCTTCTCTGAGCTTGATATATGGAAAGTAGGAGAGAGTTCCCTTGACTGAGGGATTATTAAGAGAGAGGGCTGAAGGTCTGAAACTTTCACTGGCTATCTGGACAGGTACTTAGTCAGTGCTTACGTTCAGAACAATTCCAGGCAGAGATAAATAGAGTCAAGAGCTGTGATGACATTGTTTAAGAAACTTAATCCAGTTGTGTCTAAAGCCAGAGACATGCATGGACTTCCCAATTATGCAAGTCAATAATTCCCTTTTTTGCTTAAGCTACTTTGATTTGGGCTTTTGTTAGTTGCAAACAAATGATTACTGTACAGACAAAAACATTACCTAACTGAATCTGGAAGGTGAAACCAATTCAAATGTAATTCCTTGAAGATGCCATGAATAAGGTCAGATATTATACCCATTAAACTTAGTTAAGCTTACAATAGCTTTATATTTAAGGTTGAGTTAATAAGTTGTGTAAGTTTTTGGTAGAGTTAAGATTTGAATGTCTTACTCCAAACACCATGATATTTCTATTATAAAAACCATTTGCCATTGAGTAGATTCTGACTCATGGTGACCCCATTTGTGTCAGGGTAGAACTGTGCTCCATGGGATTTTCAGTGGCTAATTTTTCAGAAGTAGATCTCCAGGCCTTTCTTCCAAGGACCATGTAGTAAAGAAGCATTAAAAATTAAATGAAAAAAATCATGAAATACAATATTTGGATTTCTCCCCTTATCTCTTTTAAATTAGTTCCTCCCCCCCAACCAGGACTCCAGAAATGAGGGAGAGAGTAAAGATGATTCTTGATGCATCAGAAAGATAGCTGAATCTCAAGAAGTTTCTTTAGATGTAGTATAGGAGATGTTAGGCAATCAATCATGGATGGGCTTTCAAAGCTGCTTTGAATCTCTTAAAATGGAATGTTTCTAGATAATTGTCCATAGGCTAAAGCTGGAAAGTGTCCATATTTTTCTTCTGCTTAGAGAGACCAGATTTCATATGTCTGTAGGAAATGTGGAGCCAAGAACACCGTGAATTTCCATACCTCTAAGTAGGCTGTGTGAGCCTGACAAGGGAGGGCAAAAAGGAATATAAAACCACCATCAAAGATTCATGTTGGGGAAACTCCTCTTGAGAGCTACATGGAGACAGGAGTACAAGAGAGGTTTCTTCCTAGGTGGAAAGAGGTGATAATTAAAGATAATTTGTTGAAGAAAATTAATAGTGATGGACTTGAATCCTTTATAGCAAATGTAAATTTCAAAGCAATTTTGTGTGGAGAAGTAAAAAGCTATAATATATGGCTGAGTGGTATATGGTGACAGTAATGGTTCTCTTGTGCAATGAGTTATTAAAGACTTTCATCCCGTGGTTTTCAATAATGAAAGGCAGGCAGTTTGGGGGCATTTTCCGAGATATGTCCCTTGTGTTGATTTAGCTTGTGAGATCAGTAGGTTATCTCAACAGCTGTATAGAAAACGTTAAATTTGGTAAGGAGGAAAAAGACTAAAACATGAGAAACAGTTTTAGAAAAATGTATTATTTCTTCTCTGATACTAAATAACTATGACCTTGGGCAAGTCATTTGATTTCTCTGGGCCTTCATCTCCTCGTCTTGTCCAAGGATCTTACCCATGCCTTTTTCCAACTCCAATAATCTATGACTCCTTCTTATGATACAAATTGTTGTTGTTAGGTGCCACTGAGTCAGCTCTGACTCACAGAGACCTACGAATAACAGAACAAAAGGCTGCTGGGTCCTGTGTCATCTTCATGACTGTCACCATGTTTGAGCCCATCGCTTTGGCTATTGTGTCAATCCATCTCATTGAGGGTTTCCCTTGTTTATCACCGACCCTCTGCTTTAAGAACCATAATGTCCTTTTTTAGTGACTGGTCTTTCCTGATGGCATGTCCAACGTAAGCAAGTCAAAGTCGTCTTGCCAACCTCACTTCTATTGAGCATTCTGGTTGTATACCTTCTGAAATGTATTTGTTGAAAACTGTATGATACAAATGCCTCTTGGAAATGAGCTTTCCTTTCCCTTTTTATGGAGTTTGTCTTTAAGAAACTTCAAGTACATTTTGCTTGCAGTCATTTTCCCTCCCTGTTCACATGTTTTTCACAAATGGACCACAGGAAATGAGACGGTACTATGAGAGAGGGAAGAGGTCATTTTTAATAGTTTACTTATTTATTAAACTTCAGAGGGCTTAAATATGGTGATGTTATACTTAATACCCCCATGTGTTTCTCAGTTTGTCATACTGTGGAGGCTTGTGTGTTGCTGTGATGCTAGAAGCTATGCCACCAGTATTCAAATACAAGCAAGGTCACCCATGGTGGACAGGTTTCAGCTGAGCTTCCAGACTAAGACAGACTAGGAAGAAGGACCCGGCTGTTTGCTTCTGAAAAGAGTTAGCCAGTGAAAACCTTATGAATAGCAGCAGAACATTGATATAGTCAGATGGATCATGGCTGAAAGCAGAGAATACCAGAAAATGTTTACCTGTGTTTTATTGACTATGCAAAGGCATTAGGCTGTGTGGATCATAACAAATTATGGGTAACACTGTGAAGAATGGAACTCCAGAAAGCTTAATTACACTCACAAGGAACGTGTACGTAGATCAAGAGGCAGTCTTTCGAACAGAACTAGGAGATACTGCATGGTTTAAAGTCAAGAAAAGTGTGTATTAGGGTTATATTCTTTCACCATACCTATTCAATCTGTATGCCGAGGAAATAAGCCGAGAAGCTTGACTCTATGAAGAAGAATGGGGGGGTGGGCATCAAGATTGGAGGAAGACTCATTAACGACCTGTGTTATGCAGACGACACAACCTTGCTTGCTGAAAGTAAAGAGGACTTGAAGCACTTACTGATAAAAATCAAAGACCACAGCCTTCAGTATGGATTACACCTCAACATAAAGAAAACAAAAATACTCACAACTGGACCAATAAGCAACATCATGATAAACGGAGAAAAGATTGAAGTTGTCAAGGATTTCATTTTACTTGGATCCATAATCAACACTCATGGAAGCAGCAATCAAGAAATCAGAAGACCCATCACATGGGACAAATCTGCTGCAAAAGTCCTCTTCAAAGTGCTGAAAAGCAAAGATGTCACCTTGAAGACTAAGGGGCGCCTGACCCAAGCCATAGTATTTTCAGTCACCTCATATGCATGGGAAAGCTGGACAATGAATAAGGAAGACGGAAGAAGAATTGATGCCTTTAAATTGTGGTGTTGGCAAGGAATAGTGAATATACCATGGACTGCCAAAAGAATGAATAAATCTGTCTTGGAAGAAGTACAACCAGAATGCTCCTTAGAAGCAAGGATGGCAAAACTACTTTGGACATGTTATCAGGAGGGATCAGTCCCTAGAGAAGGACATTACGCTTGGTAGAGTAGAGGGTCAGTGAAAAACAGGAAGACCCTCAGCAAGATGGATTGACACCATGGCTGCAACAATGGGCTCAAGCATAACAACAATTGTGAGGAAGGCACAGGCCCGGGCAGTGTTTTGTTCTGTTGTACATAGCATCACTATGAGTTGGAACTGACTCGATGGAACCTAACAACAACAATATTTAATATATCACTTTTTTATAGATCTTAATAAAGGATGTATGTTATACATAGCTAAGTTCTCTTCGGTTGGTAGAAAATTAGGTATATGGTGAGGGGTGGGATTACTAACTCACTGGCAAGGTTTAGGTCACCAGTGACAACGGCACTGACATTTCTTTTGTTGGGCCATAAAACAGTTTAATTTTACTTTAACATTATTGAATAGCTACTAAGGTTGGTATGTTGTAAGATGTTTAATAAGTAATATAAATGATATGAATGAATCATAAGGAAATGAGTAAATTCCCCTTTCCTCTGTTTGTTGCCAAAGAGAAGTCCCCACAACTAACAACTGCTTAGTTTATTTTTCCACATCAGTACTACCAGGAAGAAACTCCTGTTCCCGAATCAGTGGCTCTCAGCCATCACACTGTTTTCATTACTAAATCATTGTAATGTATCTTTATATTTAATAAGAGAAATCCATCTTTTTAAGATTTTTTCAAAATAATATTGGTTATTCTTGCTCATTTACTATTGCTTGTAAGTGTGGGATCAGCCTGTCAATTTCTATAAGAACATTGTAATTTTGATTTAGATTTCATTGAATTTATACATCATTTTGGGTAGAATTAACAAGCATACGACACCCTCATCTCATCATTCTTATTTTGTCCTGACAAGTTGGTCAAGGGTTTGCCTACTTTATCGGTCTTTTCAAAGACTCAACTTTGATTTCATTGATTTTTTTTCCTATTTGGTCCTGCTTCTTGTCTTTAGTAATTCCTTCCTTTTACATTGTTTGGGTTAATTTTTTATTCTATTTTATAGTTTGTTGAATTGAAGACATACTCTTTTTTTTTTTTTTTTTGGTAGCTTATATTTTTTCAGTCAATTCATTTAAGATTATAAATTTAAATATAATTTTTATCTGCATCTCGTAGACCATGACATATAGTATCTCCTTTTTTAAACAGTTACTTTCTGATTTTTCTTTGGTCCAAAAGTTATTTAAACCAAACCAAAAACCAATCCCATTGCCATCAAGTCAATTTCAACTCATGTAAGTTATTTAGATATTAATATTTCATCCATTGTTAACATTGAAAAGCTTTCTTTTTATTATTATTGTCATATATGTTTTTTATAATTCATTAATTCATTTTGAAACTTCCGTTGTCACCTTTATTTTTCATAAACAGTATAAGGAAGGATTTTTATAAAATTTACTGTGAAAGTCTTGGTCTTTTAATAAGCATAAGCCCCAGCACTGATTATGACTACTGATATGTTTGAATTTATTCCTGCCATCTTGGTTTTATTTTCTTTCCATTTGGTACATTTTATTTACTTTTTCTTCTCTTTCTTCTTTTTATTTTACCCTTCATTGTTAATTTTTTCTTTACTGAGAGTTATATCTTAAAATTCTATTTTTCTAGTGATTAAGATAGACTTTTCATACACATACACCTAATTCTTGCTTAAACCACCCTGATAATCTTGCAAGAAGTTAAAAGTCATTAAATGGAAAAAAAAAAAAAGGCTTTTTTTTTGTTTGTTTTATGAGGGTTTTGTGTGTGTGTGTTTTGTAGGCATCGTTATTCTTTTAATAAATTTAAAATTTGGGGATTAGTTTTAGATTTTCAGAAAATTTGGAAAGATGCACCCAGTTTCTCTTATTATTAGCATTTTATATTAGTATATTTGCCAAAGCTAATAAACCAAGAGTAATTCATTATCACTAATTAAAGCCCAAACTTTATTCAGATTTCTTTAGTTTGTGCCTCATGTCCTTTTTCTGTTCCAGGATCCCTTTTGGGATAGCACGTTACATTGAGTCATCACGTCTCCTTAAAGTCCTCTAGACTGTGACAACTTCTCAGACATTCTTTGTTCTTGATGACCTTGAAAGGTTAGAGGAATGTGGGTCAGGTGTTTTACAGAACGTTTCTTAATTTGGGCTTGTCTGACGTTTTACTCAAGATTAGACTGGGGTTATGGATTCTTGGGAGGAAAATCACAGGGGTAAAGTGCGATTCTTATTACATCATATCAAGGATATGTCCCCCTCCTTTTCATACAGTACTCTTTGGAAGGAATCAACCTTGTTATATTAAAAAAAACAAACCTAACCCATTGCCGTTGAATCAATTCCGACCCATAGCAATCCTATCGGACAGAGTAGAACTGCTCCATAAGGTTTCCAAGGAGCGCCTGGTGGATTCAAACTGCCCACCTTTTGATTAGCAGCCGTAGCTCTTAACCACTACACCACCAGGTTTTCCAACCTTGCTATAGTCTCTTCTCAGTCCCAAGAGGTTTGTGTTTTTGCTTGTTTTTATAAATTATTTGGGGCTTTCTACAGAGACAATCATGTCATTTATGAATAAAAACACTATTACGTCTTCCTTTCCAATCTGTATTTCTTTATTATTATTTTTCCATCTTATTACGCCAGCTAGTACTTCCAGTAAAATGCTGAATAGAAGTGGTAAGAAAGGATGTCCTTGCCTTGTTCCCAGTCTTAGTGGGAAAGCACTCTGTCTCTCACCATAAGTATGATGTTAGCTATAGATTTAAAAAAAAAAAAATTCCCTTTATTAGGTTAAGGGAGTTCTCTCTATTCCTAGTTTTTCGAGAGTTTTTATCCTAAATGGGTGTTGAATTTTGTCAAATGTTTTCTACATTTATTGAAACAGAATTCTCAATCCATTTCCTTGAAGCTCTGCCCCCTGTTGGTTTTGTCTGTTGTTTTTTTTTTTTTTAATTAGTTAAGAAGGGACAGCAGAAGAGAGGAAATCTCTTCCCCCATGTGGGAGAAGGTTTTAATATTACCATGTGGAGAAGTCTTTCCCTGGAGACGAGGCCTTTGTTAGAGAGAAGAACCTAGGAGGGTTACACAATGACATTTTTTCCCCTCTCCTTGTCAGGGCCACAGGGGATTTTTCTTGGCTCCTCATTTGGAGAAGCAGGTGGGATTCCTGGAAGGAAAATGCAAGATGGTGTGGGGGCCCTCCTTTGACTGTGGGTGGAGGCAGGAATTTCTCACTCTCAAGAGAGTCAGCATTCAGCCTCCAGTGATTTGTCAAAATTACTAATGAAGTTAGTAGCCCTACAGCATATGGCTTCCAATGGCTTCTACTCCAGGCAAGCAGATCTCAGATTCTATATCTCTCTGTGTGTGTCTGTGTCTCCAGGTTTTGGGCTGGAGGTTTGCCCTGTGACCTCAGTTTTCTGATGGGTCCCAGAAACGTTGCTGATGTTCAGCTTGTCCAGCTTTTCTTGTTCTAATGACAGGAGCGATGACTTAAAAAAAAAAACAAAGTCACCATGAAATCAATTCCGATGTGTGCAGAGTAGAACTGTGCTCCAGACGGTTTTCATGGCTGTGAGCTTTTGGAAGAAAACCACCAAGACTTTCTTTCCAGGTTCCTTTTGTGTGGGTTCGAACTGCCAACCTTTCAGTTAGTAGTCAAGCGCTCAACCAATTGTGCCACCCAAGGACTACTATGACTCCCAAGCTCCTTCTATATCAGAGCTGAGGTGGGAAAACCCATCTATCAATTTGAATGGAAAAAAATTAAATGTGCTCTATTTCGATCGTAGAGGCCCATACAATTTGCATGAATAGAAAGATATATAAGTTGAACAACTTTATATAAGATAGAAACAAAACTTTAAAAACCAATAGGTACATAATACAATCAGATTTATTATACTCACGAAAGTATGAAGAGATTTCAGAATGGGCGCTGGTTAGTGGAGGAGGTATCTGAGCACGTCACTTTATGAGAGGTACATTCAACATTTTGAAGTTCACAGTTTATCTTGCACCCAAACTCTTAAAAATAAAATCATAGCAGAAAAAAATATTAAAAAAATAAAGGCAACATATGAAAGTATATTGAAATATATGGAAGAAGCAAACACACTCGGTAGGCTAAAGAGTTGTAGAAGAAGTTACCTTTTTATCTCTCTCACTTGGTACACGCTCGCAAATAAAAATGTTTTCGAGTCATCGAAATATGAACTGCAGTTTAGTTTTGTTTCATATGATATTCTCTGACTAGAAGGTGTTTTAGTAAATCTGTGAATTGTGCTTTTGCTTAAAACTGGAATATTGAAATACCACATTTTAGAATGTATTTGCTTAGTGTATTTTTAGGTGACAAAGCTATTATACCAAAAAAAAAAAAAAAAGTTGTGTCTAAAAAAATGTGTGCTTTTTCAAGAGCCGTTATGGCAAAACATTATCAACTGAGAAGTTCCACTGTGAGGTAATTTGGTAATTAGTTACAGTTTTTTGTTTTTTTCTTAGTCTTAAAGTCTGCAGTCAGTTAATTAGTAACTGTATTTCCTTCAAAGCAATGCAAAAATCTTACTGCCTTTTTATTTCCTCAGCTTTGCCCCTAGCCTCCACCAATACTGATGTGGGAACTGCCTGAAATTTTAGTTCATACCATTGTGGAAATTCTTTTCTTTTCATAATAAATTCTTTAGACCTAGCAACGATTCTCATTGCTATTTTTTTACACATCCTCCTACTTCCTTCTGGATCCATTTTCTTTCTTTATTTAGTACATCCTCTAATAAGTAGTTATTTTCAGACATAGTCTATAAGTTACATACTTTCTCAGTCCAAACTCACCTGTAGCTGCCAATTTGTATAAGTACAGAATTCTAGAATCCAAGTGTTTTCCTTCAGCACTTTCACGGTATTACTTCACTGTCTTCTTTTATCCAATATTCTTGATGACATATCTGGTGTTAACTTGTGACATTCAAGGTGTCACAACATTGTCACAGATTCTGAAACCAAGATTGTAAACAAGTAGTTTATTTGTGAGTTGATTCCAGGAAACACTGGCAAGAAAGTGAAACAGGAAAGGGAGCCTATTGCCACTGAGTTAATCCTGACTTATGGCGACCCCATTTATGGTGACCCCATGTGCTACAGAGTAGAATTGCTCTGTAGGGTCTTCTTGGCTGTAATCTTTATGGAAGGAGATGGCCAGCCCTTTCTTCTGCAGTGCTGCTGGGTGCGTTTGAACCACCCACCTTTGGTTTAGTAGCCTCTTGAAAACCTCTTGTGCCACCTAGTTAAAGACCTTTAAAGTTTCAGATTTGATATGAAAAGGGTAAACAAATGCCAGTATTCTCATTTCTCCGTTTTTATGGGAAAATTTGTGGTAGAGCTGGTGAAGTCCCTCCCCACCCACAGATGTGCAGGTGGATGCTATCTGTTGGCTCCTAGGATGATTCCAGAACCCTCGGCTCTCACCCTCAGACATGAGCCTACTAAATGAAGGACTTCGTGAATATTTCTCTAAAAACTGTCCAACTATAAAGAATTTGAAACACAACAGGAATTGTAAACTCAAAATATTGCTACATATCATAACACCAAGGTGACAAACCAGAGTGGAGGATAATCATTTAGGCAACTCTTGTTAGTTGGCCACGCATATGCCAATGGCTTCATTACCAACACGGTCACACAGAGGTATTTAAAAGTTTACTTCTGTTTGGAACATCTTTATCCCACAACTTTTATGGGTTTTTCATCTTTCATAACTGTCATCTTAAGCATTTGCAGCCCTTCTCAAGAGAGAGGAAGAAAAATATGTTGTGTGTATAATATATGATGACTGAACCCTGTTGTTATCATCACTCATAGGAGAGATGGGGACTCATAAGCTATGAGTTATCACTCACAGAGATAAAAACATAGAAATGTCATCCCAACATTTAGGCAAGATATACATACTAAGAATGGTGGAGAACAATAAATTGTCCCAGTACCTCCTATATTCTTTCCCGCCATAAAATGGTTTGATGGAGGGAAGCCAGCGGAATAAAATTACCATTCCACCAAATTAAATCTTTATATTTGTTTGGTTACAAAATGTTCCCCGGTGTTTTGGGTGTTGCAGCAGCTACAGGAGCCAAAGGGAAGGCTTGTCTCCTTGCCCATGGAATGGCAGATTCAAGTACATGGTTTGATGGTTCAGGAGCTGGATCTGCCTGAGCTATTTAGGGAGCCGTGATACACTGCAACAACCTTAAAAATGAGCTTTATAAATTAATTAAATTTTTTTTTTGTGGATATATATATATATATAGCCATTTTAGCTATTTTTGAGTGCACAATTAAGCGACATTAACTAAAACAAACCCATTGCCGTTGAGTCCATTCTGACTCATAGAGACCCTATAGGACAGAGTAGAACTGCCCCTAGGGTTTCCAAGGCTGTAAACTTTACGGAAACAGACTGCCACATCTTTCTCCTGAGGAGCAGCTAGTGGGTTCAAACTGCCGACCTTTCAGTTAGCGGCCGAGTGCTTAACCACTGTACCACCAGGGACATTAAAAAAAAAAAAAAACCTATCCCCATAGAGTCAATTCTGACTCAAAGCAACCCTATAGGACAGAGTAGAGCTGCCCCACAGGGTTTCCAAGGAGCAGCTGGTAGATTCGAACTACTGACCTTTCGGTTAGCAGCCAAACACTTAACCACTGAGTCATCAGGGACATTAGTATGTAAAAATGAGCTTGGACTTTGGAACCTTGGGCTCATTCTTCTGCTTAACTTAGCACAAGTAATTCCCCAGCACCATTTGTATTATTGTTCATACCCCATGGCTGTTTGTGGGTTTGAATTCAGGACCTTTGTTTAAATGTTTTTTCTGTATTGTAACTTTGTATATTTGGGGCTCTGAAGATCATGCCAACTGACTCTGATCCTTGGTTGTGATAATAGCAGCCCCAGCAAAGTTCACCTCCCAGGTTGCAATTCCACATGAATATTTGAAGCTACAGCATGGAAAGTCCAAGAGACACACGCAGAGTAATTCAACATTTAGTGATTAATGTTTCTATATTCAGCAACATGTAGTTCTTCAAAGAATATTCTTAAAAATATTGAAAATATTTCAAATTTTCTTACATGTACCAGCCCTGTCATATGTCATCCTGGTGAAATGGCATGGGAACTTAAAATAAAAATTCATAGACCGTTCCAGAAAGGTAGACTCCTGTTTGTGGCAAAATCATCTTTCATCCTTAGTGAGGCTATTAAAACTGCACAGGAGCCTTAAGGACTGTTAAGATGATTAACACCACATTTAACAGCTGCTCCAGAAGCATCTTGACAAACATTTTAATTTTATACCTCTCAAGTAAACCCGTAAAACAGCATGATCTCAAAATTCTTAACAGATATATTAATAAAAATTTAAACATGCATGCTGTTTTGAGTTAATTACATAGTAATATTGCCTTGTGTACACCTTAATTAGATTAAATATTGATCAGTGCACTTTCTATTGATATTCCATTAACACATAATAACTAACTTCTTATATCCAGATGTAACTTTAAGTTTATTAAATTCTTGCTGGAAATGAAAAGCTATGGGAAGATACACAAAGCAAGCCCTTTGAAACATAATCAGGGCTGGGGAACTCAGTCTGTGAATTCAAGCAGAGAGTTAAAAATTAAACTCTGCAAATTTTAAGGGTTTAAGTAATTAGATCTAAGAATGGTGATCCACAATTTTTTTCCTATGGAATTTCAGCTGTAATATTAGTCAGGCTAAGTTCATCCATCACTCTGTATTAAGGAAAAGGTTATGAAATATTACAATTATTTCTGAAGATTATGTTCTTTGTTTATTTCAAAAGGAACCTAGGTTTTAAAGAGCACGGTTGATTTCTTAGCATGTGATTAAGGCTGTTTATTTTCGTGCTGATGAGCTGAGAGCTCTTTCAATGGGGAGATGCTGTAATTTTCTCATGATCTGGAAAATAATTCATGGTACTTTTTATGTTGTCATTAACTGTCAAGTCTCTTGAGTTAAATATGAGCCCTGTCATTTGGAAGTCAGAAAGCGGCTCCTAAATTTCTCAATTTCATTAGCAATTGATTCAAATCATTTCCCGAAAATAGTCTAAATTGACATATGAATTGTAGTGGTTCCTCAGCGTGGTGATTAATTAATCAAGCCATCAGGTTCGCATTAAACTATTTATCAATCTTACGATTTCCTGCTTTTCAGAAAAAAATTTCAAAGCACTCTAATGATATTTTATGCGTTTGGGGAAAAATTAAAATGAGACCAAAAAAAGTAATCTGTCCTTTCTAACTCAGAAACACCATGATGTCAACTTCTGTAAACCAAGATATGAACCTAGGCGGGACACCTTGGTCTGAAAAACAAGGGAACTGAACTAAGCAATCTCTCCTTTTCTTCTCAGCTTTAAAATTACCTTAGTCCATGAAACAAAACGTGTATGATGGTGATTGTTACCTTTATTTTTTTCATGTGAGCCATTTACATTAAAAAAAAGAAAAGGCTAGTAGTTATTGATAGGGATTCCAAGACTCCAGATTAAAGTCCTAATCAGTGTTCTCAGAGCTATGTTGACCACTGTTCTGCAATTTGTCTTTAAAATACTGTTTTCCATTAAAGGCATGGGTCTTGGTCTCTTCTTTTGTGCTGTTATAACAAGCGACCACAGTTGATTGCCTCAGCACAGAATGACAGCATCAGATGTTCCAGGATCGGACCACACCAAAAGCTGTTTGTTTGGCTGAGAAAACTGCTGGCAAAACACAAGTTGTTTGCCTAGTTAATTTCATGCAACCTCTGCTGAGTTCAGTTAATAGCCAGTTCTTTTCAAAATAAGTGACTAGCCAACTGAATTCAGCTCTTTTTCTTCCCAACTGGCTGTGTGCATTACCACAAAATGAATGTCTCATTTAACGCAAATCCCTCTGTTATTGTTTACAGTAAATGGAGATTTCTCTTGTAAAGCTAACTGCATTTTAAGTGCTGGTCTTCCTCTGGCGCTATAGAGTGTGCAAGCCACATAGAAACGGTCCCAGAGAGGACCTTGTAAATTCTGGCGTTCTCTTCCCCACAATGCCTAGAGAAATCTGCCAGGGTCTAAAATGACAGAGGCCATTTTCATGGCTTCATCATCTCAGCTGCTCCTTCTCAGGAAGGTCAAAGGGGTTAAGAGGAATGAAAAGTCCTTTCCTTCCATTTCTTCTCATCCTCAGAGTGAGTTGTGGCTGGTTCCCTAATGCAGAGCACAACAGCAGGAAGGGGCCTTGGGCTAATAGAACCTCAGAGATAGAATCCTGCCAGCAGTTTCCTCAGAGGTCTGGGGAAGCTGCTCTCTCTTCTTTGACAGCAGTAAGAACACTTCTTATCTGAGAAAAGGGACTGTAGGCCTTTGGGTTTGGGGTCTCACCTTGGACGGTTGCACCACTGAGATCCTCCCCACTTCTAGCCTGCCTCATTTAAAAAAAAAAAATTATATACACATTCGTAAATATTTTATAGATGAGGAGAACAAGGCTGGAGAAAAAAAGAAGTAACTTGCCAAGAACAAAGCTTTTGTTATCTTATCCATCAAGGCAAAGCCTGTAGGGAAAAAAAAAAAAAAAATAGAAAAACAGAAAGGCTATTTGCAATACAGGCTTGCAAAGAGCTTCACACTTAGATTTTTTTTTTTTTTTTTATTGTGCTTTAGGTGAAAGTTTATAGTGCAAATTAGTGTCTCATTCACCAGTTGTTTTGTGACATTGGTTGCAATCCCCACAATGTGTCAGCACTTTCTCCTTTTCCATCCAGGGTTATTGGTGTGCCATTATGTCCAGTTTTCCTGTCACTTTCTGCCTTGTCTTTGCCTTGGGCAAGTGTTGCCCATTTGGTCTTGTATACTTGATTGAACTAAGAAGCACGTTCCTCACATGTGTTACTATTTGTTTTATTGGCCT
Source organism: Elephas maximus indicus (assembly GCF_024166365.1). Taxonomy (NCBI): domain Eukaryota; kingdom Metazoa; phylum Chordata; class Mammalia; order Proboscidea; family Elephantidae; genus Elephas; species Elephas maximus. The sequence goes on from NC_064834.1 coordinate 10,593,523, forward strand.
GTCTAATCTTTGGCTGAAAGGTGGACATTGGAAGTGGCTTCATTTCTGAGTTAGCAGGTTGTCTGGGGGTCACATTTAGATTCCAACGTTACCTCCAAATGAAGTTATTCATAGTAGGTGCCGCTGAGTTGACATCAACCCATCATGACCCCATGTGTTTCAGAGTAAAACTGTGCTCCACAGGGTGTTCAATGGCTGGTTTTTCAGAAGTAGATCATCAGGCTTTTCTTCCTGAGCTCCTCTGGGTAGACTTAAACCACTAATATTGTAGTTAGCAGCTGAGCACATTAACTATTTTCACCATCAAGGGACTCTGAGGTTATTACTAATACAATCGCTGAAATGCCTGACAGCACTGGGGGGCAGAAAGAGACCTGGACCCTGTGCTCCACGGTGGAAAACTTCTGACCATAAAACCCTATTTTATCAATTCTGTCATTATCTTATGTGTAGCATAATAATACTGCATTTTAATTTTTTAACCTAAAGAGTGAATTTGCTCAGAATAACCATGTAAAATATAATGCTGATTTTATAACTTTGTTTCAGTATTTCTTCATTTTTTTCATGTAGTAGGAGCCTCAAAACAATGGAGGAAGCTCAGGCCATGCCCGATCTCTTTGAGGCCTTGCATGTGGTACTGTGTGTCCTTCATTTTAGTCTCCACCATGCCTCAGTCCTACCCGGTGGGAAGACAAAGACTTGCAGTAAAAAGACTTTAACATACTGGGGAGGCACATTGCAACTGCCACATGAATGACCTAAGCCCTATAATAGCTTTGGTACATTGCCAAAAGACACCTCCAGTGATATTACTAGAGGAAAATCCCTCATCTCTAGACCATATCCTACTGCTGCCATTTTGTTATAATGCACTCGTAATGCATAGCTACCCCAAATCCTTTCTGGAATATGCCATGCTTTCAAAGTCCTAGGCTAGCACCATGAGGATGGAAAGGAATTGCATTTGCAAATGTCAGCCTACCTCATCCATCTCCCCTCATTCAAACAATACCCATTCGAGGTTCAGCAATCGGAGTTATATATTTTTCCTTAATGTTGTTGTAAGGTAATGGTTCTCTTATCTGAAATTCATCAGCCTGCTATAAATTTAAACTCCATTACTGCCAATAGAGAAAAGCTAAGCACCAAACCACTTTCAATAAATTTGCACTTATGCAATTGAACTGATACGGCCTCAGAAGAAAAAGGTGAAACTCATCTTGAGATATTTAAGTTAGTCTGAGTCACTGCTTCGTCTGGTGTTAAATTGAATCCATCGAGAAATGTAGGGCAGCACTCATCAGCCCTGAGTTATAAGAAGAGATTTCAGGCTGAAAGAAATTCTGTCTCTAGCATTCATTATTAGATGGTATAATTCTAAGAAACCACTGGTTCCCTCTTTTATTTGGCACAACTAAATGCTACAAATGGAAACCTTGATGGATGAATATTTTTATGAACAACATTAATCAGGCTCGGGCCAGCCCAAACCCATGGGGATTCGTCATGTCCAGTCGTGAAGCTATACGTGAGGATGTGTGTACACGCAGTCCCTGGATTACAAGCAAGTGCCATTCCTGAATCTGTCTTCAAGTTGAATTTGTACATAAGTCAGAATAGTTAGGTACGGTTCGTCTCTAATATCAGCCAAACGTTTGTCTTAGTGTATAGTGCACCATTCTATGCATAGAAAGTATTAAAGAAACACTTCTAGAGACACTAAAACATCTTTAACATAATAAAAAAAAAATAATACAACAGTAATAATAATAATAGTGTTTTGATGTGCATGGCAAAGTAACACCCGCTTGTTATTAGGAACCATTGTATGTACCTCAAATTTTTAATATAATCGGCTTCGTGGGGGTTGGTTCGTAAAGTCAGACATTTGTAACCCAGGGACTACCTGTACACTGAAAGTGGAGATGGTAATTACTAACATTTGCATGGGGCTTCATGATTTACAGAAACCCCCACTTTTAGTAGGGACACCCACCTGGAGGTCCAACAATTGTTATTTACCACTTGCTATTTAAAAAAAAAAAATTTTTTTTTTAAAAATTTATTTCCAAGAAGGAAACAGAGGCTCAGAGATGTGAAATGACCACTGTTACTAGAAGTGGATCCCCTAGGTGCTGCAAATGGTTAACACGGTTAGCTGCTAACTGAAAGCCTGGAAGTTCAAATCCAACTAGAAATACCTCAGAAGAAAGGCTTGGTGATCTACTGAAAAATCAGCCATTGAAAACTTCATGGAGCACAGTTCTACTCTGACACACATGGGGTTTCTGTGACTTGGAATCGACAGTAACTGGTTTTTGTTTTTTGCTGAAAGTGTGATATCAGGCTTCATCTTGCTATCAGATCTTCCTGGCTTAGTGATTTTTTGCCAAAAATTGCCCCCAATTCAGTAGCCTCCAGAGGCCTGCCAGGATCTCTTAATTAAGAAGGGCATCTTGATCAGGAGCCAAAAGAATAAAATGAGGTGCCCATGGAATCACTGCTGTTGCCTTCTTGGAAAGGCTGTCCATCCGCAGCATTCCATCTTAGGGAGTTCTGATGGGCAATAAGAGTTGATGGTTTTGCAAGCAGGGGACAGCATGACCATACAAAAACCCCTAGGCCATTAAGGAGCAGGTTTGGGGATTTAGAAATTTAAGATGAGTTTCTTTATGGTTGGAAAAATTCTCACATCTCTCTGTGGACTTGAACATGAGAAGTTCACTGCTCAGAACGTAACAAGCATGCTACAATACAGGTTGTGAGGTTTAGCTGTCAAACACACACACATACACACAACCACACAACCCTCTCAAGCTCTCTCCCACCCCCAGCCTCTGCCCATCCCAAGGCCAGAGCTGGCTATCACGTCCCAGTTCCAAGAACTGAACATCATTTTCATTTAATTGGACCACATACATTATTCATAAGCCTTGAGTGGGTGATGATTTTGGCATTCATTAGGGGGGAAAATGGGGCATTAGTTTTCTTGGTACAAAACATTCTGTATTAAACTTCGTTCACAATACACTTTTCAATGTGAGGAATTAGAAATGCTTTTAAGCAAAGTTAGGAACTATGAAATAGCTGAGAAACAAACAGCAGCAGCTTCTAAAGGGGGCGAAGAAAGGAGTAAGAGCCCAAGTTTTCAGATGTGCCCATACTGAGAATACAGTAGAGGACCCAATCAGCCTGGAATTTAAACAGGTTAATAATAATAACAATGATAATACCGATAAATGTATGCATATAATATACTTACACATATATACTTATGTATGATACATATATATATACACATATGTTCTTTCTCTCTCTCTCTATATATACATATACGTAAAATCTCCTAAAAAATTATTTCAAACACTGTATGAGTTGTGGAGTTTTTCTTCTTATCGCTATTTTTCCAAAATAAAAGACCTTGCCTCTGAACTTAGAAAGTGAGGTTGTTTAGATTGTATCTAACCCTTCTTCATTCTACTTAGAATAAAGACTTCAAAGCCTACCAGTAGCTTCTAAAGACTTGCAGTTGAGTTCTGCCTGGTTTTCTCCCCACAAGTGTGTCTGTATTCTCAGAATTGAGATGATCAAAATTAATCCCTTCATATTGCAAATGAAGAAACTGAGGCCACCAGGAGGGATCTGGAATCTCCAGTGTGTCAAGGGATGAGTGGTAGAGAATACTGGGCTTTCTCAGTAACTTCTAAGTGTACCCTACCCCTGCCCCACACACAGCCGGAGCTCCCTGGTCATATCTCTTACTCAGATACTTTGAAGTCAAGCAAACTTGGGTACAAGCACTATAGGGTAGGGGATGAACCCTTTACCTCATTAAGCCTCAATTCTTCCATTATAAATGAAGATAAATCTCATATGTTTGTTACGAGATTTAAAGGATATAACTACAGGTAAAGCTTAAAATACTGCCTGGCATAGGCTAGATCTCCATAAAAACCTCCACTGAGGTTGACTCTGATGGTCTTGGTTTCTATTATAAAGTCTAAATCTACCGCCTACCGGGACATTCTTGCTATTGCTTGCTAGTTGTTGCATACCGGTGACATCTATTTTCCTCAGTGAGACTGAGTTCCTGAGATCAGAGCCACCTTTTAGTCCTACTTTGTATTCTCCAGTGCCTGGCCCTAATTTAAAAAAATAAACCCAAAAAAACCAAACCCATTGCCGTCAAGTCAATTCCAACTTATAGTGGTGTAGTGGTTAAGAACTACAACTGCTAACCAAAAGGTCAGCAGTTCGAATCTACCAGGCGCTCCTTGGAAATGGTATAGGCCAGTTCTACTCTGTCCTACAGGGTCACTATGAGTTGGAATTTTGAAAAATAGGTGCTCAATAATGACATAAATTGTTTTTTATACAGTGGAGCAGTTTATAATGTGCAGCCTTTTCACATGCCCCATCAATTGTGACATATCTGCCATCAGAAACCAGCGCTTTAATGTAGCAAAAAAGTCTCATTTGCAAAAATGTTGACAAGTAACTTCTCAGTTGACAAGCACCATCTCAGGTGATGCTCATAAAGATTCAGGCAGGCAGGTACCACCATCCAAATTTAATAGTGGAGGAGCCTCAGCTTTGAGGGAAATGGCGTAACATGCCTGAAGTCAAGCAATGAAGGGTTGGTTCTGGAAAACAGTCTTAGATTTCCCATCCTAGCATCTACCCCGTGCTGCACCCTTCTCTCCTTGTTAGAGGATGGTGCTTTCAAAGGAGTAGGATTAATAGATTGGTTCATTTCTGAAAGTATTTCATTGGAGAAGGCCCCAAATCTTGAGCAAAATAAATGCCCATTGCTGAGGGTCTGGAAGCATAGGCAACATTTGAAGTTTTCCATGAAAGTTCACTTGCATTTTACATTCAATTCCAGGTACATATGTGTGCATTCTAATATACATGTTCACCCTTAAATCTTAGAGTGAAATAGACATTCCAAGAAAATACACCACATTTATCCTATGGCTCAGGCTATCGATGGGCCACAGCTGTGCACCCAGATTGACTAGAAAGGCTGGGGCTCTCTTTCTCTATGGTAATCCCCAATCTCAGCTCATGCTGAGTGTGTGATGACCCCCACCTCCAGTCTATCAGCATCAGGGCACAGCTAATGGGCCTGGGTGTGGGCGTGCCTGCAGATGAGAGCTGGGCTGACCTGCGTGTCAATTTTTCTTAAGGAGCAACTGAGGATACTTGCCTTCCCACAAACGCCGGAAGAGCAGCTGAGCTCATTTCTCTTCTGTCCATGTGTATTAATTCCTGTTTCTGTAATGAGATACAAAAGAGAAAAAAGGGGATGAGGACTGATGTGAAGTCAGATTGGGCCTGATGAGTTATGGAGCATGCCTTCTCATCAGCGATGTAAAACAGCCTGGGCTCTATTTACTGCCGCTGTCAGCAGGATCGATAAATAACATTCGCAGTGACATGAAGAGGGGAAGCGTGAGCTCAATGCAATGAAGGGGAGCCAGAAGTAGAAGCAGACAATGCCCTTTTTCCCTCCCTGCCCTGGCAGAAGTAACCTGCTTGGCCAGGTGTTTGGGGGTGGGTGGGGGTCATAAACTTGGTTTGGCTTTTAAGGAGAAAGGATATATCCCTGGGAGAGACAGGGGGTCCCCTGCTGAGTGGGGGGCAAGGAAGGGCATGGTCCATTGTCACTAAGACTCCCTTCTATCAAGCAACACCTCACCTGAGCCTATAAGCCACCATCACCCAGCCCTGGTGGGCAACGCCGCCAACTTCTTTGTCACTCCAAAGGATAGTATTTGGCTTATTGTCTATACATTGGAAGGAGGCCAAGGCTAAGGTAAAATCCAGAGGAGGCCTATCTGTCCACCAGGTGATTGAGAGGATGCTAACCATTAAGAACGATCTCCATGGCTATTGGGGTGCAGCAGGAGCTATTGGGGTGATCTAATGCCCAGCAAAAGCCCAGTTCTCTCCAATAAGAGTTTGAGGTCAATAATGAACACAACACAGAATTTCTAGTTTGAAGAAATCTTTGATGTCATGTTGCCCAGCCTCCCACCAAACATTAGAATCGCCTCTTCGGCACTTGTGATGGGAGTGTGGGGGGCAGGGCCAGCCCCAGGGCTGGAGCTCTTTCCATTACTGGTTCCTTCCATGCTGCATGGGTCGTGAGAAAGCATTTGACACAAGGCAGCCCAGCCAACTGCAGTCTGCATTATAGTAGGCCCTCCATATCCATGGGTTCCGCATCCATGGGGTGCAGAAACTGTGGCTTCAACCAAGCACTGAATGAAACCATTTGAGAATAAAAAAAAAAGAAGAAGAAGAAAGAAAGTTCCAAAAAGCAAAACTCAAATTGCCCACACGACGGCTACGCTGAATCCACGTGAATGAAGTGATGTGTCGGCATCCCCTGCTGTAGCCTCCCCCATTTCACAGATCCTCAGTCTCTCTCCAGCACTCATTGTCTGAGCTTGCAAAGATTGAGAAAGCATTAAGGTTACCTATAAGCATTAGCAACTACTTACATAGCATTTACATTGTATTAGGTATTAAAAGTAATCTAGAGATGATTTAAAGAATTGTGTGTAGGTTATATGCAAATACTATTCCATTTTATATAAAGGACTTGGCCGCTGCAGATTTTCATATCCGCGAGGGCTCTGGAATGAATCCCCCAAGGACACTGAGGGAGGAGTGAATTTATTTTGTGAGATACTTGATTTGCTAGCTGAGTTGGGACATCAGGAACACTGAAGAGGGTACTGGGGGGCTTCTCCTGCCTTTGCTTTGTGGGCAGCTTTGTAACAAGATGACAACTCCCTCCTGCCCCACCCTAGCCCAAAGTACAGCAATGAAACTCAGTTTTGGGTTTGGTGAGCAAAATAACTGTGAGGGCTTCACTTGAATTAATTTTCCTTTTCTGCTGACACTTTCCTAGCATGTTCTTTTGGGCTAAAAACTGTGGGTGGATAAGAGTGATTTATAAATCTTGGATATTTCAGACTATTTTGTGGCATTTGAAAGTTTTGGCAGAAACCAGTTGTAATGGTTCCAGAAACATCTGGAGGAGAGAGAAGAAGAGAAAGAATAAAATCATCAGGGTAGGGATGGAGAGAATGGTAGCCGGAGTGAGGGAGAGATGGCTAGAGAGGCAACAGGAAAAGAAAGAGGGAGAAGAGGGAAACGAGAATAAGGAGAGAGAAAAAAGGAGAACAGGGCAGCTGGGAGAAAAGGAAGATGAGAAGGGGAAGACAAACAGAAACTGCTCAGCAAATTCCTACTCTCATCAGCTGCTTCAAATTCATGTTGTTGTTGTTAGGTGCCATAGAGTCAGTTCTGACTCAGAGCGACCCTATGTACAACAGAACAAAACACTGCCTGGTCCTGCACCATCCTCACAGTCATTGCTTTGTTTGAGCCCATTGTTGCAGCCACTGTGTTAATCCATCTCGTTGAGGGTCTTCCTCTTTTTTGCTGACCCTCTACTTTAGCAAGCATGATGTCCTTCTCCAAGGACTGGTCCTTCCTGATAACATGTCCTAAGTACATGAGATAAAGTCTTGCCATCCTTGTTTCTAAGGAGCATTCTGGCTGTACTTTTTCCAAGACAGATTAGTTTATTCTTCCAGCAGTCCATGGTATATTTAATATTCTTTGCCAACACTATAATTCAAAGGCATCAATTCTTCTTCAGTCTTCCTTATTCATTGTCCAACTTTTGCATGCATTTGAGGTGACTGACAATACCATGGCTTAGGTCAGGCGCATCTTAGCCCTCAAAGTGATGTCTTTGCCTTTTAACACTTTAAAACTTTAAACACTTCAAGCACAGTTAATTGGGTGGGAAACAACATCACCAAAAGAAGCTTTTCTCCAGATACTGTGTTGAAAAGTGCCAAGAAATAGAACCAGGACACTTATGTATGTGTGTGTGTATAAAATCTCAGATTCTGATTTCAGGTATCCTTTGGGGAAATCCCTCTGGCAACACAAATACGTCAGAATTAAAGTCCTTTTCTATACTAGTAATATTAGGTGCTTACCAGGTGACATACATTGTTCTAAGTGCTTTACAGATATTAATGTAGAGAGTCCATACACCACACCTATGAAATAGGGACCATTACCTTTCCTGTTTTACAGATGAGGAAACCAAGAAGCAGAGAGGCTGAGTAACTGTCTAGGGTCACACAACCAGAAGCATAGGAGCCAAGATTGGATCCCAGAAAGTCTGGCTCCAGAGCCTGGGCGCTTGATCACCTCATGATTCTGTCTCTCATTCAGTTTGGAATCATTCATTTATTCAACAGATATTGACTGAGCCCCTATGTTGTTTCAGTCAGTCAGGCTTGAAACTTTCCCCCATAACACTATCTAGGCACAAGGGATATAAGAAAGGAGAGGCAAATTCTCTCTGTCAAGATCAACTGGTTTGATGGATGAAACCCCACAATGAATGGTAATTGCTTGGTTATTTATCTCTGTGCTCTGAGAGGGGTAGGTACAAATGGCTCTAAAACCTTATAAGAGAACTCAGGCTTGGGGGTGGGAGGTATATGACCAAGAGAAGCTTCCTGGAGAAGGTAATATATAAGATAAATAATAGAGATAGATAGCTACAGTCGTATTAATACTGACTCATGGTGATCTTATGTACAACAGAACAAAATACTGTCTGGTCCTGCGTCATCCTCACAACTGTCGGCATGGTTGAGTCCATCATTGGGGATATTGTGCCAATCCATCTCACCTAAGGTCTCCCTCACCCTCCCTGGCCCTCTACTTCACCAAACATGATGTCCTTTTCTAGTGCTTGATCCCTCCAATGATGTGTCCAAGCAAGTGAGTCAGACAATATCCTGTTGGGATCCATGAGGTTTTTATTGGCTACTTTTCAAAAGTAGATTGCTAGTCCTTTCTTCCTAAATTGTCTTAGTCTGGAAGCTCTGCTGAAATCTGTCCACCGTGGGTGACCCTGCTGGTATTTGAAATACCGGTGGCTTAGCTTCCAGCATCACAGGAACACATGCACCACCACAGTATGGCAAACTGACAGACAGGTGGTAGACAGAATAAATAGGTGGTAGCAAAGAGAAGAATGAGTTAGAGTGTGGTTTGCAAACTGTAGTGTGGATTAGCATCACCTAGAGAAGTTGTTAAAGTAGTAATTCCTGGGCCTCACCCCAGAATTTTTGATTGATTTGGTCTGGGGAAGGACCCAAGAATTTGCATTTCTAACAAGTTCCCACATAGTTTTATTGTTGCTGGTCTGAGGACCATGCTGTGAGAACCACTCATTTAGAGATACTGTTCTAAGCAGAAAAAACTGAAACTGAGCCCTAAAATATGATTGAGAGCCTTCCAGGTGAAGGGGCAGGAGAAGAGAATGTCTCCAGGTCTGGAGACAATAGACAGACAGCACTTTGGGGAATGGAGCTACTTCTGAGTGGTTGGAACATAAAGTGTAAATCTAGCAAGGGAAAGAAGGCAATGCTGGAGAGAAAGCTGTTGTTGTTGTTAGTTGCCGTCAAGTCAGTTCCAACTCATAACGACCCCATGTGTGTCACAGTAGAGCTGCATTCTGTAGGGTTTTTAGGGCTGTGATCATGCAGAAGAAGATTGCTTGCTAGGCCTGTCCTCTGCAGCACCTCTGGGTGGGTTCAAATCACCAACCTTTCAGCTAGCAGTTGAGCACTTAACTGTTTGCACTACCCAGGGACCCAATGGAGAGGCAACTGGGGGCAGATAAAGTTAGCAGAGCTCTCACTCAGGCAGGAGAGTGTTACTCCCCATAAAAAAATCCCACTAAGGTACTACACAGTTTGTTTCCAAAACATGAGGTTGACTTTTGGCAAGAAAGGCAAGTTAGAGTTCTAATCATTTGTCTGTCCTTCCCCCACCTTCTCCTGGAGAAACTGTCCTAGGCTGGCCTGGCCTCCTGTTGCTGCATGAGATTAATAAACATGCCCGAGTTGATGGTATGGCTTTGCCCCTGATAAAAGACAGATCTTTATGGAGATTAAATAGGTGACTGATTCTGCAGATGGTTTTGAAAGGAACTGGAAAGTTCCACCAGCTAGCCAAGAGACCCTAATTCCCACTATTGGTAGCATTCATTTGAGTCAAGCTATTGGGTCACCACATAATGCCTATTAATATGCAAATGTGTACACAGGATAGGTAATTTATTTCCAACATAATCCTCATGAATATAGTTTTAAGAGTTTATCAGGATACCAAAAACCATAGCTAGTTGTTATTCATGGCCTGAACTGGGGCTAGGGGGAGTAAAGGGGTCTATCTGAGTATTCCCTAAGGGATGTCTCCACCTGCATAAAGGCCACCACCTTTATGTTCACCTGACCGTGACAGACTAACACAGAGTGTTGTGTCCAGAATCATCTATATACACATTTGATTTGATATTCATTGATCAGTTGATTTCAGACCATGTGGTAGTTGGCCGGGGCTCATAGAGGTAACACATATATCCACTCCAGAGTTGTTTTTATGGCCCCAGTCACAAATGGACGACAACATTTTAGAAACCATATCTTAGAGGTAGAATGTGAGAGTAGGTATCTAAGTGGGTGGTCAGTAGGAATAAGTAAAAATTCAGAATGAGCAAAATGAGAAGGGCGGAATAAGCACAAAATAGAATGGGAGACAGAGTTAGAGAACAGAATAGATGGAGCAGCATTGGGTGCCAAATGCAAAACTGTTTTTACCAGGTCAATGGCTCAAGATTCTGCCTGGAAAAGAGCGAGCCGGAATTACCCAGATCAGCAAGGTTGGTGTGGGCCCAGCAGAGACAGGATATTACTGGCCTGTTCCCTAAATGGGATGACGTTCTGTTCCAGAATGGTGTAGGAGCACACATCTTTCATCAAAATAGGAGCTGAAAATCTATTAAGCAAAAACAAAAAATATTTTAAGCTCTGAAACATGAATTAGAGTTTGACTTTTTCTTTTCTTCTGCAAAGAGCTCTTTCATCTAGTACCTTAAGACATCTGGCAATTATCCTGGAGTGACATATTTGGGGGGAGGGTGTAAAAAGGAGTGAAGGGTGAAGTTCTAATGCCTTCGACCACTGCAACCACTGCTAGTACAAAAGGGACTGTTCTTGGGTATGATTTAGCAAGACCCAATGAACTTCTTCTTACCCTCTTCGGATGTTGACCAGAGGGACTGCTAATATTTTCTTTTGCTCTCAAAACCTGATATATGTCAGGTCCCCAGCTTGTTAACTGCTGATTTGGCCATCATTAGTTCCTGCTTCAACTGACTGCCCCATTTATCTTGGCTTAATACGTGACTGTGCCAACACACTGCAGTACATAGGTATTCTTCTATTACGCTCAAGTAGCACAATGAAGCATGTTTCAATTTAAAGTGGCACACAAATCTAACTTTCCTTGGCCTTTAATTTGACTCAGTGGTAACACAACGTGGGCATAACTGACAAGGTACAGTCTATTAGCAATTTTACGGTGACTTGCTGTTAGAAACTGTCGTCTGAGTATTTATGTAACTGAGTCGCACATGATCTCGTGGATCATTGCCTGAATGCCTGCATTTTGCTTCCTGACATCCTGTGTAAAAGGCGCATCTACTACAGCATCTGAAATATGCATGTGTCCTCTCATGAAAATATTTATAAACACATGATGTTAATAGACAGAGAATTAAACGAGGATGACACAACTGATCCTGCTCCAATATGCATAGTTACTATTGCATTTTAAACACATTAAAGGACATAGTTTCAAGAAGCAGCTTTAAGCAATAGAGACACTGCATTAGCTTCTGTGTTTCTGAGACTTTTTCTGGGAGAAAAAGATGAGGAGAGCTTAAAGTTAGCCACCCGACCATGGCAAAAAAAAAAAAAAAAGAACTTCACTGACCTTTTTGTGATGGGGGTGGGGTTTTTTCTTATTTGCTGCTTGAGAAAATGACAAAAAGAACCTTCGAGAAAACTCAAATTTGTCCAAAAGCACTACTGGATTCAATTGCAACAGCACTTAGATTTGAAAAATAACAGCGCAAATACACACATACACACACATACGTGAAATAAATACACAAAACAGATAGTATTTATATGTGTGCATGTGTGTGTGTGTGTGTACGTGTATGTCTCCAGGATCATCTATGCACACTGTGTGTGTGATGGATACTACGTAGAAAGAAGCTACTCTCATCCTCCATGTCCCAACCTTAATTCTGAACCATTCTTCTCAACCCATTTCACACGTGGCCTTCAAACTATCTTAAGTAACAACTTTGCTTCTGTTTCTTTTAAATTTTCGGTTGCCTATGTCTTGGCTTTATTTATCAATGATGTTTTATTCATAGAGTATTAATCAGGATCATTTTTATTGAAAGTGATAGAAACTTCCCACTTATATTAGACATTGAATTTCTTTGTTGGTGTTTGCATGTTTAACCTGGTTAGAAATGAGTTTCAAGATATGTAACTATAGGCAGTTCTGGATCCAGGTGTTCAGAGTACGTTGTGAGGGCTCTGGCTATCTCTCTATCTCTGGATTCTGCTTCCCAGTCTACAGTCGTGTCATTATTAGTAAGCTCTTTCAATGTGGTAGGAAAGATGGCTGCTGGCATCCCCAGGCCTTCACCCTAGTGACTCATAATTTAAAACATTTTTCTTTCACTGCCCATATATAGAACCTCAAGGGAGGCTTATGACTGGCTCTACTTGGGTGGCACACTCCCCTTGAACTAATCACTGGTCCTACTTACATTTTGAGTCCATCCTGGTCACTTGAGTAGTAGCTTACTACCAGGGAGTTAAATGGGACACCATGATTAACAGCCCCATCAGGATCACATGGAATGGCACGTATGCTGTGGTGAGTTAGCAGCTCCCCTAGAAAAGGGGTACTAGCACATACCTATCCAGGTGCCTTGACCCAGATCACGTCAGACAATCATCTCTCACTTTTTTTTAACCACACATGTGACCTTTCAATCCCTTACTGTGCCAAACCAGGCCTCAGCTATTTTCTCTCTAGTATCCTCTAAATTGTGCAACGACATTTCTCAGGACTTTCCCAGGAAAGTCAGGAGTCAACAAGGGCCCAAGACATAAAACACACAGGTGGCCAACAAGTCTTACAATAGGCAGTTAAAGATGGAAAAGTCTTGGAAAAGCAGCCTAGCATTCTGCAAATGCCTAATAAACGTCAAACAAATCACTGACATCTATGAAGATGAGTTCTTCTCATGACCACTGGCTGGATCCCTGGAAGAAGAAAAAACACCCTCAATGGTGTTTCCTTGTCCAGTGTACTTACACAGTGCTTGAATTCTAGGGTAAGATAGACTTGTAACGATGATGGCAAGCTATTTCACCTCTTTAAGCTTGGCTTATCCTTTATCTGTCACATGGATAAGAATATTTATTTCATGGAACAGTTTTGAGAATTCAATAATTTAATCACTTTCAGCTTTGATTCCATGATCTGTACAATGGGTATATGGTAGTGTCTTGCTCATAAGGTAAGAGAAAAACTGGGGTTGTCTACTCAATATCCATTCTGCTCTTGTTCCTTAGGAATATAATCCTTGTTTTCGTATGGGTGAAAATGTGCCAAGATTTAAAAAATTTCTAGCCTTCCATGCCAATATGGGTGGGCAATGAAACCTGAGGATTTAATAATTTAATCACTTTCAGTGAAAACCTTATGAATAGTAGGAGAACATTGTCCAGTATAGTGCCAGAAGATGAACCCCTCAGGTTGGAAGGCACTAAAAACACAACTGGGAAGAGCTGCCTCCTCAAAGTAGAGCAGACCTTAATGACATGGATGGAGTAAAGCTTTCAGGACCTTCTTTGCTGATGCGTCACAACTCAAAATGAGACAAAACAGCTGCAAACATGCATACATAATCAGAATATGGAATGTATGAAGTATGAATCTATGAAAATTAGGAGTTACCCAAAATTAAATAGAACACATAAAGATGGATATCCTAGGCATTAGTGAGCTGAAATGGAGTGGTATTGGCTATTTTGAATCAGACAATCATATGGTCTACTATGCTGGGAATGACAAATTGAAGAGGAATGGCATTACAACTATTGTCAAAAAGAACATTTCAAGATCTATCCTGAAGTACAATGACGTCAATGATAGGATACTATCCATACGCCTTCAAGGAAGACCAGTTAATACAACTATTATTCAAATTTATGTACCAGCCACTAAGGACACAGATGAAAAAGTTGAAGATTTTTACCAACTTCTTCAGTCTGAAATTGATCAAATGGACAATCTAGGTGCATTGATAATCACTCGTGATTGGAATGCATAAGGATGAAACAAAGAAGAAGGATTGGTCGTTGGAAAATATGGGTCTTGGTGACAAAAACGATATCAGAGACCACATGATAGAATTTTGCAAGACCAACAGCTTCTTCATTGCAAATACCTGTTTCAACAACATAAACAGTGACTATACACATGGACCTCACTGGATGTAAAACACAGGAATTAAGTTGACTACATCTGTGGAAAGAGACGATGGAAAATCCCAACATCATCAGTCAAAACAAGGCCAAGAGCCTACTGTGGAACAGATGATAAATTGTTCATATGCAAGTTGAAGTTGAACCTGAAGAAAATTTAAACAAGTCCACAAGAGCCAAAATATGACCTTAAGTATGTCCCACCTGAATTTAGAGACCATCTTAAGAATAGATTTGACACTAATTAGTTAAACACTAGTGACCGAAGACCAGAGGACTTGTGGAGTGACACCTAGGACATCGTAGATGAAGAAAGCCAAAGGTCATTAAAAAGACAAGAAAGAAAGAAAAGACCAAAATGGATGTCAGAAGAGACTCTGAAAATTGCTCTTGAACGTAGAGCAGATCAAGTGAATGGAAGAAATGAGGAAATAAAAGGGCTGAACAGAAGATTTTAATGTGCAGCTCGAGAAGACAAAGTCAAGTATCATAGTGAAATGTGCAAAGATGGGGAGTTAGACAACCAAAAGGGAAGAACATGCTCAGCATTTCTCAAACTGAAAGAACCGAAGAAAAAAATTCAAGCCTCAAGTTGCAATTTTGAAGGATTCTATGGGCAAAATATTGAATGACACAGGGAGCATCAAAAGAAGATGGAAGGAATACACACAGCCACTGTACCAAAAAGAATTGGTCAGTGTTCAACCATTTCAGGAGGTAGCGTCTGATCAAGGACCAATGGTACTGAAGGAAGAAGTCCAAGCTGCGCTGAAGGCATTGGCAAAAAACAAGGCTCCAGGAGAATTGACAGAATACCAATTGAGATGTTTCAACAAAAGATGCGGCACTGGAGGTGTTAAATTGTCTGTGCCAAGAAATTTAGAAGACAGCTACCTGACCAACTGACTGGAAAATATTCATATTTGTGCCCATTCCAAAGAAAGTGATCCAAGAGAATGCAAAAATTATCGAACAATATTATTAATATCACACACAAGTAAAATGTTGCTGAAGATAATTAAAAAATGTTGTAGCAGTACATCAACAGAGACCTGCTAGAAATTCAAGTCTGATTCAGAAGAGGATGTGGAAAGAGGGATACCATTGCTGATGTCAGGTGGATCTTGGCTGAAAGCAGAGAATACCGGAAAAATGTTCACCTGTGTTTTATTGACTATGCAAAGGCACTCGAGTGTGTGAATCATAACAAATTATGGATAACATTGTGAAGAATGGGAATTCCCGAGCACTTGTCCTTGTGAGGAGCCTGTACATAGACAAAGAGTCAGTTGTTCAAACAGAACAAGGGGATACCACATGGTTTAAAGTCAGGAAAGCTGTATGTCAGGGCTGTATCCTTTCACCATATTTATTCAATTATTATGCTGAGTAAATAATCCGAAAAGCTGGACTATATGAGGAAGAATGCGGCTTCGGGATTGAAGGAAGACTCATTAACAACCTGCAATATACAGATGACACGACCTTTCTTGCTGGTAAAGAGGACATGATGCACTTACTTGAGGAAGATCAAAGACTACAACCTTCAGTATGGACCAATAAGCAACATCATGATAAATGGAGAAAATATTGAAGTTGCCAAGGATTTCATTTTACTTAGATCCACAATCAATGGCCATGGAAGTAGCAGTCAAAGAATCAACAAAAATCAAATGACATATTACATTGGGCAAATGTAATATGACCTGCAAAAGACCTCTTTAAAGTGTTGAAAAGCAAAGTTGTCACTTCTAGGACTAAGATATGCCTGACCCAAGCCATGACATCTTCAGTTGCCTCATAGCATACAAAAGCTGGACAATGAATAAGGAAGACTGAAGAAGAGTTGATGCCTCTGAATTATGGTGTTGGTGAAGAATATTGAATATACCACGTACTGCCAGAAGAATAAACAAGTCTGTCTTGGAAGAAGCACAGCCAGAGTGCTCCTTGTAAGTGAGGATGGTGAGACTTCATCTCACATACTTTTGACACGTTACCAGGAGAGACCAATCCCTAGAGAAGGACATCATACTTGGTGAGCTAGAGGTTCATTGAAAAAGAGGAAGACTCTCAACAAGATGGATTGACACATTGGCTATTACAATGGGCTCAAACATAGCAATAGTTGCGAGGATAGCGCAGGACAAGGCAATGTTTCATCTCTTTTACGTAGGGTTTCTATGAGTCAAAACTGACTCAACGGCACCCAACTAACTAATGAGATGTTACTGGAAAGGGTTAAGAGTGATTTGCAGAAATGCTTTTAAAGTGGGACTGATGCAGCTAAGAGCCATATTCTTCTGTCTTTCTTTCTTTTTCCCATCAGAAATTACGTTGTGATGTGTTGCGCTTCAGCAGCCATCTTGGGTCTATGAGGAGTAGAAAAAGTGAATTACTGAGACCTTGGCTCTGCCATCCTCAAGCTGATGAAGCAATGCTGGCAACTCTGAGTTTCCTGTTGTGTGAGAAAAAAATCAGCCTCTGTGTGTTCAATCCACTGTAGTTAGGTCTCTTGTTACTTGAAGCCACATGCAATATGTAATCAGAAAAGATTTTTTTAAGAATTCAAAGAAGTCGTCTCTACAAAGCATTTGTTGCAAAATCTGCAGTACTAGATCTCAGAAACTTTGATGTTGTTTTTTGCCCTTACCAGAAGTATCCATGGAGTATCTTCTCCCCACTATGTTACAACTGCCACCTGGCTGATGACAAATGTAAACTATGAGTCACTTATAAGATGCACCTGATTTCAGAGGTGTTTGGATGAGAAAATTCTTTATTTTAGAATCAATGAAATAGGGCAATAATAGTAGCTAACATTTATATAGCAATTCTCATTCTTATTCCTATATATAATGGTTCCTAACACAGTCCCAAGGACGTGGGAGGTGCTCAAGTGTTGTTTTCTTTCCTTCCATTATGATTCCTCCTTTTAATGCTAGGACACATATACACAGGAAGACTCAGCCTCCTTAAATAGTACCAAAAGGCAGTAAGTTCCAGGTGCACTCAGGAGGTGGCCACATGAACAGCATTTTCTTACTATAAGGAAAACCCAAACATGAATTTTGGAAAAGGAATGAGTTTCATAGCAAACAGCCTTTTACAGGGGACCTGCAAGGTTAGTTCCTAATTCTGGCTGGCTCCGCAGAGTAGGTTTGATTAATGAGCTGTAATTAGCACTATTGGGACAGACCAGTTCATTGAAATATTCAGAGTCCCTATCAATGTCACCCTCTACCCAGGCCTGGTGAGGAGGCAGCCTCTACCTCACTGTTTCCATGACGATGCAGTGCATTTAGTCAGCAGCACCTCTGGAGTAAACAGTAATCCTTCAGAAAAACAAGAAGGTCATTACAGCAACTTGTCAAATCAATGCAGAGGGTGTCGGGGCCGATTAAGGCATCTTCTCTTGCAGCTGACACGGTGTCAATAGTACTGGGCCACCACTGCTCAGTCAGATGATTGAAGTGAAGTGCCTATTCGTCAGGGCGTAGAGGTGGACTAACGATTCCCCGCGCTGCCTATTAGAGCTACATGACAACTCAATCCTGTTTGCTGGCAAAGAGAGAGAGGGAGAGCGAGAAGAGAAAAAATAGTGACCTTGTTGCTTTGTTTGAAGCCGAATTAAATTGACAAGAGCAGCTAATCTTTACCTAGGGCGATTAACAGAATTAAGGACCACAACAAAGGCACCCAAGGTTTTAACTTCTATGCAGGAGCTAAATGATGTTTATGATGTAAGAAGCTTTCTTTTGGTCCTCAGGTACCATCCGGCTCTGTATGCTGGGCCAAGCCGTCTCCAAATGAAGCGTGGGTAAGCCCATTAACACCCCGCCAAAGCATCATGTACAGATGCAAGGTATTCACTGAATATTCCTCTTCCCACGTCAGCCAGGAAGCCTACTCTTCCCAGGGGTGCCGGCTGATTATTTTAGACTTATGAATCTGGGCTGGGGAAAGTCATAAATACACAGAGTTTTTAATATATTTCCCTGGAGAAATATTTTGCCTTCTCTGAAATCTTCTAACCCATGATTCCACAGCTGTTTTTTTCCAAACCAACCAATGGTTCAGCAAAGTAAGAGAAGTGCCTCATGGCAGGAGAACAGACAGAACTCCCTAGAAAGGAAACGAGCAGTTTGAGATATTCTTGGATGAAAATTAAGATTTTTTTCTCACTTACTGGAACGTTTCTATCTTTGATGTAATTAGAGGCATAGGGTACAACATGTCCTTTTCTATAAGAACAAATTTGCAACAACGATATCGAGGATGAAACGTTTGCTTCCATATACAAGATTACATTTAACGTTCACTGAAGACATTTCAAGGCCTCTGGGTGGCACAAATAGTTTGAGCTCAGCTGCTAACCAGAAGGTTGGTGATTTTTTTATTTTTATTTTTTATTGGACTTTAGATGAAGGTTTACAGAACAGACTAGTTTCTCATCAAACAGTTAGTACACACATTGTTCTGTGACATTGGTTAACAACCCCACGGCATGTCAATACTTTCCCTTCTCAACTCTGGGTTCCCTATTACCAGTTTTCCTGTTCTCTCCTGGTTTCCAGTCCCTGCCCCAGGGCTGGGGCACCCCTTCAGTCTTGTTATATTCCGTGGGCCTGTTCAATTTTGGCTGAAGGGTGAATCTCAGGAGTGGCCTCATTACTGAGCTGAAAGGGTGTCTGGGGGCCATGCTTTCAGGGTTTCTCCAGTCTCCGTCAGACCAGCAAGTCTGCTCTTCCTTTTTGAGTTAGAATTTTGTTCTACATTTTTCTCCAGCTCTATCCGGGACCCTCTATTGTGATCCCTATCAGAGCAGTCAGTGGTGGTAGCTGGGCACCATCTAGTTGTACTGGACTCAGTCAGGTGGAGCCCGTGATAGATGTGGTCCATTAGTCCTTTGGACTAAGCTTTCCCTTGTGCCTTAGTTTTCGTCATTCTTCCTTACTCCTGAAGGAGTGAGGCCAGTGGAGCATCCTAGATGGCCGCTCACAGGCTTTTAAGACCCCAGATGCCACTCACCAAAGTAGAATGTAGAACAAATTCTTTATAAACTCTGTTATGTCAATTGAGCTAGATGTTCCCTGAGACCAAGGTCCTCACAGCTCTCAGCCCAGCAATTCCATCCCTCAGGGAGTTTGTGTGTGTCTACAGAGCTACCACGGCCTTGCCTTGTACAGATTTTGCTGGCTTCCCCAGTATTGTATACTGTCTTTCCCTTCACCAAAGTTACCATTTATCTTTTGTCTATTAAGTGTTTTTCCATCCCCACCCCCCTACTCCATAACCATTAAATGTTGGGTTTTTTTTTTGTATATAAACTTTTTCATGAGTTTTTACAGTAGTGGTCTTATGTAGCATTTGTCCTTTTGTGACTGACTTATTTCACTCAGTGTAATGTCCTCTAGATGCATCCATGTTATGAGATGCTTAACAGATTCATCGTTGTTCTTTATCGTTGCGTAATACTCCATTGTGTGTATGTATCAGAGTTTTCTTATGCATTCATCTGTTGATGGGCATCTAGGTTGTTTCCATCTTTTCGCTGTTGTGAACAATTCTGCAATTAACATGGGTGTACATATATCTATTTGTGTGACGACTCTTATTCCTCTAGGATATATTCCTAGGAGTGGGATTGCTGGATCATATGGTATTTTTATTTCTAGCTTTCTAAGGAAGTGCCATATCATTTTCCAAAATGGTTGTATCATTTTGCATTTCCACCAGCAGTGCATATGAGTTCCGAACTCCCCACAGCCTCTCCAACATTTGTTATTTTCTGTTTTATTGATTCCTGTCAGTAATGCCAGGGTGAGATGGTATCTCATTGTGGTTTTGATTTCCATTTCTCTGATGGCGAGAGATCATGAGCATTTCCTCATGTGTCTGCTGGCCACTTGAATGTCTTCTTTGGTGAACTGTCTGTTCATTTCCTTTGCCCATTTTTTTAAAAAAATTTTTATTGTGTTTTAAATGACAGTTTACAAATCAGGTCAGTCTCTCATACAAAAATTTACATACACCTTGATGTACACTCCTAATTGCTCTCCCCTCAATGAGACAGTACAGTTCTTCCCTCCACTCTCTCTCCTCATGTCCATTTGGGTAGTTTCTGGCCTCCTCTGCCATCTTATCTCTCCTCCAGACAGGAGATGCCAACACAGTCTCATGTGTCTACTTGATCCAAGAAGCTTGTTCTTCACTAGTATTATTTTCCATCCCATATTCCAATCCAATCCCTGTCTGAAGAGTTGGCTTTGGGGATGGTTCTTGTCTTGGGCTAACAGAAGGTCTAGGGACCATGACCACTGGGTTCCTTCTATTCTCAGTCAGACCATTAAGTCTGGTCTTTTCACAAGAATTTGGGGCTCTGCATCCCACTGCTCTCCTGCCCCCGGGGGGTTCTCTGTTGTGTTCCCTGTTAGGGCAGTCATCAGTTGTAGCCAGGCACCATCTAGTTCTTCTGGTCTCAGGCTGATGTAGTCTCTGGTTTACGTGGCCCTTTCTGTCTCTTGGGCTAATAATTACCTTGTGACTTTGGTATTCTTCATTCTCCTTTGCTCCAGGTGTGTTGAGAACAATTGATGCATCTTAGATGGCCACTTGCTAGCTTTTAAGACCCCAGACGCAACTCTCCAAAGTGGGATGCGGAATGTTTTCTTAATAGATTTTATTATGCCAATTGAGTAAGATGCCCCCTGAAACCATGGTCCCCAAACCCACACCCCTGCTATGCTCGCCTTCAAAGCATTCAGCTTATTCTGGAAACTTCTTTGCTTTTGGTTAAGTCTAGTTGTGCTGACCTCTCCTGTATCGTGTGTTGTCTTTCCCTTCACCTAAAGTAGTTTTTATCTACTACCTAATTAGTGAATACCCCTCTCTCTCCCACCTCTCATAACTATCAAAGAATTTATTCTCCTCTGTTTAAACTATTTCTCAGGTTCTTATAATAGTGGTCTTATACAATATTTGTCCTTTCGCAACTGACTAATTTCACTCAGCATAATGCCTTCCAGATTCTTCCATGTTATGAAACGTTTCACAGATTCATCACCATTCTTTATTGATGTGTAGTATTTCATTGTGTGACTATACCATAATTTATTTATCCATTCATCCTTTGATGGGCACCTTGGTTGCTTCCATCTTTTTGCTATTGTAAACAGTGCTGCAGTGAACATGGGTGTGCATATATCTGTTTGTGTAAAGGCTCTTATTTCTCCAGGATATATTCCAAGGAGTGGGATTGCTGGATCATATGGTAGTTCTATTTCTAGTTCTTTAGGGAAGTGCCAAATCGATTTCCAAAGCGGTTGTACCATTTTACATTCCCACCAGCAGTGTATACATGTTCCAGTCTCTCCACAATGTCCCCAACATTTATTACCATGTGTTTTTTGGATTAACACCAGCCTTGTTGGAGTGAGATGAAATCTCATTGTAGTTTTGATCTGCATTTCTCTAATGGCTAATGATCTTGAGCATTTCCTCGTGTATCTGTTAGCTACCTGAATGTCTTCTTCGTATCTTTTGCCCAATTTTTAGTCGGGTTATTTGTCTTTTTATAGTTGAGTTTTTGCAGTGTCATGTAGATTTTAGAGATCAGGCACTGATCAGAAATACCATAATTAAAAACCTTTTCCCAGTCTGTAGGTAATCTTTTTACTCTTTTGGTGAAGTCTTTGGATGAGCATAGGTGTTTGATTTTTAGGAGCTCCCAGCTATCTAGTTCCTCTTCTGCATTGTTAGTAATGTTTTATACACTGATCATGCCATGTATTAGGGCTCCTAACGCTGTCATTATTTTTTCTTCCTTAATCTTCATCATTTTAGATTTTATATTTAGGTCTTCGATCCATTTTGAGTTAGTTTTTGTGCGTGGTGTGAGGTATGGGTCTTGTTTCATTTTTTTTTACAGACGGCTATCCAGTTATGCCAGCACCATTTGTTAAAAACACTGTCTTTTCCCCATTTAACTGATTTTGGGTCTTTGTCAAATATCAACTGCTCATATGTGGATGGATTTATGTCTGGATTTTCAATTTTGTTCCACTGGTCTATGTGCCTGTTGTTGTACCAGTACCAGGCTGTTTTGACTACTGTGGCAGTATATCAGGTTCTAAAATCAGGTAGAGTGAGGCCTCCCATTTCATTCTTCTTTTTCAGGAATGCCTTACTTATCTGGAGCCTCTTTCCCTTCCATATGAAGTTGGTGATTTGTTTCTCCATTGTTAAAAAATGTCATTGGAATTTGGATCGGAATTGCATTGCATCTATAGATGGCTTTCGGTAGAATATTTTTACAATGTTAAGTCTTCCTATCCATGAGCAAGGTATGTTTTTCCACTTATGTAGCTCTTTTTTGGTTTCTTGCAGAAGTGTATTGTAGTTTTCTTTGTATAAGTCTTTTACATCACTAGTGAGATTTATTACTAAGTATTTTATTTTCTTGGGGGCTACTGTAAATGGTATTGATTTGATGGTTTCCTCTTCGATGTTCTTTTTGTTGGTGTAGAGGAATCCAACTGATTTTTGTATGTTTCTCTTGTATCCCGATACTCTGCTGAACTCTTCTATTAGTTTCAGTAGTTTTCTGGAGGATTTCTTAGGGTTTTCTGTGTATAAGATCAAGTCATTTGTAAACAGAGATATTTTTACTTCTGCCTTGCCAAACTGGATGTTGAATAAGAGTGGTGATAAAGGGCATCCTTGTCTGGTTCCCGGTCTCAAGGGGAATGCTTTCAGGCTCTCTCCATTTAGGATGATGTTGGTTATTGGCTTTGTATAAATGCCCTTTATTATGTTGAGGAATATTCCTTCTATTTCTATTTTGCTGAGAGTTTTTATCATGAATAGGTGTTGAACTTTGTTAAATGCCTTTTCTGCATCAATTGATAAAATCATGTGATTCTTGTCTTTTGTTTTATTCATATGATGGATTACATTAATAGTTTTTCTAATGTTGAAATATCCTGCATACCTGGTATGAATCCCACTTGGTCATGGTGAATTATTTTTTTGATATGTCATTGAATTCTATTGGCTAGAATTTTGTTGAGGATTTTTGCATCTAAGTTCATGAGGGATATAGGTCTGTAATTTTCTTTTTTTGTGGAGTCTTATCCTGGTTTTGGTATCAGGGATATGCTGGCTTCATAGAATGAGTTTGGGAGTATTCCATCCTTTTCTATGCTCTGAAATACCTTTAGTAGCAGCGATGTTAACTCTTCTCTGAAAGTTTGGTAGAACTCTGCAGTGAAGCTGTCCAGGCCAGGGCCCTTTTTTGGGGGAGGGGGAGTTTTTTGATTACCTTTTTAATCTCTTCTTTTGTAATTGGTCCTTTTAGTTCTACCTCTGTTTGTGTTAGTTTAGGTAGGTAATGTGTTTGTAGGAACTCATCCATTTCTCCTAGATTTTCAAATTTGTTAGAGTACAACTTTTCATAGTAATCTGATATGATTCTTTTAATATCAGTTGCATCTGTTTTAATCTTGCCCATCTCATTTCTTATTCGGGTTATTTGCTTCCTCTCCTGTTTTTCTTTTGTCATTTTGGCCAATGGTTTATCAATTTTGTTAATTTTTTTCAAAGAACCAGCTTTTGGTCTTGTTAATTCTTTCAATTATTTTTCTGTTTTCTATTTCATTTAATTCTGCTCTAATTTTTATTATTTGCTTTCTTCTGGTGGCTGAGGATTTCTTTTGTTACTCTCTATTTGTTCAAGATGTAGAGATAATTCTTTGATTTTGGCCCTTTCTTCTTGGATGTGTGCATTTATTGATATAAACTGACCTCTGAGCACTGCTTTCGCTGTGTCCCAAAGATTCTGATAGGAAGTGTTTTCATTCTCATTGGATTCTATGAGCAGGGTATTATTCAGTTTCCAAGTGTTTGATTTCTTTTCCCTGCTTTTTCTGTTATTGATTTCTACTTTTATGGCCTTATGCTCAGAGACAGCGCTGGGTTTACTGGGCTCAGAGAAAATGCTTTGTAATATTTCAGTATTTTGGATTCTGCTGAGGCTTGCTTTATGACCTAATATATGGTCTATTCTAGAGAATGTTCCATGTGCACTAGAAAAGAAAGTATACTTGTCTGCTCTTGGGTGGAGTGTTCTGTATATGTCTATGAGGTCAAGTTGGTTGATTGTGGCATTTAGATCTTCCGTGTCTTTATTGAGCTTCTTTCTGGATGTCCTGTCCTTCACCAAAAGTGGCGTGTTGAAGTCTGCTACTATAATTGTGGAACTGTCTATCTCACTTTTCAATGCTGTTAGAGTTTGTTTTATGTATCTTGCAGCCCTGTCATTGGGTGCATAAATATTTAATATGGTTATATCTTCTTGGTGTATTGTCCCTTTAATCATTATATAGTGTCCTTCCTTATCCTTTCTGATGGATTTAACTTTAAAGTCTATTTTGTCAGAAATTAACACTGCCACTCCTGCTCTTTTTTGATTGTTGTTTGCTTGGTATATATTTTTTCCATCCTTTGAGTTTTAGTTTGTTGTCTCTAAGTCTAAGGTGCGTCTCTTGTAGGCAGTATATAGATGGATGGTGTTTTTTAATCCATTCTGCCACTCTCTCTCTCTTTATTGGTGCATTTAGTCCATTTACATTCAGCGTAATTATGGATATGTATGAGTTTAGTGCTGTCATTTTGATGTCTTCTTTTGTATGTTGTTGACAGTTTCTTTTTCCCAG
Source organism: Elephas maximus indicus (assembly GCF_024166365.1). Taxonomy (NCBI): domain Eukaryota; kingdom Metazoa; phylum Chordata; class Mammalia; order Proboscidea; family Elephantidae; genus Elephas; species Elephas maximus. Next base: position 10,618,715 of record NC_064834.1, read on the forward strand.
TTAATTTTTTGTGTTGAGTAGATTATCTTTATATATTGTCTTTTCCTCATAATCGTTGTTGTTGATTTTTTTTCTGCTGAGTCTCTATTTTTTTCTTGTATTTTATTTTGATGTGTAGGATAGATTGTCCCCTTTGTGGTTACCTCAATATTTACCCGTTTTTCTAAATTTAAACCTAACTTTTATTTCTTTGTATTGCCTTGTCTTCCTCTCCATATGAAAGATCTATGACTACACTTTAGTCCCTCTTTATTCTTTTAATGTTTTCTTTTTTTACATAATAACATCGCTCTTTCCCTGTTTTGATCATTTTTTTATCTTAATATATTTTTGTGATTTCTCTGTCTGGGTTGACTTCTGGTTGCTCTGCCCAGTGTTCTAGTCTTGGGATGATACCTGATATTATTGATTTTCTAACCAACTAACTCTCTTTAGTATTTATTGTAGTTTTGGCTTGGTTTTTACAAATTCCCTAAACTTCTGTTTATCTGGAAATGCCCTAATTTCACCTTCATATTTGGGAGACAGTTTTGCTGGATATATGATTCTTGACTGGCACTTTTTTCCTTCAATTTTTTATATAAGTCACCCCATTGCTTTCTTGCCTGCATGGTTTCTGCCGAGTAGTCGGAGCTTATTCTTATTGACTCTCCTTTGTAGGTGACTTTTCGTTTATCCCTACCTGCTCTTAAAATTCTCTCTATCTTTGGTTTTTGCAAGTTTGATTATAATATGTCTTGGTGACTTTCTTTTAAAATCTACCATATATGGAGATCAATGACCATCTTGGATAGATATCTTCTCATCTTTCATGATGTCAGGGAAGTTTTCTACCAACAAATCTTTAACAATTCTCTGTGTATTTTCTGTTATCTCTCCCTGTTCTGGCACTCCAGTTACTCATAAGTTATTTCTCTTGATAGGGCCCCACAAGATTCTTAAGGTTTCTTCAATTTTTTAAATTGTTTTATCTGATTTTTCTTCAAATATATTGGTTCCAAGTGCTTTGTCTTTGATGTCTCCAGTTTCGTCTTCCACTTGCGCGAGTCTGCTCCTTCGACCCCTACTGAGTTGTCCAATTCTGTCATTCTCTTGTTAATCTACTGAATTTCTGAACGCTGCCTCTTTAGATTCTTGCTGCTTATTAAATTTTTCATTATGTTTTTGAATAACCTTTTTAATTTCTTCAACTACTTTATTTGTGTGTTCCTTGGCTTTTTCTGCATACTGCCTGATCTCCTTCCTAATCTCGTTCCTGATGTCTTGAAGAGTTCTGCATATTAATCATTTGAATTCTGCATCCGGTAATTCCAGCAAGGCACCTTCAACCAGAAGATTTGTTGATTCTTTGTTTTGAGAGTTTGTTGAGGTGATCATGGTCTGCTTCTTTATGTGACTTGATATTGACTGTTGTCTCCGAGCCATCTATAAGTTATTGGATTAATTTGTTTTATGTTTGCTTACTGTATCCTGGAAACCCTGGTGGTGCAGTGGTTAAGTAGTATGGCTGCTAACCAAAGGGTCAGCAGATTGAATCTGCCAGGTACTCATTGGAAACTCTATGGGGGCAGTTCTACTCTGTCCTATAGGGTTGCTGTGAGGCGGGATCGACTCGATGGCACTGGGTTTGGCTTTTGGTTTTACTGTATCCTAGGTTATTGCTTTGTTTTGTTTTGATATGCCCAAATGGGTTACTTGAGTGAGCTAGCTTGATTATGTTCACCTGTGGAGCTCTGATGTCCTGTCCCCAGATGGCTAGAGCTGTTATTAGGTATATCAGTCTAGGAGTCCGTTCACTTTTCTTGTATAAATTCAGCTCAGGTTCCAGGTAGCTGATCATCGAGTGTGTAGTATAGGCTCTATCCTACAGTCTTAGAGGGCAGGGGTGATTGGTGTAGGTACTGATATCTGGTTGCAGCAGGGGGTCATGGTCTGAACAAGACAGGGGGCTGAGAATCATCCCCCCAAGTGTCTCTGGGGAACGTGAGTCCCTCTTCCCTAGAGCATACAGGTGGGTGGGTTCTGCAGATGAACCCCAGGCACCCAGTGTTTTTGGTTGTAAGTACTGGGAGGTACCAGTTACCTTTGGACCCCTGTTGCGGGTAGCTGGGTGACCTGAGTGGAGCCACCAGTCCTTAGGCACCTAATGTGGGTAGGTGAGGACCCTTTTTAATAGGCAAAGTGGTGTCAAACATCAAACACCCACCTCTCCACCACACAGCTGAAAGAGTTGTAGCCTGCCAACAAGGGCTTATTCTCCTGAAATGGGCCCACACAGGTCCATGCAGTGGGGAAAGGTACTCAAAGTCCACGGGCCATTTATGCCTGGACAGGAGCCACTTCTCTCCTGAGCTCCCCAAGTTAGTGGAACTGGCAAATTATCTTTTCCCCCAGTTGCAAATTTATTCCTTCTCCAAGGCCAGGAGGATGGCTCCAGCCATTCAACAGGGCCTATCTCAGGCCAGAAAAATCAACAGCCACTGAAGCTTGCTAGGGGGTGGGGGGGAGGTGCAGTAAAATATACACAAGTACTTAGCTTTTGCCAAGAGTGCCATTCTTCTCTGGGTCTGGAGGTGTGAGTAGGCTGTGTGGCTGGGTGCTTCTTCCTGTGGCAACATGGCCAAACACTACTACCAGCCCACCGCAGCCACTCCTGGGAATGGTGCCTGAGGGGTCCCAGCGATTCAGGTCCATCAACTCCTCTCTGCTTCTGAACCATCTTTTCCTCCCCCTCGCGCTCAGCCTGTTTTCTAACTTTGCCTTTGATGTTGAGGGCTCCTAGGTTTTCATAAATACAATCGTTTCACCTGTTATTTTGGGTCTTTGTTGTAAGAGGGTTCAAAGGAAGTATCTGACTATTCCGCCATCTTGTCCCCACCTCTCCTTTGCCCATTTTTTAATTGGATTGTCTTTTTGTTGTAGCGGTGTTGGATTTTCTTGTACATTTTAGACCTTTGTCTGATTTGTAATAGCCAAATTTTTTCCCCAGTCTGTAGGTTCTCTTTTTACTCTCTTTGTGAAGTCTTTTCATGAGCATAAGTGTTTAATTTTTAGAAGATACCAGTTATCTAGCTTATCTTCCGGAGCTTGTGTGCGGTTGGTTGTGATTTGTATCCTGTTAATGCCGTGTATTAGGGCCTCTAGCATTGATCCTTTTTTTTTCTTCTATGAACTTCATTGTTTTTGGCTTTATACTTAGGTCTTTGATCCAGTTTGGGTTAATTTTTGTATATGGCATGAGGCATGGGTCCTGTTTCATTTTTTTTTTTTTTGCAGATGGACAGCCAGTTGTGCCAGCACCATCTATTAAAAAGACTGTCTTTTACCCATTTGATGGACTTTGGGCCCTTGTCAAAGAACGGGTGACCATAGGTGGATGGATTTAGATTTGGGTTCTCAATTCTGTTTCATTGGTCAACGTGTCTGTTGTTGTACCCGTACCAGTCTGTTTTGACTACTGTAGCTGTACTGTAGGCTCTGAGGTCAGGTAGAGAGAGTCCTCCTACTTTATTCTTCTTCTTCAATAGTGTTTTACTTATTCCAGGCTCCTTCTCTTTCCATATAAAGTTAACGATAAGTTTTTCCACCCCTTTAAAGAATGTTGGTGGTATTTGGATGGGCATTGCATTGTATTTGTAAATCGCTTTGGGTAGAATTGTTATTTTCACAATGTCAAGTCTACCTATCTATGAGGATGGTATGTTTTTCCATTTATGCAGATCTCTTTTGGTTTCTTGCTGTAGTGTTTTGTAGTTTTCTTTGTATAGGTCTTTTACATCCCTGGTTAGATTTATTTCCAAGTATTTTATTTTTTTAGGGGCTGTCTTAAATGCTATTGTTTTCCTGATTTCCTTTTCATCATTCTTTTTATTGGAGTATAGGAATCCAACTGATTTTTGTATGTTTATCTTCTATCCTGCTAATCTGCTGAATCTTTCTATTAATTCCAGTAGTTTTCTCATGGATTTTCTAAGTATAGTATCATATCATCTGCAAATAGGGAGAGTTTAACTTCTTTATTACAATTTGGATGCCCTTTATTTCTTTTGCTTGCCTTATTGCTCTAGCTAATACTTCCAACACAATGTTAAATAGGAGTGGTGATAAAGGACATCCTTGTCTTGTTCCTCTTCTCAAGGGGAATGTTTTTAGCTTCTCTGCATTGATAACAATGTTGGCCATTGGTTTTGCATAGATGCCATTTATCATGTTGAGAAATTTCCCTTCTATATGTATTTTATTGAGAGTTTCTATCAGGAATGGGCACTGGACTTTATCAAATGCCTTTTCTGCATCAACTGAGATGATCATGTGATTCTTTCCTTTTATTTATGTGGTGGAGTACGTTGATTGATTTTCTAATGTTGAACCATCCTTGCATACCTGGTATGAATCTTACTTGGTCGTGGTGTATTATTTTTTTGATATGATGCTGAATTCTATCGGCTAGAATTTTGTTGAGAATTTTTGCACCTATATTCATGAGAGATATTGGCCTGTAATTTTCTTTTTTTGTGGTGTCTTTTCCTGGTTTTGCTATCAGGTTTATGCTGGCTTCATAGAGTGAATTTGGAAGTATCCCTTCCTTTTCTATGTCCTGAAATAGTTTGAGTAGCACTGGTGTAAGCTCTTCTGTAAAAGTTTGGTAGAATTCTCCAGTGAAGCCATCTGGGCCAGGACTTTTTTTGGTTGGGAGTTTTTTTTTTTTTTATTACCTTTTCAGTCTTTTCTCTTCTTATGGGTCTGTTCAGATTTTCAATGTCATTTTCTGTTGCTTCAGGTAGGTAATGTGTCTCTACAAATTTGTCCATTTCCTCTAGGTTTTCAAATTTGTTGGTGTATAGATTTTCATGCCAGGGTTTCCTTAGTTTTTCATAGTCCTGTGTTATGATCCTTTTTATTTCAGTTGGGTCTGTTTTAATGTCCCCTATTTCATTTCTTATTTGGTTTATTTGCATTCTCTCCTGTTTTTCTTTTGTAATTTTGGCCAGTGGTTTGTCTATTTTGTTATGGATTCTTTCTATTGTTTTTTTTATTCTCTATTTCATTTATTTCTGCTCTGATCTTTATTATTTCCTTTCTTCTGGTGGCTGTGGGTTTCTTTTGCTGTTCTCTTTCTATTTGTTTTGGCTGTGTAACTAAAGTTTTGATTTTGTCCCTTTCCTCTTTTTTGATGTGTGTATCTGTTGCTAGAAATTGACCTCTGAGGACTGCCTTTGCTGTGTCCCAAAGGTTTTGGTATGATGTGTTTTCATTCTCGTTTGTTCTAGGAACTTTTTGATCCTATCTTTTATTTCTATTACCCAGTGGTTTTTAAGCAGGGTGTCATTCCGTTTCCATATAATTGATTTTTTCTTTCCTTACTCTTCCTGTTACTAATTTCTACTTTGCTGGCATTGTGGTCAGACAAGATACTTTGTATCACCTTAATTTTTTTGATTTTCTTGAGGGATGCTCTGTGGCCTAAGATATGGTCTATTCTGTTCCGGAGAATGTTCCATGTGCATTGGATAAGAATGTGTACTTTGCAGCTGTTGGGTAGCGTGTTCTATATATGTCTATGAGATCAAGTTGACTGATTGTGCTCTTCAGCTCTTCTGTATCTTGTTGAGTTTCTTTCTAGATGTTCTTTCCTTTACTGAGAGTGGTGTGTTAAAGTCTCCTACTATTATTGTGGAACTGTCAATTTCTGTTTTCAGTGCTGTTAAGAGTTTGTTTTATGTATTTTGGAGCCCTGTCATTGGATGCGTCGACATTTATTATGATTAAATCTTCATGGTGGATCATCCCTTTAATCATTATATAGTGCCCTTCTTTGTCTTTTATGGTGGATTTTGTTTTAAAGTCTATTTTATCTGAGGTTAGTATTGCCGCTCCTGCTCTTTTTTGGTAGTTGTTTGATATATTTTTTCCATCCTTTGATTTTTAATAGATTTACATCTTTGTTTCTAAGGTGTGTCTCTTGTAAATAGCATATTGATGGATCCTTTTTTTAAAATCTATTCTGTCATTTTCTGTCTCTTAATGGGTTCATTTAGGCCATTTACATTCAGTGTAATTATTGATAGGTGTGAGTTTATTGCTGTCATTTTGTAGTGCTTTTTTTGTGGCGCTATCATTTTCTTCCCCCACGTGTCTGTCAGTTTGTCATACTGTGGGGGCTTGTGTGTTGCTGTGATGCTGGAAGCTATGCCACCGGTATTCAGATACCAGCAGGGTCATCCATGGAGGATAGGTTTCAGCTGAGCTTCCAGACTAAGACAGACTAGGAAGAAGGACCCGGAAGTCTACATCTGAAAAGCATTAGCCAGTGAAAGCCTTATGAATAGCAGTGGAACATCGGCTGATATAGTGCTGGAAGATGAGCCCCCAGGTTGGAAGGCACTCAAAAGATGACTGAGAAAGAGCTGCCTCCTCAAAGTGAGTCGACCTTAATGACGTGGATGGAGTAAAGCTTTCGGGACCTTCATTTGCTGATGTGGCATGACTCAAAATGAGAAGAAACAACTGCAAATATCCATTAATAATCAGAACCTGGAATGTACAAAGTATGAATCTAGGAAAATTGGAAATCATCAAAAATGAAATGAAATGCATAAACACTGATATCCTAGGCATTAGTGAGCTGAAATGGACTGGCATTGGCTATTTTGAATCGGACAATCATATAGTCTAATATGCTGGGAATGACAATTTGAAGAGGAATGGCGTTGCATTCATCGTCAAAAAGAACATTTCAAGATCTATCCTGAAGTACAACGCTGTCAGTGATAGGATAATATCCATACGCCTACAAGGAAGACCAGTTAATATGACTATTATTCAAACTTACGCACCAACCACTAGGGCCAAAGATGAAGAAATAGAAGATTTTTATCAGCTGCTACAGTCTGAAATTGATCGAACACGCAATCAAGATGCATTGATAATTACTGGCGATTGGAACGTGAAAGTTGGAAACAAAGAAGAAGGATCAGTAGTTGGAAAATATGGCCTTGGTGATAGAAACAATGCCGGAGATCGAATGATAGAATTTTGCAAGACCAATGACTTCTTCATTGCAAATACCTTCTTTCACCAACATAAACAGCAGCTATACACATGGACCTCACCAGATGGAACGCACAGAAATCAAATTGACTGCATTTGTGGAAAGAGACGACGGGAAAGCTCAATATCATCAGTCAGAACAAGGCCAGGGGCCGACTGTGGAACAGACCATCAATTGCTCATATGCAAGTTCAAGCTGAAACTGAAGAAAATCAGAGCAAGTCCACAAGAGCCAAAATAAGACCTTGAGTATATCCCACCTGAATTTAGAGACCATCTGAAGAACAGATTTGATGCATTGAACACTAGTGACCGCAGACCAGACGAGTTGTGGAATGACACCAAGGACATCATCCATGAAGAAAGCAAGAGGTCATTGAAAAGGCAGGAAAGAAAGAAAAGACCAAGATGGATATCAGAGGAGCCTCTGAAACTTGCTCTTGAGCGTCGAGCAGCTAAAGCAAAAGGAAGAATTGATGAAGTAAAAGAACTGAACAGAAGATTTCAAAGGGCCTCTCGAGAAGACAAAGTAAAATGTTATAATGACATGTGCAAAGAGCTGGAGACGGAAACCCAAAAGGGAAGAACACGCTCGGCATTTCTCAAGCTGAAAGAACTGAAGGAATAATTCAAGCCTCGAGTTGCAATAGTGAAGGATTCCATGGGGAAAATATTAAATGGCGCAAGAAGCATCAAAAGAAGATGGAAGGAATACACAGAGTCATTATACCAAAAAGAATTAGTTGATATTCAACCATTTCAAGAGGTGGCATAAGATCAGGAACCGATGGTACTGAAGGAAGAAGTCCAAGCTGCTCTGAAGGCATTGGTGAAAAACAAGGCTCCAGGAATTGATGGAATATCAATTGAGATGTTTCAACAAACAGATGCAGCGCTGGACGTGCTCACCCGTCTATGCCAAGAAATATGGAAGACAGCTTCCTGGCTAACTGACTGGAAGAGATCCATATTTATGCCTATTCCCAAGAAAGGTGATCCAACCGAATGTGGAAATTATAGAATATCATTAATATCACACGCAAGCAAAATTTTGCTGAAGATCATTCAAAAACGGCTGCAGCAGTATATCGACAGGGAACTGCCAGAAATTCAGGCTGGTTTCAGAAGAGGACATGGAACCAGGGATATCATTGCTGATGGCAGGTGGATCCTGGGTGAAAGCAGAAAATACCGGAAGGATGTTTACCTATGTTTTATTGACTATGCAAAGGCATTTGACTGTGTGGATCATAACACACTATGGATAACACTGTGAAGAATGGGAATTCCAGAACACTTAACTGTGCTCATGAGGAACCTTTACATAGATCAAGAGGCAGTTGTTCAGATGGATCAAGGGGATACTGATCGGTTTAAAGTCAAGAAAGGTGTGCATCAGGGTTGTATTCTTTCACCATACCTATTTAATCTGTATGCTGAGCAAATAATGCGAGAAGCTGGACTACAGGAAGAAGAACGGGGCCTCAGGATTGGAGGAAGACTCATTAACAACCTGTGTTATGCAGATGACACAACCTTGCTTGCTGAAAGTGAAGAGGACTTGAAGCACTTACTAATGAAGATCAAAGACCACAGCCTTCAGTATGGAGTACACCTCAACATAAAGAAAACAAAAATCCTCATAACTGGACCAATGAGCAAGATCATGATAAATGGAGAAAAGATTCAAGTTGTCCAGGATTTCATTTTACTTGGATCCACAATCAAGAGCCATGGAAGCAGCAGTCAAGAAATCAAAAGACGCATTGCATTGGGCAAATCTGCTGCAAAGGACCTCTTCAAAGTGTTGAAGAGCAAAGATATCACCCTGAAGACTAAGGTGCGCCTCACCCAAGCCATGGTATTTTCAATCACATCATACGCGTGTGAAAGCTGGACAGTCAATAAGGAAGACTGAAGAAGAATTGATGCTTTTGAATTGTGGTGTTGGCGAAGAATATTGAATATACCATGGACTGCCAAAAGAATGAACAAATCTGTCTTGGAAGAAGTGCGGCCAGAATGCTCCTTAGAGGCAAGGATGGCAAGACTGCATCTTACATACTTTGGACATGTTGTCAGGAGGGATCAGTCCCTGGAGAAGGACATCATGCTTGGCAGAGTACAGGGTCAGCAGAAAAGAGGAAGACCCTCAACAAGGTGGATTGACACAGCAGCTGCAACAATGAGCTGAAGCGTAACAACGATTTTAAGGATGGCACAGGACCGGGCAGTGTTTCGGTCTGTTGTGCATAGGGTCGCTATGAGTCAGAACCGACTCGAGGACACCTAACAACAACAACAAATCATTTTTTTTTGTTTCTCTTACTATCCTGTGCTGAGTTCCTTTTGTTTGTGGATTTCTTTTTCATTTCTTTTGTTTCTGTAGATTTTTTTTTTTACTGAGACTTTATGTTTTTGTTCTTTATTTTGATGAGATTTGTTAACTTTCTTTGTGGTTACCATGAAATTTACCCTTATCTTCCTAGGTTTGAACCAGTCTATTATTGCTTGGTATCACTTTGCCTTCCTCTCCATTACAAAATCCTATACCTATACTATTTATTCCCTCTTTCATTGTTCTGACATTGTTGTCATTTACAGATTAATCTCTCTGGTTCCCTGTTGCAATTGTTTTGGTTTTGGATAGTCCTTTAGAGTTCATTTCCTTTGTTCGTATCTGGCTGGGACAATCTTGTGTCCTACATTTAGGCTGTGGTCTGGTGTTGTTTGTTCTCAGACCAAACGGCTCCCTTTAATAATTTTTGAAAGTTTGGTTTGATTTTTTACATATTCCTTGAGTTTATCTGGAAATGTCCTAATTTCACCACCATCTTCGAACAAAAGTTTTGCAAGATATAGGATTCTTGGTTGGCAATTTTTTTCTTTCCAGGCTTTATATATGTCATCCCATTGCCTTCTTGCCTGCATGGTTCCTGCCGAATAATCAGAGTTTAGTCTTATTATTTCTCCTCTGTATGTGACCTTTTGTTTTTCTGGAGCTGCTCGCAGGATCTTTTCTTTGTCTTTGGTTTTAGTGAGTGTGATTATGATATGCTTTGGTATTTTTCTTTTGGGGTCTATCCTATATGGAGTTCATTGAGCTTCTTGGATGGTCAGCTTTTCATCATTCATGATACCGGGGAAGTTTCCTGTCAGCAATTCTTCAATGATCCTCTCTGTGTTTTCCATTTTCTCTCCCTGTTCTGGAGCTCCAATCACTTGCAAATTTTGCTTTTGATTGTATCCCACATAATTATCAGGGTTACTTCATTTTTCTTTGTTCTTTTTTCTGATTTTTCCTCTAACAGAGTTGTATCTAAGTGTTTATCTTCAATTTTGTTGATTCCGTCCTTCATCATTTCAAACCTGCTCCTCAGCCCTTCTATGACACTGTCCATTTCTGAAATCCTGTTTATCTTTTGGATTTCTAATTTTTGTTTTTGTATGATTTTTAGGTGTGAATTTATTTTTGCCATTTTTTCCTGTATTACTTTCCTGAATTGTTCCATTTTTGTCTGCATTTTCCATGAATTTGTCTGCCTTTTCCATAAATTTGCCTATTTTTTCCTTATTTTTGTCTCCTTTTTGCTTCAACTCTTGGATAGCTCTGAATGTTAGAGATTTGAATTCCCCATCAAGTAGTTCTAGTGCCTCTTCTTCTACTGGAAAGTCATCTGGTGTTTTATTTTGGACATCTACTGGAACCATCATGTCCTTTTTTTTTTTTTTTTATGTTTTCATATCCTCTGCTGTCTTTGGGACATTCACTAGTTATTTTCTTTGTTTCTTGATTGTAGATTTGTTTGTTTTGTCCTTATTTGTTGTTTTATTTGGTTATGTCTGAGCAGGTAGGACATGCATTTGCTGTTTGCTCATCTGTACTCACAATACTTTTCACCTCCTTGTCTAATGGGAAGGACCAGTCATTCAGCTATGATGCAGCAGGGCAGGTCCAGCTGAAGAGGAGTAACTGGGATGGGTTGTTTCTGGCACATACTAGGGTTGACACGATGGGCCAGGAATTAGTGCCAAGCAGATTTCAGTAGGCCATGCCTGTGCTGCTCGGGGGTGTGATGCTCAGTGAATGGTGAAGGTAGGCAGGAAAGAGAGGGGAGGTTGTGATGTGTGGAGCTAATAGGGATATGGGAAAGACCAGAGAGAAGAAAGAGAAAGAGGAGCCCAAAACAAGCAAACAAAGAAGGAAAAAAAAAAAAAGAGAGTACTAAGGGAGCTTGCCATTGGAGTGGAGAGATGAGAAACTGAGAAATGGAGAAAAGCAAAAAGGAAAAAGCAAGAAAAAAGTAACTAGATAAAAATCTAGAAAAGTCCCCAGGAGTCCTGGAACCCCACTAGTGGGGCTGCTAAGACTGGGGAAGTGGCTCCCAGGCTGTGCAGTATAGCCTGGCTACAGTGGGCATAGATGTCACTTAGCACCAGTTATTCAGGAATACGGGAAAGGAATATAAGTGTAGAGAGACAAGAACTGAGAAATGAAGAAAGATGGAAAGGGAAAAAGAGAGAGAGAAGGAAAAAAAGAAACGCCCTAGGGATCCCACCTAAATGGCTGTGCAGATTGGGGGAGTGGCTCCTAAGCTGTACACTGCAGTCTGGCTAGAAGGGGCTACCAAGCTGTGAAAAGAAAAAGAAAACAAACAAAAACAAAAGAAAAGAGAACAAAACAAAAAAGCCTCAGGGATCCCACTAGTGTGGTGTTTCAGGCCAGGGAAGTGATTCCCCAGTAGATTGTGGCTTCGTAGCCTTTCAAGAAGAAGCAAGGATGGCACACGGAGCCAGGTGTTCAAAGAGAAAGGAGGGGGAGGTGGTAGAAGATACAGAAGAAACCAAAAGAGAAGGAAAGAATCAACACCAGCTCAGGGACCTGGCCAGTGTGGGCAGGGTGAATTCAAGCAGCCTGAGGCCAAAGCAATTGGCTCCCAGCCAAGGGACTGCAGCTGGCGGGAAGCAGAGGAGGCAAGGGGAAGAAGAGAAGGGTTAGGAAAGGGTATATCGCTCCTTACCGGGTGCTCTGGCTCCTGCTGGGAGTTCCGTGAAGATGCTTTCCCTTGCTCCCTGTCTGCAGATCCCCGATAGGAACCCAAGATGGCGTATCTGTGCTGCATTAGCTGATGGGACCCTCCAGATCTGTCTTTCCTCGCTGCCTGTCCTCTGTCAGTTTCTTATTCCACTCGGTGCTTTGCTGAGTTCTTTATCTCTTCATTTGACACTTCAGGTTCCAGGAATGATTTTTGTCTCTGTTTTACTTAGTTTTTCACATCTTTGCTGTGGAGGGACGGCATGGTGCTCCTGTCAATGGCGCCATGTTCACTGGAAGTGAGGTTGGTGATTTGAATTTACCCAGCAAAATGGAAGAAAGGCTGTAAGGTTATGTCCATTGAAAACACTAAGGAGTACAGTTCCACTCTGAAACACGTGGGGTTGCCATGAATTGGGATCAACTTAATGGCAATGGGTTTGGTTTTGGTTTTAAGAACATTTCAGTGGCCAAAAATAGGGGTAAGCCAATTTTTTCTGTAAGGGACTAGTTAGTAAATATCTTAGGCTTTATAGCCCTTATGGACTGTGTTCAAACTAGTCAGTTCGCCATTGTAGCATGAAAAGAGTTATGGATGATACATAAATGAATGGGGGTGGCTGTGTTCCTAGAAAACCTTTATTTACAAAAGCAGGTGGTGGACCAGATTTGGCTAGCTGGCTGTAGTTTGAAGACACCGGAGGAAAAAGAACACCACAATTCCATTTAACCAACTAACATTCATGGAGTGTTTTCTATCTGCCAGGCACAGAACTAGATGTTAGAAAAAAGATGAAACAGACACAGCCTGCATTTGAAGTGCTTCAAGTGTAAGGAAGAAGAAAGCTATTTGCCTGCATGACTGTAATATAATTCATTAGGTGCTGTAGTCAAAACAGTACATATGAAAGTAATACATTTTTCCTAGGGAAAAATAGATCAGAGAAGAGAAAATGACAGAGACCGGGAGACCTTGGGACTGGACATTCCAGAATCTCTATGTGTGTAAAAGCATTACAGATTCAGTGTGGCCAGAGTTTATAGTGTGTGTGTGTTTGTGTATGTGTGTATATGTATAAGTACACATGTGCATGAAAGAGAGAGAAAAACATTCAAGTGAATGATGGGAGCAAGGAGTAGGAAAGAAGACTGTGGGTAAAGTCATTAGAGAAAAGGCTAGAAAGGTATGTTGGGACCAGATGAAAGGGTTTGTATGGTATGCTGAAGAATTACAGATTTATTAGTCTATAGGAAATAAAGAGCAATTAATGAGTTTAAGCAGGGAAATAATGGGATCAGATTGCTATTTGGAGACAAGAAGAGTCTAGGCAGAGACAAGTATAATAGTTCAGGGGAAAACAATAAAATCCCAGATAAGCATTGGTCAGGGAATAAAGAGAAGGATAAAGATGTGAGAAACGTTTTAGAAATAGAAACTCTCAAGCTCCTGCTCTTAGGGATAGAGCAAATATGGCTCTAGGGTTATCATGACATCTGTTCAAAGAAAGTTGGTCTTGGGGGAGTGTAGAACCTTGAGAAGAATTTGCTCAGGGCCAACTAAGGCAGCACAGCCAAGGGAGAAATGTAGTCTAAGAGGATATCTAAGAATATTGTCATGGAAACAGTCTTTAAGCATCAAGTATGGGAGATGATCCAAAGGTAAGAGTGAGGTAATGGATCATGGCACTAAGAAGCTCACAGTGGAGGTCAGAATGCAGAGCTGGGAATATGGTTGGGCTGAATTGCTCAGGACTGAGGTGAGTAGGAGGTGTTCCCTCACTTTTATGTCGTGCTGGATTAGGGAGATCTTGATATATGGGTTCCTATAAACTCAGATATAATCAATAGCACTAGGAAGTACTCCAAGAATTCTAGCCAGGCACTCCAAAGAGGGTGACGTTAATAGAGGTAGTGAAGACAGACGATGACAAAGGCAGGATGAGATGGAGTTTGCTTTTGGACATGATGAATTAGAAGCACCAACAGGTTAAGAGGTGGGTTGTCAAATGTAAAAATGTAGTGCTTAGAGTTGAAAATACGATTTTGAGACTAATCAATATGTAGCTGTGGTTGAAGCCACGAGAATAGATGAGAACAACCAAAGAGAAAGTGTTCGAGAAGAACAGGGAGAAAATAGAACCCTGTGAAGAAGACTTCATAGAGGGTGTAGAGAGCTGACTCACTAAAAGAGATAAAGACTATCCAGAGAAGTAGCAGGAAAACTAAGGGAGACTATTTTTTTTATTATCTCAAGAATGGAAACCTTGGTGGTGTAGTGGTTAAGTGCTACAGCTGCTAACCAAAGGGTCGGCAGTTCAAATCCATCACGCTCTCCTTGGAAACTCTATGGGGCAGTTCTACTCTGTCCTATAGGGTCGCTATGAGTCGGAATTGACTCGACGGCACTGGGTTTGGTTTTGGTATTATCTCAAGAATAAGGGGATGTTTAACATCAAATGCTACAGAAAAGCAAATTCAGATAAAAACCAAGCAGGACACAAAGGACTTTAATCTACTAGAAGAGTAGATTATCCTGGGATGAGGACTGAACGGAAGACAATTGATGATTAAAAACAAAAAAGAGAGAGAGTTATAGTGGTAACTTTAAGAAAATATTCAGTAAAAGGAAGATGATTTATAAATGAGATATATTTAAAGATATTTGCAATCAGAAAAAAAAATTCCTATACGGAATGTAAAGTTTTTAGAGAGAGGAGATATAGAGAAGCCTAGGATACCAAATCCAATCCAAATCATTGTGATTGCATTGATTACAACTCATAGCAACCCTATAAAACAGAGTAGAACTGCCCCCATAAGGTTTCCAAGGAGTGCCGGTGGATTCTAACTGCCTACCTTTTGGTGAGCAGCCAAACCCTTAACCACTACTCCACTAGGGCTCCAAGTCTAGGATCCCTATCCACTGCTGTCAAATCTATTCTGACTCATAGCAACCCCATAGGTTTTCCAAGGCTGTAAACCTTTACGGAAGCAGACTGCCACATCTTTGTCTGGCAGAGCTGCTGCTAGTTTCAAACTGCTGACCTTTCAGTTAGCAGTTGATTGTTTTAACCGCTGCACCACCAGGGCTCCTTAAGTCTAAGATGACCCACTGACCATTGCCATTGAGTTGATTCTGACTCATAGTGACCCTACAGGACGGAGTAGAACTGCTCCATAGAGTTTCCAAGAAGTGGCTGGTGGATTTGAACTGCCAATCTTTTGGTTAGCAGCCTGTAGCATGCTGTAGCTCTTAAGCACTGTGCCACCAGGGCCCCAACTCTAGGATAGTATTTCCTAAATTAGCCTGAAAACAAGAATTACCTGTGGACACTTGTTGACTATACTCCTGAGCCCCAATCCAGGCCTGCTAAGTTAGTGCTTCCATCAGAGGGGCCTGAGAGTCCAAACTTTAATAAGCATCCTAGTTGATTCTTGTAATCAGGCTGGTTTGAGAAGTTGCTCTAGGAATATCTGATATTTAAACAGTGGTCACAAACTCCACCGCTTATTGGAATCACCTGGGGAACTTTAAAAATTATTGATGCCTGTATTCCACCCCCAAAGATAATGATTTAATTGGTCTGGGTTCTTACTAGGCACTAGAATTTTTACAGTTTCCTCAGGGGATTCTAATGTGCAGTCAAGGTTGAGATGTAGATGTGGGAAGACGAAGACAAGTGAAAATAAGTTTGGAGGAAGAAGAGAGGAAAGATATGATTGTTATGTGCCTCCATGTCCTCTGTTATGTTGGAGAAGTAAAAGCCTCCATCATCTGTTGGGAATGAAGAGGCAGAAATGCCGTGGTGCACTTGGGGAGACGGACAAGAGAAGAAGCTAGGAATATGGGATTTAAGAGCACTGAAGATAATACCCTTTTTTAGCTGAAGATAGCTGTTCAGAAATAAGTGAATCTGGTACAGGGATTGGTGGGGGAAATGCAGCAATGTAACCAAGGAGAAGAGAACTGGACGAACTTGATAGAGTTGCTCTAAGGTCATTTAAGATGGAGGCATGATTACATGGGGTCTGTAGTGATTAGCAAGTGGCATTTCCAGCTTATGATCTTGGAACGTCAAGTCTACAAGATATGGCCACAGGGATGACTTGCCAAGGTAAAGTGGAGGTGAATATCTTTGGAATAAAATTAGTTAAGGAACAATGAAGTTTGAGTTTTGAGATGCAGAATTGCTTATTGGTTTAAGAGCTTGAGCTCTGTATTTATAGAAACCAGTTTGCCAAACCTGACTCTTTCAATTATTAGCTGTGTAAACTTGGGCAAGCTATTCAACTTCTTATTCTGCAAAATGGGGTTAGTAATGATTACTAGAAAATTTCGTGAACAAGAGAATATCCCACAATGTCAAAGGTTCCAGAAGAAGTCTAACAGGATGAGAAATAAAGAGAAGCCTTGAATTAGTCAATAAGGTGGTTATTGGTAATGAGTATCAATAGTGTGGTGAGGATAGAAACCAAATTCCAATGGGCTGTAAATGAAGGTCAGGAAGCAGAGATTCTTTCAAGAAGTTTGGTGAAGAGAAAGAGATATTTAATGGTAAATTTAGGAAAAAAATGTGGCCTAAAAAAAAAAGTTTTTTTTTCCTATGGAAGGCACATAGAATTGTTGTGAGACATTTAGCCAAGTAGGCACATAGTATTCAACAAAAGTTATTTATCTTTGTTTTTGTCATCTCTTGCTGCTGTAACAGAAATACCACAGGTGGATGGCTTTAACAAAGAGAAATTTATTCTCTCACAGTCTAGTAGGCTAGAAGTCCCAATTCAGGGTGTCAGCTCTAGGGGAAGGCTTTCTCTGTTGGCTCTGGGGGAAGGTTTTTGTCATCAATCTTCCCCTGGGCTAGTAGTTTCTCTGCACAGGGACCCCGGGTCCAAAGGACTCTCTCTGGTCCCAGCACTGCTTTCTTGGTGGTATGAGGTCCCCCTGTCTCTCTGCTCACTACTCTCTTTTATGTCTCAAAGAGTTTGGCTTAAGACACTATCTAGCCTTGTATATCTCATCAATGTAGCTGCCACTAATCCAATTCCTTTCATCGTAGTGATAGGATTTACAACTCATAGGGAAATCACATGAAATGTTGGACAATCACATGATACTGGGGCTCGTGGCCCAGCTAAGTTCACAGACATTTTGGGTGGACACAATTCAATCCATGACAATCATGATTATTATTACTATTACTAACCACGCTACAATTTTATGGATGATGCTCACTGGCATGAAGAAACAGGAATATCATTTTTTTGAGTTTGGTAATTGTATTGATTAAGTGAAAAATTTATGACATGTGGCCTGAAGTGGTGAAAAGTATTATATTTGAAATCAGGGGCATTCTAGCAGACATGATGGGTGTGGTAGATACACAGGTAATCTAAGTTTTGACTATTTTGTTGTCAAGTTTGCTGCTAAATTGGGGTCCCATGAAACATCTATTTATAGTTATTTTTTAAAACTTGGAGACATCTTAAACTTATTTGATAAGAGCCTTTATATATGCATCATGTTTGTATGCAGCCCATCAATTTATATCACTGACCTACTTGATTAAATAGAACAGAGGAGTTTCCAGGAATGGTAAAGGGGAGGGAGTGAAAGTGAGAGAATCCATCACAAAAAATCTAAATAAGAGAAAGCATGAGTGATAATCAGAAATAATACCTTTCCTTACTGGTCCTGAGCCCTGCTGGGCACATGTCTGTATTCTATAACTGGAAAATGTACCCTAGCATCTAGAAAAAGGAACCCCTGCCACAATGTTCTGCTGTATGGAAGGGTAGGATTCCAGAGAAGATCCAAAATGGGGCATTGCTGAGAGGGATTTGGTACACTTAGCAGTCAGGCAAAAACATCTTAAATCCTATATAAGGGACAATAAGCCGGAGCCTAGTTATTTATGCAAATAGTAGAAAACCTACAAAACAATCAAGCTCCAGAGTCTGGTAAGAAACACTTCATGAAGCAGTTGGCTTTAAATAACAACTATCAATGTGCCAGACCTATTTCTGAGGCCCTTAGTGCATTGTGAAGCAGAGCTATTGTAATAACTTTTAGCTGGCAGAAATGGATCTGTTTGATGAAAGCTGAAGAGAGGGAGATGATAGGTCAACATAAGGAAAGGCATTTTGTACAGCCACAGATACCAAAGAAAAAACAAGCAGCTTGGGAAATAATAATTTTCTTTTTGTTTGCAATTGGAAAACCAACAAGCTGAGATGAATGACCAGTTACTGGAGATCTTATGGAGAGATTAAGCACCCAATGGAAGATTAGACTTTCAAGTTTCTCTTATGACTCTGAGATATTACTTGTGGTGGTTTTTTTTTTTTTTTAATTAAATTAGGGTTAAGTTTAACACTTACGTGGTAGGACAAACGTAACTCTTCTTTGGAGTTAGCCAAGGTAGGGCTGGTCGAAGCTATTTCTGACTAAATAGGCAGCAAGATACTAAGTGAGGAACACTGGAAAAGTTGTCAGAAGACTTATTTGGGGAGGAAGGGATTTCATTTATATTTATTGAGAACATATCATTTTGGAGAATGTACTATAGATGTTTTGTAGGTTATATCATTTAATTTTCATGGAAGCACCATGAGCTAAGTACTATAATCCTTACTTGTTGGGTAAGGATACTGAGAGTATAGAGTAGTTAAATAAGTCATTTATGATCACACAGCTAGAAAACCAGTACATGAGACCATATTTATCTTATCCTAAAGCTTGGGCTCTTAATCCCTACACTGCATTGTTCTCAGCTTTTGTCACTGACTAGCTATATGATTTTGAATACACTACTTTAACTTATTTAACTTCAAAATTTTCATCTATGGTTATAAAATGGGAAAATGTTGTTCTAAAATGATATATGGAGGACTTCTTTTTTTTTTTTTTCTGGTTAGCTGAACACAATATCAGCTACCTAAGTCTATATCTTTCCATATATCTTGTAAAAACAATACAGAACAAGAACAAATAAAACTATCCAAAATCCACTTTCAGAATAAGTAGAAGAAATAAATGTAGAAAGAAAAATGACCAAATCCAAGTAATCTGTCACTTATGCTCCCACCAAAAGTTTTTAAGATGAGCAAGGGTGGTTCTAGAAAAACTGTAGCAAAGAGAGAAGATGGGAGCTAAAGATGGACTCAACATTTTCTAAAACCATAGGCAGAAAAAGACAGTACACTTCAAGTGTGAAAATAATATAGAAAGTCTATTAATAATTATGATTTCTGGTGACAGAAAAGGTGTTTAAAAGTACCCATGATTTGAAATGGCAGTATTTGAAAGATACTTCAGGGAGAGAAAAGGGCAAAGAAGAAGGGCGGGGCAGTTCCCGGAAAACTGAGTGCTGAAGGGGAAAAGGACCAAAAGAAAAGAAAATTAGGTCCCTCCAAAGCAACAAACAAAAAAATAGAGTACACAAAACACCCTCCCCCCCCCACATCACACACACACACACAAATCCACTAAATAAACTGGACTTTGCTACCCTGGCAGAAGAGGACAGTCTTGAATTAGATATCTTCTAGATACCAACAAATGTAAAAACTGAAGGAAAGACAATTAACAAGTCTATTCAAAATTTATTAAAAATTTTTAAAAAGTCTCAGCTGATGAAAATTCTCCCTCAAAAAATAAAAATTAAAAAAAAATTTTTTTTAATAAAATTAAGCAAAAAAAAAAAAAAACCCAAAACAAAACTGTAAGACAATATTGCAAACTTAACTGTACACTAAAACAAGTATTTGGGATGTAAAAAAATCACCTTGAATCAAAAATTTAAAAAACAAAACCAAAATGCAGGGAGAAATGAAAAGAGATCTGATTGAGCTGAGGAAAGAAATGAAAAATAATAATCAAAATCATCTCAGAAATGAAGACTAAATTATAAGATGCTCGGGGGAAATAGAAAAAATAAAAAAGAAAAAAAGGGTCATTGAATAAAGGTAGGACAAAGACAAGAGAATGAAAATATGTTAAAGAAAGAAGCTTAAAACAAGAAAAAGTATTGAAAAAGGAAACAGAAAAAGAAGAAATAATGTACATAAAACTGGAGGTCCTGAAAAAGAAAAGCAAAATAATGGAGCATATCTAATGTTTAAAATTCTTATTCAAGACAATCTTCCAGAAATAAAAGAAAAATTGAATCTTTATATTGAAAGTTCCCACCAGGTTCTTGGTAAAATTTACCCAGCACTGAGACATATCTTGTAAAACTATTAGACTGGCATTAGGCTTCTCAAAACAAAACAGTGTAACAATGGAGAAGTATTTTCAAATAATTCAGTGAAAGACATTGTGAACCAAATATTTTCTTTCCAGCCAAGCTATCTTTCAAGTAAAAATAGTCTAGAAAAATAATTTTAAACATGCCTGAACTTAGTGAATTCTATAACCATGAACCCTTTTTTAGTAATCTACTACAGAATAATCTTCACACAACCAAGAGAAGACTGGGAAAACTTGTGGAAAAAGATTGATGGTGAGAGAGAAAGAACTAGAGAGAGAGAGAGATAAGGGGAGAGAGAGAAAATGAGAGAGATTGTAGATCTAAGACATCAACAAGGGTAGGAATGATTATAGAAGATGAATATACAAATGTTACATATTGTTACAAAGTATAAATAATTAAAGAAAGGAATGACAAGTGAGAAAGAAGAAATAAAACATTAATTTTTGCATAGCTCTAATACCATTGAAGAATACTATTAAAATTTACCAAAAAAAGATAGCTTAAAGGTTAAGTAAAAAAAAAAAAACTAGGGATTAAAGACATTACAAAATATATAAGTATAAAGATAACCATTAGATCAACACTAAAAATGTTTCTACATACAAAAAATTTTTTAAAATTAAAGAGCAAAGAATATACATCCTGTAAAGAAATTAACATAATGAATATAACATAATATAATACTTTGCACATGTTATCAGGAGGAACCAGTCCCTAGAGAAGGACATCATGCTTGGTAGAGTCAAGAAAAAGTAGAAGACCCTCAATGACATGGATTGACACAGTGGAAGCAACAATGGGCTTAAGCATAACAACGATTGTGAGGATGGCACAGGACTGGGCAGTGTTTTGTTCTGTTGCATGTAGGGTCGCTATGAGCCGGAACTGACTTGATGGCACCTAACAGCAACAACGACAATATACATAATTATAAAATATTATGATGGTAAAGAGACCAAATATATCAGTTCAAAGTTTACTTCACCTATTGTTTGAAAAAAAAATTCAGTTTGACTCACAAAGCAAGAATCAACTATATACAAGAGACACAACTAAAACAAAGTGATTTTAAAAGGCTAAAATTAAAACCCCATGTATCTGTCAGTTTGTTGTACTCTGGGAGCTTGTCTGTTGCTGTGATGCTGGAAGATATGCCACCAGTATTCAAATACCAGCAGGTTCACCCATGGTGGGCAGATATCAGCTGAGCTTCCAGATTAAGACAGACTAGGAAGAAAGACCTGGCAGTCTACTTCTGATCCATTTTACTTGGGTCCACAACCAATACCCACGGAAGCAACAGTGAAGAAATCAAACAATGCATTGCATTGGGCAAATCTGCTACAAAAGTTCTCTTTAAAGTGTTGAAAAACAGAGATGTCACTTTAAGAACTAAGGTGCACCTGACCGAAGCCATGATGTTTCCAATCACAAGAGAAAGCTGGACAATGAATAAGGAAGATTGAAGAAAAATCAATGACTTTGAATTATGGTGTTGGCAAAGAATACTGAATATACCACGGACTTTCAGAAGAAGGAACAAATCTGTCTTGGAAGAAGTATAACCAGAATGCTCGTTAGGAGCAAGGATGATGAGACTTTGTCTTACATGCTTTGGACATGTTATCAGGAGAGACCAAGACTAGGACATCATGCTTGGTAGAGTAGAGGCTCAGCGAAAAAGAAGACCTTCAATGAGAAGAACTGACACAGTGACTGCAACAATGTTGTTATGCTCAAGCATAACAACAATTGTGAGGATGGCACAGAACCAGTGTTTCGTTCTGTTGTACATAGGGTTGCTAAGAGTCAGAACCAACTGGATGGCACATAACAATAACAACAACAAGATTAAAAGGGTAAACAAATGTACACTAGAAAATGGAAACAACAGGAAATCAGGAGTAGTGGCTGTGACATCACAGTAGATTTCAAGCCAAATATATTAATAATCAGAGGCTTTAGCACGTTACTGTCAGTAAAAGATGGATCAAGTGGACAAAAAATAATGGTGGATATAAAAGACCTAAAAAACATAAATATGGTGTATCTTTTTTTTTTATCTTAAGGATGTATGTAAGATATCACTTATTTTCCATCACTGCACTCTAATAATTGAGAATATACCTTCTTCTCAAACATACAAACACTCATGGGATTGTCACGAAAAAATTATCCTACATTAGGTCACAAAGAAATCAGCAGTAAGTTTCATAAAACAGAAGTATTTTAAACAACACTCTCTGATCACTATGCAAAAACAAGCAAACACCTATGTAACATTAAAATTAAAAAAAATTCTAAAAATTCGTTCCACCTAGAATTGAAAAACAACTGTATATTAAAAGGAAAATGCAAATTGAAAATACAGAATTTGTAAAAACTCATATTAAAAACACTTCATATCAAAATCTGTGGACACATTTAAAGCAATGATCAGAGGGAACTGCACAGCCATAAATATACTTTTAAAAATAAAAATGAAAGAATGAATAATGAATGTAAGAAAATTAATTATTCATCTTAGCAAAAATCTGAGGTACACAAAACAAGCTAAAAGAAAGCACAAGAAAGAAAATAATAAAGATAAAAACAAAAAATACTGAGGTAGATAATGGCACCTACCAACAGTAACAGTAACGATATCCCCATAGAGGACAGCGGTGGTTCAGCAGTAGAATTTTCTTTGGTTTCTGTGCAGGAGAGACTGGTGACTCAGGTTTGATTCCTGGCTAACGCACCTCAAACGAACCACCATCCGTCAGTGCAGGCTTTCATGTTGCTATCATGCTAAACCGGTTTTAGCGGAGCTTCCAGACTAAGAGAGACTAGGTTCCTCCTGGCAATCTACTCCCAAAAGTCAGCCAATGAAAACTCTATGGATCACAACAGTCCAATCCCATCCATGGAGCCTCCAGGAGTTGGAGGGCTGCTCAACGGCAGCCAACAATAACATATCTCAGCACCTAAAACATAATAGCTTCTCAATGCTGTTTGCTGACAGAAGGATGATTCAATGAATATATGCATACAAGAAATGGGCGAGAATGCTCATTAGAAGCAAGGATGGCGATACTTCATCTCATGTACCTTGGACATGTTATCAGAAGGGACCAGCCCCTGGAACAGGACATCATGCTTGGTAATGGAGAAGGGCAGTGAAAAAGAGGAATACCCTCAATGAGATGGATTGACACAGTGGCTGCAACAATGGGCTCAAACACAGTAATGATTATGAGTACCAGGCAGTGATTTGTCCTGTTGTACATAGGGTTGCTATGAGTCGGAACCAACTTGACAGGACCTAACAACAACAACCAGCATGTATACTGTTGGCAAAGGGTCAAAACCCTTCAATTTTAACCGTGTCCCAAGTCTCAGGCCTTCCAAGCTCAAGGCGGTGCTGATCTTTATGAAGCAAAGGAGGGGTCCCTGCCGAAGAGCCAAAGAAAATACGACGACAGTGCAAGGTGGTGAACTCGGAGTCTGGAGGCAGACAAGCCTGGGTTTATACCAGCCCTGCCACTTCACTTAGTGGCAACGTTTGAAATGCTTGGAAATTCCATTGACCTCTCTAAGCCTCAGTGTTCTCAGCAGTAGAAGCGAGCATAATCTGTATACCTCCCAGAGGGCCAAGACCACATAGAACCCAATCCTACCTCCTGCATATAGCTTCTCTCACAGCTAAGTAGAGTAATCCATCTCATTGCCATCCAGTTGATTCTGACTCATAGTGACCCCATAGGACAGAGTAGAACTGCTCCATAGGGCTTCTAAAGCTGTAATCTTTATGGGAACAGACTGCCACATCTTTCTCTGGCTGAGTGGCTGATGGGTTCGAATCACTGAGCTTTCAGTTAGTGGCTGAGTGTTTTAACCACTGCGCCACCAGGGCTCCTTCCAAGTACAGTAGTGCTCAATAATTCTAACTGATTGATTAACACAAAGCACATATTTCACAGACTCTCTACTTTCCAGATGTCTAGAAAGGCAGATGATAGGAGAAGCAGTTTTGACAAGAAAACCAGCAAAACTCACTGAAAATGTTTATGAACAACCTTTTTGTTTATCTTTAAATTTTTGTGGAAATTTCATTCACACTCCCAATCTAGGCTAGTGGTCTTTGTTCTAAACTGCTTTATGCCCTTTATCCAAGTCTAAAATTAGTAAAAATGGAGAGAATTGATTATAGCTGAGATTCTCTGAAGGCAAAGACAATATAAGTTAGGAGAACCTACAATCCATTTGCCTTCTACTAGGGCCATCATCCAACCAGGGTGTATTTAGAACAAGACTATTCAGTGCTCCAAATAAGATCAATGGGTGGCAAAGAAAAGGAAGAGGGGTGGTCTCTGCATCAGGAGGTCTAAACCACCTTAGCTGGAAAAAATTAACACATCTGAGATGACAGTGAATAAGACAATAGATATTGAACTGCATGAGGTAGAAGATCAGTTGTACAGAATTTAAGAGATGTGGGAGATCAGTGAGGGTTGTAAGAGTCACTGAAATTGTCTTGGAGAAAGTAGACGAAAGCTGGGTTTTGAAGGATGGGTAAGAGTTAAGTGGCCAGAGAGGAGATTTAATGGAACATAAAAGTGTTGCAGGAAAAAAAATCACAAAGTTCACTAAAGCAGAAAGAAAGTTTTATTTGGCATATATTCAAAAAGGCAAAAGTGGGAAGTGGACAAGCATGCTGCCACCTAATGTCTGCCCGAATCCAAGGAAATATTACAGAATAGACAAAAGTGGGAAAATGGACAAGCATGCTGCTCGAGCCATGTCTGTCCTAGTCCAAGCAACATTACAGAACAGGTAAGAATGGGAAAGTGGGCAAGCATGCTGTAAGAGCCATGTATGTCTGAGTCCAAGGAGCTATTACAGAATGACTAGTATATCTTAACATTACAAAATGGGCAAAACTGTTGAAAGCTTCACCTTTTCACGGATTGGCTAGAAACTGCAATCCTACATTTTGAATTGTCTTTCTTAACAATCATTGGTACAGGTTTCAGTAACAACAGTCAGGAAGTTCTTCATTGGTCCCACAAATTTTCTGTTTACTAATAGAAAAAGATAAGAGTTGCAAGTCTTTTGCGTTCTGGTTCATTGGCTTATGTGAAAGGTTCCCTAAATAACATTTTCCAAGATTATCCTAGCTATTGTCTTTATACCTCAGGGCTCAGTTGATGTGTCCTTGTGAGTCTGTGCGAGCCCAGCTCCAGCTGGGTTACAACCTCTATGCTTCAGGATAGGGAATAATGACTCCTTCATGGATTGAATTGTGTCCCTCCAAAATACTGTCAACTTGGTTCGGTCATGATTCCCAGTATTGGGTGGTTATCCTCCCTTTTGTGATTGTAATTTTATGTCAAAGAGGATTAGAGTGGAATTGTAAGGACCTTAGTAAAAAAAAAAAATAATCATAAGTTTTTTTCTTTTTTTTACTAAGGTCACATCCCTAATCCAATGTAAACAGAGTTTCCTGGGTGAGGCCTGCACCACCTTTTATCTTACAAGAGATAAAAGGAAAGGGGAGCGAGCCAAGAGTGGGGACCTCATACCACCAAGAAAGCAGCACTGGGAGCAGAACACATCCTTTGGACCCG
Source organism: Elephas maximus indicus (assembly GCF_024166365.1). Lineage (NCBI taxonomy): Eukaryota > Metazoa > Chordata > Mammalia > Proboscidea > Elephantidae > Elephas > Elephas maximus. The sequence continues at coordinate 10,644,661 of NC_064834.1, forward strand.
GGATCCCTGCACCTGAGAAGCTCCTTGACCAGGGGAAGATTGAGGACAAGGACCTTCGTCCAGAGCTAACAGAGAGAGAAAGCCTTCTCCTGGAGCTGACGCCCTGAATTTGGACTTTTAGCCTACTTTACTGTGAGAAAATTAATTTCTCATTGTTAAAGCCATCTACTTGTGGTATTTCTGTACAACAGTACTAGATGACCAAGACAGACTCCAATACTATTTCCTAAATCAAAAGAAAAGCAAAATAGTTGTTGTTGAGTCGATTCCAACTCATGGTGACCACATGTGTGTCAGAGTAGAACTGTCCTCTGTAAGGTTTTCAATGGCTAATTTTTTGGAAGAAGATCACTGTGCTTTTCCTCCAAGGCACCTCTGGGTGCACTCGAACCTCCAATCTTTCAGTTAGCAGTCGAGCGTGTTAATCATTTGCATCACCCAGGAACTCCTAACTGGGCATAAAAAAAAAATAGGAAGAGTAAATTTGAAGCAATAAAGTGTCATTGGCTTTTAAATTTAATAAGAGGGTATCAGAAATCTGCTATTTTATGGTTCTGAGAATCACTTTTAAATATTTTAAACAATTAGAGGCACGGCCTCCCTGTATGGTTTTACAGGTCTCACAGCACATCTAGGAGGGCTCTATTCACAGTGTAAGCATCATAGATGTGTGCATATATTACGCCATTTTTTTTTGCAAATGGTAGTAGGTGATGTGCTCTTGGAAAATTCTATGATAATGCCTGACAGATGTGAAGTTCTTAAGGGAAAGGTGACTTTTTTAAATCTTATAAAGTCACCCTACGGGTGAATGGAAACCCTGGTGGCGTAGTGGTTAAGTGCTACGGGTATGAACCAAAGGGTTGGCAGTTCAAATCCGCTAGGCTCTCCTTGGAAACTCAATGGGGCAGTTCTACTCTGTCCTGTAGGGTGGCTATGAGTTGGAATCGACTCAACGGCACTGGGTTTGGATTTTTTTTTTTTTTATGGGTGAATAGCAGCTGAGACTCAGGCAGGAAGGACATGCCCTTCTTAGGCAGGATGAAGGCATTCACTTGCATCTGACTTTGACCTGCATGGTCTCAGGAGGTCCTTAAAGAGAAAGATATGACGTCAACTTTTGGGTCTTTTTAGTTCCTCCAAGGGCTTTCACATGGCCTCTCTTGAGAAAGTTCAGGTCATAAGATGATCATAAAAAGGTCAAAACAAAACAAATGTTCAGGTCATAAGATATCTGTAAGAAAGCAACAGGTTTCCTTGCCCTCAAATGTGTGAAATAGTGAATCCTCATCTGCTGTCCCTTCTTAAAAAAATCTCTTTTAAAACAATCACCAAAAAACTTGATTTAAGAACAATCTGTTATTAGGGTTTAACAGTGGTAGATGAGTTCAGATGAGGTTTTATGAGGTTTACAATACAGGCTGTAAATCTAATTCACCAGATTTACCCTCCAAATGACTCCAGACATAGAGAATTCTTAATGATTTGGATATCACTGGAGGGGGGGGGCGGGGAAAGGATTTAGAGCAAGGATGTCAAGCATTTGGCACCCTGGTACCTTTGCTTTTCCCCCACCCCCACAATGATAAAAAAAAATTTTTTATCATTTTTTTTTTTATCATAGATATCATTAATTGGTCTTGGTAGTCCTTCTTGCTGAGCCTGGAGGAAGCCTCAGAATATTTCCTGACAACATTCCAGACAGAAGCTACAAATTCATCACCATTTGCATAATAAATGGAATATGTATGTTAGTCCAGCTTACAAGTACCTTGAAAAATAACAAAAGTTTAAGATGCACAAGAAATTAATGCAAATATCGCTGATTGTTCAGTTCACTTTAATAAATCCAGCAGGAGCTAGGTATGTGTTTAGTACTTTTGAAGACCTTCAATAAGCTTTGAAAGAGAGGTCTTGGCTTGGTGGGCTTGGGGACTCAGAGATAAGGAAATGTGCCATTTGCAAAAGAAATGGATGAGGGCAAGCTTTGGGATAGTGGTCTGGACGAGGGCTCAGAGGCAATGCACATTTGAAGGCATTCAGGCTGTGAACTAGAGGTACTTTCAGGGAAATGGTAAACCTGCTGTTTGCAAAACAGCTTCAGCTCTATACTGCTTGTCTCTAACAGTGGAAAATGTAATGGATTTTGTGGCATAATTTCAGGGGTTCCAAAAAAATCCTCCATCAAGCAATATAGCTAATGATGCTAAGCAATAGCCTACATTGCCACCATTATAGCTCTAGTTCTTTTCTCTAAGATTTTCGTCCTTCCTGGGATGCAAACATGTCTTGGTTACCCACAGTGTCGTGGGAAAGCACTCACTAAGGAGAGAAGCAACCACAGGTCTCAGAACTGACTTTGCTACTCTCTCACTTTGAGATGAGGTCAAGTCAATTTTCTTTTGTTGGTTACAGGTTGACCTTCTGTTTTATGTTTGTGGGTTTTCTAAAGCCCCTTACAGCTTTAATAATCTGAGCTTTTATTTTCATCATTTAAATCTTAAATCCTTTCTGAAGGGCAATATTTACACAGGAGGGAGCTAAACCCAGGAAGAGTCTGGATACATAAAGGAGTAGGGGAAGGGATTCTGCATTGGAGCAGGAAAGGCACAAAAAGAGAAGAGCGAGGTATTTGAGGACCTCGCTGGATAACTATCCCTGGGGGAATGGATCATAGCCCAATACAAGAAAATGATTCCTCAATTTGGGAAAATCCTTCTCTGCCAGAGGAATCAGAGGGACACATTTTCTAAAAAGAGGCCAGATACTCGTATCTGGAGGGCTGGGAGCAACCCTCCATGGGGCCTAGGATTGCGTAGAGGGCCTAGAGAAGAAGGACAGTGAAGCCGCTACACAACCCTGTAGAAGGAAGTAGAGAGATGAACCCTGGGTGATTCCATGGCCACCTGAGCTCACTCTTAGGTCATCAGACCCTAAAGCTGATTGCAGTGGGAATTCAGGGTGGAGGACCTTGTAATTGTGGCAGGCACAAGAGGCCTAGGGAGTGATCGAATTCTAACTCTTATCCGAATTGGCTCAGGAGTTGGGTGGACTTGTGCAGCAAAGGTGAATGGTGAGTACAGACATGAGGGGTAACCAGTAGATCAAATCTTGAGAAGTTTTCAGAACAGAAAAAATGAGACAGACATGACTGGCTGGGTGATTTCAAAATAAATATTCCTGAATTAAAAACACCATTGAACTCTTTCTGTTGCCCAAGTATCATTTGCAACAGATATGCGTATCATTGTATGGTTTCCTCATAAGCCTATAACCTGAGAGCATTGCCAAGCTGTCTTCTAGCCCTTCCTTCTATTTAATCATATCCAGGGTGACAGCCATGATCCCAGTAGACACTTCGTGAAATGCTCTTCTAAAATGTAAGATTTAGATCACCAGCCCTAAAAGGTGCTCCTTGAAAAGAGCATTCTTTGGCCAAAATATCTAGCAAACCATGCACGCTCCATCCCCTTTCAGGGTTGCACAAAACACATTAGTGCATTAAAAAGGCTCTGAAAAATCCTTTAATGAAAAAGTTCAACTTTGTTTAACTGCAGGTTTTCTAAATTAATCTGACGGGATGATTTATCTTCTTTCAATTAATAACTATTAATATTCTGCAGAACACGTATTAATTAAAAAATACCTTGAGCAATGTATTGACCCAAGGATCAAACCTTTCTGTATCCATAGTTTACCAGCTTGTCCTTTTCTTATCTTTGCTACATGATCTAAATAAACAATAATCACAATGTCTCTTTTCCAATGGCATTTATACAATTGGACTAAATTTTCTCTTGAGGAGAGAAATATCTGGAACAGAATGACACCTTTGTGTCATCCCTCTGGTAGATAAGATACTCTCCTGCTGTTTGTGATATTCTTCCCAGAGAAACCCACAACAAAAGAACTGTGATTTGCGAGGCTGAAGCTTAGTCCAATGTGCAGCTGCTCTGTGTTACGTATTGAGTGTTGGGAGCCAGTGAATATTCCACAATAATCGGCACCGAAAACTGTGTGAAATCATAGAGAAGCGGGTTGGAGAGAATGCTTAGGGGGCAGCAAGTATCAGGACAGTTAATTGGGAAAGGAAGAAAGCTGAGAAGAAATAAGCATTTCTAGAGCTGCTTCACTCCCCTTTTTGGTTAGATGAACCAATCACAAAATGGCCAAGTTCTGAGCAAACTAGAACTAAAGAAACAAAAGATATGAGTCTTAGCAAAGCAACATTGTTAGCAAAGAAAAGTAAAATCTGTCGTTTAGTTTCTGCCCATTGGTTTGCCTTTAAAAGGAAGTCCAAGAAGTTCCAACCGAAGGATTGGATCCAGTTTCCAGAGCTAGGAAATATATACCAGACACAGTGCACCCACACTGTCAGAAGGAATTAGAGTCCCTCTGAACTGGGAAAAGGCACTTCTCTTTGTGGCAGGAAGACTTATCTTGCTCAATAGCATGTCAGTTTTACCACATACCATACAGTCTCACATTCTACAGATGAAAGATATTATCCCACCCAGGAAGACAGCCGTTGTTCCCCAAAATGAATCAGAGGATGCCACACTCATATGGACACCATTTGTGGAGTGTCTATGTGAAAACTATGAAATTTAACTTAGGCTGGAGAAAATGGGGCAAAATAAAACCAACCTAAGAAAAAGACAAGTAGGAAAAAGGTTAAAAGGTTTATGGTTGCCTCCAACATCTGTCTTAGAACAAGTCATTATTTCTCAAACTGTATTCCTTGGAATACCAGAGTTGAGCAAGCGAGTCTTAGAGGAAAATGCTCTAGAGTCTAATTAGCTCAGAAGAGTCTGTGCTTAACAGATCGTGAGAGTGACACATTATGGACTTTGAGACATTCTAGAGTTAAATAAACTATCCCACTTCATTTTGGTTTATCGCAACTTTCCCTAAGTGTACATTAACATATTGCCATTTTATTTGAAACTTCTAGTAAAACCATTGGAGTCCCTGGGTGGTATAAACAGTTTAGTTGCTCGTCTGTTAACTGAAATGTTGGAGTTTCGAGCCCACCTAGAGATGCCTTGGTAGAAGGGCCCGGTGATCTAATTCCAAAAAGTCAGAAGTTGAAAACCATGTGGATCACGGTTCTACTCTGACACATGGGGTCATCGTGAGTTGGAACTGACTCGAAGGCAACTGGTTATTGGCTATTAAACTCTTACAGTCTAATAAGTAGTAATATTAATTGTTTCCTCTTTCGGTATCAAATCTGTCAATCTTTAAACTGGGTCAGATGATCCATAGGTAAGAATGCATGCCCTTCCTGATTCAAAGAGCCAGCAAAGGTCATTGGGTGAGAAAGAGTTTTGAAAGATTTAAAATGTTTGTATAAATACACCTCAGGTACCGTGCTGTTGAATGTCCTCAAAAGTAAGCCTGCCCTAACCCCTGAGACTATTGCCCTAAGACAACCTTCTAACTTGAAACTATAGACACTCTGGGAGGCATATTTCAGCCAAATAATAAATGAAGCTATAACATAAACAATAACATCCTGAAGAATGTGCTACTTAGAACAATCGACTATACAAGACCAAAAGGGCAACATTTGCCCAAAACCAAAGATAAGAAGATAGAGAGGGACAGGGAAACTGGGCGAATGGAAACAGGAGACCAAGGGAGGGAACGGGGAGAGTGATGACACATTGCAGGGTTTGCAACAAAAATTATAAAAATTTGTATGAGAATCATTGAATGGAAAATTAATTTTCTATGTAAACATTCAACTAAAGCACGATAAAACGTTATTTAAAAAACAAAAGGGAGCCTGCCCTGGCTGGCAGGGCTAATTAACTGAACAAATATATTTAGAACATGGCATCATTTGTTAGCTCTCTTACACTGTGAGATATTTTCCTGAACAAAGTGTAGAATACAATGAAAGATAATGAAAGTGGTAGTTTGATTGAAGGAAAAGTAATGAAGTCCATGAGCTTACCTCTTAAAAGCAGGTAAGGCATGTTTTCAACAATTAATTCATCTATTCAACAAATCTTGATCAACTTTGTATAGTTAGGGTTCTTTCTGTGACAAGTGAGATAAAGTCTACCCCAGGCTGACTTTACCAAAAAGGCCTTGTAGCAGATTGTATTTTCCAAAAATGACCACCAGTTCATTTTGAGTCCTACGTGCTCTTCTGGAGCCATTGCCATTCTATTTCTCTTGAACCTGAACTGGCATGTGAGTATTCTAACCAATAAAGGATGGCAGAATTAGGTCCACGTGAGGTTTAAGACTGGGTCATATAAAGGATGCAGTCTCTGCCTGACACTCTCTTTTTTGGAGGGTGAGAGTGAGATGCTCACCAAGTAAAACCCTGCCACCATGATGTGAGGAAGCCCAAGCTAGCCCATGAGGGGAGGCTACATGAAGAGGCTCGTGTGGACAGAAACTGATGCCCCCAGATAACTGCCAGCATCAAACCATTAGTTGTGTGCGTGAGTGTGCCTTCAGATGACCCCAGCCCCCAGCCCTCAGGTCACCATAGACACTTAGTGGAAGAGATACAAGCTATCCCTTCTGAACCATACCCAAATTACAGATAAGTAAGAAAAATTATTTTTGCCATGTTTTAACCTTTTTTTTAACCACTAAATTTAGGAGTAGTTGTTATGTAGCCATAGATACTGGAAAAGGGCTCAAAAAAAGAAAAAATCCAGGAGTATTGCTGATTTCTGGAGTAGCTTGATCAAGGGCCCAAAGGATATCATCGGAGATCAGCTCTCTTTGTTGATAATGATTCTCTTCCCAGATATGCTCTGACTTCTTGGAGGTGAAAGACCGCTGTCACAGTGACTCCGGATTCCACTCAGTGAGGAAGGAGCATCCTCCTCTGTTCCAGGAATCCCAACAAAAGCTTCACTCTGCCTCTCTGACTGTGATGAGGCCACAGTGCTGGACGGCCAAATTTGAGTCACAAGCCCATTCTAAAATCAGAGGTGGTACAGCTCCATGGAAACCACAGGACTGAGAGTCCGGGTGACTCTCCAAACAAATATCAGAGATTACTGTTGATAGTAGATTCTTCGCTATCCATAAGTGAGAACACTTAATTGTCCTCATGAGGAACTGTACATACACCAAGAGGCAGTTATCCAGACAGAACAAGGGGCGACTGCATGGTTTAAAATTGGAAAAGGTGTACACCAGGGTTCTGTTCTTTCACCATACTTATCTAATCTGTATGCTAAGTAAATAATTCAAGAAGTTGGGCTATATGAAGATGAACATGGCATCAGGATTGGAGGAAGGCTTATTAACAACCTGTGATATGCAGATGATACTACCTTGCTTGCTGAAAGTGAAGAGGACCTGAAGCCCTTACTGATGAAGATCAAAGACCACAGTAGGGATTACACCTCACATAAAGAAAACAAAAATCTTCACAACTGGACAAATAAGCAACATCTTAATAAACAGAGAAAACATGGAAGTTGTCAAGGATTTCACTTAACTTGGATCAACAATCAACGCACAAGGAAGCATCAATCAAGAAGTCAAACAACATATCGCATCAGGCAAATTTGCTGTAAAAGATCGCTTCAAAATCTTAAAAAGCAAAGATATCACTTTGAGGACTAAGGTGCAGCTGACCCAAGCCACGGTCTTTTTGATCACCTAACATGCATGCAAAAGCTGGACACTGAAAAAGAAAGACCAAAGAAGAATTGACGCATTGAATTATGGTGTTGACGAAAAATAATGAATACCACGAACTGCCAGAAGAACAAACAAATCTCTCTTAGAAGAAGTACAGCCAGAATGCTTTTTAGAAGTGAGGACATTTACTTGTGACATATTATCAGGAAGGACCAATCCCCAGAAAAGGACACCAAGCTTAGTAAAGTACAGGGTCAGCGAAAAAGAGGAAGACTCTCAAAGAGATGGATTGGATTGACACAGTGGCTGCAAACATACCTACTATTGTGAGGATGGCATAGGGCCGAGCAACATTTCATGGCGTTTCTGTGAGTTGGAACCAACTTGATGGCACCTAACAACAATAACAATAGATTCCTTAAACACAAAGCAGCCTAGGTACAAGCAAATTTTTTTCAAAAGAAATGAAAAACAAATGTCATTATGGCACCCACTGTAAATAAAGAATAAAACTGAACATTTATTGAGTACTTAATATGCACAAAGCAGGCCTGTAAGTGCTTCACACTTATGAATTCATTAAGCCTCTCACAAGCACTATGTGGTAGGTACTGTTGGCATCTCCATTTTATGGAAAAGGAAATGAACACAGACTTTAGGCAAATTGACCAAGTTCACATGGCTAGCAGATAGAAGAGCTGGAGTTCAAAGCAAGGCTGTCTGGCTCCAGAGGCAGAATTTTGGCCACTGTGCTAGTGTCATTGCTCCATCCACTTTAGTAGGTGTTGAAACTAAAAAAAACGGACCCATTGCCACCAAGTCAATTTCTACTCGTGGCAACTCCATGTGTTACAGAAGGGGACTGAGTTCCATAGGGTTTTTTTGGCTGTAATTTTTATGGAAGGAGGTTGCCAGACTTTTCTTCAGCAGTGCCTCTGGGTGAGTTTGAACTGCCAACCTTTGGATTAGTAATGGAGCACAAAGCATTTGCACCACCCGGGGACCCTTAGGGACACTGAAATGGACATGATTGGGGAGGGGGGGTCCTGCTTTTTGAAAAGCCTTTTTTTACCAGCAAAGCCCTTTTGCAGTTCTGTGTGCCCATTTCTCTAAGACAAGTTGGGTGTATAAAGGCCTTTGAGGGCTTGGGAGTGGAAGTAATTACCAACTCCTGGGGTGGAGACTATGAAAAAGCTCTGAGGAGGAAGTGACATTGAGCTGGTCCTGAAAGCATAAACAGCACTTTTGCCTTGGGAAGGGATAAGAGAGAGAGGGATTGTACAGGTAGCATGTGCAAGGAAGTCTGTATTTTTTTGTATGATGAGGTATTTTTCTAAAAAACTGTCTAGACTCATTCACTCTTTTGAAATATATTCATTGAGCACCTACTATGTGCCAGGCACACTTCTAGTGACTTAGGATACCTAGTGAACCAAACAGACTATGATCCCTGCCCTTGGGGAGCCAACGAGCTGGCATGGCACAAGGGATGCTGCCCATGCTTCACTGTGAAGTTTCAACAGCTGTTTTTTTGTGTCCTTTCAAGCAGGCTGGGATGTCTCCCTCACCTGGGACAGCTAGCACCAATGGTTTCCGTATTTCAAGAAAAAGGCCAACTTTGATCTCAGCCATTGCTCCCTGCTGATGTGGCTTTTATTGTTGTTAGGTGCCGTCAAGTCGGATCCTACTCATAGCACCCTATGCACAACAGAAGGAAACACTGCCCAGTCCTGCTCCACCCTCACAATCGTTGCTATTCTTGAGCCCATTGTGGCAGCCACTGTGCCAATACATCTCATTGAGGGTCTTCATCTTTTTTGCTGACCCTCTACTTCACCAAGCATGGTGTCCTTGTCTGGGGGCTGATCCCTCCTGACAACATGTCCAAAGTATGGGAGACGCAGTCTCACCATCCTTGCTTCCAAGGACCATTTTGGTTGTACTTCTTCCAAGACATATTTGTTGGTTCTTTTTGCAGTCCATTGTATATTCATTATTCTTGGCCAACACCACAATTTTAAAGCATCAGTTCTTCTTCCATCTTCCTTATTCATTGTCCAGCTTTCGCATGTATATGAGGTGATTGAAAACACCATGGCTTGGGTCAGGCTCACCTTGGTCCTCAGGGTAACATCTTTGCTTTCAACACTTTAAAGAGATCTTTTATAGCCGATTTGTCCAATGCAATGCGTCTTTTGATTTTTTTGACTGCTGCTTCCATGGGTGTTGATTGTGAATCCAAGTTGAATGAAATCCTTGGTAATTTCAATATTTTCTCCATTTATCATGATGTTGCTTATTGGTCCAGTTGTGAGGATTTTTGTTTTACGTTGAGGTGTAATTCATACTGAAGGCTATAGTCTTTGATCTTCATCTGTAAGTGCTTCAAGTCTTCTTCACTTTCAGCAAGCAAGGCTGTGTCATCTGCATATTGCAGGTTGTTAATAAGTCTTCCTCCAATCCTGGTGCCCCATTCTTCTTCATATAGTCCATCTTCTTGGATAATTTGCTGAGCGTACAGATTGGATAAGAATGGTGAAAGGATTCAACCCTGACTCACAACTTTCCTGACTTTAAAGCATGCAGTAGCCCTTTGCTGATAGCAATGGGAAAAAAATAAACCAACCTTGAAAGCCCTTTAAGAGGCAAAGAAGTAAAAACCCTTCCCCTCAGCTAACCCAACTGGCCCAGCTGGACCAGCACAGAGCAGATTGGTGTGTGTGGGGGAGGGGGCGTGTTTGCACACATGTGCAGAGCGTGCCTTGCTGCACATCTGCTGTGTGGCAGGTCCCAGAGGGAAGAAGGGCTGTGGGTCTCCATTCCTCGCTGGTGGCTCAGAGGTTCAAAGATTAGAAAGGTTGGTTGGGCATTAATAATTCAGAGAAGAGGACAGCATTTTAGTTCTCAATAAATGACAAACTTTATTAGGGAAAAGCAGAGAAGCAGACAAACCCTTTTCTTTCCCATAGCTCGTCGGGAGGCAGGCAAGTCTCAGTGAAAGACTGGAGGAGAGAAGAGCAAACATCATTTTCCCAGAGGTAATTGAAGTGGCCTGCAGTGTTTTATTAGAAAAAAAATCCTCCCTCCCAACTGGCATCCTCAATATTACGTACTGAAAAGTTCCAAAGAAAAGTCACACTACACAATGTGAAATTTAAAGATAATTATTGTTGTCATCTCTTCTGGAATCTGAGTTCTGGGCTTTGAGTCAAAACTTGAGTCCCAGAGAAAGAAAACTATGTCTATTGGCTTTTTCTCCCTGTACCCTGAACAATTACACTCAAGTGCTCTTTCTATTTAAAAATCCCCACCCATCACACAGTATCTATTCATTCACTTATTCAACAGTGAAACTACGGGATAAATGAAATAGGCTTAGTCCCTGTCTTCATGGAGCTCACGGTCTAGCTGACAACTTGCACAGCCCTATATCTGTGTTAGGGTAATAAAGGCATACTTGGGAGAAGAGGTACTAAGGAGCCTTGGAGTACCTCGAGTCCATACAGTTGCCCACAGGGCTGCCACAGAACAGAGTTGAGCGCCATCTTTTTCCCCAAAGCTTGTAATTTGGTGCATATTTTTTTTCTCCATTAAGCTTCTCAAAATAGTCATTTTAATCTTATTTCATCTGGACACAAACCGTGTAGGTATTGGGAGACTTGGGCACCTAGAAGGGGAATTGGCCCTGAACCCACTTCATTATTAAGATGGCCCTCCAGTAGTTAAGAGCTTGGCTGCTAACCAAAAGGTCGGCAATTCAAATCCACCAGCTGCTCCTTGGAAATCCTATAGGGTGGTTCTACTCTGTCCTGTAGGGTCGCTATGAGTTGGAATCAACTCAGTGGCAATGGGTTATGGGTTTATAGCCTTGTTAAGGTCCCTGGGTGGCACAAACAGTTTGTGCTCGACTACTAACCAAAATGTTGGCAATTCAAACCCAACCAGCAGGTCTAGCAATCTGCTTCTGTAAAGATTACAGTCAAGAAAACACTATGGTGTTTAGTTTTACTATATAACACATGGACTTTGGTCTTCTTCATTCTACTTTGACCCACCCAGGATGGGACTAGTAGATATATCTTAGATGGCCACTTGAAGGCTTTTAAGGCTCTAGTCACTACTCTCCATGGCTGGATGTAGAACATTTTCAATATAGACTATGTTATGCCACTTGAGTTAGATGTTTCCCAAGACCATGGTCCCCAGGCCTCAGCCAATTAGCTCAGTCTGTTAGGGCATTTGAATGTGTCTGTGAAGCTTCTATGACTTAGTCCTGGTCAAGCTGTGCTGACTTCCCCAGTATTGTGTACTCTCTTACCCTTCACTGAAGTTGCCACTTGACTACTATCTAGTTGGTGTTTTTCCCTCCCCAGCCCTTTTCCATTGTACCTATCAAAGATTGTTTCTTTCTGTGTGTAAATCTTTTCTTGAGTTTTTATAATAGTGGTCTCATATAGTATTTGTCCTTTTGTGATAGACTTATTTCACTCAGCATAATGCCCTCCAGATTCATCATGTTGTTAGATGTTCCACAGATTCATCATTGTTCTTTATTGTTGCATAATATTCTATCATGTGTATGTACCATGGTTTGTTTATCCATTCATCTGTTGGTGGACATTTAGGTTGTTTCCATCTTTTTGCTATGGTTAATAATGCTGCAATGAACATGGGTGTGCATATGTCTATTCGTGAGAAGGCTCTTATTTCTCTAGGATATATTCCTAGGAGTGGAATTGTTGGATCATATGATATCTATTCTTGACTTTTTAAGGAGGTGCCTTACCATTTTCAAAAATGGTTGCACCATTTTGCTTTCTCACTAGTAGTGCATAAGAGTTCCAATGTCCCTGCAGCCTCTCCCACATTTGTTAATTTTTTGATTAGTGTGGTAATGTCAGGGTGAAATGGTATCTCACTGTGATTTTGATTTGCATTTCTCTTAATGGCTAGTGATCAATAGCATTTCCTCAAGTGTCTGTTAGCTACATGAATGTCTTCTTTGGTGAAGTGTCTGTTCATATCCTTTGCCCATTTTATAATTGGATTACTTGTCTTTTTGTGTAGGTGTTGGATTTTCCTGTAGATTTTAGAGATTAGTCCTTTGTCAGATAGTCATAGCCAAAATTTTTTTCCCAATCCGTGGGTTCTTTTTTTACTTTTTTTGGTGAAGTCTTTTGATGAGCATAAGTGTTTAATTTTTAAAAGATCCCATTTTTCTAGCTTATCTTCTGGTGCTTGTGTATTGTTAATTATGGTTTGCATGCTAGACAGGGCCATGTTTTGTTCTGTTGTACATAGGGCCACTATGAGTTGGAACTGACTTGACTGCACCTATTAACAACAAGAACATGCTGTTTACGCCATATGTTGGGGCCTCTAGGGTTGCTGTGGGTCAGAACTGTCTCGAAGGCGCCTAAAAACAAGTATTGGCCCTAAAGTCTTCCGTGGTCTTTATAGTTTTTGGTTTTATATTCAGGTCTTTTGTCCATTTTGAATTAGCTTTTGTGTGTGGTGTGAGGTATGGGTCTGCTTCAGTTTCTTACAAATGTTGACTGATATTTTTGGAAGATCAGTTCTGACATGGGGAGTCTTTCATTGATCAATATTAATACCAGGTACCATGGATGTAATACAACATGAAACCCATTGCTGTCGAATAAATTCCAACTCATAGCAAACTTAAGGCCAGATCCCTAATCTCATGAAACTCAGATTATTCTAGCGCTTATACTAAATTGCAGAAAGGGCAAATGTCAGTATTGGTTGGAATAGGTTCATTTCCTGGGCTTGGAGATGTCTTCCACTTGATGTTTCTTTATTATCCGGGTTAGGGGTTTCCATGACTACCTGGGCTCCTCAGCAAATGGCGGCCTCCAGCCCCAGGGCCTACTACAAAATGAGAGTGACTACCAAGAGCTTAAGCCTTAGATGACCCGTGGAGAGATAAGGATGTTGCCACGGCAACACAGGGTCAACCAGCAGTAGTGTTTTCCTCTTTTTGCAAGTGAACTTCCCCTCTCCACTCTACTCTTGCCATGAGCATGGGGGTCTCTAAATTTATGGAGATATAATTACATTGTTGTTTGGGCTGAGATTGGCTCCAGAGGTAGACAAAAGGATCTTCAGGAGTCCTCAGGGGGCAAGAAATACTCCATCCTTGAATGCTGTACCTCCCAAACGAGTGACAAATACCATAGTTTACCCCCAGAACCCTTGGGTCATAGAATCGATCCAAGGAACCTAGCTTTGTAAAGGACACAATGCTGGAGGCAGGGGGTATGTGTCTGTCAGCTCGATTGACACAGAAGGTGCTCAGTACTCGTGGATTGAATGAATGACAGTCCTGAATTTTCATCTCTGAGGTCATAATAACTTGAGGGAATACGAAAGGAAACCTGGAATACTAAATGTCAGGAAATAGGATTAGAAAAATAGTGGGACATCTTCTGGCACTGAGTCCTGCCAGCTGCTAGCTCCTGCTTCCAGCTCTGGTATGGATGCACATTATAATTAATAGCTGTCAGACTTTGAGCACTTACCTTGTGCCAGGCATTCCTCATACTTCATCCAATTTAATCCTCACCACTAACAAGCACTAGGAAACCCTGGTGGCATAGTGGTTAAGTGTTACGGCTGCTAACCAAAGGGTCAGCAGTTCGAATCCACCAGGCGCTCTTTGGAAACTCTATGCGGCAGTTCTACTCTGTCCTATAGGGTCGCTATGAGTCGGAATCGACTTGTCGAATCCACCAGGTGCTCTTTGGTAACTCTATGCGGCAGTTCTACTCTGTCCTATAGGGTCGCTGTGAGTCGGAATTGACTTGTTGAATCCACCAGGTGCTCTTTGGTAACTCTATGCGGCAGTTCTACTCTGTCCTATAGGGTCGCTATGAGTCGGAATCGACTCCACAGCACTGGGTTTAACAAGCACAAAGTCATTATTATCCACGTTTTGCAAGTGAAGAAGCCAAGACTGAGAGCAGTTGACTAACTTGCCTGAGGCCTCAGAGCTAGAGAGTGGGATCTGAATCCAGGTCTGCTTGGTTCTAAAGTTTAGGCTCTTAGCCACAACCCGATTCTGTCCAACAATCAGAAATGAAGTGAAGGTGGGGTGAAAAAGCTTGTGAGGAAGAAATCATGAAGAGGCAGACCAGTTCTGCTGTGGTGGCAAGGATTTTGCTGTAATTGTGAAGCCATATAATTGAAATGGGACAGCATCTTGGGCAGCCTGGGAATAAGTAGAGAGAATGATATTGCAAAGGTCCCAGTCAAATATCTAATCAAGTTATGGCTTAGCCTGTTTGTGATTCAGGGCTGTGCTGAGCCCTGAAGTGAAGTCGCCACCTAGGGCCTGCCCTCTGAGGCCTGCACAACTTACAAAACAGTTACGAAAAGAGCTCAGAACAACAGCCAGAAGACCTGGGTTCTAATCTTACATCTGTTGCTCACTACCGTGTGACCCAAAGAAACATTTCCCTCTCTGTACCTTGGTTTCTTTATCAGCCAAAAAAAAAAAGAGCTCAAAATCTTGTAACACTGTGATTCTATCACTACATATGAATGAAGCATCACTAAATCAAACAACAAATCAATAACTTACAGAATTTAATATCTAAATTTCATAACCCCCACAGCCCTTTCCACTATCTCCCTCAACAGCTTCCATAATAATCCCAACATCCTGCTAAAAGTGCTGCTAGTGCCAAAGACCTTATCCCTTTCCCTCCCCACACAATCTCCCACCAATGAAGGGAACAGCCAAGGAAATACTTTTAATATAGGGATCACAGTAATAATAAAAACAATAACTAACCGTTATTGAACTCTTATTATGTTCTGGTATTTGTTGTTGTTAGGTTCCATCCAGTCAATTCCGACTCATAGTGACCCTTTTTACAACAGAATGAAACTCTATCCAGTCCTACACCATCCTCACAATCGCTGCTATGCTTGAGCCCATTGTTACAGCCGCTGGGTCAGTCCATCTCATCAAAGGCCTTCCTCTTTTTTGCTGACTACCTCTCTTACCAAGCATGATGCTCTTCTCCAGGGACTGGCCCCTCCTGATAACATGTCCAAAGTGTGTGAGGCAAAGTCTCACCATCCTCACTTCTAAGGAGCATTCTGGCTGAACTTTTTCCAAGGCAGACTTGTCCGTCTTTATGGCAGTCCATGGTATATTCAGTGTTCTTTGCCAGCATCCTAGTTCAAGCACATCAATTCTTCTTTGGTCTTCCTTATTCATTGTCCAGCTTTTGCATGCATACGAGGCAATTGAAAATGTCATGGCTTGGGTCAGGTGCACCTTAGTTCTCAAAGTCACACACTTGCTTTTCAACACTCTAAAGAGGTCTATTGCAGCAGATTCACACGACGCAATGCATCATTGGATTTCTCGACAACTTCAGTGTTTTCTCCATTTGTCATATTTGCTTATTTGTCCAGTTGTGAGGATTTTTGTTTTCTGTATGTTGAGGTGTAATCCAAACTGAAGTCTTTGACCTCCATTGGTAAATGCTTCTAGTCCTCTTCACTTTCAGCAAGCAAGGTTGTGTCACCTGATGCTCTTCATTCTTCCTTGCTCCAGGTGGGCTGAGACCAATTGATGCATCTTAGATGGCAACTTGCTAGAGTTTAAGACCCCGGACGCCACTCTCCAAAGTGGGATGCAGAATGTTTTCTTAATAGATTTTATTATGCCAATTGACGTAGATGTGCCCTGAAACCATGGTCCCCAGACCCCTGCCCCTGCTACACTGGCCTTTGAAGCATTCACTTTATTCAGGAAACTTCTTTGCTTTTTGTTTACTCCAGTTGTGTTGGCCTCTCCTATATTGTGTATTGTCTTTCCCTTCACCTAAAATAAAACTTATCTACTATCTAATTAGTGAATACCCCTTTCCTTACACACCTCCCCGCTCTCGTAGCCATCAAATAATATTCTCTTCTCTGTTTAAACTATTTCTCTAGTTCTTATAATAGTGGTCTTATAAAATATTTGTCCTTTTGCACTCGACTAATTTCATTCAGCATAATGTCTTCCAGATTTCTCCATGTCATCAAATGTTTCATGGATTCATCATTGCTCTTTATCAATGAGTAGTATTCCATTGTGTGAATGTACCATAATTTATTTATCCATTCATCCATTGATGGGCACCTTGGTTGCTTCCAACTTTTTGCTATCGTAAACACTGCTGCAATGAACAAGGGTGTGCATATATCTGTTCGTGTAAAGGCTCTTACTTCTCTAGGGTATATTCCAAGGAGTGGGATTGCTGGATTGTATGGTAGTTCTATTTCTAGTTCTTTAAGGAAGCGCCAAATCGATTTCCAAAGTGGTTGTGCCAAATGATGTACATTCCCATCAGCAGTGTGTAAGTGTTCCAAGCTCTCCACAACCTCTCCAACATTTATTATTATGTGTTTTTTGGATTAATGCCAGCCTTGTTGGAGTGAGATGGAATCTCATTGTAGTTTCGATTTGCATTTCTCTAACG
Organism: Elephas maximus indicus; assembly: GCF_024166365.1. Classification (NCBI taxonomy): domain Eukaryota; kingdom Metazoa; phylum Chordata; class Mammalia; order Proboscidea; family Elephantidae; genus Elephas; species Elephas maximus. The sequence goes on from NC_064834.1 coordinate 10,661,787, forward strand.
GCTAATGATTGTGAGCACTTCCTCATGTATCTGTTAGCTACCTAAATGTCTTCTTTAGTGAAGTGCCTTTTCATATCCTTTGCCCATTTTTAACTGGGTTATTTGTCTTTTTGTAGTTGAGTTTTTGCAGTATCATGTAGATTTTAGAGATCAGGCGCTGATCGGAAATGTCATAGCCAAAACTTTTTCCCAGTCTTTAGATAGTCTTTACTATTTGGGGGAGTCTTTGGATGAGCACAGGTTTGATTTTTAGGAGCTCCCAGTTATCGATTTCTCTTCTGCATTTTTAGTAATGTTTTGTATACTGTTTATGCCATGTATTAGGGCTCCTAGTGTTGCCCCTATTTTTTCTTCCATGATCTTTATCGTTTCAGGTTTTATATTTAGGTCTTTGATCCATTTTGAGTTTGTTTTTGTGCATGGTGTGAGATAAGAGTCTTGTTTCTTTTTTTTGCAGGTGGATATCCAGTTATGCCAGCACCATTTGCTTAAAAAGACTGTCTTTTCCTCAATTAACTGACTTTGGGCCTTTGATAGATATCAGCTGCTCATTTGCGGATAGATTTATGTCTGGATTCTTAATTCTGTTCCACCAGTCTATGTATCTGTTGTTGTACCAGTACCAGGCTGTTTTGACTACTGTGGCGGTATAATAGGTTCTAAAATCAGGTAGAGTGAGGCCTCCCACTTTGTTCTTTTTCAGTAATTCTTCACTTATCCAGGGTCTCTTGTCTTTCCATATGAAGTTGATGATTTGTTTCTCCATCTCATTGAAATATGTCTTTGGAATTTGGATCAGAATTGTATTGTATCTATAGAGGGCTTTTGGTAGAATACCATTTTTACAATGTTAAGTCTTCCTGTCCATGAGCAAGGTATGTTTTTCCACTTATGTGGGTCTCTTTTGGTTTCTTGCAGTAGTGTCTTGTAGTTTTCTTTGTATTGGTCTTTTAGGTCTCTGGTAAGATTTATTCCTAAGTGTTTTATCTTCTTGAGGGCTACTGTAAATGGTATTGATTTGGTGATTTCCTCTTCAATGTTCTTTTTGTTGCTATAGAAGAATCCAGCTGATTTTTTAATGTTTATCTTGTATCCTGATCCTCTGCTTAACTCTTCTATTAGTTTCAGTAGTTTTTTTTGAGGATTCTTTAGGGTTTTCTGTGTATAAGATCATGTCTTCTACAAATAGAGATATTTTACTTCTTCATTGCCAGTCCGGATGCCCTTTATTTCTTTATCTAGCTTAATTGCTCTCGCTAGAACCTCCAGCACAATGTTGAATAAGAGTGGTAATAAGGGGCATCCTTGTCTGGTTTCCGTTCTCAAGGGGAATGCTTTCAGAATCTCTCCATTTAGGATGATGTTGGCTGTCGGCTTTGTATAAATGCCCTTTATTATATTGAGGAATTTTCCTTCTATTCCTATTTCGCTGAGAGTTTTTACCATGAATCGGTGTTGGACTTTGTCAAATGCCTTTTCTGCATCAATTGATGAAATCATGTGGTTCTTGTCTTTTGTTTTATTTACATGGTGGATTACATTAATTGTTTTTCTAATGTTGAACCATCCCTGCATACCTGGTGTAAATTTCACATGGTCATGGCGAATTATTTTTTTGATATGTTGTTAAACTCTATAGGCTAGAATTTTGTTGAGGATTTTTGCATCTAAGTTCATGAGGGATATAGGTCTGTAATTTTCTTTTTTTGTGGTGTCTTATCAGGGATATGGTGGCTTCATAGAAAGAGTTTGGGAGTATTCTGTCCTTTTCTATGCTCTGAAATACCTTTAGTAGTAGTGGTATTACTTCTCTGAAAGTCTGGTAGAGCTCTGCAGTGAAGTAGTCAGGGCCAGGGCTTTAAATTTTGTTGGGAGTTTTTTGATTACCTTTTAAACATCTTTTTTTGTTATGGGTCTATTTAGCTGTTCTACCTGTTTGTGAGAGTTTAGGTAGCTAGTGTGTTTCTAGGAATTCAACGATTTCTTCTAGGTTTTCAAATTTGTTAGAGTACAATTTTTTGTAGTAATCTGATATGATTCTTTTAATTTCAATTGGGTCTGTTGTAATATTGCCCTTCTCATTTCTTATCCGGGTTATTTGTTTCCTTTCCTGTTTTTCTGTTGTCAGTCTGGCTAGTGGTTTATCAATTTTGTTAATTTTTTCAAAGAGCCAGCTTTTGGTCTTGTTAACTCTTTCAATTGTTTTTCTGTTCTCTAATTCATTTAATTCTACTCTAATTTTTATTGTTTCTTTTCTTCTGGTGACTGAGCGTTTCTTTTGTTGCTCTCTTTCTATTTGTTCAAGTTGTAGGGACAGTTCTTTAATTTTGGAGCTTTCTTCTTTTTGTATGTATGCATTTATTCATATAAATTGACCTCTGAGCACCGCTTTGCTCTGTCCCAAAGGTTCTGATAGGAAGTATTTTCATTCTCATTGGACTCTCTGAATTTCTTTATTCCATCCTTAATGTCTTCTGTAACCCAGTGTTTTTTGAGCAGGGTATTATTCAGTTTCCAAGTACTTGATTTCTTTTCCCTGCTTTTTCTGTTGTTGACTTCTACTTTTATGGCCTTATGGTCTGAGAAGGTGCTTTGGAATATTTTGATGTTTTGGATTCTGCAAAGGCTTGCTTTATGACCTAGTATGTGGTCTATTCTAGAGAATGTTCCATGTGTACTAGAAAAGAAAGTATACTTGCTTGCAGTTGGGTGGAGTGTTCTGTTTTTGTCTATGAGGCCAAGTTGGTTGACTGTGGCATTTAGATCTTCTGTGTCTTTATTGAGCTTCTTTCTGGATGTCCTGTCCTTCACCAAAAGTGGTGTGTTGAAGTCTCCTACTATAATTGTGGAGCTGTCTATCTCACTTTTCAATGCAGATAGAGTTCGTTTTATATATCTTGCAGCCCTGTCATTGGGTGCATAAATATGGTTATATCTTCTTGGTGTATTGTCCCTTTAATCATTATATAGTGTCCTTCCTTATCCTTTCTGATGGATTTAACTTTAAAGTCTATTTTGTCAGAAATTAACATTGCCACTCCTCCTCTTTTTTGATTGTTGTTTGGTTGATATATATTTTTCCATCCTTTGAGTTTTAGTTGTTTGTGCCTCTAAGTCTAAGGTGTGTCTCTTGGAGGCAGCATATAGCTGGATTATGTTTTTTTAATCCAATCTGCAACTCTCTGTCTTGTTATTGGTGCATTTAGTCCATTTACATTTAATGTAATTATAGATAGATATGAATTTAGTGCTGTCATTTTGATGCCTTTTTTTCTGTGTCGTTGACAATTTCATTTTTCCACTTACTTTTTTATGCTGAGAAGTTTTTCTTTGTAAATTGTGTGTTCCTCTTTTTCATTGTAGTTGAATTTGTTTTTGCTGAGTCTTTACTTTTATCTTGGTTTTTATTTTGAAGTATGGGATTATTAGTCTTCTTTGTGGTTACCTTAATTTTTACCCCTATTTTTCTAAGTATAGACCTAACTTGTATCTGCCTATATTGCCTTGATTTCCTTTCCATGTTGAAGATCTATGCCTCCTGTATTTAGTCCCTCTTTATTGATTATTGTCATCTTTTACATAATGACATCACTTATTCCCTATTTTGATCTTTTTTTTTATTAATCTGTTTTATTTTTGTAATTTCCCTATCTGAATTGATATCAGGATGCTCTGTTCTGTGTTCTTGTGTTGTGTTGATATCTGATTTTATAGATTTTTTGACCAAAGAATTTTCTTTAGTAATTCTTGTAGCTTTTTTTTGTTTGTTTTTCAGATTGGTTTTTGCAAATTCTCTAAGCTTGTGTTTATCTGTAAGTGACTTAATTTTGCCTTCTTATTTGAGAGAGTTTTGCTGGATATATGATTCTTGGTTGGCAATTTTTCTCATTCAATCCTCTATATATGTCATCCCATTGCCTTCTTGCCTGCATGGTTTCTGCCGAGTAGTCTGAACTTATTCTTATTGATTCTTCTCTGTAGGTGACTTCACTTATCCCTGGCTACTTTCAAAATTTGCTGTTTATCTTTGGTTTTGGCAAGTTTGATGGTAATATGTCTGGGTGATTTTCTTTTGGGATCTACCTTGTATGGGGTTCGATGAGCACCTTGGATAGATATCCTTTCAGCTTTCATGATGTCAGGGAAGTTTTCTGCCAAAAAATCTTCAACAATTCTCTCTGTATTTTCTGTTGTCCCTCCCTGTTCTGGAATTCCAATCACACACAAGTTATTCTTTTTGATAGAGTCCCACAAGATTCTTAGGGTTTCTTCATATTTTTTAATTCTTTTATCTGATTTTTCTTCAAATATGTTGGTGCCAATTGCCTTATACTCCATCTCCCCAATTCTGCATTCTAATTCCTCAATTCTGCTCTTCTGACTTCCTATTGAGTTGTCTAATTCTGTAATTTTATTGTTAATCTTTTGAATTTCTGAATGCTGTCTCTCTGTGGATTCTTGCAGCTTATTAAATTTTTCATTATGTTCTTGAGTAATCTTTTTAACTTTTTCAACTGCTTTATCTGTGTGTTCCTTGGCTTTTTCTGTACATTGTGTAATTTCATTTCTGATGTCATCCCTGATGTCTTGAAAAAAAAATTTTTTTTTTTTCTCTTCAAAGCATCCTGTATATTAATCTTTTGTATTCTACATCTGGCAATTCCAGGAATATAGCTTCTTTGGGGAGAGATCTTGATTCTCTGTTTTGGGGGTTTGCAGAAGCAATCATGGTCTGCTTCTTCATGTGATTTGATATTGACTGCTGTCTCCAAGCCATCTGTAAATTATTGTAATAATTTGTTTTATGTTTGCTCACTGAGTCCTAGGTTCTTGTTTTGTTTTGTTTCAATATACACAGATGGGCTACTAGAGTGTGCTAACTTGATTATTGGAGCCTTCGAAGCACTAATGTCCTGTCACCAGACGCTTAGAGGTGTTACCAGGTATATGAGCCTATGAATCCATTCACTATTCTTGAATAGAATCAGCTCAGGTGTCCTGATAGTCGGGCACCTAGTGTGTGGTGTAGGCTCTCACGTACCATCTTAGAGGAGTGGTGGTGATGGTTGTATGCACTGGTTTCTGGTAGCAGCAGGGGGGTCACACTCTGAGGCGGGCAGGGTGCTGACAGCCTTCCCCCAAGTGCCAGTGAGGAAGCAGCATCTCTGTTCCTAGAGCGCTCTGGTGGGTGGGCTCTGCAGCTGTACCTTAGGCACCTAATGCTTATACCTGTAAAGACTGGTAGACACCACTATCCTCAGACCACTTTCTCAGGTACCTAGGTGGTGGGGATGGAGCTTCAGCCCTCAGGTCCGTGCTGTGGGTAGGTGAGAGCTCTATTTAATAGGTAGAGGGGTATCAGACCTCCAAAACCTGCCTCTCCACTGCTCAGCTGAAACAATTATAGTCAGACCTCTAGCAGATTTGCCTTTGCATTATAATAGCCACCTGGTTCCATGTACAGGTGAAAGCCAAAGTCTGTGGGTTGCTTATGCCTCAACCAGGGCCACTTCTGCTCTGATCTTCCAGTTTAGGGGAGTCGGGAAAGTATTTTTCCCCTGATTGTTAATTGGCTGCTTTTCCCAGGCCAGGAGAATGGGTCAGAAAAAAGCATGGCACTTCTGTCTCAGGCCCAGGGAATTCGAATGTTAATAAAGCTGGCTGGGGCAGGGAGTGGAGGGATCAGATAGACAGGAGAGAGTAGCGCAGTAAAATAGAGAAAATCACTTATCTTGTATAGAGAGCGCTGTTTTATCGGAGGTTCCAGAGGCATGTGTAGCCTGTGTGTGCTGGCTGGGTCCCGCTGAGATTGCCCCAGGGGGTTAGGGCTGCTTCCCGTGCTAGCCATGTCTCAGGAAACTACCATCAGCCCCACCGCATTCGCACTAAAGAACAGCACCAAGGAATCAGAGTTGGGGCACTGTACGGGCTCGGCAACTAGTCATTGCTCCTGTGTGGTCTCTCGCTCACCTCTCACTCAGGTCAATTCCTTAGTTCTGTGTTCGATGGTCAGAGTTCATAGATTGTCATATGTGTAATCGATTCATTTGTTTTTTCAGGTCTTTGTTGCAAGAGGGTTCAGTGGAAGCTTCTGCCTAGTCAGCCATCTTGGCCCCGCTTCTTCATCTTCTTTTGATCCTTCCTGCATCATTTAATATTTTGCCCATAGAATCCTTCAATATTGCAACTTGAGGCTTGAATTTTTTCCTCAGTTCTTACAGATTGAGAAATGCTGAGCATGTTCTTCCCTTTTGGTTTTCTAACTCCAGATCTTTGCACATTTCATTATAATACTTTACTTTGCCTTCTCGTGCCACCTTTTGAAATCTTCTGTTCAGCTCTTTTATTTCAACATTTCTTCTATTCACTTTAGCTACTCTACATTCAAGAGCAAGTTTCAGAGTCTCTTCTGACATCAGTTTTAGTCTTTTCTTTCTGTCTTGTCTTTTTAAAAACATTTTGCTTTCTTCATCTATGATGGCCTTGATGTCATTCCGCAACTCGTCTGGTATTCTGTCATTGGTATTTAATTCATCAAATCTTTTCTTGAGATGGTCTCCAAATTCAGATGGGATATACTCCAGGTCATATTTTGGTTCTTGTGGACTTGTTTTAATTTTCTTCAGCTTCAACTTCAACTTGCATATGAGCAATTAATGGTCAGTTCTGCAGTTAGCCCTTGGCCTTGTTCTGACTGACGATATTGAGCTTTTCCATTGTCTCTTTCCACAGATGTAGTCAGTTTGATTAATGTGTTTTCCATCTGGTACGGTCCATGAGAATTGGCACCATTTATGTTGTTGAAAAAAAGTATTTGCAATGAAGAAGTTGTTGGTCTTGTAAAATTCTATCATGCGATCTCCGGCATCGTTTCTATCACCAAGGCCATATTTTCCAGCTACCAAGAAGAAGGATTGGTAGTTCTGGTATTACATTCAATAATTTACTATTCCTCATAAGAACACTAATATTATCCCCATGTTATAGACAAAAGTGAAACCTAAAAAGGTAAAGGAACTTGCCAAAGTCAACCAGTTATTGAGTGTCAGAGATAGAATTTCAACCTATCACACTCTGATTCAAGAGTCCCCTCAAATTATACTCCACAGAGGTGCCATGTGAAGCTGTCAGCCTACACCCTGTCATTATACTCCTTGTCTACCATGCCTCTGTCCTTTGCACATCCCTTTCCCAACCTCCTGTTTTTGTCTCTTAATCCTATTGGGATGATGATGGGTCAGCAGGAGAGTAAAAATTGTAAGCTTGAAGATTTTGACTATCCTTTCTCTTGCATAGAAAATTTTTTGTCTATCCTTCCTCCTAATGGAGAACTCAAAGTTTTTCAGGAAATTAACTATAGCACCATCATTTTTAAAAAAAGGCCTGAGCCAGTTGTATCGGTTTAACATTCCTTAGGGATTGGAGAAAAAAATGTAGGTATGAGACAACTTGGTTTTTAGTAAGAACATGTTTTTATTAAAAGAGGGACAATTCTTGGTCAAAAGTAGGGATCAAGGAACTTTAGTGCCAATACTAAGTGACCCCACTGAACTCATAATAATCATAATCATAATCATATGGGAGGAGGTGATGGGCATCAATATGACCCCTTCTGCAACATTTGTATCCTACCATATTGTATCTGGAATACAGCTCATTCTAAATGAAAGAAAATTAGTTTTGGAGCCAGAGAGGGCTAGGTTCAAATCTCAACATGACCATTTATCAGCTTTGTAACATCAGCAAGTTAGATAACATTTTTGAGCCTCAGTTTTGCTCATCTCTAGGATAGGCCTAATAATGTATCAAGGGAAACTTGAATGTGGCACATGAAATAATATATCTAATACACTGGCCTGCTCAGAGTAGAAAGTCTGTGTTGGTTCCTTTCCTGTGCTCTTCTGGCCCTAAAATGAACATTAAGGTCAGATAAAGGGGAACAAAAAGAATCCATAATCTAGCAGGCCTAAGGAGGCTATGGAAAATGCAAAGGACTCAGCCCACCCCATTGGTGATAACATGGGTGAAATATGAGTTGGCTGAACATTTCCAATGCCGTAGAAAGGATGTCACCCCTTTTAGTTTTCCAGTTAGCCTCCAGCAATCAGAGGAATGGGGAATGGGTAGGACTAGGCAGAATAATCCCAACAATACATGGGTAGAGCAACACACCTTGAAAAGAAGTTTCCATGACCTTCTTTCTAACCTATCCCTATATTAGCAGTGAAAGCCTTGGTGATAAATTCTTAAAACAAATGGGACTCACACTTAGCCAGCAGCATTTGTTTCTGAGTAAATCATACTTAGTGGCCTTCATAATTGGCATTTCCTTGAAGGATAGGAATTAAATGTTGATTTATAACATGTTATTGCTCTGCTCTCATAATCCAGTGTTGTTTGTAGACTAATTTTTAATTTTAACATTAACATTACTCTTTGGGGAATTGCCAAGCTAGGTCCCAGTAGCCCATGTTTACAGAGGACAATTGATAAATTTCCTGACCCTTCTCATTTGAATTCATTGTAAGTCGATTAATGGATTCTGCACAGTCAAGGCTGTCCTGGCCTGCCTGCCACTTGCCCTCACAGCCAGGTTCTTCCCACTGCTGAGACCACTTATCTACCACCTGCTTGGGCTCTCAGCCCAGTCCTGACCTAGGTTAGGAGGTAACTCAGGAGCTCAATTCTGAATCTAGAGAACAGGCTGGCTTTGACCATGGCTTCATTTCCAGTTGCCTCCCCTCTGAGGCCACTCGCCCAGTTCTAATTATTGGGACTTTGCCTTAATGGCCCACTTCGTTGGGGCTGCGGTTATGTCCTATTTGTGCTGGAGCTCCCCAGCCCTGTATATAGTGCTCTGATTCTTGTGGATACACTCCACCAAGGTGTCCTACTTTCCTGGTCCATGATTTGGCTGTTCTTTTATTCTCCATTACCACATTCCTCCTGTTCACCTGTGGGAATATACGACCTTTTCCCAGGACAGCCCCTGGGACTGACACTTTACTGTTTGGGATGTCCTTTTTCACCACTGGACTGGACTTCTCACACTAGAAGAAGGGGACAATAGACACAGGTCAAGGCTTTACCCCGCTGCCATATATTGCTGCATTTAGCGCCTCAGGTGATTCTTTAAGCGAGGGGCAAGGAGGAAAGGTAGGAAAACTTACCAACGCAAAATTAGTGTTGGCTAGAATCTGAGTCTAAGAGGAGACAAAGTTGAGGAAAGAGATGTTATATATACTGCAACAATGGAAGGAAAGTGAAAACCTCTTAAAATTTTGTCATTCTACGATGCAGATGAAATTCTAAATAAGCAGGTTATAAATAAGAAGGCTATGTCCCTGGGCGACCTGGTTTGCACTCAACCTAACTACTAACCTAAAGATGGCAGCTTGAACTCACCTTGCAATGCCACAGAAGAAAGGCCTGGTGATCTGCTTCTGTAAAAATTACAGCCACGAAAACCCTGTGAGCCTTTCTACTTTGTAACACATGGGGTTGCCATGAGTTGGAATCAACTCGACAGCAAGGGTTTGTTTTTGGTTAAACGAAAAGTCTAAGGTAAGGCCGTATGTTACCACAAGCAGAATACCATGGGGCACTAAACCTAGGTACAAAAAGAAAAACTCACTTACTAGAAATAAACGAAATCTCTTTGTATCGATAATTTTTAGCTAAGAAAATACATGTATAGTATTCCATCGTTCAACAAAACTTCATCAAACACCCACTGTGTACAAAGCCTCTTGCCAGGTTCTCTGAAGCACAGACCTGCCAACAAAGACCACTCAAATACAACATAGATTTGTATAAAAGTGAAAGAATATGGAGCGGCCCAATCAGAGAAACCTCTTCTGTCAACCAGAGACAATCAAAGCACAATCTGGAAGAGACAGAAAATGGTAAACAAATGGTAAAATATTAGAAATCTTAAACATTCACTATTTCTGCATTTTTCAGACCGACCTTGCTGTATTCAAGGGCAGGAACAAATCTTCCACAACAGAAAAGAAACAATCTCATAGACATTTCCACTGAATTTATTTGTTTCAAAGCCACATTTTCACTGACTCCTTAATACATCAAGGAAATTAAAATCCAAGTTTCAGCTGAAACGGAGACTGCCTATTAGCTAGGTTGGTGCTGCCTGACATTAGTGAACGTTAAATTCTTACTTGTTTCTAGTTCTGGTGGGCTCAGGCCTGGCTCAACCTAGAGAAATAAGTGGATTCAGTGGTGAAGATCTCAGATTTCTGTGGCCATAAACCATGGAGCTTCATACAGCAGGTTACAACTTGGAACAGATGGTCGAATATTTCACCAGGTAGGGTGCAGTCCTGACCACAATCATTCTCCGCTCTCACCGCTGGAGGTGAAGAGCTGGACAGGCCTCTAATAGCTGGCTAATGAGTATGATTAAAACCTGGTAATTACTCATCCTGTGAGAAAATGGTTAATCCTCGAAGAATACATTCTGCTTTATTATCTGTGAACTTCTCGTGGATGGGAACTGGAAAATTGACAGACTTCCATTATGTGGAGGGCGCATGGCTTGAGGAAATGGAAGGTGGCTTCTGATTGTCAAGGCAAAGACTTGTGCTACTCTTCTGGAGACAGGAGGGCCCCTCCCAGAGATGTTCACAGGATCTCTTTTTTCCCGCTTAAAGTCCCAGCCCCTGATTCTGCAAGGGAAGTAGTGATTGAGTCTAAACAGAAGTGCGTTGTTTTCTGTGTAGATTTGATTAACACTGTGCTGTCGACTCTTTACGGTCAGGGCAGATTATATTACAGTCATGACAAGTAGTTAATGAATTTACATTGACTAATCCATACAGTGCTAAAGATTTTCCTGTCAGGATTAATATCCAAAATGTGCAGGACACTCCGTCTGATGTATGGCTTGCTTTTTGCACCGTTGTGACCATGGCTGGTGTTTAATGTCCCATGAGCACAGCTAAGTGACAGATGGGGCTGGACACTGGGATTCAGGATGGGTTGGAGAACTTTGTAAGCAAGTATCAAGGCTGGCCCCTATCTGTTCCACCAATAGTACCCAGCAGTACCCAGCCTATCAGCAAGTGAGAGGACTCTGGGTGGTCAAGGTGCCCTTGTTTATATCTACCTCCAAAACAACAGTGGCCACTGAACAGTTTTGGGGCCAAACCTAAAAACAGAATTGGGGGACTACCTGGAAGAGAACTGGGAGCGTCTAATTCCTAAAGGGCAAACTTTCTTCCAGCTTGAGAATTTCTATTTATTGATCTATTCACAGAAATTTTTGTACCTGTGTTTGCTGCTCATTTCTTTCTATACAACTTTGTGGAAAGAGAAGGGATTTGGAGTTAGACTTGGATTCAAACTCACAGGTAATGTGAATTTAAGTTAAGTTACTTAACTCTTCTAGGTCTCAGTTTCCTCATCCTTTTAGATCCTGTGCAGGGTTGTTTTAAAGAATAAAGGAGATGAAGTAAGTAAATCATTGTTCCTGTCCCCTAGTAAAAGCTCAGCAAATGCCAGTCTCCTCCATTCCTTCGTCCCCAGAAGACAATGACCTGCCCAGCTTGAGCTGGCCACTCTGAGATTGATTCTAACATCAGAAGGAACCATGTAAAAATGTTGAGCTGGAGACAACAAAGCTGTCGCAGGCAATAAGGCCTTTGTCTGTCCTCCTTGCTTCTGCTAACTCTTGGTCTCTACAGGCCTACTGCTTCCTCTCTGAATAGGCATCTTATGTCTTCCTTTATTCTCCTCTAGGAGTCCGGGTGAGCACCTTTAAGAATTCCCATAGGGCCCTCACATCTCTTAGAAATGAATGTATTTTCCTTGCTCTTGTTTGCCTATCTATATTCTTACCACTGCTTGATCTGCCACTACTGAATCTACTCTGCATGAATATGATCCCCTCTTGTTTTGACCTTAGGTCCCTGCCTTTCCTCCACACCCAATATAACACACTCCAGCATGCTCACCACTTTCAGAAGACTGGCTGTACCATAACCATGGCCTCACCTGCCTCTAGCCTTGTCTTGGTTCTTTTAGACACACTTTCTTTCCATAAACATGAGTCCTGTTGACGGCCACCACTCGATGGTGGTGAACAGTTCCTGTTACGGCCATCTGCATAGTCAATACCCAACCATAATGAGCATATGAATCACCCAGAAAATATGACAAATGTGCCAGTCCACCACTTACCCAGTAGGTCTGGGCTGAGTCCCAGGAATCTGCCTTTTATCAAGTATCACAAGCGGTTCTTCATGCTTGATAAAAATGTGTTCATGTTCCACACTTCAGGAATCAAGGATGCCTCTTTTCATGTAGTCTCCAGCAGATCCCTGTACTAACAAATTTATTGACAGGGTGACTTGGGTAGAGGCAGTCATTGTGGGATATACTCTCTGAGAGTACATTCTAACAATACTATAAAAATTTTTTCTTTCCCTCAGCTTGATGTAAGTCTATGAAAATCAAAACCTTTAGGGTCCACTGTCTCTTTTTATCATAGCGACCCTATAGAGTCGGAATTGACTCGATGGCCCTGGGTTTGGTTTTGGGCCTCTTTTTACCTCCAAATTCTGATGACTAACCCATTGCTGTTGAGTTGATTCTCTCTCATAGCAGCCCATCTCATTGAGGATCTTCCTCTTTTTCAATGACCCTCTACTTTACCAAGTATGATGCCCTTCTCCAGGATAGGTTCCTCCTGATAACATGTCCAAAGCACGTGAGATGAAGTCTTGCCATCCTCCCTTCTAAGGAGCATTCTGGCTGTACTTCTTCTAAGACAGATTTGTTTGTTCTTCTGGCAGTCCATGGCATATTCAATATTCTACATCAACATCATAATTCAAATGCATCAATTCTTCTTTGGTCGTCTGTCTTCTTTATTCGTTGTCCAGCTTTTGCATGCATGTGAGGCAATTGAAAATACCATGGCTTGGTGATGAGAACATTATGACACATTAGGAGGGTACTAACTTATACAGAGGATCTGATAGATACTGGGGTTTTACTAACTTCACTGCTTTTAATCTTCACAGCAACCTTGTGTGGTGAGCACCGCTGTTACCACTTCCCACTTGACGAAATTCAGGTTCAGAGAATCTAAGTAGCCTGTTCCAGCATTAACAGGCTACTTAGCATTGACAGAACCAAGATTCAAACTCAGGTCAGCCTGACTATCCCACCAAAAAGCGCTCTGCATTGAGGATTTAGGAGAGATTACAATTAATCTCAATTAATCAAATGACCCAAAGCTATGGAAGCTTTTATCTGAACAGTATCACTGTCATTAACTGTCACCTTCATATTTTCCCTTCTAGGGGATGATTTGGTTTTTGTCAGGCCTCCATTGTCTCCTTATGAGGGGGTAACACAAGATTGTTGAGATGTACCAAAAAAGCAGACAGACCGTTATATCAGGCTATTATTAAAGACCAGGGTCTTAAATTTACAATTTTTTCTTCCAAGTAAATCTCAGCACTGCAACTATATAATCACATATACATTTATTTTTATAGGCTCTGGAAGTTGGGTACAACATGCACTGTCTCTCTCTGCCACTATCCTATTTGACTCTCCAGTTCAAACACTCCCTGTTTCACGAAGCATTCCGGAGTTTTATAACTGAAATTAGCAGCCTTTCTTCTGTGTCCTCCATCATCTTTTATACGTACATCAACATGTTCTATTGAAATTGCTTGGGTCTGTATGCATTTTCCCTCTCCAGATTGTACATGTCTAAAGGAGAAGAATTGAGATGTATTTATGTTTGTTCAAACTCGGTGTTCAATAAACGATGGTTGAATTTACAAATGGGGAATAAATCATATTGTTAAGTAGATTCTTTGTCCAAGGCCTCATCTTAATATGGGCCACAAAGCCCTGGTCTTCTAGACTCTGAGAAATCAGATAATCACAAACATGCCTTGCAAGGGGTTGATTGAGAGCTCAGTGCTGGCAGAAATGCAGACAAGTCAGCGTTTCTGTCCCAGGTGGCTTAAGTCCTGATGTGCACACACGCAAAAGGGCAGATCTGGGTAGTTGGGAGGGGGTTCTCATTTTGTTTCACCACAACAGGCCCATTGTTGTTCAGTGAAACTAGTCAGTAGGCACCTTTTCTCTCATTTCACACCAAATCCAAGACTCTGGGCTCGTCCTCCTTAGAAAAGTTCTGGCCCACTGCAGCAGCTCCATCCTGTCTTCCCGGAACTGCTCCCAGCTCTCTCAATGACATTTTTCACTTTCCAGAGGCTGCACCGTGGTCTGGAAGAGTCTTCAGGTTCATGTCAAAAGATAGTCCCAACTTGTGCATCCCAGCCATGGGTCTGGAGCACCACCAGGCTTCCAGGAAGGCTCATAAAGGGGCCAGTTGTAACATTCACACTGCCCCAAACACTCCCTCAGAACACATTCCTTGTGTCCCTGTTGGTTCTGGCAGAGGGGATGGTTGGCCAAGAACAAGGAGCAGACCCATTTCCAAAGCCCAGCCTGTGTGAGCAGGGCCACTGCAGGGAACTCGGTGGGAGACCTCGCTTACAGGCCTTCCCAAGGCGACTTTCTCTGGCTCCTTGGCACCCTTGGCATAAAAACACTTTAAGTCATTCTCTCCGGATGTTTTGTGGGGTTTGTTTGCATGCTTGGGACTGTTTCTTCCTGGTTTGAAAACTCCTTTTTGGCACCAAGTTTTAGAGTTTTTTTTTTTTTAGAGTGAAGAAATTTCTGTCCTCCTTTAAGGAGAGTTGAAAATCATGCTTGTCTAGTTAGTACCTGCTTATGTGAGGAGAAAAACAAATCAAAACTTGATTTTTTTTTTTTAAAGGCTTGTGGTAGTTGGAAAAAAATGGTAATTCTGGGTCTAACTTGGAAATCAGCCTTTCAACATTTACTTATGTTGTGATTAAATACTTACCCCTACACTAGCATTTAACTAGGTAGGGAAGGGCTAGAAAGGAAAATGAGATTCTTACCCGTGGGAAGCTTCCAGGCAAGCTGTAGGCGCAAAGTCTTCGTGCTAGAAGGAGCAGGAGAATAATCGCCAAGTAAGGCGGAATGTTTTATACACGGGTTCTTTATATGAGATCACTGGACCTTCCTTCTGTTTGTAATAGTGCTGGTATGTGCATGTACATGTGTGTGCATATGTGTGTGAGGTATTTACGTGCGCAGAACACGAACACATAAGCACACGTATATAAACATTAAAAAAAAAAAAAGTTGCTGTCAAGTTGATTCCAACTCTTGGCTACCTCATGTGTGTTAGACCGGAACTGTGCTCCATAGAGTCTTTCCTGTGAGGGGATTCCACCCAGCTGTAGAAGCTTCAGCTAAGAATATTGGGGAACTGAGTGAGCAAGTCAATAAGACAATGAAGAAGTTTCTAATTGAAGCTGTGCTACATATGGAGAGAGCATGGAGAAAGACCCAGAACTTGCTCCGGAAGCTCCTGGCTGCTGCACAACCACTCCTAGGTAACTTTTTTTTTTTTTACATCTAGTCTCTAGTGGCCAGATTTATGGCTGCTTAGCTTTTTTTTTTTTTTTTTTAGCTTGGTAATTAGAGTACAGTGTCAATGAAACCAAGTTGTTAGATGTAATCCCCTCTCAGATGCACCTAATATTGTTATACTTTTTCCTGGCTGTGAGCAGCACTCCTTACTGTTACCAGACAGATGCCCCCTCTCTCTTATACACATACACACACACACCACATGCACACACATATGCACATACGTGTGTGTATATATATATATATATACTATTCCCAAAAGTTCCTGAAAACAAATATAGAATTACCACAGATAGAAGCACAAGGCCTAACAATAAAAAAAAAAAAAATTTGAAGGGGAACTTAAAAGTCATTTAGTTCCATCTCCTATCTGATTCCCAAGGTCCATCTATAATACCTTCGACCTTATTTACCCAGCCTGATAACAATAACAACTACTCTTACTGCTGTTACAATTACGGCTTATTGAACACTTACGGTACATGCAGTATCTCATTTAATCCTCACGACAACCCTATGAGATCGGTGTAGTTAAGGCTCACATATTAAAGATAAAGGAGGGTTAGGTAAACTTTCCAAGGTTGAGTAGCTTTTATATGGCGGTACCCAACTTTTAACCCAGGTTTGCCTGATTCCAAAGAGTCCAACCCTTAATCCATGTTCTCTTCTATACTATTTTTTGCCTACCTCCAGTGACAGGGGCTCACTTTCTTTCTGATGGTACTGACTGTTAGAAATTTCTTTCACATACACACGTATTTACCATGTATTCATTCCTCCATTTAACACAGGTGTATTAGGAGCTCTGTGCCAAGCAATGGCCTTTATGTTTCCAGATACGCAGGTCTCCCAAGTCTGCTACCTGGGGTCAGGAGTTAGCACTATTTCTTTCAGATATCTGGAGGCAGCAAGGCTGAACCTACCAAGTTTTTTGTCTTCATTCAAAATGTCCTCCATTTAGGGTGGTTTCCATTGCTTCCCTCTTACTGACTCCTCTCTTCTTCACATACTTGATCTTTTCACCTTAATGGTCAGTTGGCCTATTCATGACCTACTTCTGATTCCTGCTAGGCAGGATCATCATCTCCTCAAGGAAGCACTCTAATTACAAGGGCCTCTGGTACAATCATTTCCAAATCCTAGTTTTGTGACAAATAGCAACAACAACATAACTAATACAGATGGAGAATTTACTATACGCAAGCTACTGTTTAAAACGTTTTACATGAAGTAACCCATTTCATCTTCACCCCAACCCAAGGAAGTACATAAAATTGCTGTCCTCAACTTACAGAGGAAACTGAAGCACTGAGAGACTGAGGGACTTGCCCAAAGTTGTACAGGTAACTGAGCCCTGACAGCATTGTTTCAGAGTCCTTACTTTATCTCTCACGATGCTTTTTCTTAGCTCAAGGAGTATTACAAAACTTTTGAAAATGAGATGAACTATAATTAAAACATATTCCAAAGTAGGATATCATTTTGGTTTGGGGTCAGGGAAGGCATTTCATGGGAAACAAAAATGTCCAAGAGTTATAATAATGCTTCATTCAGGAAGGGGATTTCCAAGGACTGTGGCAGCCAGCCCAGGCCAATTCCTTTTCTGTGCTTCCTTTTCCTTCCAGCATCCTCAGAGCAGGTCTCCCAGCTCAGGCAGAGGCTCTCCAGCTCAGCCACCATCTGCCTTGTCTCTCTGTGCTTTGTACTCAAAGCCTTCAGACAGCCCATCTCAAACCCAGCTTTTCCCCCTGCTTCTGAAGGCCCAGGCCCCTTCCCTGAAAGAATGTTTACTCACCTTTCCCAAATCCTCCATTAGAAAGGAAAGGTGCAAAAATAATTCTCCTTCGGTAATCTAGTTACACATGGGGAGCTGGGCATACTTGGGAAGTGGCGTTCTCATCAGCCACAAAAATTCCTTAAAACAGTAAAGATTTTAAAAAAATTAAACTACACCCATTTTTCAGCATCTGCCACAAGTCCTTCTTATAAACTATTAGTTTTCATTTATTAGTCCTGTCATTATCAATAGGAGAATGATACTTTACCCTTTTATTATACAGGGGGACCCCTAGGTAGAATAAATTGTTAATGTGCTCAACTGCTAACCAAAAAGCTGGAGGTTCGAGTCCACACAGAAGTACCTCAGAAGAAGGGCCTGGTGATTTACTTCTGAAAAACCAGCCATTGAAAATCATACAGAGCACAGTTCTACTCTGACACACATGGGGTCATCGTGAGTCAGGATCTACTCGATGGCAACTGGTTTTATTACACATGGGCAGAATTTTCCCCCAAAGAGAAAAACTATGCAAACTAAATGGTTCCTTTATTTGTAATTTAAAGATGGTTCTCTTTCCTGAATGTGTATAATTTATGTTTGTGCATTAATTCTGTAATTAATGGTTATAAAATACATCAAATATGTAAAGTGCTACATATGCACTTAATTAAAATAAAAACAAAAAAGTAAGGATAATTAATTGTTCATCCCAAAGGCTAGAGAGTATTATAGTTCACAGTGACTATCAATTAATGTTCCTATTGTTAATAATATGCTTAACTTTTATGTAAAATAGAACACGTTAAAATTTCCTGATTAAACACCGAGTCAAAAGAAAAAAGTTCCTTAAAAATATTTTTATCATATAAATCCTCTGTGGGAAAACAGCTTTCAAACGTCGCATTTTAAATCCTTGGTTGAATTCAATTTCATTATATATTTTTTGACTCAGAATTATACTATTACAATATCACAATTTTCAAGTTGCTATTCCTCCCCAAGGAATCCTGAAAATACCACAAAACCCAAGGAAAGTGATTTTAACTACAGGTTTATTAGTGTTTTAAATGGCTACCATGCAATAAAGCACCTACTGTGGAAGGATTATTTTTGTTCATTTGACAACTTTATTGAGTCCCCACTATGTGCTAGATTCTATGCAATGTGCTAGAAAAACAGCAGGGAATAAAAGCTGGCTCAGTTTCAACCCTCCATGGTGCTTACAGTCCAGCAAAGGATCTGCCCTAAAAACAAAGAATTATAAATGGGATGAGCACTGCGAAGGAGCAAACATTCCTATCCTGAGCTCTGGTTTTGTAGATAAGGCAATTCCAATTTATGACGGTAAGCAACAGAATGTCAGTTCATTGAGGTTTCTTGCTTTTTAAAATGACACCTTCATAAACAATCCACGTGTTTTGCCTTAATTAACCAAGAAAAGATAAATCAAATGGATTTTATTTTACATACTTTACTCAAAGGGTCACTTTACTGAAAATAGACAAATGAACTTATTGAAAGCTAGTCATTCACCAAATATCCTTACAAGTTCACTGGAATTGCTCAAGGTCGCTTTGTCTGTTGCACACAGCTGCCGTGACTGGCAGGTCTTTGGACCTGCCCACCTTTGCCCTTGATGGGGATATCTCAGCCTATAGAAGTTGAGTTCTTTAATTTAAACCAGCTGCTGCCACCCATTCTGTAGGCTTAACTGCCTCTTAGTACTTAAGTCCTCTCCAGAAGCAGTAGGCCATTAAAGAGAGACAAATAACCTTATTTTGAAAAGTGAAATATAACTCCCTGTCACTATGCTAATGAAGCAATAAAGTTGGAATTCATATTGTATTTAAGGAAAATACTGCCAAGAAAGAATTTAAGTGTGGTGCACTCTAGAATACCCACCCAGGTAGAGCTCTTCGTTCTGTACATGCTTGGGCACTGGGTCTTATTCTTGTCGGCCTCAATTTTTAACCCTATGAGAGAAAACACCCTGCTCTCAGTAGATTACCACATCTTATAGTTGGAGGAACCTTCTGGACTCACCCTTGGGAAGGTGTTCTCTTTATAATAGAACTATAGTGCCACCCCTAAGTAGCCAACTTGACCTTCTTGGCCAGGAATTTCTAATTTGATAGCCATGGGTAAATGTCGAAGGATTAACAAACTCCGTGACGTAAATGGAGTCCATGGGTAGTGCAAATGGTTAACATGGTTGGCTGCTGACTAAAAGGTTGGAGGTTTGAGTCTGCCCAGAGGTCCCTTGGAAGAAAAGCCTGGTGAGCCACTTCCAAAAAATCAGCCACTGAAAACCCTAGGGAGCAGAGTTCTACTCTGACACTCATGGAGTTGTCACGAGTCAGAGTCAAATCTATGGCAACTAATAAGGAAAGGCAGGTAAGAGACATAAATAGAAAATTTTTCATACCGCAGGCCCGTCTTGAGACAGTTAGCATTCCTTTTAATTTTGACTATCAAAATAGTATATTAACTGAAAAAAAAAAAAAGTTTAAAAAATGCTCTTTCTAGGCTCCTGTGGGAGATTCATTAATGGTCTCATTTCTTTACATTTTCTTGTATACACACCTTTACATGTGACTTTGCAGTTCTTTCTCTTAAAGAAGGGCACCTATACTCCTATTCCTGGAATCTGGGCTCAGCCCTATAGTTGCTTTGGCCAACAGAGTGAGAAGAGTTTTAGTGTGTCAGTTCCAAGCTTAGGCCTCAAGAGGTTTTACGTGTGTCTCCATTTGCTCTCTTCAGCTTCTGCCATCAGCGTGGGAAAGACACACCTGGGATAGTCCGCCGATCCCAGGAAGAGGGTGGGAAAGTCCTGAGCTACCACAACCAAGGTGCCCCAGCTAAGCTCAGCTTAGAGTGGAGTCCCCAGCCAACCTTCACGCACATGAGCAAGCCCATCTGAGATGAATCAAATCTATCCCAGATCGGCAAACACTCAGCTGATCCACAGATATGCAAGTTATTAATAGATGATTGTCATTTTAAGCCACCAGGTTCGGAATAGTTTGTTACATAGTAATAGCTAACTGATCCAAAGCCCAATACTTGAGGAGAGATTCCTGGCTCACTCTAACATCTCTGGGGAAATCCTTGGGTCTTCCTATCAGTGTAGACATGGCCTCAAGTCTGATCTTTGATAATATTTCTCCATGTCTGTCTTTTGTTCACAAACCTTGGGTATACAGGCAGGTCCCAGGTTACAAACGCCTGACTTTCAGACGACTTATACTTAAGAATGGACTAGCATAAACCTATTATATTTGTTAAAATTTTGAATTAAATACAATAGTTCATAATAACAAACACACACACTACTTTGTGATGCTCATGAAAACACTGTGCAGTTTGGAAGAGTTTCTTAAGTGTTTTACATACATAGAAGGGTTAAATGTGTCCTATGTACTAAGACAAATGTTGACTGATGCTAAATAAAAACTATATGTAACTATTCCGACTTACCTACAAGTTTGACTTCAAGACAGACGTAGGAACGGATTTTGTTCATACCTTGGGGACTGCCTGTACTGCCATAAATCTTTCTTCTAGAATTCTTCTGTCAGTGACCCCTGCTGAGCTGACTTGAGCCACCTTACCCCTTGTCCAGTGACTCCGGTACATACATTACTATAGACAGGTTTCATGGGAAATGATGCCTTCTATTAACTCAGGTTAATATCAGGAGAGGACATTAGCAGAATGAAAGTGAGACAATAATATAAGTGCTATTGAGTTGCTAAGGCCAGAAAGAGGGGCAGGCACACTGGCTATGGTTAATAAGAGAGAAAATGCTTTGATATCTATCCATTTCTTGTTTTAGTACTTTTTAGGATTTTTCATTGTATTACAAGTGAACTCTCTCTAACAATGTGGTCCTTTGGCCATAGTTAATCAAATAACTTTGCCTAGAGGGTCAATTTTCCCTTCCCTTCTATAGCAGACGGCTCAGCTCAATTTCCCATTGTCCACTGGCCTTTTGACATAGCCCATATACTACATTCCAACCTAAAGCAAAACTTCATTGTATCTAAAACACCCTGTTACACCCTCTCCCACCCCCACACTCTCTTAAATTGTAGCTGTGTGACCTTGAGAAAGTTCCATCATCTATCTGGGTCTAGGTTTCCACATTTGTAAAACTAAAGAACTAGATCACCAGATGACACCCATGGTTTATCGTCATAAAATTATCTGATTAGTCTTATCTGCTCAACCAGATTCACATTAACTTCATTTTTTAACCTTGGAAGGAACTTCCAAAATTATCCAGTCCAAACACTTTAATTTATGAAAGAGAAAACAGAGCCCTAGACAGATAAAGTAATTTGCCTCAGCCCACACAGCAAGTTTACAGCAGAGCTGAGATGAAAACCTGAACCTCTTTGCTTTTCAACATTGTCTCTTGTTCAACTTCCTTGAGAATAGGGGATAATTTCAAATTCATCTTTTTTTTAATCTTCAGCCACCCAGTCCAAGACTTGTAACGAACACTCAATAAATCTCAATAAATATTTGTTGACTCAAATTGGAAATGAGTAAGCATTGGTTACGCAGCCAAGAACCAAATGTCAGAGTCTGTTCAGCCAAGAGAACACAACTGCCACATTCCCTGGAGGCCCCCTTTCCACGGGTGAGGGAGAAGGATGATTATGCATAACTAGTTTAAGTTATATTTTTGATCAAAGAGCCAAAATAGCTCCTTATCTAGCACTGGGTTGACATCACTGGGTCTTCAAATACCAGCACTGCTCATCAGGAAGGCGTGCTGGGCAATTTACACATAATTTCTCATTCACAGTTTAGGTTTTGAGAGAAGAGATAGGCTGTGGGCAAAGAAATAATGGATTGGATTTAGGCTGACAGTCATTCAGAGTGCTTATTGTTTCAGAGGAAACTAGTGTTTCTCTGAACAGAAAAAAAAAAATTGTATGACAGGAAAGGTAAAACAAAGAACTCAACTACTGAGGACAATCAAGCTTGGAGTGTTACTTGTCATAGTCCCAAATATTCTCCTCTCCTATCTTTGGAGAGGTGAAAGGTTGAATACAATCCCCTCCTGGGTGGCATTGCTGTTTAAATGAAGAGACAGACCCACACACCATTCTGGCCCTCTCTCGTGGGAAACCACATTAATGAAGCTCAGTTTATTCCAGAATCAGGCACTTAAAACATCCCAAAGACACTAGTTCTACATGTTTATAGAGGTGCCGTGGGAAATTCTTGGTTTAAGGATTTTTCAGTTTATTTTCTTTTCAAAAACTATGTGAACAAATTTGTGACATTTGATACATAAAAAGAATATATGGAATATATAAGTTATGAAGCTTAATAGTAAAATAAATATCCATGAATCCACAACCAACTTAAAAACCAGAACATTGTCAATCTCTCTGAATCTGTGTGTGATCTCTTCCCTGTGTCTCTCCACTGCCACCCAGATATGTGTGTATGTGTATGGGTGTACATATGTTTGTACATATGTGTGCGTGTATTAAATACATTATTTAATTTTGCTTCTT
The DNA here is from genome assembly GCF_024166365.1 of Elephas maximus indicus. Taxonomy (NCBI): domain Eukaryota; kingdom Metazoa; phylum Chordata; class Mammalia; order Proboscidea; family Elephantidae; genus Elephas; species Elephas maximus. The sequence goes on from NC_064834.1 coordinate 10,684,611, forward strand.
AAGAATTTTATAGACTTTGAATCGTATTGTACATAGTTTTGGATGGCTTGTTTTTTTATTCATCACTGTGTTTAAAATCCATCATGTTGTTATAGGTACTGTAGCTCACGGAACTGTTAAGAGTCCATGGTGTGAATATCCTACTTTTTTTTTTTCCTGTATTATTATAGGTGGACATTATAGTTATTTCTAGTTTTTAGCTATTGTGAGCAATGCTGGAATGAACACTCTCATAAATGACTCCTGTGACAAATATGCAAGAGAATGTCTAGTAGGTACACCTAGGAGTAAAATTGCTGGGCTATAAAGAACATAAAAACATGCATGCTTAAATTTACCAGATAAGAGCAAACTGTTTTCCAGAGTTCTTACATAGATGCATTCTCTACCAATAATATATTAGAGCAGCATTGCCTTTAGACCTAGGCAAGAGGGGTCTCTGCCTAGACCTGCACCTCAGGGACCTACCTTTTGACTACCTTCCTCAAAATGTTCTAAGTTCCCTTTCAATTCCTAAGACTGGCTGGGACCAGGAGTGCTGTCTTGTTGCAGAGCGTGGTCTGGCTGGCACATTACTCTCACCGGCCAAGGCTGAATTCCTTTTGCCGGACTGCATGAGATCGGTACCTCTGGAAGGATGCTGGTGAGCTTATTTGAGGTGACTCAAGTTGTTTATATAGACAGGGTTCCCGAGAAAAATATTTGCCAGGAAGCCCATGTATCCTAGGGATAGCCATGTGTTAAGAGTTTTCAGTGTACCACAATCTCATCAACATTTAGTGCTGTCAAGCTTCTTAATTTCTGTAAACTAAAATTTCTTAAATTCTGTAAACTATACTGACCATCGAGTCGATTCCAACTCATAGCGACCCTATAGGACAGGATAGAACTGCCTTACAAGGTTTGAAGGCTGCAGACTGCCGCATCTTTTACTGGTGGAGCAACTGGTAAGTTTGAACTGCTGACTTTTTTGAACTGCTGATGTTTTTGTTTAGAAACCTACAGTGTAACCATTGCGCCTCCAGAGGTCTTTTTTTTGCAACGCAGGGGATATGAAATGGTGTCTCATTATAGTAGTAATTTGCATATCCCTGATTACTAACCAATTTGGTTATTTTTTACTATTTGCCATTTATGGTACATTTTCTGTGCAATGCCTTTTCGAGTTCTTTAACCATTAAAAAAATTTGTTGTTGTTATTGAAGAAGTTCACTATGTTTTTCAGATACTAATCCTTTGTTGGTCCTGTGCAACACAAATACTTCTCCCACTGTATAGCTTGTCTTTTCATTCTATTTATGGTTTCCTTGGAGGAACAAAAATGCTTATTTTAATGGAGTTGAATTTAGCTCTTTGTTTAGCACTTTTTGAGTTTTGTTTAATAAATCATTGCCTAGTCCAATTTTATCAAGATGTTCTCTTATATATTCTTCCAAATTTTAATTTTTGCCATTTATATGTAAGTCTTTAATCCATCTGGAATTGATTAAATGGAATGTATGAGGCATTTATATAATTTTATTTAATTTTTTCATAAGTAGAACCAGGTGTCCCAGTACTATTTACTTAATATTCCTTCTAGTGATGTGACATGCCTCATCTGTTATATTGCAAGTTTTCAGACACGCATGGGATTCTGTCTGTACTCTTTATTTTGTTCCAAATAAACTTTCTCTGCTCAATAGCAACATTACCTCAATTATTTAGCTTTAAAGTAAGTTCTGATATCTAGTAGACAATGTCCCCTCATTGTATTCATCTTCTTTAGGAACACCTTGGGTATTTAGGGGCACTTGCTTTTTTATATACATTTTAGAATCAGCTTATCAAGTTCCTTAAAAAAAATCAACTTGAACTTTATTGCAATTGTATGGACTCTACAAGCCAATTTGGGGAGAACTGACTTCTTTAGACTATTGAGTCTTTCAGCTCGTGAACAAGAAATTATCTCCATTTAATTAAGTGTTCTTTAATGTCTTTCAGTATATATTTTTAATATTTCTCCATCAAGGAATTTCAGGTCTTTTGCTAATCTATTCCAAAGTATTTATTTTTTTGTTACTATAAATTATTTCTTTTTATTTAAATTATATATTCAAAATGTTTATTTTTGGTATAAGGAAATGCAATTGCTTTTTGTATACTGATCACATATCCAGCCACCTTAGAAAGTTCTCATTAATTTTTCTAACTGATCTTTAAGTTCTTTTGAGTTTTAAATATAGTCAATTATGTAATCTGTGATATTATTTCTTCCTTTCCAATCCTTACACCTTTTTTTTAGTAATGCTTGCGTGGATCTGGTGTTTCTTTTGACTATTGATTAAAATCTTAATGATTAAAACCTTTCAACTTTCATTTTGAGCTGATTTTGACATATTTTTCAAAGATTTATCTGTTTCATTCAATTTTTCAAGATGGCATGTGCTTGCTCATAGTAGTCTCATTCTCTTGTCATTCTTCTCATTAGAAGCTTGATTATTTTACTAGTTTTTTCAAGGCATCGATTTTTGGCCTTATTGCTTCTCTATTACATCTTTTTTTCCCCCACTGATTTTTTATTTTACTTTTATTTACTTATTTTTTTAACCTTTTCTAAGGTAATTTTTCTAACTTAGGTTAAATGCTCACCACTCTAATTTTCTAAATCTAAATCTTAATGCATATATCATCAATTATCTTCTTCTTTGCTAACGTAAGCATTTATGGCTATAAATTTCTCTTAAAGTTCCACTTTTGCTACATTCCACAAGTTTTGAAATTATATTCATTCTAAGTACTTTAAAATTTCCATTATGGTTTCTTTTTTTGCCCCATGCATTACTTAGACATATGTTTTTAATTTCCAGAGACATCATACCTAAAATTTTTTTGTTATTATTTCTAGTAAAATTGCATTATTGTCAGAAAACACTACATGTATATTATCATTCTTGGACATTTGTGGCCTCTATGGCCCAATATGTGGCTAGTTTTTCTAATTGTTCTGTGTGAGCTTAAGATGAATGACTATTCTCTAATTGTTGGATGTGGGGCTGTATGTCCATGAAAACAAGTTATTAATTGTATTGTTCAAATCTTCCTTACTTTTACCAATTTTTTGTGTTTGCTGTTTCTATTATTAGCAATTGAGAGGCAAGTATTGAAACCTCCCACTGTGATAGTTGTTGTTAGGTGCTGTCGAGTCAATTCTGACTCATAGTAACCCCATGAACAACAGAAGGAAACATTGCTCAGTCCTGTGCCATCCTCAAAATCATTGTTATACTTAAGCCCATTGTTGCAGCCACTGTGTCAATCCATCTCCTTGACGGTCTTCCTCTTTTTCACTGACCCTCTACTTTACCAAGCATGATGTCCTTCTCCAGGGATTGATCCCTCCCGATAACATGTCCAAAGTATGTGAGACGTAATCTCGCCATTCTTGCTTCTAAGGAGCATTCTGACTGTACTTCTTCCGAGACAGAGTTGTTCATTCTTTTGGCAGTCCATGGTATAGTCAATGTTCTTCTCCAACACTACAATTCAAAGGCCTCATTTCTTCTTTGGTCTTCCTTATTCATTGTCCAGCTTTCACATGCATATGAGGCAATTGAAAACACCATGGCTTGGGTCAGGCGCACCTTAGTCTTCAAGGTGACATCTTTGCTTTTCAACATTTTAAAGAGGTTTTTGCAGCAGATTTGTCCAGTGCGATGCATCTATTGATATTCTCTTTATATTTGTTTGAAACTTCATGTTTTAGAGTTGTTTTATCTTCCTGGTAAATAATATATATATATATAAAATTTATGTATATATATAAATTATGTGTTAATGCTCTTTATCCTTAATACTATTTTTTGACCCTAAAATCAATTTTGTATGATGTTAAAATAACTATCCCAGCTTTCTTTGGTTAATGCTTGCATGATATTTTAAGTATCTTTTTAAAAATGTTCTTATTATGGGAAACTTTAAACATATACCAAAGTAAACTATATATTATAATCACCTACCATTAACCTATTTTTTAGTTTCAACAATTAATAATATTTTGCCAATTTGGAAATATTTTTTGCAATCTCTTAACCTTCAATTTTTCTGCATTTTTACGTTTCATGTGTATTACATGTATAATTCTTTTGAATAACATATAACTCAACTTTATATTTTTAATTTCATCCTGACTTTTTCTGCCTTTTCAGTACTAAGTTTAATCTATTTACTTTATTGGGATATTGATATACCAGGAGTCATTTTTGTCTCTTAGTTCATGCTTTCTATTTGTCTTTCTTTTCCTATGCTCAGTCTTCTTCCTTATCCTTTAAAATTGTTCGATTCTTATTCTAGTTTTTATCCAATTTTAATATAATTATAAATGGCAAACCTTTAGATTTGCCTTACAATTTTAAATCAATCAATATTGGAACCCTGTTTCCAAATAATATATGACATTTAGAAAATTTTTAATCTGGTTATTTCTCTTTCAATGTACATGCTATCATTTTCCACCATTTTTTCTGCCCTGCTTTTTTTAAATAAAAGCCCATAAATCTGCCATTATTAATATATTTTATACTTACTTTTAAATTATATATATTCATATTTACTGTATATTTTATTATTTTATAGAAATGTTGTTTGTTTAGATTTATGTATATATTTATTTTTTCCAATGCAAGCCTATTTGTATATATTTATTAATTTATATACAAATACATCTACATACATATTTACTAAAGAACTTTTAGAAGTTTTTTTGAGTGAATGCTTGTTGATGGAAATTACTTACCTGAAAATCTTCCTTTCATTCTCATTCTGGAAAAATGGTTTTGCTAGGTACACAACTCAGTATTTTACATGTATGATTCTACCGTCTTCTGGTTTCCATTATTGTTATTGCTTTCATCTCATTATTATTTTTAAGCTCCTGACTTTTTTCTCTTGCTGCTTTTAAAAACTTTTTGACTTTGATGGGAAGAAGTTTTGTTGTTATAATTTTTATTGCTATTGTTGTTATTATGTGCCTAGATGTGACTTTTCTGCTATTTATTAAAACATACTATGTTTCTATATTTGTGAATTGATTACTTTGGTCAGGTTTGGAAATTCTCCGCTAATATAGCATCACATCTTTCTTTTCCTTGAGGCATCCTAATCTCTTCTTCTGGGGCTCTCATACTTTGAATTCTAGGCCTTATTATTTTATTCTTCATGTCTCAGTATCTCTTTTACATTTTTCCTCTCCTTGTTTTACTCTTCTGCGTAATTTCCTCAGATCTAAATCAAAGTTTACTAATTCTTCTATCTGCTATGTTTAGTCTGTTCTTTAACCCATTATCTTAGTCATCTAGTGCTGCTACAACAGAAATACCACAAGTGGATGGCTTTAACAAAGAGAAATTTATATTCTCACAGTCTATTAGGCTAGAAGTCCAATTTCAGGGCATCAGCTCCAGGGGAAGGCTTTCTCTTTCCGTAGACTCTGGAGGAAGGTCCTTCTTGTCAATCTCCCCCTGGACTAGGAGCATCCTGGCTCAGGAACCCCAGGTCCAAGGGACATGCTCTGCTCCCAGTGCTTCTTTCTTAGTGGTATGAGGTCCCCACTCTCTGTTTGCTTCCCGTTTATCTCTTGTAAGATAAAAGGTGGTGCAGGCCACACTCCAAGGAAACTCCCTTTACACTGAATCAGGGATGTGACCTTAGTAAGGGTGTTACAATCTCACCCTAATCCTCTTTAATATAAAATTATAATCACAAAATGAAGGACAACCACACAATATTAGGAATCATGGCCTAACCAAGTTGACACATATTTCTGGGGGACACAGTCCAACCCATGATGCCCATTAACTGAGTTTTTCATTTCGTGCTTACATCTTTCATTTATAAATTACTTTTAGTCATGTCTTTTGCCTGGTCATATTTGATGTTCTCTTGCTCTTTATTTTTAAAATTCTATCTTCTCAATTTTTTGAACAACTTATTTTGTATCTGAGAGATCCAGTATCTCTAGTTTTGAGGAATCTAAATCAATTGTTTTTTGTTTGTTTTGTTCTCTTGTAATGGCTTATTCCTTAATTATTTCTGTGCTTGGCAGGTTTAAATTCTAAGTTTGCATTTTGTTATACTTAATATGAGGGCATCTGAGGACGTATAAATAGTATATTCATTGTTCCAATGAGGGTTTGTCATTGCTTCTGCCAGGGGCTGGGTGTGGAGACAAATAAGTCCCTGGCTCAGTTTCCCTCTTTGCTGTGAGGCCAATCTCAGCACTGACATGGGAATTTTGTAGTTTGCTTCTAACTCTTCTCTATTCTATTGTCAGTTTTTTCCCCCTGAAGATTTACCTTATTTTTAAATGAGCCTAAATATGCATGCATTAAAATTTTATTTGTGGTAATTTCCCCAGTTCTAGTTGTATTTTAGCAGAAGGACTTGTCAGAGTGCCCAGTCCATCATGTTGAAATTGGAAGTCAAGTTTTGATATGAGAGCTCAGACGCTTTCATTTACTAAAGCACGTCGAGGCTTCCCAAGTAGGAGAGAGAACGCAGAGTTTAGAAAGTTCACCCCGCTGGGGATACCGGGAAACACGACTTTAAAGAGAGCCTTTTTAGGGTGCAGCTCTGGTAGCAGCCGCGGTGTCAGTAGCTGCAGTGGTAGTAGTTGTTGTCGTAGTAGTAATGGCTAACATTAGCCAATGTTTACTTCAGACACTGTCCCGGGTACTTTACAGCAGCTAACTTTCACAATCCTCACAACAGCCTATAAGGTTGGCTATATTATTACCCCCATTTACAGATAAGTAAACTGAGTACTAGTTCTTTCACACAAGATTTTGATTCAGTCTAAACTTGGATATAGTGAAAGCTCAAAAACCTGTTGCCATCCAGTCAAGTCCAACAGATACTCATACTTCAAAGCTCCCTTAAGGTGAATGTTCACAGCTACTCAGAAGCTCTGGGGAGGAAAAAAGAGGAGTAAGCTTTAATAAAAAGGTGGTCTGAGGAAAGAGCCGCAAGAGGGCACTCATCTAAACCCTGGTGGGGAGTTAGGAATACCAAAACAAAAAAACCCCAACCTGTTGCCATCAAGTCAATTCCTACTCATAGAGACCGTATGGGACAGAGAACTGCCCCACAGGGTTTCCAAGGAGCAGCTGGTGGATTCGAACTGCTGACCTTTCGGTTAGCAGCCAAGCTCTTTACCACTGTGCTACCACGTCCTGTTCCTTCTTTCTTCTATTTCTGGTTCCTGTATTCTCCTGCTGGTGAAGTCCTTGTTCCAGAGCCCATTTTCTTGTTTGCTCCTCAGTGCCCCAGTTCAGGTCTACTGGTGGTTCAGTGGTAGAATTCTCCCATGCAGGAGACCCAAAATCTATCCCTGTCCAATGCACCTCAAGTGCGGCCACCACCCATCTGTCAGTGAAGGCTTGCTTGTTGCTATGATGCTGAACAGGTTTCAGTGGTGCTTCCAGACTAAGAAGAACTATGAAGAAAGGCCTGGCAATCTACCTCTGAAAATCAGCCAATGAAAACCCAGTGGATCACAATGGTCCTGCCTGCAACAGTTCATGGGGATGGTGCAGGACACGGCAGCGGTCTGTATGGTGTGTTCATGACTGGGGGATTGGCTCCATGGCAGCTAGCAACAACATCAACAACAATGTAACCTCAAACGTGCCCACAATCTGTATATTTCCCTCTCCTCTCCTTATTCACATCCTTTACTGGTGAGCCCCAAGTTTGCATGCCTTCTGGGGATAATGTATGCTTCTGTGTTTCTTTATGTTTGCGGGATGCATGCCACAGTGCTAATTCAGAATAGGCATTGCTACCAGGAAGGGAGGTCGACTTGGGATTGACTGATTTTCCTCCTGTGCCTACCCGGAATCTGCTCCTCAGCCTCCCTCTCCATGGACTCCCATCACCCTGGGCGCCATCCATCACGGCTGCAGCTCAGCCCGGTGATGTATTACACTAACATATCATTAGTGCAATGGCAGAGCAAGGAGCTTTGATGATGTATTGGGGCCATACATCATCAGAATGAGTCACTCTGATGATGTATAACTCAAAAGATGGTACTATCCAGGGAAATGTGGACATACCATAAATCAGGGACAATGTTAAAGAAGAAAACCCAGGGCAGCCTCAGAAGGAAAATGAAGGTTCAGGGGTCTCCTGCAGTAGGGGTTGAGAGACAAAACTAGTAAATTCTTAACGACGCAGATTGAAGCTCTCTGTTAGCTGTGGCATTCTTAATGACTAAACCAGATCATCAGCATCCCAGAGTGACACTTGGATTTCCTTTCCATCTGGAATTCAGTTCGGCTTCTGCTTTCCTGCAAAGCCCCCTTGTCCTGACAGATATGCACAGAGCCCATCAGATGAAATGGAAAATGCTCCAATTCTATATACTTCACCTAGGTTCTCCTGGGTTCTTCATGCATAGAATGGCTTGTGGGCGATTTTCAGTCTATGATGGTTCAAGCTTGCATTCTATCAAAGGTTCTCAGCTTTGAGCAGCTGATCACTGAGATTCCTTACTCCAGAAGGAGGGTGATCTAAAATTAGATTTAAAAATAGTTCCAGGGAGCCTTCACTTGGCTCTAGGAGTTATAAGCTTTTAGAATGTAGCTGAATATTTCTATTTGTCAGCAGGGTAGACCTTGATGACACTTCCTTTGCTTTTCATTCTATAAAATAGCAACAGAAAGGGAGGGGCATATAGAACCTTTAGTTTAAGGCACAGAAAACCCCAAAATTAGATTTTCGTGCTGCCAGTTACTCCACTCGACTAGAAATATTGACCTTGGGTATGAGGCCTCTGTTGACTATCCCACCATTCCATCCTCTTACTTTATCCAGCTTTACCTCATTCTCAGGAAGATAAATTATGGAAAGTGTCAGCCTCCCTTTAGCAACTTCAGGTTAGGAGAGGGACATGGTGACATTCTCATAGTTAATAGTACAAACTCTTTGTAACTACTAAAACTGGTAGATAAAGAGAGTCTGAAGGAAAGGGAGTTGAGAATCATAGGGCAGAGGGGGATGGAAGACCACACACAGGCTTGCACACACACAAAATTAACATTTGTATTTAATGCTTTTCTTAATGCTGGACTGTCAGCTTGAGATCTGAGGCACAAGCATCCTGATTCTATCCCTCCACCCATTCAAAATAAAATAAAAATCAAAGCATAGGTGTTTTGGGACTGGAGAATATCAGAATGCAGCCCTTGGCATATGGGATCCATTAGAAGCAAGAAATCTTCCTCTGGGGGTTACTTCCCCTGGTCCCCACCCACGCTCCACCATGGGAGGGGGCAGCAAGCAAAGGCTCTTCCAGTCACCCCTGGTTGTGTTGCTATGACTCATTGCCTTTGTTTATTGCGAGCTCTGTATCAGAGTCAGTGTCCCAGAGAGCAGCACAATTGGGGGGCTGCAGGGCCCTCCTGGGGGAGTTGCAGGAGAAGGGCCTGAGCCAACCATCAAACACAACCACCCCTCCATCCCTTCCGCGTGGGAAGGACAAGGGGGGCTTCACCACCTGAGCAGCAGTTAAGAGAACAAAATACTTTTTTTTTTTTTTTTTATTGTTCTTAAATAGCTGTGCCTTCAAAGACTTTTTAAAGTTGAAGCAAAACAGATCTTCCCTCTGCTCTTTATTTATTTCTTGGTAGGGGGAAGGGGAAAAGAAGGGGGGAGTTGATAAAGCCAGCACATTCCTGGGGAGTTGTTTATAAAGCAGCAGACACTGAGAGGGGTTCCAAGCCATAATGCTTTAGGAAAACTCTATTGACTGATGGTGGTATTCTCCTGTAACTGCCTCAGTGGTGAGAAGCGGTGAGGCATGGGACTCAGGGCATCCAGGGATATATACCCAGGTAGGAGAGTCAGGAGAAGGGCTCCAGGCGATGCCAAAGGGGAGGTTGAGGGGACCGTTGGGACCTACAGGACAAGGTAACACAGTGGCCAACATTGGGGTAAGAGAGAACATAGTGAATTTGCCAAGAACAAGAGTTTTAGCTACTAGGGCCAGTCGGCTTCACTCAAGAGAGGCTTGGGTCAGCCTATGCCGTGGTAAGACCACTAACACCTTGAAGACTAGGCCCCTTGTGCCTGGAGACTCAGGTCAGTGCCGTGTGTCCACTTGTCAGACTTGCTAGATCCTGTGTCAACAATATGAGTGGTGGTGGCAGCAGCAGCAACAGGTAGCGCTGTGTTATATGTGTCAACACTGTGTTAAACACTTGACCTACATGATATCTCCGTTAATCTTCCCAGTTGCCTGGTACTTTTCCCAGTTGCCTGATGGGATAGTTTTATGTGCCCTATCTTTAGATGCATCAAATCTATTTCTGAGAAGGTCTCTAAACTCAGATGGGATACACTCAAAGTCATACTTTTGGCTCTTGTGGACTTGTTTTAATTTTCTTCAGCTTCAACTTGAACTTGCATACAAGCAATTGACGGTCTGCTCCACAGTTCACCACTGGCCTTGTTCTGACTGATGATATTGAGCTCCTCCAACATCTCTTTCCACAGATGTAGCTGATTTGATTCCTGTATTCCATCCAGTGAGGTCTGCATATATGTTGTTGTTAGGTGCCTTTGAGTTGGTTCCAACTCATAGCAACCCTGTATACAACAAAATGAAGTTCTGCCCAGTCCTGTGCCATCTCACACTCGTTTGTTATACTTGAGCTTATTGTTGCAGCCACTGTGTCAATCCTTCTCATTGAGGGTCTTCCTCTTTTTTGCTGATCTTCTATTTTACCAAGCATAATGTCCTTCTCCAGGGACTGATCCCTCCTGAAAACATGTCCAAAGTATGTGAGACATAGTCTCAGCATCCTTGCTTCTAAGGAGCATTCTGGTTGTACTTCCTCCAAGACAGATTTGTTCATTCTTCTGGCAGTCCGCGGTGTGTTCAGTATTCTTTGCCAACACCACAATTCAAAGGCATCAATTCTTCCTCAGTCTTCTTTATTCATTGTCCAGCTTTTTGTTGAGGTGTATCTGCGTATATAGTCACCATTTATGTTGAAGAGAAAAAAAAAGGTTTTTACAATAAGTTATGGTCTTGGAAAATTCTATCATGTGATCCTCGGTATCATTCCTATTACCAAGGTCATATTTTCCAACTACTGATCCTTCTTTTTTGTTTCCCAACTTTTTTACTCCAATCACCAGTAATTATCATTGAATTTGATGGCATGTTTGATCAATTTCAGACACAGAAGTTGGTAAAAGTCTTCAATTTCTTCATTTTTTGCATTGGTGGTTGAAAGCAGAGAATTCCAGAAAGATGTTTACCTGTGTTTTGTTGCCTGTTCAAAAGCATTAGGTGCTATGGGTCATAACAAATTATGGATAACATTACAAAGAATGAGAACTCCAGAGCACTTAATTAGGATCATTTGAAACCTGTACATAGACCAAGAGGCAGTCTTTCAAACAGAACAAGGGGATACTGTGTGGTTTAAAATCGGAAAAAGTGTCCATGAGGGTTGTATCCTTTCACTATACTTATTCAATTTGTATGCTGATTAAATAACCCTCTATATGAAGAAGAATATGGCATCAGGATTGGAGGAAGACCGAATAAGAACCCGCAGTGTGCAGATGACACAACCTTGCTTGCAGAAAGTGAAGAGGACTTGATGCACTTCCTGATAAAGGTGAAAGACCACAGCCTTTAGTATGGTTACACCTCAGCATAAAGAAAACAAAAATCTTCACAATTGGACCAGTAAGCAACATCGTGATAAAGGAGAAAAGACTGAAATTGTCAAGGATTTCATTTTACTTGGATCCACAATCAGTGCCCACGGAAGCAGCAGTCAAGAGATCCAATGACATATTGCATTGAGCAAATCTACTGCAAAAGGCCTCCTTAGGTGTTGAAAAGCAAAGATGTCATTTTGAGGACTAAAGTGCACCTGACCCAAGCCATGGTATTTTCCATTGCTTCCTATGCATGTGGAAGCTGAACAATGAATAAGGAAGAATTGATGCCTTTGAGTTATGGTGTTGGTGAAGAATATTGAATACACCATGAACTGCCAGGAGAATGAACAAATCTGTTTCGGAAGTACAGTCAGAATGCTCATTAGAAGGGATGCTGGGAAGACTTCATCTCACAATGAAGATTTTAGCCCAATTTCCTTTGGCCCATAAGCTTCTATTTGTCAGTGTTGTGTGACTATGCAATGCAGAGGGTGACCTATAATGCTGCCCAATAGGGGCCTTGAGTCTCTCCTTTGCTTTGTCCCCTTCCCATGCTGCCTGCCATCAAGGGATGACTCTGTCTTCTGTTCTAGAACTCATGACCATTCTCTAAAACTTGAAACAAGAGTTATTATACCTCAAAGAACTGCAGCGTATGAATTAAAGATCAGATAAATGTGTCCATAGGCACAAAGTAAAGGAAGAAAAGAATTAAATGGGTGGTCTACTTGGGGAGTTGCCCTTTCCTTGGCTGAGGGCTTGGACCCTACCACATGCTGGAGTTTCTGCCATCAGCCTTTGGAAATGGCCTCAGGCCTGTGGTCTGGCCCTTCGATAACATGTCCACACTTTCCCTGCCTTCAGGGAGAGAGTGAGCCCAGAGTCTAAAGAGCAGCAGAACTACACAGAGAATAAGCAATTCAACTTTTCCTAAATTATCTAAATCTCCAGAATAATAAACAACAACAATAATAATAATAAAACACCCTGGCTATGTTATTTTATGCCCCCCCTTCAAAATAATAATGCATAGTTTTATAAGATGGCGGTGCAAGAACTAATAAAATATATGGTTTAATTAACTAAACTTATGCTGTAGTCCACATTAGAAGGCCGTGATTTAGCACACACTCTCATCCTCAGGACAGAATAATGCAAACAGCATAATTAAAAGTTGATGAGAAGTATATTTATTGGGCACACAGAAAGAAGAGACACCCAGATTTATGATACATAAAGTAAACCTTTAGTTTACAATATAATTAATATTTTAAAAACCACAGCATGCATATAACGCAGCTGAAGAGTCCTCCTCCGCAGAGGGATAATTTCTTTGGTGCTGATCTTGGCCCCGGTTAATAGTAAATTATGTTCCTGAGCATATACAAATGTAACATGATCTATTATGATCTAGAGATGATGCTCATTGAGATGTCTGCGGCCGTGATAGATCATGTTTGCGTGTCTCTGAAGACATGGAGGATGGCTGAAGGGCCAATTATTCATCTGAGGCACGAATTCCATGGCTATTAGTCACACGCACGGTGATGCAAAATGAGGATATGCCACTACATTTTAATCATTCCCCGCTCAAGAAAACCCCTCGTTAGCACAGAGTTGCGGACCTCAGAAGCCTAAATGGGAAGAGAAGAGCTTTAGGAAAGTGTGGGGTTCAGATGAAAAGCAAGGCTCAGAGTCCCAGAAAGAACCAAAGCAACCACAGTGGCTTGAGGACTCACCAGCGTTTATGGTCTTGGGCTAGGAGTTTAATTTCATTTAACCCTCATAGCAACCCTGTGTGGTAGGTACTATTTTTATTAAGTGAACAGATGAAGAAACTAAGATCCCAAGAAATTAACATGCTACTAAGAACAGAGCCAGGATTCTCAGCCAGTAAGTGTCCAAGCCAACTTTCCCAGCCCTCCATGGGTACCCTGGGGGAGCAAAATGATTTTGTCCCACCAGAGAGTCCATGGAGGGCATCGGAGAGATCCGAGTCATACTTCTCTAAAATCCAGTCCACATTCCTCTTTAGGATCCAGGAAATCAGGGGTACTCCTCTTGCACAGATTCAAATTTTCACCTCTCACACCTACCCACAAATTGCCTTTTTGAGTGGCAAATATCTGCTTATACTTTCCTTTCTTACTTATTCCAGAGAAACTAGTGATGATGTACAATCAACAAACTCCAGGAATCTCAACCTTGACTCCAATCTCAGGGATATTCCAAATAGGGTGGATGCCATTTAACAATTGTATTTTTCCTTGAAAAAAATGTCCTGATACACAATGAAATAAGTTAATTATCTCTCTTCCCTCCCTTCTACCTTCCCTTCCATTTTTTTTTGTCTTCCTTCCTTCAGTCACCTTTTTTTTTTTTAACCTGGGGATTGGGTGGTTAAAAATATAATTGTATTTTCTTTGTCCTAAAACAGAGATACTGCATACTTGGAAAAAATAAGATGGCTTTTGTCCATATTCTCCAGTATCCATGTTGTCTAAATTCCCCAGGCTGATCATTCTGCCTCATTCCATGGCCTTTAAGGAGTGTAGCCACACTAGTTACTAAATCTAGTAAACCCATGGCTAGAGCACTACTCTCTCAGTTATCTGTCTGCTCTGTTTGCCCTAACACTTGGACTATGACTATGGGGAGCCACCGAAGGCTCTGGTTAAAAGCAGCTCACAGAGAATGGGCAAACGGTGCTCAGCCACATGGCAGAATCTTAGAAACCAAGAATGCCTGGACTTTGGACTTTGGATTCTATTGGTTTAGCCACATCTTTTTAGTCTGGGCCCTCTCACTCAAGGACCAGAACCACAGACAGAGGAGGAGTCCAGTCCAAATTTGGCCCCACTTCCTATTCAGATTCTACCCCAGACTCCAAGTTGAAACCAGCATGGCTTCTTTAGTCCCAGAAGGAACCCATGTGGCCTGAGGTTTGAGAAGGAATTCATCAGAGCCTGAGTGACACCAATTTTCCAGAAGAGGGAGCTATGTCCTGGGCTTCCCTCTCACAAGCAGTTTGGTCAGGACAGGACACCATCCAGCCTTTTGAACCAGGATTTTCACCAGGTTTCAATGGGACTAAATTAAAACATTTATCTAAAATCCTAATGTGGCTGGAAGCACTTTCAGGGAAGAAGCATGCAAAGGGAACATACAAAATAAACTAAGTACAAAATAGATAAAGAAAATAATATGAGTTCTTCTTCGTTATCTGGTTCATTACACTTTTGTGCTTATTAAATCGCCGTTAAATGATTTAATTTTGTTTGGGAAGAAAAAGTGGATGAAAAGGGAAATAAGAGATTAAGGAGATAAACTGCTGAGGTTTCCATTTTGGAACTGGTTACAGAGCAAGGCTATGATGAGAAAATTAATTTGTAGGGCTCTCTAGGGGAGCAGTCAACACCAGCAGCCTCAACGCACACAATTTGCCTTACTTTTTGCTTAATTGGCATGTCCTTCTCTGGGGACAGCTCAGGCTAAGCCGAGTAAGAGGATAAATCACCTTTACTGTGGCCCTTTCTGGGTCAGGGTTAATTTTTTCTGATAGCCATGTGAGATCAGGATGCTGAGGTACCAGGTAACTCCTCAATATTCCAGCATGGACAGTGTGGCTTCCTTCCTACTGGCACACATACTCCCATAGACATGCCTCCCAGGATGGTGTGGTGAAGGTCACCAATATGAACTTGGGGAAGAAGAACTCTGAGATAATCTAGCATGTTCTAGGCCAGGACAGATGGCAGCCTTTCCTTGCAGAGCCACATTCTTACTACCTTCAAAAGGCTTCTTCATTCATCCTATCAGGGAAGTCCTACTGTTCATTCCATCAGGCTCCCCCAGTAGAGTATCTGATGAGTCACTGTTTTTATCTTTTAGTTGCCCTGGATGCTCTGAGATTCATGCCTGTGTGAGATCTGGTAGGTTTGTACCGGTGGATTTCCAGAAGAGATTTTATGTTTTCATTACAATTAACATTGGAACAGGAGTCTCTGGGCGGTGCCAACAGTTAACATGCTAGGCTACTAACCAAAAGGTTGGTAGTTTGAGTCTACCCAGGGGTGTTCAGAAAGAAAGGCCTGATGATCTACTTCTGGAAAAACCGCCATTGAAAACCCTGTGGAGCACAGTTCTACCCTGACACACATGGGGTCGCCATGAATCAGCATCCACTTGATGGTAACTGTTTTTGCTTGTTTAACATTGGAACCTGTTGTCTTTACCAGGTAAAATATTTGCCATAGAACATATGCCTTTAGGACCCCAGGCATTAACCCACTTGAATAACATCAATGGTGGAAATGTTGAGTTTCAAGACAAGCTCACAGAAGGGTATTTGAGGAGAGGGAAGCTTTTACATGCTCTTAAAACAAAGGACATAGACCACAGCATGCTCTCAAAACAAAGGACACGGACCACAGCAGACCCTAATAATTCTACTAAGAGCAGTTTAGGTGTCTTTGCCTCTTTGATGTTCAGGGATGACTTCAGATGCTAGAAGGCCCAAGTGTGGCCTCATGAAGACTTTCTACAGAAGTGGGTCCTCTAGGGCCTTAAATCTAGCCCTGGGATCACTAGGTTCTATCATGCAATTCTAGGGCCTAAACATGCTCTTGAACTCCTGACCTCAGCCCACTTTCCAGTCTCAGCTCAACCATGACCACCCTTTCATCTTAAGTGGAAGTCACCAAAGAACTGGACACTCCCTGAGCATTTTATGCACTTTCATTCTTCCATGAAGAGCCTCAACCCTGAGACAGAGAGATTGCCCACCTTCCCTATACGTGTGTGCTGGTTTACCATAGCCCTCATCCCATTGAATTATCACTGCTTGTTCATGTCACGTTCTTCCTCACCAGGCTGTGATCTCCTTGAGGGCAGAGACCATTGTTTCATGTATTATTAAATGAATATGGTAGCCTCCCTCACCTCCACACATAGTAGGTTCTCAATAATGCTGAGTGAATTGAATATGATTGATTAAAACTGCCAGAGGAGATTGAAGATTTTAAAATAGTTTCAAGGCAAGGTGGAAAGTTCCAAGTTTCCTAACAGAGGTGCATGTCTTAAATGTTCTGGCAGTTGGGCGGTGGAGGAAGATTTGTGTTACCTTGCGGGCCTCTCTTGGCTCTAAGCATTTGTGGTTGTGCCATGCAGAGACGCTGTCACCAGGGGGCATGACAAGGTAAGCATGGCTCTGGGGGTAGGCTGATGAGCCCTACCTAAAAGCTCACAAATGAAGTCTTGGGTCATAGGGCATGCTCTATTTGAGTTCTACGAGTTGGTTTTTACCTTTCTGCCCAAAATCTGCTTCTCCAGCAATGCTAGTCTCCCCTCCAGTATCAAGCTCTTTCCCATCCTTAGTCCATGCCCACTGGGAAGACATTTAGGAGTCTAGCCAATGATAGAGGGCCTCCCATTGGACAACTGTGAGTGCTGATGCTGACAGTGGTGCCGTTTAAGGGAGGGAAAATGAACCCTTTGCTGCCTCTGACAATGGAGAGTGCCCAGGTGGACAGGCCAGGGACTGGGAAGTCCTCAGCAGTGATTCAACGTCATCCCTCAGTAGATCATTTAGCTGTTCACTGGCCATGCACAGCAGGTACAAGAAGCTTACCATGAACTCTGCTAGAGATGAACTGTTCAGCTGCTCGCATCTTTTCTGCTGCCCAGAGACTTCCACTCACTGCTCAGTGTGCACCCAGCATAATCCATCGGAGAGAAACAAGGGCAGAAGCGGGCACCGACCATTCAAGAGAAGCAGAAGAAGTGCCGTGCAGATGCATCCCACCTGGGCAGGGACCAGGGATGATCCAAAGTAAACCTTTCCTTGATTCTACTGCTTCCCCTCCCAGGCGCTTCCATTGCTAAACCCTCCGCACGCTGCAGAGAGGGCGGAAGCAAGCCTCCGCATTTCAAAATGGGATTTGGGCATAAATGACGATTGTTCCTAGGTAACTCGCCCTGTGCTCCTTTCTCCCACCTGCTTTCTAACAAAGTCAACCAGAGAGCAAACAGAGCTGGGCTTTCAAAGCCCGAGATTTAAAACAATAAAATCCTCCCTTTCACCGGGCCTGTACTTACAAATACGAATTCTGTATTTATACAGCGTATTAAAACCCAAAACCTACAGTAATGCAACATTAAAGTCAAGAAATGCAAAACTGAAGGGTTTATGGCATTGTTAGCTTGCCCACATTGTGCATTCTGCATAATGAACCTCACCTTGAAATTTAAGCCGTATTTTTTACCATGCGGCTCAGTTCACCCTACCAGGCAAATCTTAAACCTTTTGCATTTTGTGAATTTCATTACCTCAGATTGCAATATTAATAACTGAAATGTGCAGCTGGGAAAATGCTAATTTTCTGCTTTTCCTTTCATTTTTTTCTTTCATCTATTTTCCCCTCTAATTAAAAAAATGAGGAAGGTAACAAAATCAGAAGAAAGGGAGGGGGCAAAAGCCAATGAAGGAGAAATCTTCCACAAGGATTCACAATGTTAAAAAACTTCAGGGTAGGGGAAACTGAGGCCCAGAGGGCGATGTTATTTGGCTGAGGTTACTTAGTGTGGTAGTGACCCAACCAGTCAGTTTTCCACTGTAAGCTCAGTGCTCTTTAACTGCATTTCACGGCCAAGTCCTTGAGGAAGCCCAAAATCCAAATGGGGAAATGGATTCAATAGCTAATAAAGGAAAGGTAGAAACCCAAACTTCTGTGAGCAGCTAGAACCACTTTTCTTTCATTTACACTACCTGGTTTATCATCTCTTAGCATAAGTCTGATCTCAAAGGGTACAGAAGGACTTTAAATTACTGGCATTCAAAGAAGACTCAAATGTTGCAAACAGTAAAAAGAATGCATTCTCTCCCTGGTTATGTAATTCCCAAGGAGAGGAACACATTTGACTCACAAAGTAGACAGCATAGACAGTACCCCAGGGGCCACACCTCATTATCAGCCATGTCCCTTGCATCTTCAGTGAGATGGCATCCTTGTAGGGCAGTTGCTTCCATTCCTCATGGAGAAACAGGCCCAGGGTCTGGAATGGAAGGCCTGTTCAGAGCCCTGGCTCCCACTCCAGTAGCCTGTTGTCTGCACAGACCCGGGTCATCTGGAAGAGTCAAAGGTCAGGGTGACTTAGAGTCAGACTTCTCAATGAACCCTGGGCCAGAGCTGCCTTGACACTTGGGGTGCTCACAGAATCAGTTAAAAATGGTATGGATAGATTTTCATTCCAAGAAATTTGACCATAGATGATGCCTTTGTCTATTTCTTGGCTGGAATGCACATGATGAAGGCAATGGCAACTGCTGGCAAATGTTGGCAATGGCAAAGGTTAGACACACTGAAAGAAAGACGAGAGACTGGAGAGAAAAGCAAACTCACACCCCCAAGCCCAGGAAGACAAGCTCCTAGATGTTGAGCATCAACTTCTAGAATTTCCTCACCCAAGTGCACTCAGGGTTTCCCTGTAAGGGGTAAGTGTTAATGAAGACCTCACACAACTTCTGATCTGGGAATCAGATTTCTGCTGCAGGAGAATGTTTGGAATCCCGGTGCATGAATCTGTGTTGGAAAGCTGGGGCCTCTTCTTCCCAGGACCCCCTTTGCAAAGAGGTTTATGAGGAGGGTAGCAGTTTCAGAGCAGTGGTACAGCCCCTAACCCTGCCCACCTGGGCCTTGAGAATCAAGTGCTCCAAGAAGAGTGGGGTGGGGCAAGAATGCCCCCAAGAGGATTTGACTTAAATAAATCCTTTCCACAAGACCCAGAAAGCCAGACGGTAGAGTAAAAACAAATGTAATAGGGCAGGAGGCAGGGAAAACAGGAAACTCCCAAAGGCAGCAAAGTCAAAGTTGATAACTGGTGTTTATCAAACAGGAGACAAAAGGAAAGGAGACTTCCCTTACTCCATCAGTCTTATTCAGAAGTGACTTACCCTTTTTTTGGTCAGCTTATTGGCTTAACGTCTCCAAAAAATGCTTACCCTAGCTAATGGCTGCCAGCCCTCCCTTCTCCCACCTCTCTTCTGAGTCCCTGCTGCTGTCCTCCTAACAGATGGTGGCACACTGAGCATGCACACACGTGCACACACATACGCACACACGCGCACACACACACACGAGCGTTTCTTTTTTTTTTTTTTTTTTGCTTCTGATGCTAAGCATGATTTACAGGCTTGAGTTATTATTTATCATTATTCATTTTCTGTCAGCAGTGCATTGAAGGTTAATAGAAATGCCAGCATGCTCACTGATTTACTTAGTAAAATATTTGTTCCAAGGTTTAGGTCATATGATTGGTGTCTGAGTGAGTTTCAGGTTTATGCATTATGAAAAGCAAGATGACTTGACCTTCAGCCACCAACACTAGCACCATATATTACTTCAGCGAGCGACCTTCAGAGACCCAGGATGCACTAGATGTATTCAACGCATGTCAGCCTCCTCCATATTGCTGGCATTGTATACATACCAGCTGAGTTTACGCAATGTAAGCCGAGCCCCGGAGCCCATCGCATGAATGGGAGGTAGACGAGATGTAAACTCAGGCTGAACCAGATCCTCTTCCTAAGATAATAAACCAGCTTTGCAGCCCAGCTGTGCTGAGGCTGTGTATACATCACAGGGACTAATCACTTCACATTGCCTACTGGGTGCCTTCCAGTTCAGGGAAGAAAAGGAAGTGGACAAAAGGATAATTCTGAAGGAAACTGATCTTAGATGAGCAATTAATCAGGACCCCAAGGGGAGACTGGGCTTGGAGAGACCCAACATGCTGGCATCCTTGTGCTGTGGGTATACAGGTTGGGGTGGCAGAGAAGGAAGGTGGCAAAAAAGAAAGAGAGATGAACCTTGGTCAGGTTGGCAGAAGAGGTCTAAATAGCACTACAGTGATAAAGAAATAGAAACAATGTCAAAAACCAGCAGTGGAAAATTCATTTCTAAAAGGTGAATTCTAACCATGACTGTAGAGGTACCACAATACAGTGTGGTGGGTCCAAGGGAAGGGCCATGGTTTTATGATACAGAGTTTGAGTCTCAACTCCACCCCTTCCTAACTATCTAATCTTTGGCCTCTTTAAGCCTAAATTTTCTCATTTTAAAACTGAGGATCATATATATATATCTACCTCTTGAGGCCGTTGTGGGGTCAATTGAGATAACTCATGGAATGTGCCTAGCACAAGGTCTGTCTGGGGCACTCACCAAATGTTCACCATTACTGTAAGTTCTATAAATAGATGGTGACGAGATTGTTGAGAGCAACTAGCAGGTCTCCACGCTTGAGGAGGGACTTGATTTGGGAGTTTAAAAGAAGAAAGAAGCAATGTAGGTTGGTGAGAGTAGGGGGTCCTAAAAGAATAGAAGGACTGCCGAGTGCCAGGAGCATGTCGCAACCCTAGAGATAGAAATGAAAGTCAGAAAGTCTGAGTCTAACTTGTTTTCTTTTCCTAAATTGTGATCCTTCCCTTAGATTCTGCCAAGAGGTTATGAGAACTAAGTGCTCCTGGAAGGGTGGGGTGGGGAGGAAGGCCCCCAGGAGAGTCAGCCTTAGTCAACAGCTCCTTCATCAGTAGCATCTAGTTTTTGAAATATCATTTCCTTTCACATCCAAAGAAATTTCTTTAGGCCCTTAGAATTGCCTCGGATGTGGTTTTAAAGTTTAGTGATTGGCTGACTTTCTCCAAGGAGCCTTCCCAATTACTCCTCCAAACCTTCCTTTCCCCTTTCTTGTTCTTGGCACAGTCCATGTACCAGCTGGAATCACACCTTATAGGTAAGGCATATTATGTCTATGCTTCCAAGTTTATTTGCATGATTTTAAGCAACTGGGTCTACTTTCAACTATTCGCACCAACGAGAGGGAGTCGGTGTTTTGTTTCTTAAATCATTGCCTTTGGTGTCAGCACAGGTGGTTTTAATGTCCCTGAGCCTCATCCACTTTTCCTGGAAGTTTTGTGAACCCTTTTTTCCCACATGCTGTAATACTAAGAGAACAGCCCACGTTGGGCATGGGTCAGGTAAGGCAGCTGAACATCCAATGGAAATACCACAACCTGGAACTAAACACATGACAATTTTCTCCAGAGAAAGAAAACATTGAAAATGGATCCAAAGATTTCCTGTACATGAACACAAAGAAGAGGACAATATTGTATTTGCAGTAAGAATACTTATTCCTCACTGGGAACACTGCAATGAACTAGGTACAATCCGCAGAGAATGGAAGACTGCCCACTGGTCCTTTTTTCATCCATTAATTCTAGATAAAAATTTTCTTGGGGTTAAAAAAAAAAAAAAAAAGCTCCCTATATTCAAGGCATTCACACAGTCTGGTAGCCAAAGTCCTCAGGGTCAAGGCCATGATACTGGGACTCTGCTCCTCTAACTGATCATTTATAACAGAATCACAGGATCTTAGCCTAGACAGGATCTGGGAGTCATCAGGTCCAATCTTTCCCTTTGCCAATGAAAATTCTGAAGCTCAGGTTTGTGGAGCTCAAGACCATACAGTCACTTGTAGCAGAAGCAGGCCTGGAACTCACATATCCCCTGGCTCCCTGGACGTGCTTCTGCCCCTCTCCACATTACGGAAAGTCCTTCTCCAAAACTCACCTTAATAGTGTGCTAGATTGGATTCCAGCTGCCTGAACTGGAAGGCCCATTCTCCTTGAACAAGAGTGGAAGTGCCAAGAAACCCATGGTGTGTCAGAAATGTTGATGGTAAATATTGCAATGTAATAACAAAGAAAACCTTTGGAGGAATAAGGAAACAAAGCAATTTAAATCTCATTTAAATAATTTTCCTTTCTTCACCCCCATCTCACCCAGACTGTTCAGTAAGCCGTCTGAATTCTGAGGGCATATTCGTCCTCCCACAATAGGTGCTGAGTGCTGGAAATGTCCTTTCATTTAATTTCCAGTACTCCCTAAATTATCTATTGCCGCGATCTGTGATTGATTTGGTTTTTATTGCTCTTGGCTGTGACAGTCTATAAGGACCCGGCTGATTTTCTCTTTTTGGGTTTTTGGCTTTATTGCTGTCATTTTAATGACAGATAATAAACACAGGGAATCTCGTCTGTATTTTCTCAAACAGGCTGAGCTCTATGCTGCATTTGAACATGAAATAATCCCAAGAACTGGTCCTCCCAAAGTCTCCTTCTACTTCTATGCAGCCATATCAGAGACCCGTGATCACAGTGCCAAGGATAGAGTAGACATATAATAATATCTAAGAAATATAATTTAGTTAATTAAAAATGCCCAGTGCCCAGTGCTGGGGAGTTGATTCCAACTCATAGCGACCCTGTAGGACAAAGTAGAACTGCCCCGTAGAGTTTCCAAGGAGCACCTGGCAGATTCTAACTGCCAACCCTTTGGTTAGTAGTCGTAGCACTTAACCGCTACACCACTAGGGTTTCCAATTAGAAATAAAATAGAATAAATATTTGATGAATCAGCTAATGAGTAGAGACACAATTAACTCTTTGTCTTGTGGACTTTTTTATGCATCTGCCATTAAAGCTAACTGGGTTCCTACTGTGTGCAAGAAAATATGATAGGTGTAAGAAAATTTAAAGAAGTATATCATTTTACTTTCTAAAAACTTGTAATTTATTGGTAAAAACCAAGTATGTACATTAAAAATCAATATTATAAACTCTAAAGTAAAAATAATAATAGTTTATATTATAAACTATAAAGTAAATAAAGTAGGTTATATTAAATAATAAATGAGATTGCAAATTTCCTAAGTTTGTAAAAGAGTGATGTATTGCCTTGGGTTGGGGAAGGCAAGAAGAATATAGGAAGAACGATGTAAGTTAAACATTAAAGGGAACCATTTGATACTGTATTAGGCAGGTCTATTTCAGACACAAGGGATAGAAATCCAGTTCAAGTTCAAGTCAATTTATTAACTCATGTGGCTGGCAAGTTGACAGAAGCTACTGGTTTCAGACACTACTGGATCTGGTGGCTCAAATGATGTCATAAGAAATCTAAAATATCTGCCTACTGTAAGACCAGAGGAATAATCATTCTGTGTTACCCTGAGTGTGCGTTGTGTGTGGACATATGTACACACACGCACACACACAAACGCACAATGCCTGGAGCTCTTCCTCTCCTCTTGCTACGTTCATCTCATTCTTTTAGTTCTAGCTTGCTCCATCTCACTTACATGTGCGTGCAGTTGTCATCACAATCATTTTCTCCATCTTCTAAGTTTTTAAATTATATTTTCTTTAATTACAAAATAGTCTCTTACCTCCCCTGTCACGTAAAACACATTCATGTATTTGCCCAAATGTGGAACAACAAAAAATTATTGTCGAAAGCAAATGTTAAGAATGTCAATAAAAAGGCAAAGTCCCTTTCAATATTAATGTAATCTTTTTCATAAAATTTCCAACAAGATGTTTCGTCTCTGCTCTTGAAACCTGGATCCAGTTTTTCCAGTATAAAAACCCATTGCCATCTGGTCAGTTCTAACTCATAGTGACCTTATAGGACAGAGCAGAACTGCCCCACTGGATTTCCAAGGTGGATTTGAACTGCTGACCTTGTGGTTAGCAGCCAAATGCTTAACCACTGTGTTACCAGGGCTCCTTTTCCAGTTTAAAACCCAGTGCCGTCGAGTCGATTCCGTTTAAGTAATTACCAGTTTAAGTAATGTAAAATTTCTGAATTTGGTTTTTGAGATATCTTCTGAAGATAACTAAAATACATGGTCAACTGAAACTAAAACCCAAGAGTAGCAACATAGTCAAGTAAGACGATGGCAGAACAATTGGTTGAAAACCAGATTTCAAACATGTACTCTGCTTCCCAATGATAGGCCCAAAAGGGGGGTTATCTCTTTTCTTTGACATCATGAGATGAATTATTTTATATTCTAGCTCTCGATTTTGGATAACTCTCCTGATAATATTTTCACTTGTTAATTAACTCAGGTGTTACCCCTGGGTGTCTATTCAGAAAGGAGAAAGTTTTTTTTTTTCTGACCGATATGAGGTTATTTATGGATCGTGACAATGAAAAGGGGAAAGTTCCCACCTAAAATTAATATAAACCCATGAAACTAGAATTTTGCTTATACAAGAAGTACAGAATTGTAGGTTGTTGTTAGGTACCAACCAGTCAGTTCCAACTCATAATGACCCTATGTACAACAGAACAAAGCACTACCTGGTCCTACCGCATCCTCACGGTCATAGCTATGCGCAAGCCCATCCTTGTATCTGTTGTATCAATCCATCTCATCAAGGGTCTTTCTCTCTTTCACTGACCCTCCATTTTACCAAGCATGATGTCCTTCTCCAGGGACTGGTCCCTTCTGATAACATGTCCAAATTATGTGAGACTCACTTCTAAGGAGCATTCTGGTTGTACTTCTTCCAAAACAGATTTGTTTGTTCATCTGGCAGTCCGTGGTATATTAAATATTCTTTGCCAACACCGTAACTCAAAAGTGCCAATTCTTCTTTGGTCTTTCTTATTCATTGTCCAGATTTCACATTTATATGAGGTGATTGAAAATACCATGGCTTGGGTCAAGTGCAACTTACTCCTTAAAGTGACACCTTTGTTTTTCAACACTTTAAAGAGGTCTTTAGAGCATATTTGCCCAATGCAATATATCATTTGATTTCTTGAGTGCTGCATCTGCGGGCATTGATTGTGGATCCAAGTAAAATGAAGTTCCTAACAACGTCAATATTTTCTCCATTTATCACGATGTTGCTTATTGGTCCAGTTGTCAGGATTTGATCTCCATCTGTAAGTGCTTCAAGTCCTCTTTGCTTTCAGCAAGCAAGGTTGTGTTATCTGCATAATGTAGGTTGTTGATGATCCTTCCTCCAATCCTGATGCTGTGTTCATTTTCATATAATCCAGTTTCTCAGATTATTTGCTCAGCATACAGATTGCATAAGTACAATGAAATGATACGCTGAAACACATTTTTTTCTGATTTTTAAATCACACAGTACCTCCTTGTTCTGTTTGAACAACTATCTCTTCTTCTATGTACAGGCTCCTTAAAAGCATGATTAAGTGTTCTGGAATTCCCATTCTTTGCAATGTTATCCATAATTTGTTATGAGCCACACAGTCGAGTGCCTTTGCTTAGTCAATAAAACACAGGTAAACACCTTTCTGGCATTCACTGCTTTCAGCCAAGATTCATCTGACGTGAGCAATGATGTCCCTCGTTCCACATCCTTCTCTGAATCTGACTTGAATTTCTGGCAGTTCCCTGATTATGTATTGCTGCAACCATTTTCTAATGATCGTCAGCAAAATGTTACTTGTGTGTGATATTAATGATAATGTTTGATAATTTCTGCACTTTGTTGGATCATCTTTCTTTGGAATGGGCAAGAATATGGATATCTTCCAGTTGGATGGCCTGGTACCTGTCTTTCAAATTTCTTGGCAAAGACAAGTGAGCACTTCCAGTACTGCATTCTTTTGTTGAAACATCTCAATTGGCATTCTGCCAATTCCTGGAGCCTTGTTTCTCACCAATGCCTTCAGTACCGTTGGTTCTTGATCATATGCTACCTTCTGAAATGGTTCAATGTCAACCAATTCTTTTTGGTACTGTGACCCTGCGTATTCCTTCTATCTTCTTCCATCTTCTTTTGATCCATCTTCCTGCGTTTTCCAACATTTTGCTCATAGAATCCTTCAATATTGCATCTTGAGACTTGTATGTTTTTCATCAGTTCTTTCAGCTTAAGAAATGTGGAACGTGTTCTTCCCTTTTGGTTTTCTAACTCCAGGTCTTTGCACATTTCATTATAATACTTTGTCTTCTCAAGCCGCCCTTTGAAATCTTCTATTCAGCTCTTTTACTTCATCATTTCTTCCATTCACTTTAGCTACTCTATGTTCAAGAGCAAGTTTCAGAGTCTCTTCTGACATCATTTTGGTCTTTTCTTTCTTTCCTCTCTTTTTAATGACCTTTTCCTTTCTTCATGTATGATTCCATTGATGTCATCCCACAACTCGTCTGGTCATTAGTGTTCAATGCATCAAGTCTATTCTTGAGATGGTATCCAAATTCACGTGGGATATACTCAAGGTCATATTTTGGCTCTCACAGACTTATTTTAATTTTCTTCAGCTTGAACTTGCATATGAGCAATTCATGGTCCGTTCCACAGTCGGCCCCTGACCTTATTCTGATGATATTGAGCTTTTCCATTGTCTCTTTCCTCAGATGTAGTCAATTTGATTTCCATGTTTTCCATCCAGTTAGTTCCATGTGTATACTTGCCCTTTACGTTGCAATAAATAAGTCATTGGTCTTGCAAAATTCTATCACAGGATCTCAGGCAGCATTTGTTTCACCAAGGCCTTGTTTTCGCACTACCAATACTTCTTTGTTTCCAGTTTTCCCATTCCAATCACCAGTAATTATCAGTGAGGCTTGATTGCATGTTTGATCAATTTCAGACCACAAAAATTGGTAAAAACA
This sequence comes from Elephas maximus indicus, assembly GCF_024166365.1. NCBI lineage: Eukaryota > Metazoa > Chordata > Mammalia > Proboscidea > Elephantidae > Elephas > Elephas maximus. Next base: position 10,711,833 of record NC_064834.1, read on the forward strand.
AAACAAAACAAGTTCTTCATCTTTGGCATTAGTGGTTGATGCATAAATTTGAATAATAGTCATATTAACTGGTCTTTCTTGTAAGCGTAAGGATATCATTCTATCAGTGACAGCATTGTACTACAGGATAGATCTTGAAATATTCTTTTTGACGATGAATGTGATGCAATTTCTATTCAACTTGTTATTGTCAGCATAGTAGACCATATGATTGTCTGATTCAAAATGGCCAGTATCAGTCCATTTCAGTTCACTAATGCCTAGGATACCTGAGGGGCCTCTAACCTGAGGGGCTCATCTTCCAACACTCTATCAGACAATGTTCTGCAGCTATTCATAAGGTTTTCACTGACCAATTTTTTTCAGAAATAGATTGCAAGGTCTTCTTCCTAATCTGTCTTAGTCTGGAAGCTCCACTGAAACTTTCCACCATGGATGTAAACCAGTGACATAGCTTCAGCATCACAGCAATGGGTGCATAGGTAGTAATCAATATTAATAGCTAATGTAATATGTATAATTACAGCTTATATTATACAGGATAACTTCAAAATGTTGTTATCAATATTATTTTTCTTGTACAAATACTTGCATGTTGACCATGAAGGCATACTTACCAATTTATAGGTGACACAAAGCTTTGATGAAGCAATCTACATTCAAAGACTTATCTACACTGTAAGATCTATCTACAAGGTAGTGACCCTATAGGGCAGAGTAGAACTGCCCCATAGGGTTTCCAAGGAGCGGTTGGTGGATTTGAATTGCCGACCTTTTGGTTACCAGCTGAGCTCTTAGCCACTGTGTCACCAGGGCTCTATCTCTATTAGTCTTCAAAATTTAGAATGCATGTGACATACAATGTAAGGAAATGGATTTCAAATCAATAAAAGGGAAGTAGAATATTAAGCTCCCCCTTTCCTATTCCATTTTCTTCTCCCTCTAAAAAAGTAGCTTGCATCAGCTGCCAGAAGCCTGAATTTGTAGCAGGTCTAACAGGAAAAATGTATGCGAATTGCTTCTGATAAGAATAGAGTTTGGTGGTTTGAGAGAATTAAAATTAACCTGAAATTTGAAAGTTGGGGTTTGTTTCCTCTTTGGAAACTTGATTTTCCTCATTCTAAGCAAATAAGCTCTTCAAATATCTGATATTTGAAAGAGCTCCAGTTAAATTCATTCATTCAAAAAATGTTTACTGAGTTTCCATGTTCCACATTGCATTCACTGTTTTGGGAGGTAGGAATACACTGGCAAACAAAATTCACAAAAGTTCTTACCCTTATGGGGCTTACATTCAAGTGAAGTGACATTGAAACATACCAAGAGATATGCAACTCTACTGGTAGGAGAGCTAGTAAAGGCAGGCTTGGAAGGTGAGGAGAATGGGAGAGATGCTGGCTGGGATGGGGTTTAAGGGGGTCTGGAGATTTTCTGAATCATGTAGAAAAGCTAAACAACACAATTTGAGGAATCCGGTAAATGTCTAGTCCTCTACAGTATGATCCATGCCCAGGCTTGGAGTTTTCTACCCAACCTCTATGTGTCTTCAGAAACTCCATTGCCAGTATCTCCACCAAACCAACTTCCTAACCACGCTATTATAGAGGCTCTGAAGCTAGAAATGGTGATAGAGCACATCTGTCTACCCGGAAGAGCCCTGGGAGGAAGACCATCCCAACAGAGGATTGAGGTGTCTTCAGTGAATTGAAACTTCAATGAGGAGACCTAGGTACACCATTCAACTTGAGCAATAAACTCAAGTTGGAAGTCAAAAGACTTCTAATTCTTTCCACAGCTCCACGTTGCCTTTATTCCCCATACTGCAAGACTACATTGCCCCATTCCCAACAACCCACCTCAAGGGACGCAGGTTGTGAGCCCTCATTGTGGAGAAGTAAAAAGCACATGTATACTGTAAACATTTCCATACTTTGGGGTATGTTTTTAAAACCCAAAACATACTGAGGAGTTCCCCCATTCCAAAGGCTAGGATATGGTCTCAGCCTGAAGAGAGCCCTTCCCTCCACCTGCAGCATCTGTAGGGAGCAGGCGTTAGAGCTGAACCACATCACCTTACCATCTGGCACAGGCTTCTTTCGAGGTCTTACATTCAAAAAGCAGCCAAGACTTCTCACTTAAGCATTGCCATCTCCCCCAGGCATAATAAACCTGGGCTTGAGCCTTCTTTCTTCTTTGTAGGAAACAGCCTCAAACAGAGTTTCCTATTTGGGGCGATTGTAGAGGAATAGCTGCCATTTTATCAGATTCTTCCTGTGTGCTCAGGGCTTCTAATACATTTGTTTATTTTCTTCTCACAACAATTCTATGAGATAGGTACTTTTATTATCCATTTTATAGACAGGAAAACTGAGGATCTTAGTTCTCAGGGCCCTTAAATAGGAAAGTGGCCAGGCAGGTACTCAAACCCAGGTCCTTGCGGCTCTACCATCCTACAGATTTGCACTTGAAGCAGGACGGTATTTTTTTAGAAGGAGCTCCCTTACTGAAGACTAAATTGTAACCTAGGTCTTATTGAAATTTTCTCCAGGCTCAAGCTCCATTTCTGTTTGGGATGGAGAATGAGGAGTTATCCTCACAGCTTCAACCCTTGGAGGAGCGGTTTGGGTTTAGAGGAATATAATTTTGTGTCACCGAAACCCTGGTGGTGTAGTGGTTAAGAGCTATGGATGCTAACCAAAAGTCATCAGTTCGAATCCTCCAGGCGCTCCTTGGAAACTCTATGAGGCAGTCCTACTCTGTCCTATAGGATCACTATGAGTCGGAATCAACTCAATGGCAGCGGGTTTTTGGTTTACCTTCCTACAGGCTGAAGAACCAGGAAAGACACCTGATGTCATTGCCGTGGAATACCGTGTGAAGGAGTCATCGAGAGAGGCTTCGTCATATCCAGCCCAAGGTGAAAGGGGAGAGGTAATCTCTGGTCAATATCATTTATCATGCCCACTGTCCTCCTTTAGCAAGAGAAAGACTTGGCAGCCTGCTTCTGTAAAGATTTACAGCCTTGGAAACCCTGTGGGGCAGCTCTACTCTGTCCTGTAGGGTCACTATGAGTTGGAATCGACTCGAAGGCAGTGGGTGTGATTTGGTTGGTCCTTTTAGCTATTCATACCTAGGATGTGGAATTCCACAGGGTCCACAGGGAAGGAGCACGGGTGAGAACATGAGCCACATAACCTTAGACTGATTCTTTCCCAAGTGGTCAGCAGAGGACACTAGAAGCCCACTGCCAGGCACCAGGTACCCAAACTCCCCCAATAGCAAAGACGCTTTGTTCTCTTAAAAACATGCCTTTGTTGGTGAGGTTGCTATTGTTGTGGTCTTGGGAGAGAGGAAAAATGCCGACATCTCCAGTTTTTAATATGGTAAATGTCAGTGTTTATGCCTGTACAGGCTGGCCTAATTATCCCATGTCCTCTAAAATCTTCCGCTGTAATTACCACTCACCACAGTGACACCTACTGCTAAAGGGAGAGCCATCAGCTGCAGGAGCTCAAAGCCAGAGCACACTCAGCAAACTGCAAGCGACACCAGCAGCTGTTTCTGGTTTTGAAACGGTGGGAGCTTCGTGAGCCATTTTCCCTGGTCCCTCCGGAGTAAATGCCACCATGGTTGAAAAGTTGGAAATGTTTGTCAGGCCTGGAACAAAGCTGTGAATGAACACCACAGTAATTTGCTTTCCCACAATCCTCTCCTTTCTCTAAACCAGGCATGGAGGCAACTGATGGGGTTAGAGGAAAAAAAAAAAAAAAAGACTATTAGCGCCAGTGGTATCTGGTATGTTGTTGCTCTTCTGGGTGTGATTGCCTTTGTGTTATCTACATATGTACTGTAGTGCACAGAGAACTGGCTGAATAGTTGAGACAGCTCAAGAGAACAGCTTTTAAGCAAAACACTATGCTAAAGAGACTGATCGTCCTTTAAAAAAAAATGCCCATTAGCACACATGGGCAGTACTGAATTGCATTTTTAGAGCAGAGGGAATAGTTTGGCCTGGCTTCTGTGTCTGCAACTGTACAGAGGGGAAGAAGAAGAAGAAGGAGAAGGGGGGAAAAAATCAATAAATTCAGTGTAAGCAAAGTCAAAGCAACCTTTAAAATAATAAGACAAATCCATTTATTTCACAAATGTCTTCATTTCCAAATGCCATTGTTTGGGGCACTCGGCTGTTATTGTCCATGACATTTCAGAAAACTTGGCCCTTAATCATTTAGGTGTAGCTGGAATTCTCCTTCAACAGCCAAGTTAAAAGATAATACATTCACCCCACTGCGCTGGCAGGGAAGATCGACTTGAACAGCCTTGTCCTGTGGGGTGAAGGAGGGAGGCTGGCGGTGGGGGAAGAGGCTCCGAAAAGACAAGGCTTAAATATGTTCAGAAAAGCTCGGCTGTATTGCTATATACAATGAAAAGTAATTACAGAGAAAAATGAAAGCTGTTTCTTGCTGTTAGCAGGAAGAATAAGAGAATTCTGTACCTTTTTAAAGCTCTGAGTCCATTTTGATGTAATTGGTTCTGGAATTATTTATGACATTAATTGCTGCGCTATCGACTGCCTGTCAGTAGTTCTGGCAGTTAGTCCATCTTTCTTAGCAGACAGAGCCTGCTCAGCCCAAACTAGACTGACAAGCTAATTATACCCGTCTTCCCCTTCAGTGACAAATGCTGCTCATCGGAAACCTTTCTAGAAATAAGCTCTCATTCTTTTCCCTTTTTCCTGAGCCAGACATAACGGATATCTCAAGGTGCAGATCACAGCTAAAACTCAGCTCACAGGGCTATTAGCTCTGAACATCTCACTTGAGCCAAAAAACCTAAGCATCTTATGTTATCAAACTGTATGTCATTCCCTGATGCTAGTTTTCGGGGATGACCAGGGGCCCGGCCTGTCAGTCAGAGCTGGGCAGAGAGAGCCAAGGCGACTGAATTAGCCAAGCTCTTCTTTACCATCAGCTGCATCTGACTCAGGTGCCGATACTGAGGTTGAGGAATTGCCCCCTGTGCTTTGTACAGCTGATGTGGAGTCTTTTTTGGGGTGCTCACTGCAGGGTTCCATTCTGGGGAGGCAATGTAGGTAATTTCTCTGGCCACCTTGTAGCTTTATCTAGAAGCCCCTTCACAGTTTAATTGTACAAATGGTTCTTGTGTTTAGGGATTATTTTGCATGAAATTTTAGAAGGCTCCTTTTGGGGCATGACACGCCATCATACAGTGCTTTGCAATGTGGGCGCCCCGTAAGTGGAATACTCAGAGGGGGCACAAGAGGAGAAATGGTGTGATCCTCTTTCTTTAGGAGCATTCAGGCTCATTTGGAAGAAAAGGCATAAAGGCTCTTTTTTCAAAGCTCCAGGTAAACCCATGAAAGTCATATGTGTGCAAGAATGATGGAAAGTGTAACAAAAAGAAACAACTCTCCTTTGGAAATACCACCTGGTTTATTCTTTGGCACAAAGTTTTTGCTCTATTTCATGCTGTCCAAAAAGAGTCAGCAAAGTGAATTCTCTTTTTAAATAATAAAGACATCCTAGAAAAGAAAGACTCACCTGTGCCTTGTTATTCAGGAGTAACAAGGGGCTGGAATTCAAGCCCTACCACTCAGGCCTTGGACAAGACACAAACTCAAAATCCAAGCCCTTGACACGAATTTAATAATTCTGCCCTGCACTCCCAGATGAGGTTTGATAAGGGGGAAAAAAAATAGAAAAAATATGAATGTTCTGTCATATGTATAATGATGAGAACAAGGGCAAAATACTGATGTTGGTTCAGGAAAAGCATTTGGCTATAGTTTGCTTTGAGAATGCTCTGGAAATCCTTGAGACTATGGGATCTCTAGGGCAGAAGGCAGCATTAGGTGCATCATGATTCTTCACATGAGTTTGCTATTGTCTCTAATTGGCAAGTACATTTGGAAGGGGTGTACATGGATGCCAACTTGACAAGGGGTGGACTGTGTGATGACTTTTTATTGTGCTTACTTAGCTAAGCTGAAACTACCTTTCCCAGAAATCCCATCCCTGCTTATTTCCAACTTAGTGTGGCCCACAGAGACATTTGTATGAGATTTGGAAGGCTGCAGTGGAGGTGTGGCCATATTCTTATATGCTCAGGAGGTCAGTAGATTTTCCCCCCTATGGATGGCTGCTATTGTATACATACATTGTCACTTATCTGCCATTCATCTCATTGGCATGGAGCAGCAGCCAGGCTCACAGCTCCTCCGGCTCCTGATGGATCTTCTGCTTCAGCTTTTCCAACACCTGGGCCAGGTGTCAGTGTGACAAATGCTGCCAACTTCCCCTGCAGCTCCTCGTTGAAGTTGCAGGCCTGTAGGAGGTGAGAGACTGACTTGCTTCCAGACTGTCCTGAGTTCTAGCTAAGACTCATACGCTCCAGCATGTTCTTGCTTCATTTCTCTACTTTGTATCTGTCCTTCCTTCCTACCTACCTGGCTGTTGATTTAAGGTCCCAGGACCAGATATATAACCCACTACCCATTGCTGTTGAGTCTGTTCCAACACACAGCAACCCTATAGGAAAGAGTAGAACTGCTCCGTAGGGTTTCCAAGGCTGTAATGTTTATGGAAGCAGACTGCCACATCTTTTTCCTGGCTCAATATATAAATAAATAAGTAAACAAATAACTAAAGAAATCTATATATATATATACACAAACATATATGGTGTTTTCAATCACATCATATGCATGCGAAAGCTGAACAACGAAGAAGGAAGACTGAAGAACTGACGCCTTTGAATTATGGTGCAGGAGAAGAATATTGAATATACCATGGGCTGCCAGAAGAATGAACCAATCTGTCTTAGAAGTACAGCAAGGATGGCGAGACTTTGTCTTACATACTTTGGATATGTTATCAGGAGGGACTAGTCCCTGGAATGGGACAACATGCTTGGTAAAGTAGAGAGTCAGCGAAAAAGAGGAAGACCCTCAACGAGATGGCTGACACAGTGGCTGCAACAATGGGCTCAAGCATAGCAATGATTGTGAGGGTGGTGAAGGACAGAGCAGTGTTTCATTCTGTTGTACGTAGGGTCGCTATAAGTTGGAACTGACTCGACTGCACCTAGCATAACAACATACATACATACGTATATCCACATAAATAAATAAATATATGTCCAAGTGGTTCTGCTTCTTTGATTGAACTCTGACTGAATCGGATCCCTAAAGCAATACTAGGTGCATCACAATTACTCATTGTACATCTGGTACAAGAACCAAAGGAGGAAGATTCCATTAAAGAATTCCTCAGCATATAGGAGAGGTAGTCAGCAGTTCCATGAAGACACCAGTGTGCGTTCTGAGATCTGATCTGCATATCAGTGCAATGTCGTGTAATATTTGAGTTTTAGCTATACAACCCCAAATACGTAGAGACCATCTGATATTTTGACTCCATACATCAAATATATGTGTAAACTAGAAAATATATATTTTTTCACATAGATGGTTGATAATATATGATTGTAAGTTACTTATCCTGACTTTGCAGAGTGAACCTTGGTGTGCAATGCAATTTAAATAGGGTGACAAACTGTCCTGGTTTGCCCAGGACTGAGGGATTTTATGAGATGTGGAACCTTCAGCCTAAAAACTGAGACAGTCCAGGCCAAACTGGAATGGTTGGTTATCCTAAGTATAGGACAAGTTCCTTTCCATAAAAGAGCTAGCAGGCCCAGCATTATAGCATTTTTTGTCCCTCTGAGTCTGTTTCCTCAGCTCTAAAATGGTTTTTCTGGGGTAAATTGATTTACTATATGTAAGACACACTGCAGTTCTTGACAAATAATAAACATTAAACATACAGTTACTATTATAACGTTAATAATAACATCAGAAAATATTAAAATGCAAAAATATTATAAGACATGAATAAATTAAAAATAACAAAATTCTGTATATGATGTAATAAACACCATGTGGGTGTTGAAAGCATGGTCTACCAGACTCAACGGGAACAAACAACAAGATGAGCAGGAGGCTCTTGTATTTATTCAGCAGAGTGCCTGGAATGTGACAGGCACTGAAATAAACACCAAGTTTAATTTGAAGAACCAAATAAACATTTACTAACTTCATGGGGCTTTCAGTCTATTGGAAGAGCTAGACATCAAACAAAATACAAACAAATGAGGAAATGTTAAGTATTAGGAGAGAACATAATTGGGTACCCTCAGAGAAAATTTGGTGGGAGATCTAATTTAGACTGGGTGATCAGAAAGATGTCTCTGATGAAGTAGCATTGAGAATGATGCCTGAAGGATGAGAAGGAGTGAGCCAGATAAAAAGTAGGGGAAAGAGCAGCTTGAGCAGGGGAAGTACAGGACTCAGAGAAAGTATCTTGGAAGAAGTGCGGTTTGAATTGGCTCTGGAAGAGTAGGTGAGGCTTCAGTGGATGGAAAGAAAGAATGCTTATCATGAGCCTTTCAACTTCCTTACTGACCTTGGGCACATTTCTTTCTACAGCCCTTGGTTTCCTCCTCAGTGAAATAAACAGTTTCAACCAGGTCATCTCTGTGGTGGGATTATGTTGATATGATTGAATATGCCCACGAAGATGAGCACATAAGAATTACAAGCCACTTACTATTCACCATGGACACACACATACACACCAGTATCTCTCAAGAACAGGAAGAAAAGCTCAGAGCAGCTGTGGTTGCCATGGCCACTGCCCACTTATTGAGTGAGCCACACGTGAGATGCAATGAAGACTCGGACAGATGACGGGGGAGACGATTAGGACTGCCCGGGAGCCTCAGTGGTGCCGGTGTTGGCCTCTTTGGGAGGAATTTGTATTTCTTATTTTCAGTGAATTATTTCAATGGGTCAGAGAAAAGGAGTTTCCCTTCATGAAGTCCCTATCCCACTAGAAGGAAGGCGATAATTGAATAGCTAAATGGTAGACATTTTACAACATATATTCTTTTTCTCCTGGTAAACTCCTTGGAAAAACCCACATAAATTTAACATGAAGCTTTACGAATTGGCTTCTTTAAACCACTCTGCCTATAAATTGTGTGGTGCTGAGGGCAGCTTTCTTAGGCCATTCTTTTCACTAAGTGTGCAGAACATGCTGAAATAGGGGGATCGAGAAGATTATTAGGCAAAGACCACCCCTCAGGCAACCAAGGGCTCATTTCTGTGATTCTCCTTCGAAAGTGCCAGAAGAGGATGAAACTAGGGCACCTCTGAGGACCTTCAGGTAGACCATGAGCCCAGAAGGGCAGAGGAGCCATCTTCGTGTTCCCAACACATAGCACAGGCCTGGCACAGCGTGAGAACTCAGGACGTGTTCACTAAATGGATGCCTTAGCTTCAAGCCAAGATCTGGTCTGATTTGATCTGGGTGATATGGAAATTAAAAGTATCTGGGTGGCCCAAATGGTTAAGCACTCCACCACCAGCTGAAAGGCTGGTGGTTTGAATCCACTCAAAAGCACCTCTGAAGACAGGCTTGGCGATCTGCTTCTGAAAGGCCACAGCCTTGAAAACCCTATGAAGCAGCTCTATTCTGCACACATGGGGTCACCATGAGTCAGAATTGGGTTGGTAGTAGCTAAGGACAACAACAATACGGAAATTGGAGTCCCTGGATTGTGCAAACGGTTAACACACTTGGCTGCTAACCAAAAGGTTGGAAGTTTGAGTCCACCCAGAGGTGCCTTGGAAGAAAGGCCTGGTGATCTACTTCTGAAAAATCAGCCAAGAAAACTCTTTGGCAGCATAAAAATGGCATGAGGACAGTGCCTGACCTGCTCAACTTCACAAGGGGGAAGGAGAATCGAGATAAACAGCCTAAGGCTGATCGCTATGAGGCAGGGGTCAGATATGTCTCCTTTCTCCACCATCTTTACCAACTCTGACACCAGTCGTCCCTTCCACAGTACTCTCTACTTCTCTGCTGGGCTCAAGAATTCATTGCAACGGCTGCACAGAACTCATAGACCACATTCACGATCACGAGGTTTATTAGGGAAGCAACAGGTTAAAATTCAGGCTGAGGAACACCCAGGGATACAGCCTCTTCCCAGCTGTGCTTACAGGCACGCCTCTCTCTCAGTCTCTGCGCCAAGGCACTTAGCTTGCCTGCTCTGTGGGCCAGGAAGCCCGCTACGCCCTCTCCTGCCTGTCTCTCCTCCCTTGGTGGTGGTGGTATCTTCTCTTTCCGCCTCTAGGGAAGCTCATTTCAAGCCCAGCGGGACGGCAAAACAGACCGGTTCTTTCAATGGGTCGCATTACCTTATCTTCACAGTCCCGCCCAATCACTTGGGTGGGAGTTTCAAGACCACGGCTAGAAAGGCCACTCAAAAGTGATCCATCGCACCGCAGGTACACAGTTCTACTCTGACATACACAGAGTCACCAGGAGTTGGAGTTGACTCAACTGCAGCTGGTTTTTAATATGGAAAATGAGGAACGGTAAGATATGGGAGAAGAATTTAGAGGAAGAGTAGGATATTGACTCTCGGCAAGAAAAATAGGCTCTCAGTCAAGATGTAAGTAAGGGCTTCCTCCTGGGGCCCTCAACAAGGTGATCTTGACCCAGGTAACTGTCCTCTAATCTGGCTTTGCAGATGAAACCATCTCTCCTAGCTGTCCACTAAAAATGTCCACTAAAGAAAAGTGAACTTGGCAAATGTTCTTTCAAATTTGTAGCTTAGACTTTCAAATAAACATCTTACGAGGTAACATAGGATGGCTTAAGCTTAGCCCTGATGAAGACAGAAATCATCTAGCAATTGCAATAAAAACATCAATAGTATCTTATGGTTACCAAACGTAGCATAGACTTCAAAGCCCTTTACACACATTACCCCATTTAGAACGATGCAACTAGACCTCAAGTTCCAATATGGGAAGGGACCAGGTGTCTTTTGCCCCTCACTGTATTCTCTGCATCTCAGTAAATATGAGTTAATAAATATTTGTGAAATCAGTGATAGCAAATGGGATGCTAAGGCTTGGATTGTTGTTGTTAGTTGCCGTCAAGTTCATTCCGTCCAACTCATGGAGACCTCGTGTGTGCAGAGTAGAACTGCTTCATAAGATTTTGAAGGCTGCCGTCTTTCAGAAGCAAATCACCAGTCCTGTCTCTTGAGGTGCCTCCTCCGGGTGGGTTTGATCTGCCAATCTTTTGCTAGTTATTGAGTGCTTAAAGTTTGCACTACCCAGAGAGACCAAGGCTTGGAAATGCCATATAATTTTACACAATGTCAAATGATCCATAAATGGCAGAGCAGTTACTTTTCAGCACAAGTAGCTAGGTGTATTCTAGGTGTGCTCATAGCTCAGCCTCTTGACATCCCCACAATGGCAGGTAGATTTACCTTCAGCTTCAATGATACAGATAGTTTTTAAGTTGAAGAAATGGAGGAAGTTTTAGATCATGAAGAAAAATACAGAAAAAAAAAAAAATTCCCTAAACAACCCAATGTTGTTTTATAGATATTAGCTCACCGATGCAAAAGAAAATCAGGTCTCAATACATAGTTTTTGTTATATCATGGCTTATCATGATGTATGGAATGAAATTTTAAAGTCAACAAACAATTTTTTTTTAAAGGTCGTTAAAGTGCCACAGTCATGTTTCTTTTTCCTAAATGCCTTTGAATTGTCTGCAAACGTATTCTTTGACCAAAATTTAGCAATCATGTACCTGATATGCAAATGTCTTTCATCTTTAAGAATCATATTACTTAGCACTGTACCCTTGTTTTCTGGAAATTGTCCCTTGGTTGTAAAAAAGAGATAGTACATACTGTACCCCATACTCAAACGCTTACCAGTTTCTGGGATGGCAGAGTAACTAGGACCTTTACACCCAGCCAAGAGCAGAAAGGTTGAGTGAAATCTCCATATTCAATGGTGCTTTCTCTTTTTAGTTCCTGAATTTAAGGCTGCAGTTAGTGCCTTGAGAAGAAGAAAAAGATGGATGCCCCTACCGTTATGTCGCTAAGCTCACATCAGCTCAGGAAGGCTCAGTACTCACAGACAGTATCTTCCCACAGGACAGGTGGCAGAAGGGGTGGTTTGCTCCCTCCTCACCCTGTCCTTTTAGGTTTCCGAAATTTTCAAGACACACGTATAATTTTTTTTTTTTCAGGTGAATGCCACAAGAGATCTAATAGAAGATACATTTGTTTTTGACTTCCAATTAATCAAGATAACATCTCTTTCAACCATTAGACAGTAAAATCAATGCCTCAGGCGGCTGGACCGCCAGTTAGACTTATATACCCATCCCTATTATTGGCAAACCAGTGATGTATTTTACCATTTTGTACTTTATCATTTTATAATATGTGAACAATGTGACTGTGCTGGAGGTGTGGAGAGGGTGATTTCTGCCCCTAGAACTTAGTAATGGGCTTTCTACTATAAACCCTAGCTCTGGCCCACTTCTCGTACCCAAAGCACGGCTGAGGATTCATTTCCCAAGTTCCCCTTTGCATCATATCACTCGCTTATCATCAGGAATACCAAAACCCCAGGGTGTGAGGAACATAGGTAGAGCAAGAATCCTGGAGAAAGAGCTTGAATAACTGCCATAAGAAATGTAGGTGTTTCCAGAGCTCCTTCCTTCAACAGGCAGCATTGGCTTGGAGTGGAGTGACTATTCTGATGCCCTTCTTTCCATTTGAGGGGTGGGACTGTGGGGAAGGAAGAAAGAAGGAAGAAGGGAAGGGAGCTCTCTTTCTGGAAACAGCATGCAGAGGTTCTCTGTGGTTAGCTGAGAGTTGAACACATTTCTGGGGATTTGCTGGTAAGATTTGCAAGGGGTGGCACCTGTTCTAGCCTCTGGGATCATTTCTCCAAGCAACAGCCACCCATCAAGGGCTCCAAGGTAGGGGAGGACTTTCTCCTAGAGGCAACCCTATAGCCTCCTCCTGGCCTAGAGCTAGAGAACAGAGTGCACAGTACTTTCTAGCAATCATTTAGCCACATGGTAGACCAAGAAAACCTACAAGGCAAGCAACTCGTGGTTCTAGCATATAGTCTTGTTGAGTCACTCACAGTAGCATTACTATTGGTCTTTAATGGGATGCTCTAAGTCTCCACCACCTCTGAGTTTTCATCCAATTTATACATATTCATTAACAAAGATTCTTGAAGGCATGATGAATTTTAGGTGACCTGGGATCTAGAAAAAACCCTTTTACTAAGGTGAGAAGAGGTTGTGGAACAGGCAAGACTGCAGTGACTAATATAAAAGGACCTTCTAGGGCATTTGAATCCACCAGGAGCTCCTTGGAAACTCTGTGGGGCAGTTCTACTCTGTCCTATTTGCTATGAGTCAGAATCAACTCAACGGCAACGGGTTTGGTTTTTGTTAGGGTAGTCTAGAATTAGGAAAGGTGTGCGTCAGGGTTGTATTCTTTCACTATACTCTTTCAACCTGTATGGTGAGCAAATAATCTGAGAAGCTGAATTATATGAAGAAGAATGTGGCATCAGGATTGGAGGAAGACTCATTAACAAATTGTGATATTCACATGACACAACCTTGTTTACTGAAAGTAAAGAGGACTTGAAGCACTTACTGATGAAGATCAAAGGCTACAGCCTTCGATATGGCTCATACCTCAACATAAAGAAAATGAAAATCCTCACAACTAGACCAATAAGCAACATCATGATAAACAGAGAAAAAATTGAAGTTGTCAAGGATTTCATTATACTTGGATCCCCAATCAACCCCCATGGAAGTAGCAGTCAAGAAATCAAATACAGTGTTGCATGGGGCAAATCTACAGGAAAAGACCTCCTTAAAGTGTTAGAAAGCAAAGATGTCACTTTGAAGACTAAAGTGTGCCTGACCCAACCCATGATATTTTCAATTGCCTCATGCATGCAAAAGATGGGTAATGAATAGGGAAGACCAAAGAATTGATGCCTTTGAATTGTGGTGTTGACAAAGAATACTGAATATACCATGGACTGCCAGAAGAGCTAACAGGTCTGTCTTGGAAGAAGTACAGTCAGAATACTCCTTAGAAGTGGGGATGGCAAGACTTCATCTCACATATTTTGGACATGTTTTCAGGAGGGACCAGTCTCTGGAGAAAGGCATCATGTTTGGTAAAGAAGAGCATCAGCAAAAAAGAGAAAGGCCCTCAACAAGATGGATTAACCAGTGACTGCAATAGGCTCGGAAACCCTGGTGGCATAGTGGTTAAGTGCTACGGCTGCTAACCTGCTAACCTAAGGGTCGGCAGTTTGAATCCACCAGGCACTCCTTGGAAACTCTATGGGGCAGCTCTACTCTGTCCTACAGGGTCGCTATGAGTCAGAATTGACTCGACGGCAGTGGGTTTGGCAATTGGCTCAAACATAGCAACAATTGTGAGGATGGTACACGACCCAGCAGTGTTTCGTTCTGTTGTACATAGGGTTGCTATGAGTCAGAAGCTATCACAACAGGGCTGTCCACACCCTCGACATAGCCCATAATCATGATAATAAACTCTTTAATAATTATGAAAATAGGTGTGTAGTTTCATGTGTACATGTGTGTTATAGTTATTACTGTTCAGGCTTTTCTTGGCTAATTTTCAGAAGTAGAGGTCTAGGTCTTTCTCCCTGGCCTATCTTACTCTGGAAACTCCTCTGAAGCCTGTTCAGCATCATAGCAACACACAAAGCTCCATGAGGTGCGTTGTCTGGGAATTGAACCCAGGTCTTCTGCATGGAAGAGCCCTGGTGGTACAGTGGTTAAGTGCTTGGCTGCCAGCTGAAAGGTCAGCGGTGTGAGCCCACCAGCTGCTCCATGGGAGAGATGTGGCAGTCTGCTTCCATAAAGATTGCACTTGGAAACACTACGGAGCAGTTCTACTCTCTCCTATAGGGTAACTGTGAGTTGGAATTGACCCAACAGCAATGGGTTTGGTTTTTTTCATCCTGGTAATGCAGCCCTGGTGGCACAGTGGCTATGAGCTATGGCTGCTAACCAAGAGGTCGCCAGTTCAAATCCTCTGGCTGCTCCTTGGAAACCCTATGGGGCAGTTTTACTCTGTCCTGCAAGATCGCTGTGAGTCAGAATTGACTCAACAGCAACAGGCTTGGCTTTTTTTTTCACAGAGGTAATAATTCTACCACCGAACCACCAATGCCGTGTACGTATTCTCCAACTCTCCTAACAATACCCTCAGAGGTTGGTTTTAAGTCTATCACATCAATGAGGAAGCCAACTCAGAGAGATTCAAGAATACACCCAAGGTCACACAGCATTTGAACTTGCGTGGGTCTGACTCTAAAGCTTCTGCTTCTTCCACTATGCCATGCCATATAAACCACTGAAATGGCATTTCCTCATTTTTCACTGAGACACGTTCACTATCTCTTTAACACTCAGTTTTATTCCCAGACATAGTGGAGGTCACAGTCTTTGTGTTTTGGTATACTTGTAATGTCAATGTTTATAAAAAAGTTATATTTTAAGAATAAGCCTATTCTTTTGACATCAAGGCGGTGGTCACAGATGCTGCACTGAGGTTAAGAGGGCTTGTGTGCACAAAGCCCTTACATTGTGGGGGAACAAGCCATGGTATGTGTGCTAGATATGCCAATGAACTGCTGCTGACAGTGCCGCCAGTCTAACAGGTCTCAATCAAGCATCAAAGATCATTCCCTGGTCATTTGTACTGTGGACTCAATGAGCAGCTCCAAGCTGATATTAGAGTTTCTATTTCTTTGTCTGTGTGCTTGGTTAAATTTCTCACTGGAAATATATTGTTTAAGCATACGCCTTGAGAGAGTAGCTGAATCTGTAATTTGTAACAGAAGTTGCTATTAAGTGGGACATAATAACTCTGGCCTCAGTTTCATGGCATTGTTTTTGTGCTTCCGCCTCATTTCAGTCTGATTTATAAACCTAGGCTGTCCCGTTCAAATAGAAAGTTCTGTATTATCTACGGGACATGCCTCCCAATGCATTGCTCACAGGTTTGTGGAAATGAGTCCAGGTTTTGATTAATTACCTGGTGTCTTAGCCTTGATACCAAATCTCACCCTTCATGTATTACCAAATGAACATGCATTGTGGATTGGGAAACCACTCACCCACAAAAAGAATTGTTTGCGTGACATTTAATTTTGCCACTTGTCAGCACCATGAAATGAGAGATAAGCCATCTTTTGACTGGAAATGTTCTAACTACTTTCAGAGATCTGTTGGTGATGAGCTGACCTGTGCAGGGCATTCCCTGACCATTTTTCCAGCCCTCCATTCATGCTTTGAACCCTGTTGGTTTGAGTCTCACAGTATTAGATATCAAAGTCAACGGCAGGGCTGGTCTTTCACAATGCTTAGGCCCGTCAGGTGTCTTTAACAGACATTTCTTTTCTACTGCCTGGCCACACTGTCTCTTTCTCTGCAGCTCCCAGGACTTCAGGTGAACTGTTATATGATTCCCCCATTCCTGGCCCAGGCCATACCCAGATCCACTGCTGTGATCCAACCATCAGTGTCTGCCATATACAGATTAAGTCTTTATTTTTGCATTCATTAATTTACTCAGTAGTTTAAAAAAAATTGTTGAACATGTACTATGTGCTAGGTATCCTGCTAGACACTATGGATAAAATGATAGTTGTAATTGGCATGAATCTTACAGTTTATTGGAGAGAGATGATAATCAAATAAACAAAAAATAAATATGTAATTTTCAATCATAAGAGATGCTGGAAAGAAAACAGTAGCATGCTATAAAAAAGAATAACATGGAGGGCCTGCTTGAAATGGGATGGTTGGAGTCAGCCTGCAGATTCCCCACTTTGCAACTGAGGTGCTCATCCTCTCCTTCTCCACTCTTGGAAAATTGCCCTCCTCTGAAGAGAGCTGCCCTGCCTAAGAAAACATACCCTCCCTGGGGCACTTGCATCCAGTGACTGGCCCGAGTGAGGAGAAGAGGCCTGGCCCCCTTGCCTCAGGGCAGGACAACTCCGAAAGGCCATCCCAGCTTCAGGGGTCCCTAGGGGATTGGCTGAGGCCTCTGTTGCAGATGTATCACAGTCCAACTTCTCCCTCTGCCCAGTCCTGCTTCCCTCACTCCCCTAGAGACCTTGGAACCCAACTACATCCATTCTTCAGCATATTGTCTATGGCCATTTTTCCCTACATTGGCAGAGCTGAGTAGTCGTGATAGAGACCATATGGGTCACAAAACCTAAATTTTTTACTACCTGATTCATTACAGAAAAAAGTTTGCTGACACCTGTCCTAGTCTAAGCCATCACTACCTCTTACTGGACTACTGCAAGAGTTCCCTAAAGAGCCCACATTTCTTATTAGCTCTTATAGCCAGATGTCACACTAGAGCCAGAGTATTTGCTGTGAAACATAAATATGATCACATCACCCCAAGACAAAACCGTTCAATAAGTAACACCCTCAATATAACAATAAGACCTTTGCAAGTGTAGGCCATGTCTACATGCATGGTTGTCCAAATTAAACCAAACCAATTGCCATCAAGTTGATTGCAACTCATAGCAATCCTATAGCACAAAGCAGAACTGCCCCATAGGGTCTCCACGGAGTGGCTGATAGATTTGAACTGCTGACCATTTTGTTAGTGGCCAAGCTCTTAACCACTGTACCACCAGGGCTCCAGTGGGTCAGTAATATGATTAATGGAAGGACACCAACAGACATGGTTAAAGGATGTGATGTTTCTTTGATGGTTAAGAATATGAGGTGATGTTTAGAAAAAGCATATGATAAGAGCTTGCTCCCAGATAGCGGGAGGGGCTTCCCCATTTCCCAAGTCCCTCACAGAATAGGCACTGTTCTTAAGCTACTGTTAACATCCCCATGGAATGAGGATTCTGCAAGCTGTAAGAAGCCTGCCTTTACCCTTGTCACGTTTTTAAAAATACCCTCCTGTCTCTGTCCTGTTTCCTGTTGTTGCTGTTGTTGTTAGTGCTGTCAAGTCGGTTCCAACTCATAGCGACCCTATGTACAACAGAACAAATCATATTTCCCAGCTCTGTGCCATACTCACAATCGTTTTTATGCTTGAGCCCATTGTTGCAGCCATTCTGTCAATCTATCCTGTTGAGGGTCTTCCTGTTTTTCACTGACCCTCTACTTTACCAAGCATGATGTCCTTCTCCAAAGTATGCTTCTATGGAGCACTCAGGCTGTACTTCTTCCAAGACAGATTTCTTCATTGTTCTGGCAATCCATGCATGGTATATCATATATTCTTCACGAACACCATAATTCAAAGGTGTCAATTCTTCGGTCTTCCTTATTCATTGTCCACTTTTCACATGCTTATAAGGCAATTGAAAATACCATGGCTAGGGTCAGGTGCACCTTAGTCCCCAAAGTGACATCTTTGCTTTTCAACATTTTAAAGAGGTCTTTCTACAGCACATTTGCCCAATGCAATACGTCATTTGATTTCTTGACTGCCGCTTTCGTGAGCATTGATTGTGGATCCAAGTGAAATGCAGGCATCACTCGAAAGTAGACAGCGGCAACAATACAGTTCCCTTCTGGGACCTCCCTGAAGGAAAGTGGTAAAGGGAAATCCACCTGCCCGATGTGAAGTTGCTGACTGCATTCATGCTTGCTCATCAGGCTCAAGAGATTAAAGCTTTCCTTTCCTTTTTACTGTGGGAATAAATTCATGGTTAAGTTCCCAGCTATGGTATACCCCAGCAGGCCCATTCTTCAGAAGCGAATAGAATCCATTCCAGAAATGTATCTTTTGAAATAAGATTAAATATTCTCACTGTACCATTCCAGTAGATTTAGTTTTTATTTGGTTGGTTTGTTTTGTTTTCATGTTTTGCTTTGTTTTTTGTCTTCCTAGAACACGTTTTTTATTATGGGTAGTTTACAATTACTACTTGAACTACACAATGAGGGAAGGCACAGTATCAAGTACATAAATCAATTCTTTTATCAATTGAATAATTTGCCCATTTCTGTGAGAAATCGGGCACTTGTCAATTTTCTCACATCAGTAGAAGTAATTTTTCCTTAGGAAAATTTATTTTATTTGCCCCTTGAGGATCAGTAATGGACTTACAACATTTCATAAGTTCAGCAAATTTCAATAATAGCTTTTTTTTTTAAGCCCCCAATTGTTACTAAGAGACAACTAGCATACTTTTCTTCAGGCTGACTGCTCCATTATTTTTAACACAATTTCCAGGAACTGCTGAAGATAGCCTTCTTTTATGACAACATTCACGGTATTTTCTCCTGTCCCAAATATGTAATGAGCTGCTTTCCAAGTGTGATGATTAAGATTGTGTCAACTTAGCTGGGCCATGATTCTAAGTATTTATATGTGATCACTCCCATGACTGAATCTGCTGTGAGTAGCCAATCAGTTGAAAGAGAGTTTCCTTGGGGATGTGGGCTGCTTCTGAATATAAGCAGATGTTTTGGCTTTTTTGCTCACTCTGGATCCTGCAGCTGTCTCCTGTTCATCTGACCTCCGGTTCTTGGGACCTGAGCTATCAGCTTATATGCTGATTTGGGGATTCGTTGATCTTCACAGCCTGTGAGCAAAAGCCCTGCTCTCCAACCTACCAATCTTGAGTTTGCCAGCCCCATGGCTACATGAATCAGGAGAAGCCTCTATCCTTATCCATGGACTTGGTACACTCCAGCCTTTACAACTGCATGAGCCGTTTCCTTGATATAAGTCTCTCTCTATATATGTATATATATTTATATGTTTTACTGGTTTTGCTTCCCCAGAGAACCCAGCCTAAGACATTTGGTGCAGAGAGTGGTTCTTGAGAAACAAAATTGTAAGAATGAGTTTTCTAAATTGGTTCTCAAGTCTGTCAGTCTTAAAGATGTCAATGACTCTGCTTCCAGCAGTAAAGAGGGCACTGCTAATCCATGGCATGAGATGGCTGTATAAATATGCAAAATATTACCACCAGTAGATCAGGTATTGGTGAAAGGTGATGCTCTGGATGAACACATGTGTGATAGCTTTCTATGGTTTTGTTAGAATGAGAAGTATAAGGAAGCTGGTTGGTTGGTCCTACTTTCGCTAGACAAATTGGTGAAAGAAAGAGATGTGCTCAGGGCTTCAGAGTCAAAGCTCAAGTGCCGCATAAATGACCCCAAGGCTTCCGCTTATGCTTTGAAAAAGAGCCTTATTTCTTATAGTAACAGAGCTGAAATTGTCGAAAACCAAACCCAGAGTCTTATTGTAAGAGTGGCTGAATTACAATGCCAGCTCAATTGCCAACCTCGAGAGGTATCTGAGTTAAATAAGGGCATTGATTGGGAAAAAATGGGATCCTGAAACTTGAGATGGGGACATATGGGCACATAATCAGGAAGCTAGGGACACTGAGCCCCTAAATTCCATTGAATCACTCCTACCTGCAGAACTACTCTCATCTGAAGAGGTTACTTCATGCTTTTCTGCCAACCACCCTGCCCAGAAAAGCCATTAGCCCCTTCACTCCCACCTAATGAAATTAACCCTAGCCCAGCTGCCTCTAAACAGCCCTTGCCTGAGTTGTTGCCTGGGGCATTGCCTGAGGCAGATGCTTTAGAAGACAATGCTGGATGTTCTCAAAACAATTCCACACTACTGATTCTGGCTTCTGGAACTATAACTAGACATAAGATCCAGCGAGCCCCAAAAGGTGAAGTACAAAGTGTGACCCAGGAGGGGGCACACTACACTCCAAAAGAATGACTTGACTTTTCTAACATGTACAAACAGAAACCTGGGGAATATGTGTGGGAATGGTTATTAAGGGTGTGGGATAATGGTGCAAGGAATATAAAAGATAAATCAGCCTGAATTTATTGATATGGGTCCACTAAGCACAGATTCTTCATTCAATGTTTCAGCTCGAGAAGTTAGGAAAGAATCTAATCGTTTATTTGGTTGGGTTGCTGAAGCATGGATTATGAGGTGGCTTACACTTTTTTTATTTACCAGACCTGCCTTGATATACTGTAGAAGAAGGTATCCAAAAGCTTAAGGAAATTGGCATGCTAGAGTGGATTTATCAGATTAGACCCACAGACACACACACAGAGTGCCTAGAGGACACACCCTTTACCACAACTGTCAGGAATGGATTTGTGAAGGGAGCTCCAGGATCCTTGAAGACTGCTGTGATAGCTATTTTATGTAAATCAGGTTTGACAGTGGGAACTGCCCTAACTGAATTAAGACACCTAACTACAATGGGGCTGACTGGACCCGTGGTAGTAGGGGCCAAGTGGCTGCACTCAATTGACAAAGACAAGGTGGGTGTGGTCACAGCAATGGACAGCAGAGTCAAAGCAGTAATCAGAATAGTCTGACTCATATGGACTTATGGCACTGGCTACTTAGTCACAGTGTCTCTAGGAGTGAAATAGATAGGAAATCTACTAAATATTTACTTGACCTGTACAAACAGATGAATTCTAGGTCAGGTGAACAGCAGTCTAACTCAAATCGCCAGAATAGAGAGTAACGGTCTCTCAACCAATTTCCACATTTGAGAGAGTTTAAAGACCCATAACCCCTTGAATGAAGGTGAGGCCGAGTCCCCTTGAGGAAGGACTCCAATACACTGTCAAAAATTTTTACCGTTAATCTTTCTTCCAGAATGCATAATTGGAATACATATACTCATGAACCGGCAGAACCCCTATATTGGATCTCTGACAAATAGAGTAAGGGCGATTATGGTAGAAGAATCCAAGTGGAAGCCATTAGAACTGCCCTTAGCTAGGAAAATAGTAAACCAAAAGAAAAACGGCATCCCTGGAGGGATGGTAGAGATTACTGCCACCATCAAGGACTTGAAGAATGCGGGGTGGTGATTTTCACCACATCCCCATTCAACTCACTTATTTGGCCTGTGTAAAAAACAGATGGATCTTGGAGAATTTCTGTAGGTTGTTGTTGGTTGCCGTTGAGTTGTCTCCAAACAGAACAAAACATTGCCCGGTCCTATACCACATTTGTGATTGTTGCCATGTTTGAGCCCATCGTTGTGCATGTTGTGTCAATCCATCTCAACGAGGGCTTCCCTTGTTTTCACTTTGGTAAAGTGGAGACTTTACCAAACATGATGTCCTTTTCTAGAGATTGGTCATTCCCGATGATGTGTCCAAAGTAAGCTTGTCGAAGACTCTCCATCCTTGTGTCCATGGAGCATTCTTTCTTCCTTTTATTTTACTGTGCGTTAGGTGAAGGTTTACAGAGCAAATTAGTTTCAACAGTTTATACACAAATTGTTATACACATTCCATAGTTTATACACAAATTGTTGCATGACATAGGTTGCACTTCCTGCAATGTGTCCGCACTCTCCCCACTACCATCATGAGTTCCCCATTTTCATTCATCTGGTTTTCCTGCCCCTTCCTGCCTTCTCATCTTTGCTTTTGGGTATATGTTGTCCTTTTGGTCTCATGTAGATGATTGTTCTAAGGAGCACTTTCCTCACAGGTGTTATTGTTTATTTATATCCCTGTTTACCATTTGGCTGAAAGGTGATCTCCAGGAATGGAATAGTTGTTTATTTTTCATAGATAAACTTACACCTATGTGCCTCTTTTCTTTTCATAACCTGCTGGGGGAGGAAAGGTAGATGCATTTCTGTCTATTGAAGAGAAGGGACATACATCAATGGAGTATTCTGGTTGTATTTCTTCCAAGGTTGATTTGTTTGTCCTTGTAGAAGTCCATGGTATATTCAATATTCTTTGCCAACATCACAATTTGAATGCATCAGTTCTTCTTCTGTCTTCCTTTTTCATTGTCCAGCTTTTGCATGAATGTGAAATAATTGAAAAGACAATAGCTTGGGTCAGGTGCACTTAGTCTTTAAAGTGACATGTTTGCTTTTTAAAATGTTAAAAAGGTCTTTTGCAGCAGATTTCCCCAGTGCAATATATCATTTGATTTCTTGACTGCTGTTTTCACGGGCATTGATTATTGATCCAAGTAGAATGAAATCCCAGACAATTCCAATTTCTTCATCATTTATTAGCATGATGTTGTTTATAGATCCAGTTATGAGGCTTTTCATTTTCTTTATGTTGCGGTGTAATCCATATTGAAGGCTGTAGCCTTTGACCTTCATCAGCAAGTGCTTCCAGTTGTCTTCACTTTCAGCAAGCAAGGTTGTGTCATCTGCGTATCACAGGTTGTTAATGAGTCTTCCTCCAATCCTGACACCACATTCTTCTTCATATAGTTCAGCTTCTCAAATTATTTCTTCAGATATAAATTGAATAAGTGAGGTAAAGGTATACAACCCTGCACACTGATTTTTAGCCACTCAGTATGCCCTTGTTCTATTTGAAAGATTGCCTCTCCATCCTTTATAGGTTCTGCATGAGCACAATTAAGTGCTCTGGGATTCCCATTCTTTTTAATGTTATCCATAATTTGTGATGGTCCACACAGTTGAGTACTTTCACGGAGTTGATAAACGCAGGAATTTTCTTCATTCAGCCAAGACCCATCTGACATCAGCAATGACATCTCTCATTCCATATCCTCTTTTGAAACCAGCTTGAACTTCTGCCCATTCCCTGTCAATGTATGGCTGCAGCTGTTTTTGACATATCTTCAGCAAAACTTGCTAGTATGTGATGATAATGGTATTATTTGATAATTTATGCATGCTGTTTGATTATTTCTCATTGGAAAGGGCACAGATAAAGACCTCTTTCAGGTGGTTGGCCAGGTAGCTGTCTTACAAATTTCTTGACATAGATGAGTAAGTGCTTTCAGCATTGCATCTGTTTGTGGAAGCATCATGATTGGTATCCCATAATCAGAACATGGAATGTACAAAGTAAAAACTTAATAAGACCATATAATTAAAACTACTGGGAGGATTAAAAAAACAGGATCCATCAATATACTGTCTATAAGAGATGCACCTTAGAAACAAAGATGTAAATTTATTAAAGATCAAAGGATGGAAAAAAATATATCAAGCAAATAACTACCAAAAAAGAGCAGAAGCAGCCATATTAATCTCAGATAAAATAAACTTTAAAACAAAATCCACCATACAAGACAAAAAGGGCACTATATAATGATTAAAGGTTGACGATCCATCATGAAGACTTAACCATAATGAATATCTACACAACCAATGACACAGCTCCAAAATACATAAAATAAACATTAACGGCACTGAAAAGAGAAATCGACAGTTCCATAATAAGAGTAGGAGGCTTCAACACACCACTGTCAGCAAAGGACAGAGCATCTAGAAAGAAACTCAACAAAGGTACAGAAGAGCTAAGGGGAACAATCAGCCAACTTGACCTTACAGAAACATATAGAACACTCCACCCAACAGCTGCAAAGTACACGCTCTTTTCCAATGCACATGGAATGTTCTCCAGAATAGACCACATCTTAGGCCACAGAGCAACCCTCAACAAAATCCAAAACACTGAGATAATACAAGGTATCTTCTCTGACCACAACGCCATCAAAGTAGAAATTAACAACAGGAAGAGTAAGGAAAAAAAATCACTTACATGGAAACTGAATAACACTCTTCTTAAAAACCACTGGGGGATAGAAGAAATCAGAGCTGGAATCAAGAAATTCCTAGAATCAAACGAGAATGAAAACACATCATACCAAAACCTTTGGGACACAGCAAAGGCAGTCCTCAGAGGTCAATTTATAGCAATAGACGTACACACCAAAAAAGAGGAAAGGGAAAAAATCAAAACATTAGCTACCCAACTTAAACAAATGGAAAGAGAATAGCAAAAGAAGCCCACAGCCACCAGAAGAAAGGAAATAATAACGATCAGAGAAGAAATAAATGAAATAGAGAATAGAAAAACAACAGAAAGAATCAACAAAACCAAAAGTTGGTTCTTTGAAAGGATCAACAAAATCAACAAACCACTGGCCAAATTGACAAAAGAAAAATCGGAGAGGATGCAAATACCCCAAATAAGAAATGAAATGAGGGACTTTACAACAGATCCAAATGAAATAAAAAGGATCATAACAGAATATTATGAAACAAAATTTGAAAACCTAGAGGAAATGGACAAATTTCTATAAAAACACTACCTACCCAAACTAACACAAAATGATACTGAAAATCTGAAAAGACCCATAACAACAGGAGATTGAAAGGTAAAAAAAAAAAAAAAAAAAAGCCCTGGCCAGGTGGCTTTCTTAGAGAATTCTACCAAACATTCAGAGAAGAGCTTACGCCAGTACTACCCAAACTATTTCAGAACATAGAAAAGGGAGTGATACTTGCAAGTTCATTCTATGGAGCCAGCATAACCCTCATACCAAAATCAGCCAAAGACACCACAAAAAAAGAAAATTACAGACCAGTATCTCTTATGAATATAGATGCAAAAATTCTCAACAAAATTCTAGCCAGTAGAATTGAGTATCATATCAAAAAAAAATAATACACCATGACCAAGTAGGATTCATACCAGGTATGCGAGGATGGTTCAGCATTAGAAAGTCAATCACCGTAATCCACCACATAAACAAAAGGAAAGAAAATAATCACATGATCATCTCAATCAATGCAAAAAAGGCATTTCACAAAGTCCAACACCCATTCCTGATAAAAACTCTCAATAAAATAGGTGTAGAAGGACAATTACTCAACAAAATAAAAGACACCTATGCAAAACCAATGGCCAACGTCATTCTTAATGGAGATAGGCTTGAAAACACTTCCCTTGAGAACAGGAACAAGAAATGATGCCCTTTATCACCACTCTTCTTTAACATTGTGCTGGAAGTCTTAGCTAGAGCAATAAAGCAAGAAAAAGAAAAAAAGGGCATCCAAATTGGTAATGAAGCCAGGAGAGCGGGGGCTGGAGTGGCAGTGTGCAGAGGTTCAGGCTGGAGAACTGAGCTCCAAACTGGTAGTAAAGAAGTTAAACTGTCCCTATTTTATGATACTATACATAGAAATCCCAAAAGACCTCATGAGAAAAATACTGGAACTAGTAGAAAGATTCAGCAGAGTGGAAGGATACAAGCTAAACATACAAAACTCAGTTGGATTCCTATACACCAATAAAGGAAACGATGAAAAGGAAATCATGAAAACAACACCATTTACAATAAACCAAAAAACCAAACCCACTGCTGTCGAGTTGATTCCGACTCATAGCGACCCTATAGGACAGAGTAGAACTGCCCGATAGAGTTTCCAAGGAGCACGTGGCTGATTCGAACTGCCAGCGCTTTGGTTAGCAGCTGTAGCACTTAACCACTATGCCACCAGGGTTTCCTGGAGGGCATTATGCTGAGTGAAATAAGCCAATCACAAAAGGATAAATATTTTATGAGACCACTACTGTAAATACTCATGAAAAGGTTAATACACAAAAAGAAAGAATCTTTCATGGTTATGAGGAAGGGGAGGGGTGGAGATGGAAAAACACTTAATAAAAATAGACAATAGATAAGTGGAAACTTTGGTGAAGGGTAAGATAGTACACAATACTGGGGAAGCCAGCACAACTTGTACAAGGCACGGTCATGGAAGCTCCATAGAGACATCCAAACTCCCTGAGGGACTGAATTGCTGGGCTGAAGGCTGTGGGAACCATGGTCTTGGGGGACATCTAGCTCAATTGACACAGCACAGTTTATTAAAAAAATGTTCTACATTCTACCTTGGTGAGTAGCATCTGGGGTCTTAAAAGCCTGTGAGCGGCCATCTAGGACACTCCACTGGTCTCACCCCTTCAGAAGCAAGGAAGGATGAAGAAAACTAAAGATACAAGAGAAAGCTGAGTCCAAAGAACTAATGGACCACAACCACCATGGCCTCCACCTGACTGAGCCCAGTACAACTAGATGGTGCCCAGCTACCACCACGGTCTACCCTGGACAGGGATCACAATAGAGGGGTTGGGATAGAGCTGGAGAAAAATGTAGAACAAAATTCTAACCAGAAAAAAAGACCAGACTTGCTGGCCGACAGAGACTGGAGAAACCCTGAGAGTATGGCCACTGGACACCCTTTCAGCTCAGTAAAAAACCACAATTCTTACCTCCTGCCAATGTGCTGTAATCACACACATACGGGTACATTGGAGACATGAGGCTAAAAAACAAAATTTTCAAACTTTAGAAGAATGCATGACACTATTTTTATGACCTCATAGATCAAAAGGATTTCTTAAGAAAGGTGCAGAAAGCACAAACCACAAAGAAAAAAAAATATAAATTTGAAAGCATCATAAAAGCTTCTTATTATAGAATATGCCACCACACAAAATGTTAAAAAAAAAAATTAGGTACAGAATTAGGAAAGACATTTGCAACACGTAAAAGTAATAAGTTGAATCTAGCATATATAAAGCACTCTTAAGAATCAATAAGAACCAAAAAAAAAGTAAAAAACTGGGCAAAGATATGGACAAATAAGTCATAAAAGATGAAAAAGAATCACTAAATATAAAAATATGCTCAATCTCACTGCTATTAAGTACTTACCAAAAAACCTGTTGCTATCAAGTTGATTCTGACTCACAGCCACCCGATAGGACAAAGTAGAACTGCCCCATAGAATTTCCAAGGAGCAGCTGGTGGATTCGAACTTCCGACCTTTTGGTTAGCAGCCATAGCTCTTAACCAGGATGCCACCAGGGCTCCGTTAAATACTTACGAAAATGTAAACTAAACAAATATTGAAGTACCATTCCATATCTATTACAGAGCCAAATAGGAAAAATTATGACAATACAAAGTGCTAGTGAGGATGTGAAGTATAGGAAATTCTCATACAGCGCCAGTGGTGTTATTAGATTTTCCTAGAAATTTGGCAATATTAAGTAAAGCTAAAGGCATACACGGTCTACTTATCACTCCTAACCCACCTCTAAATCTAGTAGTTTTCATCAAGTAATTCTCACATGTGTCCTCAAGGACTACAAAGAAACAGAGTATTTGCTGCAGCATCACTTTCTATAGCGAAAAATTAGAAACGAACTAAATATCCATCAGCAGAAGAACCCTGAAAGTGGCTAACTACGGCTACATGTATTGATACCCATAAATCTCACAAAGGTAATATTAGGTGATAAAAACAAGGCGTAGAATAAAAGTGCAATATCATATCATTTAAATAAACCTGAAACAGTCTGCAAAATATTATACTATACTTTTCTTGGATACATACATATGTAAGAATACCGTGAACTCATATGCGGGGATTGTAAACACCAGGTTAAGAACGGTAGATTCTTCCTCTGTGTAGGCAGAGATACTTAGCTTAGGGGACGTACATGAGTTCGAATGTTTTATAGAATATTTGACGTAAATAAATCAAAATGCCAAAATTTGTTATACTTGAGTGTTGAATACATCATGCTTGTTATATGTTTTTGTCTCTGCTTGAAATACACTTTGTGATAAAATATAGAAACATAATAATGGTTGAGGGTGCAGAAAAAAGAATCTCCGATTTTGGTAAGGGACAAGGGAGTGTGTCTGTAAATTTTGCGGGAACAAGATTTAAGTATGTAATAACAATGAGACAAATTGTTACTCAAGTGGAAGAGCAACGTGAAGAAATTTTCCAACATGACCGAACTTGAGCACATAGCCCCCTTTGCCCTCCTTGAGGGGGCGGTGCAGGGATGGGATAAGGCTACCCACCGACGAAATCCAGCTAAGGAAGGATGAATGGCGATGATGTGGTAAAAGGAGTAAGGCGGCACTCAGTGCCGGAAGCCAGGGGTGCAACGTTTAAAACTTGCTAATAGAAGGAAAGTATGACGGAAGCAGGCAAAAACTCAGCGACTGCAACACTGGAGCTCCTTTTTGAGAAAAGTACTCCAAGATCAAAACCAACCAAAAGAGGAAGAATCAAAACAAAGCACTGAGAAATGGAAAGTTCCAGAGAAATGACTGGCGGTGGGCGATGACTTAATTTAAGAAAAGAACTAAGACGACTCTACTTGGGCATTATGATGGAGGTAAATGTCAGAACTCCTGAGAAGTAAATTTGGGAGATGGGGGTAGAGACCTTGGCAGGAAGTTTAAAATGGCTGCCTACTCACTTCCCTTAGTATGAATTCAATCATTATGGATTAAAATCCAAGCGAATTTTTAAAAGTATAATACTTACACCATCTCTTAAAGTTGGAAATTCGTACGTTTGTCACCTTGGATAATTTAGGCATTAATAGCTCTTGTGCGAAAGAAATAGCTGAAGTTATGCAATGCCATGAATTTTTATTTCTTTTCCTGTTAAAATCAAATAAAATTACATTTAATGTTTTTATTAAAATAGTGTGGGCAACACAATCCTGTTTTAATAAAATGGTTTCCATCCATCCATCCACCCACCTACCCACTCACTCATCTATCTGTATGTGTGCCTCAAGAGCAGCCTAGAAAAATGTTGTCTAATTTCATAAGTGTTACTTATGGGCAATATGATTTTGAATATTATTTTTAAGTTTTTTGTTTTGGCTGTGTTTTTGTTTCTTATTTAGACTTTACCATATGGTTTGAAAGATTATGACGAGCATGTATAATTTTTAAAAATAAACTGTGCAAACATTATTTCAGAAACCAAGATGGGAGGCAGCAAATGTAGGAGGATTTTTGTAAGAATAACTGGCAGGTCTCGATGACTGCTAAGACACTGCCGATGCAAGGGAGAAGGAGGATGGAGGATTCAGAGTTGTGCTGAGATTTCCACCCCGGACCAGGTGAACAGCAGAACCACAAACAAAATGGGGACACCAACTAACAGGATTGATGGGAGATTCCTTAAGGCTTGGATACATGGGTTTCAAGAGTTATTGTCAGTAGCAGGGTTGGAGTTTGGAAGAGAGAACTGGTTAGAAATAAATATTTAGAAGTCAACACTGTAGAAATATGAGTTGGATGGAAGATGATGGAATCCCAGGGATAGTGTGTGCATGGGGAGAGCCTGTGGGTCCCAACATAAGCTGACACCATCATTGCATTCAGACAAGCCCTCCCCAAGAAAGGAGAAAAAAAAAAATACTACTTGTTGAGATGGTTCAGACTCATGGCAACCCCATGTGTACACAGTAGAACTTTGCTTCATAGGGTTTTCAAGACTGTGACCTTTCAGAAGATCACCAAGCCTTTCTTCCAAGGTGCTTCTGGGTGGGTATGAACCACCAGCATTTGGGTTAGTAGTTGAGGGCTTAACCATTTGTACCACCCAGGGACTCCTTGTTAAAAGGATCATCTCCAGACACCAAGCAGAAAACCAGGGTAGAAAGTAGCAGAAGCTAAGGTATAACAGCATATGTGGCCCAAGCTTACTTATCTCCACACTGCACAGTGCAATAAAAATATCTTCTGTGGGCCTCTGCCATTCTCAAATTTCAGGCTCAGCTTGGGTCACTGTGGCGTGGAATTCTCTTTCCAGTTCAGCATTAACTCATGGGCATTTGGAGAGGAAGACAGTCACGTCATAGTTGATTTATCACTCTACCTGGGGCTTCAAAGGGTTTCCAGTGGAAAATAGACTCAGAGCCTATATGTACCACTGACTTTTTAATAAATACATTTTTGTTGGAATTTTTTTAATGAATGCACGTATCAAGTTCTTAGGTCCTTTGAAAATATTTAAGTAGAAGTTGGTGTGTTAAGAACTATTAAAGAAATACCTCCTCTGTTTCTAGGCTGGAAGGTTGCAGCTAAATATCCACACATCTGCTATCGTCCATCATGCCTTAACGCCAGTTAACTATCACTTCCGGGCTGGAGTTAATCAAGCCAGGCTCTCCCACCAGGTGAGCTTGGTTCCCACCTGTTACTTTGGCTGCTGAGAGACTTAGCCAGGGACTTTTATTTAGCAGGAATATTTGACTTTGGCAGACTGTTAAAAGAAGCAATATTTCAAAATAATGCAGCTTGGGAATATTTATGAAACGATCTGCACAGTGTTACTGAGAAGCTAGCTTTCCTCTCCTGTTATAAATCTCTGCAGCCAGGTCAGAAGATCAGGTTGCTAACTATTTAGACCCTGGAAGATCTGTAGCAGAGACTGTTATATTAAAGAAATGAGAGTCATCAGGAGTTATTAGTGGGGGGAAATTCTGCTATCACAATAATTCCACAGGGAATGTGGAAAAGAACTGACAGATGGAGACCCTTGGCTTGGTGGGGATTGCAGAGAGGAAAGAAATAGAGTGTCTTAGCCTCCTAGTCCTGCTGTAACACAGATACCACAGTGGGTGCCTTTAAACAACAGAAATTTATTTTCTCATCGTTCTGGAGGCTGAAAGTCCAAACCAGGGTCTTAGTCGTGTTGATTCCTTCTGTGAGCCTCTCTCTTACTTTCTGGTATCTACCGGTGATCCTTGGCTTGTCATGACCATCATATGCACCTGTCTTCCCTCTGTATCTGTGTCTGTGTCTATTTTGGTCTTTTTATGACTCAGAAATGGTTAGGTTTGAGACCCACCCTGTGCTGGCATGACCTCATTGACATAACAAAAGAAAAAGCTTATTTCTCTATTTCCAGACAAGATAATATCCGCAGGTCCAAGGGCCAGGATTTCACTACATATTTGGGAGGACTCAATTCCATAAATAACATGGAGCAAGTGAAACTCACACCAGACAGACTAGGGTGGCCAGCTGTGTCTCCCTCCTCTGGGCCCTCCCCGGCCAGGGCGTGCCTTCTCTGGGTTGCTGATCTATATTATTGTGGCTTGGTGACAATAAATGACTAGGAAAGTGTGTTTTTAAGTTTTCTGAGCACTTCCCCCTGGCTCTGTTCATTTGTAGTCAGCATTCTGGAGCTGGGGTGTGACAAGGATTGGAAGCGACATACACCAAACTCTGCATGTCCCGGAGCCAGCCTCAATGGCTCTGCCACTGTCACGTCAAGCTCCATCACTCGTGGTGGCTCAGTGGCTGCACCCATGACACCTGTCAGAAACTTTCAAGCGTCTGCTTGTTTCTTCGTCAGGATTGCCTGCGCAGCCTGGACAAGGAAGGGATGACATTTGGGATGAGGGAGGAACAGACAGTGCCTTTCTCTTTCTGCATCCTCCAACTGTCAGTTTGGGTTTTCTCTCAACATATCAAAGCTTAGGGCCAGTCACCTTGTCATTTGGAAATGCACGCAGTAGGAACCAGGTTTGAAAACAATGTAGGGGAGCGAGGAGGTGGGCGCATCTCCTTAGAGGAGGACGAGTCATGAGGAAATTAAACAAATAAAAGAGGCATTGCATGAGGCTATCTCTGACCTTTGGAAACGTGCCATGTGAGGAGATGGATGGCTGCACTCAAGTCATCTATCCACATGAATTCCTTTGCACTACTTTTCTCTTCCTATCAAACTGGTGTAATTTGGCATAGGAGTTAGCCAAAATTGCAAAGGTTTTCTTGATGGGAGGTTTTAGATGTCTGCAGTTCTTCCTTTTCTTCTTTTCAATAATACTTTCATCTTAAGAGAGGATGGAGGGGCAAAAATATGGGGTGTAAATTAAAGGCAAGCCTTCACAGTGATGGAAGCTCTGTATGGATGCATGTCTGAAATTCATTCTTTCCCACTCACATAATTCAGAAAATCTATAAATGAGGAAGCGCTGCTTCTGGTTCATCCCAATTGTTTTCTAGTGGCTTTAGCAGATAGTACCGGGCTTCCTTTGCCTGCCTTTTTCCAGGGCAAAATGAGTGCTTGGTTTTTCTATTTAGTCTATCAAAGCTATCACGAAAACCCAATGGGTTTCACACAGTGAAACTGTGTCCCTCGATTGCTTCCTCCTAGGTCAGTTTCCAGGGGGCTTGAATTCTTTGGCTTTTGCCACAAAAATGCCACCCAGAACTTTTGCGCTACTCTTTTATTCCCACAAGAAATATTTATTTCCATTTATACTCAGGGAATTTTCATTCTCAAGAAGCTGCTCCAAAGGAGGGCGTTCATCACGGGCTGATTCTCCAGCTTCTTACGGGGCCGTAGCTTAACCGTAGAGTCCTAGGTATTGCTGAGCGGTCCTGCGAGTCTCACCCAGCCAAATGCAGGGGAAGACATATTGGTTAGGAATTGAACATGGTTATGGATTGAACTGTGTCCCCTGAAAATTCATCTCGTATATCCTAACCCCATACCTGTGGTTATAATCCTATTTAGGAATGCATTTTCTTTGTTTTATTAATACGGCAGTATTAGTGTAGGGTGCGTTTTAAGTCGATCTCTTTTGAGATATAAAGAGCAGATTAAGCAAGCAGAGTTGGGGGAAGATAGATGCCAGGCTACATGAAGATCATCAAGAAACCAAGGAACAGAAACTGAAAGGAGACAAGGAACTTCCCCCAGAGCTGAGAGAGAAAGCCGTCCCCTAGCGCCGATGCCCTGAACGTGGACTTCTAGCTTCCCGAGCTGTGAGAAGATTAATTTGTCTTTGTTACAGTCACGCACTCGTGATATTTCTGTTATAACAGTGCTAGATAACTGAGACAAATGTGTTCAGTCCCATTTCGCCCCCAGGTCTCTTCTGAACCTTCTCCACAGGACTTCGCCATTTTGTGCCTCGGATCCTAGATATAGAATCATTATTTGCCTCATTCATGGAATTGTTTTGAGGCCCAAATGAGATACTGGCTATGAAATTAGTTTGGAAAGAATAAAGACATTATTACTATAAAAAAGGGGGAGGGCCTGGGTGATTACTAGAAATGTATCTTCTAAACACTGTGAATGGGGTTCAGTGGCCTGGCTTTTCCTCAGCGACCACACATAAGAAGGAAATGGATGCAGGAGCCATATTTGTAAGGAGTGGTAACAGCTACCTTCTGGGAGGTGAAGGAGAAGCTGAGACACGTAGCTAGGGTACGGAAGGTGGTAAAAGATGTTTGGTATATTTTAAGTTTTCTGGGTTGGAACAGGGTGATTTCAAATGCTTCAGTTAACTTGCATGAGATTGGAGAACTGTTTTACCCAGAAATAAAAAGATGAAAAGATGATCATAATGGGTGATAGAGTGAGAGAAACTCTCCAGGCTTCATCTCAAAGATAAAAATGAAATTGAGAGAAGAAAGAAATATGAATACATCTCTGTAAAAGGCCCTCCGTGGAGAACTAAGGGGCATGTCAACAGCAATGTTCATCTTCTCCGGCCAGTTTGCTCATCTCAGCTCACACCCCAGGGTAGCGCAGCTTTGAGGACAGGAACTTCTGGGAGAGAAAAACAAACCCCATGGAGCAGACACTTCCCTCCACACCCAGGTGTCTAACATCAAGGGACACCAGACATTACAGAGTGTAAGATTCCAAGCAGACAGGAGGATGTGCTGGGGAGAGATGTGAGCAGCTCACAGGCTGAAATCGGAACCATCAGCCCCTCAGACAGAGCCTCTCAACACCAGGGACAAACAGCCACACCCACAGGGCCTTGTCCTAGATAGGGGGCTCACCTGGGAAGAGGTACTTGCACTCAAATAAGCCAGCTAAATACCGCAGTTGACATGGTTAACCGAACTCAACGCCTAGTTGTGGATGCAAGGAGACATGAGGGGAACTGTTTTCTCCCTTGATAAGCTTTCCTACCTTGGCTCATAAAATGGAGATAGTTATTCTTCATAAGTAGTGTCTCTGTGCATCCTCTTGCTTTGGGGAGAAGTGTATTTGATGTAGCCCCTGGGTGGTGCAAATACTCTTGGCAGCTAATCGAAGGTTGAAGGTTCAAGTTGATCCAGAGGCACCTTGGAAGAAAGGCCTGGCAATCTACTTCTGAAAAATCAGCCATTGAAAAACCTCTGCATCATGGTTCTACTCTGAAACATGTGAGGCTGCTATGAGTCTGAACTGACTCGACATCAGCTGTGTATATATTTGATGTGGGAAATTAAGACTCCCACTTTCGTACATGCAGCTCCACCCCTCAGGGGTCTCTTTTCTCTGATGCCTGCACATTTGCAGAGCATTTGCATCGTGTTTTGTTCTGCTTGACATGAGCTACATAAGTTCATAGCAGCAGGGTACCTCCAGATGTGCAAACTGGAAAATAGGCTGTACAGTCTTGACCAGGGCCACATCACATACTTAAATTTACTTTTATCAACAATAAAGCTGATATTTTCATCCATATCTCATTTCTATGTCTAGTTTTTAATTGTTTTGAGGCTCATGGAAGGAAAGGTTACTAAAAAACTTAATAGGAGATTCTTGCAAGTAAATGAAATTGGCCCTTTCTCTGATAACTTCTGTGAGAAGTTGGAGAATATGGATATCATAAATAGAACTGTGGAAAGTGATTAAAAGTGAATTACAGGTAAACTCTTAGAGGTAATGTGTGATTTATTAAACTGTGCACTGACTCTTGAGAAAGCCTACCCACAATCCTAGTAGGAACTGTACTATATTGCAAATGACTTGTTTTGTTAGAGTTAGGATCTGATACCAACATCTAAAAATAAAATTTGATGTATAGTGAAGCTTTGAACTTAGGTCTGAAAAGGAAACTTCACAACTACCTGATGAGGGACTGTAGTTGCATATAAAGGGAGATAAACTACATATAAATTAGTTCATAGGCGTCCCTGGGTGGCACACACAGTTAAGCGCTCTACTACTGGCCAAAAGTTTGGCCATTTGAATCCACCCAGAGGCACCCTGGAACACATGCCCAGTGGTCTTGCTTCTGAAAGTTCACAGCCTTGAAAACCTCATGGAGCAGTTGTACTCTGCACACATGGGGTCACCATGAATCGGAATCAACTCAATGGCAACTAACAACAACAAAAACAAAGAAAATTTAAGTTTTATGGTAATATCTATGATAACATCCTATTCTGCACTAATGGAGCCACTCCTAGAACTCTGAGGTCAGGCTGAATGTGACACTGAGTTGGACACAGAAAAGCTGGTACAGGCCCACACAACGCAAAGCAGGATGTGAGGGGAAAGGACCATGGGATTTGAGGAGCTGGGATATACTTCCTGAAGAAAAGGCATAGAAGGAGGCATGATCACCATTTTTAAGTATCCAAGCGGTGCCAAATGGAAGAGAAGGCCAACTTATTCTGTGTGACTGGAAGAGGACCAAATGGTGACTGTAAGGAAGAGTTTTCTAACAATTAGATCTAATTGAAATAGAGTTCTCCTCCATCCCATGCTGTGAGTTCTTACTTGTTATGGGTTGAATTGTGTCCCCCCCAAAATATGTGTTTTAAATCCTAGCCTCAACAACATCTGGGGCTATAATCGCATTTGGGAATGAGTTGTCTTTGTTATGTTAATGAGACAAGATCAGTGTAGGGTGTATCTTGAGTCAATCTCTTTGGAGATATAAAAGAGATTAAACAAGTGAGCAGAGCAGGGATAGGGGAAGAGAGATGCCAACCCACATGAAGACTGCCCAGGAATGGAAGCTCAAAAGAGACAAGGACCTTCATCCAGAGCTGACAGAGAAAGAAAGCTTTCCCCTACAGCTAAAAACAAATAAACAAACAAAAACACCTAATGCTGTTGAGTGAATTCCAACTCATAGCGACCCTATAGGACAGAGTAGAGTAGAACTGCCCCACAGAGTTTCCAGGAAGCACCTGGTAGATTTCAACTGCTGACCTTTTGGTTAGCAACCATAGCTCCTAACCACTACACCACCAGGGTTTCCCCCTAGAGCTAGCACCCTGAATCTGGAGTTTTAGCCTCCTAAACTGTGAGAAAAAATTGTGAAAAAAGAGAAGAAAGCTTTTGTACTTCTATCTGGTCAAGTTGGTCAGGTTCACTTACGCCTCATTTTCCCCATGTGTCTCTCCTTCTAGAGTCCTGCACTCAGTAAAGCTGACCGTTCATCAGAGGATATAGCTCTGGTTTGCCTGGGTGCCGAGCTGATGGTGATGCTATGTGAACATGACCACGACATAAGTTGTCTTTATAAATATCCATTCCTTGCAGGCTTGTGAAACTACTCATTTGAAGTCTGAGTCTCTTTGGCAGGGAGACAGGGGCAGGGCATCTGTAGGTTGGCACAGTTACCCTAGGCTAGTCCATCACAAGCCACCTCTCTCAAAGGAGGATTGGGAGCTGGTGCAGCGGTTTAATACCAGGACTTCTGGCAGCTCCTACCTTGTGACCTGGGATTGCAAGGTAATCCATGAAGAGAGGCCCCAGAATATCGTCAGACATGCTCCCGGGGTACGCTTGCTGCTGCTTAAGTTCTTTGGAGAAGAAACACGCATTAAATGTGTTCAGTATTCTCCTTTCTTCTTCAATCACATGTTTTCTCACTGTTTTTTTTTTCTCCCTCCTTGAGGAACCAGCAAAAAAGGAACATATTCTCTTGATAATCAGATGAAGTTTACTCACGTTTATTTATCTAATAAACATGAGCATTTATGCCCTGCCCGATACTGGCTAAGTTCTTGGAATACAAAACTGAAAAATAATATTTCTGTGCTCAATGAATCACAGTCCAGTCGGAAAGACTAAAATTAGGCAAACAAGTAAAATAAAGGATTATTGGCTTTATTATTGAGGCATTTATTTTCAAGGAGCTATAATTGGTATTCCTGAAGAAATTATCAAAATCAGTGAAGTATAAATGATAATCAAATGCATTAAAAAAAAAATCCCAAGCTGAAAAAGAGTGAGCCTATAAAGGATTCACCACGTACCAGGTAAATTCATGAAAAAATTATAACATTTAAATGTATCCTGAAGAATTTTTTTCTTTTTTTAGTAATTTTCTTAGTTTGAATAACGATTCCTAGCAGAAGCAAATAGTGACCCTTCCTGTAGGGAAAATTCTCCTTTTCATGACCTTTATTATTACTTAAATGACTTTGATTGTGTAACTACTGCTCACTATAAAACAAAGTAATGCTATTTTTAAGGCTTTATGTTTTCTTTGGAGTTTCTAGTTGCCTTTATTTTATTCTTGCAGTCTGCTTTGGTCATCTTCTTTAGGCCTTTTGCACAGATATCCTTCTGGTTTTTCCTTTCATAATTATCTTGAGTTAAATCAGTTTGTTCTTTGAAGACCCCCCTCACGATATTCCACTACAGATCACTGGCTAGAACATAGTCACATGGACAGCTGAGTGCAAAAACAAAATTCAATTCCTCATTAATTGACATATATCTTTAAGTAGCTTTCTGTGCCAGTTTGGCTAAGGCTCAGCTGCGCTAATGAGAGAATA
Organism: Elephas maximus indicus; assembly: GCF_024166365.1. NCBI lineage: Eukaryota > Metazoa > Chordata > Mammalia > Proboscidea > Elephantidae > Elephas > Elephas maximus. Next base: position 10,749,990 of record NC_064834.1, read on the forward strand.
ACTTTTTAAAAAAAAATCACTTAAATGTGGTAGAATTTTGTTTCTCCACCACAAAGAGAAATTTGGAGGTAGGCAGTACAGAACTGGTATACTGACCTCATATTGTCACCAGGGACAGAGTTTCTCATCCTTCTTTCCTATCATCCTCTGTCCATGGCTTACATTCTCAAGGAAGCCATAGACCAAAATGAACATTAGAGCTCCATATACCATGTTTACACTCCAGGAAACTGGAAGCAAGCATAAGGGGGGAACGTTCCCCCTCTTTTAAAGATACCTCCATGAAGACCCCCCCACTATGTATCTACTACAAATCAAGGGCCAGAGCTTGATCACACAGCCATCTTACTTGTAAGGGAGACAGAATTTGTGTGTGTGTGTGTGTGTGTGTGTGTGTGTGTGTGTGTGTGTGAATATTAATGTAATACTCATAGGGTCCTAGCAAGGACAAACTTGAAGTTGCTCAGCAGAGAGACCTCCATGCCCCAAAGCATCAAGTACTATCTTGGTAAACAATTCTCACTTTAAGTAGGAGAAGGAGGAGGAAGAAAAGGAAGAAGAGGCGGGCGAGGAGACAGAGAAGGCGATGCAGCAGCAGCAGCGATTACTTACAAAGAAAAAAATCATAAAGAGATTCAGTTGAAAGAAACAGATTGAAAACAAATTTTAAAAAAAGGTAAATGTGGAAGAAAAAAATCTAAAACTAAAAAAAGTGGCTAAAAAATTTCCAAACTTGATAAATACTAGAAATCCACACATTTTAGAAGCTCAACAAACCCCAAATAGAATACAAAAAAGAAACCACACCATGGCACATCATAATCGAATTGTTTAAAATGAGTGATAAAAAGAAAAATATTAACATCAGCCAGACAAAATAAGATTAGAACGACCGCAGATCAGAAACGATGCCAAGCAGAGCACAGTGAAATCACAAATTTAATGTGCTGAAAGGAACAAATTGTCAGCCTACAGCTCATATCCAGCAAAAAGATCCCTCAAAAATGAAGGCGAAATAAAGCTATTACTTAGAAGCAAGCAAAAGCTAAGTGGATTTATTTCCAGCACATCCACAATAAAGAAATATTAAAGGAAGTTTTTCATGCTAAAGGATGATGTTTCCAAATGGAAACTTGGATTTATACAAAGAAACAGTAACACTGGAAATGGCTAATATGGGAATTAAAAAAAAAAAAGTATGTATACATGAAGAACTTTCTCTTTAAAAGTCTTTAAAGATTCATTCTGTAAATGCTTATGTTAGAAGACAGTTTAAAAATCAATTATCTAGGTTTCAATATTAGCAAGCTAGGAAAAGAAAGCATCAAAAGAAGATGGAGGGGATACACTGTACCAAAAACAGTTGGTCGATGTTCCTCATTTCCAGAGGTAGTGTATGATCAAGAACCAATGGTATTGAAGGAAGAAGTCCAAGCTGCACTGAAGGCTTCAGGAATTGACAGAACACCAACTGAGATAGTTCAACAAACAGATGCGGCACTGGTAGTGCTCACTTGTCTGTGGAAGAAGTTTGGAAGATAGCTACCTGGTCAACCGACTGGAAGAGATTCGTATCTGTGCCCATTCCAGAGAAAGATGATCCAACCAAATGCAGAAATTATTAAACAATATCGTTACTATCACATACGAGTAAAATTATGTCGAAAATTACCCCAAGTCAGTCACAGCAGCACATCAAGAGGGAAATTCCAGAAATTCAAGCAAGATTCAGAAGAGGACGTGGAATGAGAGATAACATTGCTAATGTAAGATGGACCTTGTCTGAAAGCAGAGAATATCAGAAAGATGTTTAGCTGTGTTTTATTGACTGTGCGGAGACATTTGGCTGTGTGGATCATCACAAATTATGGATAACATTGTGAAGAATGGGAGTTCTGGAACACTTAATTGTGCTTATGTGCAACTTGTAAATAGACCAAGAAGCAATTGTTCAAACAGAACAAGGGGAAACTGCATGGTTTAAAGTCAGGAAAAGTATACATCTTTCACCATACCTATTCAATCTGTATGTTGAGCAAATAATCCAAGAAGCTGGACTGTATGAAGAAGAAAGGGGCTTCAGGACTGGAGGAAGACTCGCTAACAACCTGTGTTATGCAGTTGACACAATCTTGCTTGCTGAAAGCGAGGAGGACTTGAAGCACTTCCTGATGAAGATCAAAGACTATGGCCTTCAGTATGGATTACAACTCAGCATAAAGACAACAAAAACCCTCATAACTAGACCAAAGAGCAAAATTGTGATAAATGGAGAAAAAGTTGAAGTTGTCAAGGATTTCATTTTTCTTGGATCCACTTTCAAAGCCCAGGAAGCACCAGTCAAAAAATCAAAGAACATATTGCATTGGGCAAATCTGCTGCAAAAGACCTCTTTTGGAACTAAGAGCGCCTGACTTAAGCCATGGTATTTTCAGTCACCTCATATGCATGTGAAAGCTGGACAATGAATGAGGAAGACTGAAGAAGAATTGATGCCTTTGAATTATGGTGTTGGTGAAGAGTATTGAATATACCATGGATTGCCAGAAGAATGAACAAGTGTGTCTAGGAAGAAGTACAGCCAGGCTGCCCCTTAGAAGCAAGGATGGCAAGACTTCGACTTATGTACTTTGGACATATTATCAGGAAGGATCAGTCCCTATAGAAGGACAGCATGCTTGGTAAAGTAGAGGGTCAATGAAAAAGAGAAAAACCCTCAAGGAGGTAGATATACACAGTAGCTGCAACAATGGGCTCAAACATAGCAATGATTGTGAGGATGGCGCAGAACCGGGCAATACTTCATTCAGTTGTGCACAAGTTTGCTATGAGTCAGAACCAGCTCGGTGGCACCTAACAACAACAGATCATATTTATGAATTGGAAGATTCAGTATTATTAAGATCTCCATTCTTCAGAAATTAGTGTGAAGAATCAAAGCAATCCAATAAGAGTCCCAGAATGCCTGTTTGTAGAAATTTATAAACTATTTCTAAAAATTATATGGAAATAGAAAGCACCTCAGATAACGAAAACAATTTTGAAAAAGAAAAAAAACTTTGGAGGACTAACATTACTTGACTTTAGACTGTTTATAAAGCTATGCTAATCATGACATGTTCTTTTCATGCAAGGGTAGACAGCTAGCTTAATGGAACAGAATACACATATATGGACAATTTATTTTGACCAAATTAACAAGGTAATTTAATGGAGGAAAACATAGGCTTTTCAACAACTGATGCTCAAACAACTAGGTATTCATATGGGGAAAAAAAACTTGGCCTTAACACACACTGTACACTATACACAAAATAAATCATAGACCTAAATGTAAAAGCTAAAACTATACAATTTTTAGAAGGTGTCTTAGTCATCTAGTGCTGCTGTAACAGAAATACCACAAGTAGATGGCTTTAACAAAGGGAATTTATTCTCTCACAGTCTAGTAGGCTACAAGTGCAAATTCAGGGCATTAGCTCCAGGGGAAGGCTTTCTCTGTCAGCTCTGGAGGAAGGTCCTTGTCATCAATCTTCCCCTGGTTGAGGAGATTCTCAGGCACAGGGACCCTGGGTCCAATGGACATGCTCTGCTCCCAGTGTTTCTTTGTTGGTCATATGAGGTCCCCAACTCCCTGCTTGCATCCCTTTCCTTTTATCTCTTCTAAGATAAAAGGTGGTGCAGGCCACACTCCAGGGAATCTCCCTTTATACTGGATCAGGGATGTGACCCGGGTAAGGGAGTTATAATCCCACCCTAATCCTCTTTAACATAAAACTCCAATCACAAAATGGAGGACAACCATACAATACTCAGAATCATGGCTTAACCAAGTTGACACATATTTTTTGGGAATACAATTCAATCCATGACAGAAGGGTACATAGAAGAAAATTTTGTAACTTCAGGGTAAGGTAAGGTTTCTTAGCTAAGACACAAAAATCACAAACAATAAACCAAAATAAATAAATAGCAATTAATCGATATTAAAAATTCTTGCTCTGAAAGTAATGATAATAAAAAAAGTAATGATAATACTGGATTATAATTCATAAGGGGAAATATATATTTATACACACACACACACCCATGAGTTTATTTTGACACAAATAAGTCAGTAAATCATTAAATGGGTAGAATAGGACAGCATTTCCTTAAACTAGAATTCAGATTAATACATGTAAAAAGAATGGTAGAAAAGAAAATCACCATTTGCTAAACACCATAGTAAAAATTGTTTCAGACAAGAATCATAAATGGATCCTGAAAGTAGTGTTTCAGTGCAGGGTGAGAAATAGGACATTTGCAGAGTTTGAAGTATTTCCTCCAAATAAACTTAATTACAAAGAGAAACAAGTAACTTTAGAGTAGAAGAACCAGGCAGACACCACGCTAGCCAAGTCATTTTAGTTCTCATCATCACCAGCAATGAGACATATTGACGTCACATACCTTCTGAATGCACTGGGAAGAGCGCAATGTCACTTTGCTATATTCCTGCCCAAAATGCATAATCTGAATTTAAAAATTAAGAAATATCAGATAGCCCAAATTAAAGGACATTTTACAAAATAACTGGCTCTTCAAATGTGTCAAGGTCACGAAAAACAAAGAAAGATTAAGGATCTGACCCAGATTGTAGGAGACCAAGGAGACATGAGAAGGAATGCAATGTATAGTCCTAAATTAGATCGCGGATTAGCAAAATGACATTAATCGAACAAGCCATGAAATTTTGAGTAAAATCTGTAAATTGAGAGTATTGTACAATGTTAATTTTCTGCTTTTTGATAACTGTATTATAGTAACATAAGATGTTATCATGTGGTGACGCTGGACTGAATGTGTACATAAACTCTTTGCACGACTTTTTGCAACATTTCAGTAAGTCTGAAAATATTTCTAAATGAAAACTTTAAACAAAGACATTTCTGGGATGGGAGAGGCGCCTCTACTCTTGAAAAAACTCAGGTAAGGAAATAAAATGGCAAGCCACATACTGGGAGAAAATATTTGCAAACCATACGTCTGACAGAGACTTGTAGAAGAATATAGAAACAATTCTGACAACTCAGTTTAAAAAAGACAAAGCAATTACAATTGGGAAAATATTTGAACAGATACTTCACAAAAGAAGATGCTTGAATGTCAAATAGACACATGAAAACACGGTCAAAAATACTCAGCACCAGGGAAATGCAAATAAATTCACAATGACAGAATACATCCATGGTATAATGGCTGAAATGTAAAAAGTCTGATACTACCAGGTGCTGGCTTGGCTATGGAGCAACTAGAACTCTCATACGTTGCTGTTAGGAGTGTAAAATGAGACCACCCCTTTGGAAATAATTTGGAAGTTTTAAATACAGACAAACAAACTTTTACCACATACCCAACTTTCCACTCCTAGGTATTTATCCAAAATAAATAAAAATACATGTCCAGAAAAATACACGTACAAGAATGATCATAGCAGCTTTATTCAAAATACCTCAAAGCTGGGGAGTGGGGTGGGGTGGGGGGAAATGTCCACAAAGGAAAATAGATAAACAAATCGTAGTATCTTCATACACTGGAATACTGTTCAATAATAAAAAACTGAAGTATGGATATATCTCAGAAGTATGACACTCAAAAAAATAAAGCCAGATGCAATAAACTAGAGGCCATATGACTCCATTTATATGGAGTTCATAAAGAATAAAATTACACAGACAGGAATAAACCAGTTGGTGACTAGGGTCAGAGGTGGGAGACTGCAAAAAAACACAAAGAAACCCTTAGGGGTTTTGTATCTTGTTTGGGTTGCACTTACACAGATGTATATATTTGGCACAATATATTGATTGAACTCTAAACCTATAATGAGGTTATTCATTTTATATAAACTTTATCTCAATTAAGTGGAAAAGAAGGAAGGAAATCGTAGAGTCATAGCAATTAGAATAGAGTATTACTGGCACAAGAAAAGGCAATTCAACATACTGAATAAAACAAAGTCCAGAAATAATTCCACAGGCATACACAAACTTGGCAATGACAGCGAGGGCACTAAAAAGGAGAGAAAGGGTGAAATGGAAAATAGGTCAACCATAAAATCAAAAATGTTTAATTCTATCCCCACATCACACCACCAAACAGTACATTCCAGATGGATGAAACACTTAAGGGTGAAAGACGTTTAAGACTTTTAGATGAAAAAATTTAATGATTTCAAGATATTGAAGAATTTTCTAACACACATCACTGCCTCTGCATATCTCCCATACATAATCATAAAAATTAAGAAACTTGATCACATTAAAATTGTAAATATCCCCCCCCCAAAGACAACAAGTAAAGTTAAAAGGTAACCCACAGACTTGCAGAAGATATTTTTTAATACCTTAAAGTGACAATTTCGTATCCAGCTTATTCAGGGTGCCTCAGTAGCTTTGGGGCAGTTTTAAGCTGTACTTATTTCAGAAGTGTGTTATCAACTTCCAGTAGGAATATTGGAAAAGTTGAAATTTTATATTTTACGATACTGGTATGTTTCTTATTAAACTTCAACGTATCTACCGTCCCATGTTAACATGTATTTTTAGTCAGATTTCAAACTCTGTAAAAATTTCCTCAGCAGCAGGTCATTGGTAGAAAGAATTGCATTTATATTCTTGACCTCAAGATCCTCTAAAAAATGAAGTTTTGATGAACAGGTAATTCAGACTTGATTCTATGAGGAAAAGCCTAATGAAGACAGATCAGGTGACAGAGGTGGCCTGGCAAGGGCTTCTCATCCTATGAATCACTGTCTGAGAAAGTATCATTCAGAAATGGTTACACTCAGTAGAATTAAAACAAAAATTTACTTTTCAAAACCCACAAAAGTAACTAGGTGGAAAAACAATGTGAATAACTATACTGTCAAATGATATTTTTATAACTTTGTGGCATTAGACTTCTAAATTAATTAAAGCTTAAAACTTCACTAAGATATTTGGAACACATGCATAATGAATGTCCACAAATCTCTAACTGCCATCATTTATTTTCCTTTTTTCCCAAGTAGTTCTATCAGTTCTTTTACGTGTATATATACATATTTGAGTCTTTATCGGTAGATGCGTATGTGCTCATGATCATTGTATCTTCTTGATGTAGCATTTTTTAGCAGTGCTATATCATCCATCTTGTTCCTCATGAAAGATACAAGGTGCAGGACATCGCACATGGATCTATTTATATAAAAAAAGAATATATACATACATATTTTTAAAAAAGATGAGTTGATATATTTTTATATTCTTTTATACATCTATTCTTTTTATACAAATACACACACGTGTACACACACACACACATACATGTCATACATATGTATGCATAGACACGCGCTACTTCCCAGTTCTTAGATGGGAAGAAATACTGCCTTATAATCAGGGGGGAAAGGCAAATGAGGGGTTCGTGCTGCTGATGTACAGACGTTGAAGAACAGAAGGCCATAGCCTTTTCTAGTTTCTGCCAAGCTGTGTAGAAGAGGAAAACAGCCTTCAAGAGAACTAAAAACCACTGGGAATTGCTCTAATAGCTAAATGGGGAAAACGCAAAGATAAGAGAAACCATCACCGATAAGACTTAGCCTGCAGTAATGAAGCTAGCTAGGAGCCACAGTGTAGGACTTCTAGCTGTAAATAAATTAGTGTTGTGTGTTGACATGCCTAAGGATTTTTAAATATACATCACTTAAGCGATGTTCAGATTCCTCCATCCTTCCCCCAGGAGTGTGACCCAGACAGGGTTAGGCTTATAGGGGTCTGAAGTGGAACTTCTTACCATTGCAATGGGGCACAGGAAAGAAGTGAGCAAAGTTGAAGTCTGCGAAGAAGTGTCAAGGCACAAGAAGCTAAAGGGAATGTTTGAAAAATCACTAATATCAAATGAGGATGAATTGCCAAAATTAGAAGTGGCCTAAAATCAGACATACAGCAAGTTATCTAGGGGCAGAGAGACAAGAACAGGTGAAACAAGTTGAAAGAAGGAGAAGGGGGATATCTGAGTGATTACCTAGAACACCTTCTGGTGTCGTTTCTTGTTTTTGTTTTGTTTTTTAATTTTATTGTGCTTTAGGTGAAAGTTTACAGTGCAAATGAGTTTCTCATTCAAAAATTATACACAAATCATTTTGTGACATTGGTTGCCAACCCACGATGTGTCAGTACTCTCCTCCTTTCCCTTTACACCCTAGGTTCCCTGTGTCCATTCATCCAGGTTTCCTGTTCCTTCCTGTCTTCTCCTCTTTGCTTTTGGGCAGGTGTTGCCCATTTGGTCTCACATGCTTTATTGAATTAAGAAGCACATTCTTCACGTGTATTATGTTTTTTATTATAGACCTGTCTAGTCTTTTGCTGAAAAGTAGACTTCGGGAGCTTCAGTTCTGAGTTAGCAGTGTGTCTTGGTCTCAGGGTTTCCTCCAGTCTCTGTCAGACCAGTAAGTCTAGTCTTTTTTTGTGAATTTGAATTTTGTTCTACATTTTTCTCCCACTCTGTCCAGAACCCTCTATTGTGATCCCTGTCTGAGCCATCAATGCTGGTAGCCAGGCAAGATCTAGTTCTTTTGGGCTCAAGCTGGTGAAGGCTGTGGTTCACGTGGTCCATTAGTTCTTTGGACTGATATTTTCCTTGTGTCTTTGCTTTTCTTCATTCTCCTTCGCTCTGAACATGATGGGACCAACAGGTGTATCTTAGATGGCCACTCACAGCTTTTAAGACCCCAGATGCTACTCACCAAAGGAGGGTGTAGAACGTTTTCTTAGTGAACTATATTATGCCAATTGACCTAGAGGCCCCTCCTTCCCCGGGATCATGGTCTCCAGCACTCAGCCCTAGTAACTTGGTTCCTCAAGGTATTTGGATGTGTCTAGGAAGCTTCTTTGGCAGTGCCTTGGACAAGTTGTGCTGACTTCCCCTATATTTTGTGTTGTCCTTCTTCTTACCAAAGTTAACACTTATCTATTCCCCTCCTCACCGCTCCCCTCCCTCGTAATCACCAAAGACTGTTTTCTTCTGTGTGTAAATCTTCTCTTGGGTTTTCATAATAGTGGTTTCATAAAATAGTTGTCCTTTTATATTGACTTATTTCACTCACCTTAAGGCTGTCCAGATTCATTCATGTTGTGAGATGTTTCAGGGATTCATCGTTGTTTTCCATCGTTAGGTAGTATTCCATCGTGTGTACGTGCCATAATTTGTTTATCTGTTCACCTGTTGATGGGCACTTACGTTGTTTCCATTTTCTGCTACTGTAAATGATGCTGCAGTGGACATGGGTGTGCATATGTCTATTTGTGTGATGACTCTTATTTCTCTAGGGTATATTCCTAGGAGTGGGATTGCTGGATTGTGTGGTATTTCTATTTTCAGCTTTTTAAGGAGGCACCATATCATTTTCCATAGTGGTTGTACCATGTTGTTGTTGTTAGGTGCCAACGAGTTGGTTCTGACTCTTAGTGATCCCATGTACAATCGAACGAAACACTGCCCAGTCCTGTGCCATCCTCACAATCATTGTTATCCTTGAGCCCATTGTTGCAGCCACTGTGTCAGTCTATCTCATTGAGGGCCTTCCTCTTTTTCCCTGACCGTCTACTTTACCAAACATGATGTCCTTCTCCAGGGACTAGTCCCTCCTGATAACATGTCTGAAGTATGTGAGATGAAGTCTCACCATCTTTGATTCTAAGGAGCATTCTGACTGTACTTCTTCCAAGACAGATTTGTTCATCCTAATGGCAGTCCATGGTATGAATAAGTATGGTGAAAGGATACAATCATGACACACACCTTTCCTGACTTTAAACCATGCAGTATCCCCTTGTCCTGTTCAAACGACTGCCTCTTGATCTATATACAGGTTCCTCATGAGCACAGTAAAGTGTTCTGGGATTCCCATTCTTTTTAATGTTACCCATAATTTGCGATGATCCACACAAATGCCTTTTGCATAGTCACTAAAACACAGGTAAACATCTTTCTGGTATTCTCTGCTTTCAGCAAAATCCGTCTGACATCAGCAATGATATCCCTGGTTCCAAGTCCTCTTCTGAATTTGGCTTGAATTTCTGGCCGTTCCCTGTTGATCTCCTGCTGAAACTACTTTTGAATGATCTTCAGCAAAATTTTACTTGCATGTGATATTAATGATATTGTTTGATAATTTCCACATTCAATTGGATCACATTTCTTTGGAATAGGCATAAATATGGATCTCTTCCAGTCTGCTGGCCAGGAAGCTGTCTACGAAATTTCTTGGCATAAAGAAGTGAGCACTTCCAGCACTGCGTGTTTTTGTTGAAACATCTCAGTTGGTATTCTGCAAATTCCTGGAGCCTTGTGTTTCAACAATGCCTTCATCTTGGACTTCTTCCTTCAGTATCATCGATTCTTGATCATATAGTACCTCCTGAAATGGTTGAGCCAATTCTTTTTGGTATAGTGACTCTGGGTATTCCTTCCATCTTCTTTTGAGGCATCCTGTGTTGTTCGGTATTTTGCCCATACTGAAACTCGAGGCTTTTTTCAGCTCTTTCAGCTTGAGAAATGCCGAGCATGTTCTTCCCTTTTAGTTTCCCAATTACAGGTCTTTGTACTTGTCACTATAATACTTTGACTTCTCGAGCTGTCCTTTGAAACCTTCTCTTCAGCTATTTTACTTCATCATTTCTTCAATTTGCTTTAGCTACTTCACATTCAAGAGCAAGTTTCGTAGTTTAAACAGAGAAGAAAATATTCTGTGATGGTTACGAGGGGGGGGGAGGGAGGGTGGGAGAGGGATATTCACTAATTAGATAGTAGATAAGAACTACTTTAGGTGAAGGGAAAGACAACACACAATACAGGAGAGGTCAGCAACTAGACTAAACCAAAAGCAAGGAAGTTTCCTGAATAAACTGAACGCTTCGAAGGCCAGCGTAGCAGGGGCAGGAATTTGGGGACCATGATTTCAGGGGACATCTAAGTCAATTGGCATAATAAAATCTATTAAGAAAACATTCTGCTTCCCACTTTGGAGTGAGGTGTCTGGGTTTTAAACACTAGCAAGTGGCCATCTAAGATGCATCAATTGGTCTCAACCCACCTGGAACAAAGGAGAATGAAGAACACCAAGGACACAAGGTAATTATGAGCCCAAGAGACAGAAGGGGCCACATAAATCAGAGACTACACCAGCCTGAGACCAGAAGAACTAGATGGTGCCCAGCTACAACCGATGACTCCTGAGGGAGCAGGAGAGACATGGGATGCAGACCCCAAATTCTCGTTAAAAGATCAGACTTAATGGTCTGACTGAGACTAGAAGGGCCCCGGTGGTCATGGCCCCCAGACCTTCTGTTGGCTCAGGGCAGGAACCATTCCCAAAGCCAACTCTTCAGACAGGGATTGGACTGGACAATGGGATGGAGAGGGATGCTGGTGAGCAGTGAGCTTCTTGGATCAGGTGGACACTTGAGACTATGTTGACATCTCCTGTCTGGAGGAGAGATGAGAAGGTAGAGGGGGTTAGAAGGTGGCAGAATGGACACAAAAAGGGAGAGTGGAGGGAGGGAGAGGCCGTCTCATTAGGGGGAGAGCAATTGGGAGTATGTAGCAAGGTATATATAAGTTTTTGTGTAAGAGACTGACTTGATTTGTAAACTTTCACTTAAAGCACAATAAAAATTAAAAAAAAAAAGCAAGTTTCAGTCTTTTCTGACATCCATTTTGGTCTTTTGTTTTTTTTCCTGTCTTTTTAATGACCTCCTGCATTCTTCATGGAAACCCTGGCGGTGTAGTGGTTAAGTGCTATGGCTGCTAACCAAAAGGTTGGCAGTTCAAATCCACCAGGCACTCCTTGGAAACTCTACGGGGCAGTTCTATTCTGTCCTATAGGGTCGCTATTAGTTGGAATCGACTTAATAGCAATGGGCTTGGTTTTCTTTTATTCTCTCTTTTTTTTTTTTTTGCATTCATGTATGATGTCCTTGATGTCATCCCACAGCTAGTCTGGTCTTTGGTCATTAGTGTTCAATGCATCAACACTATTCTTGAGATGGTCTCTAAATTCAAGTGGGAGATACTCAAGATCATACTTTGGCTCTTGCGGACTTGTTCTAATTTTCTTCAGCTTCGACTTGAACTTGCACATGAGCAAGTGATGGCCTGTTCTGCAGTCAGCCCCTAGTCTTGTTTTGAATGATAATATTGAGCTTTTCCATCGTCTCTTTTCACAGATGTAGTCAATTTGATTCCTGTGTATTCCATCTGGTGAGGTCCAAGTTTATAGTCACCGTTTATGTTGTTGAAAAAAGGTATTTGCCACGAAGAAGTCGTTGGTCTTGCAAAATTCCATCATGCGATCTCCAACATCATTTCTATCAAGTCCATATTTTCCAACTACCGATCCTTCTTTATTTCCAACTTTCACATTCCAATCACCAGTAATTTTCAATGCATCCTGATTTCATGTTCAATCAATTTCAGATTGCAGAAGTTGGTAAAAATCTTTAATTTCCTCATCTTTGGTGTTAGTGATTGGTGTGTAAATTTGAATAATATTTGTATTAACTGGCCTTGCTTGTAGGCATATGGACATTATCCTATCACTGAAGCATTGTACTTTGAGATAGACCTTGAAATGGTTTTTTTTATGATGAATGCAATGCCATTCCTCTTCAATTTGTCATTCCCTGCATAGCCAGTCATATGATTGTCTGATTCAAAATGGCCATACCAGCCCATTCGGCTCACCAACGCCTACGGTAACCATGTTTATATATTCCATTTCATTTTTGACAACCTCCAATTTTCCTAGATTCATAATTTGTACATTCCACATCCTGAATATTAATGGATGTTTGCAGTTGTTTCTTCTCATTTTGAGTTGTGCCAGATCAGCAAATGAAGGTCCCAAAAGCTTGACTCCATTCATGTCATTAAAGTTGACTTTACTTTGAGGAGGCAGCTCTTCCCCAGTCGTATTTTCAGTGCCTGTTTTCAACCGGAGGGGCTTACCTTTCAGCACTGTATCAAACAATGTTCCTCTACTATTTGTAAGATTTTCACTAGCTAATTCTTTTCAGTAGATCACCAGGTCTTTCTTCCTAGTCTGTCTTAGTCAGGAAGCTCTGCTGAAACCTGTCCACCATGTGTGACCCTGCTGGTATTTGAATACCAGTGGCATAGCTTCCAGCATCACAGCAACACACTAACTCCCACAGTATGACAAACTCACAGATACGTTGGGGGGATGAACCATAAAAAAAAAAAAAAAAACCAAACCCAGTGCTGCCGAGTCGATTCTGACTCATAGCAACCCTATAGGACAGAGTAGAACTGCCCCATAGAGTTTCCAAGAAGAGCCTGGCGAATTCAAACTGCCGACCCTTTGGCTGGCAGCCAGAACACTTAACCACTACGCCACCAGGGTTTCCATATGAACCATATGGCCCTTTTATTTACATTCCCACCAGCAGTGCATAAGAGTTCCAATCTCCCTGCAATCTCGCAACATTTGTTATTTCCTGTTTTTTTTTATTAGCTCCAGTAATGTCTTTTTTTTTTTTTTTTTTCCAGTAATGTCTAGGTGAGATGGTATCTAATTGTTGCTTTGATTTGCAGTTCTCTTAATGGCTGGTGATTGTTAGCACCTTCTCATGTGTCTGTTAGCCACCTGAATGTCTTCTTTGGTTAAGTATTCATTCATTCATTCATTCATTGAGGTGTTGAAGTATTCTATAGATTTTAGAGATTAGGCCCTTGTTGTACATGTTGTAGAATTTTTTTTTTTTTTTTTTCTCATCCATAGGTTGTCTTTTTACTCTTTTGGTGAAGTGTTTTGATGAGTATAAGTGTTTAATTTTTAGGAGCTCCCAGTTATCTAGTTTTTCTTCTGGTGTTTGCGCATTGTTAGTTATGGTTTGTATTGAATTTATGCCCCTCGTGTTGTTCCTATTTTTTCTTCCATGATCTTTATTTTTTTAAGTTTTATGTTCAGGTCTTTTATATCCATTTTGAGTTAGGTTTTGTGTATAGTGTGAGGTATGGGTCCTGTTTCATTTTTTTAATATGGACATCCAGTTTTGCCAGCACCATTTGTTTAAAAGACAGTATTTTCCCCATTTAATGGACTTTGGTATTTTGTCAAAAATCAGCTACTATACGTGGATGGAATTACAGCTGAGTTCTCTATTCTGTTTCATTGGTCTATATGTTTGTCGTTGTACCAGTACCAGGCTGTTTTGACTGCCATGGCTGTATAGCAGGTTCTTAGATCAGGTAGTGTGAGGCCTTCTATTTTGTTCTTTTTCTTCAACAATGCTTTGATTATCCAAGGACTCTTTCCTTTCCATATAAAGTTGGTGATTAGTTTTTCCATCTCATTAAAGGATGCTGTCGATATTTGGATCAGATTGTATTATATCTGCAGATTGCTATGGGTAATATTGACATTTTCACTGTTTGAGTCTTCCTATCCGTGAACGTGGTATGTTTTTCCATTTATGTAGGTCTCTTTTGGTTTCTAGCAATACTGTTTTGCAGTTTTCTTTGTATAGGTCTTTTATATCCCTGGAAGTATTTTATCTTTTTAGAGGCTATTACTGATGGTATGGAGCCCTCGTGGCACAGTAGTTAAAAGCTCAGCTGCTAACCAAAAGGTTGGCAGTTCAAAACTACCAGCCGCTACTTGGAAACCCTATGGGGCAGTTCTACTCTGTCCTATAGGGTCGCTATGAGTCGGAACTGACTCCATGGCGATGAGTTTTTTTTTTTTTTTTAATAGATGGTATTATTTTTCTGAGGTCCTTTTCGAAATTCTCTTTGTTGGTGTATGGAAATCTCACTGATTTTTGTATGTTGATCTTTTATCCTGCAACTCTGCTGAATTTTTCAATTAGTTCCAGTAGTTTTCTTGTGGAATCTTTGGGGTTCTCTATATATAGGATCATATCATCTGTAAATAGGGGGAGTTTTACTCCTTCCTTTCCAATTTGGACACCCTTTAGTTCTTTTTCTTGCTTCATTGCTCTTACTAGGTGTGATGGTTAAGATTGTGTGTCAACTTGGCTGGGCCATGATTCTCAGTGTTTTGGACCTCATATAATGTTATCACTTCCCTGTTGAGATTTGATATGTGATCACCCCCATGATAGGATCTGTGGTGAGTAGCCAAGCAGTTGAAAGAGAGTTTCCTTGGGCGTGTGGCCTACATTGAATATAAGCCGTCATTCTGGCAAGGCTTGGGGGCTTTTTGCTCATGCTGGATCCTGCGGCTAGCTCCTGTTTGTCTGACCTCTGGTACTTGGGACTTGAGCTAGCAGATTACCTATAGTCGTGCCTGCCGATCTTGGGATTCATTGATCTTTGCACCCTGTGAACAAGAGCCCTGCTCTCTGACCTGCCAATCTTGGGTTTGCCAGCCCCTGTGGCTATGTGAAGCAGGAGAAGCCTCTGTGTTAACCCACAGACTAGGGAAGTTCCAGCCTCTTGGACCACATGAGACATTTCCTTGATATAAATTTCTCTTTATGTATATACATTTATATGCTTTACAGGTTTTGCTTCTATAGTGAACTCAGCCTAAAATACTGGGGCTTCCAGCACAATGTGAAATAGAGTGGTGATGAAAAGCATCTTTGTCTTGTTCTCAAGGGGAATGCTTTCAGCCTCTCTCCATTGAGAATAATGTTGGCTGTTGGTTTTGTACTAAAAACAAAAATGAAACCCATTTCTGTCGAGTTGGTTGTTGACTCCTATGGTTGTCCTTTATTACGTTGAAGAATTTCCCTTCTATTCCTGTTTTATTGTGAGCTTTTATCAGGAATGGGTCTGGGACTTTATCAAATGCCTTTTCTGTATCAATTGAGATGATCACATAATTCCTTCATTTTATTTATGTGGGGGATTATGTTAATTGATTTTCTAATGTTGAACCATCCTTGCATACCTGGTATATATCCCACTTTGTTGGGATGTACTATTTTTTTGGTATGATGCTGAATTCTATTGGCTAGAATTTTTGCATCTATATTCATGAGATTGGTCTGTAATTTTCTTTCTTTCTTTTTGTGGTGTCTTTGCCTGGCTTTAGTATCAGGGTTATGCTTGCCTTCATATAATGAATTTGGGAGTATTCCTTCTTTTTCTATGCTCTGAAATAGCTTTCAGTAGTAGTGGTGTGAGCTCTTCTCTGAATGTTTGGTAGAATTCTCCAGTGAAGCCACCTGGGCCAGGGATTTTTTGTTGTTGTTGTTTTGGGGAGTTTTTTTTTTATTGCCTCTTCAATCTCTTCTCTTGTTATGGGTCTCTTCAGATTTTCCATCTCAGTTTGCATTAGTTTAGGTAGGTAGTGTGTTTCTGGAAATTTGCCTATTTCCTCTAGTTTCTCACTTTTTTGGAGTACAATTTTTCATAATCTGTTATGATTCTATTTCAGTCGGATCTGTTGTAACATCCCGTGTCTCATTTCTTATGTGGGTTATTTGCTTACTCTCCTGTTTTATTTTGTCAGTTTGACCAACGGTTTGTCAATTTTGCTGATCTTTTCAAAGATTTTAGTATTTTTGATTCTTTCTATTGTTTTTCTATTCTCTATTTCATTTATTTCTTCTTTACTATTTACTATTTCCTTTCTTCTGGTGCCTATGGGATTCTTTTGCTGTTCTCTTCCTACTTTTTCAAGTTATAGGGCTAACATTTTCATTTTGGCCTGCTCTTCTTTTTTGATGTGTGCATTTGTTGCTATAAATTTACTTCTGAGCACTGCCTTTGCTGTGTCCCAAAGGTTTTGGTATGATATGTTTTCATTCTCATTGGATTCTAGGAATTTTTGATTCCCTCTTTGATTTCTTCTATCACTTCGTTGTTTTTAAGTGAGGTGTTATTCAGTTTCCATGTAATTGATTTTTTTTTTCCCCTTGATCTTCCTGTTATTGATTTCTACTTTTATGGTGTTAAGACAGAGGGAATGCTTTGTATTATTTTGATGTTTTGGGCTATATTGAGGGTTGTTTTGTGGCCTAAAATGTGGTGTATTCTGGAGAATGTTCAATGTGTGTTGGAAAAGAATATATACTTTGCTGCTGTTGGGTGGAGTGTTCTATATATGTCTGTGAGGTCAAGTTGGTTGATTTTTGGCTTTAGATCTGTGTCTTTGTTGAGTTTCTTTCTAGACCTTCTGTTCTTTACCAAGAGCAGTGTGTTGAACTCTCATACTGCTATTGTGGAACTGTCAATTTCTTTTTTCAATCCTGTTAGAGTTTTTTTTTTTTTTTCTTTTGGAGACCTGTCATTGGGTGAGTAAATATTTATTAAGGTTATGTCTTCTTAGTGGATTGTCATTTTAATCATTATATAATGTCTTTCTTTTCCTTTTATGGTGATTTTCCCTTAAAGTCTATTTTATCTGAAACTAGTGTTGCCACTCCTGCCCTGTTTTGGTTACTGTTTGCTCTATATACTTTTTTCCATCCTTTGAATTTTAATGTGTTTATGTAGTTCTGTCTAAGAAGTATCTTTTGTGGACAACTGTCTTAGTCATCTAGTGCTTCTATAAAAGAAATACCACAAGTGGATGGCTTTAACAAAGAGGAATCTATTTTCTCACAGTCTAGTAGGCTAGAAGTCCAAATTCAGGGCATCAGCGCTGGGGAAATGCTTTCTCTGTCAGCCCTGGAGGAAGGTCCTTGTCATCAGTCTTCCCTTGGTCTGGGAGCTTTTCAGTGCAGGAACCTCCGGTCCAAAGGATGCACTCCGCTCCCGGTGCTGCTTTCTTGGAGTTATGAGGCCCCCAACTCTCTGCTTGCTTTCCTTTTATCTCTTTTAAGATAAAAGGTGGTATAGGCCATATCCTAGGAAAACTCCCTTTACATTGGATCAGGAACTTGACCTGAGCAAGGGTTTTACATCTCTTCCTAATCCTCTTTAACATAATCTAATCTTGCCTCATTAACCACAGGCAGAGATTAGGATTTACAACACATGGGAAAATCACACCAGATGACAAAACTGTGGACAATCATGTGATATTGGAAATTGTGGCCTAGCCAAACCAATACAGATTTTCAAAGGACACAGTTCAATCCATGACAACAACATATTGATGGGTTGTGATTTTTACTCATTCTGCCACTCTCTGTCTCTTTATAGGTGCCATTTACATTCTGTGTGATTATTGATAGGTTTGAGTTTATTGCTGTCTTTTTTTTTTTGTGGTGCTGACATTTTCTTTATTCCTCTTTGCTGTGCTGAGTTCCTTTTGTTTGTGGATTTTCTTTTCTTTCGTTTTTGTAGATTTTGTGTTTACTGAGTCCTTATGTTTTTCCTTTGCTGAGTAGGTTTGTTAACTTTCTTGTGGTTACCTTGAAATTTTCCCCTATCTTCCTAAGTTTGAACCAAACCAGTCTTTTATTACTTGGTATGCCCCTTGATTCCTCTACATTTGAAAGTTCTGTACCTACACTCTCTGTTCCCCCTTTTACTGTTTTAACATTGTCATCATTACAGATTGACATCTCTGTTTCCTTGTTTCAAGTCTTTTAGCTTTGTTTTATTATTGAGAGTTCTTTACCTAAATTGGTATCTGGCTGATGTTGTCTCTCCTTGCTCTCTGTCTTCCGTCAGTTTCTTCTTCCATTCAGTGTTTGATCTAGTTTTTTATCTCTTCATTTGATGCTTAGGGTTTCAGGATTGATGTTCGTGTCTGTTTTACTTAGTTTTTTTGGGTTTTTGCAGCAGAGGGTCAGCATGGTGTATCTATCTATGGTGCCGTGTTGGCTCCTGAATCCCTTCTGGTGTTTTTAGCTTATGAGTATGGATTGAAGCTTATGGCATGGAACACAAAATGTGAGTGCTGGCTTTAATATTTCAAGGATAGAACGGAAGAGGTGAATACAATGCATGCCAAGTCATTTTGGATCCTGAGGCAAAAGGAAAAATGTTTTTTTTTAATTTGATATTTTGTTCATAACAGATTTTTTGCATTAATTTCAAATTTTTTAGAAAATATTGCATTAAAATATTTATCAGTTATTAAGATTTTTGGCACACCCTAACATTTGTACTGGAGGCAAATGCCTCACTCCTCTCACCCTAGTCCAATCCTGAGAGAATAAACAGGAATTCTAATAAATGTTAAACTCACATCTTCTAATTATGGTAAATGCGTGAAATAGGAGAAAAGTCAGGAATGATTATAATCAAATGAAGCATGCCACATGAAAATAATCATCCATAGACTCTAAAGGATACTAAGCACATTTTACTCACTGTATGAAAGTCAGCTATAAAATGGTGACAAATTTTAGTCCCCACTTCAGGAATCATACAAACAGAGTTGTTTGGTCTGCTTCACAGCAGTCATCTTAAGGTGCTCTGATTCTAAAATGAACCTGATCACCTATTTCTGGAACTTTTTTTGAAAATGCCTCCACAGCTTGTAGTTTCCCATAATAATTATTTACACATGGGCAGCACTGTATTTTGCAAAGTCCTTTCATATACATTATATCTCACAAAGTCAGTAAATGCCCAGTTTGGAAGGACAGTGGCCATCTCCCCTGGAATTCAGTGGTGTTAAGATCAGCTGCCTTTGAATAGTTTCCATTTCTTTCCTTAACTAGCACAGAAACCAGATACCAGAGAGATGAAGTAAAAGCAAGAGAGGAACAGAGCTAATAGCGACCTTATAAGACAGAATAGAACTGCCCCATAGGTTTTTCAGGGAGCGCCTGGTGGATTTGAACTGTCAACCTTTTGGTTAACAGCTGTAGCACTTAACCACTATGCCACCAGGGTTTCTAAATTTTCAGTATAACTCAAAATTACCCACTGACTGGATGGCAGAAATCAGGACTTGGGGTTCTTCCATTACACTGTGCTAAGTGTTTATATAAGGCCTTCGAAAATCTTAAATCATAGAAAATATTAATTTGAAGGTAGCTTGGATTTATCCAAAGTGTTTTTTGGAACTTATTCTAGGGAATAAATTGAATAGTGGAGTTATTTAATGTCTTTTTTAAATTTTGTTCACACTAAGCCTTATTTTACATATGCTTTGTAAAATAATTTTAAAGCTAGTTCCAAAAAAGAAGCTTCAAAAATATTTAGAGCAATATCTCCATCATCAGAAAAAGGGGGAGCTTTACAAAAGAAGAGGATACCTTTCATAGACACATTGCATTGATTAAGAGCATGGACTCTGACACTAGACAGCCTAGATTAAAATCCTGGCTTCAACACCTACCATCTGAGTGTTGCCTAGTCCAAGGTATTGAGACTTTCTGGACCTTAGTTTCCTCATCTTTAAAATGGGACTAATAATAGCATCTATCTCATAGAGTTGTTGGATGATTGAATTAGTTAATATATATAAAGAGTTTAAAACAGTGCTTGTTGCATAAGCGATAAGATAATTATTATCACTTAGCAGGACTCATAAATTCTTCGCTACCTCTGCCAGAAAAATATCTCATTATTTTATAGTCACCAGTCAGAAGTTTTGAGAAGGTTTGGATGCTAAATTAGAAAGTTAAAATGAGTTCTATTCACGCCTGGGAGAAAACCATAATTTAATAATGTCTGAGAAGAGTTAAAATTTAAAAAATAAGAAATATTACTCTGTCTTTGAATTTCTCTTTAAATCTTGTTTAATTGCATATATCTTACAACGACGCTGTTGTTGTTAGGTGCCGTCGAGTCGGTTCTGACTCATAGTGACCCTATGCACAACAGAACAAAACACTGCCCGGTCCTGCGCCATCCTTACAATCGTTGTTATGCTTGAGCTCATTGTTGCAGCCACTGTGTCAATCCACCTTGTTGAGGGTCTCCCTCTTTTCCGCTGACCCTGTACTCTGCCAAGCATGATGTCCTTCTCCAGGGAATGATCCCTCCTGACAACATGTCCAAATTATGTAAGATGCAGTCTCGCCATCCTTGCTTCTAAGGAGCATTCTGGTTGTACTTCTTCTAAGACAGATTTGTTCGTTCTTTTGGCAGTCCATGGTATATTCAATATTCTTTGCCAACACCGCAATTCAAAGAAGTCAGCTCTTCTTCGGACTTCCTTATTCATTGTCTAGCTTTCACATGCATATGATACGATTGAAAATACCATAGCTTGGGTCAGGCGTACCTTAGTCTTTAGGGTGACATCTTTGCCCTTCAACACTTTGAAGAAGTCATTCGCAGCAGATTTACCCAATGCAATGCGTCTTTTGATTTCTTGACTGCTGCTTCCATGGCTGTTGATTGTGGATCCAAGTAAAATGAAATCCTTGACAACTTCAATCTTTTCTCCATTTACCATGACGTTGCACATTGGTCCAGTTGTGAGGATTTTTGTTTTCTTTATGTTGAGGTGCAATCCATACTGAAGGCTATGGTCTTTGATCTTCATTAGTAAGTGCTTCAAGTCCTCTTCACTTTCAGCAAGCAAGGTTGTGTCATCTGCATAACGCAGGTTGTTAATGAGTCTTCCTCCAATCCTGATGCCCCGTTCTTCTTCATATAGTCCAGCTTCACGTATTATTTGTTCAGCATACAGATTAATAGGTATGGTGAAAGAACACAACCCTGCCACACACCTTTCCTGACTTTAAATCAATCAGAATCCCCTTGTTCTGTCCAAACAACTGCCTCCTGGTCTATGTAAAGGTTCCTCATGAGCACAATTAAGTGCTCTAGAATTCCCATTCTTTGCAGTGTTATCCATAGTTTGTTATGATCCACACAGTTGAATGCTTTTGCATAGTCAATAAAACACAGGTAGACATCCTTCTGATATTCTCTGCTTCCAGCCAGGATCCATCTGACATCAGCAATGAAATCCCTGGTTCCACATCCTCTTCTGAAACTGGCCTGAATTTCAGGCAGTTGCCTGTCGATATACTGCTGCAGCCATTTTTGAATGATCTTCAGCAGAATTTTGCTTGCATGTGATATTAATGATATTGTTCTATAATTTCCACATTCGGTTGGATCACCTTTCTTGGGAATAGGCATAAATACGGACCTCTTCCAATCAGTTGGCCAGGAAGCTGTCTTCCATATTTCTTGCCATAGATGAGTGAGCACGTCCAGTGCTGCATCTGTTTGTTGAAACATCTCAATTGATATTCCATCAATTGCTGGAGCCTTGTTTTTTGCCAATGCCTTCAGAGCAGCTTGGACTTCTTCCTTCAGTACCATCGGTTCCTGATCATATGCCACCTCTTGAAATGGTTGAATATCGACTAATTCTTTTTGGTATAATGACTCTGTGTATTCCTTCCATCTTCTTTTGATGCTTCCTGCATCATTTAAAATTTTCCCCATGGCTTACAATGATAGTGGTCTATAATTTTATGAAGGCTGTTTTAATAAAGAATTGGACTTTTCTAATTGAATGAAAGAGAGGAGCTTCCATTCCACAACATAATCTCTAATCTAGAATGACTACGAGTGTCCACAACAAGATCAACACAGCCTGCAGGTTGCATGGAAAGTAACAGGAGAAAATAAGTAGCCCCTGTACAGCTAACATTGCAACTCAAATCCATCCAATGTCAAGATGCATATCACCTTGTCATTAAGCTTCTTGATGTTCATTTTCCTTTCTTGTTTCCATCTTAACCCATTTTCATCGCTTCATGCTTCCACACTGGACGTTGTTCTGAAACTGAATGAACCAGTTTGTTTGCAAATTTATTTGTATGATTAAGCACAAAGGAATTATTTCAATATGGAGAAGGGCAAAGTTCATTTAAAGTAATTGATGTAGCATGAAAAACATTAATTATTTTCAATACATTCTATATGTCAATTCAGGTTCTCCACTTGAATTCAGATGGTATTTGTACCTCCTATGAGATGAGTTATCATTTGCTGCCTTCACACACAAGCAGTCAAATTCCATTGCCAGTAGCTTTGGCTCCACGTAGAGAACTTCCTCTATTTCTTTAAATATCTTTATTTTTGTGTCATCTTGTCAAAGTGCCCCTCTGTCTCTGAACTTCATGAATATATGCAGACTTGGCACGAACATGAGACCTTTCTTCTCTTTAATATTACTACCCAGAGAATAATTTTTCCCTTATCATTCAATTGGTCAAGCAGCTAGTAAAATTACCATAGGGTGCTGGCTTTTGTTGAATATTAGGCGAAACCATAGTCGTGTTTATCTATATGTTGCCAATTACATTAATTCATATTCTCTCTCTCACACATACACACACGATCATTCATTCCCACAATACTTTGTGGTTCTTCTTTTCCACACTGTTTCATTGTCTTAGACAGAGAAACTTGTAAAATTACTAAGTGGCAGTACTCCTCATGTATATCAAAGATGATTCTATTTTGAAGAGAATATTCTGCTACCTACCACTGCAGTGCTAAACATCAGCAAAGCTCCTAATTGGCTGAAAACAGTCTGCTCCCTTCTGTTCTCATTATTCCTTCAGGTCGTTATTTACCCCTGCCCACTAAGATCCTTTGGCCTAATTCCATTTCAAGCTCTTCTTCAAGCTCTATCATGGCATGATCCCATTTATTGTCCTTTATATCATCCCCACTCTAGTAAACTCTCTGTCTTGGTGATCTAGTGCAGCTATAACAGAAATACTACAAGTGGATGGCTTTAACAAAGACAAATTTGTTCTCTCCCAGTCTAGTAGGCTACAAGTCCAAATTCAGGGCATCGGCTCCAGGGGAAGGCTTTCTCTGTCTACTCTGGAGGAAGGTCCTTGTCACCTATGTTCCCTGGTCAAGGAGTTTCTTAGCACAGGGATCCTTGATCCAAAGGATGTGCTATTCTCCTGGTTCTTGTTTCTTGGTGGTATGAGGTCCCCCTGTCTCTCTGTTCACTTCTCTCTTTTATATCTCAAAAGAGATTGGCTCAAGACACAATCTAATCTTGTAGATTGAGTCCTGCCTCATTAACGTAACTGCCGCTAATCCCATCTCATCAACATCATAGATACAGGATTTACAACACATAGGGAAATCACATGAGATGACAAAATGGTGGACAATCACACAGTACTGGGAATCATGGCCCAGCCAAGTTGACAGATATTTTGGGGGGACACAATTCAATCTGTGACGCTCTCCCTTATACACATTTCATACTTAGAATTTTCCCTTTTCTTTTTTAGGTAAATTCCCTTGTCTTAGGCTGTGTGTTGGGTGGGCCAGCTACTTAAAAAAATTAGCATAGTCAGAGCGAAATTCACAGCAACAAGTAATATGTAAACATGTATAAATAACATAACTTATTACCCACCCGACCCACAAAGTGACAAGGTAACATTTATGATTACAAGTACCTAGCAGGTACATCTAACACTAGGGAATTTTAGATAAACTTGTAGGAAGACAATATTTCAGAAAAGTAGCTGTGTCTTTTAATGTTCTTCAAATCCCTTAAGTGTTTGCTGATGCATTAGAAATAAAATACAGTACTCCATCAAGGGATGATGGCCTGGTTGTCACACAAACACTAAACCAAAATGTTTTGGGCTCCTTTAATCTCATTTTCCTTTTCAGGTATTAGTCACAGCAGTTTGTTGGTGTCATTGTGTGCCATCCAGTCGATTTCAACTATATGACAGAGTAGACTTGCCCTGTAGGGTTTCCTAGACTGTAATCTTTAGGGGAGCAGATTATCAGGTCTTTTCTCCCACGGAATGCCTGGTGGGTTTGAACCTCTGATCTTTTGGTTAGCAGCCGAGTGTTTAACCATTGTGCTACCAAGGCTCCTTCACAGCAGTTTACAGCATGATATCTGCACACATTAGAGAGGCCAGAATCAATTAATGGTAATACCTGTCTTTAGTGAAGACTTTCTCTTAGAAGCAGAGTTGGAAGAAACAGATGGTGAAAGGTCACATTGGATCAGCTGCAATGGATGGACAATATAGATGAGTCTCACCGTACAAAAGTCACCCTGGGCGCTAGGCAGTGGTGCAGATCTGATTTAGGCTGCTCTTGTGAGTAGCAAATACTAAATACTGTTATTGTTTTGATGAAAAGAGCCCTGTGGATTGTTTTTGATCTGCATATTAACAAAGAAGAGAAAGACAGCCTGGTTATTTCTTAGTAACAGCAATCAAGACATTTTTTCCTTGAAAATGCACAAGATACATCTCATGGGGGGGCGGAGGGGAACAAAAATGAAAAATCCTTTCATCCAGAATCTGTGGTTTGCTTTCTTTTATTCTTTAGTATACATGAATATGTGAAAACACACAGCACTAAGGCATGCGGCCTGATCAAGTGATAATCTCTTATAATGCGCCTCTATTTAAAGCAACAAACAGATGGAGAGTTTATGAGCAAGGCTGGTAAAAGTAAAAGCAAATGATTGCAATAGTTGTACTTTTAATAGGATTCCCCACAATCTAAAACATTATTCCTCGAGGAACAAATTGTTCTATAAAATCATGGTACTTAGGAATGAGACAGTTGCCTTGACATTGCTGAGGCAACAGAAGACTCCAACCTGCATCTACCGGGCTCTAAAGTCATATCAGGGTCCTCGGGGGAGGCCAGCTGAAATGTTGGGCACCGTTATCCCCAAGGAAAAAGCCCAGTGGAGAAGGGAAAAAAGAAGAAAGACAAAGAGTAAAGGGTATATGAAACATGTCCGTGCTTTGACTGAATTTATTACCTGGAGAACAGACAAAACAAGTGTCTTCTGCTCTTTAAATTCTCTACTTTGAAAAAGGAGGCCTGGGAACTTCCTACTGATTTAAGACAAACGTGCAGCAAACATGGCTTCCTCTGCTGCCCATTCAGACCAAAGTCTAGCTCTAGGATAGCAAGTCTCATGGTACAAACAGTGTAACTTTAGACAAACCAACACCAATTCATTATCATTATCCCTTTGTAAGAGAACCAAAACTCACTACAATTCTACCATTAAGACAAATATACGGTAGTGATGGCCTTTACGTAAATTATAATTAAAGTTAATCTTAATTAAAGTTATTATGCCATTTTGGAAGAAAATAAACAACCCAAGAAGAGGAAAACAATGTGGTCCATAACTCACTCCAAAACTCTTTTTTTGCCTCCAAAGCTCACATTGACGGAGACATTCCTGGGCATGATACAAATGGTTCTGACATTAAGAAAAGTAAACAAGTAAGAAAAATAAAGATGGAAAAATTCTGTGGTCAGTTCACAAGTGCTTTTTTATTGTTTGAGGCAGGGTTAAAGCCTTTTATACAGACAAGGATATATGTGCCACTAGATTGAATATGACATCGGACTAGTCTAGCTGCCCTTGCACAGAACTCTGGCTGCCCACAATATGCCATGCAGAAAACATATGCTGATACTTTTTAAACAGAGAGCCAGGGTGGGGCCTAATGCTGCTAATTTAATGCATTGTCCCAGTGCCGATTTTCAGATCCAACAGACAATAGGTACTCAATTCTGGTTAATGCCTTGGAGAGAGAAAGGCAAACATTCAATATCCCCCAATTATTAATAGTCTTGAGAGTTTTAAGCCAAACTTGTCTGAATAACTGATTGCTGAAGCTTGTGCAATCTACAAGCAGGACTCCTGTCGGCCTCAACATACGTCATTCAAGGACCATGTTGACTCATTAGGCTAGAGCCTATGCAAGTGGACTAGAGCTGAGAGTAGGTTGATCTTAGGAAGCTCAGGGCTTCTAAGTTGCATAGACTTTTACAATAGCAACTCCCTAAACCAAAAAACCAAACCCAGTGCCGTCGAGTCGGTTCTGACTCATAGTGACCCTATAGGACAGAGTAGAACTGCCCCATAGAGTCTCCAAGGAGCACCTGGAGGATTCGAACTGCTGACCCTTTGGTTAGCAGCCATAGCATTTAACCACTATGCCACCAGGGTTTCCAGCAACTCCCTAGTCCCTTAATATCTGTAACCCTGTGGGGAGGGGGGGATCACTTTTAGGCCTGGCTGTCCTCAAACTAACCTAACAATGGGAGATTCAGGACAAAGAACACTTGGTCTAAATTTTAAAAAGCAAAAATAAACGCTGTTGTGTTAAGAGCAACCAGCTCTTTGGGTATCTTCTACAGTGATTTTACTGGTACACCAGTAAGTAAAATGAAATTATAGCCACCCAGATAGCATAATCATGCTTGTTTTCCATGTGACATTCATGCTGGAACACAGCCAAGGAGGCACAAAGATGTAGCGCCATCTCACAAGCTATGGATTGAATTCTGACAAGTCCTGAGAAAGATACCACATTCAAAGGGTCCGTACCTTCTATAAAAACTGTTTTTTAGTCTGTTTGATGTTTTCTATAGTTTTCATTTTATTTTTTAACATCCTGACCTAATACTCTATCTTTTATCACTTTACTACCTTTAAATAGTACCCGAAGGAGCAAGCTAACCCTGAACACAAATATGGCCATAGGCACAGTTGGAAGTGTATGTGGTTAAAAAAAAAAGTTTCCTGGTACCACCAAACCCTCCTTCTGGAAAAGATTCCTGCTGTTGCAAAATATTCAAGACAAGAACTAGATTTAGAAATGAGTAAAATGAAGAAAAGTTCCTGCTTTTGTGGTCTGGGGTCTCGAGAAAGCTATTCACCCCACTACCCAGCCATCAGTTTGTCATAGTGCGGTAGCTTATGTATTATTATGATGCTGGAAGCTATGCCATCAGTATTTCAAGTACCAGCAGCATCACCCATGATGGACAGGTTTCAGCAGAACTTCCACACTAAGCCAGACTAGGCAAAAAAGCCTGGTGACCGACTTCTGAAAATTAGCCAGTGAAAACCTCGTAAATCAAAACAGAATGTTTTCTGGTGGAGTGCTGGAATACGAGCTTCCTAGGCTGGAGGGCACTACATAACAGCCACAGCAGTGGACTCAGACATACCGATGATCATGAAGATGGCGCAGACCCGGGCAACATTCTGTTCTGTTATACAGGAGGTCACCATGAATCAAAGCCAACTCCATGGCAACTCACCAAAACAACATTTACTCCAATATAGGGGTTGTAATAACATGAGGCTGGCCATCAACATAGGACCTGGCTGAGAATTTATACCTTCTGGTCTCAGAGAAACTAGAGGCTGGAATGCACTGCCTGTGATAGAGGACGTGAGAGGAAAGGGTGTGCACGGACATGCCAACTATAAGATTAAGAGGAATAAGGGAGAGTGGTCTTTCCCTAAACTGCAACTATTCTACTAAAATAAGCCCACAGCACAATGGTATCAGAGTGCTGACGCTCAATAGGCAAGCTGAAAACAGGAGTCTCTCTCACTTGACTAGAGCCACTGAGCATGCTCACGGAGGCCCCAGGTGTGACCTCTGCTCCCCCGTGAGCAGTGGAAGGACCAGGCAATTTATCATGGTGTTCATCCTGTCAGCCCTGGTGCTTCGCCGCCACTGTCTGTCACCCTGGTGGATGAGACCTGCTTAAGGGCAATCATGTCAATCTCTATATGACCACTCATTCTAAGGCAGGAGGATAATCTTGACAGGCCTGGAAAAGTCAGGAGAAGGTACCAACAGCTGAAGCCATAGCTTTCACACAGAGATGCAATTTGGGCCATGATTGTTTAGCATTTTATTTTTGTTTTCCCTTTTTCATTCATTCTCATGAGATAGGCTAAAGCATACAGAACTTGGCTTCAGAGCTGGTCATCTCGGATGAATCTGTTGCCCTCGGAGTTTTTCCCATAGTAAACGTAGCGACACTTGCCCAGCACACCTACGAATGAAAGGAAACATATGGTTACAGGTGGTACAATTAGCACAGCAGGGAAACACCGGTGCTGGAAGGCAGGGATGATAGGCAACCGCAGCTCCGATGGGTGCCAGAAAACGGACTAAGTCCCAGAAGGAAAGGACTCTATCTTCTTGTCCTTGGAGCCGACATCCAGAGAGTCACCACAGAGTACAGGCTCTGTGCTCCTAGGAATAGCATTTGTCCTGCGTGGCTTCTCTTCCACATTTTAGTGATGTTTCTCAGTTGGCCAGTTAGTCCCCAAAATACAGCATACAACCCTACTCTTAGGTTTCTAAAAATGGAAAATTAAGAGTTTAAAAGATGGACCAAGGAGCCCCGGGGCACAGTGGTTACGAGTTCGGCTATTCAAACCCACCAGTGGCTCCACAAGGAGAAAGATGTGGCAGTCTGCTTTTGTGAAGATTACAGCCTTGAGAACCCTATGGGGCAGTTCTACTCTGTCCTATAGCGTTGCTATGAGTCAAAAGATGGACTCAACTCAAGCAAAAGATGTGGAGCGATCTTCCCAGATTTGTGACTAATCTGAAGTCCTTTATCAAGAATCAATATTGTTAGCTTCCAGAGAGAATCTCCCAAATCCCGGAAGGCATCAAGCACACACTCGATGATTAAGAAAGAGTGGCGGTGTTGGCAAAATGCCAACAAGACCCTCCAACGTTTATAAATGGCTTCTTTTCAACGTTTCTGGAACTCTCTTCTCACATTAGAATGCAATTGATTTTCATCTTCAGTTTAATTTTAAGTAATTTTGTGGCACCAAATACAGCTTGCCTCTCATGCAAGGAGATTACAGGAGGCCTTAACTATGAAAAATACCTCTGAAATATGGTTAAACTCTTTAATCAAGTCATTATTTCTTCTAAAAACCCAAGAGAAATCATCTGCCATAACTATTATAAAAGCTTGGTAGAATTATTAAGGAAAAATCAGTTTTTCCAAAAAAACATAACTTTAGTTTGCTTTTTACCACCTTTTTTTCTTCTAATTTTAGAAAAGCTAACTTAAAATTCAACTGCACAGAGTTGTATCATTACTTACAACATCTGAGGCTCTGAAGTGTACAAAGACAAGTAGGGAAAACCAAAGAAGAGAACCGTCCATAAAACATTAATTCATGAGCCACAAATTGGCCTGTGAAAATAGCTACCAATACCCACAATTATTTTTTCCATCACTTTGATAGTGAAACCAGCAAGCACTATTTATTGTTAATTTGGGATACATTAGCACTGGGAATTATCCAGGTTCCTCACATCAGAAGTTTTTTTTTGTTTTTTTTTTCTCTGTAAAATATGTAATTGACTGAGTAAGAATCGACTGGAAGGCAACTAACATCAACCTAAGCTCTCTGCTTAAGGTAGCAAAACAAAAGAGAGGACACTTTCAAAATCTAGATTGATAGCCAGGAATAATCTTCAAATTCTCTTCTGAGTGCCTTGCACTTAGAAAGGATCATTGTCCAGGTTCTGTGTCCAGAGCTATTATCTACAGAACATGCCAAAATGCCTCACACCCATTGGCATTTGTTGACTGATGTATCCACTAATATTTTCCGTTTTTTTTTTTTTAATCTTTCTCGAATATTTTGATGAGATATATTTACTCCCGGTGGCAACAGTCTGAGAGTACTTGTATGCTTTCTCTAATATCTGGAAGGTGATTACAAAATATGAAAAAAGAAGAATTAATCAAACACCCAAAACGTACCCACTGATTGCAAAACTAAGGAAGGAAATGGGCAAAATTTTAGACACGAAAAGTGGCATTATTCTGGTGGATTTATACATCAGAAGTTTTAAGCAGTAAATATTGTGTGTGTGTGTGTATGATTGAAAAAAACAAAGATGTTTCTACACTTTAAAACTTTAAACCTTATTCTTAAATAAGGATTGAGGCAATGCTCTTAGAAACTTTCAAGGACAGGACAGATGCTCGCTGGTTGGATGAATCGGGACAAAGTTGGAAATTGCTGGGATCACGGAGTCTTGGAGAGTTGGCAATAGGGAGAGGAGGACATAGTTTCCATGACCTCAAAACTGCTCTTGAACTCATTCTCATTACTTCCCTCCTCCTACCATGTTCCCAAGAGTTACTTTACTGTGGGCTACTCTTCTCTCTTGGCCCCCCTTTACCCTTGGCCCCCCATTCCCAACTTCTGGCTTATGCTATTGGTACAGTGCCTGGAAACATTGAGCTTGGATGAAGCCTCAGTGAGGTCCTTCTTGGGGCATCAATTATTCTTCAGGGCTGTTGGCACTGTGATGTGTCCTTTATTATGCTGAATTATGTAGCACGCAGGGTTGCAGTGATATTGTCACCAGCGCTGGGATCCCATCTGCAGGCTTGGCTGGCCTGGCTCTGCCCGGCAAACAGCATCTCCTACGGCCTGGATCGGAGCGACTCAGATGTTTCTGAAAATCCACGAGGGACTTCCTTAAACATAATTGATTCAAATAAACCCTCAAGAATCTAGAAGGCTAGAGCCCAGGGATGTTAATTTTTTTCTACAGCACCAGAAGAGCATGAATTTTTATAAAAAGAAATGGATAGGGCTGTCAGATATCATAAAGAGTACAGTCTTTCTCTTCAGTAAAAAATGAAAAGCAGAAACGCACACACATACCACACCAGTGGGTGCGTTCTCTTCAGCAAACTCTCCAGTGTGTTCAGGGATTTCATTTCCTTTTTCTAACCTCTCTCCGTGCACAACAACTCCAGATCTTGGCCTAGATGCAACCTGGACAACAAGTACCATCCTGGAAACCGGCTGGACTCTCCTAGAACGTGGGTAGTGATGTGGAGTGAGGTGAAGTGTTACGAGTCCCATCCCCCAGGCCTTCCTTCTTGTCGGCATTGATAAAAGCCCCTTTTTAAGGCCTGCCCTGTTTCTTTGGGCCTGGAAGCAAGAAGGTTTATAGACATCCTGGTGAGAGAGGACTGTTTGATGAATGCAGGAGACTGCAGCTAGGTGTCAGCGGTTGGAAAATGAGGCAAAGACATGAGGTATTAATATTGTCAATGATCTCTTGACGGGAAAACAGATACCGCATTCACCGTCAGCCTTAAATAGACATCAAGTGTGTTAATGACAAAAGGGCAGACTTCAAACAAAGGGGCTGTGTGGTGGGGAGCTGAACGGGTCTCTGTGCTGGCAATAGCCTGATCTGAAGAGACACTGTCAGGACTCCAGACAGGCCTGGGATTGTGTGCGGTGACAGAAAACAGAGATGCTGACAGAGATACCAGCGCCATATTCTGCCAAGGATATTCTAACACTGCCTGCTGCTCTAACAAAAGCTGACATCCCTCCCTTTCATTCAGGGTCTTCTCCTTTCGCTCCTGCAGAAAATTTCTCAGACATTATTACAGAATCCTCTACAGTGGTGCGGTTCCTGGCAGCCCTGTTCATCAGAGTAGTTGGGTCAAGAGGCCCAAGAAGAACCTCAGTCAATCTTTGTAGGAGGGGCACAACCATCCCCACTGATATCTCAGCTACATAAGGTGATCAGAACGCCAGCACATGAGGAACTGTCACCTTGAACAAAATCCTTAAAGGAGAGCCACTCGGTCCATCAGAGGGCCTCTTCAGGAAGATACAGGATGGTCTGGAGGCCAACAATGAAAATGAAAGCCAGCTGCTGGCACTTGCTTGGGGACGAAGGTGGTCCAGCTAGTGACAGTTAAAATCAGCTAAAATTTTTGAACTCCAACAGCCTACAATTGCTTAAATTAAGCAAGCATTGCCTCTCTGTAGACTCCCACCCGAGCTCACCGTTGGGATGCAACTGTCCCCAAAATCGCCCTTTGGGTGTGTTAAAAAAAAAAAAAAACATTAACACGGGAGAATAAAAGGCACCTTCCCACGTGTGGCCCTGGGACTTTATTTATCATGAAGGTTATTTGTAAAATAATAGGTTGTGCTCATAAATTATCTGAGGTGGCACTGTGTTTCTCTCTGCTGTACGCTCCCCATGGCCCTCCTTCTCTGGTTATGGCAACTGCCCTAAACTGTGAAAATTACTGAGAGAACCATTTGCTGGCAAAGAAGATTCTGAGGGAGAGGCGCTCCCAGGCTGGAGTCTGGGAACCCTCTGTTTGTGACTCAGTGGGCAATGGTTTCTGGGCACATCTGCAGTGGACTCACTTGTTTGTACCTCCTCAAACCCCAGTGTCAGGGGACTGGAGGGGGAGCCACACATTTAAGGGCGTACGTAGTGATTAAAATCTCCGGCTTCGGCCTTAATCAGGGAAGCCGGCTTGCAGTGCACACGGATGGCTGCAGCTGTCTGCGTGGGGTTCTCTGATCGCGGCCTGGAAGACGACGGTGTGCTGCGCCCGGGGAACCCTCTCCTGCCAAACAAGGCTCCTGATTTTTATTAAGTAGCCTGCGCTCCCATCACCATAAGCTCTTAGAACTATAATTATGAAAAAAAAAAAAATTGGGAAAAATCTGTTTTAAAGAGGCCTTTTTCTTTTTTTTACCTTGTGGCTGGCTGCTCCCCACCCCCTCCGGAATGTATGTGCTAATTATGTAGGTTAAATTATGACCTTGGGCTGCCTGTGGGGGTGGAAATCATCCTCTGCTCTAGGATGCTAGACCCTACAGGCAGAGACAGCACTGGAGACCTCACCGGAGGGAAACCTGATCTTATGAAAAGGAAGTCCTAGCACACACCAGCATCTGACCCTGGCAAAGACTCCCAGGCCTTCGAGATCTGAGGGCCTGGCACTTTCCGCTGTGTCTGGACAGTCTCTTTAGTAAGGGCGGGTGGGAAAAGACCTGCATGTAAAGCCAGCTCTGCCCTTAGCTGCTGCCTGGCAATGGACATGTTGCTTTCTCTTGCTGGGCTCGGTTCCCCGTTAATAAAATGAGGAGAGGAGTCAGATAATCCCAGAGGTCCATTTTAGTTCTGAAATAGATGGTTTAGTATCTAAAAATGTTTCCCTTATGAAGATAAAGAGGTCAGGTCCAATATTTCCTGATTAGGATGCAAATCCAATGAGCCGTTGATCAAAAAGTTGATCTGGACTAAGTCAGCTCTCGAAACCCCTCCAGGCCATATCCCCAGAATGTAGCACTGGACAGAATAGGACCTCTCCTGGACTTCAAACTCACCAAGCATAGGGTTTCCATTAACTTCCCTGCAACCTGTACTTTATCCTCTGAGAGGCAGAAAGTACCCATATCCACTGGCTTTAACATAAGCCCGATTCTCCTACCCAAACCTATAGTCAACAAAACTAAAGACTAACCATTAATATTAATCATTAATATCTTGGTTGTGAAAGAAAAAAATATACTTGTACATATAAATATAAAAACTTACTCGGTAATAGAGTACAGGTTGGAATAATACCTATTATTTATTTGTAAAAAAGGGGTCAATTAAAATTAAAGCATTGATTTAATATCATCATTATAAACGCTAGTTTTGGCAACCATCATTGGAGTGATCGTTATTTTAAATGCTGTTATCACATTTTGTGAGTATAGCTAAGTACAGGCAAATAGATTTTGATCTGTTGGTGATCACTAAAAAAATAAAAATAAAACTATTGCCATCAAATTGATTCCAACTCATAGCGACCTTATAGGACAGAGTAGAACTGCCCCAATAGGGTTTCCAAGGAGCGTCTGGTGGATTTGAACTGCTGACCACTAAAAAAAAAAAACTAGGACCTTACAATTAGACAACACTACGGAACAGGGTAGGGACAAAGGACTCCTCATAGAACTCTTGCTCTCATGTGTATGAGTAAAGGAAGGAAGTGGACTCATGGCCTCTGAAGATAGTGATGACAGGGTTGGGAGGAGGTGGATGGGCTCAGTGATGGAGAGGGAAAGGGAATCAGGTCAGTCTTTCAGGTCCACGGTAGAAGGCTCTACAGCTATGTGACACTACACAGAGTGGTAAAAATGTTTCCCCCAGTGTACGCTCCCCCTCCCCGACTCCTAACAGCCAATGTTTCAAACAGTACTTGGTACATCGTAGGCATTCAATAAATACTTGATGAATAAATACATAAACCAACAGTATTAAAATCACTATGTATATAAAAGTTAAACAAAATCTAAAATATTACACATTTCAATTGTTGATTGCTCATACTTTAACCTCTGGTATGACTACAGATGTCTGAAACATTTAAAAAATATATTCAGATTAAATATTTACCTTATTGAAGAAGAGGGGAGGGGCAGAGTAGCAGAAGGCAAACGCCTCAATTCCTAAACACTAACAAAAAAAACACTAGTGCTGTTTTTACGCTGAACACTTTTCTACCACAAAAACAAAGACAGGAGAATGTCTGTTTGGAAAGAGAGACGTGAACTGAGCCGTATCATGCGGGCTTAAGAGCTGCAAACATTGTACATGGGAAAGGGCATTCCCCAGAAAGCACATCCCTCGGCCTGGGTTATGTGCAGGCTGTGAGTAAACTGGGAACTGCAAAGGAATAAACACCCATGTTTTATGTTCTTGAGAAGCGGCTGGAGCGATACCCAGAGGTCAATCCGCGTGATATGTTATCAGCTCTTTTGCTGATATCACATGGGGTTTAGTGGAGTCTGCAGAATTACAGGTTCCTAGCAGAACATCTTCCTTCGGTGTAAGCTACTTAAATGCTAAGGCAAAAGGAAAAGAGACTTTAAAAGGCCTTAAGGGAAGGGTTTACTCTATAACAGAATACAAGGAGGACAAAGTCCTTCCTCCACTCCACATCTATTTTTTCTTTACCTCTGAGCCCATCTGAGATGCCTCAGGTTGGATATTAAAATGGAGGAAGGCTCTCTCCCTGAAAGGGAGGGTGGAGAAGGCAGAGAAGAAAGTAAGACTTCTTCCTCAAACTGGCGTGAGTGACTTCAGGCAAGTGTCTTGGTGTATAATCTGCGTCCTGGCTTGGAAGGGAGCCCGTGGTTGCCACATGTTTAAACCCAGTTGCTGTAGAATGTGCTCTGACTCACAGTAAGTCCACTCCAACATGTCCCCAAGTGCTCCAGCTCCCTCCGTCCTGGGGCACTGAGCACGCTGCCCCTGTAACAGCCACCCCGTATCCTGCTGCCCAAGGGGCGGCCCCTAATCCCTCTCCAACAACTACGCAGATGAGCATTTCTCCTTTTTATACACCAATCCCCAGGGGGCGCTCTGACGCTGCCGCGCTGACCCAGCTGTTTGCACTGCTGGAATACATTTGAATTCTGCCATTTTGACTTCAGGCTTATGAATATAAACATGTAAACTAGCCTGGACATTCTTCTTTGAGAAAGCGTTCAATATGCAGAGCGAATTCCATTTAGCCAAGTTAATTCCTTAATCAATTTTTTAAATACAACGTTAAACCATTTCTGCTCTTAAACGGTTTCGTTTCTATTTTATTGAATTTGTTTTCGGAGGGGAGCGATTCTTTTCCACGTAAAATTTACATTAAGATTCAATTCCTCGATCAGCTTTTGCCAAATATTAAATTTTACCAATTGCAGCTTCTCTCTTACAGTCATTGTTTTTACAAAGTTGCATTTTCCTGAGTAAATTTCCACAGATCTAAATTGTGACAAGGAGGCATGAGTCTTCTGTCAAAGTCTAGGCAATACATTTTATGGCGTGTCATTTTAGTTCATTTCAATTTTATTGTTTCATTGTTTTTTTTTTTTTTTTTATCAAGGCTAATTCCTCCACATGAATTTGTGCAGTTTTCAATCTATGCAAAAAGATATAAATCTTTGGGCAGTTTTTCATCTATAATAAATTTTATTATGTCCAGGTTTAGTTGCTGTGAGTTTTAAGTTGATTGTTTCTACTAGCAATGTTTACCAGAGATTACAGTTAAACGATAGTTGTTATTCAGTTCTTAAAACAAAGACTATGTAGGGCAAAGGTGAATAATCTGGGTGCACGAGGGATTCCCAATGGTGGGGCTATGACATGGTGCTTATACCAAACACCAATCAGAAAACGCAGTAGTGGTCACCAACTTAGGGGCTGAAGTCCCTAGGTAGCGCACACAATTAATGCACTTGGCTGCTAACCAAAAGGCTGGAGGTTCAAGTCTACCTAGAAGTGCCACAGAAGAAAGGCCAGGTGATTTCCTTCTGGAAAAAAATCAGCCATTGAAAACCCTGTGGAGCACAGTGCTACTCTGACAGGTATGGGGTCACCAAGGGTGGGAACTGTCTCAACAGTCAGCTGGTTTTTATTCAGAGGCTGGGATGCATCCATATTCTAAAAGGAAGCTGACACCAGTTCCAGGCAACGCATGCCTTTGAAAAGAGGACGTTTGGCCCCAGTGCTCAGACCCTGCCAGTGAGGCCTGATGGGAGGTTAAATTTTCCACTGAGAGAGAACAGATGATAGAGTCTGCTTAGACAAATGCTGGGCCTTGTCAAGTCTCACCCATGTGTTTGTAAGGGAGAAAAGGCCAGGGAAGGAAACCAGTCAGCAGGGAAAGGATCTTGGCAAAACTGTACTGAAGGTGACAGGAATAGAAAGCCAAGATGCTGGCTGCCCAGACTGGGGAGGCTGCACCCGTGTTCACGTGAGCGCGCAGACAAGTTGATGTGTGATAAACCAGAGCTTGTGGAAAATACACTCCGGGCTCCCAGGGCAGCTGAAATGAGGCTTGTCATTTCAAAAGAAGAGAAAGAGATGGGAGATGAAAGAGAGGAAAAAATAAAATGCAGGGCAAATTCTTTCCTTATATAGTCTGTTAGCAGGAAACGCAAAAGCTGGTCCACGTCTGAGGAAATAGTGCACTGTTGAGTGGCTCCTTATTAAGAAGCTCTATCCTCCCACCTTGAGGCTCTGCTCCCTGCGCTCAGGCTGCAGGCGCTGGGGCCCTGGGCCAGTCCTCACCACATCAAGGACATATCAGGCTGTCAGACTAAAAGTTATCTGGCAGTGGGTGTTTCCATTATGGGAATCCTGGGAAGGAAAGAGTCAACGTGCTTTTCCTCAGATGTCAATGCCTTTTAAATTTCTTTGTATTGGGAATAGTAAAGGGTGGGTGAGACCTATGGCAAAAAAATCCTAGGTTTAAGGGTGGGTTTACTCATTGCCTATTTTGAACATCACTAAAACGGTTGGCTCTTATGCTGTATTTCAATCAATAGGAACATACTATAAATATGAGATCAAACTCTATAGTAAATATTTCTTGGCTCCAACACTGCCCCCCTCCCTAAAAAATTAAACTTTTAAATCTTCTTAGCAACCCAAATTCTGCTTTTCCTTCTCAGGTTACATTTTTTCCATGGGCAAAAATTAAGCCGTACTCTGACTTCATAAACAATGCTTTATTTTATTTATTTTTTATAAGGACGCTTCGTTATTTAATGCATTTCCTAGTAAGCTCAAACACAGGACGTTATACTTTTCTTTAAAGGTATTTCTTTAACAGTATTGAAATATTCTAGAGCTGGAAGAGAATGGAAAGATCTCCATTTTAGGAAAAGTCCTTCATTTACGGAGGAGAAAAATGAGTTTTGAAGGGGCTTCCCTAAGGTCACAATATCTGATAAGACAGCACTCCAGCTTTTAGTCCATATATTTCTGAATTATAAAATGCTGCCTTTGGGAAATGGTTAGAAATTTTGATTTTACAGCTTATTTTTCAAATTCGAGATTTAATTGCTCCATCCTCATCATAGGAACCGGAGTCCCCAAGAACTTCAAAGATTCCCAGGAGCCTGACTCAGGCTCCTGCGTACCTACTTTTTTATTGGAAGAAACTTCAGGTTTGAAGGGCCAGTTTGGTATGAGTATCTTTCCCCTGTCTCCCTGCTTTGAATTCTAAGTGGAGCTTAATGGATTTGAGATGGGCTGGACTCCAAAGTGCATGCCAAGATGGGATGCAAATCAGGTAAGATTTGTGACGTATCCTTCACAGCGGCTCACTGATGGATGTCACATAAACCAGGCTGTCAGTCAAAGTGGACAGTGGTCCAAGTTGCACGGCTCCATTTGTTTTTTTCAGTTTTTGACTGAGGAACTCAGAAATCTATCCATCAGACAGGAGAAAGAAAACAAAGAACATCTCTACCCCTTAACCGCCTCCGCCATTCCTCCCATTATCTTCACATTCGTCTTCTCCACCTTCCATCTGAAGTCAACAACATCGCCACTAGAGGGCAGCATGAATTTAGGAAAGCAGCAGCTTTCTTAAAAAAATAAATGAAGGCAACTATTCAAGGAGGGTCATTAAAGCTACACTGTGCCTTTTGGTCACCAATTATAGGTTCTGTAGTGATCAATACGTCATGTTTGCTCAGTCTGTGCTGATGGCTTTCTGGGAATGGGGCTACCAGATGCCCCCCCACCCCTTTGGATTCCTCTGGCCTCAATTTCAGGGACTGATTTTCTTTACCATCAATTGCTCTAATTAGTTCTTCAAGCTCAGAGGTTGGGAATCTTTTCATATCACCTGCATACGTATAAGGAAGCATGTAAACTAGTAAGCAGATTCATCCCTGCCTTTCTCAGAAAAAGAAGAACAGGTTTTTTACCATGGGAGTCTGAAGAAACTATGCCACTCAATGGCCTGGAGTTGCCAAACATGACTTGATGGTCAAGAAGGTAAAAAACAAACAATTCCTGGATCAATAAAGGGTAGAAACGTGTTTTGTGTATGTACACCATCTACACAAACCACCTTTAAGGTGTCTCTGCCCACAGATCACACAGCCATTGCCTAAACTGACACAGATTAATCAGACAGAAGAGGCAGAAGCTACTCAAATAAAACTAATAATTCAGGCTGCTGCTGGGTCATCATCTAACCCGCCATTGTTAGTCTCTGACACGTGGACCAGTGACTACTTTCACACCTGGAACAACAAATGACCTCCTCTGTTTAGGAGGAGAAGGCACTCAAGGGCTTCCAGGGATTTCAAATATCAAAAGTATCAGCATTTTTTAAAATAGCATTAAAGGTATGCAATTCTAGGGGATGGTGATTTTAAGTTATAATTTTATAGAATTAAAATAAATGAGTGATTCAGTCAGGGAAGGAGGTAAACAGAAATTGGAGTTACTGAACTTGTGGGCAGGGGAAACCAGGTCTGAGTCTAGGTTTTGCTCTCTGCTTTAGCTGAGGCCTTTCAAGGGGTATGTGAAACAAGCATAAAATGCTTCTCACACTCTTCCATCCCTCACACTTCCCGAACAGAAGAGTCAGCAACTGGCTGGCCACTTGGGGAATGTTGTAATCTAGCTAACTAATTAAATGATCTTATTAACTCATGATTAACTAGCAACCTTTCTGAATCTTTCCTCACCCTTGAAACACTATCTAAAATCCAAGTCGATTTCGATGTCATACTTGGCACATCGCCGTGACCACAACTAAGTGTTTCTTTGTGTATTTGTGTTGTTGTTGTTAGCTGCCATTGAGTGGCCCCCTAATTCATGGCAACATCATGCGCAATGGGATCAGATCTTTTTATTGGCTGATTCTTGCAAATAGATCACTAGGCCTTTCTTCCTAGTCCATCTTAGTCTTTCTAGTCCTTCTTAGACCATCTTCAGCTCCACTGAAACTGGTTCAGCATCAAAGCAACACTCAAGCTTCCACTAACAGACCAGTGGTGGCTGCCCTTGAGGTGCATCGGCTGGGAATGGAACCCAGGTCTCCCACACGGAAGGCAAGAATTCTGCCACCACTCTAAGGAGGAGGATGTACTTAGCTGGGGTCGGGAGACTGTTGATTGAACACACCTCAAGGTCTTAGGCTCTCCTCTTTATATGATCTTTGAAAAGATAGAGATGACATCTTTTCACCGATTTAGCATCAGGCCTAGGACATGGTAGGTGCTCAAAACTTTTTTTTTTTTTTTAATTTTGGAATAAATGTAAAGATCTTGGAAACATTATTTCTGAACCCCAGCATTCACTATACATTCCAGGACATTTACAGAGAGAGAAACTACATGGGTTGTCCCCAGGAAGGTGCTCCTCCAACTTAGGTGTACATCAGAACTTCCAAAGGGCTTGTTAAGATGGCTGAGCCCCGTCCCAATGTGTGATTTAGTAGGTTTGGAGTGGGACCCAGAGTCGCATTCTTGCAAGTTTCCAGGCAATGCTGATGCTGCTGGTTGGAGGGCTACACTATAAGTAAACCAAAAAGGGTCTCTTCCCCCTTTTTTTTCCTATCAAAAGTAAATAAATAAATAAATAAAATCTTATATTATTATAAAGTCAAGACTTTTCTTCAAAGTCAGAGATTAAAAAAATCTAATTCACTGAGGTTCTCAGTGCGTTGAGTTTAGGTAAATGGGTTTTGTTTTTTCTCTGCAGCAGCAGTCTGAAAAGAAATGGTACCTAAAATAAAAAAAATAAAAGTTGCTCCAGGTCTTAAAAAAAAAAAAAAAAACCTTAAATTCAGTAGTGTGCAGATTACATTAACAGAAGGAAAGAAAAGAAGAGTTTT
Source organism: Elephas maximus indicus (assembly GCF_024166365.1). Lineage (NCBI taxonomy): Eukaryota > Metazoa > Chordata > Mammalia > Proboscidea > Elephantidae > Elephas > Elephas maximus. The sequence goes on from NC_064834.1 coordinate 10,791,174, forward strand.
TGGGTAAGTAAAAATGAACTAAGTATAAGAAACCATGATTTATGAAGTATAAGAAAAAAACTTGTAGAGAACATTTTCCCAGAAAGCCTTTCGACTTCCCTCCTAAAATGACAGGATCTTATATGAGCAAATCTGAGCAGTGGGGGTCCTCCTGCAGAGTTTGAGTGGGAATTTTGGCTTTGCTCTCAAGCAGAAATTTGCTTTTGGGCTTCAGATCTGTTTCTATTAGAGAGCTCACATCAAAAGGGGGGAAAACAGCCACAGTTTTATCTGGTTCTGCAGGCTGAAATTTCTCAAGGGAGTCATTGAAAATAAAGACAAGTTGCCTCTAAAAAAAAATATTCTTCAAGCTGCAAAAGAGAACCTCCCCCATAAAATTAAACAGACCCAGTTCAACTGGATTTGTCATAATTCAAACCCTGCAAAAATTGAGGAAAGGACCTTCCCTTCTTGGGCCCGTTAGTCCAACTTCCATATGCCCTTCATTAGCATCTGAAGATCTTCTGTACTATTACTATAATCTCTCCTAAATTCAAGACAACCTAAATTGCTTGCTTCAAAAGGAAAACAAAAGGAATCCACTGATATATGATCTAACTGAAAGAAGTTTGCATTATTAAAAAAAAAAAAAGTCTGTGGTTGCAGAAGGCACTAGCAAATCTCATTGCCAAATACCAAAATATTTTCATTAATTCTTGATCTTCTACTCCCCCAACCCCTAAGCTACTTTCAAAAAACTACACACACACATGCATATGTAAGTGTATGTATATTTATGTACATATGTGTGTACATATACGTATGTGTATGAAGCTCTGGTTGCGTAGCGGTTAAGAGCTCGGCTGGTACCAAAACACTGGCAGTTCAAATTCACCAGAAGCTCCTTGGAAACCCTATGGGGCATATAGATAGATAGACAGAGAGATGTAGATAGATATAGGATAGATAGATAATAGATAGATAGATGATAGGTAGCTAGGTAGCTAGATAGGTAGATAGATACACATACGGACACACACACATCTATATACCTATATATCTATCTCTTACTGCTAATGAAAGAAACTGTAGGTTAAGTAAGAATTAGCTGCAGAAAAGAATTTATAGAGCAATATGAACCTTCTGTAAATTTTTTTATTCCACCAAAGATAAAGACAAAGTAAACAGTAGAAGAACATATCATAAGTGCCTCTGTTAGGGTCAGGTTCATTAAAACTTAATGAAGGCACCAGAGCCTCTCCAGCAGTATTAAGGGGGTGTATTTTTATCTATCGATAGAAGAATTTGAGGCAGAGAGGCTTTGCTGACAGTGGCTGGTACCAGGCGTCATCTGTCCCTGGAACATACTACTTTGATGGCTTGGGATATTACCCCTTTTATTTGGCTAGCTTGAATTTGTCAGGATTCACCCTGTGGTGAGTTAACATGCCTCCATATTGAAAAAAAAAATTGCCCGAGGGCCAATGTGAGCCTCACACCTAATAGAATACATCTGGCTCTGACAGTTTGATGCCCAGCTCTGAGCCACATTCAGCAACACAAATTAACAGCGTAGACATTGCCCACGCTGAGCAGGAAGTAATAACCTGCTACCTGCTACTTGGCCAAAATCTCATTATAAGCCATTACGGTAATTGAGGGCCAGGAGTCTGTGAATATTAGACTCCCCGAGCGTCAGTGGTTAGTTCAAGAGAAGAAAGACTCAGAGGGGAAGAGAAACTGTGCTATGGATCCTGGCATGAATTCCATCTCTAGGGTGTTCTCTGGCTCTGGGGGATTCATTCTTTCTCTTCTGACCTGAAGCTCACTTTGCTATGGAAGTGCTCACAAATGAGTCTACACAAATGAGTAGACTTCCAATTTTATACCGTTAAAATTTGGTTGAAGTGAATATTGGGAAGAGCCACAAAGAGGGCAAAATAAATCTGAACGCTCCTTGAGTAATTAGCACAGAAGCTGGGAAGAGGAAAGGGGAGAAGAGAAGCCATACTTTTCTCCCCAGAAGACTGATGCTCTCTAGAATTACTGCATATATATGAGATTTTCCTAATAGACTGACCCTTGAAGTCTCTGTCCAAGGTTGGGTAGCTATGGTGATCGAGTGGTATGGGTTGAGGGAAGGAAAACAGGGGAGAAGAAGTTCAATCAATCAATATATCAACTACTCGATCAGCCAGACTTTTGGTACCATGAGGATGGATTGGACACTGCAGCTAACAATGACAGCTATCAATAAACTTTCCTTGGAAAGAGGCCTATAGGGCCAGGAGAGGGGTAATTGGAAATATAAGCTATCTCCAGGAATCCCTTCTTATCACCCCTCACCCACTACCACACACACCAACAAATATCAAATTCTCCAATCCTGGAACAAGCTTATGCAAGGTTTTCTAATGTGCAGTAACAGCTTCTGAGAGTCATACCTTCTCCAGAAACCATGGGAAGCCTGGTGAACAAACCTTCCTGGGCACCCCGAAGTTTCTGTTTCATCCTACCCCAGGTCTCAGTGAGAGGTTTTTAGGCATTGGTGTTTTGGGAGAATTGACATTTGGGGGAAACACAACCTCTATGGTAGAGGAAACAGAGTGCTCCCCAGGGTAAGGACATCTTGAGAGCACCAAGTATGCTCTGGACACTTCAAGTTAACCTTCTTGTCTCTGCCATGCCGGCCTCATTCTTTCTCTTCACCTAGAGGGTTAAGCACAATCCGGAGCCCAGAAAATGGCTGCTGTTGGTACAAGTGAGGCCTTCCCTATAACTAGATCCTTCAGGAAAAAACAAATTAATCAACCGCGAGCTGAAGTGGGTTTAATGATTGCATTCTGCATACAATCAGCTTTTCCCTTTTCAAGGGCCATCAATATGTCAAGGCAAGACATATCTGAAGGATATAGCTCTTAACATCAAGGTTATCTATTCTCCACAAGGCTCCCACTCCTTGCCGAGCTGATACTCCGCGCTGCCTGTGTCTAACATTTTCATCAACTCTGCAATCAATCAAGGTAATAATGTTGTGCAAAAAATCAATTAACAACGCAATTAAACTTTCCTTATTATCTCAAAGGGCTGAAATAATACCTAAAGGGAAGATAGACTCACTGAACGCAGACATCCATAATCCAATGTGGAAGTGAATTATGAGGTTAGACAGATGCAGGCATGTGCTGGTGCTTTTATTTTCCAGGGGTTATATCTCATCACGGCAGTGTATCAGTCAGCCCCAATCCCAGACCCTAAAATTCCAAATTACTTTTAAGAAATATATGATGTGCAATATCCATTTCATATTCTCTTTTAAAGATAACCCCCTCCCCTCCAAAAAAAATTGAACAGCCATATTATTCAAAGACAAAATGATCTTTCAACAAGAACATAAAATATAAAAGCTATAATAACATTTACATCTGTATGGCCCACATCTCTGTAAACGCAGGTCATCTATTATACCTAATCTGCAGCGCCTAAGAGGCCCAGGCTGCGGCACAACATTTAAAGCCCAAATGCGTCAATGTGCAAACTCCTATAGGATGGCTGTGGCTTCCCCCAGGGGAGGCCTCACCCCTGGCTGTGCGCGCACGCGCGCACACACACGAAGGCATGTGGAAGCACTGGAAACAGCGGAAGTATTACTCATTTAAAATGAGAATGACTATATGATTTCGTAATTATGCTCAACTTGCCCTAAAACACTATCCCTAGGAATCGAGCATTTATAGTACCTCAAAAAAAAAAAAAAAAAAAAAAAGACCACTATTAACCTTTTGCTGCAGTGAGGACTGGGAAGTCCTTGAAATTTCGCCCTGAAATGAGATCCACAGGGGAAGAAGAAGAAGGCAATCCCCGACGTTTACAGAACTCATTTTAAACTGTTCTAGACCCAGATGGCACCAGTGGTCTGGGGCCGACAGAAGAAGGCCTAGAGACGGAGGGGGAAACAATGACGGGAAAAGGCAATGGGAAGTTAAAGAAGCAAACAAACACCAAAAGCAAAAACAAAGAAAAAGTGCTGATCTAAGATTAACACTATTTCAATATCTTCTTAACTCTTGGAGGAAAAATAAACAAAAACACTGATTTAAAGCGTAAATTTGGACAAATGTCCAATGTAAAAGCCCACACAAAACCACCCAGTTTGTCCCTTCCTTAACATGTCCTTCTCCACTGTGGCGCCAGAGGCTGCCCTACAGCAGAGCTGGGAGATCCCGGCCAGTGTATACTTAAAACCAAAATGAAACAAAAAACCCTTTGCCATGGAGTGGATTCCGAATCGTGGCGACCCCACGTGCTGCACAGTAGAACTCCGCTCCACAGGGCGCTCTTGGCTGTAATTTTTATGAAAGCAGATCACTGGGCTTTTCTTCTGCAAAGCCATGGGGTGAGTTTGAACCGCCGACCTTTAGCTTAGTAGTCAAGTGTAGGAAAAGCCTAGGAAGACGCTAGAAAGGTACAGGGGCCAGATGAACTGATCTAGTAGATCCAGTTCCAAATTTGGGCCTCAGAGGGTTATCTGGATCTGAACAGGGAAGGATTTTCCTGCATTTCCTTATCAAACGTGCTGCTGGAAGGCTCTAAATTAGTTGCTAGGGAGTTGGCTCTGACTCGTGATGACGCTGTGTGTGTTAGAATAGAACTGTGTTTCACTGGGTTTTCAATGGCTGTGAAATTTCAAAGGAGATCACCAGGGCTCTCTTCCAAGGCACTGAGGGGTGAATCCAGACTGCCAACCTCCTGGCTAGTAGCTAAGCACTTGACCATTTGTACCACCCAAGGGCTCCTACAGGGCTCTACGTTTGGGTAATACACAGCGACTCTCCTGCAGCATGGATTTCCACAGATACCACCTGGATTTGTGGAAGTAATGTTGTTTTTAAATATCATTGTTCAACAATGAATTCTTTTTTTTGCAAATTACTCACTTGTTACAAGGATCTATCTTTCTATGCCAACTTTCCCCCACTTCCTGCACAGCAAGCAGGCAAGAGTGAACCCCTAGTGCAGAATTAAATGAACAGTAAAACAAGACAAATACCCACAAACACCCCTCCCACAATTTTATTAGGAAAATAAAAAGGCAACCCATGATGTGCTTTCTGGTCCGGAATTTCAGCAGAGAAGTTGGAACGGCTTAGCGAATCCAGCCATTCCTTTCCTAACCTTAAGGAACATAATTAATATGTTTTCATTTTCAATGACTATGTTGCGTGTGTATTAACTGGAACTGCTCCTGCTGTGTATTTGATTCCTCCGACGATGGGGTGGGTTGGGTTTTAAATGAAGTGTGAGCACTTCTGTTCTTTCTGTGGTCTGGTTTATGTGTTATTCATGACTCGCGTTATAGACGTGGCTGATACACAGATGTAAATGTTATTAAATCTTTTGTGTTTTACAGGCTTTGTGAAAGGCTTCTTTGTTTTCAAATAATTCTCTTAACCACCAAAAATAACCACTAATACATGACAATGTCTTGGGAAATTTTTTTCCACTGAATCTTCTGATGAAGAGATTTTCCCCTCTACTGCTATCTTTTCATCAAAATGAAAGTGTAGGATAAGTTGGCAGACGGAAGAGTTACATTTTATAGTAACACTCAGGAATTACTTTGTGTGTGTGAATGTGTGTGTATGCCCAAATGGATGCACAGATGTTACGTGCTCTGTGTGCATGTGTGCTGTGTGATTTGTGGGCATGTGTGTTACGTGTGGGCACGTAGGTGCTTGTGTGTGCACAATTACACGTGAGCTCTGTGTGTCTTGATGTGAATAAGTGCTGTTCTTGTGTGTGTGCATTATGGCATGCGGGTTCTGTCTCTGTGTCTGGGTGTGAACTGTGTTGTGTTGTTGTGTGTGCACTACTGTATGTGTGTTTTGTATGTGTGTCTTGGTGCAAATTGTGTTGTGTATGTTGTGTGTGGGCACATTTTGCATGTGCACATCTTGTGTGTTGTATACATACAAGGGTGTGTGTGTGTGAACATGTAGCCATCATTGTGCCAAATCAGCACTCCACATCACTCCATTCTTGATTACCTGTCAGAGATGCCGTTGCCTTCCTGCATTGCGATAGATGACATATTTTTTAATCTGTTTTCACTTTGCCCCATCCTCTTCACATTTCTCAGGTTTTCAACAGAAATGTGGCAGAGGATAAAAATCTCCATGCAGACGGCACTTAATCAGTCTGTGGCTCTTGCTTGCTCACTTTTCTTTATTGATTTTAAATTTAAACAATGCTCTGAACAATGCGCCTCCACAGATACAGTTAACTTGACTGAAGGGTCAAGACAGCAAGGTGCATTTCAGTCCTGAGATTAGTAGCCGGGTTTCAGAGAGCTCTAAAAGGAGAGCAGGCCCAGCTCTCTCCCCACCTTCCTGGAAGGAGCGGGTGAACCCTCAGGGCAGCGGGGGTGCCTACTTGACTTCAGAACCGCCCTCTCAAAACTGTGAGAAGGGCCACCTCAACTCTGGGGAGTATGGTGGAATCAAAACACTAGGGTTTTAGCTCGTGGTCAGCCAGTAACTGCCTGCAAGCTGTTCCCTCTCACTGGGCCTCATCTTCTTAGCATCTGGAGAAAATGCTCCTTGAGGGCTATTTCTGTTCTCACGAATATGACCCCTATTCACATAGTTGCCATAGTGACGTGCTTCTTTCTCTTTCCACATCCCTTCTCTTCCTCTTCTTGGTTCTTCTCCTTCCCTCCTAGACAACCTAGGACTCTCGTACTACCTTTTGTCTTTCTTGGGGTTTTAGTTCCAGAATTAAAACATAACTGTCCTCCTTCACACACCCATCTTTCCATACCTTTCCTAGAAATCAGCTAGTTCCCTGACAAACTAACACACACGAGGGTGTTAATAGATGTAATGAAATAGACTTTCATCACTTCAGATAAAATATTTCAGTTTTTAAAATAGGCCAATTAAGAAACAGACCAATTGAATAAATCTCTAATGGAATTTCAGGCAAAAGAGGTAAGTGAGGTGACACTTTCCAATCAAAAATAATGATATAGCTATAGGTAAAGATAGATATATAGATACATATTGAATAGTATAGATATTGACATTTTTATATTAATATATTGACATTACTTACTATGTGCCAAGCACAATCAATGGTACAAAGAAATAAATAAGTAAATAAAAGAGAGGAGGGGAGACTTGCTCTATATTCAAGAAACTAACAGGCCAGAAAGGGAGATGACTTGTCAAACAAAAATAATTGCAATAAAATTTGCTATAATAATGGTATTATAAAATCTCATAAAAACATAAAAAAAATGATTAGTACTGCCTCGGGAGTGAAGGGGTAGGCAGAAAAAGCATAAAAAGACGTTTTCTCTATGTATTTTTCTTTTCTTAGTTTTGTTAAATCACAAATGCAATACGTTTTGTGTAGCAAGTTCAACAACAGAGAAGAAATGTAAAGAAAAAGTTAATTTCTCCTTTCAAGATCACCATGTCCTGATGTACAGCGACTCTCAGGATCTACTGCTAAGTAAAATTCAAGAAGCAAAAAAGTGTATAAACTCAGCTATAATAAAAAAAATTTTTTTTTTTATTATTGATTAAGAAAGAAGTAAAATTTTCTCCAATTTTTCTTTGAAGGTTTATACATTTGGCTTCTACATTTCAATTCATGATCCATTTCAAGTTAATTTTTATGTTTGCTATATGAGCTAGGAATAAAAGTTCATTTTTCCATAGGGAAAAGCAAACAAAAAACCCAACAAAAACATATTCATCTATGTTTTGCAGCAAGAAACATAGGGAGGATAAGCCATAGATTAATGGGAATAACTACATGTGATGTGTGGGTAGAAACAGGGTGGAAGGGATAAGGATGGAAAGGGCACGTCTCTGAACTTGACTCTTTTTTATATTCTTATATTTTACATACTCAAAAAATAAAATAAATCAACGAGGATGGGAAAAGCAAACCCTAAAACTGAATTAAAAAAAAACTAATTTTATATAAAATTGATAACATAACTACATAGAAAAGGAAAATTAAGACAATTCTGGAACACAGTCCAAATACCTGAATGAGATATATTCTGAGTACAAAAAACTATGAAGAAAACTTGAGTTTTACTTGGTAGGTTTATTGTCAGTGTTATTGCTGTTATAGTTCTCAAATTATTTTGTTATATTGTAGGCTACAGAAAATGGGTAAAAACTGAAGTTGTTGGAAGTCAGGGCTTCACTCTGAGAGAAGGGGAATAAAAATAATGAGTAAAGATGTAGTAAGCAGAATAATAGTCTCCCAAAGATGTCAAAGCACAATCCCTGGACCTCGTGAATATGATACCTTATATAGCAAAAAGAAATTTGCAGATGTGATTAAGGGTGCAGACCTTCAGATAAGGTCATCATCCTGGACTACTTGGGAGAGCTAATTTAACCACACGAACCCTTAAAATCGGAGACCTTTCAGAGCTGTGGTCAGAGGGAGATGTGACTATGGAAAAATGGTTATAGAGATGCAACTTTCCTGGCTTTGAAGATGGAGGAAGGGACCAGGAGCCAAGGAACGTGGAAGCCTCTATAAACTGGAAAAGGCAATGAAACAAATTTTCCTTGAGAGCCTCCAGAAAGGAGCACTGCCTTGCTGACACCTAGATTTTAGTCCAGTGAGACCCTTGCCAGACTTCTGACCTCTCCAGAACTCTAAGAGGATAAATCTGTCTTGTTTTAAGCCACTTGGTTTGTTATGGCAGCAGTGGAAAACTAACACAGAAGGTGAGGAATAACCCAGTGGATTTGAATTAGAGGTCTCTGTAAGAAATTATGATTAAAAATACATAAATGTGTGAATGTGTGTGCTGTGTCTGTCTGTGCATATGCATGGGTGTTCACGTGTGTGTGTAGCAAAGCTTTTCCTAAAAAATATTGTCTACTACAAATAAGTAGGGCTCCTTGAAAACCAAAACCCAGTACCGTTGAGTTGACTCCGAAGGAGTGGCTAATTCAGATTACAGGGCAAGAAAAGAACAAAGTGAGACTAGAACATCTTGTGCCAGAAAGCAGGGAAAGAACACAGAAGGTGGCTTGGAGAGGCTCCCGCTGGTGAAATTTGGCACTATATGAATATCAAAAAGAATAATGATAACAATTACTTTGACATATTGAATTAAAAAATTATGAGTCCATAATGATACTTGAACAAGCAAATAAATTCAGAGGAAGAAAGCTCTTATTTAAAAAATGACAGCTAATTAACATTGAAGGGATGGCAACAACAATAAACAACAACCTGTTGCTGTCGAGTTGGTTCCTACTCATAGCGAGCCTATATGATGGAGTAGAACTGTCCCATAGCGTTTCCAAGGAACACCTGGTGGATTTGAACTGCCCACTTTTTGGTTAGCAGCCATAGCTTTTAACCACTACACCACCAAGACTTCCGAAGGGATACAGGATTGAAAAAATCACATATTTCAATCTCCAATGTGGTAATTCAGGCAAGTGTTATAAACGTATGCTACAACTATTGGGAGAAAGTATATTGGGGAAGAGAATGCTCACATGATCTGAGATTGTCACTCTTTAGGTTACTTATCACTTATAGAGGGGGAACATGTACCATTACAGTGGTTAGATCTGGCGGTCACCACATTAATCAAATGATTAATCTTAACATCACCAAATCAGGGATCATTAGCTATCACGTGACTCTCCACGTAGAGCAATAAAATATACACAGCATTACCTGTGCTTGCTAAAATGTTGAAGGTGAAATGAAACCATGAAGGAGCAATCAGAAAAATCTAGAATGTGGGACACTCTATAGGGAAAATGACCTGGACTTTCCAAAGAAAATGAAATGTCATGTAAAGTAGAAGTGGAGGTGTGTTCTAGATCAGTAATTCTTAAGTGTCGGAAGACATGAGAATCACCCCAAGGGCTTGTTACAACACAGATCACTGGTCTATCACCACAATTTCTCATTTTGTGGGTCTAGGGTGGGGCTGTAGCATTTTCATTTCTAACAAGTTGCTTGGTGATTCCGATGCTGCTGTTCTGGGGACATCCATGAGAACCACTGCCCTAGATTTAAAAAGATTTAAGATACATAACCAAAAGCAATGTTTAAACCTTGACTGCATAGTAGATTGAAACAAAAGAGAGGCATCATTTGGAAAATTGAGGAAATTTAACAATGGACTATATATTAGATAATAATTTTGAATTAATGTTAATTTTCTTAGGTACGATATAATACGGTTGCTTCATGGGAAAATGCATGGTGAAGTATTTGGGGTGGAAGTGTGATGACAAATCTACTTTATTTAAAATCTTTATAAAACAATGTGTTTATACACACACAGACTCACAGACAACAAATGTAGCAAAGCACCAATGGTGGATTTAGATAAATAATATAGGTATGCTCAATGTACTATTCTTTCAACTTTTCTGTAGGTTTGAAATTTTTCGGAGTAATAATTTTGGAGGAAAAGTCTTTATCTTTATACTGATACTTGTGTTTGTAGAGCAATGACCCCAGGAATAATTTCTAAACCTGTGTCAACTTTCTTTGCCTTCTCATCTGATTCTATCAGGTGACCTACTTAAGCATTTCATACTAGCACTAACGGAGATCCGTTCAGGCCAATGCGTTTTCCTTGAACAGCACTGTGTTAGTCAAAACAAAGTAACTGAGGGCAAAAATGATCAGTCCCACCCCAACCCCACCATTCCATGCCTTCCTCTTTGCAGACATACAATCCATATAAATAATCTATCCTTATTCTCTCTCTCTTCCTCCTCCTTCCCTTTCTTCCTTCCTCCCTTCCATCTTACCTTCCTTCACAAAAATGTATAAGACCTATGTTTAATTTATGTTGGAGCCCTGGTGGCACAGTGGTTAAGAGCTATGGCTGCTAACCAAAATGTCAGCAGTTCAAATCCACTAACCACTTCTTGGAAACACTATGGGGCAGTTCTACTCTGTCCTATCGGGTCGCTATGAGTCAGAATCGACTCGATGGCAACGGGTTCGGTTTTTGGTTTTATACCTGACTAGAAAAGGCATTTCTTTTCAGTCATTGATCCGTGCCTTTGTATATTACACAGCTATTTACTGAAATCCTACTATGCCCCAGGCAGTATTCTAGTAAATGGCAATAGAACACTGGACAAGGTCTCAGGTCATGGACACTATACTATAACCTCGTGGTGGAAAATGGGTAATATGAAAGTAGACAAAATGTCAAAATAAATAACTAAAATAATTTTAGACCATAATACAATGAAGGTGGCAAAGCAGGGGAAGAGGACAGAGCAAAGAGACAGTCAGAATGCCTTGGTGCTAGTACTAATTCCTCTGTCTTCCAGGTTTGTGAATTTTCACAAGTCACATCGCTTATATGAACCTGTTTTCACATCTAATGGAAATCACAATCCTTGCCTATTTATCCTCATCGCCGTGGTGACTTTGAGGATCGCCAGGTACCGAGTGGTATGTATTATCATTGTCAAATGATAGTATATCTTGGGATATGCTTTAACAACTTGTCATAATTCTTATAACAATGAGCCACCTTATGAGTGTCCTATTACTGCATTAATAAGGCTTATGCAAGGTGCTGTAACAAATGAACCCCAATATTTCAATGGCCTAAAACAATAGTTTACTTCTTCCTCACAGAAAAGTCCACTGCAATCAGGTAACTTCCTCCATGTGTGGTTCTTGCAACTCTGCCATCTCCTATAAAATCCTTGTCATCAGCCTCTGGCCAGTGGAAGGGGCAAGTATGGGGAGAGGCACAGCCATTTCTCCTAAGCTTTGGTATCAAACGGCACAGACCCCTTCCATTAACAGCTCATGGGCTAAAACTTGCTCACATGACCTTATTGACTTCAAAGGAGACTGGGAAATGAAGTCTAGTTTTGTACCCCCAAAACAAGAAGACAATCTGGATTCTAGTGCCCAAAAAGCAGCTCTTCTACCGTGACTAATAAGTCTTCTTCCTTCCACATTCTTTCTTAATGTGGAATAGCGTACATGTTAAAGAGAATGGAAAGGATAATTTCACAGTCAGTTAAACGTTTGTGGTGGGCCTACTGTGTACCAGGCACAATATTATACTGGCATTTTCACCTGTGTGGCAAAGCAGAGCACAGCACCTATGACAGTCCTTGGTACATACTAGGCACTCAGTATATGTTTGCAGCTTAATAAACAAATGAACACTCCACTAGTTGCCAAGCTCCACAAGAGCAGGAACTTGGACTTCTCTACTGTTGTCTCTTTGAGGACCTAGCAGTGTGCCCGGCATATAAAAAAACCAAACTCACTGCCATCAAGTTGATTCCAACTCATAACGATCCTATAGGACAGAGTAGAACTGCTCCATGGGATTTCCAAGGCTGTAATCTTCATGGAAGCAGACTGTCACATCTTTCTACTGCAGAGCAGCTGGTGGGTTCAAACTGCTGACCTTCTGGTTTGCAGCTGAGCGATTAACCACTGTGCCACCAGGCCTGCTTTAGTGAGCAAAAAGTATTAATAATCTATGTATTTGAAACCTAAAATTATATTTTGTTCCCCAAATTGAGCATATACATTTATAGCATTCTCCTAGAACAAAAATTTTGATGACACCTTCAGTTAAAAAAATTGTTATAATAATTCCAAGCCATCTAGTTTTTAACTAAATAATCATGAATTCTTAAATAACTGACAGTGCCAAAGAGCTATTAGTTCTATTTTAGGATCTAAGAGTAATAAACAAATCAAGTAGGCAGCATCTATTTTTAAATGAAAATCTGTAGGTGGCTTTAACTTTAAATTACAAACAAGAGAGCCTAACTTCTCAAGCGCCCCATCCATTCATTAAGCCTATTAATTTTCAAACTGCTGATGACAACAAGGTGTTCTGGGACCAACATGGGTGTGTAAAAGCAACACAAACAGCAGCAACAGCAACAACAACAATCTCAGGTCTTTATATGCAAAAAACTAGACACAGTTAATCTCAATGAGGAAGAAGTGTTCACAAATTTACACAAATATAGTGTTTTTCATGATATACTCAGAGGTCAATGAATTAAGTTGAATCTGGATACAGCAGCTTAAGTTGCCCTGACATGATCACCGTACTCAAAGTGAACCTATGAATAATCACAATCAACCTACTTTGGGAGAAATTCTAGTGTTTTATTCAGAACCAATGGTCAGGCTTTACAAGTGTTTGTGACTTCTCTCTCCCTTATCAATCTATCAATCTTATCTACCTATCTATATATCTACAAATGATGTCAGCACTCAAATTATCCATTTCAAAGGCCACATCTTCTTGAAAGAATATATTCATTTATTATCGCAACTATAAAGATAGTAATTTAAATAAAACAGGATTTAAAAATCTGAACATCAACATGAAGCAATAATTCAATCTAAGTCTACTCAGCAGTTGGATTATAAGAAGCAGACCATCTGCATTTGAAAAACATAGAAATAGGAGACTTGTGATGACTACAGCCACCATAGTTTCAATTGCCTCATATGCACGTGAAAGCCGGACAATGAATAAGGAAGACTGAAGAAGAATTGATGCTTTGAATTATGGTGCTGGCATAGAATATTAAATATACCATGGACTGCCGGAAGAAAGAATAAACCTGTCTTGGAAGAAGTACAGCCAGAATGCTCCTTAGAAGCAAGGATGGTGAGAGTTCATTTCACGTACTTTGGACATGTTATCAAGAGGAATCAGTCCCTGGAGAAGGACATCATGCTTAGTAAAGTAGAGGGTCAGCAAAAAAGAGGAAGACCCTCAACAAGATGGACTAACCCAGAGGCTGCAACAATGGGCTCCACATAGCAATAATTGTGAGGATGGTGCAGGACCAGGCAGTGTTTTGTTCTGCTGTACATAGGGTCGCTATGAGTTGGAACTGACTCAGTGGCACCTAACTATAACAGAACAATATAACTTTTGAATGAACCATTCAGGTTTTGTAGTCTCTGATCACAATTAATTCCTAAAGTAATGTTCTCATCCTAGTTGTTGTTGTTAGATTTCAAAGGGCCACTCCAGAAGACAAAGTAAAGTATTATAATGACATATCCAAAGACCTGGAGTTAGAAAACCAAAAGAGAAGAACATGATCAACATTTCTCATGCAGAAAGAACTGAAGAAAAAATTCAAGCCTCGAGTTGCAATACTGAAGGATTCTATAGGGAAAATGTTAAACGACACAGGAAGTATCAAAAGAAGAGGGAAGGAATACACAGAGTCACTATACCAAAAAGAACTGGTCAACATTCAACCATTTCAGGAGATAACATATGATCAGGAACCGATGGTACTGAAGGAAGAAGTCCAAGTTGCACTGAAGGCATTGGTGAAAAACAAGGCTCTGAGAATTGATGGAATATCAATTGAGATATTTCAGCAAATGGATGCACCACTGGAAGTGCTCACTCATCTATGCCAAGGAATTTGGAAGACAGTTACCTGGCCAACCAACTGGAAGAGATCCATATTTATGCCCATTCCCAAGAAAGGTGATCCAACTGAACACAAAAATTATTGAACAATATCATTAATATCACATACAAGCAAAATTTTGCTGAAGATCATTCAAAAGCAGCTGCAAAGAAAAGAAAAGCAGAAACGGCTTGTTCCTCAAACCTCCCAGGCCTTTTTACATGACAAGGCTCCCTTCTGTCAGATAAAATGTTCCTTATCTTTCAAGGCCCATTTCAAATGTCTCTTCTTAGAAGCCTCCCTCTTGGAAACCCTAGGCGGGATCAATGGCCTCTTCCTTTACTCTCCTAGTGCACTATTCACAACACAACAATTATACATTCCACTAAATCATAGCCAATCATTTTATCATTATTATCCCACTTTAATGTGATTTACTTGAACTAAGGGATTCTGTCTTATTCACCTTTGAATCCACAATCCCTAGCATGGATCCTGGAATTTAAAATATGGTTAAAAGGTTTGCTGAGTGAATGAATAAATGCATGTATGAATGAACAACTGACCTAAGCTTTCTCTATTTACCAAGCAGAATGCCTGAGAAGTCATGAGAAGAAGTTGTAACCAAGCTGTGAATAATACAATTGTCATTGTATTATTAAAAGCAGATGCTTATAAGGAGAGAAATTTATCTTTTTTAAAAAGCTTAAGCACTGAAGAATAAATGAGTAAACCAAAGAAACGTATCTATTACAGAAATTGAATTCATAGTTTAATATTTGCCCATGAAGATAACTCCAGTCCCAGATAGCTTTTCTGGAAAATTCTGCCAAAGATTTAACAAAGAATAATACCAATTTTACACAAACTCTTCCAGGAAATTGAAAAGGTGGGAATGGTTTTCAACTTAATTCTTGAGCCCAGCATTATATCAATAATAAAATCAGAGATATTATTTTTAAAAAAGTATAGAATAGTATCTCTTATGAACATAAATGTAAAAATCTATAATAAAATATTAGCCAATCAAATCCAGTAATAAATAAAAAACATATACTACACCATGACCAAGTATGGTTTATCTTGAGGATGGAAGGTTGGTTCAATATTCGAAAATAAGTCAATGTAATTCACCACATCAAAAGATTTCTTTAAAAAATATATAATCATCTCAACTATACAGAAATAGACATTGATAAAATCCAGTGTCCACTCATTCATAATGAAAACTCCCAGCCACCCAGGAATAGAATGGGAATCCTTCAACCTGGTGAAGGCCATCTTTAAAAACAAACAATAAAAAAAAACACCAAAACCCATAACTAGCATAATGCTTAGTACTGAATGCTTTCCCCCTTCAGGAGTAAGATGGGGATGTCCACTCTCAGCTCTGCTAGTCAACATTGTACTGGAAGTTCTAGTCAGTGCAATAAGTCAAGAAAAAGAAAAAAAAAGGCAAAGAGATTGTAAAGGAAGAAATACAACTACCTTTAATTGCTGATGACACATTTTGTATACAGAGAAAATCTCAAAGAATCTATCAAAAACTACTAGAACTAATAAGTGAGTTTAACTGAGATGCAGGAGATGCCAACATAGTCTCAAGCGTTCACCTGATCCAAGAAGCTCACTCCTCACCAGCATCCCTCTCCAACCCATTGTCCAGTCCAATCCATGTCTGAAGAGTTGGCTTCGGGAATGGTTCCTGTCCTGGCCCCAAAGAAGGTTTGGGCGCCATGACCACCGGGGTCCTTCTAGTCTCAGTCAGACCATTAAGTCTGGTCTTATGAGAATTTGGGGTCTGCATCCCACTGCTCTCCTGCTCCCTCAGGGGTTCTCTGTCGTGTTCCCTGTCAGGGAGGTCATCGGTTGTTGCCAGGCACCATCTAGTTCTTCTGCTCTCACATGAAGTAGTCTCTGGTTCATGTGGCCCTTTCTGTCTCTTGGGCTCGTAATCACCTTGTGTCCTTGATGTTGAGACCAACTGATGTATCTTACATAGCTGCTTGCTAGCGTTTAAGACCCCAGACACCACTCTTCAAAGTGGGATGCAGAATGTTCTCTTAATAGATTTTATTATGCCAATTGACTTAGATGTCCCCTGAAACCATGGTCCCCAGATCCCTGCCCCTGCTACGCTGGCCTTCGAAGCATTCAGTTTATTCAGGAAACTTCTTTACTTTTGGTTTAGTCCAATTGTGCTGACCTCCCCTGTACTGTGTGCTGTCTTTCCCTTCACCTAAAGTAGTTCTTATCTACTAATTAGTGAATGCCCCTCTTCCACCTCCCTCCCCCTCTTGTAACCACAAAAGAATGTTTTCTTCTCAGTTTAAACTATTTTTCAAGTTCTTATAATAGTGATCTTATGCAATATTTGTCCTTTTGCAACTGACTAATTTCACTCAGCATAATGCCTTCCAGGTTCCTCCATGTTATGAAATGTTTCACAGATTCCTCACTGTTCTTTATTGAGGCGTAGTATTCCATTGTGTGAATATACCATAATTTATTTATCCATTCATCTGTTGATGGGCACCTTGGTTGCTTCCATCTTTTTGCTATTGTAAACAGTGCTGCAAGAAACATGGGTGTGCATACATCTGTTCATGTAAAGGCTCTTATTTCTCTAGGATATATTCCAGGGAGTGGGATTGCTGGATTGTATGGTAGTTCTATTTCTAGCTTTTCAAGGAAGCACCAAATCGATTTTCAGTCCACCTGATTTTAATATTTACTTAAAGCACTCAGCTGCTAACTCAGTTCGAACCCATCAGCCTCTCCAGGGGAGAAAGATGTGGCAGTCTGCTTCTTAAAGGTTTACAGTCTTGGAAACCCTGTGGGGGCAGTTTTACTCTGTCCTATAGAGCCACTAAGAGTAGGAATTGACCCGACGGCAGTGGGTTTATAATGCTACGGTAATCAAGACTTCGTAGTATAGTCATAAGGACAGACAAAGTGAGTCCAGAAATAGACCACATATATGTGGTCAACTGATTTTCAACAAAGGTGCCAAGATAACTCAATGGAGAAAAGATAATCTTTCTACCATATGATGCTGAAACAATTGTATGTTCATATGCAAAAGGAGAACCATGACCATTTCCTCACACCATATAGAAAATTAAGTTAAAATGGATCAGAGAACTGTATGTAAAGCAGAAAAGTATAAAACTTCTAGAGAAATCATAGGAGAGAACCTTTGTAACTTTGGATTAGGCAGAATTCTTAGCTATGATACCAAAAGCACAAACATAGGAGAAAATATTGATAAATTGGACTTCATAAAAATTAAATCTTCCTTTCAAAGGACATTATCAAGAAAATGAAAAGGCAAGCCCTAGTATGAGAAAAAATATTTGCAAAACACACATTTGATTAAAACAAACGAATATATTTGTATTCAGAACATACAATAATATAATTCATAATGAGAGAAACTCTAAATGTTCAATAATAAAAAACAAAACCCAATTAAAAATGGGCAAACTACTAAATCAGGTACTTCCCAAAGAAAATGTACAGGTGACAATTAAGTTCATTAAAAAATGTTCATTATTATTACTTATTACAGAAATGCAAGCTAAAATGACAGTTGTTGTTAGGTGTCATCCAATCGGCTTCAACTCATCACAATCTTATGTATAACAGAACAAAACATTGCCCAGTCCTGTGCCATCTTCGCAACGGTAGGTATGTTTGGGCCCATTGTCACAGCCAGTGTGTCAATCCATCTCATTGAGATACCATTAAACACCGACTAGAATGGCTAGAAAAAATTAAATTGACAATACTAAGTGCTGAAAAAGTTGCAGAGCAAATGAAATTCTTGCGCAATGCTGGTTTAGATGCAAAATGCTGTAGCTACTTGGGAAAACAGTTTGGAAGTTTTCTTATAAAGTTGAATCTATGCTTACTACTCTTAGGTATTTTTCCAAGAGAAATGAAAATAAAAACTTATTCACACAAACACCTGTACATGCATGTTTATAGCAGACCTATTCAGAATAAACCAAAGAATATAAACAACCCGAATTTCCAATAACCGACTAATCAAAATTGGGCTATATCCATACAATGGGATGCTACTCAGTAATAACAGGGGAAGAACTACTGACGTATACAATCACATGAAGGAGCCTCAAGAGCGTTATGCTAAGGAGAGAAGCCAAACACAAAAGGTTAATATCTTCAGATTCCTCTTGCACGGCATTCTGGAACAAGAACTATAGGGACATAAGCTAGTCAGTCAGCTGGGGAGAGAACTAACTCCTTAAGGATAGGAGGGAACATCTTGGAGTGATGAAACTGTTGTATATCTTGATCGTGGTGGTGGTTACACAGCTGCTTACATATGTCAAAACTCATAGAACTATACAACTAAAGAGTGAGTTTTACTCTATGTAAATTTTCTTTAATAAATCTGATTTACCAATAAAAATCTTACAAAATGCTGTAGGTTCTACTTCAGAGACATTCTAGTTCCCCTGAACACACTTCAATATGGTGAGCTTCTATATATCTGTTTGACATGTCCTGCTGAATGGTCAAGGGTCTTCCAAATTTACAGAACTCTTAATTTTCCTCCCTAATCTTACATCTCACCCAGTAATCCTCATCTCAGGAAATGAAACCGCTTTGTTGTTCAGGCCAAAAAATCCAGTGATAGCTTGAACTCCTCTCATGTTCTCAGACACCACCTCCAGCGGGTCAGGAAGCCCTGTTGATTCTACATGTTCTCAAACATCACCTCCAATGTGTCAGGAAGCCCTGTTGATTCTACCTGTAAAATATATACTGAGTCTACCTATTCCTACCCACATCCACCCCTAACATTCCAGGCATGATCCAGTAATTTCTTGCTTGGACAATTGCAATGTACTCCTAATTGGTCACCCTTTTCCCACTCTTGGCCATTTAAACTGTCTACTGTTCTCAGAGCAGCTGAGGAACAGTCACGTTCAAAATGTGAATCATATTATGTCACTCCTCTACTGAAAATCATGCATTCATGTTCTTCCATATTTAGAATAAAACCTAAGCTCCTTACCAGGTCTAGAAGACTGTCTTAGCTATCTACTGCTGCCATAACAGAAATACCACAAGTGGATGGCTTCAACAAAGGGAAATATATTCTTTTACAGTCTAGTAGGCTAGAAGTCCAAATTGAGGGCACCACATCCAGGGGAAGGCTTTCTATCTCTGTCAGCTCTGGGGAAGGTCTTTGTCATCAATCTTCCCCTGGTCTACAAGCTTCTCAGCACAGGGACCCTGCGTCCAAAGGACACACTCTGCTCTTGGAGCTGCTTTCTTGGTGGTATGAAGTCCCCATGTCTCTCAGCTTGCATCTCTCTTTTATATCTCAAAAGAGATTGACTTAAGACACAACCTAATCTTGTAGATTGGGTCCTGCCTCATTAACATGACTGCCTCTATTCCTGCCTCATTAACATCATAGAGGTAGGATTTACAACACATAGGAAAATCACTTCAGATGACAAAATGGTGGATAATCACACAATACTGGGAATCATAGACTAGCCAAGTTGACACACATTTTTGGGAGGACACAATTTAATCCATAACAAAGACCATAAAATGATCTAGTCCTCAGCCTCCTCTTTGACCTTATCCATACTCCCTGCCCCTTTTCTCACCACAATTCTGCAGTTTTCCTGGAACATGTCAGGTTTGCTCATGTCTCAAGAACCTCTACCCATGATGTTCCCTCTGCTTGGACTACTCCTCACTGGATATTCACAAGGTGCATCTCCTCACTACATTCAGGAATCTACTGGAAGGCCACCTCTGCAGAGAAGCCTTCTCTGCCCAGGCTCTGCCCAGCCATCCCTCTCAAATTCCTTATCAAGCTTCATGTCTCTGATCACTATTTGAAGTTACATATCATAACCAGTTGCCGTTGAGTTGATTCTGACTCACAGCAAGTTCACATGTGTCACAGTAGAACTATGCTCCATAGGGTTTTCACTGGTTGATTTTTGCAAGTAGATCACCAGGCCTTTCTTCCAAGGTGAACTTGAACCCCCAACCTTTCTGTTACCAGTTGAGTGTGTTAAACATTTGCACCACCCAGAGATTCCCTATATAAGATACTATATTATACCATACCCGACTACCTTATATCATTCCCAATTAGTGTTATTAATTGCCTTCATGTTAATTTCTTGCCTCCCCACCAGATTTGCAAGCTCTCTAAAGGCATGGACCTCATCTGTCTTGTTAACTCCTCTCCCTCAGGTCTAGAACAGTCACATAGTAGGGGTTCCGTTGACTGAATGAGTGACATTTCTCCTGTGCCTCTCTTACTTAACAGTGTCTTAGCAATGGCCCAGCTGGGTTCTTTTTTATTTTCTAATACTACAACCTAACAGAGCTAGACACTTCAAAATGATTTCACAATCATTTTATTTTCTCAGTTCACATATCCCCATCTTCCCATCTTGAATTATGTATGTCCTACCGTGTGCTGTAAGGAGTGCATGGGGTGATTCCTAGCAATCCCTTGTTGGATATCAGAAGCAGCATAGTTGACAGCTTCAGCATTGCGGACGGACCTCTCTTATCCTAGGGACGTACTAGGCAGGTTTCCACTGGCAGGAAGTTCTCTGGGCACTTCAAGTATCACTACAAGCTGAGAGACATGGGGACTTCATACCAAGAAAGCAACTCCAAGAGCAGAGTGTGTCCTTTGGACGCAGGGTCCCTGTGCTGTAGGGATTGTGATGCAGGAGGGGGATTTTCTGCCATGTAATGGGCATCTAACGTTAGAAAAAAGACCCAGCTTGAAATCAGACAAATGTGGGCTCAAATCCCAAGGTGGTTAAAAGATGAAATAAGTTGGTGTACCTATAGCATTTGGCAAAATTTTAAGCCTTAAGCAGGGATACAAAAAAATGTGATTTATTTTATGTAGCAGACACTATGGATTGGTTCCCTTTATCCTGCCTTCCTCTATTATAAGATCATGAAAAGTAAAATATTTGATTTCACATCCTTCCAATGACGTGGTCTGCACAATGAAATAGGCAGACATCCTTAGGAAGCTGTCCATCTGCAAATATAAAGAGAAGACATCACATGGAAAAGACTTCCCTCTTCATCCTGTCTGGAATACTAAAATGATGTCAGGAAGGGTAGCAGCCATTTTGAGAACATGAAGACAGTGGAACAGAAACACAGAAAGAGCCTGGGTCCCTACTGACCTGTCCTTTCAGCCACTTTAACAGTCCTGGATTGTATACCACTATAATTTCATTTATGTGAGAAAATTAAACCCCAACACATTTAAGTGACTATTTCTCAGATTTTTGTTGCTTGGTACCGAACACATGTTTATATTATACACTTTCTTCACCATTTGCCAGTGCTCCTTGTATCTGAGGGTCACACTGTCCATTCACCAAATGCCAAAGTCTATTTTTTTAGAGTCAATGGTTCAATGTTCCCTATAGGTAGGGCTCTGAACAGCAGGTTTAGGTAAGAAAGTATGAATCTAATCATTCTAGCCATTAGCAGCTGGTTGGGGAGCTAGCTAGTTGTGAACTAGAGTGAAAAGTAAGGATTACTTAGTGAAGTTTTAATCACCATTGACAACAGGAGGGACAGAAACGTGAAGGCGTGTTATACAGATGAGATAGAAACAAACAGACCAGGATTCAAATTCTGGAATTGCTACATGCTAACAGTGGCCAGTAATAACTAGCTTAAACTCTCTAGGCCTCAGTTTTCACTTCTGTAAATGGGGATAATGGTTCCTACCTTCTACAGTTACAACTAAGACCATATATAGCATTATATGTAAAACAACTATCACCATGCCTAGAAATCATAATTAAAAAACTAAACCTGTTGCTGTTGAGTCGATTCCGACTCATAACGACACTATAAGACAGAGTAGAACTGCCCCAGAGGGTTTCCAAGGAGCAGTTGGTGGATTCAAACTGCCAAACTTTTGGTTAGCAGCCATAGCAAGAAATCATAATAGGTGATAGAAAAATGGCTGTGGTTGTGCTTATTAAAGACAACAAGAAATAATAGCCCAATATTCATTTAACAGACATTTATGATACACTACTATGGGCTAGGGAGTCCTGGTGGTGCAGTGGTTAAGAGCTCAGCTGCTAACCAAAAGGTCAGCAGTTTGAATCCACCAGTTGCTCCTTGGAAACCCTCTAGGGCAGTTCTACTCTGTTCTGTGGGGTCACTGTGAGTCAGAATCAACTCAGTGGCAATGGGTATAACAGGTACTATGGGCCAGGCTCTGGGACTCCAGCAGCCAAGAAGGAAATCATGTTCCTGCCCCCATTGTACTTACATTCTCATTGTGGAAACACAAAATGAACAAAGAAGCAAACAAAGCAATCGCTTCAGGTAGTAAGAAGAGCTAGGAAGGAAAATAAAGAAGCGTTCAGGGAAAGGAGGGTGAGTGGGTTGTGAGGAGCTGGGGCAGGGTGTTATCACCATACACGGTAAGCAATGCATAGTCTTCATAACCTAAAGTTTCTCTCCATTTTGCTCATGGGAAACTAACAACAACAAAAAAAAACAAACCAGTTGCATCAAGTCAGTTCCAACTCATAGAGGCCCCATGCAGGTCAGAGTGGAACTTGCTCCACTGGGTTTTCAATGGCTGATTTTTTTGGAAGTAGGTCACTAAGTCTTTCTTCCAAGATGCCTCTGGGTGGACTTGAACCTCCATACTTGTTAGCAGCCGAGTCTGTTAACCATTTGCACCACAGAGACTCCTAAGTGTCAGTGACTCTGTTAATGTGGGCTGACTAACCTAAGGCCACATAAAGCTGATTTCCTTTGAAACTTAGGCCCACCCAACTAGAACACAAATTCTTGTCACTTCATAAAGATTATGTAATATATGAAAAGATGCTATTGGTATATTTTTAAAGGTCTGGATACCCGATAGCTAACATATGTCACCTCTCTCCCACCCTCTCACCTCCGCCCCACTTTCTTCATCCAGGCCCCATCTTGATACACATTGAATTAATTTTTTTCACAGGTCTACCATTAAGTGTGAGGGCTTTTAGGAGCCTTTAGACACCAAAGAGACTCTAAGACAATTGGTTGGAGGGGGGAAAAAAAAAAGTGCCATCTAGTTGACTTAGACACATGGAGACCCCATGTGTGTCAGAGTAGAGCTGCGCTCCACAGGGCTTTCAATGGCTGATTTCTCAGAAGTATATAAAAAAAAAAAAACAGTTCTTTCCTCTGAGGCACCTCGGGGTGGACATGAATTGCCAACGTTTTAGTTAACAGCCAAGCGTGTTAATTTGCACCACCCAAGGACTCCTAAGACAACTGGTAGCCGAAGGGACGTTAAAAACATATTCTGTTTTATAAAACGTTCCTAATTATTTTGTAAAGTGAAAGCCATTTTTCAATACCCTGCCCTCCACAGGGATAACACACATTGTCCTTCTCATTCTGGGAGAAAAAAGAAAATTAAAAGCCGAACCGTGCCTTTATTTTTTGTTTGCATGAAGCTATTCCTCTCCTTTTATTTTAGCCATTACTGTCCAGTGAGATGGCACGGCTCCTGGCAAGTCCCTTCTCTTTTAGTTGCCATGGTCCTACCAGGCCCACAGCAGTGCTACAAAATGCCGACTTGAAAAGTAATTAAGACATAAGTATTCCAAAACAGAACATATGGTCATATAAAGTCACTGGGCACAATTCAAAAGGAAAGATCTATGCAATACAGGGGCGGAGAGCCTTCGAGCTGGTTCTACCCCCATTCTCCCATTAAGAAAAAGACTAATTATAAATCTCCAGTAAATATGACCTGGAAAAGAGTTTTCAAACAAAAGCCTGCCCCGAATGGAATATCTGGCAGATGTGGGCACTTGTTTTCCCTAATAACCATTAAAGTTGTTCCTAGTAAACCATTTTACAGCAACGTTAGAAATATCAGGGTTTATGTTTTCGTTAATGAATTGCTGCAGAACGTTAGCACTGCATCACGTCTCCAAACAGCTCCTTAGCCCCGCTTTGTCTCCATTGTGCTTTTCTCCCCCTTAACATTTCATTTCCAATGACACATCAGCCGTCTTTCACCAACCTCAAAGGAAAGTTGAATGCGGGGCTCACAAAGTTAAGCTGACATTTGCTCCCTTCCAATAAAAAATATTTAGTCCATTAAACATAAATACCTGTCATTGTGATACATGGACTGGGTGCAAACCTCCCGGTTCCCTCTGTTGTTTATTACATCCAAACAACTGCAGTGCCTGCATGTTTTCAACTTTAGTGTATTGATTAAACTTTTAAATGGCTGCCATCTAACCCAGGGACAGCGGGAAGATTAATTTGCGTCAACGTTCATCTGTAATTCATTAGCCATTTATTCTTTACAACCACATGGGCTATCAAGAAAATGCAGGCCATTTTTCACTCGGCACAGGCTGAGAACAGATTCTGAAATTTGTGCTGCATACAAATAAGTTCCCAGGGCCTGGCCAGTTAAACTGCTTGGCTTTTCAAAAGTCGAAGTTGGGAAACAGCAGCGGGGAAGGGGCATTAAAAACCAGGAATGGGGGAAAGCGTCCATCCTCAGGGTGCTCCCGACTGAACAGAGTTTGCCCACTGTCTTTTCATCCATGGGTTATGGTTTCTTGTTTCCGTCAGATTAAAATAATGGGAACTTGTGTCTGCGCAAAGACCCTAAATGAGATGGGTTGCTTTTTTCCCATCCCTTCCGAATGTCTCCTAAAATGAGGTTTCTGGCAGAAAACCTCAGCCTAGAAGAACTTGGGGCTGCAGTTTCAGGGACAGTGACATTTGAACCAGCTTCCCCCGAAACAGTAGACTCTCTCCCTGCCTTGTGCTGGGAAGGTGCCCAACTAAATACCAGCATGTTTCCTAAGGGAAGAGGTGAGCCATCTGGCTTCTCCGTGTGCCCTCCCGACCCCCTTGGCAGAAGACAAAAAGCATATTAAAAGCATACAGGGAACGAGCACCCCAGTGAAAGGCCCTTAGACACACAAGGTGCTTGGGGAAGAGAGCGAAGGAGGAGTACGCCTATGCTTAGGTGGGGGCTGGAGGAGAATAAAGCACACAGGGAAAATTTTTCTTCATAAGGATGAATAATTAAAGTGGAAAGCTAAGTGCCCTGGCCTCACTGTGGCTAATAACTGCAGTAGTGAGCAGCAAAAAAAAAAAAAAAATGGTCAAGACGACATCTGGGGAAGCTCTCTGGCAGGTACCCATTTGCAGGACATGTGGAAGCCAATCTGCAAATGCTCAAGGCAACAACTCTCTCTGGTCCACAGTGCCCACAGAAATCACAGGCACTAGGCACACAACGGTGTCCATGAAAGTGCCTGCAGGGCAGGGCTTGGGGAGGAGGTGGTAAATTACCCGTTTATAATGCAACTGCTCAGGCTGCTGAGGATAAAAGGGAGCCTTCCACAAAAGCTTCCATCTGGAGCCATCCTCATCCCTGCCCTGGGTCATCAGCCCCAAGAATCAGCAGCATACAACTCCTTTTCAGGCCTTTGGAGAGATACTCATTACCCCATTGCTATTGAGCCAATTCCGACTCATAGTGACCCTCTGGGACAGAATAGAACTGCCCCATAGGTTTTCCAAAGAGCGCCTGGTAAATTTGAACTGTCGACCTTTTGGTAAGCAGCCCAACACTTAACCACTGTGCTACCAGGGCTCCTTTGGAGAGACAGGAGGGGTAGTCATAGAAATGTAGCTCAGTGCATTTTATTTGGCTACAGGCTGAGGCATGTAGTGCCAAAAGAAATGCACCTGTATTGCAGAAAAATGCACCAGATGTGACTTTAAGGTCATTAGATCCAATCCCCTGCCACATATAGGGCTGTCAACTTAATTTTTTTCATAGTAACTAGCACACTGGGATTTGCACCTCACGGGAGCTCAATAAATATTTGTAGAGTGATTGATTAATTTGACCTAAGCGCACAGAGCCATTCATTCATCCAGCCAACAAATATTTATTGACTGTCTTTCATATCACAGGCACTGTTCTAGAGCGAGAATAAAGTGGTGAACAAGCATAGCAACAGAATACTTCTAACGTAGTTGTCTTTTAATTTCACGTGGAGGTAAGAGAATTTCTAGAATTCAAGGACCTTGGTTTTAGAGGACCGGGCCATATTCCTTGTCTGGTGTTTCTACAGCCAAATGATAGCGGTTTAGCAGCTGATGCTTTATGAGTTAATTGAATAAAAGCTGGAAATAAAATGAGTCTGAAGTTCTAGAACAAATCAAAATACACGTGTATGAAAATTTCAAAGAGAATTGACTCCAAGGATAAGCATAATTTCTGCAAGTGAGGTTGGGTTTGAAGTTTATTTTTAGAAATGGGATTCCATATATATGCTGCATGAATGGTTAAGAGCTTGGCTGCTAACCAAAATGTCAGCAATTCAAATCCACCAGCCGCTCCTTGGAAACTCTATGGGGCAGTTCTACTCTATCCTATAGGGTCACTATGAGCTGGAATCGACTCGATGGCAACAGGTTTGGTTTTTGGGGGGAAATGTATCTATCATAACTGACCTTGAGTTTGAGGAATGAAAGGAACTCTGAAAGTTTCAATTGATTATGAATGAGTTACTGAAGACAACTATGCCTGCCACACTTTTTAAGGGGATATATTGTTGTTGGGTGCCGTCAAGTCGATTCTGACTCATAGCAACCCTATAGGATAGAGTAGAACTGCCCCATCGGGTTTTCTAACCTGTAATCTTTATGACAGCATATAGCCAGGTCTTTTCTCCTGTGCTGCTGCTCGTAGGTTCAAACTGCCTATCTTTTGGTGAGCAGCTGAGCATTTAATCATTGCATGACCATGGTTCCTTACAAGGGACATGTTGGTATTGTTAGGTGTCGCCAGGTTGGTTCTGACTCATAGAGGCCCTATGTACATCAGAACAAAACACTGCCTGGTCCTACGCCATCCCCATAACTGTTGTTATGCTTGAGCCCATTGTTGCAGCCACTGAGTCAATCCATCTCATTGAGTGTCCTCCTCTTTTCTGCTGACCCTGTACTTTACTAAGAGTGATGTCCTTCTCCAGGAACTGGTTCTTCCTGATAATATGTCCAAAGAATGCGAGATGAAATACTGGGGAAGCCAGCTCAACCAGTCCAAGGCAAGGTCATGGAAGCTCCATCCAAAAAAAACCTAAACCCATTGCCATCAAGTCGATTCTGACTTATAGCAACCCTATAGGACAGGGTAGAACTGCCCCATAGAGTTTCCAAAGAGCACCTGGTGGATTCGAACTGCCGACCTTTAGGTTAGCAGCCGTAGCACTTAACCACTATGCCACCAGGGCTTGGAAGCTCCATAGACACATCTAAATTCCCTGACAGACCAAATTACTGGGCTGAGGGCTGTGGGGACCACGGTTTTGGGGAACATCTAGTTCAATTGGCATAACATAGTTTATAAAGAAATTGTTCTACATTCTACTTTGGTGGGTAGCCTCTGGGGTCTTAAAAGCTTCTAAGCAGCCACCTAAGATTTTCCACTGGTCTCATCTCATCTGGAGCAAAGGAGAATGAAGAAAACCAAAGATACAAGGGCAAGATTAGTCCAAAGGACTAATGGACCACATCTACCACAGCCTCTACCAGACCGATTCCAGCACAACTAGATGGTACCCGGCTACCACCACCAGCTACTCTGACAGGAATTGAAACAAAGGTTCCCAGACAGAGCTGGAGAAAAACATAGAACAAAATTCTAACTCGCAAACAAACAAAAGACCAGACTTATTGGTCTGACGGAGGCTGGAGAAAGCCCAAGAATATGATCCCTGTACACCCTTTTTTAGCTCAGTAACAAAGTCACTCCTGAGGTTCACCCTTCAGCCAAAGATTAGACAGGCCCATAAAATGAAATGAGACTAAATGGGCACACCAGCCCAGGGACAAGGAAGAGAAGGTAAGAGGGGACAGGAGAGCTAATAATGAAGAAACCGAGGTTGAGAAGGGGACAGTGTTGACATGTTGTGGGGTTGGCAAACAATGTTACAAAACAATATGTGTATTAATTGTTTAATGAGACACTAGTTTGCTCTATAAACCCTCATCTGAAGTACAATAAGAAAAAGAAAAACATGTATATACAAAGTATGTGAGATGAAGTCTCACCATCCTTGCTTCTAAGGAGCATTCTGGCTGTACTTCTTCCAAGACAGATTTATTTGTTCTTCTGGCAGTCCATGGTATATTCAATATTCTTCACCAATACCACAATTCAAAGGTATCAGTTATTCTTCGGTCTTCCTTATTCATTGTCCAGTTTTTGCATGCATATGAGCTGACTGAAAACACCATGGCTTGGGTCAGGTGCACCTTAATCCTTAAAGTGACTTCTTTGCTTTTTAACACTTTAAAGAGGTCTTTTGTAGCAGATTTGTCCAATGTAATAAGTCTTTTGATTTATTGACTGCTACTTCCATGGGTGTTGATTGCGGGTTCAAGTAAAATGAAATCCTTGACAACGTCAATATTCTCTTAGTTTATCATGGTGCTGCTTATAGGACCAGTTGTGAGGATTTTTGTTTTCTTTACATTGAGATGTAATCCATACTAAAGGCTATGGTCTTTGATCTTCATCAGTACGTGCTTCAAGTCTTCCTCGCTTTCAGTGAGCAAGGTTCTGGCTGCATAACACAGGTTGTTAATGACTCTTCCTCCAATCCTGATGCCCCGTTCTTCTTCATATAGTCTAGCTTTTTGGATTATTTGCTTAGCATACAGACTGAATATGTATGGCGAAAGGATACAACACTAAAACACCTTTCCTGACTAAACCACACAGTATCCCCTTGTTCTGTTCAAATGACTGCCTCTTGGGTTATATATAGTGGATATAGTGGGACATAAAAAATAAACATAAATCATTGTCTCTATCATCATTCAAGAAGCTTATAGTCTCTTTGAGAAAATAAAATTAACATTGGAGAGCTAACTAATACATGACAATAGAAAATTAAGGCAAAATTTTTAATATTTTTCTTTTAAATATTCAATGGAAAAGTATTTATGCCCAAAGAAGTCAAAGCTGCTGGTGTACCAGAAATCTCACACACAAAATTAGTGCCTGAAATTCATCTGATTGTATCTACTGAGAACCAGAAAAACGCTCTTACCTTTTCTCCCTTTAATCTTACTTCTTGATAATCTATTCGAAGGAAATAATTCTCCAAAGAGAGAAAAGCTACACAACGAAATTTTTCACTGCAATTTTTCTGTTACAAGGAAGAGACAGTACAAGTGGGTAAAGATTAAGCAAATAATATTATATTGACTCTGTGGAATATTAGGTGACTATATATATTTTTTTAATAGGGTAATTATCCACCACCCATCTGTCAATTTGCCATACTGACTAATGACTGGCATGTTGCTATGATGCTGGAAGCTATGCCACTGGTATTTCAAATACCAGCAGGATCGCCTGTGGTAGACAGTTTCCAGTAGAGCTTCTAGACTAAGATAGACTGGGAAGAAAGGCCTGGCAATCTACTTCTAAAAATTAGCCAATGACAACCTTATGGATCATAACACAGTACTGTCCAATACAGTGCTAGAAGATGAGCCCTCTAGGTTGGAAAGCATAGCATAGCTGCCATAATGGAGTGAAAAGTACCAAAGATAATGAAGATGACACAGGACAGGGCAATGTTTCGTTCTGTTATATACAAAGTCGCTATCAGTTGGCGCTAACTTGATGGCTACTAACAACAAAAACCACATGGTAACTATGAACGGTAACTGGTAAAACTGTTAATTATGAATACAATGAAGCAACACAGAATGTAAGAATGAAACAAGCTAAAATAGAATACAGAGGTGGACTTGACTACTGTTACCGCTATGTATTCACGTTAAAAATACCACGAGGGAATGTGTAATTCTTAACAGGGAATAAAAGTTAAAATAGGTCTTCTCTATCAAACGTTCTCTGATTTGTTTTATTAATTTTATAATTAGTAAAAGTTCTAAACTGTTTAAACTGTGTGGAACAGATTATAAGTGCTATGAATATTGAGACAAAACTTCACATTGGAGGAACTAGTGTTTGGCCTTTAAGAAAGAGTCCTTAGAGAGGCAGATTTTAATAAACACAAGAGAAAAGAAAGCAAATTTCTGGCAAAGGGACCAAAGACCCAGAATTTAAAATGTGCGTGGCCTGACGCACGAATAATGAAGACGTGTGTCTGGCAGGTGTAGATGGTGCACTTTGGAGAAACAATGTCAAATAA
The DNA here is from genome assembly GCF_024166365.1 of Elephas maximus indicus. Lineage (NCBI taxonomy): Eukaryota > Metazoa > Chordata > Mammalia > Proboscidea > Elephantidae > Elephas > Elephas maximus. The sequence continues at coordinate 10,821,898 of NC_064834.1, forward strand.
ATAACATTGAATAAATTTTTGAAAAACTTGGCAACGTCACAGTGCAACTATTTCCTTTGTACTTTCTACCTTCCAAATCAACAGGTGTATTTCTTACCTTAGAATCCTACTTTAGTTCTCCCCAGGTTCATGGGTTAAATGAAATAAATAATACATCAAAGCTATTGGTTAAAGGTGTAGTTTTCAAGTTCAGCAAGTGATTCTGAATCCATCTCACATAATAAATGAAAAAACAAGTCGTTGAGATTGTTTTGAAAGACAAAAGCCTACATAATGTTTGTAATTCTTTGAAAATTATTCAATGAAATGGTAGAAAAAAGAGGATGCAGAGTAATTGGGTGGGTGACAAGAATTATCATTACCTCATAAGTAATATTGCTACAATAATTAAACAAGATGGAACTAGTAAGACAGCTGAGAAGGAGACCAATGGTACACAACAGAAAGCAAAGAAGTAGGTTCTATTATACAGGAACTGAGAGTGCAGTAACGTTGGCATTCCACATCAGTGAGGGAATGAAGTGCTATTTAATAAATGTGGATGAGACAAAATGAATTTGTAGTTCTAATCAGAGACATAGTCAATTTTAAGGGGGGAAAAAAACACTGTAAGATAACAATAACAAAAATTATCTGTGACTCTCTCATCTCCAGGGATACACTTCAACACAAAGGAAGAAGCTATATGGAAAAATATATCAGATTTTGCCACATAAAAGTTAAAAAACCTCTGCATGCTGCAAAACCCTGAAAAAATAAAAGTCACATCGCAAAGCTGAAAAAAAAAAAAAAAAGACTTTTTATCATCTATTACAGATAAAGGGTTATTATCTCTAATATAGTAAAAATGCCTTAAAATAAAAATGAAAACTATTAATAGCTCCTTGGGGAAACGAGTGAACAGAAGAAACAGCTGTTTAAAACAGAAAAAGAAAAACTACGAACAGCAGATAAACTTACCTAGCATGAGCATGCCTAAACTCATACGGCATCAAAGGAATAAAAAAATAAAGAAGCGCTGTTATTTAAACAGATGGTAATATACAGTGTTTGTGATCATGTGGTGAAATGGACCCTCTCATATTCTGTTGGTAGGAGCTTAAATCAGAACAGTTTTGTGGGGAGGCCATGTGTCAACGTGTACGAAGCACTTTTAAAAAGTATAAAAGTAACACAGACAATTCTCCTCCTGCCCCACCCTGTCAAGGGTATGTATAGATATGCATGGACTTTTGTCTCTTCAGGGCAGTCTGCATTGGGAGGAGAATTCACTTTTCATTGCATAACCTTTTGATTTTAAAAGAAATGCTTCTAACTTTTCACCATTAAGAACAAAGTATGTTACAGGATTTTTTTTGGTAGATACTCTTTCAGTTACAATGTTCTCTTCCGAGTTATCTAAGTGCTGCTATAACATAAATACCACAAGTGGATGGCTTTAACAAAGAGAAATTTATTTTCTCACAGTCTAGTAGGCTAGAAGTTCAAATTGGGGCACCAGATCCAGGGGAAGGCTTTCTCTCTCTAATGGCTCTGGAGGAAGGTCCTTGTCATCAATCTTCTCAGCACAGAGACCCTGGGTCCAAAGGACACATGCTACTGGCTCTACTCTCTTGGTGGTATGAGGTTCCCCTGTCTCTCTGCTTGCTTCTCTCTTTTATAGCTCAAAAGAGATTGACTTAAAACACAACCTAATCTTGTAGATTGAGTCCTACCTCATTAACAAAACTGCCGCTAATCCCACCTCATTAACATCAAAGAGATAGGATTTACAACACACAGGAAGATCAGGTCACATGACAAAATGGTGGACAATCACACAATACTGGGAATTACGGCCCAGTCAAACTGACAGACATTCGGGGAGGGGGGACACAATTCTATCCATGATATCTTCTATTCCTTGTTTCACAACAGATTTTTATTATAAATGGATGCATACCACAAGTTTTTATATGTAGTATATTCACTTTTATTCAGTTATAATAACTTTTAATTTCCATTTTTTTGAGCCATGGGTTATAAACATCAGGATATATGGAGTTTTTCTAGTTAACATTTTATTACTTTCTAAATTAAAATTGTATTATGGTCATAGACTGTGCGTGGTACCTTGTTTTTGAAATTTTGAAACTTGCTTTTATAGTTTACATTGTGACCAATTTTTAAAATGTTCCATAAATGTTTGAGAGTATCTGTTGCCAATTATGACTTATAGCAACCCTACAGGACAGAGTGGAACTGCCCCATAGAGTTTCCGAAGAGCACCTGGTGGATTCAAACGGCTGAGTTTTTTGTTAGTAGCCGTAGCTCTTAACCACTACGCCACCAGAGTTTCCATATGCTTGAGAAGAGTGTGTATTCTCTAGTTCTGCACAATTCTATATCCTGTTAAATTCATTGCTGTCAAGTTGATTCTGACTCATAGTGACCCTATGGGACAATTCTACATATGGCCATCAAATTCAGCTTATTAGTTGCATTCATCTTCTGTATCTTTACTATATTTTGTGGTTCATCTACCACAAACTGAGAGAAACATGCTGAAATCTTTGACAAGTATGTAGATCTTTCTGTTCTTTACTAATTATATAATTGCTTCCTTTATATGTATGAAGATTCCTTATTTTCATCAACTCTAAGATACTTTTTTTTTTTTTTGCATTTTAGCATCTCTAAAATGGAGATGTATTACAATTGACAATACGAAAGCATTACATCACAGTTTAATTGCATCTTTTGCTCTGTTGTTCACAGTGATGCACAAAATAATGATAGTTACGTATTATCTATATTATATGTTATAGATGTACATATATACAGATTACAATTGTTGGTATTTTGGATTCAATAAGACATATTTTAACAGGTGGATACAAATTTCGATTAAAAAAATATTTTTGGCAAATCGAAGTGTTTATCATTAATTGAGAACTCACTTTATTGCCAGTAATACTTTTGGTCTAGAATTCTATAGATGAGATAAATATTCTGTATGAGATACATGTAGCCATCCTCACTTAATTTGGTTACTCAGTTACCTGGTAAATCTTCAAACTTTCTGTGTGGTGTATTTATTGTAAATGATAAATAGCGGGGTTTTGTTTTTTCTTTTTCCTTTTCATCCAATAGGACAATGTAGTTAACTTACAAGTTTAGTTCATTTACATTGCGATTATAGACCCATTTAGAAGTTTCTAACATATTATTTTGGGATATATATTTGTTCTACCTCTAGGATTATTTATTTCCTTTCTTGATTTTTTAAAAATTAAAACTTTCCCTCCTCTAATGGTTTGGAATTTACATACTCTATATTTTTTGGTGGTTATCCTTTAAAATGTATAATGCAGAGTTGACATAAAAAATCCAAAGTTTATATCTTAAACCCTTTTCTTGAACATTTTAACCCTGATCATCTCCTCTTGACTTGCATGCTATATTTAACAGTGTTGTGTTTCTGTCCTTTTGTTAACATCCACAAATTATTTTCTCCATAAAGAAAATATTTGTTTAGATTTACCTATATGTTTACTAATTTCTTTGCTCACCATTCCTTATATCATTTCAAATTTTCCTCACAGGATTGTTTTCATTTTTTCTCAAGTACATGTTTAAAAACTTCTTTTATATTTAGTTGCATGTGCAGGTAATAAATTAATTCCATTTTGTCCATATCGATATTTCTTTGACAGCATTCATGAAAGACAGTTTTACTGCTAACACAATTCTAGACCGATACTGATTTTCTATCAATACTCTGAAAATATAATTCCATTGCTTCCTGGCTTTTATTTTGATGCTGAAAAATCTGCCTTCACTCTAATTGTCATTTCTTTGTAGAGGATTTTTTTTTTTTTTAATTTGTCTTTCTCTCTAGCTACTTATAAAATCTTCTCTATGTCTTTGGTGCTCTGAAGTTTTAATAATTTTGTTTAGGTGTTGTCTTAGTCACCTAGCACTACTATAACAGAAATACCACAAGTGGACAGCTTCAACAAACGGAAGTTTATTCTCTCACAGTCTAGTAGGCTAGAAGTCCAAATTCAGCGTGTCAGCTCCAGGGGAAGGCTTTCTCTTGGAGCTCTGGAGGAAGGTCTTGTCGTTGGTCTTCACCTGGACTAGAAGCTTCTTTGCACAGGAACTCTGGGTCCAAAGGACACGCTCTGCTCCTGGTGCTTCTTTTTTGGTGGTATGAGGTCTCCATGTCTCTCTGCTTGCTTCTCTCTTTTATATCTCAAAAAAGATTGGCTTAAGACACTAATTTTGTAGATCTCATCAATATAACTGCCACTAACCCATCTTTTTTTAACCCATCTCATTACATCATAGTGATAGGATTTACAACACATAAGGAAATCACATTGGATGACAAACTGGTAGACAATCATACAATACTGAGAATCCTGACCTGACCAAGTTGACAGATATTTTGGGGAGACACAATTCAATCCACGACAGGTATAGATTAAAAAACAAACAAACAAACTGTCCAGCTTGTTCTTCTGTGTGTTTCCTACCTGCCTTTATGTCTTTCATCAGCTTGAAGAATTCTTTCACTAGCAACCCTTCAAGTATTGCCCCTCCTATCTCTTCCCTAGTCTTTCATTCTGGAACTTTTATTTGCTGAATGAAACCTCTTCTCATTCTAGCCTCCATGTCACCTAACCTCTCAAACTGTCCATATCTTGGTATTTCTGTGCTGTGCTATATATACTTTTTTAGTGCACTAATTATTCTCTCTTCAATGGTCTAATCTAGTTAATCTGTGAGATTTTTAATATCATTCATATTTATGTTTTTATACCTAAAAGTTTTATTTGGTTGTTTTTCAAATCTGGTTACATTTTATAGTCTCTTACTGCTTCCTCTGTTTTATTCCACCTTTATTTCTTTAAACATTTCATGGAAATGTGTTTTGTACTCTGTATGTGATAATTCTATTATTTGATGCTCTTGGGGTTTTAAATCTGTTCTTGCTTGTTTCTTTTCTTTTTTCTTTTTTTTTGCTTGTTTTCCCAATAACTCTTATTTGAGGCTTCCTTGAGTGTTTGGTAATTTCTGATTGTGAGGTCATATTTGTCTTTTCTCAGCCTGTGGTAATCCTGAGAGCCTAAATTGATGAAACTTTCTTCTAGAAAGAACCTGATACCACTTCATTAACCTTCAAGAGCTCAAGCTTAATCAAGAAGCTTTGAGTTCACATCCTCTATATTGTGGTGGGCCCAAAGATTACCCTCATATTCCAATGTCTGGTTTTGGGGCAATACCTGTTCCCTTCTCTAATTTCAACTCAATGTTACTCTTGATTTTTTTTTTCCTTTGCAGATTTCTCTTATTTCTACTTGGCCCAGCAATGCATTAACAATATTTCTTTATCTAGAAATAATATGTATTGAACATGGTAGATATTCAGGGTGTCTTATCTGCAATAGTATCTAACATTACCCATTACTTAAAAAAATAACCTAGTTAAATATTTAAGCTGAGGAAATGATGGCACTGAATTCAAGATGAAATTTGTCCCAAATAATCATTTTATAGTAATTAGAGTTTTCAAAAATCTTTCTTCGATAGACATGCCATAAAATATGATTCTCTAATATATCTTCTAGAAATTTAGCTTAAAAACATATTTAGAAATGCTGTAAACTTAAGATTAAACTATGGATTTGCAAGAATTGACACTTCTGCAAGCTCTCATTTTAAGATGATATTCTCAAATTTAATAACCAAAGATAAAAATTCTGTCATGAGTGAGGTAGACACACAGAGCAGGAACAGATACAACACATCACAACATAATATCTCTTAGTTGTCAGAGCCTACAGCTTAAGTCTAAAGAAGACTGGACAGATGGAGAGTTTGGGTCATGAAACGACAGATCCAGTAGGGACATGGTGGCAGGGTCTGTCTCACAGATGTGATAGTGGCTGAAGCATTGACAGGGCAGGCGATCATATCTGGGAGACCTTGCCTCAATAATGATCACAATTCATCCATTGGTGCAATAGAATTTCAGAGCCAGAAAGAACCATAAAATGTTCTAATCCAACTTCCTCCCCGTACAAGTGAAGAATGGATCCCTAGAGAATTTCAGTTACTTGCTCAGGTTACCTGGCCACGCCACAATTTTATGGCAGTTCTAGGATTGGATTTAGGTCTTCCCAACTGCCTGTCCATGCTCTTGTCACTACTTTTGCTCTGACTACATATAAATCCACCTTCTCTGCAATTCTCTAGGAATCGGGGTTACCAGCTGAAGGATTCTAATCCTCAGGGCTCATTTCTGCTCTCCAATAGGGAAGAAAATTATGTCAGCACCAGTCACTTCAAAAAGTATGCCACGAATATGTGTCTGAAACTGTGAACATCTGGGAATTTAGGACACACAGCTGTGTTCACAACCTGGTTGGAACACAGCTAGTCTTAGACCTTAGCTCAGACATCTCCTTTAGATCTGTGCTTAACGGCCAAGGCATGTGGCTTGGGGCCTGAATTTGAGGTAATCCAGACTGAATCTCTCACTTCACTTTCAGTATCACTCATTGTGGCTTAAGCCTGTCTGTCTGCCTTGCACCAACAGTGACCTGATTGTTACATCCTCCACAAGGCCAATAGGGAACCATCTCAGGAATGGGATGCTTCATGCAATTCTACCTTCATACTGGCAGGTCCAATGACTTCCTGTCTAATCACTACTCTCAGATATTTCCCATGCAGTGACCCTGCAAACCATCACTTCGTGACAGTAGGGGAGGAACAAAGTTATTTTTGTTTCCCAACATTTTTCAAAGCAAGATTTTGGACTAGCTGCATTTATCATTCCCTAAAGTATTTTAAAAAGTTGGGATCCTCCATGTCTTTTGCATATTAGCACATATGCTCAACCTTCTATATTGTCTGGAATTTCTCATATCAGCAAAATTTGAAGAAATGCTGAAAAATGGTTAGAGCTAAGGCTGTAAGATTGCTGAAAATTGTGGGTCAGCTCTTTCTGTGTCTTTTGGGTAGAAAAAGAGTTGCTCTTTCAATCTCTCGCCACTCATGCCCAGAATATCAAATAAGCTTCATTTGATTGATAGTTCCTACCTGAAGTCCTATTTCAGAAAAGATTCTGGGACTCACTGAGAAAGAATGCCATGACAGATGAGTGATGTGCCATGGTCAGGGATGTAGGAGAATAATCAACAGGGTTACTCCATGTTTTCATTCCTAACTTATGTTGAACAATGAGACTGTAGCTAGAGGGGGCAGAGTGGGAGGGGCACACTCAATCTGTAGGGTCCTTAAGTAGGTGTCTAGTCTCCCCTGGAGATAACACCAGCCTGGCAATCCAAACGCATTGTTCTAACCCAGCTCTGCCTCTCTTCACACCCTCTGAGTCACATCAGTTTCTTTTTGTTATCTAACAACATTCCATAACAAGGTCTGAGTAGCTCTCAGACTCTAGACAAAATGGAGACACTTTATAATATACATTTTTCCTGAAGATAAGTTTTAAAAGGAAAAGTTCCAAAAGGAATATTACCACTGGCCCATACCTGGCCCATAAAAACTGATTCTGAGGCAGCTACACAGGCTCTTGAATGGATATAGACTAGAGATAGACCCAAGGGCCTTGTGCAAACCCATGATGTGGCTTCCAAGATGTTCAGAGTCATGTAAGGCTTACGGTAGGAGTTTCTTTCCGTCTCCTTTATTACCCAGCCCCCTTGTCACCAACAACCCAGCCAAGCTCCTCTATTCCAGTGGTTCTCAAAGGGTAATACCCAGGCTAGCAACATCATCATCATCTGAGAACTTGTTAGAAGTACAAATTCTCAGTCCTAACCCATACTTACTGAATCAGAACCCCAGAAGTAGGGCTCAGCAATCTGTTTGGTAAGAAAACCCTCCAAGTGATTCTGATGCACGCCAAAGTTTAAGAATTAATGCCCTGCAGAGCTTCCTATTAGAACTTCCCTTGATGATGGAAACCATGTTCTATATTTATGCTGTATAATATGATAGCCACCAGCCACATAAGGTTACAGAGTACTTGAAATGTGCAAATGAGGAAGAGAATTTTTTATTTTATTTATTTTATTTTAATGAATTGAAATTTAAATAGCCTCATGTGGCAAGTGGTTACCATGCTGGGCAACATAGCTACATAGCTCTAGAGCAGTCATATTAAATATTGGGAGTTTAGGGACTTTTTGAGACTCTGATGAAAGGTATAAATCCTCTCTCCCCATAATGCATATATTCCAATACACAGAAATTTACAAACACTTTCAAGAGGTTCATGGGAGTTACCCAGCATCCAAGAGAAACTATTAAGTAACCACCATCTCTATCAGGAGAATTTACAATTTATAGGTTGTAGTTATCTATTACATCATGTAGAACTTATTTTCTAGACCAGTGAAAACAGACTATTTATACACTGAGTTCCAAAAGAAATGTTGAAAATATTTCACCAAAACAAACCAACTTTCTGGACCCAGAAGCAGCTGTGTTTCTGAATATTAGGGACTCCAGCAAAAGTAAACAAATGCATGAAAGTTCTAATTATGCCTAAGATCACCTGTCCAAATCATAATATATTCCTCAATTAATGCCAATAGGAAGATGTTGCAAAATTGGTCAGGCCAATATGTGAGGAGACCTAGTTTAGGCTAGGGCACAGAGGTGTCCATACTTATTGGTCACATGGAGGACACCTTCCCATGGGAGACTATTCTCTTGCATAATGAAAGATTTGCATGTGGAAGCCAAATTTTGTCCCTGATCCCTGTAATTATTTTTGATGTACAAATGAGTACTTTGATCCATACCCTATAGGCAGGCTTCCGGATTTCTATCTTGTTCTTCTATAATACTTTAAATCCCATCATCTTTGAAGGCTCAGCTCAGATTTCTCCTCCTCTGCCCAACACTGAGCTTTCCATTCTTTAAAATCTTAGACCATGTATCCAAAAAAAGTGGCATTTGTAACATTCACTTGAAATTTCATGCTCCATAGTTTCATCATCTCAACATCTTAATTACAACTTCCTAGAGGGCAGAGACCATGTCTTCTGACATTTTCTAACTGCATGTTTCCTACCACAGTACTGAGAACATAGCAGGTGCACATAAATGCTTATTGAGTGAATGACTTAACTCAGATTCAACTAGTACTTGAGTGCCCACTATGGGACAAACACTGTGCCAGACAATTTCCCACATGCCTTCACATTCAGTCTCCACAGAAACCCTGAGAGGCAAATAGTATTAGCCTTCGTTTTGAAGAAAAAAATATGGAGGCCCGGAGATACTGGACAAATTGTCCAACCTAAGAGTGGAATTAAATTTTTTTTTTTTCCTCACTGGAGCTTATGGCCTTTCAAGCACTAATTTGGCTTATAAATTCTCAAAGAAATATATGACTTAGATATTTGTTAACTGTCTTTTTATATCCACTGGAAGACAAAGCACTCTCCCTCTCCCCTAAGCAAGGAAAGACCAAGGGTCAAAGGAGGGTCCCTTTCAGTTTAAGAACTGATGGAGATGCTAGAAAACAAAGGCAAACTGACCCATGGAAGAGACTATCATCTACTCAGCTTTTATAGATTTGTGTTGATTGGTTTTCCTGTCTCCTAAATAATCAATTAAAGTCATCTTTTTCCCACTTTTTCAAGGGCTGCATTATTGTCAGGCATCCTTGTTCAGCCCTCAATGTATGTGGATATAAGAAAAGCTCCAAGAGTGCTGGAGGAGCAGAGAATTGACCATGCTGAAAAAACGGTGAGAATTTTTATAGGAACAGGACTAAAAGCAAACTCTTCTGGGCTTTCCAATCAAACTTGAGCCTGTGGAGTTGAATCTGACTCACAGCGACCCTATCGGACATTGTAGGACTGTTCCATAGGGTTTACAAGGCTGTAATCTTTATGGAAACAGACTGCCACATCTTTCTCCTGCAGAGTGGCTGGTGGGCTCAAACTACTGACCTTTTGGTTAGCAGCTAAGCTGCTGAACCACTGCGCCACCAGGGATCCTTCTTCAGGGCTTTGCACGCCAGGTAAACCAGACGCTGTGGAGTCAACTCCAACTCGTGGTAGCCCCATGTGTGTCAGAGTAGAACTGTGCTCTATAGGGTTTTCATTGGATGATTTTTCAGAAGTGGACATCCGACCTTTCTTCTGAAGCACCTCTGGGAGATCTTGAACCTCCAATCTTTCTGTTAGTAGCTGAGTGCATTAACTATTTGCACCACACAGAAACTCTGCATGGCAGGCAGGTGGTGTTTATCATATGCAGTGGTACCACCTACAGGCCCATATTCCACCTGCTGGTGTTTGCAGACCATTCCCCATCTCCAGGTTTGGTATTGAACTGAAGGTGGAAATCCTGAAGCAAGAGTGAAATCCACCTTCTCTCAGCTCTCACCACAGTTCAGAGAGTCAAGGGTGGCCATTAATCTCGAGAAGTCTCAAACGTAGTATTGGGCTGGGATTTATGAGAGGCCTTCCAAGCTTGTCCATCGCTGGCTGCAACCCTAAGTCCTTGATTATAGTGAATGAAGTGAGGCCAAATAAAACAATACTCATGGCTGAGTGAAGGCTGAGTTAGCCCTGTAGTGTCACAATCAACATGCACAAACAATTGTTCCAATTTGCAAGACCATGAAGTAGTTTTATAAAATTAATAAATGATCACAGTGGTCTCCTTCAGAGGAAGCACTAATATTTTGGCAGAGGATGGGGAGGGGAGAAGGCCAAAATGCATTGCTCTCTAAAGCTGCATTCTTAACTAATTTGTTCCTAATATCCTCCAGTCATACATGTGAGAAATGACATGAGAGGGCAAAGGGCAACAGTTCAGAGATAAAACAAGTTGAAGGTATTTAAAGTACTTGCCAAGAAAAAGTGCTCATCTGATAAAAATTTAGACAGGAAGGATGCCAAAAACCAGGAGAGGCACAACTGAGAGATGTGATGAGGTGATTGCTGCTCCAGCTGTCAGACTTGTCAATAGTGTGGAGATGCCAGATTTTAACTCAAATGCAATGTCAGCCCAAGAGCTGCCTCTACTTCCCTGCATGGTTTTCATTAAGAAAGCATTAAGACTTAGTTCCAACAATAAACAGATTACTTGGGGCCAGTACAAGATATGAATTTGTTGGTTGGTTCATCTCCTCACAAAAATGGGACTGAAGCCTAAGGAGGAAGGAACATAACCCTATACCTTCACCATCACTGTACTAGAGTGGAATCAGTAATGGTGTTCTTAGGTTGGAGTTGTGGACATGTTAGAAGACAAGACATAAAGGGGAGGGTGGGATTTGAATTATCTTGAGAATGGCAAAGCTTTACATGTTAGCCTCTAAGGATCCTACAAAATGATGGTATGGGGAGTAGCAATGTCTCCTCCTCCATAATTTTGGAACATCAAACCAGATCAGAATTCGGCACATGTAGGCCTAAGTATACATGGGATTTGAAGCTGTGGAAACATTGCATTCCTTCTCCTTGCTTAAAATATGTAAGAGAAATATAGAAGAAGAAAGGTTGGATTTTTTTTTTTTTTTTAAGAAGAAAAAAAGACAAAGGACATGGAAGTGCTTCCCATTAAAGGGATGTCAAGGAACTAGGTAAGGAGAGAAGATATTTTAAAGCAACTAATACAATTCAGGTTATTAAATGATTCTTTTTTTCAGACAATCATCCCACTTATAATCTATACAAGTGACCATAATGAATATGGTCAGTGCTCTGGGAGACAGAAAACTTATATTCCATCCCACACTCAACACACAGTTAAAAAATAAAGGTAATATCTTTTCGACAATATAAAAGTCATCATTACAGTATTAAAGCCCCTTATTTCTGAAGATCAGCCAATAAAAACCAATCGTGGGGATGACCCATGCCTGGGCAGTGTTTGTTCCTTTGTACATGGGATCACCACGAATCAGATCCCAACCTGATGGCACCTAACAACAATAGAAACAATTCCCTACTATGCTTGCTAACTCAGTTCTCTCTAACTGCTATACTTAGCAGAGTATACTCAGCCCTTTTTAAACATCAACTTCTTTGCCAGACATGCAGATTCTCCTTAATCTGACAAAGGCCCATATTTAGGTCCCAAAGGCAATGTACCCAAATGGAAGCATCAAGGCCATAACATTCAAGACACACGAATTGCTTGCAAAGATGCCTTGTCGTATGTCTCAAGTTGCTGGGTCAAAAGGGAGATTTTGGTACTTTTATTCCAACCAACATGGAATAACAGAAATCAGATTTACTCTCCACCCACCTGAAACAACTAAAACACTGGAAGAAGTATGTGAAAGAACAGTTTTCAGACACTGAACATCAGGCATTACAGGACTGTCAGCCCCAAGAGAGGGGAAGCACATGAACTGATCTCTAGGATTGGGTCAGTTTATTGCCTAAAGATTTGCAGTTTGCTGCACAGGAAAGGGGAATCACTCTTCTTATGTTAAGGTTCACTATATAACTGTTTTTAATTAAGATAGTGCGGTATTCCTGGAGAGAGAGATCCAGCAATCAATGGAATAATATAGAAAACTCATTGATTTTTTGACAAAGACTCTGTCCTGGTTATTTAGTGCTGCTATACCACAAGTGGATGCCTTCAACAAACAGAAGTTTATTCTCTCACAGTCTGGTAGGCTAGAAGTCCAAATTCAGGGTATCAGCTCCATGGGAAGGCTCTCTCTCTCTGTCAGCTCTGGAAGAAAGTCCTTATCATCAATCTTCCCCTGGACTAGGAGCTTCTCTGCACAGGACCCCAGAGCCAAAGGACATGCTCTTCTCCCGGCTCTTATTTTTGGTGGTATGAGGTCCCCATATGTCTCTGCTCTCTTCTCTTTTTTATATGTCAAAAGAGATTGGCTCGAGACACAATCTCATCTTGTAGATTGAGTCCTGCCTCATTAACATAACTGCTGCCAATCCCATCTCATCAACATCATAGACAAAGGATTTAAAACACATAGAAAAATCACATCAGATGACAAAACGGTAGAACATCACACAATATTGGTAATCATGTCCCAGCAAAGTTGACAGATATTTTTTGGGGACACAATTCAGACACATTACAGATGCCAAGGAAATTCAGTGGGCAAAGGATAATCTTCGAAACAGATGATGCTGGTGCTAGAACATTTAGAAAGCTATATACAGAGAAATGCACCTTGATCTTTACCTCACACCATATACAAAAAATAACCTAAAAGAAGTCATTGGCCTTAATATAAGAGCTAATGTCATAAAAACTCTTGAAGAAAACGGGAAAAAATTCTAGTGACCTCGAGTCTGGAAAAGATGTATTAATGGGACTTCGAAAGCAAGAACGATATAACAGAGAAAAAATCAATACACTGTGCTTTATTAAGGTTAAAAGCTTTTACTCTCCAAAGGCACTATCATGGAGATGAAAAAATAAGCTACAGCTTAGGAGAAAATATTTTCAAAACATACACTGATAAAGGACTTGTATCCTGATTTTAAAAAAAAAAAAATCTTACAACTCAACAATCAGAAAGCAACCCAATAGAAAATAATGGGCAAAAGATTTAAAGACACTTCATCAACTTAGATATATGGGTGGCAATAAGTACATGAAAAGATAACTCAACATCATTTTCTGTTAGGAAAATGTAAGTTAAAACTACAAAGATAAATTATTATACGCCCTTAGATTGGATAAAATAAAAAAGACTGCCCATACCAAGTGTTAGCAAGCATTTGGAGCAACTAGAATCCTCATACACTGCTGGTGGAAATATAGAATGGTACAATTACTTTGAAAACAGTTTCTTAAAACGTTAACCATACCCCTACCACACTGAAGTACACAAATGTTCATGGTTGCTTTTTTTTTGCACTAAAGCTAAAAACTGGAAATGACATAAATGTCCATCAAAAGATAAATAAACTGGACTAATGGACCACAACTACCACAACTTCCACCAGACTGAACCCAGAACAACTAGATGGTGCCCAGCTGCCACACCAACTGCTATGACAGGGATCACAATAAAGGGTCTCGGACAAAACAGGAGAAAAATGTAGAATAAAATTCAAATTCACACACACGCACACACAAAACAGAACTGCTGGTCTGACAGAGACTAGGGAAACCCCAAGAGTATTCATCCTTTAATGCACCCCTTCTTCATCTTCCAAGTCTAATCAGTTCCCAAGTGCCCTCAACATTACCTCCTGCTGTGCCATTAATTACTTCTGTGTGTGGCCTTTCTAGCCATGGTCTTGAAATTCCCACCCAGATGATTGGGTGGAACTGTGTGATAGGGTAATTGTGGCGCACCAAAGGGATTGGTTAGTTTTGCCTTAAAAGAGAGCCAATTCCAGAGCAGAGAGAAGAGCCCACCACCACCAACAAAGGAGAAACCCAGCAGCAGTGACCTGGCAGTAGGAGACAGTGAGGTGGGCTTCCTGGCCAATGCAGAGAGAAAGCTGAATGCCTTCGGGCGGAGACTGAGGGCTGGGGAGAGGTATGCCTGTGAGCAGGGTTAGGATGAGGCTATCCTGATGGAAGAACTGTTTCCTGAATGTTCTTGAGCATCGATTTTAAATTTTACTTCCCTAATAAACCCCATAATTTTGAGTATGGTCTGTGAGTTCTGTGTGGCCACTGCAGTGAATTACTGAATCCAGTAGAGAACCCTGTGGGAGGGATGGCTGCTGTCAGACTTGGTAGGGATGGCTGAGGGAGATGGCATATCTGACCTCCACCTCATAAGAATCAGCCTTGGGCTGTTGATCTTGGTTCTCCTTCCCCCTTGTGAAGTTAGAGGAGGCCAGACACTGCCCCTCCACACTGTTTTTATACTTCTATAATATCTCTTCTCTTTCTGCCATCTTTTTCATTTCTATTGTCTTGACCTAAACTCAAGTCCTTGATCTCTTTCGCTTAAAATATTATAATCACCTAACTGGTGTCTTTAACTTTGATGTCTTGCTGATCCAACACCACCTATAAGTAATGTCTTAAATTTTAGTGTGTATATGAATAAAGAATCCATATCCAGAATTCAAGGTTCAATAGGTCAATGGTAAGACCTACTAACATACACACGTCACATGCTTTGCAAAGGGACTTGCAGTTATACGTGAGCCACACTTTGACAATTATTTTCCTATGTGTTATTGCCCTAAGAAGAAAACTTTCCATCTTAGCTAAGGTTCATATAAGAGTAAGTAGGCCTGGATCCAGATATCTAGCAACAAAATGATAATCTGTTTATCTTCACCATTTTTATCAGTTGTCACAATAGAAATAGTCCAAACTATATCTGGGAGTTCCCACAAACCAGAGTGTCAAGGGGGGGTCCCCATTTTTTCCCTCTCTTTCTTCTCCTAGCCCTGTCCCAATGCCAATGGCAACTAACGACCTGAACTGTCATGGCCAAGGCACTGCCCATAGCATGAACACCTAAAATCCTGAGAGAAGACTGTCTCCCTGGCCATATATATGGGGAGAAGAGACTCCTTTTTTCCAAAAATAGTGAAGAGAATCCCAATTTTTTTCTCTCGCCATATTTCCCCAAGCGCAGTCCCACTCACAAAGAGTACAGGGGCCTGAAACTCTAAGAGAAACCTGATTTCCTGGCCAAAGGAACTAGAAAAGGGGGCCCCTGGGAAGCAGAAACCACAATGACATCTAAGTACGGGGAGTATCTAAAAGAAAAGAGAGTTGAATAATGGAATGCCCTAATTCTGTTTATTAAACAACCTTGAGCTGAGCATGTGCAGAACAAACCAAAAAAACATAGTAAGGGCTTTGAGAACCAAACTATATTCTGGACTAAGCCCTGAGCAGTGCATATACCAGGCAGGTTCAAACAGCATAACAATGACTTTGAAAACTTAATTTACATTGTAACCAATACCCACAGAGGCAAGACAAAACTCATGGAGTGAAGCCAACTTGGTTGACTGCCTGCTTAAAAAAATCAACACATTCCAGAGGATTTAAACAGGAACCATTATATCATATAACATAATACTAAAAATGTCACTTCTGGTTCCAGACAAGATGGAATAATCACACATCACCCAGTGTCTCCCATAATTGTCATTAAAAACCCAGGACTAAAACATGTAAAGTATCTACCAGAAAACTGAGAGGATTAAAGCAGGTAAATGGGGTAAAGATCAGGACTAGAAAGATGACCCAGTGGTGAGCTCCTTGTTTTGATGTGTTTGTTTTGTTTTTGGCCCCTACATATCTCAGCCTGGATGCTATATAAACCCTAAAATGGAAATTTCCAATGGAACCAGACAGAAAAATCCCCCCCCAAAAAGATCATTCTCTCATGGGATGGGCTGTGAAATAAAACCCTTTTGACTTTATCCACTATATGCCAGCAAAAGCGCCAGCAAAAATGTAGAGTCCTTTCCCCTCTCTACCAGAGCAAAAGAGACAAACTATGAAAATAGAATCCTGTGGATCCTCCTCACCCTAGTAAATGTGAGCAACAGCAAAGAAACGGTGCTTCCTCCTCTTTCTACTGGTACAGCAGCAGTAGATCAGGGGCATGGTCCTGCTGACTGTTACTGCCCTATTTTAGGTGAGCACCTAAATGAATGGAGGTCATACTATGTCCACAGATCAGAAAACCCAACTTGTTAAGAGATCAATGTTCCACAAATTGAACTACATAATTTTAACCCCAATTAAAATTCCAGCAGAAAATTTTATACACATGACATACTGATTCAAAAATTAAATGAAAGGCAAATAAATGAAAATAGAAAAAAAAAAAAACTAATAACAAATTTGGACTCACACTACCTAATTTCAATGATATGACAAAAAATAAATAGATACATAGATCAATTCAACAGAACAGAGTCCAGAAATAGAGGCACACAAATATAGATCATTGACTTCTATCATAGGTGAAAGGGAATTTGATTGAGAAAAAGAATTCTTTTCAATAAATGCTGCTAGAACAACTGGATAGCCATACACAAATAAACTAACCAAAATCTGTTCCTCATATTTAATGTTATTAACTCAGAAATATGCAAAAGGTAAAGCTATAAACTTATAAAGGAAAGCACAAGAGAAAATCATTATAATTTTAGCATAGACAGAGTTCTTTAATTTAATAGTAAAAGCATGATTTGTAATAGATAATAAAACCATAACGTGATTCTTTGAAAATACCAATAAAATTCATAAAGTTCTAGAAATACTGTTAGGTGGCGGCAGAGGATAGAAGGAATGAAAAGGGGAACAAAATTACAGAAGCAGACATTCAAAAGGTAAAATAATACTATGAACAACCTTAAAGTAAAATCTGAAAATTAAGATGAAATCGAAAAAATTCCTGGAAAAACATAACTTACCAACAGTGATAAAAGAAAAAATAGAAGATATGAACATAGCATGTGAATCTATAATCACCAAGCCAGATGACTTCATAGGTGAATTATTCTAAACACTGGAGGAAAAAATAATATCTGCATTATTACAAACTCTTCCAAAAAGTTAAAAAAAGAGACTATACTTCCCAACATGTTTTATGACACCACTGTATTTTTAATACCAAAACCTGACAAGAACACTAAAAGAAAGAAAAATTACAAACCAATCTCTCTGATGAATCTATATGCAAAATTCCTAACCAAAATATTAACAAATTAAGTCTGGTGAAATATGAAAAGGATAATATATTATAAAACAGTTGGGTTTATTCCGAGGATACAAAACCGGTTTATCATTCAAATATTAATCAATTTAATTCACTATATAGATAAAACAGAGCCTTTGTGGTACAGTGGTTAAGAGATCAGCTGATAACCAAAAGGTCGGCAGTTATAATCTACCAGCTGCTCCTTGAAAACCCTATGGGGCAGTTCTAGTCTGTCCTATAGGGTCCTATGGGTCAGAATTGACTAGATGGCAATGGGTTTATACATATAAAATAAATGGAAAAAAAAAGCTTGTAAGTATCTCTATAAATGCAGGGGGAAAAGAATTTGCTAAAATTCAATACCTATTCATTTAAAATTCCTAGAAAATTAGGAACAATGGGATGTTCTAAATCTGATAAAGGCCATCTACATAAAACTTTTAACAGACAACAAACTTTATAATAATTTATTTACAATTCCTTCCGATATGAGGAAAGCCAAGCATACTCACTGTCCCTACTTGTATTCAACATTTGACTGGAGTTTACATCCAGTGCAATAAGACAAGAAAAAAAAAAAAAAATCAAATGAACAAGGATAGGGTAGGAAGAAGTAAAATGTTTGTTTTTCTTTGGCAAAAGATTGTATACATTGGAAATCTGTCTAAAAGAATATAAAGAAAAGCTATTAGATAAAGAGTAATTGAATTTAGTAAGGTCATTGAATGTACATCAGTAAACAAAAACATCAATTTTATTTCAGTATACCAGCAGCAAACAAATAGAATATAAAATAAATAAGATACCTTTTATAAATAGAATTAAAATATATGATACTTAGGAATAAATCTAACAAAAAATGTACAAGTCCTCTATGCTGAAAACTATAAAATATTATTGAGAGACATTAAAGAACACCTTAATAAAGAGAGGGATATATCATTCTGATGAACTATAGAACTCAATATTGAAAATATGTCATTTCTCCACCAAACCGCTCTATTGTTTCATGGGTATCTTAATTAGAATTTCAAGAGGTTGACAAATGGCTTTTAAATTTTCAATGGAAAGGCAAAGAGCCAGGAAATATCTAAGACAATCTTGAAGAAGAGGCAGAAGCAAAAGTAGAAGAGAAGGGGAAAGAGGAGGAAAAAGAAGAGGAAGAAGAGGAGGAGACAGCAGCAGTGCTGGTGGCTGGAGGACTTATACAACCAGATATCAAGATAGTTACAGATATTGTAGCTTACAAGCTACAGTAATTAATATACATTAGTATTGGCAGAAGGAGAGGTAAGTGTACCATTGAATTATGGGTACACAAGGGATTTTCTCAATAAATGGTGTTGAATTAATTGGATATTGATGTGGACAAAAATGAACCTTGAACCCTACCTCACACACACAAGTCAGTTTCAGGTAACTGTACTTCTAAGTATGAAAGATAAAACAATAATTCTTTTGGTAGTCAAGATTTCTTAAGCAGGACATTAAAAACACTTGTCATTAAGGAAGAAATGATAAATTGGACTTTATTAAAATTAAGTACATCTGTTCATCAAAATATATCATTAAGGGAATGAAATGCAAGACACCAAATGGGAGAAAAAAAGTGACAGAACATGGATCTAGTATATAAGATAAGCGTATATATAAATGTATTTTTTTTGTGGGTATGTATATGTGTATACAGAGAGAGTAGAATTGCCCCATAGGGTTTCTAAGGAACACCTGGTGGATTCGAACTGCCGACCCTTTGGTTAGCAGATGTAGCTCTTAACCACTACACCAGCAGGGTTTCCATATATATGTTGTTGTAGTTGTTAGGCGCCATCGAGTCATTTCTGACTCATAGCACAACAGAATGAAACACCGCCCTGTACTGCACCATCCTCACAATTGTTGCTACATTTGAAACCATTGTTGCAGCCACTGTGTCAATCCATCTTGCTAAGGGTCTTCCTCTTTTTCGCTGACCCTCTACTTTACCAAGCATTGATATCCTTCTCCATGGACTGATCCCTCCTGATAACATGTCCAAAGTATGTGAGATATAGTCTTGCCATCCTTGCTTCTAAGGAGCATTCTGGTTGTACTTCTTTCAAGACAGATTTATTCATTCTTTTGGCAGTGCATAGTATATTTAATATTTTTCTCCAATACCACAATTCAAAAGCGTCATTTCTTCTTCAGTCTTCCTTATACATTGGCCAGCTTTCATGTGAGTATGAGGCGATTTAAAACACAATGGCTTGAGTCAGGTGCACCGTAGTCCTCAAGGTGACATCCTTGTTTTCAACACTTTAAAGAGATCCTTTTGCAGCCTATTTGCCCAATGCAATGTGTCTTTTGATTTCTCGACTGCCGCTTCCATGGGTGTTGATTGTGGATCCAAGTAAAATGAAATCCTTGACAACCTCAAACTCCTCTCCATTTATCATGATGTTGCTCATTGGCCCAGCTGTGAGGATTTTTGTCTTCTTTCTGTTGAGGCGCAATCCATACTGAAGGCTATGGTCTTTGATCTTCATCAGTAAGTGCTTCAAGTCCTTTTCACTTTCAGCAAGGAAAGTTGTGTCATCTGCATAACGCAGGTTGTCTGTTAATGAGTCTTCCTCCAATCCTGATGCCCCGTTCTTCTTCATATAGTCCAGCTTCTCGGATTATTTGCTCAGCATACAGATTGAATAGGTATGGTGGAAGGGTACAATCCTGATGCACACCTTTCCTGACTTTTAACCATGCAGTATCCCCTTGTTCTGCTTGAATGATTGCCTCTTGATCTGTGTACAGATTCCTCATGAGCACAATTAAGTGTTCTGGAATTCCCATACTCCACAATATTATCCATAATTTGGTATGATCCACACAGTCAAATGTCTTTGCAGAGTCAATAAAACACAAGTAAACATCTTTCTGGTATTCCCTGCTTTCAGCTAGGACCACCTGACATCAACCATGATGTCCCTGGTTCCATGTCCTCTTCTAAAACCAGACTGAATTTCTGGCAATTCCCTGTCGATATACTGCTGCAGCCACTTTTGAATGATCTTCAGCAAAATTTTGCTTTCATGTGTTATTAATGATACTGTTCAATAATTTCCGCATTCAGTGGGATCACCTTTCTTGGAAATAGGCATAAATGTGGATCTCTTCCAGTTAATTGGCCAGGTAGCTGTCTTCCAAATTCCTTGGCATAGAGGAGCGGGCAATTCCAGTGCTGCATCCATTTGTTGAAACATCTCAGCCTTGTTTTTTGCCAATGCCTTGAGTACAGCTTAGACTTCTTCCTTCAGTACCATCGTTTCCTGATGATATTTTACCTCCTGAAATCGTTGAACGTTGACCAACTCTTTTTGGTATAGACTCTGTGTGTTCTTTCCATCTTCTTTTGATGCTTTCTGCATTGTTTAATACTTTCCCCGTAGAATCCTTCAGTATTGCAACTCAAGGCTTGAATTTTTTCTTCAGTTCTTTCAGCTTGAGAAATGCTGAGTGTGTTCTTCCCTTTTGGTTTTTTATCTCTAGGTCTCTGAATGTGTCATCATAATACTTTGTCTTCTTGAGTGGCCCTTTGAAATCTTCTGTTCAGCTTTTTCCCATCATCATTTTTTCCTTTTGCTTTAGCTTCTTGACATTCAAGAGCAAGTTTCAGAGTCTCTTCTGACATCCATTTAGGTCTTTTCTTTCTTTCCTGTCTTTTTAATGATCTCTTGCTTTCTTCATGTATGATGTCCTTGATGTTATTCCACAACTCTTCTGGTCTTCAGTCATTAGTGTTCAATGCATCAAATCTATTCTTGAGATGGTCTCTAAATTCAGGTGGGATAAACTCAAGGTTGTACTTTGGCTCTCGTGGGCTTATTCTAATTTTCCTCAGTTTCAGTTTGAACTTGCATATGAGTAACTGGTGCTCTGATCCACAGTCTGCCCCTGGCCTTGTTCTGATTGATGATATTGAGCTTTTCCATCTTCTCTTTCCACAGGTGTAGTCGATTTGATTCCTGTGTAACCCATCTAGTAAGGTTCATGTGTATAGTCACTGTGTATGTTAGTAAAAAAAAGGTATTTGCAATGAAGAAGTCATTGGTCTTGCAAAATTCTATCATGCAATCTCCAGCATCGTTTCTATCACCAAGGCCATATTTTCCAAGTACCTATCCTTCTTCTTTGTTTCCAGGTTTCGCATTCCAATCACCAGTAATTATCAGTGTATCCTGATTGCATGTTTGATCAATTTCAGACTGCAAAAGTTGGTAAACACCTTCAGTTTCTTCACCTTTGTCCTTAGTGGTTGGTGCATAAATTTGAATAATAGCTGTATTAGTTGGTCTTCAATATATATACACATATATTATATATAAATACATATAATATATGTACACATATGTTATATATAAATATATATAATATATATACATTTTTACATACATATATACAAATATACGTACACACATACATATGTGTGTGTATATATATGCACACACATACTATATATGTATGTATATATATATGGAGAGAGAGAGATTTATCTCAAGGAAATGGTTCAGGCAGTTGTAGAGGCTGGCAAGTCCCAAGTCTGTGGGTCAGGTGTCAGGCTGCTGGCTCGTGGGCTATAGAGGTTGATTAATTCCAAGATCAGCAGGCAATAATGCAGGCTGCTGTCTCAAGTTCCAAGAACTGGAGCTGAGATGATGATGAGCCAGATACAGGATCCAAAGTGAGCAAAAGCCAGTGAGCTTTGCCAGGACATCCATATACATTGGATGCAGGCCACACCCCCAAGGAAACTCCCCTTACAACTGATTGGCTGTTCACATCAGATCACATCATGAAGATGATTACGCTATTATATAACTGTCAAACTACATCATTACATAACAGCCAAATCACTGAGAATCACAGCCCAGCCAAGCTGACACAACCTTAACTATCATGACATCCAATGGGCAAGAAACACATGAAAAAGTATTCACCTTCGTCATTCAACAGGGAAAATGCAAATTAGAATCACAGTGAGCTACCACTTCATACAGATCATTAGCTCACAACACCATTGTGGCTAAAATGGACAAGGCTCACAAAACCATGTACTAGAGAGCATGTGGAGCAACTGAAATTCCCATACACTGATGATGATAACGTGAATTGGTACAACCATTTAGAAAAACTGTCTGGCAGCACCTACCAAAATTAAATAAATGCACATGCCAAGCATGACGATTCCTAGGTGTTTGGCCAGCAGGAATACATATGTGCATGTACGGAAAGACACAAGAATGTTCATAGTAGCATTACTATAGCCTCAAACTGGAAACAAACCAAATGTCCATCAACAGTAAAATAAATTAATAAACTGTTATATATTCATCCAATGGAATACAAATACCAAGGATGAACAAAGCAGCACTACACGCAACGACACTGATGAAATTCATAAACATAACGCTGGCTAAAAGAATTCAGACACAAAAAATACGCACTGTATGGTTCTACATATATAAAGCTCAAAAACAGGCAAACTAAACTACTATGTTAAAAGTTAGGCCAGTAGTTCCTTTGGTGGACAGGGACAATGTTGGTAGGAGTTTGAGGGTGCTAGTAGTTTGAGTGCTGGTTACATGTGTGTTCACTTATAATTTTGTACACATGTATAAATGTGTGTTAATACTTCAATAAAAAGTTTAAAAAAAAAATCCTGAAAAACATAGTGACCAGTTAGACATGTAGCAAGAGAGAAGAGCTAAGGATTTATCTAACTTATTTGGCTTGCCTGAACTGGGTAAGATTATCATCTTATAAACCAAGATAGAAAATTTACAGGCAGGAAAAAATGGAGGGGAGCAGAAGAGGGGGTGGTGTTGAGAGAAGGATAATGATTTCTGTTTGACTTGAAGTTTCCTGTAGGAAATCCAGGTGGAAATATCCAATAGTCATTTGGAAACACAGATTTGGAGATAAGAAATACATAGAGGTCATGAGACACAGATTTGTGTGAGTCAGCGAGGTTTGTAGGATAATATTTTGGTTCATGAAATGGATGAACCACCCAAGGAGTATGTATGGAGTAAGAGGCAAGAATCATCGATGATCAGCACCCTATACTGTCAAGGACTTCATTTTACTTGGATCCACAATTAACATCCATGGGAACAGCAGTCAAGAAATCAAATGACACACTGCATTGGGCAAATCTGCTGCAAAAGATCTCTTTAAAGTGTCAAAAAAAAAAAAAAGCAAAGACATCACCTTAAGGACTAAAGTGCACCTGACCCAACCTGTGATGTTTTCAATCATTTCATATGCACGCAAAAGCTGGGAAATGAATAAGGAAGACTGAAGAAGAATTGAAACCTTTGTATTCTGGTGTTGGTGAAGCATATTGAATGTACCATCAACTGCCAAAAGAAGGAACAAATCTGTCTTAGAGAATGTATAGTCAGAGCGCTCCTTAGAAGCGAGGATGACTAGACTTCGTCTCACATACTTTGGATGTGTTATCAGGAGAGATCAGTCCCTGAAGAAGGACACCATGCTTGGGAAAGCAGAGGGTCATCAAAGTAGAGGAAGACCCTCAATGAGATGGATTGGCACAGCGGCTGCAACAATGGGCTCAAGCATAGCAAAGATTGAGACGATGTCAGTGTTTCCTTCTGTTGTACAAAGGGTCACTACGAGTTGGAAACAACTTGATGGCACCTAACAACAACAACCCAGTACGTAAGAGGGCTTGTTCGTGAAAGAAACAAACAAGCAAAAAAGCCCCCAAAAACTATCAAATAGAACCCTTTATTTCTTAGAGTCCTATGGGTTGACTTGACTCTGTAGAAAAGTAAGTTGAATTAAGAAAGTAAAGCATTTCATCTATAATACTATTGCACAAAAGAAGTTGGCAACAACAACAACAAAGCCAAAGTCTATACCTGAGGCCTTTGACCAGTTGATATAATCTTTCCTATTTCTTTTCAATGCTGGTGGCTATGACCAATGATCCTTATCAGATCCTTTAAGACTAGGAGAGGATAAGTTTTCTAGTTGTGGGAGCATAAAGTTTGGCTTATAAATTACAGTTTGTTCCTCTAAGGCAGCAAGAGATTTATGTCTCCCTAGAGAAGGCCTTAAAAAAAGCCAGTCTTCATCTCTGTCAAAAATGTGCTGAGTTGGCTCATCACAGAAACCAGGCCAAAGAAAGGTCATTTCAGGCCCTTTGCTGATGCCTGAGAATGAAGTCCTATTGCTGAGCGTGTCAGGGCTACAGTCTTAGAATCAACTACAGGGTCAGAGATTAAATGAAAAAATAAAAATAAAATAAGGTCTATAATGGAATAAAGAAAACATCCAAAAGCTTTGAATCACCAGTTTTAACATCACTTAATAGGGCTGTAGAAAGAAGGAAGAAATCAGGAAGTCCTCATGGTCCATATTAATTTATTAAACTGCTCATCTTTCATCTTGGAGGGTCCTAAAAGTAGAGATCAACAAGCTACAAAAAAGGGTATCTTAATTCTAAAATGCTCCAGCAATAAGAATTAGAACACCTCCTCTAACCTTTCTGGATGCTTCATTTTTAATTTTATACCCATTATTTCTACCATTGGGTCAATGGCCCAGTGACAGAACTTCTGTTACTTAACACATATGAACTATCTGTTCTTTGAACTTGTCGAGAGATTATTTTTCACTGTGTTATAGTATACATAACCTGAGGGCCTCTTCAGAGGACAATTCTATGTTGAGTTAAAGAATCCTCAGCAGTTTTAACACACACATACAGAATGTTCACAGACAGCCTAAACTCCTTGCAAGTTATTTCTGTTGAAGGAAAATCTGTCAAACCATCAAAATGGTTGTTTTATTTAATCTAGATAAAGCTGGCCAAAGAGAAACTGGGTAATGTCTGGAAAGACGGATGAACTCAGAATTCACTCTTAACCCACAAGTTAACCCATTCCTGGCTTTGCCACTAATGTCATAAATTGGTTGTGTGAATGTAGATAGGCTACTAAGCCTATCTAGACTTCAGTTTCATCATCTGTAAAATGTGTGGGCTGGCAGAGAAGACCTTGAAGATTTCTTCTAGCTCTAACATTCTACTCATGATTGAATCTTTCACTTCTTAATTCAATATTTTTAACTCATGCAGAGTATTAAATATGCAATTTGGGTTTATAATAAATCCTAATGCAATATAAAAATATCACTTCATAGTTTTACAAGAGTATAAGTATATAATTGTATCATATATCAGTGGATTTCAGTATGAATTCCTTACTAGAAGGTACCTCTGTCCTTCATTGACTATTTCCACAAACAATGAAGGAGAGAGCTACCTACGGTTTTCATGTTTCATCTAATAGTAGTTCAGAAGTCAAAAAATAAGACTCATCATTAACTTTTAATCATTCTCTTTCCATCTCTATGAGACTCAGTTTCCTTATTTGTATAGTTGGGATAATCATAATCAACTTCAAAGATTGATAGGAAAATTAGATGAAACAAGATTAGTGCTCATATTTCATCAAAAATTCTCCAGGAACCATAATTGATTTTGCTGCTAAGTTGGCAATTTCTTAATATTTTTCCTAATAACCAGAAATAAAACAAGTTCCTGTGAAAATTTTCTAAATTCCAACAGGCCAGTTAATGGAAGAGAAGCAGAACTAAGGCATAAAAGGTTCGTATAGGCTATATTATCAGTTTATGCTTGAGACAAAACCCCAACTGCCTTGTACCTCCACGCTCTTCTTTTAGGGGTATGTCTTAGGCTGGGTTCTCTAAAGAAGCAAAACCAGTGAAATATATATATACATATATACGTATATATATACATATATACGTATATATGTATAAACATATAGAGAGAGATTCAACTCAAGGAAATGGCTCATGTGGTTGTAGAGGCTGGCAAGTTCTAAGTCCATGGGTCAGGCTTCAGGCTGGAGGCTTCTCCCGACTCACATAGCTTTGCTGCAGGGACTGATGAACTCAAGATCAGCAGACATCATGGCAGGCCACTGGCTCAAGTCCCAAGAACTGGAGGTCAGATGATGAGCTGGGTGCAGGCTCCAGAGTGAGCAAAAGTCAGCGAGCTTTGCCAGAATGTTAATATATATTGGATACAGGCCACATCCCCTAGGAATCTCCCCTTACGATTGATTGGCTGGTCACATCAGATCACATCATTGAGGTGTATACATTATATCACAAAACGCGGGATAATTTTATCATTACATAACTGCCAAATACATCATTACATAACTGCCGAACCACTGAAAATCATAGCCCAGCCAAGCTGACACATAACCTTAACCATCACAGTACATGAAATAAATCAAGACAACTTTCCTGATGAACACATACTTTTCTTGAAAGTTTCAGATTAGGATCTATAGATCCTAAAATCTCAGCACTTCAGAATTCAACTATTCAATAGAGATTGGTGTTTCTTATCAGGGCATTTTATACAGGGCAATTATTCACTGTGTACGGTTGCCCTATTGACTATGTAAAGGCATTTGAGTATGTGGCGCTTAAGAAATTGTGGATAACGTTACAAAGAATAGGAATTCTAGGACACTTAATTGTGCTCTTGTGAAACCTGAATATTGAAAAAGAGGCAGTCATTCAAACAGAACAAGGGGATACTGCATGGTTTAAAGTCAGGAAAGGTGTGTGTCAGGTTTGTATTCTTTTACCAAACTTATTTAATCTGTGTGCTGAGCAAATGATCCAAGAAGCTGGACTACATGAAGAAGAACAGGGCATCGGGATTGGAGGAAGACTCATTAACAAAAAACCTGCGTTATGCAGATTACACAACCTTCCTTGCTGAAAGTGAAGAGGACTTGAAGCACTTACTGATGAAGATCAAAGACCACAGCCTTCAGTATGGATTATACCTCAACATAAAGAAAACAAAAATCCTCACAACTGGACCATAGTCTAACACCAGGATAAATGGAGAAAAGATCGAAGTTGTCAAGGATTTCATTTTACTTGGATCCACAATCAACGCCCATGGAACAGAAGTCAAGAAATCGCATGATGCATTGCTTCGGGCCAATCTGCTGCAAAAGACTTCTTTAGAGTGTTCATTAACATCAAAGATGTCACTTTGAGGATTAAGGTTCTCCTGACCTAACCCGTGGTGTCTTCAACAGCATCATATGCATATGAAAGCCGGACAATTAATAAAGAAGACAGAAGAAGAACTGATGCCTTTTAATTATGCTGTTGGTGAAGAATATTGAATATACCATGGACTGACACAATGGTTACAACAATGGGCTCAAGCATAACAATGATTGTGAGGATGGCACAGGACTGGGCAGTGTTTCGTCCCGTCGTACATAGGGTCGCTACGAATTGATACCGATTCAAGGGCACCTACAGGGTTGCCCTGCATATTACAGGACTTTAGAGGCTTCCTCGCTCCTTCCCACTATATATATGGGAGCAGCACTGGCTACACAATTTGCAAGGCCAAATACAAAATGAAAATGCAGGACTCCTTATTTAAAGTTTATTCAGAATTTAAAGATGACAACAGCAGAGAATTAAACCAAGCATGGGCTTTTCTGAGCATGGGTCTACGAAACTGATCCTGTGTGAGGGGAGCCTTCTTGGTCAAGGTAGCCACTAAAAAAGCCGTCCAACTCTGTCCCACATTGCCAAGTGGCTCCTTTAAGAACATCTTAGTCCAAGCTATTGTTTGATAGATATGGAGACTAAAGTCAATATTATGAAAATTGCCAAAAGTTATATTGGTAGGAAGATGTAAATGTAAGATTGAGTCCATGTTTTCTGACTTCAATTTTAGTCTTTTCTTTAAATATAATTAACATACCATAAAATTCACTATTCTAAAGTACACATTCAAACTCGTTTGTAGGATCACAGAATTATGCAGCCATCACCACAATCAATCTGAGAGCATTTTTATCAACCCCCAAACAAATCCCACACCCATTAACAGTCATTCCCCATTCTTCCCCTCCATCCCCTCAGCTGTAGGCAACCACTAATTCTCCTTATGTCTTTATGGATTGGCCTTTTCTGGATATTCCATGTAAGTGCAGTCATATTAATACCTAGACTTTTGTAACTGGGTTCTTTCACGTAGCATAGTGTTTTCAAGGCTCATCATGTCATATGCATGTAACAGTATTTCATTTCTTTTTATTGCCAATCAATATCCCAGTGCATGGGTAGGCTACACTTTATCCATTCATCAGTTGATGGACATTTAGTCTGTTTTCACTGTGAACATTCATGCACATGTTCTTTATGTAGATACAGGTTTTCATATCCCTTGAGTACGTACCTATGAGTGGAATTGTGGCATAATAGTTAAGAACTTGGCTGTTAATGAAAAAGTAGGTAGTTCGAACCCGCCAGCAGCTCTGTGAGAAAGGGCCTGGAGATTTGTTCCTGTAAAGATTACAGCCTAGGGGACCTTATGGGGCAGTTCTACTCTATCATATGGGGCTGCAATGAGTCAGAATCCAGCCGTTAGTATCTACTAATTGCTGACTGATTTCTCTATTGTTTTTGAAAATTCCCTTGGGGCAGAAACTATTCCACATTCTGATGCAATTAAATTCAGGCAGGGGTACTTTCCGAGCTTAGCCTTTAAGGTTTATTCGGTGAACCCAGGAAAGCTCTTCTTAGCTGTCTCTTTTTCCTGGTTTTATCTGGTAAACTTGTTGCTTCCACATAGCTAGTTGCTTTCATAGAATTATCAGCCTCCTCTTAATTGTTTACTACCCAAATCTCTACTGTTTAAGAAGTGCCTTTAGCTTGAACTTTCCCAGGCTCTGTTTCCAGCAAAGCCAGTTCCTCTGGGGAGAGCTTCAGAGCTCCTCAAGTGTGGGAGTTGGGGAGAGAAAAGGAGCCCCAGCCTCTTGTCTGCACTCACCAGAAATTTGGCTCCTGCAACTTGGGGTTGGAGGGGATGAGAAATGTTGACAGCCCACCCCTCTTGGTGAGATACCTGGTCCTTTGGCTGGGGAGCTAAAGGGAAAGGGAGCCCCATCTTCTTGGCCACACCTGCCAGAAGTGAAGCTTCCATCAAACTGAGCTGGGGAGAAGACACAGTGGATGGGTCTGGGAACAAATGCCATAAACTCTCATTGTTCTTTTTGAATTTTAGTAGACTTTTTAAAAAATAAATGTTTCTTTCTTTGCTGTCTGTCCCTAAGACAATTTACAGAGATTTTAAATAGCTGGGGTTTTTTCCCCCATAATCTTTATCAGTTATGCTTTTTTCTCTGGGGAGCAGGTGGCAGAGCTCCTCCTGCTGCCATTCCAAAATGGTCCTCTCTCCTTTTTTTTTTTTAATCCTCCCTTCTCCCACTGTTTTGGTGACTTTGGATTTCTGATGGTGAGCAAAGAGAATTTGTTAGGGGTGCTATCATCCAACACAGTAGTGACTGTTATGGATTGAATTGTGTCCCGTCAAAAATGCATGTTGGAATACTAACCCCTATACCTACGGATGTAATCCCATTTGGGAATAGGGTTTTTCTTTGTTAATGTGGCCATATCAGTGTAGGGTGTGTTTTAAGCTTTTGAGATTAGACACAGAAGCAAGAGAGCGCAGATGGAGGAAGACAGATGCCATCCCACACGAAGATCCCCAAGGGACCGAGACACAGAAGCTGAAAAGAGACAAGGACCTGCCCCCCAGAGCCAACAGAGAAAGAAAGCCTTCCTCTAGAACTGGTGCCCTCAATTCAGACTTCTAGCCTCCCTAAACTGTGAGAAAATAAATTTCTGTTCATTAAAGCCACCCTCTTGTAGTACTTCTGTTATAGCAGTGCTAGATGCTAAGACAGCAACTCTTTTTTTTATTATTTTAAAATTAAACATCATAGAACAGGAGAAAACCTGTTCTACGATAAAGTTTAATTGTAAAATCCCTGCCGTTCTTTCCAAATACATGCCTTACTTAAAGGCTAGCTATCGTCAGAGGTATAAACCTGAAAATGATTAAACGCTAGTAAAAGCAACTAAATGGACTAATTACAAACTCCCTGCTGAATCATCCCTCATTGGAAAAAAAAAGTGTTCTTTGTGGTAACTTTATCTTTCCTAGTCTATGCAAAGTTCACAACTTTCTCGGAGACGATTCAGAAAAAGCACAGTCTACTCTATTGGAAAGCACACAACAGCTGAAATAAACCAGAATATCTTCCAGTACTCCCCCTAAAGGGGTCAGCAATTATTAATGAAAAGCAAGCCTCAAAACTTGCCAGCCCGTGATTAAAAGACATTTTCTCCGGAACAGTCTCGCTCTCTCAAATAAAAGAGATGAAGAAGGAAATTAAATTCTTAAAGAAATAAATTTTGACTCAAGTGAGAAATCACACTAAGAAGCTAATTTAAGGAAGATGAAATTAATTTTGGTGACATTTATTCTATTTAGCAAAAATGGTGACAAAACATATAGTGGCTCTGTTAGCCAGAGATAAGAGGCAAGTAATTTAAGGCTGGGCACAGCTAGAGACTACAGCGATTTAATCCTGTTGCTACACATCCCTTGTGACCTATCATTAAAGGTTTAAAGTAAAACTGACAATTATTATTAGCCAGTAATTGGATTTTGGAGATTCAGTATAAAGTTAGGATAATTTAAATGGCTGTTGACATTGGAGAGATTATGTAAACGCTCTGAATCAGCTGAATTTATCAATTTATTTAGTCTTATAAAGCCAAAGCATATCACCAACACCAGGAAACCAGCAAAAGGGGTAGTGACTTTCTCAGAATTGTCTTCAGGGAAATGCCAAAGGCTTGGACTCCGATTTTCTGAAGGTAGCACCCAAACTTGCGTGCCGAATTTCTGTTAGGAAACCAAAACCAAACCCACTGCCATATTCGCTGTAGGACAGAGAACTGCCCCATAGGTTTTGCAAGGCTGTAATCTTTACAGACGCATACTGCCACACCTTTCTCCTGTGGAGAGGCTGGTGGGTTCAAACCACCGACTTTTTGGTTAGCAGCTGAGCATTTTAATCACTGTGCCATCAGGGCTCCTTTCTGTTTAGGAAAGTGGGTGTCAAACACCCTGTTCAGAACCCTCCAGATCTTTATCCTCCATAAATGGCTGAGACAAGCCACATGTGCCTCTTAGTTTCTGATTTTCAGAAAGTCAGGGCACTCCAGGAGAAAAATAAAATTGTCACAGTCCAATATTTTATGATATGGATTTTTTAATTATGAAGGCTGAAATTCAGAAACTAAAGATGGGAAAGAAAAAAAAAAAACACAACTGACACTATAGATTTATAGCAATGTCCTCTGGCCACAGTAATTCCCGTAAGGCTACCCTCCATAAATGCTGATACACAGCCTGCCTGCTCCATTGTCCAGCCATAAGCACCAAACAGCATTGGGTTATTTAGGGAAATGCTTTACGAAATTGGTTCAGTTAAGAATGCAACTGCATTAAAATCAGTAAAACCTGGGTGTCTCTGCCAACCGGAGCAGATGTTACTGTTAATAGTCTCCTCACCTTTAAATGCTTTCTGAAAGGGAAGATTCCGTTTCACTGAAATAATTATATCCCCATTCCTATCACTCATATTCAGTGGGTACTATTTAAACCTTCCCGTTGACCCGACATTTTAGGGCGGTAGACTCTCACCTTATCTTGCTCCAGAACAGAATAAAATACACACAGTTCATGTTTTCTGTTGCTTAGAACAAGTCAGTTTTTACCTTTAAAAAATACCTATACTCTTTGATTTAGTAATTCCACTTCGAAAAATCTACTCTGAAGAATTAATTAAGAATGTGTACTTAGATTAGTAGGCTGCAGCACTGTCCAAATTAAAAAATAAAAACTAAAAACATCTAATAGACCAATAAGCAAGATCATGGTAAACAGATAATACTGAAGTTGTCAAGGATTTAATTATACTTGGATCCACAATCAACACTCATGGAAGCAGCAGTCAAGAAATCAAACAATGCATTTACGTTGGGCAAATCTGCTGCAAAGACCTCTTTAAAGTGTTAAAAAGCAAAGAACTCACTTTAAGGACTAAGGTGCTCCTGACTCAAGCCATGGTGTTTTCAATCGCCTTGAATGAATAAGAAAACTGGACAAGATTAAGGAAGACTCCCCCAAAATTGGTGTTTTGGAATTGTAATGTTGGCAAAAAATATCGAATATACCATAGGCTGCCAGGAGAATGAAAAAATCTGTTTTGGAAGAAGTACAACCACAGTGCTCTTGGAAGCAAGGATGGCAAGACTTTGTCTCATGTATTTTGGACAGTGCTGCAGCCTACTAACCTAAGTACACATTCTATATAAGAAGGGACCAGTCCCTGGAGAAGGACATCCTGCTCGGCAAAGAAGAGGGTCAGCAAAAAAGAGGAAGACCCTTGAAGAAATGGATTGATACAGTAGCTGCAACAATGGGCTCAAACACAGCAAAGACTGTGAGGATGGCGCAGGACTTGGCAGTTGTACATAGGGTCACTATTAGTCGGAACCGACTCGATGGTACCTAACAAAAACAACAATGGCTAAGAAAAGTAAACTATGATACATTCCTATGACGGGATTCACTATGTTGTCATTAGAATTTGTGCTCTAGAAGAGTTACGGACATTGGAAACGTTTCCATGATACATTGCCAAGTAATAAAAGCAAGCCTATGGAGCAGGATACAGCTTTTTCAAAAAGTTGAAGGAATGTGTGCTGGTTATTCAGCTTTTGATTCTAAGCTTCAATCCATCCTTTAAAAATATGCTCTGTAATGCTGGGCTGTGGTTTTCAGATTACACTTCCCCTTTGCTAGTGGACTCTTGTTAGGTTCTGCCTATACGGGGCAGTAAGGCAAGACTAAAAGGTTGAAGGAAGGAGAAAGGACAGGTTCCCCTGTTTTCTCAATGCTCCTGGCAGCTACATCCTAGCAAAAGCCCTTTACTCTGTAGAGGTCGCCAGCTCTAGTTTCCAGTTTTTCCCATGTTTCCAGAACAAGTCTCATTGTACACCCTCATAGGTGCCAGCACCAGCTGTTAGCACCTCCTTCTGGGTCCCAGTTCTGCAACGCCCTTGCCCTAAGCTGCTCCAAACCCCAGTGCTGTCAAGTAAGCTGCTAGGCTCTAATAAATCCAACCTCTTCCTTTTATTCCTCTTGCCATAAGGATGGGGTAGCTTCTTCTTACAGTTTCTACCTCTGTTATATCAATGTGGAAACCCTATTGGCGTAGTGGTTAAGTGCTACAGCTGCTAACCTAAAGGTTGGCAGTTCAAATCCACCAGGTGCTCCCTGGAAACTCTATGGGGCAGTTCTACTCTGTCCTATAGGGTCACTATGAGTCAGAATCGACTCTACAGCACAGGGTTTGGTTTTGGTTTTTATATCAGTGTTCCCTACTTACCTTTTTAGTCTTCTAATACCCGTACGGAAACCCTAGCAGTGTAGTGGTTAAGAGCTTGGCTGCTAACCAAAAGGCTGGCAGTTCGAATCTACCAGGTGCTCCTTAGAAACCCTATGCGGAAGTTCTACTCTGTCCTATAGGGGTGCTAGGAGTCAGAATCAACAGCAACAGACTGTTTTTTTTTTTTTAGTTTAAAATACATTGAGCCAATTCCTATATTAAACTATCTCTGTGAAAACAACTGCAATGTTAGTGCCCAGAATGTCCTAGGAAACAGACCCTCAGAGATAGGATTCAGGGATTATTTTGGACCTGTTCTTGCCCTGCTTGACAGTGCATCAAGATTAATCAGATTATCAGTGTGGTTGACTGTGCCTACTGTACCAAGTGTCTTGGGGGCACAAATGGATGCTGCACTTAGACATTAAGGCAGTAATAATGGCTGCAAGGACTGCGGGGAGTGAAGAGGCTTCTCGGTGCCCTGGAGCACTTACAGAAAGAAAATGACACATTCAGGTCTTAAAATTACAGCTCAAGTCACAAGAGAACCAGAAAGCCTCCACAGCAGCCCTTGATGAACCTCACTTCTTGGATCTCATGTGCCCTAGTTGCAAACGTTCCTAGTAACCCCAGTGTCTTAGTATGAGAGGAGTGGTATCATAGGAGTTGACCCCTGGAGTGCTTGAGGTAACAGGGAAGAAAAAAAAAAATTAAGACAGACATTATCCATTACCCAGAAAGCAGAAGTTAAAATTATATTCTAATTGCCAACTGCATTAAAAAATCAAACAAGGACAGAGGCGACCATGAAAGTATGTTTACTTGTAAATTTCGCTTGTGTTCTAGGACTCTGACCTCAAGGCCATTGAGATGCCACAGGTTTGGTTTCTTTTCCCGTGTATCTTTTGGATAAATGGTGTCATGGATTGAATTGTGTCCCCCAAAAATGTGTGTCAACTTGGCTAGGCAATGATTCCCAGTATTGTGTTGTTATCCCCCATTTTGTGATCTGATGTAATTTTCCTAAGTGCTGTAGATCCTAATCTTGCCTGTGGTTAATGAGGCAAGATTGGGTTATGTTAAAGAGGATTAGGGTGGGATGCAACACCCTTACTCAGGTCACAGGCCTGATCGGATTTAAGGGGGGTTTCCCTGGGGTGTGGCCTCCATCACCTTTTATCTTACAAGAGATAAAAGGAAAGAGAAGTGAGCAGAGAGATGCAGACCTCCTACAGCCAAGAAAGGAGAGCCGGGAGCAGAGCGTGTCCTTTAGACCCAGGGTCCCTGTGCTGAGAAGCTCCTAGACCAGGGGAAAATGATGACAAGGACCTTCCCCCAGAGCTCACAGAGCGAGAAAGCCCTCCCCTGGAGCTGATACCCTCAATCTGGACTGCTAGCCTCCTAAGACTGTAAGAAAATAAGTTTGTTTGTTAAATCCACCCACTGTGGTATTTCTGTTAAAGCAGCACTAGATAACTAAGACAAATGGTAATATAATAAATATTTGCCCAATATAAACATATCTATTAGTGTGTGTGATTGTGGGAACATTCTACCCCTGACTGACAGGTCACCAAGAGTTTTTATCTGCCAAAATACAGACATCTCAAGCCTGTCCATCCTCTCATTTTTTTTTACCTTGAGATTAGTTTTATATGTATGGCATCTGCACTGTTATCTGCTTCTTCTATGATAACCTATCTACATGTCCACAAAGTCATCTTGAAACAGAGAGGAAAGACGAGCTTAGGTGGAACAGCATATCATGTGTCTGTGCTACATGTCCTCCAAGAGATGAGCACAGAAGTATGCATATGTATATGGATACACACAGATGCACATCCATTACCTAGTATGATAATGAAGGAATGAGTGAAGCTTGCATAATGGAAACTCATGGATCATCTGGAAGTCTTATTTTGTTTGAGATTTCTAACTCAATAAATGTTTCAGACAGGCCTGCTCATTGAGAAATTATGGAGGCATTTGAGTTTACTTCTTCAGGCCCTTTAATTTTGCTCAAAGAATTAGGCAACAGTATGGTCAACATAGGAGCTTAAAGAGAAAGAAGTAGCAGTTGGAAAGATGACCCAGGTGTATAAGGACAAATGAATGGTCATGGGTTAAATTGTTTAGTTGGGTGAATTCTGCTGCTGAAATTTACCCAACTGGGGTAGCCACTCTCTTATCCGGGAACCCATCTCCACTTTGGAGTGTTTGTCCTAAGTCTTTTGTCTGTTGTAGACAGACTGATAAGGTACCTACGGACTCTAATCTCTCACCACTCATTCACTTACACCTTACACTTGCAGTTCCCAAAACTCCAGGTTCTCTTGCTTCTATAACATCATAAATACTAATCTTTCCCCTGGAATACCCTTCTCTGCTGTCTTTACCCAGAACCAATTCCTATTTCTCCTTTAAGACTCAATGTGGACATAATTTCTTCCAGAAAGCTATTCCTACCTTTCCTCCTTTCTCCTCCCAAGTCCAAGATGTTTCCCCCACATAGAACTTATGCACATCTCCATCACAGTCCTCATACACAAACAGACTTATTGTCTGTCTGCACACCTATTTCTTCCAGCACACTGTGGACTCCTTAGAGCTGAAAACGGTCATACCCATCTTGTATCATCTTCTCCCCCACTGTTAGTAGCATGGCAGGCACATAGAGCTTAATCAATGTTTGTAAAGGACTGTATGCCAGGACTCCTGAGGTGCCCTTTACAAGAGTCCTGACAGACCCAGAGAGAACAACCCACATAGCCTCTTTGAGGAGGCAGAAGGTGGCCTCACATTATTTTATGTGCTCTCTTCCCCATAAAGGAAAGGACCCTCTTACTTACCATTTGCCAAGATATAAAGACTACCTACGCCAGCTCTGAAACTTGCCAAACCAGAATTACTCAGAAAAAAAGCCTCAAATAATAAAGATTCACTTCTTCAGTCGGTGAACATTGATTTCCACCTACTATGTGCTAGGCAACGGGCTAGTTCTGAAGCTACAGTGGGGAACAAGTTAGACAAGATTCCAGCACTTGTGTAACTTACATTCTAGTTGGAGAGATAGATGATAAATACGCATACAAACATATAAACCAAAAAGAAAAACCAAATCTGTTTCTGTTGAGTCAATTCCGACTCATAGCCACCCTACAGGACAGAGTAGAACTGCCCCATAGAGTTTCCAAGGAGCACCTAATGGATTTGAACTGCTGACCTTTTGGTTACCACTACACCACCAGTGTCTCCACACAAACATATACACAAGGTAATTTCAGTTAGTGACATAGGCTATAAAGAGAGTGAAACGGTGATGCAGTAGAGAGTCAGTGGGGCGAGTATCTGCCTGTCCTTCCTTCTCAGGGTCCACTTCTCCTCCTCTGAAGCCCTCCCGCATCTCTGACAGTGAGCAATCCTCTTTTCTTGGTCTCTGAGGCTCACTCACCCATCTGTTCAAATACTCCAAAAGTGTGCAGTGAACACGATGCTGCTTTGCCCTGGAAGAAGTAAATTACAAAACTAGCCTGTCATCACACTGAATCCTGTTACCAATCCACCTGCTGGTGTAGGGGAGTCTAAAGCCTTCAGTCTGGGCCCCACAACCTCCCGGTGGTAACCAAAGCACCCCATAAACTTTGGCAGCAGGAAGTGGCCCTCTCAGAATGATAGCCTTGCCTTTTGATTTATTGTCATTTCCCCTTCCTGCTTTTTCAACAAAATCCATAGGTCCCACTTGCATCTCATTTCACCATTGTTGGCTGTTTTCCGCTGGGGTGGCATCCAACCTACAATTATAGCATTTAGGCTGTGGTTTAAGGTTTTCTGGCTCCTGCAGCTCAAGGGATCCTGCATGAGTCTGCTTAGACACAGAGAACTGCTAATCAGAGAAGAGCAGTTTGGAGTCTACTCCCCATCCAAGAGCCTTCCCTAGCCTGCAGACAGGCACACAGAGGTATCTACTGAACTAGGAACAAATTAACCTTAAGAGATCCTTTAAGAGGCCCCGAACTAATAACTTGCCAGCTTTATGCATTGGGGCTTTGTGTGCTGCCTCGGTTGAGTGGAAGATACTAGGCAGTTGGAGGCTTATTGAGCGCAACCTATGCACAGGGGAACAGCAAGAAGTGATTTAGCAGCCACACAGGTGTTTTCTTTAATTATGCGGTATCGGGAACACTTGCTGAGCTCAACAACCCCCACTGTTCCCGGTGTGCTTTCCCAGTTGTCCAGGCCAAGATGCACTGAATAAGTCGAGAAGTCTGTTATCTGGTTGAAGTGCTTCTGGTGGCCAAGGGACAGGGCCTCTCCTCACTTTATTCCTGAAACTTGGCCTGCCTTGCAGGCAAGTCCAGGTAGGGAAGTCTCCACTCCACTATGCTTGGACAAAGATGGTGCGAGACACCAGAAGAACTGTGTGTCTGGGGGAGAATCACAACTTCTCATAATTGGAATTGGATATAGCTGGGATGTCTAGCTTAACTGCCAGACCCCAAAGCGGTTTGAAGTGATACAAGCATTCATGAAATTTGACAAAGAGGAGGTGGTTAAGGAGAAAGGGGATGAATCCTCTGGCCATTGGACCTCTAGACCTGTTTCTACTGGGATCCTTTTGTTACCTATTTCCATCATCTGAAAAAACAAACAAACAATTCCAGCTTACAGAGAGACCTTATAGGACAGAGTCCTATAGAGAACTGCCCCTTAGGGTTTCCAAGGAGCAGCTGGTGGATTTAAACTGCCAACCTTTTGGTTTGCAGCCCTCATACAACAGGATTTATCCTACTCATCTTTTTTTTTCCATATGGAGAAAGTGAGGTGCAGATGGAGCTAAAATAATATCAAGCTAGGTCTCCCAACTCCCAGTCCAGACCCAAGAGACTCTGCTACAGTGCTCCTCAATCTTCAGTGTGCATAGGAATCTCCTAAGGTTCTTAATAAAATGCAGATTCTGATTCAAGAGGGCTAAGGTGTTGCCTGAGAATATGCATTTCTAACAAGAGCCCAGGTAATTTTACACAGTCCACATTTTCAGTAGCAAGGAAACCTCTTAACAGACAGCACTTATCAGAGGGCAGGGGCCTCCCTTAATAGCTTAGTGAGGATTCCTGGCTCTCCTCATTCACCATCTCCCTATGTTCTCTTAACTTCTCTAGCAGGAGCTTTACTTCACACCTATACATCCTTGCCTCATTCTCGAAATATGTTTTATGGTTCTAGAATTAAGGCACTCTGCCTATGAGGAAGAACGCTTGCTGAGAAATAGCAGGTATGATTCCAGGCCTTTACTTCATGTGAATTATTCTGGACACAAGCTAAAATGTTCATTAATTAATAAGGAATGTGTAGAGCCCTGATTTCAATCTTGGCTATATGCTGGGACCATCAGAAGAATTTTTGAAAATGTCAAAGCCACCACAAAGAGTCTGATTTAATTGATATCAGACAGTAGTCCTCAAGTGTGATCTCAGGCTACCAATATTAGCACTAACTTGTTGTTAGGTGCCATTGAGTTGATTCTGACTCATAGTGACTCTATGCACAACAGAATGAAACGCTGCCCAGTCCTGCACCGTCCTCAAAACTATTGCTATGCTTGTGCCCATTGTTTCAGCCACTGTCATCTTGTTGACGGTCTTCCTCTTTTTCACTGACACTCTACTAAGCATGATGTCTTCTCCAGTAACTAAACCCTCATGATGTGTCCAAAGTATGTGAGATGTAGACTCGCCACCCTTGCTTCTAAAGAGCATTTTGGTTGTACTTCTTCTAGAGACAGATTTGTTCATTCTTTTGGCAGTCCATGGATTATTCTATATTCTCCAACACCACAATTCAAAGGTGTCAATTCTTCTTCAGTCTTCCTGGTCTTCCTTGTTCATTGTCCAGCTTTCACATGCGTACAAGGTGATTGAAACACCATGGCTTGGGTCAGGTACACCTTAATCCTTAAGCTGACATCTTTGCTTTACAACACCTTAAAGAGGACTTTTGCAGCCGATTTGCCTAATACAATGCGTCTTTTGATCTCTTGATGGCTGCTTCCACAGGTGTTGATTGTGGATCCAAGTAAAATGAAATCCTTGACAAATCCAATCTTTTCGCTATTCATCATATTGCTTATTGGTCCAGTTGTGAGGATTTTTGTTTTCTTTATGTTGAGGTGTAATCCATACTGAAGGTTGTAGTCTTTGATCTTCATCAGTAAGTGCCCCAAGTCCTCTTCACTTTAAGCAAGTAAGGTTGCTCAGCATACAGACTGAATAAGTATGGTGAAATGATACAACCCTGACCCACACATTTCCTGATTATAAACCATGCATTATCCCCTTGTCCTGTTCGAACAACTGTCCCTTGATCCATATAGATTCCTCATGAGCACGTACTCCGTAATGTTATCTATAATTTGTTATGGTCTACACAATCGAATGCCTTCGCATAGTCAATAAAACACATGTAAACATCTTTCTGGTATCCTCTGCTTTCAGCCAGGATCTGTCTGACATCAGCAATGATAACCCTGTGTCCACGTCCTCTTCTGAATTCAGCTTGAATTTCTGGCAGCTCCCTGTCAATATACTGCTGCAGATGCTTTTGAATGATCTTCAGCAAAATTTCGCTTGCGTGTGATATTAATGATATTATTTGATAATTTCCACATTTGGTTGGACCACCTTTCTTAGGAACAGGCATAAGTATAGATCTCTTCCAGTTGGTTGGCAAGGCAGCTGTCTTCCAAATTTCTTGGCATAGACAAGTGAGCAATTCCAGTGCTGCATCCATTTGTTGAAACATCTCTGGCACTATTCCGTCAATTCCGGGAGCCTTGTTTTTTCTCAATGCCGTCATTGCAGCTTGGACTTCTGCCTTCAGTACCATTGGTTCCTGATCATATTTTACCTCCTGAAATGGTTGAACATCAAGCAATTCTTTTTGGTATAATGACTCTATGTATTCCTTTCATCTTCTTTTGAAGCTTCCTGCATCATTCAATATTTTGCCCATAGAATCCTTAAAAACTGCTACTCAAGACTTGAATTTTTTCTTAGTTCTTTCAGCTTGAGAAATGCTGAGCATGTTCTTCCCTTTTGGTTTTCTATTTCCAGGTCTTTGCACATCTCATCAAAATATTTTACTTGGTCTTTCTGAGCTGCCCTTTTGCTTTAGCTACTTGACGTTCAAGAGCAAGTTTCAGAGTCTCTTCTGACATCCATTTAGGTCTTTTCTTTCTTCCTGTCTTTTTAATGACCTCTTGCTTTCTTCATGTATGATGTCCCTGATGTCATTCCACAACTCATCTGGTCATTAGTGTTCAATGAGTCAAATCTATTTTTAAGATGGTCTCTAAATTCAGGTGGGATATGATATACTCAAGGTTGTACTTTGGCTCTCGTGGACTTGTTCTAATTTTCTCCAGTTTCAACTTGAACTTGCATATGAGTAATTGACAGTTTGATCAGCAGTCAGCCCTGGCCATGTTCTAAATGATGATATTGAGCTTTTCCATAGTCTCTTTCCACAGATGTAGTCGATTTGATTCCTGTGTATTCCATCTGGTGAGGTCCATGTGTATAGTCGCTATCCCCATTTTCCTAGATTCATACTTCATACATTCCAGGTTCCGATTATTAATGGATGTTTGCAGCTGTTTCTTTTCATTTTGAGTTGTGCCACATCAGCAAATGAAGGTACTGAAAGCTTGACTCCAGCCAGGTCATTAAGGTCGACTTTACTCTGAGGAGGCAGCTCTTCCCCAGCTGCATTTTGAGTGCCTTCCAACCTGAGGGGCTCATCTTCTAGCACTATATCAGACAGTGTTCTGCTGCTACTCATAAGGTTTTCACTAGTTAATTCTTTTCAGATGTAGACCACCGAGTTCTTCTTCCTAGTCTGTCTTAGTCTGGAAGCTTAGCTGAAACCTGTCGGCCATGGGTGACTCTGTTGGTATTTGAATACAGATGGCATAGCTTCCAGCATCACAGCAACACACAAGCCGCCATAGTAGGACAAACCGACAGACGTGTGGGTGATTAACTTGTTAGAAATGCAAATTATCACACCTGGCCCTACTGACACAGAAATTTGGGGGGTAGGGCCACTACTCTGTGTTTTAACAAGGCTTCCAGGTGATTCAGATGCAGGTTAAAGGTTTTGAAGCACTCATAGAGGGTGTAGCTTGGACTTTGGGTCTTTAAAGCTCTCCAGGTGATTCCAACGTGCAGCCAAGTTTTACAGATACTGAAATAGAAGACACTAAAGATTACCTTTTAAGAGAGAAGACCCACATCACAGTTGTCATTGTCGTTAGCTGCCACGGAGTCAGCCCTTGACTGATGGCGACCTTAGGTACAATGGAATCGGACTGTTGTGATCCATAGGGATTTCGCTGGCTGATATTTTTGAAGTAGATCACCAGGCCTTTCTTCCTAGTCTGTCTTAGTTTGGAAGTTTCACTGAAACCTGTTCAGGATCAAAGCATCACACAAGCCTCCACTGACAGACAGGTGGTAGTTATGCTTGAGATTTATAGGCTAGGAGTAAAATCCAGATCTCCCAGTTGGAAGTCGAGAATTCTACCACTGAATCACCATTGCCCCCCACGTCATAGACCAATGGCTAAATAAAGGTTAAATTATGGAGGGTTTTAAAAGTCAGGGAGTTCCTGCTTAATGTAAATGGCTAACGCATTCAGCTGCTAGCCGAAAGGTTAGAGGTTCAAGTCCACCTAGAGGGCCTCAGAAGATAGGCC
The DNA here is from genome assembly GCF_024166365.1 of Elephas maximus indicus. Taxonomy (NCBI): domain Eukaryota; kingdom Metazoa; phylum Chordata; class Mammalia; order Proboscidea; family Elephantidae; genus Elephas; species Elephas maximus. The sequence goes on from NC_064834.1 coordinate 10,864,715, forward strand.
CGGTGATCTATTTCCAAAGAATCAGACACTGAAAACCCTATGGGGCATTGCTCTGCTCTAACATGTATGGCGTCGCCAAGAGTCAGAGTCAACTTGACAACAACCAAACTGGACTGGATTTGAATGTCAGTCTAAGGCTCTAATTTGCAAATAAGATATTCTGTGTTATATCTCCCCAAATAGGGCATAGACCACAAGGCAAAGACCACAATTCTGGGCTCACTCGCTCATTATAATGGGTACCTTGTGCACATCAGTCACTCATAATTTCTGAGGATTTAATGCACAGACAATTAAGAAGTAAGCCTTTGGGAACTAGGCCTCTGAGGAAAAGGCCAAGAAAATGGTAGGATAGCCAAAGAGGAAACTCAAGGCAAAACAAGACGCAATTGATTTAAAAACACGTATATCTTGTGCTCATCCTAAAGGCCATGGCGTTGGCAAGAGTATTAACACCAACAGTTTCCTCTCCCAATCCCACCCTCACTCAAACACGTTTTGCAGTGGCACAAAAGCACGTAAAACATTTATTAAACAGCATGAAATCCATTTAACGCTTCTCTGGAAGCACTAATTAGGTTTTGTATTTTGGGGCAGAGCAATACAGAACTGAGGGCAAAATGCTGGGCTTGTTAGTATTCTACGCTTCCACTCAGGATATCAAGGCCCAGCTACATTTGCAGTCCCAAGTGGTAGAGAAAGATCTTTTTAAGAAGGGCAGGGGAAAGCTTTCAAAACCTACAGTCAAAAAATAACAAACACTTGCAACAGGGTATCAATCTGTGTGACTTTACCCCCAGTCACAAAGTTCCCCATTTCCATTAATAAACATCCCCAGGAATATTACAGGTCCTTTGGAAAACCCGAAGTGCTTGGCAAGGAGGTTTTGATTTCCAGCCAGCCCTTATTTGGTGCTGTATGTGGAGAATCTGTTAAGCTTCAGGCAATTAGCAGGCAAAGAAGAGCTCCGAGTGGGGATATTTTTTGGTTCGTTGAATCATACCAAATTTGAATCTATTTACCAACAGGAGTTAGAAATTTGCATCTGGCTTGGCTCTTAGTGGAGGCCTGAGAAAACCTTCGCGTTTTACTGACTTCTTACTGCAATTTTGTCCTAACGCTTGGAATTCATAATCAGAAGAGCGGAGGGTCAAAAGGCCTAGCTAGCTTAGCAGGCTGAGGAAAAGTCCTTGTTAGCATCTGTGCATGAAGTGTCACATGTTTTTAATTGTGGCAAATAGACAGTGAAACCTCTGAGAGCTGGAACTTGATGGGACTGCCTTGTTTTTCCTGGTCTCACAAGTATTCTGCCTTAGACAGGGTGCAGTCTTACCACTTTTCTCTTGCTCTCAATTAGTGGAAAATATTTTAATTTTCCTTCTCTGACAGGTTTCTACCTTACAAAGGTTCTGGCTTTCACAGATACACACACACACACACACGTACATATATAAATATATATATATATATATATATGCATGTATAAACATTTGCCATGTCAACATTTTCACATATATAATTCAGTGGCATTAATTACATTCGCCATGTTGTGCAGTCATTATCACTCTTCATTTCCAAATGTCTTCATCACCCTTTACAGACTCAGTGTCCCTTAAGTAATGACTCCTTCTTTTCCCCACCCTCCACCCCAGATAGCCATTAACAAACTTTGATTCTATACATTTGCCTATACTAGATATTTCCTGCAATGTGGGATCACACAATGTTTTGTGACTGATTTATTACATTCAGCATAATGTTTTTAAGGTTCATCCATGTCATGGCACATATCAGGCCTTAATTTCCCTTTACGGATGAATAATATACCATTTTACATATATAGCACATTTTGTTTCCTCATTCATCTGTTGATGGATGCTTGGTGAGTGTGAATAATGAATGCTGCTATGAACATTGGTGGACAAATATCTGTTTGAGTTCCTGCTTTCAAGTCGTTTGGTTATATATATACCAAGGAGTGAAACTTCTGGTTCGTATAGTAATTCTATGTTTAACTTTTTTTAAATACTTTTTTGAAAGCTTAATAAGATGTATGCTAAGGACCTCTTTTGAAAAAAATACAGTCAAAGGTATTATCCAGTTAAGTTCTCTGAGGCTCCTGTGCAGCTGGACTTTAGACTCGAGTGATGCATTGCGCAGTGGTCTGAGGAGTCCTAACTTACTATATGTGTCTGATTTGAAGTAGACTGGAGGGGTTCCTCAAAGATAGGTCCTCAGCTGATTAGACCCTGACATTCTCCTGTCCAAGAGCTGGAGCTCAGGGTTCCACTTATTCCATCCCTCCCCAGGGTGGCCGCCAGGAAATAAAAATATCATGTCCGTTCCGCTCCACATGTACAGGAGAACATTGCCAAATCAACCAACAAACAGAATTTGACAAAGTATCAACAAATTTGACTGTGGGTATACTATCCGTAAGCTGTTTTATAATCATCTAAATGTTTCTATGTAACTACAAACATAAGAACACATTCTTTAAAGATTGATTAGTATTGGAAATGAAAACAGTATTAAATATCCAATGCACGCTGGCACAGGCCTAGAGATTTATTGCGGTGTCAGGATTTAACGTAAAATTCAACAACCCACCCTTGTCTGGAAGAGAGGGGTGGTGCCTCTCCATGGTTCCTCAGACTGCAAATGTACACATAACAGTGAGACTAATTTTTTCTAATTAAACAGCCACTTTTTTGGAAAGCACTACGGGTGTGAAAGAAAACAAGCTACGATCCAAGTGAAATGGCCTAGAAAATGATGCATTTCTATCTGGCTTGTTAGGTAAGTTCCAGGCTGAGCGAGAGTCCTCCCAGCTACCTCATGGCAACATGTTGCCCTCACCGTACATAGCGGGCCCACATCCATCCCTGTGTCTATAATATTTATCTCCATCATTACAGCTAACACTTATTGAACAATCACCTGACTTGAATTGAGGGCTGAGGAGAAGAAAATGGAAAGGCGTTAAACTTTGAAAAGTCAGAACTAAAACCCTGAATGTTCTCTGCCAGTGGGAGTTTAGTACCAAGTACCATCTTGATCTGTAGTGAAGAGAACCCTCAAAGAATGCTAAGGTCAGAGCTATGACAGTTCTAGGGAACAATGAAATGTGAGGCCAACCATCACCTAAATCCAGAAAAAAACTCAGGAAATGTTCAAGGATAGAGTCATGGCTAAGGTTGCAATTAAAAAACAATAGCCAGGTAGGCGGAGCCAAGATGGCAGAAGAGACAGATGCACCCAGCAAGCCCTCTTTACAAAAAAGACCCCCCAAAACAAGTGAAACGAGTATATTTATGATAAGCTAGAAGCTCTGAGCATCAAAGGCAAGCTTAGAAAACGAACAGAGGGACAGGGGGAGGAAGAGACAGTTCAGAAGCAGAGAGGAGTTACCGGACCTGAATTGTGGGGAAACATCAGGCACAATTCCTGGGAGTGGCAGCGGCGGGCTGGTACTAGAGTTCGGCTGCAGTTTCCTCAGGGAGAAGCAGCCAGCCACAGAGCCTACTCCCACCTCTGGAACCAGAGAGGAATGGGTGCTCTCGGCAAAAGCTAAGTACTTGTGTGTATTTTACCGCACTCTCCCACCCCCAAGCCGGCTTCAGCAGCTGAATTCCCTGGGCCTGAGACAGGCCCTGTTGAGCACCTAGAGCCATCCTCCCGGCCTTGGAGAAGGAAAAAATTTGCAATTGAGGGAAAAGATAATCTGCCAGCTCCACTAACTGGGGAAACTCAGGATAGAAGTGGCTCCTATCCAGGCATAAATGGTCCGTGGACTTTGAACCCCTTTCCCCTCTGCATGGACCTGTGTGGGCCTATTTCAAGAGAATAGTCCCTTGTTGGCAGACTCCAACTGTTTCAGCTGTGTGGTGGAGAGGTGGGTGTTTGATGTTTGACATTGCTTTGCCTATTAAACAGGGTCCTCACCTACCCACATCAGGGGCCTAAGGACTGGTAGCTCCACTTAGGTCACCCAGCCACCTGTGAGAGGGGTCCAAGGATATAGTGGTATCTCCCAGTCCTTACAACCAAAAACATTGGGTGCCCATGGTCTGTCTGCAGAACCCACCCATCTGCATGCTCTAGGGAACAGAGAGACGCTTTCCTCAGAGACACTCAGGGGTTGGTTCTGAGCCCCCTGCCTTGTTCAGAGCGTGACCCCCTGCTATAATCAGATACTGGTACATACACCAATCACCTCTGCCCCTTTAAGACTGTAGGACAGCGCCTGTACCACACACTCAATGATCAGCTACCTGGACACCTGAGCTGAATTCATACAAGAAAATTGAATGGACTCCTAGACTTATATACCTGATAACAGCTCTAGCCATCTGGGGACAGACGTCAGAGCCCCAAAGGCAAGAATAATCAAGCTAGCTCACTCAAGCAACCCATTTGGGCATATCAAAACAAAACTAAGCAAGAAGCTATGACACAGTAAGCAGGCATAAACCAATACAATAACTTATAGATGGCTTGGAGACAACAGTCAATATCAAGTCACATAAAGAAACAGACCGTGATCACCTGAACAAACTCTCAGAACAAAGAATCCAGGGATCTTCTAGATGAAAGTGCATTCCTGGAATTACCAGAGACAGAATACAAAAGATTAATATACAGAACCCTTCAAGACATCAGGAAGGAAATGAGGCAATATGCAGAACAAGCCAAGGAACACACAGATAAAGCAATTGAATATATTAGAAAGATTATTCAGGAACATAATGAAAAATTTAATAAGCTAGAAAAACCCATACGGACCAAAAAAGAGAAAACCAAACCCGCTGCCGTCAAGTCGATTCTGACTCATAGCAACCCTATAGGACAGAGTAGAACTGCTCCATAGAGTTTCCAAGGAGTGCCTGGCAGATTCGAACTGCCAACCTTTTGGTTGGCAGCCTTGGCACTTAACCACTAAACCACCAGGGTTTCCATCCCATAGACAGACCCAAGACAAGCCCAGTGCCATCGAGTCAATTCTGACTCATAGCGACCCTGTAGGACAGAGTAGAACTGCCCATAGAGTTTCCAAGGAGCACCTGGCGGATTCGGACTGCCAACCCTTTGGTTAGCAGCCATAGCACTTAACTGCTACGCCACCAGGGTTTCCCATAGACAGACAGCAATCAGAAATTCAGAAGACTAATAATAAAATTACAGAAGTAGACAACTCAGTAGAAAGTCAGAGGAGCAGAACTGAGCAAGTAGAAGCCAGAATTTCTGAACTTGAAGATAAATCACGTGGCACTAATATATTTGAAGAAAAATCAGATAAAAGAATTTTAGAAAATGAAGAAAACTTAAGAATCATGTGGAACTCTATCAAGAGAAATAACCTACAAGTGATTGGAGTACCAGAACAGGGAGGGATAACAGAAAATACAGAGAGAATTGTTGAAGATTTGTTGGCAGCAAACCTCCCTGATATCGTGAAAGATGAGAAGATATCTATCCAACATGCTCATCAAACTCCACATAAGGTAGATCTTAAAAGAAAGTCACCAAGACATATTATAATCAAACGCCAAAACCAAAGATAGAGAATTTTAAGAGCAGCTAGGGATAAACAAAAAGTCACCTGCAAGGGAGAGCCAATAAGAATAAGCTTGGACTACTCGGCAGAAACCAGGCAAGAAGGCAATGGGATGACTTCTTTAAAAAACTGAAGGAAAAAAATTGCCAACCAAGAATCATATATGCAGCAAAAATGTCTCTTAAATATGAAGGTGAAATTAGGACATTTCCAGATAAAAAGAAGTTTAGGAAATTCGTAAAAACCAAACCAAAACTACAAGAAATACTAAAGGGAGCTCTTTGATTAGAAAATCAATAACATCAGGTATCAACCCAAGACTAGAACACTGGGCAGAGCAATCAGAATTCAACCCAGACAGGGAAATCAAAAAAACAAAGCAAGATTAAAAAAAAAAAAAAAAAAAAAAGCTCAAAACAGGGTAACAGCAATGTTATTATATAAAGACAACATTAAAACAATAAAGAGGGCCAAAGAATGTAATCATAGATCTTCCATATGGAGAGGAAGATATGGCGATACAAAGAAATAAAAGTTAGTTTTAAATTTAGAAAAATAGGGGTAAATAATAAGGTAACCACAAGGGGACAAACTATCCTACTCAGCAAAATAAAATACAAGGAAAAAATAGAGACTCAGCAGAAATAAAATCAACAACAAATATGAGGAAAGGATAATATATAAAGATAATCTACTCAGCACATAAAATTAAGTGGGAAAAAGAAACTGTCAACAACATACAAAAAAAGACAACAAAATGATAACATTAAATTCATACCTATCTATAATTACGCTGAATGTAAATGGACTAAATGCACCAATAAAGAGACAGAGAGTGGCAGAGTGGATTGAAAAACACAATCTGTCTATATGCTGCCTACAAGAGACACACCTTAGACTTAGAGACATGAAGAAACTAAAACTCAAAGGATGGAAAAAAAATATATCAAGCAAACAACAATCAAAAAAGAGCAGGAGTGGCAGTATTAATTTCTGACAAAATAGACTTTACTTAAATCCATCATAAAGGATAGGGAAGGACACTATATAATGATTAAGGGGACAATATACCAAGAAGATATAACCATGTTAAATATTTATGCACCCAATGACAGGGCTGCAAGATACATAAAACAAACTCTATCAGCATTGAAAAGTGAGATGGACAGCTCCACAATAATAGTAGGAGACTTCAACACACCACTTTCAGTGAAGGACAGGACATCCACAAAGAAGCTCAATAAAGACACGGAAGATCTAAATGCCACAATCAACCAACTTGACCTCACAGACATACAGAACACTCCACCCAACAGCAACCAAGTATACTTTCTTTTCTAGTGCACATGGAACATTCTCTAGAATAGACCACATATTAGGTCATAAAGGAAGCCTTAGCAGAATCCAAAATATTGAAATATTACAAAGCATCTTCTCTGACCATAAGGCCATAAAAGTGGAAATCAATAACAGAAAAAGCAGAAAAAAGAAATCAAAGATTTGGAAACTGAATAACACCCTGCTCAAAAAGACTGGATTATAGAAGATGTTAAAGACAGAATAAAGAAATTCATAGAATCCAATGAGAATGAAAACACTTCCTATCAGAACCTTTGGGATACAGCAAAAGCGGTGCTCAGAGGTCAATTTATACCAGTAAATGCACACATCCCAAAAAGAAGAAAGGGCCAAAATCAAAGAATTATCCCTACAACTTGAACAAATAGAAAGACGGCAACAAAAGAAACCCTCAAGCACTAGAGTAAAACAAATAATGAAAATTAGAGCAGAACAAAATGAAAACGAAAACAGAAAAACAATTGAAAGAATTAACAAGACGAAAAGCTGGTTCTTTGAAAAAATCAACAAAATTGATAAACCATTGGCCAAACTGACAAAAGAAAAACAGGAGAGGAAGCAAATAACCCAAGTAAGAAATGAGATGGGCGATATTACAACAGACCCAACTGAAATTAAAAGAATCTTATCAGATTACTATGAAAAATTGTACTGTAATAAATTTGAAAACCTAGAAGAAATGGATGAATTCCTAGAAACACACTAGGTAGGTAGAAACACACTACCTACCTAAACTAACACAAAGAGAGGTAGAACAACTAAATAGACCCAAAACAAAAGAAGAGATTGAAAAGGTAATCAAAAAACTCCCCCCCCCCAAAAAGCCCTGGCCTGCCTGAACGGCTTCACTGCAGAGTTCTACCAAACTTTCAGAGAAGAGTTAACACCACTACTACTAAAGGTATTTCAGAGCATAGAAAAGGACAGAATACTACCAAACTCATTCTATGAAGCCACCATCTATGAAGATACGAAAACCAGGTAAAGACACCACAAAAAAAGAAAATTACAGACCTATATCCCTGATGAACTTACATGCAAAAATCCTCAACAAAATTCTAGCCAGTAGAATTCAACAACATATCAAAAAAATAATTCACCATGACCAAGTGGGATTCATACCAGCTATGCAGGGATGGTTCAACATTAGAAAAACAATGTGATCCGTCACATAAATAAAACAAAAGACAAGAATCACATGATTTTATCAATTGATGCAGAAAAAGCATTTGATGCAGTTCAACACCCATTCATGATAAAAACTCTCAGCAAAATAGGAATAGAAGGAAAATTCGTCAACATAATAAAGGGCATTTATACAAAGCCAATAGCCAACATCACCCTAAATGGAGAGAGCCTGAAAGCCTTCCCCTTGAGATCAGGAACCAGACAAGGATGCCTTTTATCACTGCTCTTATTCAACATTGTGCTGGAGGTTCTAGCCAGAGCAATTAGGCTAGAGAAAGAAATAAAGGGCATTCAGATTGTCAAGAAAGAAGTAAAATTATCTCTATTTGCAGACAACATGATCTAATACACAGAAAACCCTAAGGAATCCTCAGGAAAACTACTGAAACTAATAGAAGAGTTCAGCAGAGTATTGGGATACAAGATAAACATACAAAAATCAGTTGGATTCCTCTACACCAACAAAAAGAACATTGAAGAGGAAATCACCAAATCAATACCATTTACAGTAGCCCCCAAGAAGATAAAATACTTGGGAATAAATCTTACCAGAAATGGAAAAGACTTATAGAAAGAAAACTACAATATACTTCTAGAAGAAAACAAAAGAGACCTACATAAGTGGAAAAACATACCTTGCTCATGGATAGAAAGACTTAACATTACAAAAATGTCTATTCTACCAAAAGTGATCTATATATTCAATGCAATTCCGAACCAAATTCAAATGACATTCTTTAATGAGATGGAGAAACAAATTACCAACTTCATATGCAAGGCAAAGAGGCCCTGGATAAGTAAAGCATTACTGAAAAAGAAGAACAAAGTGGGAGGCCTTACTCTACCTGATTTTAGAACCTATTATACTGCCACAGTACTCAAAACAGCCTGGCACTGGTACAATAACAGATACATAGACCAGTAGAACAGAACTGAGCATCCAGACATAAATCCATCCACATAGGAGCAGTTGATATTTGACAAAGGCCCCAAAACAGTTAAATGGGGAAAAGACAGTCTTTTTAACAAATGATGCTGGCGTAACTGGATATCTATCTGCAGAAAAAATAAAACAAGACCCATACCTCACTCCATGCACAAAAATGAGCTCAAAATGGATCAAAGACCTAAATATAAAATCCAAAACGATAAAGATCATGAAGAAACAAATAGGGACAATGCTAGGAGCCCTAATACATGGCATAAACAGTATACAAAACATTACTAACAATGCAGAAGAAAAACTAGATATCTGGGAGGTCCTAAAAATCAAACACCTGTGCTCATCCAAAGACTTCACCAAAAGAGTAAAAAGATTACCTACAGACTGGGAAAACATTTTTAGCTATGACGTTTCTGATCAGCACCCGATCTCTTAAATCTACATGATACTGCAAAAACTCAACTACAAAAAGACAAATAACCTAATTAAAAAATGGGCAAAAGATATGAACAGACACTTCACTAAAGAAGACATTCAGGTAGCTAACAGATACGTGAGGAAATGCTCACAATATTTAGCCATTAGAGAAATGGAAATCAAAACTACAATGAGATTTCATCTCACTCCAACAAGGCTGGCATTAATCCAAAAAACACAAAACAATAAATGTTGGGGAGGCTGTGGAGAGACTGGAACACTTATACACTGCTGGTGGGAATGTCAAATGGCACAACCACTTTGGAAATCAATTTGGCGCCTCCTTAAAAACCTAGAAATAGAACTACCATAAGATCCAGCAATCCCACTCCCTGGAATATATCCTAGAGAAATAAGAGCCTTTACATGAACAGATATATGCACACCTATGTTTATTGCAGCACTGTTTACAATAGCAAAAAGATGGAAGCAACCAAGGTGCCCATCAACAGATGAATGGATAAATAAATTATGGTATATTCACACAATGGAATACTACGCGTTGGTAAAGCACAGTGCTGAATCTGTGAAACATATCATAACATGGAGGAATCTGGAAGGCATTATGCTGAGTGAAATTAGTCAGTTGCAAAAGGACAAGTATTGTATAAGACCACCATTATAAGAACTTGAGAAATAGTTTAAACAGAGAAGAAATATTCTTTGATGGTTACGAGACGGGGGAGGGAGGGAAGGTGGGAGAGGGATATTCACTAATTAGATAGTAGATAAGAACTACTTTAGGTGACAGGAAAGATAACACACAATACAGATGAGGTCAGCACAACTGGACTAAACCAAAAGCAAGAAGTTCCTGGAATAAACTGAATGCTTCCAAGGCCAGCATAGCAGGGGTAGGGGTTTGGGGACCATGGTTTCAGGGGACATCTAAGTCTATTGGCATAATGAATCTATTAAGAAGACATTCAGCATCCCACCTTGGAGAGAGGCGTCTGGGGTCTTAAACGCTAGAAAGCGGCCATCTAAGATGCATCAATTGGTCTCAACCCACTTGGAGCAAAGGGGAATGAAGAACGCCAAGGATACAAGGTAATTACGAGCCCAAGAGACAGAAATGGCCACATAAACCAGAGACTACACCAGCCTGAGACCAGAAGAGCCAGATGGTGCCTGGCTATAACCGATGACTGCCCTGACAGGGAACACAACAGAGAACCCCTGAGGGAGCAGGAGAGCAGTGGGATGCAGACCCCAAATTCTCATAAAAAGCCCAGACTTAATGGTCTGACTGAGACTAGAAGGACCCCAGTGGTCCTGGCCTCCAGAACTTCTGTTGGCCCAGGACAGGAAGCATTCCCAAAGCCAACTGTTCAGACAGGCATTGGACTGGACAATGGGTTGGAGAGGGATGTTGGTGAGGAGTGAGCTTCTTGGATCAGGTGGACACTTGAGACTATGGAGGCATCTCCTCCCTGGAGGGGAGATGAGAGGGTAGAGGGGGTTAGAAGCTGGTGAAATGGACACAAAAAGAGAGAGTGGAGGGAGGGAGTGGGCTGTCTCATTAGGGGGAGAGCAGTTGGGAGTATGTAACAACGTGTATGTAAGTTATTGTGTGAGAGACTGACTTGATTTGTAATCTTTCACTTAAAACACAATAAAAATTAAAAAAAGAAAAACAACGGCCAACTAACAAACTCAACATCGTGTCTTCAACTTAAACTATGGTTTGGCCAACAAATTAAAGTCAATAATAATAACAGCAACAATTTCACCCAAGTTTTGTTTAGCAGGATTAATATTTCAGCCTCACCAAAAAGAAAAAAAAAAGAAGAGGAGGTAGAGAAGGAGAAGAAGGGAACAAGGAAAGTGAAAAGAACAAGTCTGTCTTCCTTCAAAAGCTAGGAAAAAAAAAAAAAAACCTCACAACAACGGAAAGGTGAAAAGATAAGCTGGGCACATCAGATCACTGGCTTTCACTTCAAGTTTCAAGATTTCAAATTACCAGCTCAGGTTTTCATCTGAAATGCTGCTTTTGGTTTGAGTGCAACTGTCTCAAAAGGCCTACTCCTTGGTCTTCACTGTACTCAAAGAAAATGGCCACTTCACCTCAAAGAAACACTCCACTCTTTAAAGGACATAACACATTTTATTTAGGCCTTGGCCTCAACTAGTAAATCTCTTCAGTGGGAGTCCGAGTAGCCCGCTCCGGTCCTGCACGGTAGGTGTGCCTACTGTGACTGCTTTCATGGCGGCTGGGGAAGAACCAGCTCAGGACTGTGTTCCCTCTACTTTCTGTTTTGCTTTGGAGGAGATGGCATATGCTGAGCTTGTTGGTTGGCCTCCACTATAAAGCTTTAAAGTGAGACTGTGCTGGGTTGGGCATGCTCAGTTATAGGATATATTGGTTGGTTAAATAAAAGAAAAAAAAGGGTGTGAAAATGGCCTCAACAAATCTAGAAGCTGGGTCCATGCCCTAAAACCATACAGTTGGGATTAAATCTGTCTATTGCTCCTTGTAAGGAGTCCTGGTGGCACAGCTCTTACGCATTAGGCAGATAACTGAAAGTACAGTGGTTAGAACCCACTCAGCAGATCCATGGGAGGGAAGACCTGATGATCTGCTCCTGTAAAGACTACAACCTAGGAAACCTATGGGGAAGTTCTACTCTGTCATATAAGATCGCTATGAGTCACAATTAACTTAAAGGCACACAACAACATTGCTGCTTGTTTAAGATGGCATCAAGAGCCAAGTAGAGACTTCATGACTATCTTGAGGTAGGAATGCTATGGAAAGGTTTGGTCTCTGAGGGATCCCCTTCTTGACCCCTTCAATGTACCCCCTAAGGTAGAAGAGGGGGGATACTAGTAGGGTTGGCCATATTAAAATATCTTTTCTCCAGTACAGTGTATGTAGTCGGAATCACTGGGCCCGATACAAGTTCATGTGGCCCTTCTAGATTCCACACAGTCAGAACGGTAGGGTTATATCCCTTAGTACATTTCCTTCTCCTCTTCAGGGCCTTTCTCCTATCCCACTTAACTAGTAGGATGGGCCCACAAGGTATCCTTACCCTCTCATCCCCCGAAACAGCCACTCCAGATGCTAGACCACACACTCTGATTCTTGTGCTTTCATTTGCTGCCTGCTGGTACTTTAGGCCTCTTTTCTAAGAGACGTGATAAGATTTCAATTTGAATTTGGGTTTGAGGTGGATGTAGAGAGAATAGTCATTTTGGCCTGCTTTGGTTCTAGTACAGACCCTTAAATCAGCCTAGCTAAGTTAGTTCTCTGTAGAATTCATCCTAGCCTATCAGTGCTTCTATTGGGGTATAATCCTGGAGCCCCCGCCTAATATTTAAGTCTTATTCCACTTTGTGTCAGTCTCTGTGCGTATATCTACATTGAGACCTTGCAGGAAGGGGTGACTGGTGGAGTGCAGGATTCAGCTACTCTGGTCCTGGGGATACATAGCATTTTAAGACCATCAAATTTCACTCCAATCCAACATTACCAATATATTTCATGTTTTCCACTTTTAACAAAGGGATTTCGGCACTGGGTGAGAGGCTGGACTAAATGTCCCTTAATGTCATCCCCCACCCCATTTCTATAATTATCATGAACTCTAGATGGTCATTGGTTGTTGTTTTAAAGGAAAGCAAAGAGCTTTAGGTTCTAAGAGACAGTTTCTCCCATGAAAAAAAAAAAAACCTCTCTCATTTCATGTGTAGGCTTCATCTAAAATCGATTATGATGGCAGGCTGGACAATATGAACTTTCATAGCCTTTCCAACCCTGGCATTCTAGGATGAGGAAATCATGCTCCAAGTTTAAATGCTGTACTCATTATGGTTGCTCTCACAAGCCACAAGGAAAAATGAGGGCACAAATACAACTTGGCCCTGGTCACAACAGATACCCGCCCTGGATTCTCCATCAAGGAGAAACATATGTGAAAACTCCACCCAAACTGTCCTTCTCTCAACATCCCTAAACCTCTTCCTGTGGCTGTGAAACATCAGAACTTGTGTTTCTCAGCATTTGAGGCCTCTGCAAAGCCAGAAGATTACAAACAGTATTGGCAGTTTCCAGAAAAGTCTGCTCTGTCATTGGGCACTACTCTGACCCAGGGAAAGGAAATGGAAAATACAAATGAAAAGGAAGCCAAAGTCATGGGAGGAAGAATAGCCTACATGTAGCTGAGTGAATGCAGACCAAAATCACCCTAAACTCCTGTAGGTTCATTTTTTTTTTCTTTTCGTTATGCTTAATGTGGCACATAGGATTTAAATGATTATCCACCATTTCTACGTTTTCTATTTATTTGTTTATTTTAGGGTGGCTGTGTTGGGACAAAGAAGAGTGCAGCCTCACAGTGACCGAAGGCTGCCTTCTATGAGGATCTGCGTAAAACAACAGAGGAATATGCAATACAGATACTACTACTTTAGCGACGGTAGTGATATGGTGAATGGCTCTTCTGGAGAGCAATTGAGTAATTCAGCACGTCAGTGAAGATCAGATTCCTTAATGTAACACACAAAGACCAGTCCTTTGTAAATCTTTCTCCTCCATCTTGTGCCTGAGGATGATTTATGTACACCGAATCAAAGACTAATTCAAAATGGATATTACAGTGGATTTCTCTTCATACTAAACGTCATTGCTAGCCCCAAATATGTTTTCAAAAGAACATCACTGAAGAAGTGGTTAAGTAAGCTAAGAACACTTCATAGAATATGAATGTTGTTGTCGTCAGGTGCCGTCAACTCAGTTCGACTCATGGCAACCCTATGAAAAACAGAATGAAGCACTGCCTGGTCCTGCGCCATTCTCGCAATCATTGCTATGTTTCAGGCCATTGTTGCAGCCACTATGTCAATCCATCTTGTATAGGGTCTTCCTCTTTTTCCCTGACCCTCTACTTTACAAAGCATGATGTCCCTTTCCAGGGACTGGTCCCTTCCGATAACATCCAAAGTACCTGAGATGAGGTCTCACGATCCTCGCTTCTATGGAGCATTCTGGCTGTATTTCTTCTAAGACGGATTTGTTCATTTTTCTGGCAGTCCACAGTATATTCAATACTGTTTGCCAACACCATAATTCAAAGGCATCAATCCTTCTTAGGTCTTCCTTATTTATTGTCCAGCTTTTGCATGCATACGAGGCAACTGAAAATACCACGGCTTGGGTCAGCTGCTCTTTAGACCTCAAAGTGACATTTTTGATTTTCAATACTACAGAGGTCTTTTGCCACAGATTTGCTTCATTCAATACATCATTTGACTTCTTGACTGCTGCTTCCATGAGCGTTGATTGTAGATTCAAGTAAAATGAAATCCTTGACCATTTCAATATTTTTTCTATTTATCACAATGTTGCTTATTGATCCAGTTGTGAGGATTTTTGTTTCCTTTATGTTGAGTTGTAATACATACTGGAGGCTGTATAGTCTTTGATCTTCATCAGTAAGTGCTTCAAGTCCTATTTGCTTTCAGCAAGCAAGGTTGTCATCCACATATCACAGGTTCTTAATGAGTCTTCCTCTAATCCTTATGCTGTGTTCTTTTTCATATTGTCTGGCTTCTCAGAATATATGCTCATGATACACACTGAATAAGTATAGTGAAAGAATACAACCTTGACACACACCGTTCCTGATTTTAAACCACACGGTATTCCCTTGTTCTATTCAAATGACTACCTCTTTGTCTATGTATAGGTTCCTCACAGACACAATGAAGAGCTCTGGAATTTCCAGTCTTCACGATGTTATCCAAACTTTGTTAAGATCCACACAGTTGAATGCCTTTGCATGGTCAATAAAACACAGGTAAATATCTTTCTGGTATTCTCTACTTTCAGCCAAGATTAATCTGACATCAGCAATGATATTCCTCATTCCATGTCCTCTTCTGAATCCAGCTTGAATTTCTGGTAGTTCCCTGTTGCTATACTGCCGCACCATTTTTTAATTATCTTCAGCAAAATTTTAGTTGCATGTGATATTAAAGATATTGTTTGATAATTTCCTGCATTCTGTTGGATCACCTTTCTTTGGAATGCACACAAATACGGATCTCTTTCAGTTGGTCGGCCAGGTAGGTGCCTTCCAAATTTCTTGGCATAGGCAAGTGAGCACTTACAGTATTGCATTCATTTGTTGAAACATCTCAACTGGTATTTCGTCAATTCCTGAAGCCTTGTTTTTCACCAATGCCTTCAGTGCAGCTTGGACTTCTTCCTTTAATACTATCGGTTCTTGATCATATGCTACCTCCTAAAATGGTTGAACATTGAGCAAAATGTTTTGGTACAGTGACTCTGTGTATTCCTTCTATCTTCTTTTGATGCACCTTGTGTTGTTCAATATTTTTCTTATAGAATCCTTCAATATTACAATCTGAGGCTTGAATATTTTAAGTTCTTTCAGCCTGAGAAATGCTGAGCATGTTCTTCCTTTTTTGGTCTTCTAACTCCAGGTCTTTGCACATTTCATTATATTTCTTTACTTTTTCTTCTCAAACCACCCTTTGAAATCTTCTGGTGAGCTCTTTTACTTCATCATTTCTTCCATTTGCTTTAGCTGCTCTATGTTTAAGAGCAAGTTTCAGAGTCTCTTCTAGCATCCATTTTGGTCTTTTTCTTTTCCTTTCCTGACTTTTTAATGATCTTTTGTTTTTTTTCATGTATGATGTCCTTGATATCATCCTGGAACTCATCTGATCTTTGGTCATTAGTGCTCAATGTGTCAAATCTATTCTTGACATGGTCTCCAAATTCGGGTGAGATATACTCAAGATTGTACTTCGGCTCTCTTGGACTTGCTTTAATTTTCTTCAGCTTCTACTTGAACTTGCATATGAGCAGTTGACAGTCTGTTACTCAGTTGGACCTGGCCTTGCTCTGACTAATGATATTGGCCTTCTTAATTCTCTCTTTCCACAGATGTCGTTACCTTGACTCCTATGTATTCCATCTGGCAAGGTCCACGTGCATAGTCACTGTGTTGTTAAAAAAGTATTTCCGAAGAAGAGCCAACATGGTACTATAGACAGAAGCAACATGCTGTCCTTATACAGCAAAGACCCAAAAAACTAAGTAAAACAGATGCAAATGTCAGTCCTGGAACACTAATTGTCAAATTAAGGGATAAAGAACTCTTAAGGATAAAACAAAGCTAAAAGATTTACAACAGGGAACCAGAAGGTCAATCTGTAAATGACAACAACATCAGAACAATAAAAGAGGGAATAAACAGCGTAGATATAGAACTCTCGAATGGAGAGGAAGTCAAGCTGACATTAAGTAATAAAAGATGGTTTAAACTTAGGAAGATACGGCAAATTTCAAGCTAATCACAAAGAAAGTTAACAAACCTACTCATCAAAAGAAAAAAGAAAAGCATAAGTCTCAGTAAACACAAAATCTAAAAAATGAAAGAAATGAAAAAGAAATCCATAAACAAAAGGAATTCAGCATAGGAGAATAAGAGGAACAAATAAAATGTCAGCTGCACAAAACAAAGCACTACAAAATGGCAGCAATAAACTCACATCTATCAATAATCACACTGAATGTAAACGGTTTAAATGTGCCCATAAAGATACAGAGAGCAACAGAATAGATAAAAAGGCAGGCCCATCAATATGCGGTCTATGAGAGACATACCTTAAACACAAGACATAAATGTATTAAAAATCAAAAGATAGATAGAAATATATCAAACAGCAGCCAAAAAAGAGCAGGAGTGGCAATACTAATTTTAGATAAAATAGACTTTAGAACAAAATCCACCACAAAAGACAAGGAAGGTCTTTATATAATGATTAAAAGGACAATCCACCATGAGGATATAACTGTAATAAATACCTACACACCCAATGACAGGGCTCCAAAATACATAAAACAAACTTTAACAACACTGAAAAGAGAAATAGACAGTTCCACAATAATAGTAGGCGACTTCAGCACGCCACTCTCAGTAAAGAACAGAACATCTAGAAAGAAACTCAACAAAGAAACAGAAGAGCTAAAGGCCACAATCAACTAACTTGACCTCATAGACATATACACAACACTCCACCCAACAGCTGCAAAGTACACATTCTTTTCCAATGCACACAGAAGCTTCTCTAGAAAAGACCACATCTTAGGCCACAAAACAACCCTCAACAAAAGCCAAAACATCGAGATAATTCAAAGCATCTTCTCAGATCACGACACCATAAAAGTAGAAATTAGTAACAGGAAGACTAAGGAAAAAAATCAAAGACATGAAAACTGAATAACACCTTGCTTTAAAACCACTGGGTAATATAAGAAATCAAAGATGGAATAAGAAATTCCTATAATCAAAGGAGAATAAAAACACAGCATACCAAAACCTTTGGGACACAGCAAAGGCAGTGCTCAGAGGTCAATTACTACCAATAGATGCACATATAAAAAACGAAAGAAGGGACAAAATGAAAACATTAGCTACACAACTCAAACAAATAGAAAGAGAAGAACAACAACAACAAAAAAAGCCCACAGCCACCAGAAGAAAGAAAACAAAAAGATCAGAGCAGAAATAAATGAAATAGAGAATAGAAAAACAATAGAAAGAATCAACAAAACCAAAAGTTGGTTCTTTGAAAGGATCAACAAAATCGACAAGCCACTGGCCAAACTAACAAAAGAAAAACAGGAGAGGACACAAATAACCCAAATAAGAAATGAAATGGGAGATATTACAACAGACCCAACTGAAATAAAAAGGATCATAACAGAGTACTTTGAAAAACTATACTCCAACAAATTTGAAAACCTAGAGGAATTGGGCAAATTTCTAGAAACATACTACCTACCCAAACTAACACAAAATGATGTTGAAAATATGAACAGACCCATAACAAGATAAGGGATTGAGAAGGTAAAAAAAAAAAAGAATTCCCAACAACAACAACAAAAAAGCCCTAGCCCAAATGGCTTCATGGGAGAATTCTACCAAGCATTCAGAGAAGAGCTCACACCAGTACTACTCAAACTATTTCAGAACACAGAAATGGAAGGGAGACTTTTGAATTCATTCTATGAAGGCAGCATAACTCTGATACCAAAACCAGGCAAAGACACCAAAAACAAAAACAAAAACAAAAAAAAACTACAGACCAGTATTTCTCATGTATTAGATGCAAAAATTCTCAACAAAATTCTAGCCAATAGAATTCAGCATCATGGTAAAAAAATAATACACCATGACCAAGTAGGATTCATACCAGGTATGCAAGGATGGTTCAACTTTAGAAAACCAATCAACCGCCATATAAATAAAATAAAAGAACACATGATCATCTCAATTGATGCAGAAAAGGCATTCAACAAAGTCCAGCACCCATTCCTGATAAAAACTCTCAATAAAATAGGTATAGCAGAGACATTTCTCAACATAATACAGGACATTTACGCAAAACCAAAAGCCAATATCATTCTTAATTGAGAGAGGCTGAAATCATTCCCCTTGAGAACAGGAAAAAGACAAGGGTGCCCTTTATCACCACTCCTATTCAACATTGTGCTGGAAGTCCTAGCTAGAGCAATAAAGCAAGAAAAAGAAATAAAGGCCATCTAAATTGGTAATGAAGAAGTAAAATTGTCCCTATTTGAGAATTTTGAGAATGATATGGTACTATGCATAGAAAACCCAAAAGATTTTACAAGAAAACTACTGGAACTAATAGAAAGATTCAGCAGAATAGTAAGATACAAGAAAAACATACAAAAATCAGTTGGATTCCTATACATCAATAAAGAGAACGATGAAAAGGAAATCAGGAAAATACCATTTATAATAGCCCTTAAAACAAGAAAATACTTAGGAATAAATCTAACCAGGGATGTAAGAGACTTATACAAAGAAAACTACAAAACATTACTGCAAGAAACCAGAAGAGGGCTACATAAACGAAAAACATACCATGCTCATATCGGGAGCAAGGGAGAATGAAGAAAACAAAAGACACAAGGGAAAGATTAGTCCAGAGGGCTAATCTACCACAGCCTTCACCAGACTGAGACCAGCACAACTAGACGGTGCCCAGCTACCACCACTGACTGCTCTGACAGGAATCACAATAGAGGGTCCTAGACTAGAGCTGGAGAAAAATGTAGAACAAATTTCTAACTCACACACACACAAAAAAGACCAGACTTACTGCTCTGACAGGGACTGCCGAAACCCCAAGAGTATAGATCCTGGACACCCTTTCAGCCTTTGAACTCCGTACTGAAGTCACTCCTGAGGTTCACCCTTCAGCCAAAGATCAGACAGGCCCATAAAACAAAACAACACTAAAGGGGGTACACCAGCCCAGGGGCAAGGACGAGAAGGCGGAAGGGGACAGGAAAGCTGGTAATGGGGAACCCAAGGTCGAGAAGGGGAAAGTGTTGACATGTTATGGGGTTGGCAAGCAATGTCATAAAACATGTGTATTGATTGTTTAATAATTAATTTGCCCTGTAAAACTTCATCTAAAGCACAATTAAAAAAAAAAAAAGGTATTTGCAATGAAAAAGTAGTTGGCTTTGCAAAATTCTATCGTGCAATCTCCAGAGTCATTTCTATCACCACCAGATTTCCCAATTACTGATGCTTCTTCTTTTATTCACTAGTAATTATCAACGTATCTTGATTGCATGTTCAGTCAATTTTAGACTGCAGAAGTTGGTAAAAATCTTCAATTTCGTCATATTTGGCATTAGTGGTTGGTGCATAAATTTGAATAATAGCCCGTATTTACTGGTCTTCCTTGTAGGCATATGGATATTATCACTGACTGCATTGTACTTCAGGACCGATCCTAAAATGTTCTTTTTGGCGATGAATGTGACAAACTTCCTCTTCATTTTGTCATTCCTGGCATAGAAGACCATGTGATTTTCTGATTCAAAATGGCCAATACCAATCCATGTCAGTTCATTAAAGCCTAGGATATAAATCTTTATGCATTCCATTTCCTTTTTGACAACTTCCATTTTCCCAAATTCATTCTTTGTACATTCCATTTTCTGATTATTAATGGATGTTTCCAGCTGTTTCTTCTCATTTTGAGTCATGCCATAATCAGCAAACGAAGATCCCAAAAGCTTGACTCCATCCACGTTATTAAGATCTGCTCTACTTTGAGGAGGCAGCTCTTCCCTAGTCATGTTTTGAGTACTTTCCAACATGAGGGGCTCATCTTCTGGCACTGTATCAGACAATGTTCCGTTGCTGTTCATAAGGTTTTCACTGGCGATTTTTTTTTTTTAGTTAGTAGATCACCAGGTCTTTCTTCCCAGTCTGTCTTAGTCTGGAAGCTCCACTGAAACCTGTCTACCGTGGGTGTTCCTGCTGGTATTTGAAATACTGGCGGCATAGCTTCCAGCATCACAGCAACACACAGGCCCACACAGTATGACAAACTGACAGACAAGTGGTGGAGAACATAAACGGAAAGATCTAACTTTCAGATCAGACTCTGCTACTGCCTGTGTGACTTTAAAAAGTCCCTGAACCTTTTCTTTGAAACAAGTTTTGAAGATTAAATATAAAATTTTATACAACTATGGAATTTCTATATCTATGTATTTATAACTATAAAATATATATAATTTATAATAGGTCTATATATCTATACCTATATATAAGTATTTCACTTTATTCTCGTAAGACACTGTATTTTTAATCTTTGATTCACTTATTATACTATGAATCGAATGGCACCATTGTAAACAGCAGGACCCTCAACTAGTCAATTGATTCTCATTTAATAAGGGTATTTCGGTATGTCTCACATACTTTGGACATGTTATCAGGAGAGATCAGTCCCCAGAGAAGGACATCATTCTGGGTAATGTAGAGGGTCATCAAAAAAGAGGAACACCCTCAACAAGATGGATTAACACAGTGGCAGCAACAATGAGTTCAAGCATAACAACAACTGTGAGGATGGCGCAGTGTTTTTTTCCATTGTATATAGGGTCACTATGAGTCAGAACTGACTCCATGGCACCTAACAACAACATATATCCAAGTGCTGAGCTACAATCAAAATCTACGCTATCCTCTATTTATAATATAATTATTTTAGTGTCTAAAAGAAAAAATTCTTGATTTCTTGACTGCTGCTTCCATGGGCACTGATTGTAGATCCAAGTAAAATAAAATCCTTGACATCTTCATTATTTTCTCCTTTATCATGATGTTGCTTATTGGTCCAGTTATGAGGATTTTTGTGTAATCCATACTGAAGGCTGTGGTCTTTGATCTTCATCAGTAGATGCTTCAAGTCCTCCTCACTTTCAGCAAGAAAGGTTGTGTCATCTGTATATAGCAGGTTGTTAATAATGAGTCTTTCTCCAATCCTGATGCTGTGTTCTCCTTCTTATAGTCCAGTTTCAAAATAATGAAGAAAATACCTTGGAAAAAATATTGAAGTTGTCAAGGAATTCATTATACTTGAATCCATAATCAACACTCATGTAAGCAGCAGTCAAGAAATCAATGTAATTCATTGGGCAAATCTGCTGCAAAGACCTCTTAAAAGTGCTAAAAAGCAAAGATGTCACCTTGAGGACTAAGGGGTTACCCGACCCAAGCCATGGTATTTTCATTCACCTCATATGCATGCAAAATCTGGGCAATGAATAAGGGAGACCAAAGAATTGATGCCTTTGAATTACGGTGTTGGCAAAGAATGCTAAATATACCAGGGACTGCCAGAAGAACAAACAAATCTGTCTTAGAAGAAGTACAGCCAGAGTGCTTCTTAGAAGCAAGAATGGTTAAGACTTTATCTCACATACTTTCGACATGTTATCAGGAGGGACCAGTCCCTGGAGAAGGGCATCATGCTTGGTAACGCAGAGGTCAGTGAGAAAGAGGAAGACCCTCAACGAGATGGATTGACACAGTGGTTGCAACAATGTGCTCAAGCAGAACAATGATAGTGAGGATGCCACAGGACCAGGCAGTGTTTCGTTCTGTTGTACACAGGGTCACTATGATCAGAACTGACTACTTGACTGCACCTAACAACAACAGAAAAAAAACCACAAATGCCTAAACTTACGTTTTAAACCCAGAATAAAACATGCTGCTGTTGTTACCGGTTTATCCATCTTGTATGATTTATTCATAAACAATGTAAGACTAGATAATCTACAACATGGCATACAGATGTGACCTGGTTTTTGTCCAGATCATTCCTCCAAGCAGATGCTTATCATATAGCTCCCTCAAAGTAAAACAGATGTTTCACTTCTGAAAATGTAGGGACTACATGTTAAGAGAAGGCTGTGTATGTTGTACACTTTTGCTTAAAGGAGGAATTCAGGGGTCTATAGCCCAAATGGCTTCCCCGCACTTCCTCCTCGATCAGGAGGCCCTTGAGGTCATCACCCAGAACCCTGGGGCTTCTTACAAAACAGTGTGAGAACTACTTATTATGTTCTCCATCTAAACTGACTGCTTTCCCAACACTTATGTGTGTATTAGTAAGTGGAATGAGAGTGCCCAGCAAGGGCAAACTAGTTAGCTTAAGTCATGTCATCAGACGCCACCCATTCCTTGGCCACTGTGAGTATCATTGTAATATGTGGCCTCTCAGCCATACAGGGATAAAGCTCTAGTCCCTGTTTCCAATCTCTTCTGCTTCCGTGTCTCTCTCTCTCTATGCATCTATGTTATACCTCCCTAATGAAACAATGAAGAAAATAAAGATAGATTTTGGGAATAGGTTATCGCTCTGAAGAAAATCTTTACAAATGGGTCAAGATAGACAGCACTGGGAGAACAGCCTACTGAGGGACATTGTCTTCTGTGTGCCACACCATTCAAAGATGAACTAAAAAGTTCATCTGACTCTCTAGTTTGTTCAAAATAGCCAATTGTCAGTAAAAATATATCAAAACCCAATTCAGAAGATCTACACAGAGGAATGCCTCCTAGACATCCCAAATTAAATCACACCATTTAAAAGTTCAAGAAAATTAGAGTGGGACAGAATCAAAGAACAATCCATATAGCCCACTCATTGGCACTAAGAAAAAAAAATTTAGTTCTAGTCAAGGATGAGCATACAGAAACATATATACACATGTGCCACTATAGGAAGGGAACATTTCTTCCCTATAGGTTCAGGTAAACAGCATATACTTGAAAATGAATTTCAACATGATACACACAAAACATTTAGAACACCTATATTTGATATCTTCAAAAATATGTAAGAACACACTGACTCTGTGAAATAGAACCAGAGGACCCAAACAGAAATTGTTCCGGGATGAATGTGGAGATGTAAAGGAAGCTGACTGACTTAAGGAAATATCTGAGGAAACCCAAAATACAACGATAAAATGAAAATCCACGTTGGAAGCACAAAAACAGAAGTGACACTGAATAAAATTTAGTTATGTGGAAGAAAATTTTAAAATATTTCTAATATGTAAAGAATAAAAAAGAAATGCAAGAAAAGATGATAGACATGGAAAACAATTTAGATCTCACTGAAGAGAGATGTTACTAAGAAAGAAATCAGAACAAAAGAGCATTCATTATCAAAGATCTAATAAAATATAAAATCCACAGAGCAATCAAGACCTTGATTTATAAGTAAAACAGATTGGTGAGAGCCAAATAAAATACACTTTAGAATTACTAGATATATTATGGAAGTTTCATTTTGTTTTAATGGTTGATGATAATTAAAAATCCCACAAAAACCTAAAAAGGAATAAGAACTCATCTCTAACATAGCAAAAATAAGGCTGGCCTTACATTTCTTTGCAAAATCAAATGTCAGAAGACAATGAGACAATTTATACAGAGCAGTGACTGGAACAGGCCTGTAACCTAGAGATTTATATCCAAGTTGTTCATGTACAAAGGTGGCAGGAGGACATTTTGCTAAACTTAAATCCATGAAAAATAAATCATCCATGTCTCCTTCTTGAAAACACAAAAAATGAATACCTGTCAACTGATAAAAAAAACTAAGAACTCAACACTGTAAGAGTTAAATTATAAAAGATGGCAAAAAGCTTTGAAACCAATTAACTTGACAGCACGAAACATGAAGAACTGTGATGAAAATGTGCACAGAATTAAAATCAAAGGCTGAAAAGATACTGTACTTAAAAATGTACATAAATAAACAATAATATCCCTTCATAGATATTACTGTTGTCTTTTTTCCCTAGAATCTGTAGTGAGAGATGTGTATATATGTTTCTACATGCTAACATGTGGGCTATATGGATTGTTTTTATGTACATATAGGGAGTGGTATGATAAAAAGTTGATATCATAACCCCATATAAAAGGAATAAAATTTGTAAATACAGAGAAGGAAAAAATTAGGGTAAGCCCAAATATTTTCAATTCCTCATTAGGAACTTGTTCTTGAATTTGATAAAAGGTAGATTTTAATATTCATTTAACAATCAAAAAGATTCCAAAGAACCAAACCCATTGCTGTCAAGTTGATTCCAGCTCATAGCGACCCTATAGGACAAAGTAGAACTATCCCATAGAGTTTCCAAGGAGCAGCTGGTGGATTTGAACTGCTGATATTTTGATTAGCAGCCAAGCTCTTAACCACCAGGGCTCCACCACTAATAAAATTAGTGAAATGATTTCAATCGTTTTTTTTCTTCTAATATTCACAGTAGATAAAAACAAACAAAACAGAATAAAGAAGGGAAAAGAGAGCACCAGGTGACAAAATTAAGCGTATATACGTGTTATAGCAATAGATGTAGATGACATACATTTTCCTAATAATGTGTTAGAAATCAAATATACACATATCACTAGACATTTAAATTAAATTTTTAAAAATATTTTAAAAATTGTATTAATGTTATGTGAGAAAGTCTTTCAAAAAGCAATAATAGCAACAATATTCAAGGCCGAAAGCGATAACCTGGGGAAGAAAAGTTAATATTTTGTGCTGATAAAAGGAATCCTCTGCAATGAAGATATAACAGTCATATAACACACGTGGAGGCAGAATCGAGTCGACGTGGTAGGTAGGTGATAAAATCATCAAACACTAAACACGCACCGCAAAAACTATCAGAAATAACGAGCCAAGAGACATCATACAACTGTCAGCCTATGGCAGATTAATTAAACAAATATGAAAACGAATGAAAGCTTTGAATAATGTGAATAAATACATACACTTACACACACATACATGTTCTTATACCCTTCATAATATACGTACATGTATATATATATATAGGTTCTTTTCAAATGCCCACAGAACACTTTAAAATTTGACCATGCATTCAGTACGTTTTATTAAATTCCAGAATGAAAAAAAAAAAAATGTATTCTCAAACTTCAATGCAATAAAACTAGAAATTAATACAAAAAAGTTAGGCAAATAAACAAAATGAGAAATATTCTAAGTAAATATTGGGCCAAAGGGTAAATAAAAACTCAATTACAACTTACTTTGGAAATAATGAAAATAAGTTTACCCTTATCAAAGTTTACAGAACATAAATATGTAAGGCTGTGAATAAACAGGAGATAACTAAATTAATTAAGCAAGCAATCAATCTAAGGAGTCATAAAATAAAAGAACATCTACCACAAAAGGCTAAAGAAGGAAAAAATGTACATATGTAGAAATTATGAAAAACGGAAAATAATAGAACTAGTTTTGTGGGCAAGCCAGAAAACGGGAGGAACCTAAAGTCTTATTCAGAAAAACATGAAACAAAATTAGAAATAAAAATATCAGAACAGGTATAGGACTTTTCAAAGCAGAATCATATAAACAGTTTTCATCTGTCCAATTGATAAAGTTAGAGAAATAACACTCAGTACTGCCTAGAGAATGGTTGTGCTACCATTAGAATGTAAATACTATTTTTTTGGATAGAAATGTTTCACTATGTATCAAATGCCTTAAAAGTACTCACACCCTTTTACTCAGTAATTACGTGTTAATTTATGCTAAGACAGATACTTAAAAATTTGGATGATTTATGTTGTTATAGTACTTCCATATGTTGAGACATTAAGGAGCTGTTAAAAATATTGCTTTTGAAGATTATTTAATGGCATGGTAAATCCACCCTACAATGTCTGGTGTAAAAGAGAAGAACATCAAACTAAATACACAGTGTGAATCCTATTTAGTGAAAACAAAACATAGATGCTGAAATGTTAACTTTAATTATTTTTGTGTAGTTGTATTACTGGTTATTTAAATATTTTTCTATATGCTTTTCTATAGTTTCTAAATCTTCAATAATGAGCAAGAACTTTTTTAGAGTTAAAATCAACTATTTAAATTAAATTAAAAAGATTTATGACCAAGATTGCACTGTGAATTTACATATTTAATACCTCTTTCTCAATATACGGCTAAAAGCAATTCTGGCTGAAATTTCAAAAATTGAAACTCTCATGTGTGCCTAGTACAAGACAAATATCTCCATACAGTAAACAGACAGTAAGGGTAGATGCCAGAGCTATGAGATTGTTGAACTCAGGTCTGGAAACAGACAAAGGCAGCGAGATGATTTCAAGGATTGAAGCCTGAATCAAGATCACAAGTCAAGCTCACAGCATGAAATTGGGAACTGGTATGATCTCCCAACCTATGTAATAAAATAGAAAAGATCAGGCTGTGGACTATATGAAACCTTGTGCATGTTAGACAGAAAGAAGCACAGCAATCCACAGATCCAACTTGTGCCAAGCTGCTTAGTACTGAACTTGCAATATTCCCCAATGCCACTATGGGACAGGGAGGCCAGCACACCAACATAAGACCCGTTTCTGGCCTGAGATTCTCAGGGAGCTACCTGGAAGTTACTGCAAATCTGCAAAGCATAGCAGAGATTTTAAAGATTAAAAAAAAAAGACAATTTCCACTCTATATGAGCTAAAAAAAAAAAAAAATATGAGCTAGCAACCTAAAATTCAAAACCAATAAGGCAAAACAATATCCAATTAAATAAACCATCAGAAGATGACCTGACCCCTGAAAAAAAAATGAACATAATAGTCTGAATAATCTTAAAATACTTAAGCATATAAAGAGATAATAACCTTTTATATAGAAAAATTAAACAAAACATAACAAATATAAATTGAGAAAAATGACTAATAAATATAATAATATAAATTAAATAATAAAAATAATGTAATTGAAATTTCAAAACCCACTGTAGGGTTGCTATGAGTCAGAATCAACTTAAAGGCAGTGGGGTTGGTTTGGTTTTTATAGGTGGAATAAATCTGCGAGTTTCCAAGGTTGAAGAGAGAATTGGTGAAACAGAAGATAAAAAAAAAAAAAAGTACTAAGGAAATCATTCTGAGTGTAGCACTAAGAGATAATGAGGTAAAAAACAGAAAAAAGAAATTAAGAGATAAGATGTCTTCAATTTACACCTAATAGAATCTGAAGAATTAGGCAATAGAAGGAATACTGAAGAAATAATTAAAAGAGACAACAATTGAGAAATTTTCCGTAACTGAAGAAAGTCCTAAATTCTCTGACTTAAGGCACACACCAAAGCACAATAAATAAAGACAAATCTTCACCTGGACGTATTGCATTAAAACTGTTAAGACAGGTCTGGCCAAAGGGATGTGAGTGAAAGTAACGTGTGTCATATCCCAGGCAAAGCATTACCAAAAAAAAGTGTGAATTTTTCATGAGCTCTTTTCCTTGTAGCTCCAAGCTTAGATGCCTTTTTTTTTTTAGATGAAGGTGGTCTGAATCTGTGAGTCACCATATGGATGGCAGGCACCTGGAGAGTCACGCAAACACAGCAGATTTGGTACAAGATTTTTGTTGTGTTAACCCACCGAGATTTTATAATTATTTGTTATCATCTTGAGTTGGAATTGACGGTAACAGGTTTACTTATTTTTTTGTTGTTGTTGTTATCATCTGAACATGACTAATAAAAACACCTTTATGAGAAATATATAAATATAGTTACAACACAGTAGGAAGACATTTAACTGAGAATATTTAACAATTAGCAATCTTGACATAAAAGATATTTGAATAACTATTTCTCCAAGCAATAGAGATTTTTCCCCCCAAGTAATTTAACCAATGCTTATTATGCTCCTACACTGTTCTAGGTCCTGAGGTACAGTAGTGAATGAAACATTAAAAATTACTGCTTTTATGGAGTTTACATTCTAGTAATAGGTGAAAGATACAGCGCTATAAGGAAAAGTAAGTCAGATAAGCAAAAAAAGTAATGAGGGAGTGGGTGTGTATGGGGTGCTGGAAAAACATTTCTGGCAAGAATACCTTTAAATACAGACATAAATGAAGTAAAGGAGCTACACATGCAGAAGTCAGGGAGATGTACCAGTAAGTGCAAAGGTCCTGAGGCAGCAACATATCCTAGGGAAATGGAGCAAGAGACTGTTAGAAGATAGGATCAGAGAGCTAACAGGAAACTAGATTATGAGATACCTTTGAAGGCAAAGGCTGGATTTTACTCTGAAAGAAATGAGAAAGTTTTGAGCAAAGGAGGGACATGATTCAAGTCACATAATTAAAACATCATTCTGGCTGCTGCTAAATAAAGGCTGAAGTGTTCACCTGAGTGGAACCAGTTCAGAGGCTACTGCGGTACTCAGGCAATAGTTGTGGTGGTAGCCGGAGGACTGGCTCCCGTGGCTGGATTCTGGCTATATTTTGAAGACAGAGCCTTCTTAATATATTGGTAGATTGGATACGGGGGAAAGAAAAAGGAAGGGGTTAAAGATGACTTTGAGGTATTTGGCAGGGACAGAAAATAAAAAGTTATTTCATGAGATGAGGAAGAGTTGTGGACGATGTAAGTTGGTGGGGTTGGAGGAAACAAAAACATTTTTTGATTTTCAAGCATACCTGAAATATGTACAAAGTTTTACCATGTGCTAGGGTACAAATGAACCCTCCAAAGCTTTTAAAGCATCAGTATCAAACAGGCCATGTCTGTGACCATCTGCAAGTTAATTATAAATCAATAATAAAAGACAGGAAAAACATCATAATTTAGAGACTAAAAGCACACTCCTAAATGATTTATGGGTGAAAGAGGAAATCACAATAAAAATTACAAAATATTTGAGCTTGTAAATGTCAAGGAGCTACTACAAAACTTTTAGGATGCAGTTAAAGCAATATTTAAAGAGAACTACATGACATAAATAAATCTATTTTAAATTAAAAAGACTGAAAATAAATAAGTTGAAATTACTGCAAATCAGGAAGATAGAAGAACTGAGCAAATCTGAAGGAAGTAGAAGGAAAGACACAAGAAAGCGCCCAAATCAATAAATTAAGAAAAAAATACAAAAGTAAATTGATAAAAGATAATTATTTTAAAAGATTAAAAGTTACACAAATATCTAACATGAATGATTAAGAAATCAGGAATACAGAAATAAATAAGAATAAAATAAAAATAATAGCAGATACCTATATTGGCAAAAAATTAAAGTCTGGATACACTAAGTATTGGAAAAGGCAGAAGAAAAACAAGAATTTTCAAAAGTCTCTGGAATTATAAATTACTGCTGATACTTTGGAAAGCAATTTGAAAATACATAAAATGAAATTTCTAAGAAGACCAATTTTAAGTATATAACTTTAGAAACAAAAACCAGGCAAACAAAAATCCTCTCACATCTGTGTGACAGGATGGATATATACAGATGTGCATTCCAGCTTGTTCACGATAGCAAAATTTTGCAAAATAACCAAGCTTCCATTTGTACAGGAATGGATAAATTCTACAATATTCATGTGATGGAATACCACCCAGCAGTTAAAATGAATGAACTCTATGCATATACCTCAATATGGATAATTTTCCAAAACACAACGTTGATTAAAAAAAGAAGGTGTCTAAAGATGTATTATAACACTATTATAATAATTTTTAAAGGCTCAAAAACAATACCCCATAGTGCTGATGGATATATGAATATACATGTAGTTAAAGGATAAAAATGGGCTGATTCACACCAAATCCATGACAGTGTTTGCTTTGGGCAGCAGCATGGGTGAATAAGACTAAAGAGAGGAACATGGGAGATTTCATTTTTTTCTAAATATTTTATTTTTAAAAAATAAAACTCATCTGAAGTGTATATGATGGAATGTTAACACTTTTCATATTCAGTGGTGGGAACACAAGTAACATTCATTATAGTTTCCTGTGTATGTTTTAATTTAAAAAAACTGTTTAATAAAAAAGCAAACCAACCAAACCTTTATTTGTTTCCTTCAGCTCCAAGTTGTCAACTAGTCTGTCCTTTGGAATGTAGCAAGTCTTCAGTTTGAGCCTTGACAGATGACTGGAATAAGATATTACTCAAGAAGGGGCCCTGACTCAAAATGCTCCCTGTGTGTAATTTCAGCACTCTGGTTTGTTAAACTTATTTCCTGGAGAACAAATCCCATTGATATTTTCAAGGCTTTCCCAATGGGCAGTTGGAATGATATAAGCGATAGCATGGCTGTGATTAACTTCAGCAAATGAAGAATTTACTGCTGTCCATGTGTCCTGAGTTTGGGTAACAGACAAATAAACATCCCTGCATCTGCAGGGTCAGAAGCAAACAGACCTCTGAGGGGAATCAAATCCATGAAGAATGTTAATGCTTCAGGATCAGACCCTACTCTTGCCAAGATCTTGAAGCAAAGAGGGATTGTGTTGGTTACACACCAGCACAAACCTTTTCTAAAGGCAGGCAGTCCAACCAGAAAATATTATCACTGCCTTTCAGGAGAAATGGAGAGAAACTTACTACAGCAACTGTTGGGGTACCATCCTTCTGCTTCTTTTGCTCATGAAACCCAGGGCTGAATTATCCTATATCAGCTACCAAATCACAGAGAAAGCTAAGTATTTCTGGAATAGTTAGTGGATTTAGATCAACATACTTCCGCTAAGTTTCTTGATAAGACGACCTATATCTTATTCTACCAAGTATTTCCCATTGTGCTTTGCACTATGCTTTGTCCTTAGTAAGCATATTATACATACACTGTGGTCATATATAGTATATATTTTACATATTTTAAAGATTCCCTGGTGGCACAACGGTTAAGCGGTTGGTTGCTAAGTGCAAGGTTGGCGGTTCAAACCCACCCAGCAGCTCTGTGGGGAAAAGACCCAGCAATCTGCTCCTATAAAGATTACAGCCAGAGGTGGAGTCGACATGGTACCATAGAAAGACACAATACGACAAGCCTCTAGAGCAAAGACCTAGAAAACTAAGTAAAATGGATACAAACATCAATCCTGGAACTCTACGCATCAAATAAAGGGATAAATAACTAGATCAAACACTGAATGGAAGAAGAAACTGACAGAAAACAGAATGCGGAGAGATACGGAATGGAGGGTCCCCTGCCAACTAACATGGCGCGGAGTTGCCATCTTGGAACACAGCCAGCAAATGACCCCGGACAGAGAGTATGGGAAGGCAATTTCATGGAGCTGCCAACAGGAGACAGAGAACCAGTAACCAGAGAAACATGCTTTCCCACCCTCACCCCTCTGTCCCATATGCCACGTCCACCCTTCCTGAAGAGTCATGCCTCACCACTTGGCTAGGGAGCCACCGGTCTGCCACCATACCAGGTCCATCCCATCCCCACGTGCTGGCTCCCGTGGTGCCATTTTTTTCCTTTTTGTTCCTTTTCTTTTTCCACCCCACCCAACCCTGTACACCACTTCCACCCTTACTCAGTGGGCCATACTGCACAGCTGCTTGGCTAGAGAGCTGCCAGCCCACTGCAACCATGGATCTGCCCTGCCACCACCCGCCAGCTCCTGCTATGCCATTTTTTCTTTCTTTTTTTCTTTTCTGCATATCCTTTCTTCCTTCCAACTAGCTTTGTACACCACCTCCACCCCTTCCCGGCAAGCCACACTACACCACCACAGCTAGACAGTCACTGGTCTGTCACTACCCTGGGTTCACCCCATCCCCACCTGCTGGCTTCTGATGCATTGCCTTTTTTTTTTTTTTTGCTGTTTTTTTTTTCTTTTCTTTCCCCCTCCCATCTAGCCCCATAGGCCACCCCCCTCTTCCTGCCATTCCCTGCAGCATAGTCATAGACAGAGTGCCACCAGCCCACAAGTCCACCACCGCCCTACATCCAGCCTGCCCCTAAACACTGGCCTACCACAAAGCCACTTGTTTTATTCTTTTGTCATTTCCTTTCTTTCCTTTCTTTATATCTCCCCCCAGCTCTATATGCAACCTTCCCTCCCTTCCTGGCACCACCCAGGTCTGCCCCACTCCCACTCACCAGCTATCTTTTTTTTCTTTCTTTTCTGTTCTTTCTCCCCCACACCTAGCCCTGTACCTCACCTCCCCCCCAGCCCCTACCATGCCACTGCATCAAGAGTATCCTCAGCACTTAGGCCTGCTACTGCACCAGGCCAGCACTGCCCACCCCCTACCATCATTCAACCAGCTGCTGAACAATGGGAAGTGAGTCCATACCACTCCTTGTCTGGCACCCCCACATATCTAGCAGGAGGCTGTGAACACTGCCATATTGCTGGACCAACACCAGAAGTCAGACAATGCCTGCCCAGTCTTGCCTTAGCTACAGTGTAAAACCAGTGTACAACAAAGTGGTTTCAACCTACCTGCCACTGCCCTGCCCACCTGAACAAGGAGGTGAGAGATATCATGCCCACAGACAAGCAAGAAGAAAGGCACACCTGTCCCATCTGCCATGACATATCAGAATAAAACAAAAATGCTGGATGAAACAAAGATAATTGATAAAATAATAATAATAATAACACCTTAATGTCTCAGAGACAGCAGATGATATCAGAACATATAAAAAAGCAGGACAAGATGATTCCAGTAAGTGGTCAACATAAAGAATCAGATGACCTTACAGTAGAATAAAAAGCAATGGAACTACCTGGTACAGAATTCAGAAGACTAATATTTAAGACTCTCCAAAAGATTAGGAAAGAGATCTAGGAACACAGAGACAAGAACAAGGAAAAAATAGACAAAATCATGTAAAACGAAAACATAGCCAAAATCAAGGAAAACACAGACATAGCAATAGAAAAATTCAGGAAACCAATAGAAGAACAAAATATCAACATAAATAAACAATTAGAAATTATACAAAAACTAGATATCCAAAAGGTAAAAAACAAAGTTCAGAAAAGGACAACTTAATAGAAGGTCTTAGAGGAAAATTTCAAACAATGGAAGACAGAATCAGTGAAATTGAAGACAAGTCCATGGACTACACTTTGAGGAAAAATCAGAGAAAAGAACGAAAAAAAAAAAAAGGAAGAAAACCTAAGAATTATGTGCGACAAAATCAAGAGCAAAAATTTGCATGTGATCAGAGTTTCAGAACAGAGAGAGAAAATGGAAAACACAGAGAAGATTGTTGAAGATTTACTGGCAGAAAACTTCCCAAATATCATGAAAGATGAAAAGCTGACTATCCAAGAAGCTCAATGACACCATACAGGATAGACCCCAAAAGAAAATCACCAAAACATATCACAATCTCACTTGCTCAAATCAAAGACAAAGAAAGAATTCTGAGAGTAACTTGAGAAAAATGAAAAATGACTTACAAACAGGAAACAATAAGACTAAGCTCTGATTCCTCAGGCAGAAACTATGCAGGTAAGAAGGCAATGGGATAACATATATAAAACCCTGAAAGAGAAAAACTGCCAACCAAGAATAATATATCCTGCAAAACTCTCTCTCAGATAAAAAAAAAAAAAAAATTTTTTTTTGATACAAAGGTGAAATTAAGACATTTCCAGATAAACATAAATTAAGAGAATTTGTAAACACCAAACCAAACTTGCAAGAATGTTAAAAGGAATCCTTCAGTTAGAGAAACAACATCAGACAACAACTGGAGTCTAGGACACAGGGAAGCATTGGCTAGAAACGAACCTAAGTGAAGAATTCTCAATAATAAAACAAAGCTAAAAGACTTAAAACAGGGAAACAGAGACAACACTCTGTAAATGATAACAATCTCAAAACAATAAAAGGGGGAATAAATGGTGTAGATATAGACCTTTCCAGTGGAGAGGAAGTCAAGATGATATCAAGTAATAAAAGACTGGTTAAAATTTAGGAGGATAAGGTTAAATTTCAAGGTAACCACAAAGAAAGTTAATAAACCCACTAATCAGAAGAAAAACATAGACTCAGTAAACACAAAATCTACAATAATGAAAGAAAAGAAAATCCACAAACAAAAGGAGCTCGGTACAGGAAAGTAAGAGAAACAAAGAAAACATAAACCCAGTGCCGTCGAGCAACCCTATAGGACAGAGTAGAACTGCCCCATAGAGTTTCCAAGGAGTGCCTGGTGGATTTGAACTGCTGACCTCTTGGTTAGGAGCCATAGCACTTAACCACTACACCACCAGGGTTTCCAAGAAAACATAAGCAACCACAAAAAAGCACAACGATACGACACCAATAAAATCATGCCTATGGATAATCACACTGAATGTAAACGGCTTAAATGCATCTGGTAAAGAGACAGAGAGTAGCAGAAGAGATTTAAAAAAAAAAAAAAAGATCCATCACTATACTGTTTACAAGAGAAATACCTTAGAAACAAAGACATGAATATATTAAAAATCAAAGAATGGAAAAAATATATCAAGCAAACAGTCACCAAAAAAGGGAAGGAGTAGTAATACTAATCACAGATAAAATAGACTTTAAGACAAAATCGACTGTAAAAGACAAGGAAGGACATAACATAATGATTAAAAGGACAATCCACCAAGAAGACATAAAAAACTTTGATAAATACCTATGTACCCAACAACAGGGCTCAAAAATACATAAAACAAACTCTAACAGCATTGAAAAGAGAAACAGGCAGTTCCGCAATAATAGTAGGAAACTTCAACACAACACTCTGAGTAAAGGATGGAACATCTAGAAAGAAACTAAACAAAGATATAGAAGATCTAAACACCAAAATCAACCAAACTGACGTCACAGACATATAGAGAACACTCCACCCAACAGCAGCAAAGTATACGTCCTTTTGCAATGCACATGGAACATTCCCCAGAATAGACCACATCTTGGGCCACAAAGCAACCCTCAATAAAATCCAAAACATCAAAATAATACAAAGCATTCTCTCTGATCACAACATAATGAAAGTAAAAATCAGCAACAGAAACATCAAGGAAAAAAAAAATCAAATACATGGAAACTGAATAACATCTTCTTAAAAACAACAGGATAATAGAAGAAATCAAAGAGGGAATAAAAAAAAATCCTAAATTCAAATGAGAATGAAAACACATCATACCAAAACCTTTGGGACACAGCAAAGGCAGTGCTCAGAGGTCAACTTATAGTAATAGATGCACACAACAAAAAAGAAGGGACAAAATCAAAACCTTAGCTACACAACTCGAACAAACAGAAAACAGCAGCGGAAGTCCACAGCCACTAGAAGAAAGGAAGTAATAAAGATCAGAGCAGAAATAAATGAAATAGAGAATAGAATAACAGAAAGAATCAACAAGACCAAAAGTTGGTTCTTTGACACCACTGATAAAATTGACAAACTATTGGCCAAACTGACATAGAAAAACAGAAGAAGCAAATAACCCACATAAGAAATAAGACAGGGGGCAGTACACCAGGTACAACCGAGACAAAAAGAATCATAACAGAATACAATAAAAATTTTTACTCCAAAAATTTTGAGAACCTAGAAGAAATGGACAAATTTCTAGAAACACACTACCTACCTAAACTAACACAAACTGAGATTGACGGTCTGAACAGACCCATAACAAGAGAAGAGACTGAAGAGGCAATAAAAAAACTCCCAACAAAAAAAAGTTCTGACCTGGGGGACTTTACTGGAGAATTCCACCAAAGATTCAGAGACGAGCTTACACCAGTACTACTCAGACTATTTCAGAACACAGAAGAGGAAGGGATACTCCTGAATTCATTCTATAAAGCCAGCATAACCACGATACCAAAGCCAGGTAAAGACATCACAAAGAAAACAAAGCTACAGACCTCATGAATACAGACGCAAAAATTCTCAACAAAAGTCTAGCCAATAGAATTCAGTATCATATAAAAAAAATAAATAATACACCATGACCAAGTGGGATATATACCAGGTATACAAAGATGGCTCAAAATTAGAAAATCGATCAGGATAATTCCCCACATAAATAAAACAAAAGAAAAAATCACATAATCATCTCAATCTACACAGAAAAGGCACTTGCTAAAGTCTGATATCTTTCCTGATTAAAATTTTGAATAAAATAGGAATACAAAAGAAATTCCTCAACATAATAAAGGACTCGAGAGCAACAGGTGTGGTTTTGTTTGTTTGTTTGTTTTGTATACAAAACCAATGGCCAACATCATTCTCAGTGAAGAGAGGCTGAAAGCATTTCCCCTGAGAACAGGAACAAGACAAGGATGCCTTTTATCACCACTCCTATTTACCATTGTGCTGGAAGTCCTATCTAGAGCAATAAGGCAAGAAAAAGAAATAAAGGGCCTCCAAATGGAAAAGAAATAGAATTATCCCTACTCATAGATGATAGGATCCTATACATACAGAACCCCAAAGATTTCACAAGAAAACTATTAGAACTAATAGCAAGACTCAGCAGAGCAGCAGGATACAACATCAACGTAAAAAACAGTTTGATTCCTGTACACTAACAATGAGAACTTTGGAAAGGAAAATTAGGAAAACAATACTATTCATTACAGCCCCTAAAAAGATAAAGTACTTAGGAATACAACTAACCAAGGACGTAAAAGATCTATACAAAGAAAACTACAAAATGCTATTGCAAGAAACCAAAAGAGACCAACATAAATGGAAAAACATAACATGCTCGTGGATAAGAAGACTCAACATTGTGAAAATCTCAATTCTAACCAAAGCAATCTACAGATACAATGTAATCCCTATCCAAATTAGCAGCAGCATTCTTTAACCAGGTGGAAAAACTAATCACTAACTTTATATGGAAAGAGGTACCGAATAAACAAAACATTATTGAAGAAAAAGAACAAAGTAGGCGGCCTCATGCTACCTAATCTCAGAATGTACTATATAGCCACAGTATTCACAATAGCGTGGTATCGGTACAATGACAAATGCATAGACCAATGGAACAGAATCAAGAACCTAGATGTAAATCCATCTACCTATGGTCAGCTGATCTTTGACAAAGGACCAAAGTCCATAAATGGGGAAAAGCCAGTCTTTTTGACATATGGTCTTGGCAAAACTGGATGCCCATCTGTAAAAAAATGAAACAGGACCCATACCTCACACCATACACAAAAACTAACTCAAAATAGATTAAAGACCTAAATATAAATCCTGAAACAATAAAAAGCATGGAAGAAAAATTAGGGAAAATGTTAGGGGCCCTAAAACATGGCATAAATAGAATACGAACCATAACTAACAACGCACAAACACCAGAAGATAAACTAGATAACCGGGAGCTCCTAAAAATTAAACATTTATGCTCATCAAAAGATTTCACCAAAAGAATAAAAAGAGAACCTATAGACTGGGGAAAAAAATTTTGGCTACAATATATCCAACAAAGGTCTAATTTATAAAATCTATAGAATATTTCAACACCTCAATGACCAAAAGACAAATAATCCAATTAAAAAATCTGCAAAGGATATGAACAGACACTTCACCAAAGACATTCAGGCAGCTGACAGACACATAAGGAAATGCTCACAATTATTAGCCATTAGAGAAATGCAAATCAAAACTACAATGAGATACCACCTCACCAGGACAATACTGGCACTAATCAAAAGACAGAAAATAACAAATGTTGGAGAGGCTGCAGAGAGTTTTGAATTCTTATGCACTGCTGGGGGAATGCAAAATGGTACAACGACTATGAAAAATATTATGGTGCCTCCTTAAAAAGCTAGAAATAGAAATATAAGATCCAGCAATCCCACTCCTGGGAATATATCCTAGTGAAATAAGAGCCATCACACAAATAGACATATGCACACCCACGTTCATTGCAGGATTATCACAGTAGCAAAAAGATGGTAACAACCTAAGTGCCCATCAACAGATGAATGGATAAACAAATTATGGTACGTACACACAATGGAATACTATGCAATGGTAAAGAGCAATGATGAATCTGAGAAACACCTCACAATGAGACTCAACATGGATGAATCTAGAGGGTATTATGCCGAGTGAAATAAGTCAACTACAAAAGAACAAATATTGTATGAGATCACTGTTGTCAAAATCCAAGAAAAGGTTTACGCATAGAAAAAAACAATCTTTGATGGTTATGAGGGAGGGGAAGGTTAGGGAGGGGAAATCACTAACTAGGTAATAGACAACTGTTAACTCTGGTGAAAGGAAAAACAACACACACTATAAGGGAAGTCAGCAGGACTTGACCAAGGCAAAGCCATAGAAGCTTCCTAGATATGCCCAAGCCCCTTGAGGGATGAGTTATTGGGGCTGAAAGCTGGAGATCACAGTCTCGAGGGACATCTAGGTCAACTGGCATTACACAGCTCATACAGAAAATGTTCTATATCCTACTTTGGTGAGTAGCATCTGGGGTCTTAAAAGCTTGTGAACAGTCATCTAAAATACATCTATCTATTGGTCCTATCACGTATGGAGCAAAGGAGAATGAAGAAAACCAAAGACATAATGAAAATATTAGTCCAAAGGACTAATGGACCACATGAACGACAGCCTCTACCAGCCTGAGCCCAGAAGAACTAGATGGTACCTGGCTACCACCATTGATTACTCTGACAAGGACCACAACAGAGAGTTCCGGACATTGCGAGAGAAAAATGTAGAACAAAATTCAAATTCATAAAAAAAGTACAGACTTACTGGTCTGACAGAGTGGAGAAACCCCAAGACTATGAACACCCTGCTAATTCAGAACTGAAGCCACTCCCGAAGTTCACCTCTCAACCAAAGATTAGACAGGCCTATAAAACCAAACAATAACACACATGAGGAAAGTGCTTCCTAGTTCAATCAAGTATATGAGAACAAATGGCCAATACCTGCCCAAAAACAAAGACAAGAAGGCAAGGAGGGACAGGAAACCTGGACAAATGGACATGGGGAACTCAGGGTGTGAGGAGAAAGGGGGAGAGTTTTGACACATTGCAGGGATTACAACCAACATCACAAAACAATTTGTGTATAAATTTTTGAATGAGAAACTAATTTGCGCTGTAAACTTTCACATTAAACACACACACACAAAAAAAATCATCTAAACAAGACCAAAAGGTCAACAGTTACCAGCAAAGATGAGAAGGTAAGGGGGGCAAAAAAAAGGGCTGAGGGGAACAATTAAAAGATTAATGGAAATAGAACAACCAGAATGGGATAATGAGAATGATGATACATTGTGAAAAATGTAGCCAGTGTCACTGAAAAATATGTACAGAGCTTGTTAAAAGGGTACCTAATTTACTGTGTAAACTTTCACCAAAAATACAATATTATTAAAAAAAAAAAAAAAAAAAGGTTACAGCCAAGAAAACCCTATGAGGCAATTTTACTCTGTCAGATGGGGTCACTATGAGTCAGTATTGCCTCAATGACACCCAACAAGAGTGACATTTATATTTGCATATACACAGTATATGTACATATCTATATGTTCATGTACATACTGATTTTAATTTTTTTCTTTCTCCTTTTTCCTGGTCACAGTATTTTGTAGAGTTTGGCCCTTAGCTAATATTATTTAGCATCTTATGTTCCAGTACTTGGGCCTCTAACAGACTCTTCCATTCTCTATCAACATGTGATGGGGTGAGCTCTGAACTGGGAGTAACCTAACCCCAAGCATGAGTTCAGTGGTGGTTCAGGGGTAGAATTCTTGCCTTCCATGTGGGAGCCTCAGGTTTGATTCCAGGGCCATACACTCCTGCTCAGCTACCACCCTCTCTCAGTGGAGGCTTGTGTGTGACTGTGATGCTGAAGAAGCTTCAGGACAACACCCAGACTAAGACAGACTCGGAAGAAGGGTTTAGAGATCTACGTCTGAAAGTCTGTCCAAGCAAACCCGATCGATAACAACAGCCAGATCCCATTGTGCCATGAGTCGAGGGCTGACCCCACGGCAGCTAAAAACAACTCCAAGCTCGGCTGGGTGTACCACTCCACCCAAACATCAGAACACAGACTCTCTGGAACAAGCAATGCCGGAGGGAGTAGAGGGGATTTCTAGACAATCTGCACTGCAGGCCTTTGAGTGAGCTACTGGGAAAACTGCATTCAAGGAAAAGATGAGGTTTGAATCCCACATCGAATTCTCGTGCCCCTCGAAAACTGTCGCTTTCTTCATGTCCACGAAGGACTCAGACCAGGACTCAGTTCAGCTCTCACTTCTCACTTCTACCATAGCTTTTGTGACTCCCATCCAATAATACCACCTCTTTAAGATTTGCTTTGAGAAAGCACTTTGTACTCGTTTGCCGAGCCACCTAGGGAGAGGCCTTGAAATAAAGAGATGAAAGGAATCATCCTCTGAGACAGAAGGGGCTTCCTACCAGGTTCAGATTAGATGACGGGGATCTCTGCCAAACAAAGACCTCACTCCTCAACTCCCTCTTCTATAGTGCCAGTACTCCTCCCCCCATGGAGGAGAGGCAAAGGCAAACAGTCTGCCCAGAGAATGGCTGAATAAAGCTTTGATTTTATGAATTGGGAAACCAGAGGCCTGAGAAGTAAAGGACTATCCAGTGTGTAATCATATTAAATACAACAAGGGGATCTGGGGCCCACTCATTCACCTTCCATTTGGGCTTCATTCCCTCCAAGTGGAGGACTTGCATTGCCGCATCAGTCAATCCTCAACTGTATATTCCTTCTTTCCTGATTTAAGTCATCCAACCAACTACAAAAACCAAATCCATTGCTCTCAAGCGATTCTGACTCATAGCTACCCTACAGGACAGCATAGAACTTCCCCACAGGGTTTCCAGGTTGCAGCTGGTGGATTAGAACTGCCGACCTTTTGGTTAGCAGCCACAGCTCTTAAACACACGCCATCCGGTCTCCCCAGTCATATATAGCCAGGGCTTTCTCTGTCAGCAATGGAATTTATGCTGCTTTCTCCAAGGTCAGGCTTAAACCAGTTGCTACCAAGTCGATTCCACCTCATAGCAAGCCTACGCATGTCAAAGCAGAACTGTGCTCCCCAGGGCTTTCAGTGGCTGGCTTTTCAGGAGTAGATTGCAGAGAAATCTACCTCTGAGGTGCCTCTGGGTGGACTTGAACCTTCAACTTTCAGTTACTGGCTGAGCATGTTAACCATCTACACCATCCCTATAAGTTGGAATTGACTCAACGACAACAGGCTTTGCTTTTTTGTGGTTCCAGGTCAGGCTTAAACTCAGTCTTTTATTTCCTTGTGCTGTACAGTTTACCAGCAACCATGATTTAATTATAAAGATGCTTAATGAAATAAGAACCAAGAGAAGAAAATTATGTAAACCCAAAAGGGTAATATCAAATCAGTTCATTTTCTTTTTTAAGCTTTTACATAAACAATCATGTCTATCCCAAAAGATTTTGAATATTCCTGCATTCATTGAAGACATTCCCTAAAATGCCAAACTGTCATTCTGTGACCCATGGAAATGAAAATCTAGATTGTTGATAGTGATAGGCACGTGGAAAATTCCACCAGCCATGTCTAGAAAAAACAAAGCTGTAGTTAAAATATAAACGTGGATAAAACACTTTAAACTCTGCTCTGTACTACACTGACAGCTAGTGAAGTGATATTAAAGATGGTTCCATCTGTTAAGTTCCCTTAGTTTTTCTCAATATAATACTAGCTATAACAAATATCATGGTCTGTGTATTAGTCATCCCAGCATCCCAGAAAGCTAACTAGTATAATCTGGTCAAGGGCAGTGGTAGAATTCTTGCCTTCCATAAAGAAGACCTGGCTTGGATTCCCAGCCAATGTACCTCACATGCAGCCACAACCTATTTATCACCGGAGGCTTGCATGTTGCTATTATGCTGAACAGGTTTCAGCAGAGCTTCCAGATAAGACATACTAAGAAGGAAAGCCTGGAGATCTACTTCTAAAAACTCTATAGATCAAAAAGTCCAATATGAACCAATCCTGGGGATGGCACAGGACCAGGCAGCATTTTATTCCATTTTTCATGGGTTCCATTTTGCATGGAGTTACTGTGAGTTGTGGGCCAACTTGATGGTCGCTAACAACAACTTAATCCAGTCAGCAAAGTACTGAACTAAAACAGCAAATTCTAGACAAGACACAAACTCTCATTCAAATATCTCTGAGCACCACTGAAAGATGTGATGCAGAAGTTGGGGCAGAGGGTGGGCAATGAAAAGTCAAGGGGAGGAAGGATGAGCATTACCCAGCTCGAGCGGCAAGCATTTGGAAAACAGAAATGTAAAGGGATGTAAAACTGCAAGACCTTTAAGCCAAACAAATACCAGTCTGTCAGGTTTAGCATTTCAAACTATACATAATTCTCTGTCTTGGCTAAGCTAAATTTAGGTCTCACAAATCTTGTAGCTTTCATGATTCTCGAAAGTAGAAGGTGGTGCGGTGCTGTTGAAGGAACAGTAGTAGACAGGGAATGAGGACACCAAGATTCTATTCTCAACTCTACAACTAATTAGTACTTTGCCATGCTTTTTGCCTCAGTTTCTTCATCTGTTAAATCAAGATGCTAGATTAGTTCACCATGATGGGCTCTGAAAACTCAAAAATTGAACAATTTTATGGGCTCTAAACGGTGTGGGTCTTTCACTTGTACTCACCCAAATATAGCAAGAAAGGAAGGTTGCACCTTCCTTCACAAAACAAAATGCTCGGGGGCATTAGAAGACCACTGAACGCAAA
Organism: Elephas maximus indicus; assembly: GCF_024166365.1. Taxonomy (NCBI): domain Eukaryota; kingdom Metazoa; phylum Chordata; class Mammalia; order Proboscidea; family Elephantidae; genus Elephas; species Elephas maximus. The sequence continues at coordinate 10,908,206 of NC_064834.1, forward strand.
ACAAAAAGTTTATTCTTTGCATGAGGCTTACCTCAGAAGCTCGGCAAATAAGAGTCAGAAGTATTTCTAAGAATCCTTAAAAAGAGAAATCAACTGATTATAAAGACATGGCTTAACTCTCACTTCAAGGCTAAGAACTTTGGCCTCTGAGAGGGGAAGTGAGATTATAAGACAAGACATAAAATGACTGGCACTAAAGTCACATTGTAGGGTTCGGTAGACCTCAGTCACTGACCCCACATTCAGGCAATTTTTTCTCTGATTACTTCATTCTTCTCAAGTTGTTTGCTTTGACATATAATATTTTTCTTGCTGAGAACCAAGACACAGTGCTAAAAAAACTAACTAGCAACCTTTAATTTACTCTGTATGCAAACTAGAAATAGTTCTGGGACCAAAACCTTATACTAATCTTTATAAATTGTCTGGGTTTGGGACTTTGCATCAGAGCAATTGAATTAAAAATAAATGCTTGTCTAAATAAGTGCTTTTCGTGCCCAAGCTTTGCCCACTGAAATTTGAGAGTAACACTCCGAAATGTTTCTGGACATTCGAGCATCACTAGGGTTGGTATCGCCCAGTGCAGTGACTCATGGTGTCACCCCTTTCCCTCCCCAGGGACTTCCTCCCATACCAAACCATACGGAACCCTTAGTAATGTTTTTTGTATTGATGTTATTCATAAATCATGATTCCCATATATCACTACTTCTTTTCCTTTAATTACTACTTCATTCTCAAAAAAGCTATTGATACAGGTTCACAAATACTAATTACCACAATATTGCAGCTAAAACACCAGAAAATTTGATAAAATCAGTGACTATAAAAACATTGGCAGCAACAAAAACAACAGCATGTGCTTGTAGCATGTTCAGATGAAACCATGTGATTTGGAATGTTTTTGTAATTGGGTAATAATGACAGCTCTCACTGGAGCTCATTAGAAGTTTCAAAGAGTAAAAGCGTAGAATTTTAGCCTGGTAGGTATATTGATGCATCAAAGTTGGGCTTATGAAAAAAGGTGTTTTTTGTTGTTGTTGTTGTTATAACTAACTACAAGAATATTTTTTTGACAGTCATTTTGGTGTCACCTCCTCTGATGGCGTCACCCTGTCTTACTCATCTAGTGCTGCTATAACAGAAATACCACAAGTGGGTGACTTTAACAATGAGAAATTTATCCTCTCACAGCTTAGTAGACTACAAGTCCAAATGCAGGGTATTGGCTCCAGTGGAAGGCCTTCTCTTCTCAGCTCTGGAGGAAGGTCCTCGTCATCAATCTTTCCCTGGTCGAAGACTTTCTTAGTGCAGGGACCCCAGGTTCAAAGGACACGTGCTCTGACTCTTTGTTCTTGGTGATATGAGGTCCCCATGTTTCTCTGCTTGCTTCTCTTTTTTATACCTTAAAAGGGATTGGCTTAAGACACTATCTAATCTTGTAGATTGCATCAATATAACTGCCGATAATCCACCTACTGAACATTATAGTGAGAGCACTTACAACACACAGGAAAATCACATCAGACGACAAAATGGTAGACAATCATACAATGCTGGGAATCATGACCTAGTCAAGTTGACGGATATTTTGGGGGGACACAATTCAATCCATGACACACCCCCTCTGACAGTGTTCCCCAGTGTGGGTCACACCCCCTGCACCCCACAAATGACAACACTGCATTCAAGGCCGAGATGTTGGAAGAAGGGGAGGTAGCTACCATGACCGTGAAAATATTGCTTCAGTGAGCACGGTGCCACACAAACTTCACCTCTGCCTTTTGCAGCTTAGAATCTAGGCAATCGATACGACCTAGTACCTATGACCATTTTGGCCACTAAATAAAAACAAAAAAACCTACCTCCTGTTAGGAAAGAATCAGGCATGGCCCGAGCATATGAAGATTACGGGATGGGAAGTGGAAAGAAGTGGAAAGAAGAGGAAGCGCACACTTGAAGAGAGGAGTGAGAGGAGTAACAGTGTAGGTCCACAACCCTTGTATTTGGGCTGGAGAAGTAGGCAACTTTTCCTGTTCAATTCCAAAGCCTTTCTGATAGAGGAAGGTCTTAGGGGGCTTTCTATTGGTAGATGATTAATACCTGAAAGACAGGCCTTTACCTTTGTTCTGGCCTGGAGTTGTTTTTGTTGCTGCGTTGGTGTTAGTTCTTTATATTGCATACTTTGATTTAATAGTCTCAACACTGCTGTAAGTTAGATATTACTTCTATTCCCATTTTACAGATGACACAACTGTTCAGTGATTTTCCCAAGGTCTCACAAATAGTAAGTACAAAAATGAGGACAAAAAATGAGATTGGCCTTGTTGCTATTAATTGTTATTTCATGCTGTCTCCTGAAGTTGGGGGAGATTGAGAAGCATCTTTGGTTTAGAAACTGAGTTCATCTGGCTTGATTTCCCTCATCCTTAATTGCCATAAGCAAAAGGCCAAGTCACAGAGAGACAGAGAGAGAGAGACAGGCCCTCTTAAGATGAAACAGTCCCCTCACAATGTAACTCATACATCATCTGGTGTACGCTCCCCTCCTCTGTAAATAATGTAGAAGCTGTTGAAGGAAGGAACGCCAAGTGAGGATTTACCAGTGAGAAGGAATATGAGAAGAAAAGATTCTTGGGTTGGTTTATTATGAGCCCAGTCAATTATTAGCACTATATTTTGACACCACTGTAAATAATATACCTCTGTCAGAGTCTGCTGATGGAGATTTTCTGTTCAGTATATTGTCACAGACACATGATGAAGGGGAAACGTTGGATGGCATATGCGGTACACAGGAATAAATATGTGAATAATCTCACAAGCTTTGAGAGTTCTAAGTACTAACTGTGACAGATATGAACTACAGTGCATTCCATTCTAAGACTAGGGGACTAATGATGATAAGTTGAAAAGTATAATACCCGTCTTTACAGTGTACATCTGTATCTGATGGTCATGCTTGAAGGGACATCATTTGACCTGGCTTATTTCCAGTCATGTAATAATGAGAAGCATTTAACTGAGTCAAATGCAATGCTAGATCTAAAAGGGAGCTGAAATCATCCACCACTACCTTCCCATTGTATAAGTGAGGAAAATCAAACTAAATGAAGTTAAATACCTAGTTCTAGGTCAGTTACAAAGCCAGTTAAAGATCAGCTCTCTACAAAAGTAAGACAGCTGATCTTATTTTATGTCTATATGTCTAGACAGGGCCTTCATAACACAATATAGGGAAATGGAGTCTATTTTGGGTGATAGGTAATCCCCTCAATTTTTTTTTTTTTCTGTCCTGAACCGTGACTACAGAAGACTATTTATCCAGCCACTTGAAGTGATGTGTATCACGGTTGTTCAGTCAATTCATCCACAAATGATAGGGCTCATCACATTCAGTGTTGGCTGATATTATCTAAATCTTACATGGCCACTGAGCTTTGCCCAAGCTCCAGCTCTTCCAAGAGGCTTTCTTGGACTACACTGCTCCCTTTGCTCTCTTTAGTACACGCAGATATTGCCTAACACAGCCTTGGCATTACAGAGTCATACAGTATACTGCTGCAGCAGTATATCAACAGAGAACTGCCAGAAATTCAAGCTGGATTTAAAAGAGGATGTGGAACCAGGGATATCATTGTTGATGTCAGATGGATCCTGGCTAAAAGCAGAGAATACCAGAAAGATGTTTATCCGTGTTTTATTGACTATGCTAAGGCCTTCGACTGTGTGGATCATAACAAATTATGGATAACTTTGCGGAGAATGGGAATTCCGGAGCACTTTAATTGTTATCATGACAAATCTGTACATGGATCAAGAGGCAGTCGTTCAAACAGAACAAGGTGGTACTCCATGGTTTAAAGTCAGAAAAGGTGTGCGTCAGGGTTGTATTCTTTCACCATACCTACTCAATCTGTATGCTGAGCAAATAATCCGAGAAGCTGGACTATATGAAGAACAAGGCATCAGGATTGGAGGGAAACTCATTCACAACCTGTGTTATGCAGATGATACAACTTTGCTTGCTGAAAGTGAAGAGGACTTGAAGCACTTACTGATGAAGACCAAAGACCACAGCCTTCAGTATGAATTGCACCTCAACAAAAATCCTCACAACTGGACCAATAATCAACATCATGATAAATGGAGAAAAGATTGAGGTTGTCAAGGATTTCATTTTACTTGGATCCACAATCAACACCCATGGAAGCAGCAGTCAAGAAATCAAAAGACAAATTGCATTGGGCAAATCTGCTGCAAAAGACTTTTTTAAAGCATTGAAAATCAGTGATGTCATCTTGAGGACTAAGAGGCACCTGACCCAAGCCATGGTGTTTTCAATTGCCTCTATGCATGTGAACACTGGACAATGAATAAAGAAGGCCAAAGAAGAAATGAGGCCTTTGAACTGTAGTGTTGGAGAAGAACATTGACTATACCATGGACTGCCAAAAGAATGAACAACTCTGTCTTGGAAGAAGTACAGTCAGAATGCTCCTTAGAAGCAAGAATGGCGAGATTACATCTCACATACTTTGAGTATGTTATCAGGAGGGATCAATCCCTGGAGAAGGACATCATGCTTGGTAAAGTAGAGGGTCAGTGAAAAAGAGGAAGACCTTCAATGAGATGGATTGACACAGTGGCTAAAACAATGGGATCAAACATAACAACAATTGTGAGAATGGCACGGGGCCAGGCAGTTTTTGTTCTGCTGTGCATAGGGTTGCTGTGAGTTGGAACCGACTTGACGGTAGCTAACGACAACAGAGTATACTGGATTATTTAATCACTCTTGTGTCTTCAACTTAACTGCCTAGTTAGAGAGTAAATACTTAAACTAAGAACTATTGTTCACCAGAGGCCCCCAACATTGATATGAATTCATACGCTTCACTAAGACCTTCGGAATCAGAAATTCTGGTGGGGGTGGGCAAGAACTTTAAAGACCTCCCCAGAGGGTTCTTATGCACCCAAAAGAACCTACCTTTGGCTAGTGTTCATTCAGTAGACATGATGCTGGCTACTCTTCTGCCTCTGAGATTCTTAAACAGCATGATGTTTTGGGGACCCCAAAAGACTCTCTTCTACCCTCTATTCCCCTATGACGACCACAGGGGGTTTGCATTGCTACTATACGTCTCAGCTGGTACCTCTCAGAGGCCATGACACTGGGATCCTGCATTCAGCAGTGAGGACTGGTGACCCTCCTCTCCTCTAGGTGAGAAGAATCTAATGCTGAGCTTTCTTTGGGGGGGGTTACCGTATTTTTATGCAAATAACGCACAACTTCTGTGGTTGTTTGCCAACTATATCCTCTCTCTGTAAGGTATTTTCATAAGCGGCGCTATGCCATTTTTTTTTTTTTACTTGTTGCTGTAAAAAAATTAGCATAGCACACTTACAAAAATACCTCATGGGGGGTAGGGTATGGACGGCAAACAAATGTAGACGGCGCACATTATTTGCATGAAAATATGGTAGTCCTATGGTTTACACACTCCTTTGAATAAAAATTAGGGAGTTACCTAACTCTACAAATTTAAGGAACTGTTATGGATTGAATTGTGTTCCCCAGAAAGACATCTGAAAGCCCTAACCCCTGAACCTGTAAATATGGCTCTGTTTGGAATTAGGGGCTTTTTTGTAATGTTAATGAGGTCATACCAGAATAAGGTGGGTCCTAAACCTAACCATCGAGTGGTGTCTTATAAAAGGAGCAGAAACATCATGGAGACGCATACATGGGGCGGGGGGTGGAGGGGACAGACACCATGTAAGGATCCATCTATAAGCAAAGGAACACCAAGGATTTCTGGTAGACACCAGAAATAGTAGAGAGGCCCACAGAAGGAATCAACACAGCCAAGGCCCTGATTTAGACTTTTAGCCTCCTGACTGTGAGTAAATAAATGTCTGTTCTTTAAAGCCACCCACTTGTGGTACTTTTTGTTCTGGCAGTACTAGGTAAGTAAGTATCTTCACATTAGCTTGGGCTGTATCTTCCACTTAGGGCCTCTCTCTGCTAAGGATCAAACAGTACAAGGGAAGAACAGTGTTTCTGAATCAGAAGAACAGGTCATCCATGAACAAGTATGTGCTCCAAATGTAGTCAACCATAGCCCAGGCAAGGATTATGGAATTGGCCTTAATTAGTAAAATGAATAGCAATATTAGGAAATAAGCTAACATCATATTTAAATGTCATATATCTCTCTCCGGGCATTCCTGCCTCACTAAGCCTCCCCAGAATTAAAAAAAACATTCTCTTGGGGGCTTGCGTTGATTCCTTTTAGAATTTGGCATCTACCTGTGTGCTTTTATGTCACAGAAACAGCATTAGACTGGGATAGAAATTTGTATGTTTGTCTTTGTCACATTCAAATTTAATTTAGGCAAAAATATTGATGGAGTAGGCAGCCAAAAATTAATTTCACTCATGTTTATATTTGTGAAATCAAATACTGAATTAAATGCACAGTATTCATTCACGAGCTTATTTATTTTAACTTTTCATCATACTTCACTTATGCTGTTTTGGCATATGCATGTATATGTTGTCTAAATGTATATTTATAAATTGCCAGATAATTGATGAACTTAAAAAAAAACAGCCTACATGTTTGAATCACCCCAAAGCCATCTGACTATACATTAAAATATACATTTGGATTCAAATTTATGAAACGGCATGAAAAATAGCTTTCTTAACTCCACAGTAATAAAGAATCAAGAAACAGATATTTTTTCAATTTCATCCCATTACATTTTATGTCCACATTTAGATGTATCTGGGAAGATCTCTAAACTGACACCACTGTGAGAGGCCCCTGGGATTCACAAATATCATTTCCATGACACTCAGAAAACTGGGGGAAAAGAGGAGAATGTGAACGGCGATAAATTGGAGCTAATCTCTTTCTGCCACCACGTGAAATGATACTTGGCCAGGTAATCTCCCCATCCTCCACGCTGTAATAAGAGCTTGTCTATCTCTCCCAGATGCCCAACCTGAGGACTGGTAGCTCCCCCAAATGCTTGTACCAGAAATTCCCTAACAGGATTCCAGGGGTCTGGAAGAGAAAAGAAAAATAAAAAATAATTCTGTCAGGCAGTAAGCATTGTAAGTTTGAAGAAAAGGCAAAGCCTATAGTTTGAAGCCTGCAATAAATAAAACAAATAATGGATTCTTTCAGGTCATAAAGCTCAGCCAACCATAAAACACACAAAGAGCCTCTGATGAGGGTCCTCTCAGCCTTCTGGAGTGCCATTCAGTATACATTTGGCGGAATGATTGAAAATCTCAAATATAGACCTATCCTACCGCTTATCCATTCAGGGTCAAGCCAGAAAATTCTTGGAGGTAAACATGAAGCACCCACAGTGGTCAAATGGTGCATAGGCCAGCTGGCACTGTGCTTCTGCCTTTACCACCTCTGATCCCAAGGACATCGCTGTTTTCCACCTAGGGAGAGTGAAGTCCATTAGGAGCAGAGGTTTTGGATACAGACAGTTGACTCTATTTGGATGACAATGGACAAGTCACTTAGCTTCCCTGCTCCTTAGCTTCCCCATCTGAACATTAATGATAGACCCCACCTCACTGTGTTCTGAGAACCAAATAAAGTGAGCGGACAAAGCACTGGGTGGTGTACTGGCCCACAATGAATGTTAGTAATTACCATCATCCCTTATGGTGGTGGTAGAAGTGTGCCTGCTAGAAATTCAAAGTATCCAGAAGTAGGTAAAAAGACATGCCAAATGTACTCATTCTGCTTTTCCCAGGGTCCCTCCTGGAAGGGTTTTCCCTGCTTCCTATCACATTTTTGTGGCACTTTGAGGCTTGGTGCTAATGCCACCAGATTCTGCATGTCATCTTCTCTTGTCTTTCTGTTTTGTTTTACAGTTATCTATTGCCATGTCTATTTTCCTCACCAGGTGTATATCATCACTTGAGTTCATATGTCGTGACTTACTTAGGAATCAGTTGCTGTTGAGTTGATTCTGACTCATGGCAACCTTATGTGTGTCAGAGTAGAACTGTGCTCTGTAGGGTTTTCAGCAGCTGATTTTTCAGAAGTAGGTTCCCAAGCCTTTCTTCTGAGGTGTGTCTGGGGGGACTCCAACCTCCAACCTTTGGTTAGCATCAGAGTGCACTAACATTTGCACCACTCAGGGACTAGGTACTCAATATACATTTCCTGGGAGGGAGAAGGGGAGCTAACCGAACAGAAAAAAAGTTACTAAGGTGTTAGGAAAAGCTTTATTATTATCTTGACTCTGGCAACAAATATCTCTTTAACCTTCGAAAAGTTATTTAATTTCTTTGGGTATCAGTCTTCGCATCTCTGAAGATAATCTACAATTTTATCTGTTGCTCTAAAATTCTATAACTTGAAGAAAAACAACTACAAAAAGGACCCTTTGTTATCAGGTCCACTAAGCTGTTAGAGTGGAGGAATGAGGCCAGCTGAGCATGGATCTGGCCCCAACTTCTAAAACTTGAATTTCTTCTGGATCTTTTAGTTGTTCTCATCCCTTTTTATTCATTTATATTTTTTAGATTGTGCAAGTTCAACACAATGAACCCACGGCTATGATTACAACACCATTGCTCCTGTGTCATTGCCATCCTGTAAGGCTCAAAAAAAAGCTCTGTCCACAAAGAAGATAAAATGTGTTCACAAACTAGTGAATACCAGTTTGAGAAGTGGAGAGAAATGGCAGCCCAGGCATGGGGAGAGAGAAAGAACCAGGGCCATGTCTGGCCCTGGCTTCAGACCCCTAATGTAGCACGATCCACCTGACAAACTGAACGCTTGGCCAGATTTGAGTTTTCTAAACTCAATCAGAATAAAGCCTGCTCTGACCCACAGGTCACCAACCATACTGAATATCTGTCACCATTCCATGGCCAAAGATAAAGTGAGTAGATATCCAAGACAGATTTAGAAATGTCCCTGTTTGTTCCAGGACTCTATGAATATCTGTCTGGGCACAAAGAGCACAGGGGTAGATTTCCCTTCCCTGAGCAGACACTCCATGCATAGGGGCCTGAGGTGCCCCCTCCAAAACTGGCCTCTTGTCACGATCACTCAGCAGCTCGAGGCTCAAGAAGCAGATGTTGAAGCTCACTGCTTGGGCCCACCTTGCTGCGTGAGGGTCCACCTTGAACACTCAGGGAAGGGGAAGGTGGCAGAGTTAGGAACTCTTCCCGTGGTTGGCCCTTCGTGCATTTGCAGACCCTCACAAAAAACCCCCACCTGACCTGAGTCATCAGAGTCATCCTGAGGGGGTGCTACAAGCCTGAGCTCCCTTTCCTCACTTATACCATTCACAGCCAGAAAGGAACAGCCTTTTTCTCACGAGCTTATTTTTCACTCAAAGGAAGTGTGAACAGCCTCCTTATTTATTCTTGAATATCTACAGGAGAGGGAAACTAGCTTCCACTTCACTAATTCTACCATCACATCTCTCTGCTCATTTGCTACTCCGCCGAGAGCATTCAGAAACACCGCACAGTGATAGCCTACCACAGTGGTAGGGACTCAGCACATCTAAGGTTCAGGTCTACAGACATAATGGATACGACATTTTAGTATAACTAAAGCCTAGTACTTTCTCTTATTTCTGAGGAAATAGATGGGATTACAATAAAAACTGGGGAAATAACTAGTGTCCTAGAAGTCTAAGCATTGGGCATTAGTGTAGTCCGCCAGCTTCTCCCATGATGTATGATCTTTCTTTTCATTATATGGTTGCTCTTTTTATCACCATTGGCTTTGCCAGAAATATGAGTGTTAGAAGTACGTAGGAGAGATATTATTTTGCTTCTGAACCATAGCTTTCAAGAAATGGTGTAGTATAATGAACGGATGACCCCAGGCCAACTCCTCTGCAGGGCAATGCTCTGATAATTTGTGCAAAGAGTATTCACCAAGGACAACTGAGCAGGGGTAAGCTCTACGGAGTCTCCCAACAGAAGGAAGTGTGACATTGGAAATGTAACCAGTTGCCGACTCAGGCAGTCAATCTCCTGTTTTATTGCTTCTTGTTTGAGACTTTCTAAAGAGCAGGAAGGTAAAGTGCTTGGCCTGTATACTGCTCTTGTCTCAGAGTCTTGGGTTACTTTTTCAGCCCTTTTGCCTGTGGGGTAGCCACTCCCTTTTAGTCTCAGAAGTATCACACAACGTCCTTGGCTCACTGCATCATCCTCCAGTGGCTTGAATGAATTCATGCAGCTTCCTAGGGCCTCATGCAATAAAAAAGATTCAGGGTGAGGACACTTGGGAGGACTGGAAGCCACACTTTAGGAAGAAATTTCTTAGTCTGACCCGGGGCCAAGTCTTAGTTCTGCAAATACCTACCTGCCTGGAGGAGTTACCTCACCTCCCCCGGGGCGTCAGTTATCTCATTTGCAAAGAGAAGTACTTGAGCCAGATAATCCCTAAATTCCTTTGAAAATGAATATTCAAGGGTACCTGCCCTTCCTTGAGGACTGGAAATGAATGCGTGGCACAGATGATTATTAATTAATCTATAAAATTAACAGTGGTCCATTACATGGGCAGAAAGACCAGGGTGGGCACATCCCAAGCTGCTTTTCACAAGAAGCCTAAGAACAAGGGTCTGAAACAATAATTCACTGAATCAATACATGAATGAATGTATGACTCAAAAGCGAAGCAGATATGTAAGGTTGGATGGCATCTATATTCCCCCTCTGTGAGCGCACATGCGTGCATATATGTGTATGTATATACACACCACTTAGCAAATATCACTTAACACCAAGTACTGATTGTCTTTTTCTCTTACTAAATGGTGAGCTCTTTGAAGTTGAAGATCTCATCTTTATCCTAAACATTTAGCCAGAGCCTTGCCAATAGTAAATACTCAGTAGAGAAGGATGGATGGACGGATGGACCAACAGACAGACGGACGGACAGATGGCTGGATGAACGAAGCGGTGATATGCAGTTTGTAAAATATTCTGTGAAACCTAAATTCCCAAAGAATTCATGTTTCTGTTTTTTCTAGCATTGAGAGTGAGAGTGAGAGTGAGTGAGAGTGAGAGTGAGAGTGAGAGTGAGAGTGAGAGTGAGAGTGAGAGTGAGAGTGAGAGTGAGAGCAAGAGAGAGTGAGACTGATTAAAACTGTGTCAAAGCCCTAGAGTTCTACCTCCTTTAGTGGGCAGAAGGGAGGTGTCTGCTCAGAGTTCACTATAATCAGGCCATTGATGCTTTATTGAAATAAGATGTTAAAGTTCTGGAATGAGGAAAGGGAAAAGAAGGTGAGAGGACAAATTACTAAGAAGGAAATGAATTATGCAAGGAAATGAATTAGGTTTTTTATTCCACTCTTACTAATCCTTTATGATTTTAATTTTTACATTTTTAAAGAGACTTAAAAAGTCTTCAGCAAAGGTGAGACGGAGTGAGATAAGAATAAGCTTAAGCATTAACCATACTTTTGGAGTTGCGAATTTGTCAGAGATAAGGAATTGAATTTTCACCTTGATATGCAAACGCTTCCTTACTTGTGCTGTTATACCCATGTTTGGCACAGGATGGAGAATTTGGACTGGCTCACTCTAACTCTAAGTAGATGATAATTTGATTCCATGATAAATGAGGATGCGTACCTGGGTGATCCAGGTAAAGAACAGGCCAGAGCAATATGAGAGTCAGGGCCAAAGAAAAACACAAACCAGCAACATGATCCATGGCCTCCGCCACTCCTCGGGAAAGGCTATTTCTGTTTGCCTAGTGCTGTTCTTGAGAGCAGTGTTGATTACCAGATAACCAGATCCTTTGGTCTTTCACAGAATCAACAGCTTGGCAGCCACAAAATGACAAACATCAATACTAATCGCACAAGCCTGTCTGTAACTGGACGCTGGGACAGGCCGTGCTACACCTGCCTGTCCAGGAAATGTATTCCAGGTCCTTTCCCATAGAAACCACTAACAACACTTATTAGCTATTTCCTTGCCTGATAAGTGGTCTGTGCCAAGTTCTGGCTCCCATTATTATATTTATTTCAGGCTGTGTCCTGAAACCTGATACCTTTGTACTTGGTGGGTGCCGTGTCTGCCACCTGACAATGATTTGACATGACATGGTGACAGAAAGCAGGGAGAAGGAACGGAAATAAAAGAACAAGGTATCCCAGCTGCACCGCTGGTGGCTCTGGGCAGGGGGGTACCCATCAACATAGATAACTGTTAGCAGGAGCCGAAGCCTCACTGATGGAATGGTCAGATCATTCAAGTCAGAGCTCCATTGGACTGGGAGAGATTGATCTTCTTCTGCTGACCAAGGCCCTGTGCAAAATTACAGTGAGCTCTTCACCTGTGCTTTCAAGTTTACTGTGGTTCAACTTCTCCCCCTCACCTCCTACTTCTGTTCTCCTAGCAGGTCGTTCATCGTGATCCTTTTTCCTGGGACTCTGTGACTATGCTCACTGATGTCACCGAGCATAGGTGCTGAACTACCATAGCAACCACGTGTTGGTGCTGAAATGATCCAAGAGACCATCTAGGGCATATGTATGGGGTTTCAAGGTGAGGGCCCTCATCCCTATGTAGACACAATAGTGGAAACAGCAGTTTAGGATTCCAAAGAATAATCTCAGAGACAGTCTGTGACAGCTAGTGTAACCACAGGCAAGTTATAAGCCTACCCTTGTCCTCATCTATAAGGTGATCAACATGAACAAGACCGTGGATTTCCAAACTTCTGTTGTTGTTGTTATGTTAGCAATACAATTTTTTAGTCAAATGATATTTTGCATTAGACCCTGTCATGGATTGAATTGAGTCCCGCCAAAATATGTGTCAACTTGCTTAGGCCATGATTCCCAGTATTGTGTGGCTGTCCTCCATTTTGTGATTGATGTAATTGTCTTATATGTTATAAATCCTACTCTCTGCCTGTGGTTAATGAAGCAAGATTAGATTATGTTAAAGAGGATTAGGGTGGGATGTAACACCCTTACTCAAGTCACATCCCTGATCTAATGTAAAGGGAGTTTCCCTGGGGTGTGACCTGCATCACCCTTTATCTTACAAAGGATAAAAGGAAAAGGAAGTGAGCAGAGAGTTGGGGACCTCATACCATCAAGGAACAATAGCCAGGAGAATAGCACGTCCTTTGGACCCAGGGTCCGTGCTCTGAGAAGCTCTTCGAGTGGGAAAAAGGCTGATGACAAGGATCTTGCCTGAGAGCCAACACAAAGAGAAAGCCTTCCCCTGGAGCTGGCATCCTGAATTTGGACACCTAGCCTCCTAGACTGTTACAGAATAAACTTCTCTTTGTTAAAGCCATCCACTTGTGGTATTTCTTGTCATAGCGGCACTAGATAATTGAGATAGACCTCAATGTATAAAATAGATATAAATGGAGTTAATATAACCGAAACCAGGCTTAGTGGTATTGGTAGCTCCACCCTGCTGGGTCAGCACTCCACCCCCCTTGTTCCCCTTACATCTCTCATACACCTCTTTGGAACACTAGAGCTCTACTTAGCTTAGTGTGATAACCACCAGACCAGATCATTTCTAAGCTCCCTTCTGGCTCAAATGTTTTGGTAAGGCACTGGAGACAGGGAACTTGGAGAGAGGAAATGGGGATTTGCAAGCTGTTAGAATTATCTTCTGTCTACCACTTTATATTTTTCTTTTGTCACCGATGGCCCAAGAACTAAGGGCTCTGTGGAAGTGTATGAGAAGACAGAACAGGTTGAGGAGGAACACATGAGAAGGGTCCCAGGGTTGCTTCCAAAGCAGTCTAAAAAGCTCAACTTTTACCTTTACACATGTTGGGCTTTAAATACAGGGGAAGGGAAAGTTTGAGAACAATCAACCTAGACTTAAGTTTTACTAAAGGAAATTAAGTACCAGAAATATTTCCCTATATCTTTAGGACCTATTACCCTCTTGATTATCATCATCACCGCCCCTACCGCCACCATTACCAACAACAAATACAAGGTAAATACCATCAGTCATCAACTAGAGATGATAATAATAATAGCTAACATGTATAACACCATTAATGTGCTGTTCTTACGATGTTACTTTTATAGCAACCCTAGACAGAGGTACCATCATGCCCATTATAAAGATGAGAACACTGAGCCACAGAAAGTTAAGCACCATTCTCAAGTTGCAGAGTTCGTAAGTGGGAGAGCTGGGCTTTGAACCTATACAGACTGACTCTGAAGTCTGTGCTCTAACGCTGTTGACATCCAGATAAGTGGGCTGATGAGGTGAGAGGAAAGAACTAGCCTGTGGGTAAGCGTCAAGCGGATCATAAACTCACCAAATTTGTTCGATGGCATAAAACACCTAGTCATAGGTCCTTTTTGCATCCATGCTCTTCTCTATAGCATGCTGGTTATGATTCTCCTCTTACAGTATTCAGAAGATTCTTAGATATTTTCTTCTTCCCAACCCAGGTCTAAATAACTGATAACAACAGGTCAATCTGCCACCTCCTCCCAGAGAAAGCTGTCTTTTGTTGTTGTTGCTGTTTACCAAAGCCAAAGCCTTGATCTAAAGAGATGAAGTTCCAATGGTAAAATGTCAATGTCAGCGTATGAATAAGGATTGTGGGCTCTTGACATCATCAGAGTCTTCGTAAACCAAACCAAACCAAACCCATTGCTGTCAAGTCGATTTTGACTATAGCGAGTCTTCCCAAACCCACCTACTGCCGTTGAGTTGATTCCAGTGCCCCTGAAATCTATTAGGTGGTTTTCGATTCATTAAGGAAAACCTATCCAAATATAGAAATGGATGTAATCTCTACCGTGGGGGGGGGGGGGGGGAATCAGAAGGCTTTGGCCTTGGGTTTGCGGGGTGATTCAGAATTGTGGGACAATTAGGAGGTTGAAATCACTAGTGATCCCAACTGAAAAGCTCTATTTGTATACTGCCATCCCTGGGTCATCTTTGGGTTGATATTTTCAATGAGCATTCAATCCCCTTCACATTATTTATATATGTTTCACCTTTTCTTTTACAGGGTAGAGAAAATGGAAGGAAAATAACATTGCCACCCCCAAAGGTATTCACTGTGGCTCCCTGGGAGGAAACAGCAGGGCTAGAACAGACACAACGACCCACTCTCACTTCCATTCAACTTCTCTCCTGCTGGCCTGGAGAAATCACTCAACATCTGTAATGAGAGGATGCAGAGGCTAATTTTACACCATAAATCATAAGGCTAATACTATGACTAAAAAGTGGTATGATCAGCTTCTTTTCCTCCAAGGCTGTTAGATCTTCGTCAATTACTTATGAACAAAGATTTAAAGACTTCAGAAGCCCCTTTGCTGACAAAAGATGCTTTTGCCATTAGCTTTCTTTTGCCTTGAAAAGATTCTCTACCTCCCTGCAAGGGGTTCCAGCAGCTTCTCAGCATTTAGAGAAGGGATGTTTGCAAGGGGGCTGCAATTAACAATGTGAGGCTAACATAAATCCTGGAGCCTCAATACCCTCCAAGTGGTATTTCCAAGAGTCCTAGGGTAACCTAATACAAGAGGGGAAAACACACAGAGATAGGAGAAATATACCTTGTTTCCGACATATTTCTCAAGCTGTTTAAATATGAAACAAAATCCTACCAGGCTACAAGTTTCCAGCTGTTATGATATCATAAGATAAATTTACAACTACAGAAACAGCATGTTTGCTTTTATAAAGTACGGAAATATAAATGTTCCAAGTGTTGAAACTGTCCAAACAAATTAATTCCAGTAAAAATAGTTGTCTCCGATTTAGTTCTCTCACATTTGCTTTCTTTTTATAGTGCCCGTGAGCACACTTCTCTCAACGCTGAGAGGAGAGGAAGCGCATTTCCATCTCGGCAGAAACTTCCCCTGCACGTGGGAACCCAAGGAGCCCTAAAGCGGGGAGGCTGGGGGGCCTCTGCCCAAGCCCCCACCCCACCGCTGATCTATTAATTAAAGTCTTAATTTAGCTTCTTTGCAACCTTAGAAATACTCCCTGTGAGGGGGCTGAGGCTAGATAGAAATCGTACCATGTGCCCCCATTTTGGATGTTCATTGCAAGCGAAAATGAAAAAAGAGTTTCTTTCCTCAGTGACTTTGAAAAGAATAGAGTGGTGATTAACAGCAATATTTTTTTTAATGAGACGCAACCCGTCATCCCTGTCATCTTCTGGCCATCCTCGCTTGTACGCACCTCCCTGACAAGAGGAATAATAACGGTCATACATCACTGCCCTGCACGTCCGATCATCTAAATCTTCCCTCGCCGCAGCCTCTGAGACTCAATTACTTTATTGACATGCAATCTTCATAAGGGGAGAAATATTGTGCATGTAAGGTCACTTGGTTATGAAGACATATTATCATATTATCTGCATGAGGGTTGCAGGGCTAAGACCTGACAGAGCTAATTATAATGGTACATGATAGAAAGCTCAGTACACATTATTCACTTGGCTGAACTAAAGGTGAGGTAAGTCCATGACATCATGGTTTTTTTGAGAAAATAATGCAACTTTGGCTTGGAGGCCATAATTTTTTTTTTTTTTTTACTTTCCATATTTTTTCTTTTGGGTTTTCATGGGCAGTGAAAGTGCTAGTTAAGGGATTTTTCAGATTTCGGGCAGGGGAGATGGCATGTCATGTGTGTGTTGTGTTTGTGTGTGTGTATGTGTAATTGGCATCTAACACCAAGGTTTCAGTCCATTTCCCAGCAACTGAAATGAGAGTGACTCAAGGGAGAAAGGTAAAGGGATACAAATGGGTCAATTTGATAACAGAGTAAAACTTCCCCTCACCCTCAATTAACCCCTTCTCAGGTCCTTGCTCCCGTCTTTCTCTTGGCCTCAATGGCAGAGCCTTGTCTTGCCAGGATTTAGAGCTCCTGAATGTGGTTTCTTTGATAGGTTGTATCAGGTTATTTAATCGTTCATCATCAGACACATTCTAGAGGCGTCACGTATTGCTGAGATGTAACTAGTCAGTCATGCTCTTCTTTGTACCTTCAGGCTGTTTACCTTTCCCCATTCATCCCAGGTGTGTCTCATATTGAGAGGCCAGGATGAGGAGATTCTGTGGAAAATTTGCAAGAAAGGTGCATCATGGAAAGAAATTCAGGCCAAGATCCTGCGTCTTCCAACCTTGGCATAGTTTATGTGGGGCCTGGAAGGAAAACGGGGGTGGATGCGTCTATGATGAGTCATCATAGAAGTCAAAAACAAGTCACCCTCCAAGGATGGGCTTCAGCCAGCATCTGAGGTTAGGCCCTAGACTCATGTGGAACTTTGAGAGAGTCTTATGAGCTTTTAAAAGGAGTCAAGAAGCCATTCAAAGTACCGCCACAATCCAGCACAGGCTGGTTCCTAAATTCTATTTTCCTCATCAAAGAGCTAATTCAATTAAAAAAAGAAAGAAAGAACAGCTAAGGCCTTCTAAGCTTCACAATTGCCTGAGTTTTGTAACATAAGTGCTTTGGCTCAGATAAAGAAACATGGAGCAGAACCAGAAATTGAGGTTGTCCAAATCTCTCTTATTGAATACCCTAGTAACTTAGACTTCTTAATATACATAGAACTTTCTGACATGAATGGCTCAGAAATAATGGTGGCATTGGTAACAAAGCCACAAAGAGATCCAGACTTTTTTTTTTCTGAATTGGAGATTACATTGTACACAGTATAATACTGACATAAAGTAAATTTGATGGTGATCCATATATGGTAAAAATGGTAACCTTTTGGACACTAGTACTTTGACTTGGCTACTTAAAATTGGAGAGTTTACTGCATTGCATCGTTATCTCCAGCATCTCCAATGCCTTTTTGGAAGAGTGATGTTCACAAAGTGCTCGTTTCCAAAAGTTGAGATACTAATTGTGATAAAAAAATGTATGGTCAGTAGAAAGAGAGCTGGGCTAAGGTTTACGAGATTAAAGATCTACTGACTCAACCACCCATCTTACTTGCTATAGGACCTTGGCCAAAGCACACTCTCTCTGCATATGCTGGAGAAAGTAGCTGAGAAAGAATATTGCAAAAAGACTGTGGGGTTCCCTAACAAACGAACTCAGTTAAAATCTGGCTACGTCATTTACTGGCTTTACAATCTTGAGCAGATACTTCACCTTCTGAGCTTCAATTTCCCCTCTTTAAAAGCAGTATTGCTATCATCCACTTCAAAGGATGAGTATAAGAATTAAACAATAAAAATGAAAATGAAGACACTTGGTAAACAAATACACTTGATGAATGGCAGTTATTGTTACGGTGGTAGCTCTGCCTATTTTATGCTCTTATACAGACCAATAATGTAAGTAAACAAAGACTGTGGAGATGAAAGTCCCGTACTAACTTAAGGAATAATTGTTTTAAATGTGGGTCAGCAGGCCAGGCTTTTAAATACAAAAGCTCTTTGGAGAGCAGTGGGATGCGCAACCCAAATTCTTGGAAAAAGACCACACTTAATGGTCTGACTGAGACTAGAAGCACCGCAGTGGTCATGGTCCCCAGACCTTCTGTTAGCCCAAGACAGGAACCATTCCCAAAGCCAATTCTTCAGACAGGGATTGGCCTGGACAATGGGATAGAAAATGATACTGGTGAAGAATGAGCTTCTCGGATCAAGTAGACACATGAGATTATGATGGCATCTCCTGTCTGGAGGGGAGATGAGAGGGCAGAGGGGGTCAGAAACTGATGGAATGGACATGAAAAGAGGGAGTTGAGGGAAGGAGTGTGCTGTCTCATTAGGGGGAGAGCAATTAGGAGTATATAGCAGGGTGCATATAAATTTTTATGTGAGACTGACTTGATTTGTAAACTTTAACTTAAAGCACAATTAAAAAAAAAATAAGCTCTTTGGATCTTTAATGTCAAAAATCACTTTCACCAAAAAGGTCTTGGCTGTTCAGAGTTATCAGTTCTGTGTTGAGGAAGTAGAAAGGAACTTATGGTGGCAGAAACTGATGGAAGGGAAGGGGAAGACCAGAAGACAACTTCCTAGGAAATGTGGGCCTGGCCATGGGATCACAAAGGGACCTCTTCTCTGGCAACCGACCCCACATGTTTGTTCTTATAGTCATCTGGAGAGTTCGAGAACACGAGTCTGGAGAAGAAACTAATTATCCTTTCCAGACATGAGGACATACTCTGTGACATCCCCCCTTCCAAGCTAGATATCAGGTGACCCCCAGGCCTAAGAGTCCTCAACACATCCCTTCATCTTTTGGGGCCTCATATTCTGTACCTGGGCAAGTGACTCTCAGCTGTTGGTTTCTTGTTAACACCTCCTCAATAGATTTGGATACGTTGGCTACACTGTTTAAGAAAAAGAGACACTGAGGCAACGGGAGCAAACATTCCACTCAAGATGGGCAAGGGATTTTGATTTGAGTGAAAAGGGGCCGGAGTTCACTATCAAACAGCAGCAACAACAACAACAAAATTTTTTCATTGTGCTTTAAGTGAAAGTTTACAAATCAAGTCAGTCTCTCATACAAAAATTTATATACACCTTGCTGTATGCTCTTAATAGCTCTCCCCCTAATGAGACAGCACACTCCTTCCCTCCACTTTCTCTTTTCCTGTCCATTCGGCCAGCTTCTGACCCTTTCTGCCCTCTCATCTCCCCTCCAGACAGGAGATGCCAACATAGTCTCATGTGTCTACTTGATCCAAGAAGCTCATTCTTCACCAGTACCATTTTCTATCCCATTGTTCGGGCTAATCCCTGTCTGAAGAATTGGCTTTGGGAATGGTTCCTGTCTTGGGCTAACAGAAGGTCTGGGGACCATGACCACTGCGGTGCTTCTAGTCTCAGTCAGACGATTAAGTCTGGTCTTTTTATGAGAATTTGGGATCTGTATCCTACTGCTCTCCTGCTCCCTCAGGGGTTCTCTGTTGTGTTCCTTGTCAGGGCAGCCATCAGTTGTAGCCTGGCACCATCTAGTTCTTCTGGTCTCAGGCTGAGGTAGTCTCTGGTTTATGTGGCCCTCTCTGTCTCTTGGGCTCATAATTACCTTCTGTCTTTAGTGTTCTTCATTCTCCTTTGCTCCAGGTAGGATGAGGCCAATTGATGCATCTTAGATAGCTGCTTGCTAGCGTCTAAGACACCAGATGCCACTCTCCAAAGTGGGATGCAGAATGTTTTCTTAATAGATTTTATTATGCCAATTGACTTAGATGTCCCTGAAACCATGGTCCCCTAACTCCTGCCCCTGCTACGCTGGCCTTCGAAGTGTTCAGTTTATTCAGGAAACTTCTTTGCTTTTGGTTTAGTCCAGTTGTGCTGACCTCTCCTGTACTGTCTGTTGTCTTTCCCTTTACCTAAATTAGTTCTTATCTACTATCTAATTAGTGGGTGCCCCCCTCCCTTCTTCCCTCCCTTCCCCTTCTCCTAACCACCAAATAATATTTTCTTCTGTTTAAACTATTTCTCGAGTTCTTATAATAGTGGTCGTATACAGTATTTGTCCTTTTGCAACTGACTAATTTCACTCAGCATAATGCCTTCCAGGTTCCTCCATGTTATGAAATGTTTCACAGATTCCTCACTGTTCCTTATCGATGCATAGTATTCCATTGTGTGAATATACCGTAACTTATTTATCCATTCATCTGTCGATGGGCACCTTGGTTGCTCCCATTTTTTGCTATTGTAAACAGTGCTGCAATGAACATGGGTGTGCATATATCTGTTCGTGTAAAGCCTCTTATTTCTCTAGGATATATTCTGAGGACTGGGATTCCTGGATCATATGGTAGTTCTATTTCTAGTTTTTTAAGGCAGCACCAAATCGATTTCCAAAGTGGTTGTGCCATTTTACATTCCCACCAACAGTGTATAAGTGTTCCAGTCTCTCCACAGCCTCTCCAAATTTATTATTTTGTGTTTTTTGGATTAATACCAGCCTTGTTGGAGTGAGATGGAATCACATTGTAGTTTTGATTTGCATTTCTCTAATGGCTAATGATCGTGAACATTTCCTCATGTATCTGTTAGCTACCTGAATGTCTTCTTTAGTGACGTGTCTTCATATCTTTTCCCCATTTTTCAATTGGCTGTCTTTTTGTAGTTGAGTTTTTACAGTATCATGTAGATTTTAGAGATCAGGCACTGATCCAAAATGTCATAATTAAAAACTTTTTCCCAGTCTGTAGGTAATCTTTTTACTCTTTTGGTGAAGTCTTTGGATGAGCATAGGTGTTTTGATTTTTAGAAGCTCCCAGTTATCTAGTTTCTTTTCTGCATTGTTAGTAATGTTTTATATATTGTTTATGCCATGTATTAGGGCTCTTAACGTTGTCCCTATTTTTTCTTCCATGATCTTTATCATTTTAGATTTTATATTTAGGTCTTTGATCCATTTTGAGTTCGTTTTTGTGCATGGAGTGAGGCATGGGTCCTGTTTCATTTTTTTTGCAGGTGGATATCCAGTTATGCCAGCACCGTTTGTTAAAAGGACTATCTTTTCCCTATTTAACTGACTTTGGGCCTTTGTCAAATATCAGCTGCTCATATGCGGATGGATGTATGTCTGGATTCTCAGTTCTGTTCCATTGGTCTATGTATCTGTTGTTGTACCAGTTCCAGGCTGTTTTGACTACTGTAGCGGTATAAAAGGTTCTAAAATCAGGTAGTGTGAGACCTCCCATTTTGCTCTTCTTTTTCAGTAATACTTTACTTAGCCGGGGCCTCTTTCCCTTCCATATGAAGTTAGAGATTTGTTTCTCCATCTCAATAAAAAATGTCATTGGAATTTTGATGGGAATTGCATTGTTTCTATAGATGGCTTTTGGTAGAACAGACATTTTTACAATGTTAAGCCTTCCTATCCATAAGCAAGGTATGTTTTTCCACTTATGTAGGTCTCTTTTGGTTTCTTGCAGTATGTCTTGTAGTTTTCTTTGTATAGGGTCTTTTACATCTCTGGTAAGATTTATTCCTAAGTATTTTCTTGGGGGCTACTGTAAATGGTATTAATTTGGTGATTTCCTCTTCAATGTTCTTTTTGTTGGTGTAGGAGAATCCAACTGATTTTTGTATGTTTATCTTATATCCTGATACTCTGCTGAACTCTTTTATTAGTTTCAGTAGTTTTCTTGAGCAGTCTTTAGGGTTTTCTGTGTATAAGATCATGTCATCTGCGAAAAGAGATACTTATAATTCTTCCTTGCCATCTGGATGCCCTTTATTTATCTAGCCTAATTGCCCCGGCTAGGAGCTCCAGCACAATGCTGAATAAGAATGGTGATAAAGGGCATCCTTGTCAGGTTCCCAATCTCAAGGGAATGCTTTCAGCCTCTCTCCATTTAGGATAATGTAGCAATAACTAAATTTTAAACAGTGCCTTTCACTTTAAAAGACCTTCATGTGCATTAATTTTGTAAATGATTATTTTATAAGATCCTGAAAAGAAATAAAGTATAGAGCAAGGAAAGTAAAGTGACATGAGCCCAACACACTTCAATTTTTTCCCTGAGGTAATTTTCTATTCTTAAGCAACAAGTAAGAGACTGAACCAAACTTCACACAGTCCTATAGGTCTAGGGGGGACAAACTTAGGTTGAAGATACATTAAGGAGAAGGGGCCCAGGTAGACATCATAGCCTTCCACCTGGAACCCCAAAGAGTTGTATTTCAGGTGGAGGGATTACTAGAAACAGATTAGCCCTCACAAAGTTTGAAGTCCAGTTTCCCATTAGCGAAATCTCTAGCTGGGTTGAGGTGATCTTTCCCCACCCTAACTGTCCTCCAGAAACAAAATAAATCCTTTCTGGAAGGAAATAGTACTATTAAAGACTCCAGTTGTCTCTATAATTGTTTGCATTCACTG
The DNA here is from genome assembly GCF_024166365.1 of Elephas maximus indicus. Taxonomy (NCBI): domain Eukaryota; kingdom Metazoa; phylum Chordata; class Mammalia; order Proboscidea; family Elephantidae; genus Elephas; species Elephas maximus. The sequence continues at coordinate 10,931,058 of NC_064834.1, forward strand.
CCAGGTATTCTATGAAATATCATGTGGCAGACCAAGAGACAAGACCTAACGACCAAAAGTCAAGAAAAAAATAAACAACAGATATAAGCTATAAGAGATCCAGATATTGAATTATTAGGCAGGGACCTGAACATACTAATCATAAATATTTCAAAATATATAAAGCAAACATTGACAGTACTGAAGGAGAAAAAGGACAACTTCACAATCATAGTTGGAAGTTTTTTTTTTTTTTTAATTGTACTTTAGATGAAGGTTTACAGGACAAACTAGCTTCTCATTAAACAGTTAGTACACATATTGTTTTATGACATTGGTAACCAACACCATGGCATGGCAACACTCTCCCTTCTCGACCTTCGGTTCCTTATTACCAGCTTTTCTGTCCCCTCCTGCCTTTTAGTCCTTGCCTCTGGGCTGGTGTGCCCTTTAGTCTTGTTTCGTTTTATGGGCCTGTCTAATCTTTGGCTGAAGTGTGAACCTCAAAAATGACTTCATTACTGAGCTAAAAGGGCATCCAGGGACCATATTCTCAGAGTTTTTCCAGTCTCTGTCGGAACAGTAAGTTTGGTATTTTTTTGTGAGTTTAGAATTTTGTTCTATATTTTTCTCCAGCTCTGTCCAGGACCTTCTATTGTGATCCCTGTCAGAGTAGTCAGTGGTGGTAGCCAGGCACTATCTACTTGTACTGGACTCAGTCTGGTGGAGGTTGTGGTCCATTAGTTCTCTAGACTAATCTTTCCCTTGTATCTTTAGTTTTCTTCATTCTCTCTTGCTCCCGATGGGGTGAGACCAGTGGAGTATCCTAGATGACCGCTCACAGACTTTTAAGACCCCAGACATTACTCACCAAAGTAAAATGTAGAACATTTTCTCTATAAACTGTGCTGTGCTAATTGAGCTAGATGTTTCCTGAAACCATGGTCCCCACAGCCCTCTGCCCAGCAGTTTGGTCCCTCAGGAAGTTTGGATGTTTCTATGGAGCTTCCATGACCTTGCCTTGTATAAGTTGTGCTGGGTTCCCCAGGATTATGTACTGTCTTACCCTTCACCAAAGTTACCACTTCCCTATTGTCAACTCAGTGTTTTTCCATCCCCACCCCTGCCCTCACTCATAACCATCAAAGGTTGTTCCTTTTTGTGTATAAAGGTTTTCATGAGTTTTTACAGTAGTGGTCTCATACAATATTTGTCCTCTTGTGGCTGACTTATTTCACTCAGCATGATGCCCTCCAGATTCATCCATGTTGTGAGATTCTTTGCAGATTTATCGTTGTTCTTTATCATTGCATAGTATCTCCACTGTATGTATGTACCATAGTTTGTTCATCCGTGCTTCTACTGAGGGGCATCTAGGTTGTTTCCTTTTTTTTTTTTTGCTACCGTGAACAACTCTGCAATGAACATGGGTGTGCATACGTCTAATTGTGGGACGACTCTTATTTCTCTAGGATGTATTCCTGTGAGTGAGATTGCTGGATCATATGGTATTTCTATTTCTAGCTTTCTAAGGAAGAGCCATATTGTTTTCCTAAACAGTTGTATCATTTTGCATTACCACCAGCTGTGCATAACAGTTCCAATCTCCCCACAGCCTCTTCAACATTTGTTATTTTCTGCTTTTTTTGATTCATGCCAGTAATGCCGGGGGTGGGGGGTGAGATGGTATCTTAGTTGGTTTTGATTTGCATTTCTCTAATAGCTAGTGATCACAAGCATTTTCTCATGTGTCCATTAGTCACTTGAATGTCTTTTTTGGTGGAGTGTCTGTTCATTTCCTTTACCCAATTTTTAAAAGGATTATTTGTCTTTTTGTTATAGAGGTGTTGGGTTTTCCTGTAGATTTTAGATATTAGGCCTTTGTCTAATTTATAATAGCCAATTTTTTTCCCCCAGTCTGTGGGTTCTCTTTTTACTCTTTTGATGAAGTTGATGAGCTAAGTGTTTAATTTTTAGAAGATCCAAGTTATCTAGCTTATCTTCTGGAGTTTGTGTGTTGTTAGTTATGGTTTGTATCTTGTCAAAGCCATATATTAGGGTCTAGACTCAACGGCAGTGAGATTTTGGTTTTAGCATTGATCCTATTTTTTCTTCCATGATCTTTATAGTTTTTGGATTTATATTTGATCCATTTTGAATTAGTTTCTGTGTATTGTGTGAGGTATGGGTCCTGTTTCATTTTTTTACAGATGGACATCCAGTTTTGCCAGCACCATTTGTTAAAAAGACTGCCTTATCCATTTGATGGACTTTGGGCTCTTGTCGAAGATCAGGTGACTATAGATGGATGGATTTACATCTGGGTTCTCAATTTTGTTCCACTGGTCAATATATCTGTTGTTGTACCAGTACCAGGCTGTTTTGACTACCTTAGCTGTATAGTAGGTCCTGAGTCAGGTAGTACGAGTCCTCCTACTTTATTCTTCTTCAGTAATGTTTTACTTATTCAGGGCTTCTTCCCTTTCCATATAAAGTTAACGATTAGTTTTTCCATCTCTTTAAAGAATGTTGTCGGTATTTGGATCTCAGGATTACGTTGTATTTGTAGATTGCTTTGGTTCAAATTGACATTTTTCCAATTTTGAGTCTGCCTATCCATGAACATGGTATGTCTTTCCATTTATGTAGATCTTTTTTGGTTTCTTGCAGTAGCATTTTGCAGTTTTCTTTGTATAGGTCTTTTACATCCCTGATTAGATTTATCCCTATGTATTTTATTTTTTTTAGGGGCTGTTATAAATGGTATTGTTTTCCTGATTTTCTTTTCATTGTTCTCTTTATTGGCATATAGGAATCCAACTGATTTTTGTATGTTTACCTTGTATCCAGTCACTCTGCTGAAACTTTCTATTCGTTCCAGTAGTTTTCTCGTGCAGCCTTTTGGATATTCTATGTATAGTATCACATCATCTACAAATAGGGACAGTTTAACTTCTTCATTACCCATCTGGATGGCTTTATTTCTTTTTCTTGCCTTATTGGTCTAGCTAGGACTGTAAGCACAATGCTAAACAGGAGTGGTGATAAAGGGCATCCTTGTCTCGTTCCTGTTCTCAAGGGGAATGTTTTCAGCCTCTCTCCATTAAGAATGATGTTGGCTGTTGGTTTTGTATAGACGCCCTTCATTATGTTCAGAAATATCTCTTCTATACCTATTTTGTTGAGAGTTTCTGCCAGGAATGGCTGTTGGACTTTGTCAAATGCCTTTTCTGCATCAATTGAGATGATCATGTGATTCTTTTCTTTTATTTATGTGGTGGATTGTGTTTATTGATTTTCTAATGTTGAACCATCCTTGTATGGGTGGTATACCTGGTATGAATTCTACTTGATTGTGGTGTATTGTTTTTTGATATGATGCTGAATTCAACTGGCTAGAATTTTGTTGAGAACTTTTGCATCTATATTCATGACAGATAGATATTGGTCCATAATTTTTTTTTTTTTTTTTTTTGTAGTGTCTTTTCCTGGTTTTGGTACCAGGGTTATGTTTGCTTCATAGAATGAATCAGAAGTATTGCTGCCTTTTCTATGTTCAGAAATAATTTGAGTGGTACTGGTGTAAGCTGTTCTCTGAATGTTTGGTAGAATTGTCCAGTGAAGCCATATGGGCCAGGGCTTTTTTGGGGGGAGGGGGGAGTTTTTTTTTTTTCTTTTTATGGATCTGTTCAGATTTTCAACACCATTTTGTGTTAGTTTGGGTAGGTAGTGTTCTTCTAGAAATTTGTCCAATTCTTCTAGGTTTTCAAATTTGTTGAAGTATAGCTTTTCATAATACTCTGTTATGATCCTTTTTATTCCTGTTGGGTGTGTTGTAATGTCTCCCATTTCATTTCTTATTTGGGTTATTTGTGTCTTCTGCTGTTTTTCTTTTGTCAGTTTGGCCAATAGTTTGTCAATTCTGTTGATCCTTTCAAAGAACCAACTTTTGGTTTTGTTGATTCTTTCTATTGTTTTTGTATCCTCTATTTCATTTATTTCTGCTCTGATCTTTATTATTTTCTTTCTTCTGGTGGCTGTGAGCTTCTTTTCCTGTTCTCTTTCTATTTGTTCAAGTTGTGTAGCTAATGTTTTGATTTTATCCCTTCTTTTTGATGTTATATCTACTGGTAAAAATTGACTTCTGAGCACCGTGTCCCAAAGGTTTTGGTATGATGTTTTCATTCTTATTTGATTCAAGGAATTTTTTGATTCCTTTGATTTCTTCTATTACCCAGTGGTTTTTAAAAAGGGTGTTATTCAGTTTCCGGGTAATTGATTTTTTTTTTTTTTCCTTACTGTTCCTGTTGTTAATTTCCACTTTAATGATGTTGTGGTCAAAGAAGATAGTTTGCAGTATCTCCGTGTTTTGGATTTTACTGAGGGTTGCTCTGTGGCCTAAGATGTTGTCTATTCTGGAGAACGTTCACATGTACTGGAAAAGAATGCATACTTTGCAGCTGTTGGATAGAGTGTCCTATATATGTATATGAAGACAAGTTGGCTGATTGTGGTCTTTAGCTCTTCTGTACCTTTGTTGAGTTTCTTTCTAGATGTTTTGTCCTTTACCAAGAGTGGTGTGTTGAAGTCCTACTATGATTGTGGAACTGTCGATTTCTCTTTTCAGTGCTGTTAGAGTTTGTTTCATGTATTTTGGGTCCCTGTCATTCAGTGTGTAGAAATTTATTATGGTTGTGTCTTCATTATAATCATTATGCAGTGCCCTTCTTTGTCTTTTATGGTGGATTTTGTTTTAAAGTCTATTCTTATATGAGATTAGTTTTGCCACTCCTGCTCTTTTTTCAAAGCTGTTTGCTTGATATATTCTTTTCTGTCCTTTGATTTTTAATAAATTTACTCCTTTGTTTCTAAGATGAGTCTCTTGTAGATAGCATATCGATGGATCCTGTTTTTTTTTTTTTTTGTTTGTTTTAATCCATTCTATTGTCACTCTCTGTCTCTTTATGGGTGCATTTAGGCCATTTACATTCAGTGTAATTATTGATGGGTGCGAATTTATTGCTGTTATTTTGTAGTGCTTTTTTTTTTTTTTTTTTTGCAGTGCTGACAATTTCTTTGTTTCTCTTACTCTCCTGTGCTGAATTCCTTTTGTTTGTGGATTTCTTTTTCATTTCTTTTGTTTTCATAGATTTTGTTTTTACTGAGACTTTATGTTTTTCTCCTTTATTTTGATGAGTAGGTTTGTTAATTTTCTTTGTGGTTACCTGGAAATTTACCCTTATCTTCCCAGGTTTGAACCAATCTATTATTACTTGGTATCACCTTGCCTTCCTCTCCATTAGAAAGTTCTATAGCTACACCATTTATTTCCAACTTTATTGTTCTGATGTTTTTGTTATTTGCACATTAATCTCTCTGGTTCCCTGTTGTCTGACACAGACCTGAGGGGTCCCAAGAGTATGGTCCCGGACACATTTTAGTCCAGTAGTGAAGTCACTCTCAAGGTTCACCCTTCAGGCAAAGATTAGACAGACCCATAAAACAAAATGAGAGTAAATGAGCACACCAGCCCAGGAACAAGGATGAGAAGTCAGGAGTGGACAGGAAAGCTGGCAACAGGGAACCCAAGTTGAGAAGGGCAGGATGTTAACATGTCATGGGGTTGGTAACCAATGTCACAAAACAGTATGTGTATCATTTGTTTAACGAGAAACTAATTTGTTCTATAAACCTTCACCTAAAGTACAACAAAAAAGTTTTTTTTAAATATTTCAAAATGATGAAATTATGCAAAGTATAGTCTCTGACCAGAACGGAATTAAGCTATAAGTCATTAGCAAAAGATAACTGAAAAATCCTCAAGTGTTTGGAAATTAACCAGCGTACTTTTAAATAACCCATGTGACAAAGAAGAAATCACAATGGAAATTAGAAAATACTTTGAACTAAATGTCTATGAAAATACAGCTTATAAAAGCTTATGGGATACAGCTAAAGCCATTTTTACAGCAACATGTATATCCTTAAATGCATGTAGAAAAGAATAAAGGCTGAAAATCAGTGAACTAATATCCATCTCAAGCAGTTGAAGAACAGCACATGAATCCCAACAAATTGGAAGGAAAGAAACAATAATGAGCAAAAATAATGAAATAAAACGTGTTCATTAAAATAATCAACAAAGATGAAAGTTTGTGTTTTGAAAAAACTTATAATAATTCTGAGATGGAGGATGGGAGATTGTGAGACTGCATAAGAGGAAAACAGAGAAGGCATCAAATTACCACATCTCAAATGAAAAGAGAAACATTAATACAGTGTTTACAAAAATAAAGACATAAGAGTATATTACAAACAATTTTATGCCAAAACACTTGAAATTTAAGTCCAATTAAAAAAAAAAAGTCCTTAACATGGGGAATATACGGTGGAGAGAAGGAGTGTGCTGTCTCATTAGGGGGAGAGCAACTAGGAGCACACAGCAAGGTGCACATAAATTGTTACATGAGAGACTGACTTGATTTGTAACCTTTCACTTAAAGCACCAACACAACAAAAAATCCTTAAAAAAACACAACTTACCAAACAGACGTAATGAAAGTTAGAATAGCCCTGTATCTTAAAGTAATTAACATCTTACCCCCGCCCAAGAAAAAACAAAACTCTACACCTAGATTGTTTCAGGCATGAATTTCTCAAATATTTAGGAAAGAAAGAACACCAATCTTAAATGAAGTTTTCCAGAGAATAGAAAAGGAGAAAAAATTTCCTAACTTGTTCTGTAAGAGTAGTAAAATTTTTATTTCAATATCTAAAAAATATATTAACAAATCAATTTTGTGTGTGTATACATGTGTATATCCATGTAACAATCAATTTGAGTTAATTTTAGGAAGGAAAGTTCCTTTAGCACTTAAAATGAATATAATTCACTAAATTAATAAAAGAGAAAAGCAAATGATCAATGAAATATATGCATAGGAAAAAGAAAACATTTTACAACATTCATATGCATTCATGTTGAAGACTCTTAACAAAATAAAAACAGAAGGAACTTTCCTAATTTGTGAAGGGTAGCTATAGAAATCCTACAGCAAATCACCAAAAGTTAGTAGTGAAATTAAAACCTGAGATTTATAGTGAAAAAAGGATAACTTTCATCATCATTTCTGTTCAATACTACACTGGAAGTTCTAGCCAGTGCCATAGGCAGGAAAATAAATAAAATGTAAACAATAAAAAAAAAAAAATTAACTATCATTATTTACAGGAGAAGACATTCTATATGTAGAAAAGCAAAAACATCTGTAGAAAATTTCTTAGAATGAACAAGAGAACTGTGCAAGGCTACTGGCTTCCAGATCAATATACAAAACTTACTTATATCTTTATATACTAGCACCAAAAAGTAAATAAATTGTAATAGTATCAAAAGATCAGATACCTAGAAATAAATCTAATGAAGCATGTGTAAGAACTCTACATGCACACACACGAAGTACAAAACACTGTGCTAAATTAAAGTAGATCTAAATAAATGGAGGGAAATTCTCAGAGTCATGGACTGAAAGACATAATATTGTTAAGCATGTCAATTCTCCACAAATTGGTCTATAGACGAAATGCAATCTCAACCAAAATTCCATTATTTTTTTCTTATTGTTGTCATTGTTGTTGCTGTTATTAAAACAGATAAAATGATTTTTTAAAAATTGTGTGGGCCAAGAATGGTCAAGATAATCTTGAAAAAGAAACGTGGGGAATTTTCATGAATAGGTATCAGGGCTTATTGTAACAGTACAATAACTAAAAGATTGTGGTATTAACACAAGGAGAGACAAGTATACAAATGGAATAGAATAGAGGGTACGGGAACAAGCTCACACATATATAGACATTTGATTTGTGAAAAGAGCAGTAGGGGAATAGAAGGTCTTTTCAGACAGCCTTATGAAAAAAAAAACCTAATTTTTAACTCCTTACCCCACACCATACATGAAAACAAGTTTCAGGCAAACTGTGGTTCTAAGTATAAAACTTCTAACAGTTAACAAAAGAGAGTATCTTCATGACCTCTGAATAGATGATGGTTGTTTAAATAGGACTCCAAAAGCACTAATTATTAAAGAAAGACTGTCATACTGGACTCCAATATTATGGAAAACTTTCACATAATGTTGAACAACAATGGGAAAAAAAAATCCAGTAACAAAATAATACTTACTACATGCTTCCATTTTTGTAAAGTTTAAAAGAAAGCCAAACAGATCTGTGGTGTTAAAAGTCAGGCTATCTGCTGCCTTTGAGGAGGGAGAAGGAGCAGTGTCCAAGACAGGACATGAGAGGGGACTTCTTGGAGTATTACGTAATATTTTATTTATCTTTCTGGAGGCCAGTGGCATTTTTTTTTAACTTTGTGATAGTTTATAAAGTTGCACACTTACGATTTGTATGTTTTTGTATATATACCATATTTCACTTTAAAAGTTCATTGAAAAATAAATTTGTCATCAACCAATGAGTACAAAGCATGCAGCACAGTGCTAAGAACTCTCTGCACTGGGAGGATGCGGAACACCTGAAGGACATGCTAATAAAACAGAAATGAAAGAGCAATTTCACCATTTTGCCTTGTGCTGATCAGAAAGAATGATCTGGAGAGGAATTAGTTTTTAAAAATCTGTATCAAGCAGGTGTGACCTAGGCTGTGACTGAAATAGACAAGGCTACCAAATTGTATCCAGAGGAATCAGACTGTTGATGCAATCTGTATTTTCCCAGTTAATCCCACTGAGCCAGAGAAAAATATGACATGATACCAAAATTAACCTGCAAAAGGGACTCAGGCAAATGGAATACACACTAGTGGGATCACCCTTGCCCAGCTCATTAGTGAATGAAATCTCTCCTGTGATCCAGGAGATTCACTGTGCCTCTGCAGTGCTTAATGACTGTGTTGTACGTGCTAAAAGACATAAAGAGAATTGTGCAAGGCTACTAGCAACACAAACACACACGCGTTTCCTCAATCTTCCCTAACTATAAACCACTGGGTAGATGGGGTGGAATAGGAGAAACAAATATGTACCCTCTGCCTTGGAGGCAATTCAGCCCTGGTGGCGCAGTGGTTAAGAGCTATGACGAGCTACGGCTGCTCAAATCCATCAGCCGCTCCTTGGAAATCCTATGGAGCAGTTCTCCTTTGTCCTATAGGGTTGCTATGAGTTGGAATCAACTCAATGGCAATGGGTTTTGGCCATGCAGGCAGAAGTATTATTATGATTATTTTATCTCACTGTTATACTATGATACATGAACCTGTTACGTAGAGCCTTCGAAGTTGCATGCCAAAATTGTCTATGTGTCCATATGTACATGCTTTTTAGATTTATTTTGTTTGTTTTTTGGTGGGAGGCTCCACAGTGCTCAACAAATCCTCCAAAGGATCCTTGACTATTCATAGGATTCAGATAATAACCACTGATTAAGAATTTTGTCAGCAGTTAGAATTCACCAGCCACTCCTTGGAAATCCAATGAGGCGGTTCTACTCTGTCCGACCGGGTTGTTATGAGTTGGAATTGACTCTAGGGCAACCGGTTTGGGTTCTGGCTAAGAATTTATATTTTACAAATTATGAATGCAAACATGATCTTCTTTGACTCTCGTAACAACTCTGTGAAATAGTCAACATGGCAGGTAATATCCTTCTTTAAAGATCAGGACAATAACACTTAGAGGAGGTAAATGACTTGCTCAAGGTTACATTGTAACTGGTAGAGCTGAGGCTTGAATCAAGTGTATTACTCTTTTAAAATCTCTGAAAAATACCTGATGAATATCTATACAAACTCCCACACAGACAGGAAAAGCATGACTCCATGTAATACTCCATTCTGCTCCAATCATAACAAATTATGGATAACATTGCAAAGAATGGGAATTCCAGAACACTTAATTGTGCTCATGAGGAACCTTTGCATAGATCAAGAGGCAGCTATTTGGACAGAACAAGGGGATACTGATTGGTTTAAAGTCAGGAAAGGTGTGTGCCAGGGTTGTATTCTTTCACCATACCTATTCAACCTGTATGCTGAGCAAATATTATGAGAAGCTGGACTATATGAAGAAGAACGGGGCATTAGGATTGGAGGAAGACTCATTAACAACCTGCGTTATGCAGATGACACAACCTTGCTTGCTGAAAGTGAAGAGGACTTGAAGCACTTACTAATGAAGATCAAAGACCACAGCCTTCAGTATGGACTGCACCTCAACATAAAGAAAACAAAAATCCTCACAACTGGACCAATGTGCAACGTCATGGTAAATGGAGAAAAGATTGAAGTTGTCAAGGATTTCATTTTACTTGGATCCACAATCAAGAGCCATGGAAGCAGCAGTCAAGAAATCAAAACATGCATTGCATTGGGTAAATCTGCTGCAAAGAACCTCTGTAAAGTGTTGAAAAGCAAAGATGTCACCTTAAAGACTAAGGTGCACCTGACCCAAGCCACGGTATTTTCAATCGCATCATATTCATGTGAAAGCTGGACAATGAATAAGGAAGACAGAAGAAAAATTGACGCCTTTGAATTGTGGTGTTGGCGAAGAATATTGAATATACCATGGACTGCCAAAAAAATGAACAAATCTATCTTAGAAGTACAGCCAGAATGCTCCTTAGAGGCAAGGATGGTGAGACTGCGTCTTACATACTTTGAACATGTAGTCAGGAGGGATCAGTCCCTGGAGAAGGACATCATGCTTGGCAAAGTACAGGGTCAGTGGAAAAGAGGAAGACCTTCAATGAGGTGGATTGACATAGTGGTTGCAACAATGAGCTCAAGCATAACAATGATTCTAAGGATGGCTCAGGACTGGGCAGTGTTTCATTCTGTTGTGCACAGGGTCGCAATGAGTCAAAAACCGACTCGACGGCACCTAACAACAACAACAACTCCAAAGTGAGGGTCATTTGTAGAAATATCTACATCCACTAATCTGCCTTGTCTGATTCTTCCACCCTAGCCCTATCGTCTAGTGTTCTGCCATATTAGTTTAATGCTCTGTCCTTGGGCCATGTCATCCTTTGGATGGTTAAACATAGTTGGTGTGCTTCCAACTGAGCCTCAGTTTTATCTGACCTGGTTTGGAGGGGCTACCCCATTGTGTGTGTCCACACACATGAGACACAAGTACAGGCTTGATACTACAATTGGATACAGAGAACAGTGAAGGTCTCAGAGCTCCCCTCACAAAAGATGTGTGAACGATTAGAAGTTCACTGTGCATTTCCCCTTCCGCAGAGCCAGGATACTGTGGGTACTGAGCTAGGTTTAGGACTCACCAAGAAGCAGCCAACAGAACACAATATGGAGTCTTCATGAAGTCTGTGTCAGTGCATCTCAGGTACTCCAGAACATGTGGTATGCTGAACTGTGACGTGCAATAAAGGACAGCCAGGCTAACAGAGTGTGGGGGGGATATGGCAGGGGTGGGGCCCATAGTTGTGTCAGGAATGCCAGCACATATGGCGATGATAATGTGCATGGGATATTATACTTCATCTTTCTTTCTCACAAAAATTCGTACACACACACACACACAAACTCTAGCCAAAGAAGATGAGAGAATCTTAACATGGAAACAGGTATCAGATATCATCTAGTCCAATCTCCTCATTTTACAGAATAAATTTAAGCCCAGAGATGGGACAGAATATATTCTAGGTTACAGGGACAACCTCAGGGGCTAGAATCTAAGACTTCTTATTCCCACTATAGAGCACCGTCCTCAATACCCAGCTACCTCTAAAAAAGTGACAGCATCCAGAATTATCTCCATTTCTCCAAATGGAACTAAAACTCTTCTGGACAAAAAGACCCCATGGCAGGCCTTAAACAGGGCATGAGAAAGAAGGTTCAGACTATGGACTGTCTTTACATCAATGCTTGGCCCTAAAACTCAAATGGAGCTTCAGGGAGTCCAGAAAGGAGTGAGCATAAATCTGTCATTTTTGAAAAACCAGAAGGTCTCTAGACCAGCTTCTTGAATACATGTACAAGTAAGCCTTCCAGCTAAGAAACAAGGTCACTACAAAGGCAGAGACATGTGGATCCATTTGCACTTCCCCTCCTTAAGGCTCTCAGGAGGGAGGATCCTGGATCCTGGCAAATTGAGTTGGTAGACTACACATGTCTGATAGGATTCCTCAGACCCACAACCAAAGAACTGTGGGCTTACAGAGTCTCTCCTCCATTTTCTTCCCACTCCACTGCATGACTACAGATGCCTGTCTTTACCTTACTATAGTGAAGTCACCAAGCCAAATATGAGACTCCTTCCCTAGTCACTTTCTCATTCTGATGAGCATATTCCTTGCTCTGTTACTTATTCAGGCAGGTGACTTAGCAGTGACCTTCAAAGCCCTCTCTGACATACGTGGCAGGTGAACCTAAGCAAAGAGGTCTTAAAGTGGCCCATGGGTGGGGCTATCAGCTGAGCCATGTTTCAATCAGTTTTCTCAGAGTTATATGTCTTAGACACAAACAACACAACAGAGTAAACTTTTTCCAATCTCTCTGCCTCTCAAGTCTTCAAGTTCCATTTCTAGGCCCTTTCGTTATAGCCTTTCCCAACAACTTGGGTCCACATTACTCTCTCCCTTTTCTCTACTATAGATTTAAGTCTTGATCAGATTTTATCGAAAACGCAAAATGGTAAGCTGGCTTCTCTTATTTTCCATTCACCCTGAAATTCTGATATCTTCTACAAGCTTACTAATCCTTCAGAATCCAGATCAAGTGCCATGCCTTCCTGAAGCCTTCCTCAACATCACAACCAAATGCGTTCTCAGCACTCAGGCTCCCAAAGCTCTAAGTGCACACTTGTACAACACAGTACCCCCCACACTGCACTGTGTGGTTACATTAATCTCAGTAGACAACAATCTCTTCTCCCACACTGAGTACATTACCTTTCGTCTCTAGCCCACGCCTACACTTGGCAGGAGGGTAGTAAATACTTGACAGATGGAGGAAGGGGGGAAGGAAAGATGGAAACAAGGAAGGAAGAAAGGATAGAGGGAGAGAGGGGGAAAGAAGGAAGTAAGCTAATGTTGCAGCTAATATTCATTCATTAATTCAACTTAGAGTTGCTGAGCCAATGCTGTGTGCCAGGCACTAGTTTTAGACACCAGGGACACCACAGTAAAATAGGCATAAATCTCTGCTCTTGTGGAACCTAAATTCTAGTTAAAGAAGACAGACTATAGACTAGACAAACTTCATTATTTTAGAGTAAGATACAGATAGCGATGTGGGTCTGGAGTTCAGGAAGAGGTCAGAGTTGGAGGGATAAAAGTGGTGGTATCTGCGTAGAACACATGGTTGAAAATGCCAAAATTGCTGAGGTTGTTGAAAAAGAAAGGAGGTCTGAAGATAGAATTTTGAAAAGGGCCAGGTTGAAGGGATATGAGAAGAAGAGAAAAGAAGCAGATGGAGACATGGGAGAAGAATCAAGACAGCAGCATGAAAGCTAAAGGATGAGAGCAAGTTCAGGGTGATCATCAGGGTTCACTTACAGAATCAAGTAAGGCAAGACAGCAATGAGCATGTCAGGGGCTGACCAGGACAGCAGGTGAGATTGAGAGATAAAGAAGGAAGTCAGGGTGCAAAGAATGAAAAAGGATTAGGAGGGAGGACAGGAAAGGCAATGAGTCTAAATCACTCTTTTTTTTTATTTTTACTTTTTTTGTAATTTTCATTGCGCTTTAAGTGAAAATTTATAAATCAAGTCAGTCTCTCACATAAAAACTTATAAACACCTTGCTACATACTCCCAATTACTCTGCCCCTAATGAGACAGCCCCCTCTCTCCCTCTACTCTCTCTTTTTGTGTACATTTTGCCAGCTTCTAATCCCCTCCACCCTCTCATCTCCCCTCCAGGCAGGAGATGCCAACATAGTCTCAAGTGTCCACCTGATCCAAGAAGCTCACTCCTCACTAGCATCCCTCTCCAACCCATTGCCCAGTCTAATCCATGTCTGAAGAGTTGGCTTCAGGAATGGTTCCTGTCCTGGGGCAACAGAAGGTCCGGGGACCATGACCACCAGGGTCCTTCCAGACTCAGTCAGACCAGTAAGTCTGGTCTTTTTATGAGAATTTGGGGTCTGCAACCCACTGCTCTCCTGCTCCCTCAGGGGTTCTCTGTTGTGTTCCCTGCCAGAGCAGTCATCGGTTGTAGCCAGGCACCATCTAGTTCTTCTGGTCTCAGGATGATGTAGTCTCTGGTTCATGTGGACCTTTCTGTCTCTTGGGCTCATAATTACCTTGTGTCCTTGGAGTTCTTCATTCTCCTTTGATCCAGGTGGGTTGAGACCAATTGATGCATCTTAGATGGCTGCTTGCTAGCATTTAAGACCCCAGACGCCACTCTTCAAAGTGGGATGCAGAATGTTTTCTTAATAGATTTTATTATGCCAATCGACTTAGATGTCCCCTGAAATTATGGTCCCCAAACCCCTGCCCCTGCTACGCTGGCTTTTGAAGCATTCAGTTTATTCAGGAAACTTCTTTACTTTTGGTTTAGTCCAGTTGTGTTGGCCTCCCCTGTATTGTGTGCTGCCTTTTCCTTCACCTAAAGTAGTTCTTATCTACTATCTAATTAGTGAGTACCCCCTCCCACCCTCCCTCCCTCCCCCCTCTCGAAACCACAAACGAATGTTTTCTTCTCAGTTTAAACTATTTCTCAAGTTCTTATAATAGTGGTCTTATACCATATTTGTCGTTTTGCAAATGACTAATTTCACTCAGCATAATGCCTTCCAGGTTCCTCCATGTTATGAAATGTTTCACAGATTCCTCACTGTTCTTTATCGATCCATTGTGTGAATATACCATAATTTATTTATCCATTCATCTGTTGATGGGCACCTTGGTTGCTTCCATCTTTTTGCTATTATAAACAGTGCTGCAATAAACATGGGTGTGCATATATCTGTTGGTGTAAAGGCTCTTATTTCTCTCAGATATATTCTGAGGAGTGGGATTGCTGGATCATATGGTAGTTCTATTTCTACCTTTTTAAGGAAGCGCCAAATCGATTTCTAAAGTGGTTTTACCATTTTACATTCCCACCAGCATTGTATAAGTGTTCCAATCTCTCCACAGCCTCTCCAACTAATCACTCTTTTAATGTTGGGCAGTAAAACAAAGAAGGTGGCATTAGAGAGAGAAAGAAGGGAGAACTTGGGAAATGTGTTTTCAGGCTGAGGAGACCTGAGGATATTTATGGGCATAGAGACATCAGAGAAGAAACAAAAGCACTGACTGAAGATCCTGTAGGTTCTGAGTCTTAGACTAATGGTACAGAGTCATTCCTTACTCAATTCCCCTCCATACCCCTTCCCCCTGCAAAACAAAACAAAACAAAATCCTGTTGCCATCCAGTCAATTCCAACTCATAGCAACTGTATATATTTTTCCCAAAATAGCTAATCCACTGCTTTGTAACCTATGTAAGGATGCTCTTATATGTGTTTATAGAGTCACAGATCATTTTCTCACCTACAAAGAACAAGGACTCATCCAGGACAGGGACATAAGCTATTTTGTTTTTGGCCCCCTCTCCACTTGCAAAATGTTGAGTATAGAGCTCTAAAACTCCGTGGTGTATACGCTGATTGGTTAACCTCACAACCATAAAACAGAAGAACAAATGGGGTTGTGAGCCGTTCCTCCTGAACCCTTACAGTAGAACAGACTACCATCTTTCTGAAGTACATTAGGGAGGTAGAGCCTTCTCTAGAACCAGGAGAAAAGATAAAATGATATCCCAAGATTTGTCCCAGTCCAACTGTTATGGATTGACTTATGTCCCTCAAAAATATGTGTTGTAAATCCTAACCTCTATGTCTGTGGTCATAATCCCATTTGTGAATGGGTTTTCTTTGTTATTTTAATGAGGCAGGATTAGTATAAGGTGTATCTTAAGTCAATTTTTTTTTTTTTTGGAGATATGAAAGAGATTAAATAAGCAAGCAGAGCAAAGATGGGGGAAGAGAGATGCCAAGCCACATGAAGACTGCCCAGGAGCAGAAGCTCAGAGGAGACAAGGACCTTCCTCCAGAGCCAAGAGGGAGAGAAAGTCTTCTCCTAGAGAGGGCACCCTGAATTCAGACTTCTAGCCTCCTAAGAAAACCCATCAGCTTAGACTAAAGGAGACAGAGAAAGAACGAAAAGAGAGAACATTGTCTGCCTCTTGGAATTCTACAAGCAGGGAACAGGCCAAAGGAGCTACATCTGTTGTCTTCCAAGAAAAGAAAAGAACCATCCCTGGGGCAGCTCAGAGATCAACAGAACTGTTGGAGGGAGCACAGGAAGCAGAGAGCTGCCTTGGTCTCAAAGTGTGGGGCCATGGCCTCTGGGGTCTCAAAGGGTGGGGCCACAGCCTCTAGGATGTCAGAGTCAGATCTTCACCAACTTGGTTCCCAAGTGTGAGGTTCCCATTCAGTTTGTCCAAAAGGATGGGGCTACTGTCCAAAGCTGAGGGGGCAGGGCTGCCATGCCCAAGAGGCAGAAGAATGGGGCCTGCTGGGGCAGATGGGATGAGATTGCTACTCAGATGGACTACAGTAGGGCTGCCTAAAGCTGATGGAGCAGAGTTGCCATCCCAGTTGGCCTGGAAGGTGGAGCTGAAGCCCAGGGCCCAGGGGCCTCCACCTAGAATCCAGACAGCATGGCCAACACCCAGAGTCTGGAGGGCAGGGCCGTTGCCTAGATGGTCTCAGAGAAGATTATTTTTCAAGCCTTAAGAGCTAATGTAAATTATTTTGCTGCTTTTTGGACTTGCTGGGTGCCTGTTAACCCCTCTTCCCCTCTAATTTCTCCCATTTGTAATGGAAATGTCTATCTTGCACCTGTTCCACCATTGTACTTTGGAAACAGATAACTTATAGTCTAGATTTCACAGGTTCACAGGTGAAGGGGAATTTTGCCCCAGGATGGAATATGCCTAAAGTCCCACCCATACTTGATTTAGAGGATTCAGAAGATAAAATTTTATACTTGGAGTGGATTTAAGACTTTTGGGATGATGTGATGGGGAGAAGGTGTTTTTGTATGTGGCAAGGACATGAATTTGGGGGACTGGGGCAAAGGGTAGAATGTTATGGATTGAATTGTGTCCCCCATAAAATATGTATTGTAAATCCTAACCTCTAACTCTGTGGTTACTATCTCATTTGAGAATGGCTTGTCTTTGTCATGTTAATGAGGCAGGATTAGTGTAGGGTGTGTCTTGAGTCTATCTCTTACAAGATATAAAAGGAGGAGATTATGGAAACAGAGATGGGGGAAGAGAGCTATCAAGCCACTTGAAGATCACGCAGGAGCAGTAGCTCAAAGAAACAAGGACCTTCCTCCAGAGCTGACAAAGAAAGAAAGCCTTTCCCCAGAACCGATGCCCTGAATTCGGACTTCTAGCCTTCTAAATTGTGAGAAAATTAATTTCTGTTTGTTAAAGCCACCCAATTTATGGTATTTCTGTTATAGCAGCACTAGATAGCTAAGACATCAAGCATTACCCAAACTGAGGAGCAAACAGTTAGGAAGCCACAATCACCTTACTTTACCAGTTACTCCAAAATAAAGTGGGATTACATTTATTTTTCTCATGCTCTTCTGCCTGATTTTTAATTCCAGACCTCCAGCTGGTAAGTCAAACAAAATTTCAGAAATGTTCAAATTTTTGAAAGAACACTAAGGGTAATTTTATCTCATCAAGACCAAACTGAGTCATTGGCAAACAAAGGCCAGTGACTTGGAAATAAACCCGGAGGTGTCCCAATTGTGCTCTAAGATTTTTGCAAACGTTCTCCATTCCCTGGATGGATTTCTCACCAGGCAAAGGCCAGAGCCTCCATCTGCTTCCCATCACTGACCCCACTGCTGCTGTCAGTGGAGCTCTGCCCTGGTGACATTTGTTATACCTCCAAAGTGGCCACCCCAACAGCACACGGCAAGGCCTGGCAAAGCTTTGCAGTCTTGCTTAGTTCCTAGGATGGTGCACTCTTGTCAGGGACGTGGCTCCACTCCCCACCTCTGCCACCCTCGAGTTTTACTTCTCCATTTTCTACTTCTGGAAAATGGAGATAAGCAATGTTATAATGAATGTGCTTTGGGATTCCATGATGGGCAACATTAAACCATAAGAAGAATTTAGGCCAGGAAAGTGGAATCCTACAACCTGAAGCACTTTAAAAAACAGCAAAGACTTTGTCTGAAGCAGAAGAGGGATACTTCCTTTGGGGAAATGATGTACTTGACCTTAGGCAAATGATTTCAACCCAGTGAGTCCATGAAACATAGCTAGGATGTGTATGCGATCATCCTAATCACGTTTGGTTTATTTATTTTTTAATTTCTTACACAGACCTGGCACTGGCCTTAGTGTAGCAGTTGAGTTTCTGGCAAACGATACAGCTTTGGGGGATGAATAAATCTGGACCAAATCTATCTGAACCACATAGACTATGGAGAACCACTGGCAAGAAAATTCCCTTCACCCATCTCCACCATGTGCTACTGAAATGACTTGGCAGGTGGACAGGAAGACAAACTCAACCTCCAAATGGTCCTGACATGTTAAAATACTAAGATCAGTTAGCATTTCCTTTTCAATCTTTTCTGATACAATAATACTAAATACAGCAAGATAGTTATGCACGAGAATTTCATCACAGAGCTATTATAATTGTGGAAAGGGAAAATCAGCTAAATGACCAATATCTCTTGCTTGGACTACCTGCTCCAACCTTCCAAAGATCTCTGTGTCTCTTCCCTTACACTGGAGCCAGTGGGGTCTTTCCAATAAAGCCAGTCTGATTTTTCTAACTTCTCAGCTTAAAATGCTTCAGTGATTTTTCCAAGTCCCCATCCCTTCAGCTGACATACAAAGTTCTTCATGATCTTGCCTCTACTGATCTCTACTGTCAGCTCTCTCACCACCTCCTTGTTCTTCACTCTCCCCTTCCCTCCCTCACAACATTCTTGGCTAAACTAAACTTTTTTCAGTTATTTCAACAGACCATGCCTCGGTCTTCTGAGCCATCACACATGCTGTTCCCTCTAACTTGAACACTTGTCCCACATTCCTCTCTGGTTAACTGCTACATACTTGTTAGGACTCAGTTTAAATGTCACTGCCTCCAGGAAACCTTCACTGGTTCTTGCCTAAAACTGAATTCCATGTTCCTTCAAATGTTCCTAGAACTCTGTATGTTTACCATAAAAACTCTTAATATCAAAAGATTTACTGTACATCTTTTCTGTTAAGACTCTATCCCCTGTAAGGACAAAAGGCAAGTCCATTTTGCTTACCTGTTTATTCCTAGTACTATGCCTAGTATGTGAATGGTTATTAAGTATTAATTTCAGTGTTGCTAAATTGAGAAATACTAAAGTCAGTTATGCACTTGGCATTAATATTTAAATCGATGAAATAGTATATAAATAAAAATGAAATTAATGTAGATTATATAACATAAGCCAAAAAACAAAAATAAACCCAAACCAGTTGCCTTCCGGTTAATTCTGACTCATGGTGACCCCATGTATGCAGCATAATAATACTTGCTTTTAATGTTTATTTAAAAAGCAAAATAAAAATGCAAATATGCAGCATGATCACAACAACACACCAAAAAGCCATGCGCTGGGAAAAAAAAAAAAAAAAAAGACTAGAAATACAGTTAACATGTTGGCAGCGGATTGTTTTGGGGTGTTATGAGTAGGAGCAATTTTTTTCTCCCAATATTCTTAATTTTCCAAAATATTTTTAATAACTTTTATTAAGCTTCAAGTGAACGTTTACAAATCCAGTCTGTCACATATAAGTTTACATACATCTCACTCCCTACTCCCACTTGCTCTCCCCCTCTTGAGTCAGCCCTTTCAGTCTCTCCTTTCTTGACAATTTTGCCTGCTTCCCTCTCTCTCTATCCTCCCATCCCCCCTCCAGACAAGAGTTGCCAACACAATCTCAAGTGTCCACCTGATATAATTAGCTCACTCTTCATCAGCGTCTCTCTCCCACCCGCTGACCAGTCCCTTTCATTTCTGATGAGTTGTCTTCGGGGATGGTTCCTGTCCTGTGTCAACAGAAGGTCTGGGGAGCATGGCCGCCGGGATTCCTCCAGTCTCAGTCAGACCATTAAGTTTGGTCTTTTTATGAGAATTTGGGGTCTGTATCCCACTGATCTCCTGCTCCCTCAGGGGTCCTCTACTGTGCTCCCTGTCAGGGCAGTCATCGATTGTGGCCGGGCACCAACTAGTTCTTCTGGTCTCAGGATGATGTAGGTCTCTGGTTCATGTGGCCCTTTCTGTCTCTTGGGCTCTTAGTTGTCGTGTGGCCTTGGTGTTCTTCATTTTCCTTTGATCCAGGTGGGTTGAGACCAATTGCTGCATCTTAGATGGCCGCTTGTTAGCATTTAAGACCCCAGACGCCACATTTCAAAGTGGGATGCAGAATGATTTCATAATAGAATTATTTTGCCAATTGACTTAGAAGTCCCCGCAAACCATGTTCCCCAGACCCCCGCGCTTGCTCCGCTGACCTTTGAAGCATTCAGTTTATCCCAGAAACTTCTTTGCTTTTGGTCCAGTCCAATTGAGCTGACCTTCCATGTATTGAGTGTTGTCTTTCCCTTCACCTAAAGCAGTTCTTATCTACTGATTAATCAATAAAAAACCCTCTCCCACCCTCCCTCCCTCCCCCCCTCGTAACCACAAAAGTATGTGTTCTTCTCAGGTTTACTATTTCTCAAGATCTTATAATAGTGGGCTTATACAATATTTGTCCTTTTGCCTCTGACTAATTTCGCTCAGCATAATGCCTTCCAGGTTCCTCCATGTTATGAAATGTTTCAGAGATTCGTCACTGTTCTTTATCGATGCGTAGTATTCCATTGTGTGAATATACCACAATTTATTTACCCATTCATCCGTTGACGGACACCTTGGTTGCTTCCAACTTTTTGCTATTGTAAACAGAGCTGCAATAAACATGGGTGTGCATATATCTGTTTGTATGAAGGCTCTTGTATCTCTAGGGGATATTCCTAGGAGTGGGATTTCTCGGTTGTATGGTAGTTCTATTTCTAACTGTTTAAGATAACGCCAGATAGATTTCCAAAGTGGTTGTACCATTTTACATTCCCACCAGCAGTGTATGAGAGTTCCAATCTCTCTGCAGCCTCTCCAACATTTATTATTTTGTGTTTTTTGGATTAATGCCAGCCTTGCTGGTGTGAGATGGAATCTCATCTTAGTTTTAATTTGCATTTCTCTAATGGCTAATGATCGAGAGCATTTTCTCATGTATCTGTTGGCTGCCTGAATATCTTCTTTAGTGAAATGTGTGTTCATCTCCTTTGCCCACTTCTTGATTGGGTTGTTTGTCTTTTTGTGGTTGAGTTTTGACAGAATCATGTAGATTTTAGAGATCAGGCACTGGTCGGAGATGTCATAGCTGAAAATTCTTTCCCAATCTGTAGGTGGTCTTTTTACTCTTTTGGAGAAGTCTTTAGATGAGCATAGGTGTTTGATTTTTAGGAGCTCCCAGTTATCGGGTTTCTCTTCATCATTTTTGGTAATGTTTTGTATTCTGTTTATACCTTGTATTAGGGCTCCTAGGGTTGTCCCAATTTTTTCTTCCATGATCTTTATCGTTTTAGTCTTTATGTTTAGGTCTTTGATCCACTTGGAGTTAGTTTTTGTGCATGGTGTGAGGTATGGGTTCTGTTTCATTTTTTTGCAAATGGATATCCAGTTATGCCAGCACCATTTGTTAAAAAGGCTATCTTTTCCCCAGTTAATTGACACTGGTCCTTTGTCAAATATCAGCTGCTCATACGTGGATGGATCTATGTCTGGGTTCTCAATTCTGTTCCATTGGTCTATGTGTCTGTTGTTGTACCAATACCAGGCTGTTTTGACTACTGTGGCTGTATAATAGGTTCTGAAGTCAGGTAAGGTGAGGCCTCCCACTTTCTTCTTCTTTTTCAGTAGTGCTTTGCTTATCCGGGGATTCTTTCCCTTCCATATGAAATTGGTGATTTGTTTCTCTATCCCCTTAAAATATGACATTGGAATTTGGATCGGAAGTGCGTTAAATGTATAGATGGCTTTTGGTAGAATAGACATTTTTACTATGTTAAGTCTTCCTATCCATGAGCAGGGTATGTTTTTCCACTTAAGCATGTCCTTTTGAATTTCTTGTAGTAGAGCTTTGTAGTTTTCTTTGTATAGGTCTTTTACATCCTTGGTAAGATTTATTCCTAAGTATCTTATCTTCTTGGGGGCTACTGTGAATGGTATTGATTTGGTTATTTCCTCTTCGGTGTTCTTTTTGTTGATTTTTTTATCTTATCTTCTTGGGGGCTACTGTGAATGGTATTGATTTGGTTATTTCCTCTTCGGTGTTCTTTTTGTTGATGTAGAGGAATCCAAGTGATTTTTGTATGTTTATTTTATAACCTGAGACTCTGCCAAACTCTTCTATTAGTTTCAGTAGTTTTCTGGAGGATTCCTTAGGGTTTTCTGTGTATATAATCATGTCATCTGCAAATAGTGATAACTTTACTTCTTCCTTGCCAATCCGGATACCTTTTATTTCTTTGTCTAGCCTAATTGCCCTGGCTAAGACTTCCAACACGATGTTGAATAAGAGCGGTGATAAAGGGCATCCTTGTCTGGTTCCCGTTCTCAAGGGAAATGCTTCCAGGTTCTCTCCATTTAGAGTGATATTGGCTGTTGGCTTTGCATAGATGCCCTTTATTATGTTGAGGAATTTTCCTTCAATTCCTATTTTGGTAAGAGTTTTTATCATGAATGGGTGTTGGACTTTGTCAAATGCCTTTTCTGCATCAATTGATAAGATCATGTGGTTTTTGTCTTTTGTTTTATTTATGTGATGGATTACATTAATGGTTTTTCTGATATTAAACCAGCCTTGCACACCTGGTATAAATCCCACTTGATCAGGGTGAATTATTTTTTTGATGTGTTGTTGGATTCTATTGGCTAGAATTTTGTTGAGGATTTTTGCATCAATGTTCATGAGGGATATAGGTCTATAATTTTCTTTTTTTGTAATGTCTTTACCTGGTTTTGGTATCAGGGAGATGGTGGCTTCATAGAATGAGTTGGGTAGTATTCCGTCATTTTCTATGCTTTGGAATACCTTTAGTAGTAGTGGTGTTAACTCTTCTCTGAAAGTTTGGTAGAACTCTGCAGTGAAGCCGTCCGGGCCATGGCTTTTTTTTGTTGGGAGTTTTTTGATTACCGTTTCAATCTCTTTTTTTGTTATGGGTCTATTTAGTTGTTCTACTTCTGAATGTGTTAGTTTAGGTAGGTAGTGTTTTTCCAGGAATTCATCCATTTCTTCTAGGTTTGCAAATTTGTTAGAGTACAATTTTTCATAATAATCTGAAATGATTCTTTTAATTTCATTTGGTTCTGTTGTGATGTGGTCCTTCTCATTTCTTATTCGGGTTATTTGTTTCCTTTCCTGTATTTCTTTAGTCAGTCTAGCCAATGGTTTATCAATTTTGTTAATTTTTTCAAAGAACCAGCTTTTGGCTTTGTTAATTCTTTCAATTGTTTTTCTGTTCTCTTAGTTCAGCTCTAATTTTTATTATTTGTTTTCTTCTGGTGCCTGATGGATTCTTTTGTTGCTCACTTTCTATTTGTTCAAGTTGTAGGGACAGTTCTCTGATTTTGGCTCTTTCTTCTTTTTGTATGTGTGCATTTATTGATATAAATTGGCCTCTGAGCACTGCTTTTGCTGTGTCCCAGAGGTTTTGATAGGAAGTATTTTCATTCTCGTTGCTTTCTATGAATTTCCTTATTCCCTCCTTGATGTCTTCTATAACCCAGTCTTTTTTCAGGAGGGTATTGTTCAGTTTCCAAGTATTTGATTTCTTTTCCCTAGTTTTTCTGTTATTGATCTCTAGTTTTATTGCCTTGTGGTCTGAGAAGATGCTTTGTAATATTTCGATGTTTTGGACTCTGCAAAGGTTTGTTTTATGACCTAATATGTGGTCTATTCTAGAGAATGTTCCATGTGCGCTAGAATAAAAAGTATATTTTGCAGCAGTTGGGTGGAGAGTTCTGTATAAGTCAAGGAGGTCAAGTTGGTTGATTGTTGTAATTAGATCTTCCGTGTCTCTGTTGAGCTTCTTACTAGATGTCCTGTCCTTCTCCGAAAGTGGTGTGTTGAAGTCTCCTACTATAATTGTGGAGGTATCTATCTCGCTTTTCAATTCTGTTAAAATTTGATTTATGTATCTTGCAGCCCTGTCATTGGGTGCATAAATATTTAATATGGTTATGTCTTCCTGATCAATTGTCCCTTTTATCATTATATAGTGTCCTTCTTTATCCTTTGTGGTGGATTTAAGTCTAAAGTCTATTTTGTCAGAAATTAATATTGCTACTCCTCTTCTTTTTTGCTTATTGTTTGCTTGATATACTTTTTTCCATCCTTTGAGTTTTAGTTTGTTTGTGTCTCTAAGTCTAAGGTGTGTCTCTTGTAGGCAGCATATAGATGGATCGTGTTTCTTTATCCAGTCTGTGACTCTCTGTCTCTTTATTGGTGCATTTAGTCCATTTACATTCAGGGTAATTATAGATAAATAAGTTTTTAGTGCTGTCATTTTGATGCCTTTTTATGTGTGTTGTTGACAATTTCATTTTTCCACATACTTTTTTGTGCTGAGGCGTTTTTCTTAGTAAATTGTGAGATCCTCATTTTCATAGTGCTTGACTTTATGTTAGTTGAGTCATTACGTTTTTCTTGGTTTTTATCTTGAGTTATAGAGTTGTTATACCTTTTTGTGGTTACCTTATTATTTACCCCTATTTTTCTAAGTAAAAACCTAACTTGTATTGTTCTATATCGCCTTGTATCACTCTCCATATGGCAGTTCAATGCCTCCTGTATTTAGTCCCTCTTTTTGATTATTGTGATCTTTTACCTATTGTGTTCCATGATTCCCTGTTATGTGTATTTATTTATTTATTTATTTTTAATTAATCTTAATTTGTTTGTTTTTGTGGTTTCCCTACTTGAGTTGATATCAGGACGTTCTGTTTTGTGACCTTGTGTTGTGCTGATATCTGATATTATTGGTTCTCTGACCAAACAATATCCTTTAGTATTTCTTGTAGCTTTGGTTTGGTTTTTGCAAATTCTCTAAACTTGTGTTTATCTGTAAATATCTTAATTTCGCCTTCATATTTCAGAGAGAGTTTTGCTGGATATATGATCCTTGGCTGGCAGTTTTTCTCCTTCAGTGTTCTGTATATGTCGTCCCATTCCCTTCTTGCCTGCATGGTTTCTGCTGAGTAGTCAGAACATATTCTTATTGATTCTCCCTTGAAGGAAACCTTTCTTTTCTCCCTGGCTGCTTTTAAAATTTTCTGTTTATCTTTGGTTTTGGTGAGTTTGATGATAATATGTCCTGGTGTTTTTCTTTTTGGGTCAATCTTAAATGGGGTTCGTTGAGCATCTTGGATAGATATCCTTTCATCTTTCATGATGTCAGGGAAGTTTTCTGTCAGGAGTTCTTCAACTATTTTCTCTGTGTTTTCTGTCCCCTCTCCCTGTTCTGGGACTCCAATCACCCACAGGTTATCCTTCTTGATAGAGTCCCACATAATTCTTAGGGTTTCTTCATTTTTTTTAATTCTTTTATCTGATTTTTTTTCAGCTATGTTGGTGTCGATTCCCTGGTCCTCCAGATGTCCCAGTCTGCATTCTAATTGCTCGAGTCTGCTCCTCTGACTTCCTAGTACGTTGTCTAATTCTGTTATTTTATTGTTAATCTTTTGGATTTCTACATGCTGTCTCTCTATGGATTCTTGCAACTTATTAATTTTTCCAGTATGTTCTTGAATAATCTTTTTGAGTTCTTCAACAGTTTTATCAGTGTGTTCCTTGGCTTTTTCTGCAGTTATCCTAATTTCATTTGTGATATCATTAAGCATTCTGTAAATTAGTTTTTTATATTCTATATCTGATAATTCCAAGATTGTATCTTCATTTGGGAAAGATTTTGATTCTTTTGTTTGGGGGGGTTGGAGAAGCTGTCACGGTCTGCTTCTTTAAGTGGTTTGATATGGATTGTTGTCTCCGAGCCATCACTGGGAAACTAGTTTTTCCAGAAAATCCGCTAAAAAAAAAATGCAGTCAGATCCCTATCAGAGTTCTCCCTCTGGCTCAGGCTATTCAGATGTTAATGAAGCCGCCTGGGGAGGGTGGGGGAAGGAACAGAGAGATAGGAGAGTAGCACCTCAGAATATAGCCAGAGTTGCTTGTCTTGCTTGGAATGACTATTATATCTGAGATTCCTGCTGGCGCGTTGCCTATGTGTGCTGGCTGTGTGGAGATTGCCCCCGGGGGGTCTGGCCCGCTGGAGTCACGGTCAGATCCTCCGCTTCCAGCCCCACGCCCAGCGTCAAGGCTCCCCTACTGGGACGGTGCACTCTCGACTCCAAAATCAGTCACCGCCTCCCGGGGACTTCTCGTCCCTCCAGCCGCGTGGCCGTGCCGTCCTCGTGAACCAGTTGGGCCTCCTCCCGGGGTTAGTTCAGATGGGTGGAGCAGCTCCCCGTGCTTGTGCCGTGACCGAGTGTCCCGGCTGGGACGCTGTTCTCCCTGCTCCAATACCAGTCTCTGCCTCCCAGGGACTTCTCCTACCGGCTGAGTCCCACGCCGCCCGCGCGACCCGGCTGGTCCCCTTCCCGGGGTTAGTTCAGGGGGGTGGAGCAACTCTCCGTGTTTATGCCGTACGTGTGTCCAGTCCAAATCCCTGCGGGACGGTTCCCCGGCTCGGACGCTGCTCTTTCTGCTCCAAGACCAGTCACTGCCTCCCGGGGACTTCTCCTACCGGCTGCATCCCACGCCGCCCGTGGAACCGGCTGGTCCCCCTCCCGGGGTTAGTTCAGGGGGGTGGAGCAGGTCTCTGTGCTTGTGCCGTACCTGACTGGTACGCTGGCTCCAGGCTCTGGAAACAATCGCTGCTTCCCTGTATTAGTTCGTTCTCCATCTCTAAATCTGTGTTTGTTGTTCAGGTTCATAGATTGTTATGTATGTGATCGATTCACTTGTTTTTCCGTGTCTTTGTGGTAAGAGGGATCCGAGGTAGCGTCTGCCTAGTCCGCCATCTTGGCTCCGCCCCCCTAAAATAAATATTTTTATAATAAAAAATGTATATTTTAAAATATAATTTTAATAATCTCCAACTATAAAGGAAAATATTCTCATTGTAGTAAAATATAAACCCACCCAGAAAGCTCAAAGGAAAGAATGTGAAAATCATCACTACTGAGACTGTGGTCAATGTCCAGTGTGTGTGTGTTTGTGTGAGACAGAGAGAGAAAATATTTACTTCAAAATCATCAGCTGGACAATTGATATAAAGTGGCAACTAAGCAAAACTAGTCTATGAACTATGGGGTCTCCTTGGAGTCTCCAGATAGCAGCAACCAGATACAATTTTTTTTTCTTTTTGTTTGCTACTAGTATTGATTCATTCATTCCTAAAACATTGCTTGTTAGCCCTACTAAGTGCTAGAAGCTGAGCACCAGAAAAGGGAGAAAATAAGCCAGAGTTCTGGAACCACCTGTCCATATCTACAACATGACTGCTATGTTAAGGAGGTATGTAAACCACCAAAGAAATGAGGTGCAGAGAGGAATTACTCTCTAAAGCAGTGCGGAAAGAAGTGAATGCCCAGTAGAGATCTATGAGAGGAGAACAGAACAACGTAGCAGGAATCCTGTCATCCTGGAGAAGGAAGAAGAACCCAGCAGAAAGACAAAAAGAAAAACAAGAAAGTCAAACTTCAGAGGTGGGTTTTATTATTATTATTATTATTGTGCTTTAAGTCAAAGTTTACAAATCAAGTCAGTCTCTCATACAAAAACTTATATACACCTTGCTATATATTTTTTTTATATACTCCTAGTTGCTCTCCCCCTAATGAGACAGCACACTCCTTCTCTCTACCTTCTATTTCTATGTCCACTCAGCCAGCTTCTCTCCCCCTCTACCTTCTCATCTTCCCTCCAGACAGGACCTGACCACATAGTCTCATGCATCTACTTGAGCCAAGAAGCTCACTCCTCATCAGTGTCATTTTCTATCTTATAGTCCAGTCCAATCCCTGTCTGAAGAGTTGGCTTTGGGGATGGCTCCAGACTTGGGCTAACAGAAGGTCTGGGGACCATGACCTCCGGGGTCCTTCTAGTCTCAGTCAGGCCATTAAGTCTGGTCTTTTTATGAGAATTTGAGGTCTTCATCCCACGGCTCTCCTGCTCCATCAGGGATTATCTGTTGTGTTCCCTGTCAGGGTAGTCATCGATTGTAGCCAGGCACCATCTAGTTCTTCTGGTCTCAGGCTGATGTAGTCTCTAATTTATACGCCCCTTTTTTCTGTCTCTTGGGCTCATAATTACCTTGTGTCTTTGGTGTTCTTTATTCTCCTTTGCTCCAGGTGGGTTCAGACCAATTGATGCATCTTAGATGGCCGCTTGCTAGTGTTTAAGAACCCAGACACCACTCACCAAAGTGGAAGGTGGAATGTTTTCTTAATAGATTTTATTATGCCAATTGACCTAGATGTCCCCAAAAACCATGGTCCCCAGACTCCCGCCCCTGCTACTCCAGCCTTTGAAGCATTCGGTTTATTCAGTAAACTTCTTTGCTTTTGTTTTAGTCCAGTTGTGCTGACCTCTCCTGCCAGAGGTGATTTTAAAAAACAGGCAAGAAACTGTCCAGAATGGTCCTCAAACATTCCAGCTCTACTTTAGTCAAATTTACATCTATCTAAATGGACAGTCTCTATCCTGGTATCTGAAAGACTACCTTTGCCTTTTGGTTAAATATTGATGGGAATAAATTATATTTCTATAACCACATGTATAGAATGTTGGCTTGCAGACATTTGGAACACAGTCTATAAGATTTCTGCTTTTAAATAAACTCTATAGTGATTGGAATTATGACTAGAGAGCAGGACTGGTCAAAGGCAAGTGTTTTAAACGACTGAACTACCATGTAAAGGCTCTTCCTCTTTCTACATAGACTCTACCAAACCCAGCTATAAGCCAGTGATTTCCCGGTGTGTCTTGGTTGGCCACAGACATCACCATGGCTCCACACTGACATTCTCATCCCATCCTTGGACTCATTCTATGCTCTAAACCTTCTCAAACCCAGACTCTCATCAAAACCAAGTGTCCCCATTTTGCTCTCTTGGGATTATGATGTTTATAGGTGTCAGGTCAAATCAAAACATAATAATGTATCAGTGGAGACAATGTTGTATAGAAGTAGAGAAATGTATGTTCTTGCTCTGACTTTGAAGCTGTGTTCCCTCATCTGTAACAAGGACGATTGGACTAGCTGTAGCTTGGATTCAGCTCTAATCGTCTAAAATTCCATGTTTAACATGTTGCCCTTTTTAATAGACCATATTTTAATTCAAAACAAGCATTCTAATGTAGGTCTCCTTGGAGGATAGATTGCACTGGTGGGTTATGAAGTCATTCTCTGAGTTCAGCTGTCTATAAGCAAGGCAGAGTGATGCCATAGAAACAAACCAGAATCTAAAAACAGACAGCTGGCTTTGACCCTCACTCAGCCACCTTCTAGCTGTGGGATCTTGCATGTATCTCTTAACCTCTCTTGTGTCTCTGTTTACTCATTTACAAAAATGAGAATGATAAAATCTATTTTATAGGTTGTTGTGAGACTTGAATGAGACAATGAGATAAAGGTTAAAAAAAAAAAAAAACCAGAGATAAAGGTTAGTTATCTTAATTAACCAAATCCCAAGGTTGAGAATTTAGGGGTTATTCTTGTATTCAGTGAAAACTGGACCCAATTACTTCTAGCATATTCATTCATTCATTATTCTGCCAAGTTCCCAGAGCTTCAAATAATTGTATCTGACATCTCTGGTCCTCAACTGTGCAGTCCGGGTGTGTGAGTGTCTAACTCCTCTGGACATCCTCAGCTCTGAAATGCTGACTGAATAAAACAGTGAATGCAGAAATAATGGAATAACTAAATAGCAATTTTAAATTTGTTATGTTTTTTAAAGCAAATACAACTAGAACTGAGGCTCACCAGGCCTTGTGCACCTGGCAAACAACTACTCTTCCTTTAAGACATGCAGCAACTCCAAGGATCTTTCTTTCCTGTTCTCATCTACTTTCCATCCCAGCCGAAGCCTAGTTGTGTGTCTCCCACCGCCAGTCCACACACCTGCAGTAACACCTGCTCCACGGCCCTGTGTTCCTGTCCTTCTTCATAGAACATGAGCTTTCTGAGCCGTAGGCTTCATCTTATTTACGGGCATTCAATACATGCTCCTGGGTAGCTGGAAGAATCAAAGTACGGAAGAGGGGCTGATGGTGGAAGGAAGGAATATGACTGAGTGAATTTCAGCTCATCTATACTGAGGTTGTGAAAAATTCAGTTGTTTGGATTTTTTTTTTTGAAACTTTAATATTTTCCTATCTTAAAAATGGGAAGAGGGAAATGCAAATCAATACCACAATGAGATACCACTTCAAACGCAGTATGATGGTTATTATCAGAAAAATGGAAAATAACAAGTGTCAGTGACAGATGTGAAGAAATTGGACCCCTCATCCATTGCTGTTGGAAATATAAAATGGTGTAGCTGCTGTGGAAAACACTTTGGTGGTTCCTCAAAAAGTTAAATATAGAATTATCGTATAACCCAGCAATTCTAGTCCTAGGTATATACCCAAAAGAATTGCAACCAGGACTCAGATACTTGTACACCAATCTTAACCGCAGCACTATTCACGATAGCCAAAAGGTGGGCATAATCCAAGTATCCATCAACAGTTTAGTAGATAAACAAAATGTGGCGAACAGTATACATACAATAGAATATTTTCAGCCATAAAGAGAGATGAAGTTCTACGACACAGATGAACCTTGAAAGCATCATACTGAGTGAAATAAGTCAGACACAAAAGGATAAATATTATACATTCCAACTTATATAAAATATCTAGAAGAGGCAAATGTATAAAGAAAAAAGTTCATTATCGGTTACTAATGGTTGGAGGGAAGAGGAAATAGGGAGTTACTGCTTAACAGGTACTGAGTTTCCATTTGGGGTGGAGAAAAACTTTTGGAAATTAATATAATATGATTGCACAACATGGTGAATGTAATTAATGCCACTGGAATGTACTCTTAAAATGGTTAAAATGGCCAAGTTTTGCTGGACATATTTTACCACAATAATTTTTTTTTTTTTAAATGAATAGAATCAAAGTCAATCACCAGGGAATTATGAGCAGGTACTATGGACCCAATAATAATGTTTTCACCTCCTGTTTCAAAAATCTGCTCCAGAAAAGAGCCCCTCTTTAACTAAGCATGTCTCTGTTTCAGAAGGTGCACACCCAATGCCATGATGGCTGAAAGGGTGCCTGACAATCTAACTTGAACCAACCTCACGTATCAATGGATGGCAGATGTCATAACCAAAAAAACCAAACCCGTTGCTGTTGAGTCGGTTCTGACTCAGAGTAACCCTGTAGGACAGAGTAGAACTGCCCCATGGAGTTTCCAAGGAGCACCTGGTGGATTCAAGCTGCCAACGCTTTGGTTAGCAGCGGTAGCACTTAACCACTATACCACCAGGGTTTCCTGGCAGATGTCACAGTCAGCTTCATTACATGACAGCCTCAGAGGCACAAAATGGACAAGTGAGAAGAACCATTATAGCCAACCTATAACCTCTCCAGGGTGAAAAATTCTGTGCGACCATAACAGGCTGGAACATTCTTTAGAAATAAATGTTCAGTGCTCAAACAATATCTCTAACTGGCTATACACCTCATTCCCATTTTGTTTATAAAAAACAAATGAGTTACCATCCTGATATCTCTGTAGCAGATTCTTAGAATACAAGCAAATGCAACAGCTCATCAAAACCCCTTTACCATTTTCACACCTCTCCCCTACCATCCTTGACAGATTAAGAGTTGGTGGATCGTAGTGGGATTTAATGAAGATGCCACTTAAACTTTTACCTCTTTCCCACCATACAACATGCATTAAAAGATGGCACCTCGACATAAATATAAGTGTGTTCCCTTTCTGCATGTCAAGTAATACTGCAGGATGTACGGTGCGGGATGTATAGACTTGTGCATAGCCATGCTTTCAGAATGGCATCCATATCTCCAAACAAAGCAGCTCAGCATTTCTCTAGTTTTTAAATAAATAACACATGCAGATGCAAACGAGCCCTACCAGCTCTCCCTATTGCCTCTTTTGTTTGGTAATGTGCAGGATTTCCTTGTGGGTCAGTTAAACAAAAGGAAATCAGAGAGTACTTTTGAATTTTCTCATTCAATTATCCTTTTTTTTTTTAAACATAGCTAAAAGAGTTTCAAGTACTAAGGTTAGGCTCACAAATGCAGACAATTTCAGGAGGCTGAGGATCAGGGAAAATGTCCCAACGTACACAAATACACACACACACATATACATATCTCTCTACCTATATCTATTTATCTGTCTATATATGGATATGCTGTGTTACTGTTAGGTGCCAATCAGTCGGTTCCAACTCATAGTGTACCTGTGTACAACAGAAGAAAATGCTGCCCAGTCCTGCGCCACTCTCACATTCATTGCTATGTTTGAGACCACTGTTGCAGCCACTGTGCAAATCCATCTTGTTAAGAGTTTTCCTCTTTTTCAATGACACTCCATTTTACCAAGCATGATGTCCTTCTCCAGGGACTGGTCCCTCCTAATGACATGTCCAAAGTACTTGAGATGACGTTTTACCATCCTCGCTTCTAAGGAGCATTCTGGCTCTACTTATTCCAAGACAAACTTGTTCATTATTTTGGCAGTCTATGGTATATTCAATATTCTTCACCAACATCATGATCAAAGGCATCAATTCTTCTGTCTTCCTTAATCACTGTCCAGCTTTCCCAGCATATAAGGCAATTGAAAATACCATGACTTGGGTCAGGTGCACCTTAGTCCTCAAAGTGACTTCTTCGCTTTTTGGCACTTTAAAGAGATCTGATACCACAAAATTGCCCAATGCAATAAATTGTTTGATTTCTTGACTTCTGCTTCCATGGGCATTGACTGTAGATCCATGCAAAATGAAATCCTTGAAACTTCAATATTTTCTCCATTTATCATGATGTTGCTTATCGGTCCAGTTGTGAGGATTTTTGTTTTCTTTGCATTGAATTGTAATCCATACTAAAGTCTGTAGTCTTTGATCTTCATCAATGAGTGCTTCAGTCCTCTTCACTTTGAGCAAGCACGGTTGTGTAATCTGCATATCACAGGTTGTTAGTAAGTCTTCCTCCAATCCTGATATGTTCTTCTTCATATAGTGCAACTTCTTGGATGATTTGCTCCACATACAGATTGAATGAATATGGTGAAATGATACAATCCTGACACATACCCTTCCTCATTTTAAATCATGTAATATCCCCTTGTTTTTTTCCAATGACTGCCTCTTAGTCTATGTACAGGTTCTGCATGAGTACAATTAAGTGTTCTAGAATTTCCATTCTTCACAATGTAATCCATAATTTATTATGATCCATGCAGTTGAATGTCTTTGCATAGTCAATAAAACACAGGTAAACATCTTTCTAGTATTTTCTGCTTTCAGCCAAGATCCATCTGACATTAGCAATGATATTCCTCTTTTCATGTCATCTTCTGAATCTACCCTGAATTTCTGGCAGTTTCCTGTCGATGCACTGCTGCAAACACTTTTGGATCACCTTCAGCAAAATTTTACTTGTGTGTAATATTGTTTGATAATTTCTGCATTCCACTGATTCACTTTTCTTTGGAATAGGCATGTATTGGATCTCTTACAGTTGGTTGGCCAGGTAGCTGTCTTCCAAATTTCTTGGCATAGATGAGTAAGCACCCTCAAGGGCTGCATCCATTTGTTGAAACATCTCAATTGGTATTCTGCCAATTCCTGAAGTCTTGTTTTTCACCAGTGCCTTCAGTGTAGCTTGGACTTCTTCCTTCAGTACCATTGGTTCCTGATCATATGCTATCTCCTGAAATGACTGAATGCTGACCATTCTTTTCGGTACAGTGACTGTGTATTACTTCCATCTTCTTTTGATGCTTCATGCATCATTCAATACTTTGCCCATAGACTCCTTCAATATTGCAACTCAAGTCTTGAATTTTTTCTTTAGTTTCTTCAGTTTGAGAAATGCCAAGCGTGCTCTTCCCTTTTGGTTTTCTAACTCCAGGTCTTTGCACATTTCATTGTAACACTCTACTTTTTCTTTTCAAGCCGCTCTTTGAAATCATCTATTTAGCTCTTTTACTTCATTATTTCTTCATTTGCTTTAGCTACTTTGTGTTCAAGAACAAGTTTCAGAGCCTCTTCTGACATCCGTTTCAGTCTTTTCTTTCTTTCCTGTATTTTTAATGACCTTTTGCTTTCTTCATGTATGATGTCCTTGATGTCACCCCACAACTCATCTGGCCCTCAGTCATTACTATTCAATGTGTCAAATCCATTCTTCAGATGGTTTCCAAATTCAGGTGGAATATACTCAAGGT
This sequence comes from Elephas maximus indicus, assembly GCF_024166365.1. Taxonomy (NCBI): domain Eukaryota; kingdom Metazoa; phylum Chordata; class Mammalia; order Proboscidea; family Elephantidae; genus Elephas; species Elephas maximus. The sequence continues at coordinate 10,965,697 of NC_064834.1, forward strand.
CATACTTTGGCTCTCGTGGACTTGTTCTAATTTTTTTCAGCTTCAACTTGAATTTGCATATGAGCAATTGATGGTCTGTTCCACAGTTGGGCCCTGGCCTTCTTTTTAACTGATGATATTGAGCTTCTCCAAACCTCTCTTTCCACCCATGTCATTCATTTGATTCCTGTGTATTTCATTCAGCAAGATCCACATGCACAGTCACCATTCAAGTTGTTGAAAAAAGGTATTTCCAGTGAATAAGTTGTTAGCCTTGCAAAATTCTATCATGCAATCTCGACATCATTTCTACCACCAAGGCCATATTTTCCAAATACTGATCCTTGTTCTTTGTTTCCAATCACCAGTAATTATCGATGCATCTTTACTGAATGTTTGATAAATTTCAGACTGAAAAAGTTGGTAAATTTCTTTGTCATTAGTGGTTGGTACATAAATTTGAATAATAATTGATTAACTGGTCTTCTTTGTATGGATATTATCCTATCATTGACAGTGTTGTACTTCAGGATAGATGTTGACGATCATCCTTTTCGACGATGACGGTGATGCCATTCCTCTCCATTTTTCATTCCCAGCATAGTAGACCATATGACCGTCTGATTCAAAATGGCCAATACCAGTCTATTTCAGCTCACTGGATAGGATACTGATCTTTAAGTGTTTCATTTCATTTTTGACAACTTTCAATTTTCTCAGCTTCATACTTAGAATATTCCATATTCTGATTATTAATGGATGTTTGCAGCTGTTTCTTCTCATTTAGAGTCATGCCACATCACCAAACCAAGATCCTTAAATTTTATTCCACGTCATTAGGGTCAACTGTACTTTGAGGAGGCAGCTCTTCCCTAGTCTTATTTTGAGTGCCTTCCAACCTGAGGAGCTTATCTTCCAGCATTATATCCAACAATGTTCAACAGACAATGCTCCACTGCTATCCATAAGGTTTTCAATGGCCAACTTTTTTGGAAGTTGGCCATGGAAACTTCCTAGTCCGTCTTAGTCTGGAAGCTCACTGAAATCTGTCCACCATGGGTGGCCCTGCTGGTATCTGAAATACCAGTGGCATAGCTTCCAGCATCACAGCAATACATGAGCCACCACAGCACAATAAACTGACAGAGGAGTGGTAGACATATACATGTATATGCATACACACACACACACACATATATGTATATATACAGAAAGACTCATCTCTGAGTCAGAATTGACTCGACGGCACTGAGTTTTTTGAGATACAGAAAGAGAGAGGAGACGAAACAAGAGGATACAAGGGCTAGAAAGATTATATGATAAATTATTCTTAAAAAAGATTTAGTCCCCAAAAATTAAACTAGGGAGAGCGCCATAAATGAATGGATAAGAATAGACTACAGTGTGGCCCTTCCCATCGTTCTTCTTGCCCTGTTTAGATCCAGTTCATTACCAGGTAAAATTACAAACCCTTCCCATCAGCTGCGAGCTTTGATCTCTAGAGTTCATTCTTCTGAATCACCCTGAAAAGACTCTTCTTTCATAACCCACCAGCCAATCATGTCCTTAAACTGAAATGTACCCTAGAATTAAAATCATGTCAAATCCAAGATTTTAAAATTTTATGTAGCATCACACTGTTGCTGGCAGGGGCAATTGCTTCATCTCACTGATGCCCTCCACTCTGAAGGTAACTATTTGGAATTATGTTTGGGTACCACACCTCCCCTCAGAGCATAACTCAGCAAGTGACAAAAGCTGGCCTCAGGCAAGAAAGGAGAACATAATGCTTATACTACAAAGGATTCCTCGGTCTTAGATCCAGAAAGAAAATCGAAGCTCTGTAGATTTCACTAAGCCACCAGAGACCAAGATGGTCAGACTGTTTGGGGTCTTGTGGGCCTGGGTCCTTGTTAATCAAACCCATTGTCATGGACGTCATGAGTCATTCAACAAACAACCCTTAGCTGGTCATACATCTGGTGACTTCCATTGCATCAGGGCCAATGCATCTTCTACTTTACTTCACTTAAGGAATCAGAAACTGACTCAGAGGTGGGCAGCAGTGGTTACAGCCTATGGGACCATTAACCAACTGTCCACTCAAATAATAGTCATTATTTCAGATGCTGAGAACACAGAAGTGAACAAACACGGGGACAAATGTCCCCACCTTCATGGCATGTATATTCTAGTGGGGAAGCCATAAGATAAATAAGGAGAGTATATAGTAAGTTAGACGCTGATATGTACTAGGAAGAAAAATCAACCTGAGAACCGGAAGAGAAAGTGTCAAAAGTGGAAAATTGTGGTTTTATATGGTGTGGCATGGGTAGGCCTCTGTGAGGTGACTTTGGAGAAAATACCTAAAGGAAGGGAGGAAGGGAGCCACTCAGATATTCGGGGAAGGGCATTCTGGACAGGGAGTAGAGAAAGGGCACAGCTAAGCGGGGGCAAGCCCAATGTGCTCCTTGAACAAGCAAGACCAGTGTGACCACAGCAGAATGGGCAAAAGGCGTGGGGCATATGAGGTTGGAATGGTCAGGGAGGGCCTCAAATGCCATTGCAAGACCGTGTCTTTTATTCTAAGTAAAAGCCAGCAATCAAATAAGCACATTTAAGATTGGAGATTTTGGGGGGATCTTTTTTTTTAGCTTACTCACCTCAAACCAAAACAAACCCATTGCCATCCAGTCGATTCTGACTCACAGTGACCCTATAGGACAAAGTAGGACTGCTCTATAGGGTTTCCGAGGAGCAGCTGGTGGATTCAAACTGCCGACCTTTCGGTTAGCAGCCAAGTGCTTAACCACTGCGGCACCAGGACTCCTTGCTCACACCAGACATTTAAAAATAGCTGCTAAATGCTTCTTTCAGGGACTGCGAGGCACTCCCAATAATAATAAAAAAAAAAGTGCCTCGGGCTTTCCTACAACTGGATACATCAAGGGGTTTTCACGAGTAATTTAGGGAGCGTCCGCCTCTGGGTGCCACTGCTGTGATTTCAAAATAGAATTATCTCGTGCTATGTGATTTCTTGAATCATTAGTTTTCCATTTTCTCTTCTTTACTTTTTTGCTCAATTTTTTTAGTCCAGCACTAGGATATGTGAGGAGCTTAAAAAATGGTGGCTTGTGGGCAATTGGGTGAAGGCGCAGCGCAAGCAGGGAAAAGGCACAGAGGCTTTTCCTTGGGATCCAGCGCCACTGGTACCCTGACATCCTGGCTTTGTTTAATCAACGCAGGTGCAGTCGGATCAGGAGTGTGGCTTTTTTAAAACAATGGGAGTATCACAGGGAAAAGGCTTGGCCAAGGGAAAAAATGAGGAAAAGACAAGTCTTCATAGCCCAGGGAATGATTTTACTCGACTTGATTAACCCTTTCACTGCACTGCAGCCCTAGAACAAGGGCATTTATTGGCGCACAGAGCAGAGTCCTTGCCAGGAGCACAACCGTCATGAACAGAATGGAACCCTGGTCCCACCCCTTTAATTACTTAGCTGACAGCAAGCTGAAACTCTTCAAAATTATAATTATCAGCAGTTCGAACTCATTATGCACTGAACAGTACCTATCTTTGAAGATTAAGAATTTTAGCTTTATCAAGGAAAGATAACAAAATTATTTCATTTCCTTCTCAAAGTTCCAACTCTTTAAAGGGACAGCCTGCCCGCAAGGAACAGAGGATGCATCACAGACCCTAAGGGACTTCCTGGATTTTCCTTGCGTGGAGCTGCAGATGCAGCAGACAGGTGGGCCCAGGGGTCGAGGTTCTCCCAGGCTCTTGCCCCTCTTACCTGTCTTTTCCCATCTCTGACTTCAAGATGAGTGAAGATCAGTGAATACGGGTGAAGAGTCTGAGCAGGAAAGATCTCAGGGGCATGGATTCCTCTCCTGGGTATTTGGCTCCGTGGTCCAGCCACACACCAACATTTTTTAATGAAAAGCAATTAAGAAGATGGGTCTAGACATGTAAGGGAAGAGGAGCCAGCAGAAGACTACACGACAGGAGGGTACAGGGGAATCTGGGGACTGCGGGGCCTTTGTAGAGGCATTCTAGTTGGTTACAAGCAACAGAGAAATTAAAGCCTTCTGGGTCCCAGATTTGGGTCATGAGGTGTCAGTTTGTGACACTCTTTAAAATTCTGAGGTTCTGCAGGGAAAGAAAATAAAGAGTCCCATTTGCAAAGGTTTTCTGACCAGTCACCACTTGCAGCTGGAGTCAGCTCTGGCTCACGGCGACCCCATGTGAGGCGGAGTAGAACTGTGCTCCATAGTGCTTTCAATGGATGAATTTGGAGAAACAGATCGCTAGGTCTTTCTTCCCAAGCACCTCTGGTTGGACTCGAACCTTCAACCTTTTGGTTGGTGCCCAAGTGCATGAATCGTTTGCACCACCCAAATTCCTTGGCACACTAATGATTATTTACACTTTTCCAAAGTTACATAACTTTGTGCAAAGTATCTCCATTTTAAAGAATTTTTAAACAGCTATGTCGACAGCAGTGGGGAGGTGGTGATGTTGACACAGGGGTAGGAATTAAATCCAGGTAGAAACTGCAGGTGACAGCCTATGGCAGAAAATTCTCTCCTTGGTGATTCTGTGAGGCAGCTCTAGTCTGTCCTATAGGGACTCTCTGAGTCAGAATCCACTCGATGGCAATGGTTTTTGTTTTTGTTTTTTTTGGTTTGGTGATTTTTAGGTGACAAAATACAGTACCAGAAACCTAGGTAGGCTCAGAGGCAACCTGTTCCTCACTGTGGCCAGCAAGAGCTTAAAGGATCCATCCATGTCCTACCATGTAACCTCACCTAGGTCTCCTCTCCTCCTTGGTCACTAGACTTCTCCTACAACTGGCTTTTGTGTCTATTTCAGTTTGTTCCAGCCCCAGGGATTTAAACCTAGTAGCTCTCTCAGCCTGAACACTGCCCCATACACTTCACCATCTCCGTTTCTTCTTTGAGCCCAAATGTCGCCTTCTCAGAGAGGGTTCCCTCATCATCCTCCTTAGGGTAGTGTGTGCTCCCACATCGGCCTCAGGCACTCCTCTTCACCTCTCCTCGTTTTCTTCTCTTCACAGCACTGAGGACTCTCTGAAATCATCTGGCTTAATAGTTTTTCATGACCTCCCCCCACCCCCGCTCACCAACCCCGGCCTCTCTGGTATTCCACTATACTCCCAGTAAGGGCCAGCTACATAATCCTCAGGGTCCAGAACAAATGCAGGCCCTCTTGTTCAAAAAGCAAGAGGAAAGCTTTCTCCTTTCTTCCGACGTCTCTCTCTCAACCTGTCCTGGTGGTTTTTATTTGCTATTTAATGCCATGCTCTGACTGCAGGACAAATACAGACCCTCATGGGCACCTGGGTCCCCACCCCATGACCTGGCATCTTTGCCCAGGCCCTCATCAGGGGCAGAGTGTGATAGCGATCACCAAAGGTGAGGGAAAGAAGGCAGGGAACCCATCCTGGGAAGGTGGGTGGGCACAGGAGGATTTTCCAAGCCCTAGTGCATGCTCCATTGCCCAGTGAGACTCCACTTAGCCAGCTGCTGTCATGTTGACCCTGACTCCATGGCGACCCCATGTGTGTCAGAGTAGAACTATGCTCCATAGGTTGTTTTTTCTTTTAATTGTGTGTTAGGTGAAAGTTTATAGCTCAAGTTAATTTCTCATTCAAAATTTTATACACATATTGTTTTGTGACATTGGTTGCAATCTCCACAGTGTGACAGCATGCTCCCCCTTTCCACCCCGTGTTCCTTGTGTTCATTTGTTCAGGTTTCCTGTGCCTTTCTGCCTTCTCTTCTTGCTTCTGGGCAGGCATTGCCCATTGGGTCTCATATATTTGACTGAACTAAGAACCACATTTCTCACGTGTTATTTTTTGTTTTATAGGCCTGTCTAATCTTTGCCTGAAAAGTGGGTTTCAGAAGTGGTTTCAGTTCTGACTTAGCAGAGCGTCCAGGGGTCACAGTATCGAGGGTTCCTCCAGTCTCTGTTAGACCACTAAGTCTGGTCTTTTTTTTGTGAGTTTGAATTCTGTTCTACCTTTTTCTCGCTTTCTGTCCAGGACTCTCTGTTGTGATCCCTGTCAGAGCAGTTGGTGGTGGTAGCCAGTCACCATCTAGTTCTGGGCTCAGGATGGTGGAGTCTCTGTTTCAAGTGGTCCTTCAGTCCTTTGGGCTAATATTTTCCTTGTGTCTTTGGTTTTTTTCATTCTTTGCTCTGAACAGGATGGGACTAATAGATGTATCTTAGATGGCGACTTGCAAGCTTTTAAGGCCCCAGATGCTATTCACCCAAGTGGGATGTAGAATATTGACTTTACGAACTATGTTAGGCCAATTGAGTTAGATGTTCCCCGAGTCTAAGGTCCCAAGCCCCTAGCTGGAGCTACTCAGGCCCTCAAAGTGTTTGGGGGCCTGAGTAGCTCCGGCTAGGGGCTTGGGACCGTAAGAAACTTCTACGATTTTGCTTTGGTCCAGTTGTGCTGACTTCCCCTATATTGTGTGTTGTCTTTCCCTTCACCAAAGTTGACACTTGTCTACTATCTAGTTTGTGACTTCCCTTCCCCCCCCACCATTGTAACCATCAAAGAATGTTTTTTTCCTGTGTGTAAATCTTTTCTTGAGTTCTTATAATAGTGGTCTCATAAAATATTTGTCCTTTTGTCACTGACTTATTTCACTCAGCATAACGCCCTCCAGAGTCATTCATTTTTGTGAGATATTTCTCAGATCCATCATTGCTCTTTATTGTAGCATAGTATTCCATTGCGTGTTTGTACTTAGTTTGCTTATTCATTCATCTGTTGATGAGCATTTAGGTTGTTTCCAACTTTTTGCTATTGTGAATAGTGCTGCAATGAACATGGGTATGCATACGTCTATTCATGTGACAGCTCTTATTTCTCTAGGGTATATACCTAGGAGTGGTATTGCTATTATCATATGGTATTTCTATTTCTAGCTTTTTAAGAATGTGCCATATCATTTTCCAAACTGGTTGTACCATTTTACATTCCCACCAGCAGAGCATAAGAGTTCCAATCTTCCCATAACCACTCCAACATCTGTTATTTTGTGTTTTTTTGGATTAGTGCCAGTACTGTTGGAGTGAGATGGTTTATAGTTTTGATTTGCATTTTGCTAATGGCAAATGATTGTGAGCATTTCCTCATGTGTCCATTGGCTGCCTGAAATGTCTTCTTTAGCGAAGTATTTGTTTATATCCTTTGCCCATTTTTTAATTGGATTATTTGTCTTTTTGTAATTGAGGCATTGAAGTATTTTATAGATTTTAGAGATTAGGCCCTTGTCAGAATAGTCATAGCCAAAATATTTTCCCCAGTGTAGTTCCTCTTTTTACTGTTTTGGTGAATGAAGTCTTTTGATGAGTATAATTGTTTAATTCTTAGGAGCTCCCAGTTATCTAATTTCTCTTCTGGTATTTGTATATTGTTAGCTATGGTTTGTATACTATTTATGCCATGTAGTAGAGTCCCTAGCATTGTCCCTATTTTTTCTGCCATGATCTTTATCATTTTAGATTTTATGTTTAGGTCTTTAATCCATTTTGAGCTAGTTTTTGTGTACGGTATGAGGTATGGATCTTGCTTCACTTTTTTACAGATGGACATTCAATTATGCTAGCACCATTTGTTAAAGAGATTGTCTTTTCCCCCCTTAATGGACTTTGGCCCTTTTTCAAATACCAACTGCTCATAGATGGATGGATTTACACCTGGGTTCTCAATTCTGTTTCATTGGGCTATGTGTCTGTTTTTGTACCAGTACCAGGCTAATATGACCACCACAGTGGTATAATAGATTCTAAATCAGGTAGTGTGAGGCCTCCTACTTTGTTCTTCTTCTTCAGTAATGCTTTCCTTATCCAGGGCCTCTTCCCTTTCCATATAAAGTTTCTGATTTGTTTTTCCATCTTTTTAAAAAGTGCTGTTGGAATTTGGATCAGGATTGCGTTATAGCTGTAGATGGCTTTGGGTAGAATTGACATTTTCAAAAGGTTGAGTCTTCCTATCTATGAGCATGATATGGTTTTCCACTTACGCAGGTCTCTTTTGGTTTCTTGCAGTAGTGTTTTGTAGTTTTCTTTGTAGAAGTGTTTTATGTCCCTGTTTAGATATATTCCCAAGTACTTTATCTTCTTGGGGGCTATCGTGAATAGTATTGATTTGGTGATTTCCTCTTCTAAGTTCTCTTTGTTAGTGTAGAGGAATCCAACTGATTTTTGTATGTTTATCTTGTATCCTGCCACTTTGTTGAAATCTTCTATTAGTTCTAATAGCTTTCTTGTGGATTCTTTGGGGTTTTCTGTGTATAAGATCATATCATCTCCAAACAGGGATAGACTTACCTCTTCCTTACCAGTTTGGATGTTTTTTTTCTTTTTCTTGGGTTATTGCCCTAGCTAGGACTTCTACCATGATGTTGAACAAGAGTGGTGATAGAGGGCATCTTTGTAGGGCTCCTGTACTCACGGGGAATGCTTTCAGCCTCTCTCCACTTAGAATCATATTGGCTGTTGGTTTTATATAAATGTCCTTTATTATGTTGAGGAATTTCCCTTCTATTCCTATTTTGCTGAGAGTTTTTGTCAGGAATGGGTGTAGAACTTGCCAAATGCCTTTTCTGCAATGATTGATATGATCATGTGGTTCTTTTTTTTGTTTTACTTATGTGGTGGGTATGTTGACTGATTTTCAAATCTCGAACCATCCCCACATACCTAGCATGAATTCCACTTGTTCATGATGTTTTGTTTTGTTTTGTTTTTTTTTGATACGCTGTTGAATTCTTCTGGCTAGAATTTTGTTGAGAACTTTTGCATCTATGCTCATGAGGAATATTGGTCTGTAGTTTTTTGTGGTGTCTTTGCCTAGCTTTGGTATCAGGGTTATGCTGGCTTCCAAGAATGAGTTCAGGAGCATTCTTTTCTTTAATATGCTCTGAAATAGCTTGAGTATTATTGGCGTGAGGTCTTCTCTGAAAATTTATTAGAATTCTCCAGTGAAGCCATCTAGACCAGGGTTTTGTTGTTGTTGTTGTTGGGAGGTTTTTTTTTTTATCATTATTACCTCTTCAATCTCTTCTTTTGTTATGGGTCTGTTTCATTTTTCTACTTTAGTTTATGTTAGTTTAGGTAGGTAGTGTGTTTCTAGAAATGTATCCATTTTTTCTAGTTTTCAAATTTGTTGGCGTACAATTTTTCAGAGTATTCTGTTATGATCCTTTTTTATTTCAGTTGGGTCTCTTTGTGATATCACCCACCTCATTTCTTATTTGGGTTTTTTGCCTCTTCTCTTGTTTTTCTTTTGTCAGTTTGGTCAATGGTTTGCCAATTTTATGCATCTTTTCAAAGAACCAACTTTTGGTCTTGTCTTTTCATTGTTTTCTCTATTTCATTTATTTCTACTCTAATCTTTACTATTCCATTTCTTCTGGTGCCTGAGGACTTCTTTGGCTGTTGTCTATTTATTTAAGTTGTAGGGTTAATGTTTTGATTTTAGCCCTTTCCTCTTTTTTGACGTGTGCATTTATTGCTATAAGTTGATCTCAAAGCACTGCTTTTTCTGCGTCCCAAAGGTTTTGGTAATATGCGTTTTCATTCTCATTTGATTCTATGGATTTCTTTATTCCACACTTGATTTTGTCTATTACTCAGTAGTTTTTAAGCAAAGTGTTTTTTAGTGTCCATGTATTTTATATTTTTTTTTTCTTACTGTTTCTGTTATTGATTTCTACTTTTATGGCATTATGATCAGACAAGATGCTTTGTATTATTTTGATGGTTTGTATTTTGTGAAGGCTTGCTTTGTGGTCTAAAATGTGGTCTGTTTTGGAGAATGTTCCATGTACACTGGAAAAGGATATATACTTTGCTGCTGTTGGGTAGAGTGGTCTCTGAGTTCAAAAAAAAAAAAAAAAAATATTATCTCACAGTTTCTGTGGGTCAGGAATCTTGGCACAGCTGAGCTGGTTCCTCCATTTCAGGTCTCTCTCTAGGCTCCAATCAATGTGTTGGCCAGGTCTGGGGTCTTATCGAAGGCTTGACTGGGGCTGCTCCCAAGCTCACCTTGTTGTTGGCAGGATTCAGTTCCTTGTGGGCTATTGGACCTGGGGCCACAGATCCTCATTTGCTATTGGCTGGAGACCACCCTCAGTGGTTTGCCATGTGGGCCTCTCCAACACAGAATCTTGCTTCAATAAAGTAGACAAGGGATAGAGTCTGCTAGCAAGGCAGAAGTCAAAATCTTATGCAGTCTCATCAAGGACATGACATCCCTCACCTTTCTGTAATCAATTAGTTAGAAGCAAGTCACAGGTCCCACCTTACACAAGGGTATGAATATCGTGAGGTGGGTATCATTGGGAGTAGACATCACAGAGGCTGCCTACTATACCTGAGTAGGACAGATTGGATTGTCAGAGAAACCAAAAGTGAAGAAGCCATTAAAGAGGATATTACATAGGCCAGGAGGGAAATAATTGAAGCCAAAGATAAGGGAGTAACTTCAGGAAAGAAGAAGAGTGTTCTCAATAGCATTTCCAGTGGTAGAATTCATACGACTTGGCAACTAGTTCAAAATGGGTGGCAAAGGGGAGAAACAAAGTAAAAAACCTCAAGGCTTTGAACTCAAGTGACTAGAAATACGGGATAAGAATAGAGGCAGAAAGCCAGTTGCTGTTTTCTTGGTAGAGGAAGAGAACACTGAATTTGAGATCCTGTAATACCATTCAAGGTGGCAATATACGTGGAAATATAAGGCCTGAACTTCAGGAAAGCAGTCAAGGCTAGTCATCCATATTTGAGCATCCCTTGCACACAGATGACACGTGATGTTGTGAAATTGAATTGAAGGGAATGAAGCTATCTAGGGCTATTTTATCAGCTTGGAATGAGGAAGGCCTGGCAACTCCCTCCTCTTGTGGGAATTTTAGCTAACTTCCAGGCTAAAGTTATCTGGAAGGGATGGAAGAAAGTCTTAAAGTCAAAACATAAATGTTTGTATGTCTGTGACATCTGCCAAGATCAGACTACTTGGAATACTGGTCTGCCAGGATCTTTCCAGAGACAGAGAGATGTCTGGCTACAGGCACCATACAGACATACGCTGATTTAAATTAATTTTTAAAATTTAAGAATAATTTTATATTGCTTCCTAACATTTTCAAATCACTTATATCACCAACTGAACCTCAGGATTGCATTCAGTGTTTTCATTTAGAGATGAGAACAGCAAGCCTTGCTCTAAGTCACGCTGATAGCAGTTATGGCTAGAATCTTTGCTTCCTGGATCCTCACCCAGTGCACTTCTCCTTCTGTCACACAAAATCCCTGGCCTAAAATCTGAATATCAGGGGAATTCTCCTAGATCCTCAAGTACAAACTCAAGGGCCCATTTTATTTAACACAAATGCTCACTCAAACCCCATAGCTCTGAGCCATAAATTAAATTTGGAAGACCCAAAATCTCGAAGAAAGGAAATGATCTTGGAATACTGAATCCGATGGGAATAAGGAACCCTTGGCCTCCCCAGAGAAACCCCCTTCTTGTGGGAAAATCAGCTGGTTTTCCAGTTGTAGTTATCTAGTGTGGAGCTGAGCAAACTTTTAAGCTAGACCAAAAACTCAAGGCATTCCCCGTTGCCAACCCGTATCATAATCAATGTTGATTGAATGTCTGAATGTAATTTGAATGAAAAGCATTTCAAAGCACAAAGGTTCTGTTCCCAATAAGTTTAGTCTATATAATCAAATGCATTCTTTCTGGCCCAATCAGCAGAGGCTTGGCAGAATAAATGTCTTTGGTATGAGCAAAAAATTCCAAGCTTAAACCTTACAATTGCCCCTTTGAGGGTCGTTTACTCGGCAAGTTTTACAGTGGTGTACTGAAATGAATACTGCCTCTATGCAAAGCAACAGGAGGTCACATTATAATTAGAATGCAATCAGTGGAATTGGTTATGGCTTGGTTTTCTTCCTGAAATGACAATCTACACCACATCTGCCATTAAATTAATATTTTCTGCATTACTAGGAGAACAGAAGAAGAGGGCTGGGCAGGGGGAAGCCAGTGTCTTTCCAGTGAGCAGCTGATAGAGTTGTCTTTAGCTAGGAGTCCACATGAGCTAATCAAGGCCCAAACAGTTCACCTTTAAAATACCCAAACCATCTGGCAGGCTGTCCCATGATAAATCTCAATGATAAATGTCTCCGTTTTGATGTTACAAAGGGACCGCAGACCTGCTCATTTCTGGCACAGCTGAAAACATACTGGCAACAGTAGAATAGAACTCAGATGTCCCAAAATAGAGAAGTAAATCATTTTGACCTGCGGGGCATAATATATTTAGAGAAAACCTGATTGTAATAAAAAGGTTGGACTTACCACAGTTTCTGCTGTAGGAGTGGCAATATACATATATATATTCTAATACTTTTTGGTTTAGTGAAAACTCCAGCATGTACAATTTAAAAGCCTTCATTTTCCCCTCCCTACCTTTTTTTTTTTTTTTTGAGTCACAGACAACCCCCTCTGCCACTTGTGAAGTACAATAGTCTCTTCTTTCTGACTCTCAGATGTCCTGCAGGGGAACTGCTGAGGACAGCATGCCTTCAGAATGATTAATCCACCCGCCTTTCAGAGGTCTGTTTTGCTGGGCCCATGGCCACTGCCAAGAAAGGGCACACTGTGACCACCAGCCCCAGGAAGGGAAGGCACAGCCTCTCAACTCAGGGTTAGCTGGGACCTGGAGCCGAGAGGGAATCATAAAATAAGTTATGCTGCGTGGTTTTGGAAGGTAGGCTTTTATGTTCATCCAAGCTTCAGAAACAAATTATGGAGTGGTCGATTGGCCTTATTTATTTCATCTTTTCTTCCACAAAGTTAGGAAATTAATTAAACATGCATTTGAAGTGTCAGGGACAAGGTACTAGAGCCTCCCCATGCTAGTGGCCTCTCCCCACTTCCCTGGCTGGACACAAAGCTCCATAACCCTCGCTGGCCGCTGAGTTCAGCAAGAAGGAGCTCAGCCTAAAAGACAGCAGCCAATAAAAACAGGGCCTTGATGGCTAGCTCAAGGTCTCCTGGGAAGCTGCTTGGGACCTTGCGACAACTGAGCAAAGCACAGTCTGCTTCTCCACTCTGGTCTTGTTGGTTGCAACAGCTTGACCAATTCCCTCCACGGTTGCCAAGGTCACTTTCTGATGACTAATGGGAAAGACAGTCTCCCCATCTGCCCTCTGACAAATGGTTCCATAAAATGATTTTGCTAGCTCACCCAAAAGGGAAGCCAGAAATAAGCATGGGAAGAGATGTGTCTCCAGTGAAGGCAGCTTCAATCTCACCTTCTAGATCTCAAGACAAGTTAAGAACAAAGAGGAGGCCTATTGCTGCCTCCAGAGGTAATTTTCCTACACAAAGTAGAGTTGAGTGGAGCAGTGGAGGCTCTTTCAAAAACTTGTGGAAGTCCACAGCAATAAGAGTCTGCCATTACTCAGGCTTTCTGAGAAATAAGTGCAAATAAATTTGAGGTAACTATTTTCAATAAAACTTTTAAATATATATACACTGACAGTCCATTTGGAGGGGAAAAGACACAATAATTTATCGGCTGTTGGCAACTCAGCTGGACATGAGTTATCCCATACCTCTTCGCCTGCCCTGGGCCAAACAACACATATCTGGTTATTTGATTATCTTCTCCAAAGTCAGTTCTAGTGGTTCAGGGAGGAAAAGCCCACTGGGTCACTGGCATCCCAGCTCTTTAATCATTTCTCTGGCTCACACCCCAATACCCTCCAGGTCACTGACATCTTGCTGGTTCAGAAGTGTTTAGAAAAGAACAAGGTATTTCAGCTGACATCTTCAGAAGTTCCCTAGGGGAGTAGAAAAGTGTGGGATGGTGAGAGAGTGCTCAAACAGCTACAGCTGAAAGAATTGTATCGTCACTTTCTTCCCCCACCATATGGTCTTGCCCTCTCGTGCCTGATTTATGACTCCTGATTCCACAGACCCCTTGGCTAGGCCGCTTTCCAAATGTCTTCCTACTGTTGAATATTTGGGTGCCAATGTTTTCCCCAGGGGGAAAGAAGAGACAAAGAATAATGGTGTCCTTATTTCTGCTTCCCAACCTACCCCTCTGGAGCGTTTCTAGTTTTGTTTTAATCATCTGGGACAGGAAACTCTGGCTGTTTCTCTTCTCTTGTCTGCTCTTTAAAGTAAGACATTTGCCAGAAAAGCAGGTAGATTGGGTAAAAATTCTCATAACCCATGTATTCAGCCACACTTCTGTGCGGTACATCAAAATCACATCAAGTTCCAGTGGCTCCTCATCAAAAGCCTCACAATCAGTGAGGAAGGAAGGTGCTATCAGGAAAGCCTGTTGATCAAGCCACAGAGAGTGGGAATGCCTGCCTCCCTAGCACTTCCAACATGGCAGCCTCCAGCCATCCTCTCCAGTCAGAAATGCCATGGATTCCAGGGGAAAAAACATGGCCCATGGCAGGACGCTAAAGTACTCAACTGATTTATCAACACTAATCTACCAATTGGGACCCAATCTTTTCACAACAGGAAATTATATCAGGCAGTCCAAAAAAAAAAAAAAAAAGATGTGGCTGGTACCACTCTTTTATTGCAGTATCTCTTATGATTACGTGGTTTATATTTTATTTCCACCAATTCAATTAAACATCATGTTTTCACACTGTTTTAGGAATACAACTATTTCTTGATTGCCTGTAAGTGTTGGCAAACACTCATTCACTCATTTGATAAATAATCATTGACTGCTAAGTGCCATACTAGATTTAGAGCTACCAAGAGAGTTCTCAAAGAATTTTACAATCTAGCTAGAATAATCTAATATAAATCTTAGATTATGGGAAAATAACAAGGGAATCTGTTCTGAAGACATACTAGAGAAGAATAGAAAATAAGACATTAGCAAAAGAACAAAAATGGCTTTAATTCATGTCATGTGGATTCAGTGTACTTTTGGGAATGGATTCAAATGTATTCATTAGCGACTATCGTCAGTGTTATGAGGTGGCAACATTTGTGGCATATAAGCAAAGCCAAAGCTCCCCTCTAGTAAGCCAAGTCTGTATTTCATTTTCATCCTGATCATCCATGTTGTATGGGCAGAGAGACAGTGAGGACATTTGTCTGCTAAACAGACGATGGGGGAAGTTCCAGCTGAGATAGCTGAGCTGTGAATTCAAAGATGCATATTAAAAGCAGCAATAATGAGGCAATTATGAGAGCCAGCCAAGGATATAGTGGGGTGACATAATTGAGCAAGAGCGCTGAAAAGTTTGGAGCAGATCACGCACTAGAAATATGGTTTGACTCATTCGGGTTGGTCACACTTGACACCAGAGGAGATTGCACTCACTTCTTCTGTGGTGCCTTATTTAATCTCAAGGATACGTATCTATTCGACTTTTCAAGGTCAGAGGGATGTGCTAGCTCAAGATGGCAAGTTTAAAAGTAGCATGTCTGAACTCAAAACCCACTCCTCTTAGGTTTTCTCTAGTTCTGGGAATTAATCCCAAAAGAAGACATAAAAGAGATGAATCACATCTCTTTCGTTGTTTGATTTAAATTTTATTTTGTGTGCCACATAGGTAATGCCTAACATGTCTTAGGAAATGACAATGGGAGAAAGTCCTGGGGGAGTTTAAGCCTTTATGTCCTTCCAGTGATTAACGCACGCCTGGGCATTCTATCATTCAACCAATTACTAAAACACAAAGAGAGAGCAGATCAAAGTTGACAACGATATCCTCCATTCCTAAAATTAATAATTATAATAACGGTAGTACTGTAGTAGTGGTAATAGTAGCAGTATCAGTAGTTGTGGTGGTGATAGTGGTCATGGTAATGGTAGTAGTAGTAATATTAATCCTTCATTTAGTTTCTACAAACAGCCACACATTTTTCCCCCTGCTTGATCACAATGCCAGTATCTTTCATGGGATCAGCTGCCCACGAGAAAGCTGGGTGAGCCGACTCTGAGAAATAACACAGGGTCTTCATCCATGAAGCCATAAACAGCTATAGTCTAACCTCACAGGGAACAAACCAAGGCAGAATTCTTAATTCTCAAGCATGGACACGTTCTTCTCCAACATGATACCTGAAAAGAATCTTTATAAAGTCAATTTTCATCTGTGTGGGGTATCTATTCACTAGTTGATGAAATGTGACTGTCAGTGAAAAGCAGATGAGTCTGGCCATTCGTACAAAGATGAGAATGATACAAGATTTGGACTCCGACATCCCACTTTTCTAACTTCCCTCTGCCCTGCAGAGGCAGAGATTCTTCCCCGTGGCCTTCATCTCTTCAACTTCATCTCTTCAAGTGTTTGCCTCTATAAATGGCGTTAAACTTCAGTTTCTGAGAACGTGTCCGCATCCCGTTCAGCGACGCTCTATTAGTTCTGGTTGTATTAGGTTATTAATGGCAAGTCTGAGGAGGGCGCAGCCTCTATGATCTTCTGTCTCACAAAACTTGAGAGCCATCATATAGGACAAGTCTGTTATCCTGACCAAATGAGCCTTCCAACTCCTCCACCATAAGATAGGGTAGTTAATGGTGTCTATTCTATTAAACTGAGAATGAAGATAGGGTAATACTGGAGGCCAAACTATATAAACTAAATATATTAATATTAATATCACCAGAAAGGACAGCTAGATGTAGTAAACCATCTGTTGAGTTTATCCCTGGCTCTAGAAACAGCCAACAGTACTGGAGTTTGGTGTTCTTTCTTCTTTTTCAGCTGTGTCAGCACTACTGCTCAAACTGTCAATGATAAAACACCATTCTAAGCTAAGGCTAAACTTTAATAACCTAGACATCAGATAAGGATTTTTTTAAAAATTATTTCTGCCAAAGTACCAAGACTCTGTGGTATTATACCAACAAACCAAACCCGCTGCCGTCGAGTCAATTCCGACTCATAGAGGCCCTACAGGACAGAGTAGAGCTGCCCCATAGAGTTTCCGAGGAGCGGCTGGTGGATTTGAACTGCTGACCTTTTGATTAGCAGCCATAGCTGTTAACCACCATGCCACCACAGACAGATAGGATTTGCACAGATCTCAAAGGAGACCAAGAGCAGTTATCTTGAAAAAAGTAATTTTATCACCTGACCTCCAAACTATTAACATGAAAAGTTTCCAGTGGCATAAAAGATTAGGCTCTATGAAAGACATGGGCAATGAAAATTAGGAGCCAGGCTCATCCAAAGGGTGTTAATATTTTGATTAAAGAAAGAACAGTAGACTGCACGAATAGCTTTCTGGTTGCTTTATTTCGAATAAGGTCACTAAGGGAGAATAATTTTCACTACCAAAATTTAGCCTAAACCATAGTTTAATTTGCATAGCTTTCCACCCTAAGTGTGGATTCTGTCAAGCATAAGCTATATTTACCAGGCATAATGGATCTTGGCAGGTCAGAAAATTGCAGTTTGGTCTCTATTACACATAAACCACCAATGGAGAAAATGTTATCAGGATTGCCAATAAAATACATAGTAGGATATCCTTACTTATCCTGCAGGCAGCAACACTGACATCCTTTCCGGTCTTTCACCAAAAAAAAAAAAAAAAATTCATCAGCTTCTAGTAAAATTGTAGGCTGCCCATCCTGGAGAGGATGCCAAATGCACCCCTCCCTTCCTCTGCAGCTAGCTGCACTCCAGGGGTGAATGGACCACCTTCTCCGGAACAAGCTTTAGTTGCAATAGGGAAAGAAGAATGCTCCTTCCCAGATCCCTGGCTTCCTAAAATTCTGGGAATGTTACAACATTCTGCCAATGTCCATCTCAAGCACAGATGACCTCTATGGAGTACTGATTAGGAATTTAATCCTCTTCATGGTTGCCAAATCGTGGGTAACAAAGAATGGAGTCACTGCAAAGGGAAAGTATTTCCTTTGAATGGGAACTTTTAAGATCCCATGACTATCACATGTTGAAAATTCCTAAATCTTTTTCTCCAGAGCTAAAAGGATAGTAAATATGTCCACTTGAGTACACAAACAGACCCCAAAATGGAGCTCATCACCTCTGGTGAACCCCTTCCCTATGCCCAGAAAATCTTTTCTATCAGTGAATGTTACTACTACCCAGGGTAATGCGCAAAATATTTAAGAATCAGTGGAGGAGAAGTCCTGACCAATCAGAATAGGCAATGGCCCCTGAGTTGGAGCAGTATCCTAGAGCCCCCCTCCCAACTATGCCTAGCATTAACCCTTAAGTAGAGTGGGTTATACTGAGTACCTGGAGGAGAAATGCCAGGATAGTAGGGGATGTGGCACAAAGGAGGCTCTGGGGGGAGATACCATGGAATTATCTCAATATTTTAACAACCAGGATGGTTGTACTCGTGCAAACTAGCTGAATACCAGCCTTGGTACCATCATCCACTTGACCTAGAGTATCCTATGCCTTTTCATTCTGCTTCATCTGCAATCCAATGCATGACCAAATCCTTTCAATTCTATATCCTAAATATTTTTCCCCTTGTTTCTTACCATCTCCAATGCTGGTCTTATTAATTTAGTTGACAGCATTATCATCTCTCTGCTGGATAACTGCAGCAACTTCCTGCCTGGTATCTCTGCCTCCAGCCTTGCCGTGTTCCCACCCATCTACTCACCCACAGAGGAATCATTCTAAAGAGTTAGTTCATTCATATCCCTCACCTGGCACTCCCTCGGTATGGTGGCCCAAATCTTTAACACATCTTTGAGTTACCCAGGCCCTTATGATTTGACCCCTGCCCATCTCCCCAGCTTCATCACTTGAAACTTGCTTTATCAACTCTAAATTCCAGCCCTGGGTGGCTCCTTGCACTTGTCCGAATATGGTGTGCTCTCTTGCCTCTGGGCATTGTACACGCTATTTTTTCTTCATGAAACACCCACCTCCCATTCTAGCTATCCACCCCACCAGCCAAGCTAACTATATTTTATTCATCTTTCAGGTCTCACAATAGATTCTGCTCATCTTCCAAGTCTCAGTTTAGATATCACTTCTTCCAGGAAGTTTTTCTTGACATGCTTCCTACTCCCTGCCCCGAGTCAGAGGTATGTAGATCCCCTGCATGCTTCATAACCAGAAAACCCAGTGCACGCTCCATAGCTGCCTGATTATACCTTGGTTGATAAAGACCATGAACTCTGGAGCCAGAATGCCTGTGTCTGAAGTCCAACTTTGCCACTTACTATGCGACCTTAGGCAAATCACTTAGCTCCTTGACTCCAGGTTCCACTTTAAATGGAGGGAGAATACTACTACTGATATTATCGGTTGTTAGGAGGAGTAAATAAGTTAATTCATGTAAAGCAATCTGAACAATTATCTAGCTCATAGGATAGCCACAAACAATATCTACAATCTTCGGCTGGATAACTTTGATAGACGTTAAATTTCAATATTGCCCATCAGTTGATCTTTAACAATGTAACCTTGATACTCTTCCCATTAGGAGGTGGGGCCTATGTCTCCTCCTCTTGAATCTAGGCAGGCTTATAACTCACTTATAACTAATAAAATGTGCCTGACTTTCAAGGCTAAGTCAGAAAGACTTCCATTGGAACTTCCGCCTTGTTTACTGGAACACTTGTACTTGGAGCCCTGAGCCACCAACTATCCGGAGGCCACAGTACTGTGAAGAAGCCAAGCCACAGGAGTGTGTAAGCACTTCAGTCAGCAATCTTAGTCTGTGGCTTCTCCCAGCTCAGGTTCCAGACATATGATAATTCCAACCTCTAGTCAAGTCATCCCCAGTATTCAAGTCTTCCCAGTTGAGGCTACAGGTCAGAGAAAAGCCACCCTCTTCCCCTTTTTGAATTCCTAACTCACAGAGTCTATGAGTGTAGTAAAATTGTTGTTTTACTCACTAAAGTTTTGATGTAATATGTTATGCAGAAAGAGAAACTAGAAAAGCTATGTAAGTGGCTTCTATATTAGTCACCATCATTCTTCTTCTTATATTATCACGGTACTTAATATAAAAAAAAAAAAATACCATACCATAAATGTTTATTTACCTACCTCTACCTCTCGTTAGAGTCTAAGCTCCATGCTTCAGGATCTAGTATAGTACCAGACTCAGAATACACACTACATTTTTTGTTCAAAGAACACATGAATAACTCCTTCAAACCAACTATCTCTCTAGTGCTCTGACATTTCACTTGTCTATCAATGACACAAACAAAATGACAGAACAAAGATGTTTGGACCAGCCACAAAATTACTCATCGTCTGTCTTAGCACACAATGAGAATCACTGCTGATATTTTAGTGAACTTCTGCCAAGTCCTGTGTGTGTTCATTAAATTAAAAAAGTCCTACGTATCTTTTTCTATTGTTTTATTTCACATATCATATCATCAGCATAATCCCATGTCATTCTTCAAAAACAATTTGTACTGATTAAATAAGAGGCTATCATCTATATATAACATAATTTTAATCACTTAACCTATTTTAGATATTTAGGGTGTTTTTAATTTTCTTTAATATAAACAATGCTATAAAGAGTTATTCTTAGTTTTTATATTAATCTTTGGCTGCATCTTTGATTATGCTCTTAGAAACAGGTTGTTAAAATGGAATTGTTGAACCAAAGGATAGCCACCATGCTTTCCTAGTGAGAATAAAAACTGAAAAACTGTTTCCCAGAAATTTTGAAAAATAAATTACTTTTGGAAGTAAGACATAAGAAAGATAGTATCATTACACACTAACAATCATTAAGTATTACCACTTATTTTTAACTAAACTTTTATGGCGATTTTTATTTACAGTGTTTCATTTCTAGTCAGTTTGAACTTTCTGTGTTTACTTGCATTTCTAGTTTTGCCTAGTCATATCCTTTATCCATTTTTTCCACCTGATGTTTTGGTAGCGCTTGTAAAAGTTCTTCCACAGTAAGGGGACTAATTCTTTAATTTTCTTTTTAAATATTATCTCCAAGTTTGTTAATTCTCTTAATCTTCCTTATACTGTTACAAATACAGAAAACGTCCACTGATTTCTTTTATGGGAGTTTGATATTATTTTAACATTTTTTGGCAAGTTAGGACAATGGCACTATTCACCGTCTACAGCAAAGCTCAGATAAGGGGTGTGAGGTGGTAACAATTAGACCATCCCGCTGTCTTGCAAGTGTTAAGAATATATTCCTCCACCAAAATCAAGGCTACCAAATAAAATTGAAGAGAAATTACATTTTATCTTCTGAAGTGCTATGACCAGGTTACCCAATGCGAAGGCATCAACTTACAGGTTCTTGTTATCATATGTTTTAGTTTAACAATCTTCCAAGTATGGAAGATAGACCCATTAAAGAGTATTACCTGAAATGGGTGAGCAGCATTAGCTAGTTGCAACTTTTGAAGCTGGAGGGTCCAATTATTTTCTTTAACACAGTTCCTACCAGACTCAAAATCTCTACTCATTGTGCCTGGGTATTTTGGCTCCAAAGGCAATTCATTCACTTATGCTTTCAATACATACCTATTTAGCACTCACTTCGTAACTCAACTCAGGTAGAGGACATAAAGGAGAATAATATCCAGTCTCTATCCTGGAGGCAGTCCTAGTCTTATTGGGTTTAGGGAAGACTGACATGTAAACAAATACCTGTTATAATAACAGGCAAATACAGCAAGTTGATAAAATCATTCAAAATAATTTTCATGTTATTGGACCAAGACTGGAAGAATTTCACCATTTCAGAGTTACAACCATGTGTTCAAAATTCTCCTAGATTTTCTTTGTCTCCTTAGGTTGAAGTAATTGGGTTACATGCTTGTTGAAGTATTTCTTTTTGAAGTATTACTGAAATAAGATTTGCAGCTGTCACTTGAGAAGCTAAGGTGCATTGTTAGCTACAAATATTTACTGGGCACTTACTCTGGAAACTCCAGAGATATTTGGAAACAGCAGGCATGGTTCCTGCCCAATAGTTCCTTAAAGTCAACTGAGGAAAATAAGATATGTACATATTAAATAATAATTTTAATAAAAGGCAAAGGAATAGAGAAGACTATGAATGCTATGGAGAGTCCAGGGAGGGAGAATTCACTTTAGGCAATGAAAATAAAGAAGGATATGAATTAGATATAGGAAGAAGTTTAGGGCACGTTTGATGACGACGGGGATAAAATTTCTTCTTTGCCTAAATTATCTTTGGATATTCAAGTTCAGCTTTGTTGTCTGAATAGTCATCAATTCACAGGAATTTAGAGATGAAGGGTGGTTCTGGGGTTGTTTAGTTCAACCCATTCATTCATTTTAGATCAAAGAAAAGAAGCAACTTGCCTAACACAGCAATGCATGTTAGTAAATTCGGGATGCAAGCCCACCTCTCCTACTTTACACTCTGCCTCTTTCTCTACTACTAGAATTTGAAAAGCTAAAATAATTGAGTCACTCTCGAAATGCTACCTCTTTCGCTCTAAGGCCCCTTCTGAAACTATCAGACCTGTTGGAGGCTCCTAGGATATTGGTGTGTGATAAGGCATTCAATAAAGAACACTACGAACATTACTTATGAATTGGTTGGCACTTATTTTTAGAGTTCCCCTAGACTGTTTAAGAAGCAGCAACTGAAATACAGTACACTCGGTTGCTACATAAAAGTAAAAGCAAAATAAAAGTTTCAGGTAAAGCAGAGCCATAAATCCAGGAATTTAAGCTTCTCTCCTCGGGCAACTGAAAGCCAATTCCGCATTTCCTCTTACTTGCTGACAGCCTCTTGGGCATTCAAATAGGAAAGAGCTGAAACCCAGGATTTCCAGTTCAGCCTAATACTGGACAACACTTAATGGCTTAAGTAGATTAATAATACTCTTGCTATTGGTATTTCACCTTTCACCACCTTTCACTGCAAGCTTTGCCTGTACTAGATCTACAGAGGGGCTGAATGTTGAAGAGTCTTTTACCAGAGTTGCTTTCATTCAGCACCCCATCTGAACTGACAATCCAATTTCGGCACCAATTAATCAGTAAGAATTTATTGACTGCTACCATGTTCCCAACACTACCTATGATACTGGCAGCGACCGGGAAGAACTGTGTAACATGTTCATTGTCTCCAAGAAGTTAGAGTCAAGTTTAGGTTTTCAGTATTAACGTACATGGAACAAACACAGATCTCAACAAAATCCTTGTCAGTAGAAAGCTCTCAATTGTAGACAGCTAGGCTCCACATGCTAAAGGAAAGGGCTTGAGAAAACAGTGGGAAGTGAAACGGTTATAGAAGCCGTAGTGGGGAGGAAAGTTCTGATTGGTTTCAACAGACACACAGAAGGTGGGTAGGAAAACAGTAGAGGGACCAGTGTTCTAGAATAAAGTAATGAGCGAAGATGAGGCAGAACTGCAGGAAAATAAAAAGAGAGCTTTATTGGAAGATATACAAGTGGAACGGTAAGAAATCAGGTTGGATAGAAAAAGAATGTCAACGGTTAGATTAGGCTACAACATGACGTAAAATCTGAAAAATTTTTTTTTCAAATGTGGCTCTCTCCATTTAATTATATCATTTGGATGGCTAGAATATGATATTTTGATATGGTATCTCGCATATGGCAGGTACTTAAAAACTAGCTGAATATATGAATGTATAAATTAGGTAACAGATAAATAAGAGTTAGTTACACCTAAAATACATGGATCCAAGCATGATTATTAAAAAAAAAATTAGGAATATGAAAAATAACATACATTTTATAGCAAATATCATGAGACCTCAGCCAAACATCCCCAGAACAAGGTAACATTAATCCATTCATTCAACAGGAATTATTGAAAACATGCCATAGATAAAATATTCCAGTGAACAAGGACGGACAAGGACCCTTGCATGTTCAAAGTTTATAATTTAGTGGAGGTAGAGATGGTACAGGAAGAAATAAATAGCAAACAAATGAATGAATAATGAAAAAATGCGAGATATCAATAAGGGTTAAAAAAAAAAAACAGACACAAGGACACATAATGGAAAGTGGCTAATGGGTGGGCTGGTTTGGGCTGCTTCAAACTGAGTACACTGAGAGGACAACTTTGAGGAGGTGACATTAGAGCTGAGACCTCAGTGACAAAGAGAAGCAGCCAGCCTCACAAATATTTTGGGGCAAAGACTTCTAGGCAGAGTACATAACCCTATGTGAAAAGACATTGGCATGCTCAAGAACAGACAGGTGGGCACTGTATCTGAAGTATGGTGCAGAGCTGGGAGGCAGAGGGAGGGACCCTGGAGAGGGAGCCGGGTCAATTCATGCAAGGGCTGGAATGCTCAGAGGAGACCGTTGGCTAAGGGACAAAGCATTGGCAAGTGCAGTTATTGGCGAGGCAGGAGACAAGCCCAGCTACCTAGGGGCATGCTTTCTGTTAGAAAGCCTATTCTCATCAGGTTATACATTTGTCTCTGAGCCTAGAGACATAGTTCCAAGTTCAGATCAGACCTCAGATTTCCAGAACCAGCACCTGATTTATGTGTAGGTAATTGAGACATGTAGCTCGAGAATTTTCCTCATTTCTTACAATGCTTAGTGCAGTGACCCTATAAAAATCACTAAAAACAATAATTGTCCTTTTTCTAGGGTGAACTGTAATACAAGAAAACATCCTCTTACAAACAGAGCCTGGGCTGCAGTATTTTTCTTCCTTCTTCTCACCTAACAGCCTGGGGAGGGTATTCCAAACTGTAAGGTACAAACACATGATTCAGAAGATGGCGGCTCCTTTCAGGCCCAACCCAGCCTAGGGAAGAGCCGAAGCAGAAACTTCCCTTCCAGATGTGCAGTGAGGGGAGAAAGTCACTCTTTCCTCAGAGGACAAAACAGTGCTTTGAATTTCAAAGCCAGATATCCCAGAGGCCCCACCAGACTCACCCCACAAAAATGTTTGATGAATTACCGTGGCAGGCATCAACTTTGCAGATTAATGACCAAAAGGAGTTTAGTTTATGTCTCGGTGGAAGAGGATAAATTTTCTCTTGGCTTTGGGAATCTGAGGGATTGAGAAACTCAGCTAACCACAGCACCTCTCCCTTCCTTCACAATGCTTTACCATGGATCGTTTACTTTCTACATTCCCTTTCAGCGGGTTTTCATAAATTTAAGCAAAAGAGACAGCACGTCTGTGCTCTGCTTCTTTTGCAATATGATGGCCACCAAGTGATTAGAAATTGTCTTTGGGTTGATGTTGTTGGTGGAAAATCATTGAGGTTTGTTGTGAAATTCATTCTCAACTCATAACTCAAGTAGACACTGCCTGGCTAGTTTTCCGACTTTAGACCAGGAGGTTAAAAAGTACTGGCATCAAATTAAAAATGTATGCCAAGGCCAAACCCCATTCCTGTGAGTGTGTATGTGTGTGTGTGTGTGTGTGTGAGAGAGAGAGAGAGAGTGTGTGTGTGTTACATAGTGTAGAGTCCCTACACAGAAGTAGTATGGCACTGACTAAAACCTGAGCCCAGAAGCCTAGGTCATGAGTGTTTTTTCAGCTCCCCCTTATTTCTCCATCTCAACAAGCCATTGTGCTTTTAACATCTTGTTACATTTTGAACAATGTTTCTGCAAGAAATGGTATTATTACTTGCCTCCTCCCACACACATATTTTATATGAACCATCGTTTATATGAACCAATCAATCATCTTCCTTGAACAATTACATTTTGTCCAGACCTGTTTTAGGTATGTCTTGGGGATACAAGAGAAGAACAAAGAATGACCTTTACTTCAGAACCCATACGGAGAGAGTATATGAAACCTGACATAAGATGGCAGCTGAGTAGTAAGGCTGGTGGTATAGACAAGTGCGTAGTTAGAAAATGTTCCATGGAAGGTTTCACGAAGCAGAGGGGATTTGCACTGGGCCTTGAAGTACGTATAAAAGTAAGGCAGGATCCTAAGCACCAAGACATGGAATGTAAGGATAGTGAAGTAGATCGTGGGTTTCCATGTGAAGAAGAAGGAAGGAAAACATCATGAGGGCCTTGAACACCAGAGAATCCTTATGGGTTCTTGAAAGAAGATGATGATGAAAAAAAAAAGTTTCATTTTCCAATTGCTTGTAATATATTTTTAAAAGAAGCTGCAGTCCCCGGCCAACTACTGAATGTGCGTAGGTGTGTGGTGTACATTATTGGTCATACATACGGACAATTTCTTATTCTACTTTGGTTTCTCATAAGAGAATGGAAAGCTTGGTATCTTTCCCTTTTTTGAATTGGTACAAACAAACAAAAGAAGATGACAAATAAATGACATTTTAAAATGACATAAAAAGATTCCTAAATGGCATGCCAATCATTTGAGAATCATTATCCCCACTCTTACATGTAGTTAATAAGAATAATTCAAAGATAACTTACAGTCGCTGGCCAACATGAGTGATTACTTGTACCTGGTCAAAGGCAGCTATTGAGAACTTTATATGCTTCCCTGTCTTAAAACAAGACAGACTTGTGAAAAAGCATGCTGCTGGCAGGTAGGGTGACCAAACCTTTGAGAGTCAACCCACAGTACAGTTACACCAGGCCCAAACAAACAAAAACCACCCATGAGAATATATGATAAGTAATGATATGTGTGTGTAAAAAAAAAAAAATTTTTTTAATTATATGTGTGTGTGTTACTTTAACATAAAAATACGAAAAATAGGTTTGTATTTGATATTATATATAAAAAAATATTACTCAGTATCATTTACTTTTCTGTTACATAAACGTTATTATTTAAACAAACACACATACCAAAAAAAAAAAAAAAACAGGATTAGTTATAATTAGTAATTAATGGTTCTAAAGACCAGTTGGTGTTGAGTCGATTCCAGCTCATAGTGACCCTAGAGGACAGAGGAGAGCTGCCCAAAAGGTTTTCCAACACTGTAATCCTTATGGAAGCAGGCTGGCACATCTTTCTCCCACAGAGCAGTTGGTGTATTCAAACCACCGACCTTTCAGTTAGCAATCAATTGCTTTAACCACTTCACCACCAAGGCTCCTTGTGATGGTAGGACTACTTAAACAAATAATATGTGTGAAAAAATAATGAAATATTTTATGTTTTTGTCCCCTGATACAGCTATTTTTACTTTTTTTTTAACTTTTTACTGGATAATTAAATTTTATAGGCTATATTATTGTGCATTCTTAAGATACAGATATATAACATTTTTAAAGGATAATGAAAACACAATAGAATTAATTAGATATTACTTACATTTAATAAAAAAATACCCATAACATGTTTCTGTCCTACAATAAAGTTTTACTCTTTGTGTTTCCTTTTCCAATAATACTTCTCCCAACTGCCTGCAACCTTTAGGACAGCCATGTTTTCTTTTGTTGTTGTTAGTTGCTGTCCAGTCGATTCTGATTCATGGCCACCCCACGTGTGCAGAGTAGAATTACCCCACAGGATTTTCAAGGCTATGACGTTTCGGAGGCAGATCATAGTCCAATGTAAGGTTGCTTTGGACTTGCAGCTCTGCTTTTATCAAATCCACATTACAGTGACTCGTAGTGTCAGTCCAATGTGATGACATTGAGCTAAACACCCTCTCAACAAAAGCACGTGGACATGGCGCTTGGGAGTTCACTTATTAGCAACAACAGGATGTCGGACTTGCAGGAATTAGTTACCAGCCCTTCCAAAATGTTCATCCACTTTGTATCTAGATGCTTGTCTTAGTAGACGAGCATTTTGTCAACTGCATCTGTTATATTTACAATTTATCATAGAAGGTACCCCTGTCTATAATGTCCATCATTTTTAAAACACTCTGAAGCACACTGGATATCACCATATATTAAACCTTTGTTTCTCAGAGAAAATGGTTTTAAAGCACAGAAGTATTCTGAACTCATGAAATCAAAATTAGATTAGCAAGGAAATTGAGAAAGACCAGTTTAACTTCGCTGCCTTCTCTGGTCACATCTATTTTTTCTTTAAGTTCTGAAGCAGTTTTTGTGAGTTTTTGTCACAACCTACATATAACATCAGTCAGCACAGGTACAGTCACTTCATCCTTTTCCAGGCTTCTATGACCTCTTCAAGGAGACCTAGTGTCTCAGTGGTTAAGAGCTCTGCTGCCAACCGAAAGATCAGTGGTTCAAATCCACCAGCTGCTCCACCGGCAGTCTGCTTCCCTAAAGATTTACAGACTTGGAAAACCTATGGGACAGTTTTAGTCTGTCCTATAGGGTTGCTATGAGTCAGAATTGACTCGACGACAGTGAGTTTGGTTTGGTTTTTTGATATGGCCTTTTCAAAGATGTTTTATAGAAACATTACATAAATTTGTTTTACTTTAATCATTTTCTCCATTTTCATTCTCAATGTATTTATAAATTACAGGATATTGTTTATTGTCTCATTCTTTGAAATATGATTTTGCAGCAGGCCAACATTTTAACATCTTCTGTATGGACAGCAACCATGATAGCCATCTTGTAGAAACATATCTGAAAAGGCTGCCTCCTTCCATTTCTATAAAGTAAAAAATCTCATTAAGTGTTGCTACATGTTTTGAGAAAATGGAAAAGTGACAATAGCTTTCATTACGAAGGCCTCAGTATTACAGGGAAGTAAATCATACCCATTTTTAGCTGTGTTCTGGACAAGCTCTGCAGAGTATTTAGTAGGTAAGGCCTTTTAATTATCTTAGGTAAGAAATTAATACACTGAATGGAATTTGCCAAAATTTGCATTTGTACTTTCTCCCAAACATGAAGACAGATAAGCAAAGTCTACTTTGTATTTAGACAAGATATAAACAACTTTTTTTGTTTCATGTTTTCATGTTTTCTAGTTTCATTAAAATCTTCGTAGGAATCAAGAAGAAAATGTGAACCTCCATATTTCAAGTCAAAATACCAAAGAGCTAGGAGGTAGCTCTTTGTTGCTGTTGTCATGATTCAAGGAATCATTTGATATACTATAGAAAGGAAAGCACGAACCTTGGTAAGGTCTGACAGAACCACTACTCTGTAAGGGGCCAACTCATCTGTTACCAAAATTTCCCCTTTTAACCTTCCAGTTAATTGCCTAATTATCATTTTTAGCACTTCTGTTTTCCCTCCTAGTTCATTGTGTAGTGTCTGGGGTCTTAAACGCCTTCAGTTGACCATCTAAGGTATCTGGGGTCTTAAACGCCTTCAGTTGACCATCTAAGGTACAACAGTTGCTCTCTAGTCACCAGATGCAACAGAGGATGAAGAAAAGTCAGGAATAGGAGGAGGAAATTATTGCTTCCACAAACAAATACCACCTTTGCCATGAGACCAGAAGAACTAGATGGTGCCCAGCCACGATTATTGAAAGTTTGATCAAAAGTTCTAAAGAAGGATCCTGATCAAAAGGGGGAAAATGTGGCACCGAATTTCAATTCTCATGGAATCCAGACATTCTGGAGCCATTGAGGCTGGATAAGCCCCCCAAACTAGTGCCCTAAGGTAATCTTTAACCCTGAAACCTTAAACCAAAAATATCCCCTAAGTCTTCTTTAAAACAAAAAACAATCTAGTTTAACTGGTAAAGAATGTCTGCCACGAGCACTGTATTTTTTTAAACAGCTTACTATGTGGGATGAAATTAATAACTACAATTCAAAAGGTTAGATAGGAAGCAGAGGGGTAAATGAGTTTATGTCAATAGGGGAGGAACAAATCAGAAAAGGAGGGTCAGAATGGCTGCACAATTTAAAAAGTATAATCAATGCCACTGTATTGTACAAGTAGAAATTGCTGAATTGGTGTATGTTACACTGTGTCATTTTTGAAACCATTAAAAAAATTTTGTTTACCCGTACAAAAAAAACCAAACCTGCTGCCATCAAGTCAATTCTGACTCATAACAACCCTACAGGACAGTGTAGAACCACCCCATAGGATTTCCAAGGAGCAGCTAGTGGATTCAAACTGCTGACCTTCTGGTTAGCAGCCATAGCTCTTAACCACTGCACCACTAGGGCTCATTTTAATTGCAATATGAATCAGGAAATATAACTTTACTCAGTTTCATTGAATAAGGGAACAATACATAACGCTCTTTGTGTGGTATGACCAAGCTAGTCCAGCAGTCACTGTTATTGACGGAGCATTGGTATCTTCTTAAAGAAAAAAAAAAGTTTAATTGATTTAGAAGTACTTGCCTGTCTGCCACACAGTGAATTACTTAATATGGCTCTTCTAGCCATAGTCTTTGTGACTCCCACACAGTGACTGAGTAGGACTATGCAAATAAGGTATATGGAACCTGTGAGGGATAAGGTTATGTGTCAACTTGGCTGGGCCAAGATTTTAAGTGTTTTGGCAGTTATGTAATGATGTAGTCATCCTCCATTTTGTGATCTAATGTGATTGTATTCCATTTTGTGATGTGTTGTAAATCCTAGCCTCTATGCCTATGATTACAGCCCCATTTGGGAGTGAACTGTCCATTATGTTAATAAGGCAGAATTAGGGTGGGATGTATCCTGAGTCACTGCCTTCCTAGAGACTACGACTTAAGTCATCAACCTTACTCAGTCATGTCCTAAATGAGTCACACCTTTTATCCTACAAGAGATAAAAGAGTTGTGGGATTACATTAAGGGCGTTATATATAAAGAAAACAAAAGGTCATTAAAAAGGCTGGAAAGAAAGAAAAGACTGAAGTGCATATCAGAAAAGACTCAGAAACCTGATCTTGAATGTACAGCAGCTAAAGCGAACAGAAGAAATGGAATAAAAGAGCTGAACAGAAGACTTCCAAGGGTGGCTTGAGAAGACAAAGTAAACTAGTATAATGAAACGTCCAAAGACAAGGAGTTAGAAAACCAAAACGGAAGAACACACTTAGTATTTCTCAAGCTGAAAGAACTGAAGAAAAAATTCAAGCCTTGAGTTGCAATACTGAAGGATTCTATGGGCAAAATATTGAATGACATAGCAAGCATCAAAAGAAGCCGGAAGGAATACACAGAGTCACCGTACCAAAAAGAACTGGCTGACGTTCCACCATTTCAGGAGGCAGCATGTGATCAAGAACCAGCGGTACTGAAGGAAAAAGTCCAAGCTGCAGTGAAGACATGGGCGAAAGACAAGGCTCCATAAATGAACAGAATACCAATTAAGGTGTTTCAACAAACAGATGCAATGCTGGAAGTGCTCACCTGTCTACGCCAAGAAATTTGGAAGACAAGCTACTTGGCTAATCAACTGGAAGAGATCCATGTTTGTGCCCATTCCAAAGAAAGCTGATCCAACAGAATGTGGAAATTATCCAGCAATATCACTGACATCACAAGCAAGTCAAATCTGCTGAAGATCATTCAAAAGCAGCCGCAGCAGTGCATCGACAGGGAGCCGCCAGACGTTCAGCGGGTTCCGAGGAGGACGCAGGACGAGGGGCATCGGTGCCGACGTCAGAGGGATCCTGGCTGAAGGCACAGAGTACCAGTTTACCTGTGCTTTACTGACTATGCAAAAGCATTCGACCGTGTGGATAACGACAAATTATGGATAACAATGTGAAGAATGGGAATTCCGGAACACTTAATTGTGTTCACGAGGAAACTATATATAGACCAAGAGGCAGTCGTTCAAACATTATTGTTAAGGGGATACTGCGTGGTTTAAAATCAGGAAAGGGCTGCGTCAGGGTTGGATCCTTTCACCATACGTATTCAATCTGTATGCTGAGTAAATAATCAGAAAAGCTGGACTACATGAAGAAGAACTCGGCATCAGGATTGGAGGAAGATTCATTAACAACCTGCAATATGCAGATGACACAACCTTGCTTGCTAAAAGTGAAAAGGTCTTGAAGCACTTACTGAGGAAGATCAAGGGCTACAGCCTTCAGTATGTATTACTGCTCAACATAAAAAAAACAAAAATCCTCACAATTAGACCAATAAGCAACATCATGACAAAGAAAGATTGAAGTTGTCAAGGATTTCATTTTCCTTGGATCTACAATCAACACCCATGGAAGCAGCAGTCAAAAACCAAAGATGCATTGCACTGGGCAACTCTGCTGCAAAAGACCTCTTTAAAGCGTTAAAAAGCAAAGATGTCACTTTGAGAACTGAGGTGTGCCTACCCTAAGCCATAGTATTTTCAATCACCTCATATGTACATGAAAGCTGGACAAATAATAAGGAAGACCGAAGAATTGTTGCCTTAAATTATGGTGCTGGCAAAGAATATTGAATATACAGTTAACTGCCAGGAGAACCAACAAATCTGTCTTGGAAGAAGTAGAGCCGGAATGTTCCTTAGAAGTGAGGGTGGTGAGACTTGGTCTCAAGTACTTTGGACATGTCATAAGGAGGGACCAGTCCCTGCAGAAAGAGATCATGCTTGGTAAAGTAGACGATCAGCAAAAAAGGACTGGGCAGTGTTTCTTTCTGTTGTACATTGGTTTGCTATGAGTCAGAACAGACTGGACAGCAGCTAAAAACAGCAACGACTTTCTTAGAAAACCCTAATTGTGAGTATTGTCTGTGAGTTCCATGTGGCCACTGCAACAAATTATCCAATCTAATAGAAGAGTAGAGATTGCCGTGGGAGGGGCAGCTGGTTTCAGGATTGGTAAAAAGGTTGGAGAGGGGAGGTATGTCTGATCTCTGCCTCACAGCAACAGCCTTGGGCTGTTGTTGCCAATGACGATTCTCTCTCCTTCCCCCTTGTGAAATTAGAGGTCAGACACCTCCGCTATGCCATTTTTGCACTATCTCATCTCAAAATTGTGAGATTCAGTCTCGCTGTGTGCTCTCATATCCCCTTCTCCACCACACTCTGTTCCTGACTCTTGTCTGCACACCGTGCAATATCCTGTTTTGATTCTTTACCTACCCAAACAAGTTGCACGAGACCGTGCATCTGTCATGGAAATAATAGGTGTTTACCCTTTTTTTGTGAGGTCTGCAATCCTGGCATTGGTATTGCTATCATTCACATTTTCTAAACTCTTAAAAAACAGTCATGATGTTCACAATGTTAATTATTAAACTGGCCCTATCTCGACACAAAACGTAAGTGTTAATTCACAAGTCAAAGACAGATGAACTGTTAACATTCATAACTACAAGGCACTTAGTGCACACTTAGGAAACCCTGGTTGCATAGTGGTTAAGTGCTACGGCTGCTAACCAAGAGGTCGGCAGTTCAAATCCGCCAGGTGCTCCTTGGAAACTCTATGGGGGAGTTCTACTCTGTCTTGTAGGGTCGCTATGAGTCGGAATCGACTCGACGGCAGTGGGCTTGGTTTTTTGTTTGGTAGGTGCACACTTCCGTTGCATCAATAATACAACAATAAAAAACAAAAAACCCTTTGCCATCGAGTTAATTCTAACTCACAGCAACCTTGTGAACTGCAAATCACGGTTGCCAACTTCAGGGGGAAAAGCAGAGATGGCAACTATGGCAGGTGTTTAATCCATGCTGTATTTATTTGGCAGTAAAAGCACTGTTGCTTTCAGCCCCTATACTTTGGGCTGCCATACAGTTTTTTTACTTTTCCTCCATCTACTGAAAACTGAGAGTTTTTGCATCTTAGGAAGGAGTTTCCTGGGACATGAGACTCTCAGTGCTAAAATCAGGACAATCCCAGGCAAACCAGGATAATTGCTCAGCCCCCCCCCCCCCCCACCAAGACTGGTATATACTCCAATAGTATTCAGCATAAATATCTGCAAAGTTTGAAACAGGAAAGAGTTATATAGCCAATCATCAGTGAAATAATAGATAAAATGGGCTATCTATCCAGAAAGGCACCTGGCGAATTATGACCCTCATTTGAAAATGGGCCTATGTGCAGAAAAAGATGTCTATCTGAAAAGTGACTAATTGGACCTGCCTAAATATGGAGTGGAGCCTTGATGGCGCCAATGGTTAAGCATTTGGCTGCTAACCAAAAGGTCCGCAGTTCAAATGCACCAGCCGCTCCTTGGAAACCCTGTGGAGCAGGTAGGGTCACTGAAAGCAAATAGGATTGATGTCTATGACTTTAAACATGTAGGAAGAACAAAACCTGGCTCAGGTGAGAATAAGTCAGTATGTCATTACCTAGCAAAATCCAATTTGAATACCAGGATACCTGTCATAATTTTTTTTTTTTTTTAGCTATTTATCATAAGGATGACGCAGGATGGGGCAGTGTTTCGTTCTGTTGTATATAGGACTGCTACCAATCAGAAACAAATAGACCTAAAAACACCTAACAGCATCTAACAACAATAACAACTTTCTTAGAAAACCCCATAATTGTGAGTACTGTCTGTGAGTTCTGTGCAGCCATTGCAACGAATTATCGAACCCAGCAGAAGTGTAGTATTTTTTATCATAAGTATGAGAATTCTTACCAAATGTAACAACAACTCTCTTAGTAACTCTTTTCTGCCCACATAGCCAATGCTGATTGGTTGTTTCCAAAACAGATACTCATGGGAAATGAGTCGATTTGTGAGTAAGAAGTTAACTTTTCATTTAAGGACCCTTTGGAGAACTCTATACACATCCCTAGCTAAACCCAATGGAAACGTCACCAGGAAGCATTCTTGCTCATAGATCAAAAAAGGCTCTAAGATGTATCTAGATCAAAACCTCCCAAAATATGAACAAGGGAATACTACATGAATAGCGTGGTTAAAGATACTGGAAGAAAATAGGTAAAAAGTATCAAACTCAGTTCCTTCTTACTGATTCCTCATAGTCTTTGTACAGGCTGATATGCAAAGTACACCTGAAGAGCTGACAATCTTGCATATGTTTCATAAATTTATTTCATTGAGAATACTTTTTTTTTTTATCCTGGCAGGCTTCTTGAAGCAGTGTTCCAATGACTACAGTTTGGGATACACTGATATAAATATAACAAAATGTTAAAATGGGACTCAGTTTCAAGTTCAGCTAAAGCCAAAGACAATAGGAACCAACTAGGCCCACATTCCAAGATTAGGTGCGGGATCACCCAAGCAGGACCTGCAAAAGAGATGTTTAAGAATTGGATTCGCAACCCTTAAAAAAAAAAAAAAACCCTTAGGGGACCATATTTCTCCACATCATAAACTAGATGTTGGGTAGGCTAAGAGAGGAGTTTGGAATTGGAAAGCAAGATTTCATTAAAGAGAATTTTTAGGTGTGCGTGCAATGCCTCGCCTCATGGAGAAGGGTTGGGAGCGCTCCCATCATCTCAGTGAAACGAGAGGGAATTCAGTGGTCCACTTTGATAGCTTGGTATATGCCCTCTGCACTTTGAGGATCATAAACCAGTAAAATCTGTTGCCATCAAGTCAGTTCTGACTCATTGCCACCCCAAGTGTGTCAGAATAGAACTGTAGTCCATAGGGCCTTCAATGACTGATTTTATGGAAGTTGATTGCCACATCTTTCTTCCGAGGTGCCTCTTGGTGGACTCAAACTTCCAACCTTTCAATTAGCAGCATAGAGTATGTTAGCTGTTTGTACCACTCAGGGACTCTTCTGTAAGCCCAAATCAAACCAGTTGCTTTCATGTTGACTCTGAATAATGGCAACCTCATGTGTGTCGGAGTAGAACTGTGCTCCACAGGGTTTGTGATAGCTGATTTTTTGGAAGTAGCTCACCAGGCCTTTCTTCCAAGGAGACTCCAGGTAGACACTAACCTCCAACCTTTTGGTTAGTAGCCAAGCTGTTAGCTATTTGTACCTTCCAGGGACCCCTTGAAGGTCGTCGTGAACTGATATCTGACGTATGCCAAGAAAATTTAATGAGTGAAAGAAAGACTATGGCTGAAGCTGCTTGCTAGGTGGCTAAACATAAGAGGCCTGATTAGGGGAAGTAACTATAACCCACTAAGAGCAGGTCAAAGATACCTTAGGAGGTGAGGGCCAAGTAAAAGAGAAAGCACCCTGGGGTTGTCTCAGACCCTGCCCTGTTGGGGCAAGGGGACCTCAACAGTGAGAAATCTTTTGATGCTCGGGATTTGAAGGTAGAATCACAAATTAACAGCTTCAGGAGGCGCATTTATCCCCATCAAGAGAACTGCAAGTGAGAAGACCCCAGAAATGGAGGCTTTTAAAGTATTCACGGATTACCTGCAGAGAGGAAGGGCCAGGCTTAAACATGTGCCTCCGGGAAGGCAAACCAGTGCCAGACTGCAGCCAGACAAACCAGTGTGGGAATGGGAGAAGATGGAAGAATAAAGGAAGAAGTGACTGGGCCCAAGTCCCTATCTACAGAAAGCTCCAGGTGGTGGAGGGAGACAGATTACCTGTGGATGATTTTCAGAGTTTTGATTCTTACCCTAGCCTGTATGTATTTATAACTGAGCCAAGGCTATTTTGAGACTCAGGTAATCAGACAGGGGACTCCTTACTATCTTGGAGTGCACAGCAAGTTCTGGGATCCAGATGAGATTTTTATTTAAGGCAGAGGAAGATCTAACCCTACAGAGTGGGTTTACAGGGTAGTTGGGAGGAAAAATAATAATAATAAAGCTGTGTTCACCCTTCCACGTAACATTAACACTTTTTTAAAAGCTCCAATTGCTTCCTGTAAAATATTTGTGGACAATCCTGTCTATTTTCAACTCAGAAGCCCATAGTGAATGCCATTTTCACGGCACTCTCATGTCCAGCATCTCAACTGATACAATCCTATGATGTAGCTGGGTGGGTATGATTCTTCCCATTTTACAGAAGAGAAAACCGAGGATCAAATCTATGACTTGACTTACCTGAAGTCAAAAATGGCATGGCCTGGCAGATTCAAGTTTCAGAACCCTTGTCATCCAAACTCCTACTAAAGTGCTTTTTCCAATATACATGCTTTTTCTTTAGAGGACAGGATGAGAGGTAGCTTACAAACAATAAAATCCATTTCTCTAACATGACTGGAAATGACTTCTCAGTGAATAAAACCGAAATAATTACAGCTGTTAGGCAGGGTTTTTAGATAGCAACATCAGCTTTGAAATAAAGTCAAGAGCAGCATAAAACAGTATGACCCCAGGCAGAGTGGATTAAAGCTCTGCTCCAAACTGGGCTGCTTCTTTATAGCTGGATGGATTTTGTTTTTCTCCCTTTAACTATTTTTAGAGGGGAGTCTCTTTGATTACATTAAAACAAATAAAATCTTGTGCACAAGGAATCTTTTTTGGCATAAAACACAAGGCCTATTGCTACATTTTGTTTTTTGGTTTTTTTTTTTTTTCACTGGCACAAAATCTAAGAAAAGCCTCAAGGTGCAAGTGGTTTGCAGTCTATTTAACATCATGGTTATTTATTTTTATGGGATCTCATTATTGGTCTTTACCCTAAATTATAGGTACAGTCCTGCCTCTATTTCCCATTGTTCTGCAAGCTCTAGAATACTACTTTATTCTCTATTTGCACATAAATAATCTTCAGTAGTTTATCAATCGAACATGTAACAACACCTCATAGATGATGTTTTGTACCAAGGCAAGGGTCTAGAGAACCCAGCACATTAAGCTGGAGCTGTGAGTCTAATCCTCACCCAGGAGATATGTCAAGTCTATCAGGATCAGCCTGGAGAATTTTCAGGTTGCGACCTTTCACAAAGATTGAGTCTCCTGCTCCATGTTGGAATAGCAAGAAATGTCCAGGCTTCCATGTTGCCCCATTTTTACTCATCTAGTTGGTCCACAATTATAAATCAGGCCATCTTTTTGCAAAGACTTAATACCCTTTTTTTCTCTTCCCATGTCCCTCCTGATTTCTTTTTAACTCACCCTTGTCTTTCCCCAGTGGAAGCCAAACTCTTAGGCATTCTGGTCCTTCCAATATGGAAACATCCCCTCAGAATTTTTACAGAAACAAACTTTGCTGAGTTGCTGCAATTTGAGGTCAAAATTCCCCAGCCATATCAAAAGAGAAGCTTAAAGTAAAAACGGCAATCCCTGGGACAGCAATAATAGTCCCTTACATCCCTAAATTATAGTTTTTAGACCACTCTAATTTATGTCTAATAAAGTACTAAAGTGCTAAACAAACACAAGATATTACTTCCATTATTATTATAAAACTGCTCCTTTCTTTACGAAAAATCCCACTTAAATTTTAAGGTTGAGTTTGGATGTTGCCTCTTTGAAACTGTCCTCAAAACTCCAAGTACAGTTAAGTAACCCTTTCTTTGCACTCCTACAGGTCCTTGTTTATACCACTTTAAATAGCCTATCACAGAACATTAGAATTCGTTCCACACATATCTTCACTAGACATTCCTTGAGGGGAGAGATTCGCCACTTCCATTTCTTAGTTGAGTTCTTATGAACTCAAAAAGTTTTACTGAATTGAATTGAGCCATCAGTAACCTTATAAAGGAGGAGGCTATGTTATCGTCATCTTTTTTTTAAGGCAAGGCAAACCAGAGTCTCCAAAAGGTAAAGCCGCTTCCCACAGTCATAAAGCTAGTCAAGAGAAGAACCAGAACCTGAATCCAGATACAGTAACTCTAAGCTCCACTGTTTGTGCACTCATACTGTGATTTATCTTTGGGAACTCCTTACGCCGAATGCTCACTGTTAAGCTCAAGGCAATACAGCTATGACCATTTTGTTTTACTTAACCCAATAAATAAAAAGCTTTTGTTTTAAATAAACAAACTTCTACCTTTCTTTCATGGGGAAAAGTTGCTGACATCAATAAAGTAATTAGAAAGAAAAGAAGAAAGGGTAGGAAGGGGAGAAAGTGAATGACGGAGCGAGGAAGGAAGGGATAAAGGAAGAAAGGAAGAGCTAGTCAAAGTATTTCATGTTATCAAGTCATATAACATCAGACTTCATTCCAACCTGCCTTTCTAATCTTATGCACCAACACTGTCCCTCACTCACCCTATGCTCTTGTTAAACTGGTCTAGTTGTCCTTGTATTGAGAGTAAGGGGAAAAAAAGCATCTGTGCATGAATGAACACAGCTAGGTAAAAGGAATTTTGCAGTTTTAGGTAAGGGCACCAGCCTTGGGCCAAGAGACTTGCTTTCTAGTCAGTACGCTCTATAAACTAGATGCCTGACCTTAGTCACTTCCCCTCTACAGTTCTTACCTTTCCTTATTGGTACAAGGAGAGTTTGCAAAAGGTAAGTACTATGTCACCCTCAGGCTCTGAGATTTAATGATTACTAACTGTAGGCAACAATGCCATAACAATTTGCATAGGGAAACTTCTCAGTTTCCTTCAAATTAAAGAAATCTGGGGAAGTTTTGCCATATGTCTTTCATGCATTTATTTGTACATTTTTAGATAGCTTTATTAAGGTATAATATATATATATAGTAAACTGCATGTATTTAAAATATAAAATTTGGTAATTTTTGACATACATATACATCCAGAAAAACCATCCCAATCAAGACAGTGAACATATATATCATCTGTAGAAGTTTCCTAATACCACTTGGGAATCCTTTTCTTCAGCCACATTCTGCCCTCCCATCTCCAGGTAACCACCTTCTATTACTATAGATTAGTCTGCATTAGTTTTATATGAATGGAATCATACAGTGTTGTAAAAATGGCATCGAACCTCCTTGTCTAACTTCACATGGTGGGGGAGGGGGTAGGGACTCATTATCAGTATCAGCCCATGGCTGATTCCTACAAGGCAGAGGTCAGACATACCCTCTCTCCAACCTTTTTGACAATGCTGACACCAGTTGTCCCTCCCACAGCACTCTACTTCTCTGGTGGCTTTGATAATTCCTTGCAATGGCCACACAGAATTCATAGATAATATGCATGATTATGGGATTTATTAGGGAAACAGCAGGTCACAATTCAGAATCAGAAATGACTTAGTAGAACAGAACTGAGAATCCAGACATAAATCCAACCACATACGAGCAGCTGATATTGACAAAGGCCCAAAGTCAGTTAAATGGGGAAAAGACAGTCTTTTTAACAAATGGTACTGACATAACTGGATAACCATCTGCAAAAAAATGAAACAAGACCCATACCTCACACCATGCACAAAAACAAACTCAAAATGGATCAAAGACCTAAACATAAAATCTAAAATGATAAAGATCATGGAAAACAAAATAGGGACAACGCTAGGAGCTCTAATACGTGGCATAAACAGTATACAAAACATTACTAACAATGCAGAAGAAAAACTAGATAACTGGCAGCTCCTAAAGATCAAACACCTACGCTCATCTAAGGAAACCCTGGTGGAGTAGTGGTTAGGCGCTACAGCTGCTAACCAAAAGGTCGGCAGTTTGAACCCACCAGGCACTCCTTGGAAGCGCTACAGGGCAGTTCTACTCTGTCCTATAGGGTCACTGTAAGTCAGAATTTTCTCGATGGCAATGGGTTTATGCTCATCTAAAGACTTCACCAAAAGAGTAAAAAGATTACCTACAGACTGGGAAAATTTTTTTAGGTATGATATTTCCAATCAGTGTCTGATCTCTAAAATCTACATGATACTGCAAAAACTCAATTACAAAAAGACAAATAACCCAATTAAAAATGGGCAAAGGATATGAACAGGCACTTCACTAAAGAAGACAAAAAAAAAGAAGACATTCAGGTAGCTAACAAATACATATGGAAATGCTCATAATCATTAGCCATTAAAGAAATGCAAATTAAACCTACAAAGAGATTTTGTCTCAGTCCAACAAGGCTGGCATTAATCCAAAAAACACAACATAATAAATGTTGGAGAGGTTGTGGAGAGACTAGAACACTTATACACTGCTGGTGGGCATGTAAAATGGTATAACCACTTTGCAAATTGATTTGGTGCTTCCTTCA
Source organism: Elephas maximus indicus (assembly GCF_024166365.1). Taxonomy (NCBI): domain Eukaryota; kingdom Metazoa; phylum Chordata; class Mammalia; order Proboscidea; family Elephantidae; genus Elephas; species Elephas maximus. The sequence continues at coordinate 11,006,489 of NC_064834.1, forward strand.
AAAAAAAAAAAAAATTTTTTTTTTTTTTCCCAAAAGCTAGAAATAGAACTACCATACAATCCAGCAATCCCACTCCTTGGAATATATCCTAGAGAAATAAGAGGCTTTACATGAACAGATATATGCACATCCATGTTCACTGCAGCACTGTTTACGATAGCAAAAAGATGGAAGCAACCAAGGTGCCCATCAATGGATGAATGGATAAATAAATTATGGTATATTCACACAATGGAATACTACGCATCAATAAAGAACAATGATGACTCCGTGAAGCATTTCACAACATGGGGGAATCTGGAAGGCATTATGCTGAGTAAAATTAGTCAGTTGCAAAAGGACAAATATTATCTGAGACCACTATTATAAGAACTCGAAAAATAGTTTAAAACAGAGAAGAAAATATTCTTTGATGGCTATGAGAGTGAGGAGGAAGGGAGGGAGAGGGGTTTTCACTAATTACATAGTAGCTAAGATCTACTTTAGGTGAAGGGAAAGACAACACACAATAAAGGAGAGGTCAGCACAACTGGACTAAACCAAAAGGAAAGCAGTTTCCTGAATAAACTGAACGTTTCGAAGGCCAGCGTAGTAACGGCGGGGGTTTGGGGACCATGGTTTCAGGGGATATCTAGGTCAATTGGCATAATAAAATCTATGAAAAAAACATTCTGCATCCCACTTTGGAGAGTGGCATCTGGGGTCTTAAACAATAGCAAGAGGTCATCTAAGATGCATCAATTGGTCTCAACCCACTTGGAGCTAAGGAGAATGAAGATTACCAAAGACACAAGGTAATTATGAGCCCAAGAGACAGAAAGGGCCACATAAATCAGAAACTACATCAGCCTCAGACCAGAAGAACTAGATGATACCCGGCTACAACCAATGACTGCCCTGACGGGGAACACAACAGAGAACCCCTGTGGGAGCAGGAGAGCAGTGGGATGTAGACCTCAAATTCTCATAAAAAGACCAGACTTAATGGTCTGACTGAGACTAGAAGGACCCCAGAGGCCATGGTCCCCAGACCTTCTATTAGCCCAATACAGGAACCATTCCCAAAGCCAACTCTTCAGATACGGACCGGATCAGACTATGGGATAGAAAATGATACTGGTGAGGAGTGAGCTTCTTGGATCAAGTAGACACGTGAGACTATGTGGGCAGCTCCTGTCTGGAGGGGAGATGAGAGAGCAAAGGGGGGCTGGAAGCTGGCCGAACTGACACGAAAATAGAGAGTGGAGGGAAGGAGTGTGCTGTCTCATTGCGGGAGAGCAACAAGGAGTATATAGCAAGGTGTATACAAATTTTTGTAAGAAAGACTGACTTGATTTGTAAACTTTCACTTAAAGCACAATAAAAATAAAAAATAAAAAGAATTGACTCAGGATACATAGTTCTTCAATCAGGACAGCCTCCTCTCAGCCATGCCAGAAGGTAGACCCCTCGTTCTGGCCCTCCGCCCCTCAGTCCCCAGGCCCAGCCTCTGTCTTCTTCAGGCAAATGTTATAAATCTCTTTAGCTCCACCAACAAGTGCCCAGGGGCATCCAATTCTGCCAGTAATCCCTGGCCTGAGGGCACTCAACTCTCTCACTCTGTGGGGCCTAGCTCCATTCACAAGTGCCTGGAGACACCCCATTCTGCCAGGAAGCCTCCTGCCCAAAGACACTCAGCTCTCTTGCTCTCTCGGTTGGCATACCCACTGTAGCTGCTTTGCTCCATGGGCTGGGAAGCCCACAGTGCCGACTCATGCTTGCCTCCTGGTTCTGCTGCTACAGTTCTCTGTCACGCTTGCCGCTGCTTCTCACAGTCTTGCACCATTTCCAGTGTTACAGCTCTCTGTCTCTCTGTCTAGGAGGTTCTCACCACAGGAATCCCAGGTCCAAAGGGTACATTCTACTCCTAGCTCTTCTTCTTTGTAGTAGTGGGTCCCCTTCTCTCTGCTCACTTCTCTATCCTTTTATCTCTTATAAGATAAAAGGTGTGACTCAAATAAAGTCATAACTTGAATAAGGGTCGTAAGGGTTGTGACCGGGGTAAAGCCGGTAACTTGAGTCACACCCTGTAGTAAGGCAGTGACTCAAGATACGTCCCACTCTAATCCTGCCTAATTAACATAACAGACAACTGACTCTCAAATGGGACCATAACCACAGGCATAAACTCATTGCCATCAAGCTGATGCTGACACACGACAGAGTAGAACTGCACTATAGGGTTTCCAAGGATGCAATCTTTATGCAAGCAGACTGCCACAGATTTCTCCTCCAGAGCAGCTGGTGGGTTCGAACTGCCAGCCTTTTGGTTAGCAGCTGAGCATTTTAACAACTGTGCCACCAGATCTCCTTTTACCACAGGCATCTGTTGCCACTGCTCTTGAGTCGATTCTGACTCATAGCAATCTCAGGCATAGAGGCTAGGATTTGCGACACATCACAACAAATTGAGGATAATTATATCAGATCACAAAATGGAGGATGACTACATCATGACATAATTGCCAAATTACATCATTACATAATTGTGAAACCACTGAAAATCATGGCCAAGCTGATACATAACCTTAACCATCATAGGTTCTATATACCTCATTTGCATAGTCCCACCCAAATCACTGCATGGAAGTCACAAAGACTGTGGCTAGAAAGGCCATATAGAGTAATTCACTGCACTGTAAGCGCACACTATTTTTGGTCTGGCTTCTTTTACTCAGCATAATTATTTTGAGATTCATTCATATTGTTGCATGCATCAACAGCTCGTTCTGTTTTATTTCAGAGTAGTTTTCCAGTATATGTGTCTACCAGTTTGTTTATCCATTCGACTCTTGATAGACATTTGAATTATTTCCAGTTTGGAGTTATTACATATAAAACTACTATGAACATTTGTGTACAACTCTTTGTATGAATGTATAGTCCTCTTTTCTCTTGGATAAATACTTAAAAGTTCAATGACTGGATTGTATGATAGCTATATGCTTAGCTTTTTAAAAAACTGCCAACCTGTTTTCCGAAGTGGCTGTAGCATTTTACATTCTCACCAGCAGTGAATGAGGATTCCATCTCCTCTGCCTTCTCACCAACAGTTGGTAAGGTCAGTCATTAGTTTTAGCATTCCTAATATATGTATAGTGGTATCTCATTGTGGTTTTAATTTGCATTTTCTAATAACTAATGATGATGAGCATCTTTTCATGTGATTAACTGACATCCAGATATCTTCTTTGGTAAAGTTATCTGTTCAAAATCTTTTCCCATTTTTTAGACTATATTGTTTGTTTACTTATTGTTGAGTTCTGAAAGTTCTTTATATATTCTGGATACAAATCATGTTCAGATAAATGATTTGCAAATATTTTCTCCCTGTCGGTAGCTTATCTCTTCATTCTCTTACACTGTCTTTTGAAGAGCAGAAGTTTTAAATGTTAATGAATTCTAATGTCTTCCTTTGTTCTTCATAGATGGTCCTTTGGTGGTGTATCTAAAAACTCATCACTAAATCCAAGGTCACAAATAATTTCTCCTGTGTTTTCTTCTAGAAGTTTAATAGTTTTATGTTTTACATTTAGGACTGCGATCTATTTTGAGTTAATTTTTGTATATGGTGTGAATTATGAATTAAAGGTTATGTTTTTGTAATTGTCCCATCACTGTTTGTTGAGAAGACATCATTTCTCCACAGAGTTGCCTTTGCACCTTTGTTAAAAATCAGTTGTTCTTATACATGTGGGTCTATTTCTAGACTTTCTATTTTGTTCCATTGTTTTTTGTTTGTTTCCTATCTTTCTGCTAATACCCCACCTCTTTGCTCTTCGTTAATGTAGATTTATAATGTCTTAAGATCAGGTAGTATTTATCTCCCAGTTGTTTTTTTTCAAAGTTCTATTTCCACGTGAATCTTAGAGTCAGTTGGGATTTTTACTGGAATTGCAGTAAATCTATAGATCAGCTTTGTGAGAACTGACATCTTAACAATATCGAGTCTTCAGACTCATGAACACAGTATATATCTGCATTTATTTAGATCTTTAATTTCTCTCAGCAGCGTTTTGTACTTTTCAGTGTGTAAGTTTTTCACGTATTTTGTCAGACTTATCCCTGAGTATTTCATATTTCTGATGCTATTGCCAATTTATCTTTTTCTTCAAATTTAAATTTCTGATTGTTCATTGATAGTGTTTAGAAACACAACTGATATTTGTGTATTTATTATGTATTCTGCAACCTTGCTAAATTTACTTATTTGTCTTAGTAGCTTTTTGTAAATTGATCAAACTTTCCACGTAGACAATCATTTCATCTGTGAATAAAGACAGTTTTACTTTTTCCTTTCTAGTATGGATGCCTTTTCTTTATTCTTACCTTAGGACAAGCACATATTTGTATATATTTTAACAACAAAAAACAGTCATTTTGCAGGCATTGAGCAAAGCCCATGGAAGTTAAAGTCTCCACCTTATAATGTCATGACTTGGTACTGGTACCCTCTCCACTGGTAAGGTAGAAACTTGAGATAAGGCTGACAGATAGGGCAAGGACAGATAACTGAATAATAAAAGCCACGACAGCAGCAACAGGAGCCTAATACTTAACTTACAGAGGGGTTAACATGGGCCAGGCACTGTTTAAAGTTCCTGATATGCACTAACTCATTTGACTCTTATAACTTACCTGCATTGTACAAGTAGGCAATCAGAGACATGAGAAGATAAGTAGAGCTTGTGTCTCCACAGCCAGTGCTCTTAAGTGCTGTGCTAAATTGCCTTCCAGTTCCCATTTCTTCATTAACAAGTATTGAGTGTCTACTCTGTGCTAACTACTATGTCACTTTAAATTAATTTAATTATCACAATAATCCTGTTTTATAAATGAAGGAACTGAGGCTCAAGGAGTTTAAGTTATCTGTCCAAGGTCATACAACTTGTACAAAATTCAAACCAACGTTTACAGAAACCACGATGTCATTTATGTCTTAAATGCCACTCAAAGGAGTTGAGATTTTATTCGCTAGGCAATGGAGAACTTCTGCCACTTTTTGAATGGAGGGAGATCACAAAAGAGAAGAGAGGTGTTTTGGGAATGCTATGGCACCGTTGTCCTGGACAGGTTTGCTGGGGCAAAGCTACAAGCACAGGGGTTAGGAGCCTCTGTGTCTCTTTGCTGTATTCACCTCAGAACCAGTGAGTCCTTCCCTTCAAATTCGTTTGCCACTTGGAGAAGTTCTTCTTTAAATAATATTCCTGGAGGGAACTCCCAGTAGAACAGAAATAATAAAAGTATTTCTTATGTCACTCTTTCTCCCTGCATTTAACTTTCGGGAATATTTTTGTTAACTGAAAAGAGCACACCAAGGAACCATTATCACTGATACAAGAAGAAAACGGCCGGTAGATTTCTTTGGCAACGTCCTATCAGTGTCAACAATTTAACTAAACATATGATAGTCATAACCTCATCAGCATTAAATCTTCTGGGTTTCTGGCACATATCTCTTCATCTCCCCTCATTAAGTTTATGGAGTGTTCTTTGGTACATTTGCTCAATATGAAGATTTCAGTTTCAAGTGGCACACAGCGGAGGGGAATAAGGGAAATGATTTTTCTGCCTAAAGTAGTAAAATAAGAGAACATATGAAATGGACCAGTGCTCAAAGCCAGGTACTGGTGAGTAATGCCAGACAGGTTTGCCCTCGTCCATCACAGTCCTGCTCCATTCACCAGGAGTGGGTCAAACACAGGCCAAACAAGCCAAAATACGGGAACTTGTGTTTTCACTCTCTTCCTGCTTCTTCCCTGCATTGCTACCTACTGAGGGACTCCTATCATTCAGAATTGGAGTTCCTGAGTTGCCCATTATCATACCCTACTAAGGATGTTGTTGTTGTTGTTAGGTGTTCTCGAGTTGGTTCCAACTCAGGGCCACCCTATGTGCAACAGAACAAAATACTGCCAAGTCTTGCACCATTCCCACAATCACTGCTATGTTTCAGCCCATCGTTTCAGCCACCACATCGATCCATCTCATCAAGGGTCTTCCTCTTTTTCACTGACCTACTTTACCAAGCATGATGTTCTTCTCTAGGGACTAGTCCCTCCTGATAACATATCTAAAGTACTTGAGATGAAGTCTCACCATCCCCGCTTCTGAGGAACATTCTGGCTGTAATTCTTCCAAGACAGGTTTGTTTGTTCTTCTGGCAGTCCGTGGTATATTCAGTATTCTTCACCAACACCATAATTCAAAGGTATCTATGATTTTTTGGTCTTCCCTGTTCATTGTCGAGCTCTTACGTGCATATGAGGTGATTGAAAATATCATGGCTTGGGTCAGGTGCACCTTTGTCCTCCTCAGTGACATCTTTGCTTTTTAACACTTTAAAGAGGTCTTTTGCAGGAAATTTCACCAATTCAATATGCTGCTTCCATGGGCATTGATTGTGAATCCAAGTAAAATGAAATCCTTGGCAACTTCAATCTTTTCTCCATTTATCATGATGTTGCTTATCCGTCCAGTTGTCAGGATTTTTGTTTTCTTTATGTTGAACTGTAATCCATGCTGAAGTCTGTAGTATTTGATCTTCATCAGTAAGTGCTTCAAGTCTTCTTTGCTTCCAGCAAGCAAGGTTGTGTCATCTGGACATCTCAGGTTGTTAACGAGTCTTCCTCCAATCCTGATGCCACATTCTTTTTCACATAGTCCAGCTTCTCAGAGTATTTGCTTAGCATACAGATCGAACACGTATGGTGAAAGCACGCAAACCTGATGCCCACCTTTCCTGATTATAAATCACGTGGTATCCTCTTGTTCTGTTCGAACAACTGCCTCTTGATCTATGCATGGGTTCTACACGAGCACAATTCCCATTCTTTGTACTGTTACCCATAATTTGTTATGATCCACACAGCTGAATGCCTTTGCATAGTCAATAAAACACAGGTAAACATCTTTCTGGTATTCTCTGCTTTCAGCCAGGATCCATCTGACATCAGCAATGATATCCCTTATTCCACGTTCTCTTCTGAATCTGGCCTGAATTTCTGGCAGTACCCCATCAATGTACGGCTGCAACCATTTTTTGAATTATCTTCAGCAAAATTTTACTTGGGTGTGACACTAATGATATAGTTCAATAAGTTTCACATTGTGGTGGATTACCTTTCGTTGGAATGGACACAGATATGGATCTCTTCCAGTCCATTGGTCAGGTAGTCTTCCTCCAAATCTCTTGGCATAGACACGTGAGCAATTCTGGCGTTGCCTATGTTTTTTGGAACATCTCATTTGGTATTCTGTCAGATTCTGAAGCCTTGTTTTTCGTCAATGCTTTTAGCGCAGGTTGGACTTCTTTCTTCAATCCATCAATTCTTGATCATTTGCTACCTCCCAAAATGGTTGAACAATGACCAATTCTTCTTGGTACAGTGACTCTGTTTATTCCTTCTGTCATGGATTGAATTATGTCCCCCAAAAATGTGTGTATCAATTGGGCTAGGCCATGATTCCCGGTATTGTGTGATTTTCCTATATGTTCTAAATCCTGCCTCTGCGACGTTAATGATGCCTCCACGATGTTAATGAGGGAGGATGGGCAGCAGTTGCGTTAGTGAGGTAGGACTCAACCTACAAAACTGGGTTGTGTCTTGAGGCAATCTCCTCACATATAAAAGAGAGAAGCAAGCAGAGAGACAGGAGGACCTCATACCACCAAGAAAGAGGCACCGGGAGCAGGTACCCCAGGGTCACTGTGCAGAGAAGCTCCTAGTCCAGGCGGAAGATTGATGAGGAGGCCACCAGAGAGAGAAAGCCTTCCCTTGGAGCTGGCACCCTGAATTTGGACTTTTAGCCTATTTTACTGTGAAGAAATAAATTTCTCTTTGTTAAAGCCATCCACTTGTGGTATTTTTGTTATAGCAGTACTAGGTGACTAAGAGACCTTCTATCTTCCTTTGATGCTTCTTGCATCATTGAATATTTTGCCCATGGAATTCTTCAAGATCGCAACTCGAGGCTCACGTTTTTTTCTTCAGTTCTTTCAGCTTGAGAAATGCCAAGCATGTTCTTCCCTTTTTGTTTTCTAACTCCAGTTCTTTGCACATTTCATTATAATAATTGGTTTTGCCTTCTCGAGCCACTCCATAATCTTCTGTTCAGCTCTTTTACGTCATCATTTTTTCCGTTTACTTTAGCTACTCTACATTCAAGAACAAGTGTCAGAGTCTTTTCTGACATCCATTTTGGTCTTTTATTTCTTTCCTGTCTTTTTAATGACCTTTGCTTTCTTATGTCATCCCACAACTTGTCTGGTCTTTGATTATTAGTATTCATTGTGTCAAATCGGATCTTGAGATGATCTCTAAATTTATGTGGGATATACTCAAGGTATTACCTTGGCTCTTGTGGAGTCATTCTAATCTTCTTTAGCTTCAACTTGAACTTGCATTGAGCAACTGATGGTCTGTTCTGCGGTCAGGCCCTGGCCTTGTTTTGACTGATGATGCTGAGCTTCTCCATTGTCTTTTTCCACACGTCATTGATTTGATTCCTACCAGGTGTAACTTTCTAAATAAGATCCCCATACCTATATCAATCTCAATCCAACCCTATTCTAACTTTCACAAGTTAACATTCTGTTCACAACTATATCGATGAAAATATTTGTTAAAACATCATCCAGACAATTATTTAAGTAATAATAAGTATGATGTGATTTGTATCCCAAGAGTATATGCATTTAAAAGGGAGTACTTAGAATCAGAAATGACTTACAGAAAAATTTCAACTGCAGCAGTTGAGGTGAGGAGGAAATTGTGGAACTTGTGTGATAGCTCTTCCTAGCATCCACCAATCATGTACTGTGTGAAACAGCCCACTCCACCAATACATATGTTTCTCAGTTTCCTCGTTAGTAATACAGGGATATAATACTGAGCTCACAGAATTGTTGTGGGGATTAAACAAGTCGGTTAATAAACCTTATAAAACTCTCTGAAAGCTATAAAGTACCAAAGAGTAGTGAGAAGGTGTTAATGACTTCTTTGCTTTCCCCTTTTTATAGTTAACTACTCGGTTCCTCATGAGGTCTGAAGAGATGGGAAACCACTTTGGTCGTGAATGTATCTTTCAGGACAGGATTATAGCTTCCACCTACACTACATCCTAGGTCTAACTCCAGATTAATTATTTTGTCTCTAGTTTCAACCACCTACAAAAATACAATCCTTATTTATTGTGAGCTGAAGAAACACCACCTTCAACATTCCAGCAGAGGTCTCTGGGACCTACTTGCAAGGCTGCCATACCAATACTTCATGAACGAAAGGAAGTCTGAAATGCCACTAGACCAACTCAAGGGCAACAGAATGCTCTTGGTCATGAGATAAAAAACTAAATCAAGGAACATGATCTAAGTGGAAAGATAAAATTTGCTACTTCTACACTTTGGACTATAGATTCACTCCCAGCCTTGACAAATCTCTCTATATATTATTACCTAAAATGGATTTTCATATACCTCCAAACACTGCTGTCATCTAACCAAGGTACTGAGGTATCAGTCTAAGTCTCTTTCATTCCTGGAGTCTTTAGAATATTAGAAGTGTACTTGACTATCCAAGAAACTGGTCAGTTTCAGGTGTTTGGGGAAACAAGACTACAGGAAAATAAAGATCTCATCCATTCCTGATTTGAGCAGAGAATCAGAGAAAGATAGTACTGAAGAACAAGGAAAGCATCCTTTTATATTATTTTATTTTAAAGTTGGAGGAACTGACACCTGGGCTTAAAGCTACATTCTGGCGTTATAAGATGGATCCAAAATACAGACTTAGATCTCATGTTCTATCCATCCACTCTACCATATAGCTTCCCCTCCCCCCTGTTCAGCATACCATCCACATTAACGTACAGAGTAGGATAGGGTAGGGTACACAGTTGGTGCCCTTTCTTGGAACTACCTTTTCTTCTCATTGCTCCCTAGAAGCTAATGAATGTCTCATATTCCTACTCAGATTTTAACCTTCTCCCTTCCCTACCATGTATCTTCTCATATCTCTTCCTTAGGTTTTAGGTGAGTGCTGTGAACTAACAGGCCTCTAAAAAAACAGGCCTCTACTCAACACATATTCAATGATCAGTGGAATGGATGAATAAATGGCTGCTCAAGTACCTGTCAGGAGCACTGGCTTGGTGTGTTGGCCAAGACTTCAGTGTTCTCTGCCTTCAGCTATAACCACAATTACACTGGGGGAAAATGGGAATGTGGAGGGTAGTTCCTGCAGCTAGCCAGCTCTGTGGACTACCTGCAATGTTTTCTGAGACCTAAGGTCACATGAGTCAGAACGGATGGGCTGAGAGAGATGAGAAGGCACTTCCTTTTGGGGACTGAAGGAACACCGCCCCTTGTTGAATGTCACCATGGTGATGAGGCCACTGACTGGATGCAGATCACACTACTCTGGCTGGAGGCCAAACATCTGGGCTCAAATCCAAGCAAGAAAGCTATTCAAATCAAAGGAAATCTAATCAACAAATATTCACTGAATGCTTACTATGTGCATTCAGACAGCTGTGGTTAGACTGGATGACATTTAAGTCCTACTCAACCCCCCAAATTCCACTGTTCTCTGTTCCAGATGCCTGGCGTCATATTAGTCAACAATTCACACTTTGAACAGAGCATCTGTTAGCATATGTTGCTGTGCAGATAAAACCAAAAGTTATGAATTATTTCACCAGAGTTTTAAGGGTACTTACTATGGTTAAGCTCCCTTGATGGAGGCCGTGGACTGTTTACCCAAGCCTCCAACCATTTCTAAGACTGCCACCCTCTTGCCATGTCTGCCCTAGCAGAATGCAGGAAAGCTAGGAGGCCCATGGTTCCTCTCACAGCTCAGGTGTAAACAGCACCAAAGGCGTCTTCTTTCTGAAATCAGTGTTTGGTTACCCCTAGGCTCACAAGCATTCACCTCCAAGAGGGAACCCTGTGCATAATTTGGCACCTGTAGCAGTTCAAGAACAAAGGATATAATATACCTTTGTTTGTGGACATCCTAAAGTTAACATGACATCTTTGCTGACAATTATGTTCCCATATTCTTTTATACACCATGGTATTTCAGAAGGAGCTTAGAGCAAGTGAATGAACGCTCAGTCACTTCATTACTGGCATTTCTCCTAGGAGGACTGCCAGGGCTTTTAATAATACTACCACCAAGTATTGCAGTCATGAAATGAGTAAAGCCAAGGGATTTGCTTTCAGCTTGCTTTAGGCCATTTACTGTTTCTATTTTTTTTTTATTCTTCAGTGAGAAAAAACAACACCAAGGTGAGGGTGGGAGGATCTCTCCATATGTGATGGCGGTCTCTGAGTATTCAAGGTCCTCTAGCTGTTGTCAAACAGGCTTTGTACGCACTTCAGTTAATATGATTATGCTTGTCTTTCCTGTTTTAACAAGGGCCTTTAAGCAACTCAGAGTCAAGAAATTCTTACAGAGGCCTCACACCCCCATGATCCGTAGCATAAAGTTCTGTATGATAATTAAGACACAGAGTTTATAAACAGTGAAAGAAGGAACCACTAATGCCAGATTGGCTTATAACCTTGCTAAAGGGAGAGCAGGGGTAAAAAAACGTGGAAAGTTGGGTCTCCAGGCCCTAGGCTTTGTGGCTCCCTCCTTGAGACTATGAAATAAAGTACCTCTTTTCCCTTTTAAATGTACCCTGCCTACTGGAGGCTGAGGAGGGGGTCTCTGCAGCTAGTCAGCTCCATGAGCCACAGTGCTTTCTCTGTTACCCAAAAGAAAGTACATCAAGGGGTGCTTTGCTCAAGAACTTTAGCTCTGAGCCTCTGCTTCCTTTCTGAGGCATGGAACTAGGCTTGTGTGACCTAGAAGGAAGCTTAAAATTCCTCTATACAGTGATAAAAATGTTTGGAAATAAATAGTGGTTATGGCTGCATAACATTGTAAGTATAATTAATGCCACTTAAAAATGGTTAAAATAATATGTTGTTATCATTGTCATCGTCATCACCGTTGTTGTTATTAGGTGCCATCCAGTCAGTTCCAACTCATAGTGACCCTATGTACAACAAAATGAAACACTGCCCAGTCCTGTGCCATTCTTAAAATCATTGCTATGCTTGAGCCCATTGATGATGCCACTGTGTCAATCCATCTCGTTGAGGGTCTTCTTCTTTTTCACTGGCCCTCTACTTTACCAAGCATGATGTCTTTCTCCAGGTATATATATTACACCACAATGAAATAGGAGAAGGAAGAGGAGAGGGAGGGGGAGGAAGAGAATTAGGAAGAAAGAGGAGGAGGAGAAGAAAGATGCCAGCAATTAAACTTCTGGACATTTATCCCCCCAAAATGAAAATTTATGTCCACACAAAAGTCTGTATACCAATATCTCTAGCAGCTTTGTTTTTAATAGCCTAAAAGTGGAAATAACCAGAATGTGGTACATCCATACCATGTAATACGACTCAGCAATAAAAAGCAACATACTATCCATACATGCACAACTTAGATGAGTCACCTGAGAATTTTTCTGAGTGAAAAAAAAAGATAATCCCAAAGCTTATATACTGTTGGCCTTCATTTATATAACATTCTTGAAATGATAAAATTACAGAGATGGAGAATAGACTAGAGGTTGCCAGGAGTTAGGGACTGGGGAAGGAAGGAAGTTGGGTGTGCCTGTGAAAGGGTAGCGTGAGGTAGGTTTTTGTGATGGCAGAGCAGTTCTCCATCTTGATCTTGGTGATTATAAGAATTTACACATGTGGTAAAATGGCAAGAACTAGACACACGTATTGTAATGATGTCAGTTACCCGGTTTTGACATTGTGCTATACTTATGTCTGATGTAACCATTGAGTGAAGCTGGGAGAAGGGTACTTGGGATTGTCTGTCCTATCTTGGTAACTTCCTGCAAAGTCTATAATCATTTAAAAATAGAAAGTTAAAATAAAAATCCCCCATATAGGGGCTATGGTGTTCTAATTAATTCTTCGGGTTAATTAAAAACAGGTGCCATTTCTGGTGGAAGCACGGGCAGACCCACAGCTTGGTGCGTGGAGCTTAGGGCAGATTTTGATCCTGCCAACTTGGACACTTGATTTATGAAAACTGCTAAGCCATACACAATATTTCCCAGCCCTGTAGTGCTGTCTCACTATTAAGCCCAGAGCCTGGATCGAGTTCTGAATGGCTTCTCTTCTGGGCTCCACTCTGATCTCCTGGTTCTACAGAATCCCCTGGTTCTGTCAAGAAGGCTTCCAAAAGAGATTCACCAAAAATGCAAATTCCAGACCAAAAGTCCAAGCTCCTTTTATGCTTTCTGGACTCCACTCCCAGCCCAGTAATGACCTCAGAAGAGGAAGGACAGAAGAGGGGTGGAGGGCATTTATACCCCCTCTTGTCTCTTTCTACCTCCTGCCACCTTTTTCTTGATGGCATCTCAACCTTGTTCTGCCTTTTCTTACTTGCTCTTTATTTTACTAGTTCTTCACTAATCAACCTTTTTTTTTTTAAATCAACTTTGTCTGCCTGCCTACCCCAGGATGAAAAAAAAAAAAACTCATTGCCATTGAGTTGGTTCCGACTCATAGTGACCCAGGAAAAGAGGACAAAAATTCCAAAGCCACTGCCTACACACTTCCCATGTCTACTTGTCTACGGAATTATGTGGCCTAAAGATAACCCTGGGCTACATGCTGGAATCTCCTCACCATAGTAGAACTATTTCTGAAAATTTTGAAGTTGTCATTTCCATTTAAGAAACAAGATGATAAAAAACATACACGACCCATTATTTGTAAAATGCCTGCAGATGATGACGAGGAATGTATATCAATACACACATGCACGCATATAAGCAAGCAAACACGTATGCAAGGGCCTGCCCATGGAGGTTGAGATGAACCTTTCTGATGAAGAGAGTGATTGAATTCCAAGGAAAGTGTCATGAATCAAGAATGATTTCAAATTTCTTCTAGCTTTTCTTTCCACCAATCCCCCTCAATAAAAAATACAAAGTTTTCTCAGAATTCCCTTTGAATTTGATACCTAAGTTAGTTTCAAAAAGCAGTCACATGGGTGGCAGAAATGCAGGGGTTACTAAGCAGGGGTCTCATTGTGGTATGAGAATGATTGCTCGCTAGAAAAGGGGATTTTTTAGGCCTCTTCTGGTATTGCTTAGCTAAATCAACTCTGACACCTCTGCATCTCGAAGCTTGATATCTTAGATTCTTTCCAGAGCTTTCTAGTGTTCTGCAGTTATATTATTTAAAAATTATGTGGGTATCTGGAATAATGACTATCACATCTATGACGACCACCACTGCCACCACCATCATTGTCCTGATTTCTCTTTTTAGAACAACTTGCGATTGACCAGTTACACCTGTACCTTAAGAAGTGAACAAACAATAATTTTCCTCATATTTCAAGGAAGAATACAGATAGATCTTTCAGTCACTTACCCAATGTATCTGGGTGGTATCAGTTTTAAACCCCAGAAGTGCCAAAGAGCCCAGCACAAGTCTGTCTCAAATTCTACTGATGGGAGAACATTCTAATTGGGTTCCCAAAGCAGCTGTCCTGGAGAAAAATGTGATCTTCAGAGAGCTTGGGTTTTACTTGTGGCCCTGAGTTTGGGACAGGTACCGACTTTTCAAACGCTATTCCAAATACTCCCTAACCCAATAATGTACTATGTCTAATGCTAACTCAATGCCTCTTCCTTTCACAATCACTTGCAGGCAACTTTTCACGTTGTATACGACTTAGGAAACTGAACATGCCATTCCTCCACTACACAAAAAACTACACCTGGCTCTTCGACCCAAAGACACGTTGGATGAGATGGTCTTTTTGAGACGCAGAATGTTAAGTGGTAAAAAGTACTGACTTTGGAGAAATATAGACCAGAACTAACTTTATCTGCATAAGACAGGGTAAGAGCTGAGAATCACCTACACGTGCCCTTTATAAACATTTTTCTTTCCCTACCACATTAAATACACTTCCCAGCGCATAGTATGTACTCAATACATATTGGCTCAACTAAATTAATCCATTCTCATACTGAACAAATTTGCTTCCATTTAAAGGCGGTCCCATAATCTCTTGATAATCTGATCCCGTGCTCCTTGCAATTTCTTTAAGGGAGAGATCTAGGTTTGGGATATTTGTGTCTGTACCCCACCTCATTCATAAAGCCTTCCCTGACAACTCCAGTCCACCCTACTCTCGTTGTCTGACTCCCTGTTGTACTTATTCCCAGTTCCACTCGCTTGGGCACATACGTATCTTATCTTGCCATGTAAAATGTGTTTCATGAACACATTATCTTTCCTCTAGCCTCTACGGTCCTCAAGGACAAAGACCATATATGATATTTATTCTGTATACCTTCTGGCACGCAACACAACACTGAGCCCACAGCCGGTTTGGAACAAGCACCCGTTGAAAGGAGCTGGATTTGAAGGACAGTACGTAAGCTCCAGTGACAGTTTTGTTTCAGAGAATTATCAAAAGGAGAGACTGGCCATACTCATTTCACCCAAGTTAAATCCATGGGCCTCCACACTTGCTATGCTAGTAGGAAGCAGGGATCAGAAAGCAGCTGCTCACTTTCAACAAAGAGGAGATGGTTTTTCAGTCATGGATTGCAAGATCTCACGCGTTAGTCACCAGTGACTCTTGGCCAAACCCTTTGGTGTTATCAGGAATAAAAAAGAATCCAGAGATACGCCAAATATCAATTTCCAATTACTTTCCTGTGACACCTTTCTGCCACTTGGGAAAAACTCCCAGGGGATATGTTGCCCCTTATCAAAGTCAGATCGGGCTTACCTTTCAGTCAACCAGGTAACTCTCAGCAGCAGCTTGTCCAGCCTTAATATTACAATGTCCTCCTTTGACACCCAGGTTCTCTTTTGAAGTCTTCAATATTGCCTTACACTGTCACTGGAGATCTGGCCCATGTTTGGAAGGCCTCCTGATATCATACCCTGAACCATATGCACGGGGGCAGGAGGGGGCTGACTCCAACACCTGCATTGCGTTGTGCCACCAAGGTCTCCCTAGCCTTAATTTGCACTGAGATGTTGAATGCAGGAACAAAGCCTCTAACAGGACTTTCGCATCTTCAACTCCAGCCAAAGAGGAAAGAAATAAAAGAGTCCCTAAAGTCTTCACTTTGATACTCGAAACACAGGACAGCATTTCTAACCTCCAGATCACAGAAAACAGGCCACAGACTAATTGAAAAAATCTTTGGTATTAGGGATGTTAAAACTGAGGGTCTGCAAAAAGCCAGAAATCACACGTCCCTTTTATTACAAAGTCATGGAACAGAATTTGGAAAAACCAGGAAACATCTCAGGGTCCATAAATCAGCCCAGTTGGAGGGAAATGCAAATGGCCAGCACCTGGACGGAGCCCTCATCTGGAGTAGGAGAGCAGACTCTAGAATGGAACTTTGGGGCCAAGGCTCCAGACTGTGCACTGTGATTAATGACTTGAATGCAAGGTCTCTGTTGAGGCTGAACAATTAACTTGTTCGCTCCACATCTCAGAACTCCCCATAGCATAACTATGCCTTCCCTGATTGTTCGTATTTACCAAAATGCAAACCAGTCTGCAGAGCTTCAAATGTGTCATCATCAGACTGCTTCTGACAATCGGCAGAGCCCTGGTGCTCGTCAGGACCACTTTAGTCAAACCATCTGTGTTGACTCTGCATGCACGTCTCAACTTTTCAGTTCCTTTTCAAGTATAAGAACCATCCTAAATGAGGCAATGGCGTTGGCCTCGATCTGTCAAAATAAATAAATAAATAAATAAAAATCCACAGCTTAGAGGATTGCAAATGGCCAGCATATGGCCTGACTTGTTTCTGGTCATTCCCAAAAAGTTCTTAGGGAATTGAATGTCCGTGAGATTAATGGTTCCCTCCTGTCCTGCCTTTAGCCTCTGGAATAGGTTTCTCTAATCTCTTTCAGATCCTCCAACGCATTTACATTAAACCAATCACTCCTCCTGAATCTATAAGAAAGACTCTGATAAGACCTGCTAGAACGAAAGGAAGTAAGTCCTCAAACTTCTTTCCCTTTCTCCTGGAGGTGAATTAGTACATCTACTAAAGAAGGGTCTCAGAACTTGATTTGGAACATGGAAGCACCTAGGTAGAATCCAGCGCCCCATTTGATCTTCCAAAACTTAATAGTAGGTGTTGCTTCCTCTGGAAGCCCTGGGGGCCTGGTGGCTAACGGCTATGGCTGCTAACCAAAAGGTCAGCAGCTTGAATCCACCAGATGCTCCTTGGAAACCCTGTAGGGCAGTTCTAACTCTATCCTGTAGGGTTGCTATGAGTCAGAATTGACTCGACGGCAATGGACTTTTGTTGTTGTTGTTGCTTTGTTAGGGACAAATGAGTCTACCAAAAGTAGATACTGCCTCCCACAAGGCATGCTCTGAAGAGTGCTAAATGTGTTGCTTAAGAACACCAGCTCCGTTGATCTGTCACACATGCTGACCTTTCAACTCCCCTTCTCCCCAATCCCATTGACAACCATTTCTGTCAGGGAAGGCTGGAGATATATTAAAAATGACAGTAAAAGCAACAATAACAATAATAGAAGCAGCAGCAGCAACAACACGTTTCTAGTCCTTACTATGGGCCAAGCACTCTCTGAAGCACTTATATGAACTCCTTATAATTCTCATCATAGCTCTCCTGAGGTAGGTGCTATTAGTATCCCCATTTTACAGAAATAGAGACAGACTACTGAAGTAATTTATCCAAGGTCACAAAGCCAGTAAGTAGCAAAGCCAAGGTTCAAACACAGGCCTCAGTCTTACCCTCTTAACATGATGCTCTACCACGACTATATTCTATAGCGATGTTGGCATTGACCCACCACTGCTGAACAGGCTAGAGAAGCAACCCTTGTAGCATACTACCTGCTCAGGAGTCAGGCTTGGGGAATCCTGTTCCTGCTACTCAGTGTGTAACCTCAAATGAGTTTTAAATTCCTGAGCCTCAGTTGTTCTCATCTGTAAAATTGACACGATAACAAGACCTGCCTGAAAGGGTTCTTTTTTTTGAGGATTAGTGAAATAATGGGTATGCAGGCCTTAGCGCAGTGCCTAGATCATTAAAAAAAAAAAAAAAAAGAAAGCAATTGCCATCAAGTCATGGCAACTCCTGGGTGGCACAATTGGTTAAGTGCTTAACTACTAACTAAAAGGTTGGCAGTTCGAACCCACCCAGAGGTGTCTTGGAAGAAAGGCCTGCCTATCTGCTTCTGAAAAGGTCACAGTCCTGAAAACCATATGGAGTGCAGTTCTACTCTGACACACATGCAGTCACCATGAGTCACCTCATAGTAAAAAACAAAAAAACAGTGCCATCATAGTAGGGGTACAATAATGGTAGCAATGGTTATTGCTGGTCAGATTAGCTAATACCAGCTAATGGGGTCACTAAAGGAGTCAGAGAATATGCAGCAGAAACAGTCACAGGTTGGAATGTGGATATGAAAAGGGAGATACGTGTAGTGACCCCAGGGAGAGTAGGGCAGAAGGATACCACAAATACTGAAGAGGGATGCCTACCTTCCTGGCCCGATCCTATTTATGCAGCCTCTATGTTTTTTTTTTTTTTTATGTTTTTTTTTTTTTTTATGTTAGTTTATTCCCATGAAAAAATAATTCTAACTTCCAAACTATACTACATCCAGAAAAAAAGAACCAAAGATGTCTAGACTAAGGGAATTAACGTATCCTCCCTGAAATTTCTGGAACAAAGGCAAGACAGCAATGCATCTTTCATAGCCTCACGCGGCTGTTACAGAGTCAGGCAAAGAGCGGTATCCTTCATTCTGCATTTCCCATGTGCTCTTGCCGACTCCTGACACATCACATTCTTTGCATCAGTAAGGGCTGGTACCAGGACACACTAAACTGCCTTTGACCACATTTAACTGATCTAGTGTTTTCTTATTATTCTTTCTTGTTGTACCATTTTTCACTTTAGACTTTATAATTCTCTGCTGACTTTAAATAAAGCTTCACCTGCCTACCCAAGGTGGTTTTTAATAGAGATTTAGGGGCTAGGTTGTGCTGTGGTTTGGATTCAGATTCTACACCTGCAATAAGGAGAAATTAACTAGGTGGTTTCATCTCCAGTGTCCACTTAAACTCGGAATGGACAGAGAGTTTATCTTCTTCCAAGTCTTGTAATCATGACACTACAAAGTGATAGTCAAGAAATAAAAAAATTGTGTAGCAATAGTTTCCACATCACAGAAGCACTACACCACGTCCCTGTAACCCCAGATGACTGGGATAATTTAAAGGCGACAGAGGAACCCTTGCTGAGGGGCAGAGAGGATTTTCACCACATTCTGTCCTACCACATTGTCCAAAGGCAGTGTCTCTCCTTAAAATGGGGAACTCAGGTGACCCTACTTGGCTATTTCAGCCACCCTGGTGATACTCAAACCCCATCTTTGCTAGCCCTAGTCCCCACTGCTTCCTACCCAGCTGGCCCCCAGTCACTGGGAAAGGTGACATGACTAAGATACCAAATCAGACCCCATATTAACATACCTTTCTTAGAAAAGAATAACCTTGAGTCGTTTCTTGAAAAGATAAAATTAGTAACTCAGTAAGATATTTGTTTTATCTTGTTCTTCATTATCATGAAATGCTTGATTCATTACAAAGGAATAGCTATAACCTATGTACAGTATTGAGAAAAATAATTTTTAAAATGTTCATATACTCATTACCAAGCTTAGAAATGAAAAAAACCCCTCTGGTTGTTCCTACCAGATGAAATTTCTTTGCTTCCATCTTTCATTGGTGGTAAATCCTACCCTGAATTTTTAGTTCTTCATTTGTGTGGTTTTCTTCATAGTTTTGTCACATATGAAAAGAATCTTTAAAAATACAGTGCACCTTGTTTTTAATTTATATTTATGGTATCATACATTAGCATTCAGTGGCTTGCTCTTTCTCCCAGTTTTGTGAGATTCATCCATATTGAATGGTACCCTGTTTAATGAACCATTGGGGTTGTTTCCAGTTTTTTCTTTCATTCTGTTTTACTTTGTTTCGCTATGATAAACTACACTATGAACATGGTTTATACAAATCTACACATGTGATAGTTTTGGCAGGGTACGGGGTGGATAGAGTCCTAGGAGTGGAATTACTGAATCTTAAGGTTTGCATTTATTCAAATGCACTAGATAATAACGCATTGTTTTCCACAGTAGATCTATTAATTCACATTCCCATCAAAATAATTTTTGAGCTTCTCTTGTCTACAGCCTTACCAACACTTGGTACTGATAGATTTTTGTTTTTAATTTTGCAGAGCCAGTGAGTACAAAATGTATCTTGTGGTTTTAATATACATTTCCACAGTTGTTTCTTTATATATAACCATTGAGAGATTTTTACAGAGTATGAAAAACAATTCTATGTTCAAAATAACTATGAAATTCAGTGTTTGTATAGAATGGGTGAGATTATATGTCTGCATAGAAAGGTAGTAGGTATAGAGATAAAAAAAAAAAACTCAAAAAAACCAAACCTGTTGCCATCGAGTCGATTACGACTCATAGTGACCCTACAGAACAGAGTAGAACTTCCCCATGGGGTTACCAAGGAGTAGCTGGTGGATTCAAACCACTGACCTTTTGGTTAGTAGCTGGACACTTAACCACTGCACCACCGGGGCTCATATAGACATATGGCAGTAAATGTATCTATATTTATATCTGAATGGGCTATGTGGAGTCCCTAAATGCTGCAAACATTTAGGTGCTCAACTACTAATCAAAAAAGGTTGGTAGCTCTAACCCACACAGAGGCTCCTCAGAAGGAAGGCCTAGCAATCTGCTTCTGAAATCTCAGCCCTAAAAACCCTATGGAGCACAATTCTACTCTGCACACATGGGGTCACATCAGTCAGAATAGAACCAACAGCATTTTTTTTTTCTTCCTATTTTTATCTGCTATATGGCTCATGGGCCAAATCCAACCAGCCACCTGTTTTTGTAAATAAAGTTTTGTTGGAACACAGCTATGCCTGTTTGTTTAGATAATGTCTATGGCTGCTTTCACAAAAACAGCAAAGTTCAGTCATTGCAATATAGGCTGCATGACTAGCAAAGCCTAAAATGCTTACTACCTGGCCCTTCACAGAAAAGGTTTGTCAAAATCTGACTTAGAGTCTCCACTTGCAGGCATAGCTACCATATACTCAGCCTGCCCCCATGAATCTGTTTCTTCCAAAAGCCATTCCTCAGGAAATGGCTCCCCCTCTCACAAAGGTACTCAAGACAAAAACGTGGGAGTCATCTCATGTTCTTTCCTCCTATTCACCACTTACAACCAATCGGTGGATACTATCCAAGTATTTAACCTTCGCAACATCACTCCTGTGACATTCTTTTCTCTATACCTACTGTCAACCCATTCTTCAAGCCTTATGTTGATTTAGGTAACCCTCCGCCCAGTGGTCAACCCTCATGTCCCCATGCTCCCATACCAACATGTTTCACAGCACTTTTAACATTTCATTGCATCTATTTGTTGGAGTTCCTGTCTGCCACCCTCTTCAACATTATAAGTTCCTTGAGGACAGGAACGTTTGCCATCTTTGCACACGCTATGATGCCTGGGAACTGGCAGGAATACAAGCCGGATTCAGAACAGGATGTGGAACAAGGAATATCATTGCTGATGTCAGATGGATCAGCAGACTCCACCAGAAAGATGTTTACCTGTGTCTTATTGACTACGCAAAGGCATTAGACTGTGTGGATCATAACAAATTATGGTAAACATTGTGAAGAATGGGAAATCCAGAACACTTAATTGTGCTCATACGGAACCTGTACATAGACCAAGAAGCAGTCATTCAAACAGAACAAGGAAAGTTGTTCATCGGCGTTGTATCCTTCCGCCATATTTATTCAATCTGTATGCTGAGTAAATAATCTGAAAAGCTGAACTATTTGAAGAAGAATGCGGTATCAAGATTGGTGGAAGACTCATTAACAACCTGTGATATGCAGATGATACAACCTTGCTTGCTGAAAGTGAGGAGGACTTGCAGCACTTACTGATGAAGGTCAAACAAAGATCACAGCCTTCAGTATGGATTATACCTCGACATAAAGAAAACAAAAATCCTCACAACTGGACCAATAAGCCACATCATGATAAACAGAGAAAAGATTGAAGTTGTCAAGGATTTCATTTTACTTGAATACACAGTCCACATCCATAGAACCAGGAATCAAGAAATCAAACGACATACTGCATTGGGCAAATCTGCCTCTTTAAAATGTTGAAAAGCAAAAAGGTGTCACTTTGTGAACTAAGGTGCGTCTGACCCAAGCCATAGTATTTTCAATCATCTCATATGCATGTGAAAAGTGGACAATGAATAAGGAAGACAGAAGAAGAATTGAAGCCTTTGAATTATGGTGTTGGTGAAGAATATCGAATACACCACAAACTGCCAAAAGAACAAACAAATCTGTCTTGGAAGAACTACAGTCAGAACGCTCCTTAGAAGCAAGGATGGTGAGACCTGTCTCACATACTTTGGACATGTTATTGGGGGGACCAGGCCCTGGAGAAGGATTTCATGCTTGGTAAAGTAAAGGGTCAGCAAAAAAGAGGAAGACCTCAATGAGATGGAGTGACAGAGTGGCTTCAACAATGGGCTCAAACATAGTAACAATTATGAGGATGCCGAAGGACTGGGCAGTGTTTCTTTGTGCCGTACATAGGGTTGCTATGAGTTGCAACCAACTTGACAGTACCCTACAACAACAACAACACAATGCCTTGCACAGCAAATACTTAATAATAACTTAGCCAGTAAGAGTCTGACAGGGCAAGATATGTGTGGCTACCATGCCACTAGTCAGCTGAGTCTAGAATTAGTTACTACTTTCCTAAACAAGAGGACACAGGCAAAGAGACCCCTTGTCAATATCACCAAATACAGTAGCCCTCAAACATCTGCATGGAGAAGAAGCACCAGAGCAGCTCATTAAAAATGACAGATGTCAGGACCTCACCTCAAGTCCCTTGAATCAGGCTTTCTGGAAGTAGGTGCTTAGGATTTTCTACCTTACAGGCATTCCCAGGAGATTCTTATGTAAGCTTGAGAAGCACGTATCTCTCCACAGCTTTCTGAATATATCCCCCTAGCTCTACCCCACCTTAGCACCTTGTCCTTGATGGGTAACTAACACCTCACAGGGCTACACTTTTGCTTGGGTACTAGAGCTTCCCTAAGTTTGCCCACCCACCTTCAGTGGAACAAAAGACACCCAATTTGAGGGGATACTGTACTGGTATCCTTTTCTTAAGGCTGAATTCTGATTTTCAATCTCTTGTTTTCATTGAACTAGAATGCTTCTGGTTAATAATGGGGTCTACCCCCTACATAAGCATCTTTATTTCACAGCATATCTGCAATCAAAAATCTTCTCTCTTTGTCCTAGTACCATCCCCTTATGTATGCCTGCCATTGGACCAGAGATGCGTCACACCTCCTAGTACTTGCCTGAGGGAAGAAGCATGCAAACATTTGCACGATATATTATTAGAATGCTTGTTTTAATTTTTACTGCCCTCTGCGTTCTCAACATATTGCAGATCATTTTAAATATATAAAAAACAAATGTTAATAGAAGGCTAGACCAATGACAATACCAATACGATGTTTCTAGTATTTATTAGAGATTTTTCTTATTAGGCTTAATTTTTTCCCCAAATTGGATGTGACCCATTATCATTATGCTTGGTGGATAATATAACAAAGCAAAATTACCAGTCCCTTTTACTCCAGGAGAAAGTCTAAGGTTCCTTGGGTTTTATAACACCAAGTATAGCACAAATTTAAGGAATTTTTCTACTGCTGCACTTGGTGATTTTTAGGGGTCTATTTTTTTCTTTTCCCCAGAGGCAAGTAAGTACTAAAATTGCATTGGATTGCGTTTTGCTCTCAGCGGGTGAGAAAGCGCATAGTCAATGGGCTATTTGCCATTCTTTATTTCCATTTTACGCAGTCACACAGAGGTATCTCTCAGGTGGTTGTTGAAGTTTACTAGACACTCAGGAGCCATCTTGTGCTTTCTCTAAATGGCATTTATAATCTATAACCAAAGAGGACATCTAAGAAGCCGCTGGTGCAACCCACCTAAATTCTGCTCGTGTTAATTCAGGTTACAGAGACCAGGTCTTTTGCTACGTGTTTCCAACTGCAGGGCAACTACATCAAGTATCTAAAAAATATTTGTAGGACTACAGAGATACATGGTCTGATATAGGGGCTAATAAAGTCGAAACATTTGAAATCAGCATACAGGGGATAAAGGCATTCAGGATATGCAGAGCTGTTGATAATGAAGGAGCCATGCGAAAATCACACCAGTGATCTTGCTACACTTTTATTTATCTGTCATAAAAGCACTAAATTCGGTAAATACAGTATTACCCTGCATTCTTTCAACTGCATATCTTCAATTAGCCGTCCTTCCCATACTTCACTAGTTCTCTGATAATTAATTGATGACAGGATTCCGGAAACACTGAAATAGCCAGAAGGGCCTTCTTGAAGCATCATGAAACAGATTCAAATGTACTCAGTGTACTTATATCATTAAGTATATTTTATTGGCATGGAGCAGAGGCAAAAACACAAGGCTTCAGTGTTAGAGAAACCAAGTTTGAATCTCACAAAGGACAGCACTGGGACCTTGGGCGAACTATATCTCTCTAAGCTTCAATTTCCTCATATATAAATTGGCGATAATATCCATTTTTAAAAGACGTTTCCAAGATGAAATGAGACCATGAACATATGTAAAATACAAGCACAGTGCCTGGCTCTACAGAAATCCTCTCTCAGTAGGTGATGGGGTTATTGTTAGTTGCTGCGGAGCCATTTCCGGCTCGTGACACTGTTATGTACAACACAATGAAACATTGCCTGGCCCTGCACCATCTTCTTAAGCATTGGCAGCACACTTCATTTCTTACGTTTTGTTAGCTTGTATTGTTTTAATAATGCCAGGACACGTTCAGTTCAACCACCCTAATCCTCAAATTCATTTCATTCTTGATTCTATAATAAAACATTTAATAATCGCCACCAGTCCTTTGCATAATTTCATCAGTCAGCTCTTGATTGGCCAAATGCCTTTCTAGCATTTTTCTCTCAAGGGTATACGAGAAAAACACTCAAGTTTCAAAATTTTGCCAATAAATTTATACTTGAAAGACAGGTTGCTTGAATATAAAATCCTTGTGCATACTTTCTTTGGTGATCTTAGAAGTATTGCTCCTCTAACTTTTGGCAAAGAAAGTTGCTAGAGAAATCTGAGGCTGTCCTATTTTTACCCCTTGTAAGTGACTTGAGCTTTTTGCTTGGTTGCCCAAAGGTTTTAGTGTTGATTTTTATTGGCATCAATTTTCCCTGGCAGCGCTGTAAACTTTCAACATGTAGATTGAAGTCTTGTTCTTATTTCTTGAAGATTTTATAAATTTATACCTTTAACTATGTTTTCTTATTCATTGCTTTCATTTTATTTTTTTCAGGGGCTCTATTTTTTTTTTTACTTATGTATCTAGCCCTGGTGGCACAGTGGGTAAGAGCTATGGCTGCGAACCAAAAGGTCAGCAGTTTGAATCCTCCAGCTGCTCCTTGGAAACTCTATGGGGCGGTTCTACTCTGCCCTATAGGATCCCTATGAGTTGAAATCGACCCAATAGCAATGTTTTTTTTTGTACTCATGTATATGTAATATCTCCTTTGTCTATGTTTTCTGTAGTTGTCTCTTTAATCCTTCTAATATTTTTTATTCCTATTGCATTTTTCATTTTCCTCATTCATATCTCCGTGCCCCGTACTATGCTTTCTACATTGTCTATTCTCTCTTTGGCTTCTTCTAATTCCATCTTCCTGTTATTGTTTCTCTGTTTGTTATACTTTCTTGCATAGACCTGTGTGAATTTCAGCACCTCTGGTTATATCATCTTTTTCCTGAGATCTCATAGTTCTCCTTGGTTGTCTTCATTCATCGAGGGAACTTATTCTTTCAGTTTTTAAACTTTGAGGTCGTAAATGAAACCAGGAAACCCTGGTGGCGTAGTGGTTAAGTGCTACGGCTGCTAACTAAAGGGTCAGCAGTTCGAATCTGCCAGGCGCTCCTTGGAAACTCTATGGGGCAGTTCTACTCTGTCCTATAGGGCTGCCATGAGTCGGAATCCACTCGACAGCACTGGGTTTTTGTTTTTGTTTTTGTTTTTTGGTTTAAAATGAAACTAATTCCCTTTACTCATTCTCTCCTTCCTTTAGGCTGAACACATGATGGAGCCCTTGTCCCCAGCCTCCCCTTGTAGAAAGGTGTGGCCAAGTGACTAAGTCTGGGCGGTTAGGATGTAAGTGGAAGAGGTGTGTGCAACACCTGTGTCATTTCTGTGCCTTTCATTTCTTCTTCATCTTTCACACTGGCTAGGAAGTGCTAACAGTTTAAAGAGCTGCCTTTGTCCCAGAAAGGGAATGCACAAGTTGGCAGTGGTAAGAGCAAACCAACCAACCTCAGCCCCTGAATAATGTCATAAAGCAGAATCACCATCTTGCCCCAAACTGGCTTCTACCTTAGGGCTATCATTTCACAAGATAAAAACTTCTGCCTTACTTAAGTCACTGCACTTTTATATGCTTTTTAAAACTCTAAAGTATTTTATTTTTGTTGCTGTTGAGAATATATACAGTAGGACACACACCAATTCAACAATTTCTACATGTACAATTCAGTGACAATGATTACAACCTTCTAGTCTTCCAACCATTCTCACTCTTCTTTTCCGGGTTGTTCCTCCCCCACTAATATAAATGCACTGCCCTCTAAGTTTTCTATCTAATTTTCTATTGCCAATTCGATCCCATATCGATAGACCTTAAAGAGCACACTACTCAAGGCCCACATTCATTATGCCTTTTTAAACTATAGCAGTTTAGCCTGTATCCTAAATCATACAAAGGTGAAATGTTTGGCTACAATTTTCACCTCTGGTGAATACATCCTCTCATTAGATACTCTTTAATCCTTTCTTATTTGCTTTATTCCTTTTCTATTTGTAGCAAAATTGGGCCAATTGTTTTATTATTACACCTGATAGAATGGATTAGGTTTACGTGGACTAGCTATTTGCATTGTAACATGATGTCTCTCAGCCCTGCTACCTTCTTCTGTTTATTCTTGTCAGTTCTTCCACAAGACCCCTGCCGAAACACAGATGCTTGGGGCAATCTTTACATTTTATGTTGAAGAGGATCATCTTTTGATTTCCCTGAAGTTGGCATTTGAAGGGTTCTTTCTCATTTCTCTGATTGTTTTGTTTGTTTTTTAATAGTAATGATGATGTCCAAAAGGAGAAGGTAAAAATGCCAACCCATACAGATAATGTTCACACTAAAGTTGACATGCATGTTTTAAATTTAATAGATGGAAAAATAGTCTTTCAAAATGGCCATGTAAATTTGCAACAGCAGTTGTTTGAGAGTACACATTTCTCACAAAACCATTTCACTTCTTCCAGTTTGCTAGTCAATTCACAGTATCGCATAAAAAAAAAAAATTTTTTTTTTTTTTTTTAGTTGGTATAATTTGAATATTCCCGATTACTGATAAAGTTGAGTGAGGTCTTTTGATAAACTTGGCGGTCCTTTTTGCTTTTTCTATGATAAATTGTCTATATGTCCACTGTGCATATTCCTACTAGGTCTTTTTGTAGTCTTTTTGTTATCACATTATAGAAGTTCTTTATATAATATGGC
Source organism: Elephas maximus indicus (assembly GCF_024166365.1). Taxonomy (NCBI): domain Eukaryota; kingdom Metazoa; phylum Chordata; class Mammalia; order Proboscidea; family Elephantidae; genus Elephas; species Elephas maximus. The sequence continues at coordinate 11,034,389 of NC_064834.1, forward strand.
AACTATTTTCATCTGTTACGTACATTAGAAATATTTTCTCCCAGTTTGTTTAAAAGCTCTTCTTGACTTCCATTTAATAAACATGCACTCTTGTATTTTCTTCTAATACTTGGGTTCCAACTTTTTTATACATTCACCTATCATGAGGTCTCCCATGGGTGTGAAAGTCTCTTGTACTGTGGGTAGTTGCATGTTGCTGTGATGCTGGTATTCAAATACCAGCAGCATCACTCATGGCAGACAGATTTCAGCTGACATTCCAGACTAAGACAGATTAGGAAGAAGGACCTGGCAGTCTAATTCTGAAAGGAATTAGCAGCTAAGTTTGGGGAAAAAAAAAAGTTTGGAAGGCACTCAAAATACAACTGGGGAAGAACTATCTCCTCAAGGTAGAGTTGACCTTAAACACGTGGATGAAGTCAAGCTTTTGAGACCTTTGTTTGCTGCTGGGGCATGACTCAAAACGAGAAGAAACAGCTGCAAATATCCATTAATAATTGAAATGTGGAATGTACGAAGTATGAATCTAGGAAACTTGAAAATAGTGAAAAATGAAATGGAACACATAAACATCGATATCCTAGGCATTACTGAGCTGAAATGGAGTAGTATTGGCCATTTTGAATCAGATAGTCATATGGTCTACTATGCCAGGAATGCAGGAATGACACCTTGAAGAGGAATGGTGTTGCATTCATCATCAAAAAGAACATTTCAAGGTCTATCCTGAAGTTTGCTGTTAGTGATTGGATAATAACTATGCACCTACAAGGAAGACCAGTTAATATGACTATTACTCAAATTTAAACACCAACCACTAAAGCCAAAGATGAAGACATTGAAGATTTTTACCAAATTCTGTACTCTGAAACTGATGGACCACACAATCAGAATGCATTGATAATTATTGGTGATTGGAATTCGGAAGTTGGAAACAAAGAAGGATAGAAAAAAAAATTGGAAAATATGACCTTAGTGATAGAAATGATGCTGGAGATCACATGATAGAATTTTGCAGGACCAAGGACTTCTTCATTGCAAATACTTTTTTCAACAACATAAACAGTGACTATGCATGTGAACCTCACCAGATGGAATACACAGGAATCAAACTGACTACATATGTGGACAAAAAGCAATGCAAAAGTTCAATATCTTCAGTCAGAACAAGGCCAGGGGTCGACTGTGGAAAAGACCATCAATTGCTCACATGCAAGTTCAAGGTGAAGCTGAAGAAAATTAGAACAAGCCCATGAGTGCCAGAGTATGACCTTTAGTGTAGTCCACCTGAGTTTAGAGACCATCTCAAGAAGTTTGATGCATTGAACGCTAATGACCAAAGACCAGATGAGTTATGTAATGGCATCAAGTTCATCATACATCAAGAAAACAAGGGGTCACTAAAAAGACAGGAAAGAAAGAAGAGACCAAAATGGATATCAGAAGAGACTCCGAAACTTGTTCTTGAACGCAGAGTAGCTAAAGTAAATGAAGAAATGATGAAGTAAAAGACCTGAACAGCAGATTCCAAATGGCGGCCCGAGAACACAAAGTAAAGTATTATAATCACATGGGCAAACACCTGGAGTTAGAAAACCAAAAGGGGGGAACACAGTCAGTATTTCTCAAGCTGAAGAACTAAAGAAAAAAAAAATTCAAGCTTCCAGTTGCAATAATGAAGGATTTTACAGGAAAAATACTAAACGACACAGGAAGCATCAACAAAAGATGGAAGGAATGCACAGAGTTACTGTACCAAAAATAACTGGTCAACATTCAGCCATTTCAGGAGGTAGTATATGATCAGGAACCGATGGTACTGAAGAAAGAGGTCCAAACTGCACTGAAGGCACCGTTGAAAAACGAAATTGAGGGAATATCAATTGAGATGTTTCAACAAACGGATACAGTGCTGGAAGTGCTCACTCATCTATGCCAAGAAATTTGGAAGACAGCTTCCTGGCCAACTGACTGGAGGAGATTCATATTTATGCCTATTCCAAAGAAAACTATGGAACAATATTAATATCACATGCAAGTAAAATTTTGCTGAAGATCATTCAAAAGCAGCTGTAGCAGTACATCGATTGGGAAATGCCAGAAATTCAAGTCAGATTCAGAAGAGGACGTGGAACTAGGGATATCATTGATGTCAGATGGAACCTGGCTGAAAGCAAAGAATACCAGAAAGATGTTTACCTGTATTTTCTTGACTATGCAAAGGCATTCAACTATGTGGATCATACTGAGCTATAAATAACATTGGGAAGAATGGGAACACTTAATTGTGCTCACGAGGAACCTGTACATAGACCAAGAGGCAGTCGTTCAAACAGAACAAGGGGATACCGCATGGTTTAAAGTCAGTAAAGATGTGAGTCAGGTTTGTATCCTGTCACCATAACTATTCAATCTCTATGCTGAACAAATAATCCAAGAAGCGGGACTACATGAAGAAGAACTCGGCATCAAGATTGGGGGAAGACTCTTTAACAACCTGCGTCACGCAGATGACACAACCTTACTTGTTGAAAGTGAATAGGACTTGAAGAACTTACTGATGAAGAACAAAGACCATAGCCTTCAGTACGGATTACACCTCAACATAAAGAAAACAAAAATCCTCACGACTGGACCAATAAGCAACATCATGATAATTGGAGAAAAGATTCAAGTTGTCAAGGATTTCATTTTACTTAGATGTGCAATCAACACCCATGGACGCAGCAGTCAAAAAATCAAAAGATGCATTGCATTAGTCAAATCTGCCACAAGAGACCTCTTTAAATTGTTAAAAAGCAAAGCTGTCACCTTAAAGACTAAGATGTGCCTGGCCCAAGCCACGGTGTTTTCAATCGCCTTGTATGCATGCGAAAGCTGGACAATGAATAAGGAAGACTGAAAAACAATGGATACCTTTGAATTACGGTGTTGGTGAAGAATACTGAATATACCATGTACTGCCAAAAGAATGAAAAAATCTGTCTTCTAAGAAGTACAGCCAGAATGCTCCTTAGAAGCAAGGATGGCAAGACTACGTCTCACATACTTTGGATATGTTATCTGGAGGGATCAGTCTCTGGAGAAGGACACCATGCTTGGCAAAGTAGAGGGTCAGCAAAAAAGAGGAAGAGCCTCAATGAAATGGATTGACACAGTGGCTGAAACAATGGGCTCAAGCATAACAAGTATCATAAGAATGGTGCAGGATGGGGCAGTGTTTTGTCCTGTTATATATAGGGTCGCTATGAGTCAGAACTGACTGGATGGCACCTAACAACAACATCATGAGGTAATATTTTTATTGTTAATTCCTCATGGAGGATTTTGTTATCTACATTTGTAAGAGACTGACCTACAGTTTTATTTTCATGTGTTGGTATTATTGATAAAGTCTATTTTTTTTGTTTGTTTCTATTTTATTAACTATTTAATTTTATTAACTCCTGTCATATATCATTGGGCTTACTTGTTGTATTTTTATTAAGATCTCTACAATTACAGTTCATTTATTTTTACTTTCTATTCCTTGTTTCATACTTTATGTTTTCAAGGTAAAAAAAGTTTTCCTTACATGATATTTTGTGCTTCATCCCACAACTTTTAATATACCATAGTGCTATCACTTCAATTTACTTTTAAAGAGTAATTTGTTTTTATTTCCCCATAAAACCAAAAATTTCTTTTATTTATAATTGTCTTTTTCTTCCCTTTTTCCTTTCTTTTGAGATACATCTCTTCCTTTTTTGAAGCTAATATCTAATTTTACTTCATTGTCATCAGTTTGGCCTTTGCCAGTTATAATTTCCTTTATGATCCAATTAATGGATAGATTTTGTGAATATTTCATATACTTTGAAAAGGGAATTTCTTCTCTGCTCAGTTTAAAAAAAAAGAGACACGTGATATTTTTGCTTACTTGGCTGTTATTTTCTATGGGAGATGTGTGAAAATCTTCCTTTATCGTGGCTTTGTCAGCTTTTCTTGCAGTTTTAAGAATTTTGCTTTATATATTTCAAAGTTATGTTGTTAGATGCACTGAGATTCAAGATTGTTGTATCCTCCTGTTATGTATTCTTAGTTACACAAAATATTCCACTTTGCCAGTTCAGTATTGATCACCTTAAGTCTCGTTAGTCTGATAACAACATTGCTATTTCTGGGTTTTGTTTTTAACATAAGTTTATTTTGTTTGTTTCCTAATCCCTCTATTTTCATGGCTTCTATGTCACTTTTTTTTTTTTTAAATGTCATTTTACTGTATATATGTCTCTAAAAAAAGCATTAAGCTGGCTCTTCTTCACTTTTTTTTTTTTTTTTAAACCAAATCTGAGCACTCTCTCTGCCTTTTCGGTTAGTCTGTAAAAATAAAACCTGTTGCCGTAGAATCAATTCTGACTCATGGCGGCCTTATAGGACAGAGTAGGACTGCCCCATAGGGTTTCCAAGGAGCAGTTGGTAGATTTGAAACGTTGATCTTTTAGTTAGCAGACAAGCCCTTAACCACTGTGCCAGCAGGGCTCCATTCCCATTTATTATGGCTATTACATTTGTACCAACTCTTGTAATCTTCCTTTACTAATCCAGTCACTCAAACTTACTGCCCTTTCTTGGAGATAGGCAGCTCTGTCGCTTGATGTTTGAATCCAGGATAAAAACAGCCATATGGATGGGTGGACTCATGTGGTTGCACCGGATGAAGAGGCCTAGATTGCTGGCTGCTGGGAGACCCCTAGCAGCTTTCCCTGTACTCAGAGAACTCCTGGAGGTAGTCCCCATTTTAAAGCTCTCTTGCATTTATTTTGGGCTGTGTTTAACGTCTTCAATCCTATTCATCCATCTACCTTACAGAGAATTCACATAGCTTCTGACCAGTAATGGCACCTTTTCTTGTTTTCCAGTCTTTTTCCCCGCCCCCAATGCGGAGAAAAGAAACCCTGGTGGCGTAGTGGTTAAGAGCTATGGCTGCTAACCAAAAGGTCGGCAGTTTGAATTCACCAGGTGCTCCTTGGACACCCTATGGGGCAGTTCTACTCTATCCTCTAGGGTCACCATGAGTTGGAATCAACTTGACGGCAACAGGTTTAGTTTGGTTTGGTTTAATAGGGAGAAGAGTCATATTGTTTCTATCATTTCTGCTAATACCTGAAAATGGTTTCATGTCTTAGTCACAATAAATAACCTATAATTTGTTTTTTTAAGACACTGTAAGTTCTGGTCCCCTGATATTGCTCTGATTTCATCTACCACACTAGCCTAGACACACTAGCCTCCTGACAACCTCCTATCTCAGGGTCTTGCAATTGTTATCTCTTCTTAAATCACTTTTCCTCAGCTATTCTTAGGGTTCCAGTTCTCACCTCCTTCATGCCATTACTCCAACACCACCTCCTCAGTGGTGTCTTCTCCAGCTATCCATTCTCAAATTATCAACACACTCTCCCTTATTTCCTTTTTCTGCTTTAGTTTTCATCTTAATATTCATCACTAACATATTATACATACATACACACACGTATATATAATCTTGTCATTGATTCTCTCTTTCACTAGAACATAGGTTCTTTGAAGACAGAAGTTTTTGTCTTCTTCAGCCATGTTTATATCCTCGATATCTTGAACAGTGCTTGACACATAGTATATGCTTAGCAGATATGTGTTGAATGAATTTATAAGTTTCCAGGGATTTGGAAGAAGAAAAGGAAGCTGTAGCATATGTTTGTTGTGCTGTCTTAATTCCCCTCATGCTTTAGAATTGTCCAGATATTACAGCACTCATTCCTTTGCCTAACTTGCTCTCCAGGACCTTTGCTATTTGACGTGAGCTATGTATGAAGTCACAGTTTAATAGAGATTCCAAGGGGGCAGATGAAAAAGAAAGACAGTAGAGAAGGAAAGTTCTCTCTTGAGAAAAGAAAATTTGTGGGGGAAGATAGTTGTGTGAACTTTCTTAATCAAAAACAAAGAAAGGAACTGCATTTTATCATCTTTGACTCTCCTTGATTTGGGAGAAACTGATGAGGTATAGCAAGATAAATAAAGGAATAAAGAGCTAAGCCACAAGAGAGTAGGCTGTTTTATTGCTCTTACACAGATGTCTGTCCTAACAACAGAGGGTATTTTTTTCCCTTGGAAGGGGGTGTAGATAGGGGTGGGGAAGCAGTAATTTAAATTGGGACCTCCAGGCAGTCTGTGTTTGGGAATTAGCATTGCATTATTTTCCTGGCTCCCCACCCCCTCTTGTCATTTAGTTGAGAAACACTTGCCCTGGAACAGTACACAGAGTTTGCATTAGCATCCCTGAGGACAGAACTTTGACCCCACAGACTAAGGAAGCTACAAATGGAAAATTCCAAGTTGCTGTACTCTTTTATTTTCATGCTAATATTTCTGCAGAGAGTATTTAAAGAAACAGATGCACAAGAATAATAAAGCTGAGGACTAAGAACTCCTCTGGCAACACTGGGGCATTGTTCCATCATGGTCTTGTATCTATCCATGCTTGCAGAAGTCCAGAGGGGTCAAGGTGAAACCCTGGTTTCATTTCATGAAAAAGATGAGTTAGTATTGACACAGAGAACCCTCTCATTGGAGTTTCAAATCCTTTTTGGATTTGAAAGTTATATAACTCATTTCACTTTTCTCATCCAACCCTCAAAGACACACAAGCATATCCTTCAGTAAAAGGCCTTCGGGCAGGGCCGAATTACTCAGCTAAGGGCTGCGGGGATCATGGTCACCAGGAACATCTAGCTCAGTTGGCATAACACGGTTTATAAAGAAAATGTTCTACATTCTACTTTGGTGAGTAGTGTCTGGTGTCTTAAAAACCTGTGAGCGGCCATCTAAGATAAAAAAAAAAGATACTCCACTGTTTTTACCACATTGGGAGCAAGGAAGAACAATGAAAACTAAAGACACAAGGGGAAGATGAGTCCAAAGGACTAATGGGCCACAGATACCACAGCCTCCACCAGACTGAGTCCAGTACAGCTAGGTGGTGCCCGGCTACCACCACTGACTGCTCTGACAGGGATCACAATGGAGGGTCCCAGACAGAGCTGGAGCAAAATGTAGAACAAAATTCTAACTCACAAAAAAAGACCAGACTTAGTGGCCTGACAGAGACTGGAAAAAGCCCAAGAGAAGGTCCCCAGACACCCTTTTAGCTCAGTAAAGAAGTCATTCCCGAGGTTCACCCTTCAACCAAAGATTAGACAAGCCCATAAAACAAAATGAGACTAAACGGGCACACCAGCCCAGGGGCTAGGACTAGAAGGCAGGAGGGGACAGGAAAGCTGGTAATAGGGAACCTAAAGTTGAGAAGGGAGGGGGTTGACATGTTGTGGGGTTGCTAACCAATGTCATAAAACAACATGTGTACTGTTTAATGAGAAGCTAGTTTGTTCTGTAAACCTTCATCTAAAATACAATAAAAAAAGAAAAGAAAAAAGGTCTTCAGGAAATGATGTTTTCCCCATCTCCTTTACCAAACTACACCTGAGCTCAGGATACTCATCCCTTCCTTAGATCTAGCCTATGTGGGCCACCACATGGCCAACCTCCTATTCTGTTCAACAAGAAAAACACCTCACCTTTCTTCAGAATAATCTCATCCTGGGTATAAATCCTCACTGGGAGATATGTTAGAGCACTATAGTCTGCAAAGCCCCATATTTTTAATGTTAGACCTTAATGTGAGAACAAAACTTGCCTTTTACTTCCTCCTAGACATACCCTGCAGAAGAGAAGCTAATCAGAATGTAGAACAAACATGTCTACCCCCTACTTGAGGGTTATTTCTCCCTTCCCCTTCCCTGGGGACCCTCATCTAGATTTGTGGCGAAAAGTTAGATAAGAACTCTTACTTGGTCTCTCCCTGAGTTCCTTTTTACCCTCTGAAACCACCCAGGAAGCTTTGCTACTTATATGAATGGTTTCATTTCAGTGGTGGCTTTAGAATTTTGAGCAGCAACTGGGTGGAAATGTCTGAGTGGAGGGGTAGGAGGAGTGGAGGATCTGTTTTGAAACTGCATTTCTGAATCAAGTACACATTTTTCTCTTTGGTTGTATGTTTATGAGGTGACTAGTAGAAATTTCTTAGGCATTTGGGAGTAGGTGGTCGGGGGAATAAGGCCCTGTCTCTTCCCCTGAGTGAAACAGCGCAGCAGTAACCATTCCCAAGTGATGTGAAGAACCCAGTTTCTGGTTGCACCTGTTTGCTTTCAGCTCAGTTCTCAACTTCATCCAAGTCTACCTCCAAATCCTTCTGACTCCACTGATTGTTCTCTGCATCCCTCCTTCTAGCTTGGCCTCTGCTTCTATGTCTCCAATTAGACTGTAGGACTCCTGAAGGCAGAGCCTACATCTTCTTCTGCATCTCCCACACCCCCTAGTCCAGGGCTTCACACTTTAGGAGCTTTCACGAAAACTATGGTTGGCTGATTGATTGAAGAAACAGAGATACGCCCCTGCAGTGACCCAGAGCATATGGAACTCTGAGTTAAGGGAATTGAAAAGCCCAGAAAGCCCAATATCACACCCTTTATAAAGTACACACAACACAACAAATCTGGGGTTATTGGAAAAGTAACAGCCTTCTCCCCCAACCAGCCCCAACAAAAAATTTCATTAGAGTAGATAAAGAACCAGAGCAGTAAATAATAATGGCTGGAAATGGGAAGCTGGAGGACAGAGGCTAAACCGAGCAGGTGTTCACCCCACTCAATTTCAATCCATTTGCAGCCAACAACGTCATCTTTTGGCCTTCTTGAGCTCACCGACAGGCCATTTTTCATGATTTTACCATTTCTGGCCAAATGCAAACTTTTTAATTAAATGTACCACATGATTCCAGATGTTTGTTTATTTGTTCCAAAAAGGTTGTAAAATAGCTATATGAGGAAAAACGTGGGGCAGGGATAAAATTTTCTACAGGAGACAGGGAAACAAAATGAGTTGGAAGAACTTTGTGAAGTTAATGTTGGGCAGAGTGCTCAGCAGAACAATCTAGACCAAAAGACTTGGCTTCAGATAGACTCCTTCAAGAAACCCAAGATTCGGGAATAAAACGCAATTGGGCATTTATTAGTTTTTAAAAGAATGTAGCTCATCTTTGAGCCAAAGACGGGAATGAGAACAAATTTCTGTGGCTGCTCTGTCTGCTTGTTGTATGTTTGTTCCTGCTGCCACAAGCTTCAGTACATTAACTCCGCCAATCTTCCATTTTACAGGCCAGATTATATAGTTTATGCATGAGTGGTAGGAGAGAATCCCTCAAAGGGGAGGAACAAAGAGGGGTGATGGGCAAAGACCACAGATTCCCATACACCACGCCAGTATCCTCACAGCCTTCTTTCTCTCTGGTTCTCTCTATCCCCAAATATACTCAGTCATTAAGTCTACAGTATTTTCTACAGAATGTTTCTTGTATGCCTTCCGTTCTTCCCCGTTCCCCTAGCGAACCAGCAACCCTAACCCTTCATCACTGAATGAGGCATTATTTCACCATTGTCATAACTAACGTTGGGCTCTAAGCTTTCACTTCAAAAGCCAACATCAGAAATAATTTGAATCGTATGGGGACAAAAAAACATGGCCCATTGTCTTCTGATGCCCGAGCCAGGAACGGTCTGGTGACCAAACCATTGGCAACTCCAAACAGCAGCTCCATCGGGGCCATACGGTTCCCTTTACATTGCCCCCACCTCTGCTCTACTGGCAGTATCCTGGCCCCAGCTGTCTGCCCCATCTGCTACCAAGTTGTTTTGTAAATTACCTTTGCTAGAAACCTGCACTGGAGGCAGCACAGTCTGCGGACACACAGCCTGGTGTCAAGAAATCTAAAGCTCCTAAAACTGGAACAAACGCCCTTCAGTGTCATTCCACAGTGGCCTCCTGGAGTCCAAGCTCTTTTCTTTCCAATTCCTTCTGCATACTGTTTGCATGGTACTAATCTAAAAGCACAGCTTTTCATCTAATGTAGACCCTTCTGCCTACTCAAGGCCTGCTTTAATGTGGACCCACCCCACATAAGTAACCTTATTTCCGACTTTTTAAAACTTATTCCCTTTCTCTAGTCAGTTCTAGTTTCATCCTTGTGCTTCTACTACACCCATTCCACTTTTTCAGAATACCCTTCTTCTCTTTTCTACTTATCCAAACCCTACATGTTCTTCAAAGCTCAATGTCAACATCCTCCAAACAGCCATGGCTGACCCTTCTGGCACTCACTGATTTCCACCTTCTCTAAACATTTATAATATTTATGGCTTTTACCAAACAATGTAACTCTTAATTACATAATATAGAAATCTTGTTTGGTTGGCACTGATTCATTTTGGGATCTCCTCAATCAAACCATAAAATCCTGGAAGACAAGAGACCACAAACTCTAACATATACTTTGTTCACAGTGCATACTAAATAAAGACTTGCTGGAGGAGTCCTGGAAAGACTATACCCACAGTAATCCTTGTCATTTCAGGAGTCATACTTGACCGTGTCCCAGTTCTTCCCCTTGTAATGGAAAGGGCAAAAACAGCCCTTGACTGTAAAACTTTAGCACATTAAGAATCATAAACCCTGTCAATTCCAGGCCTCCATTTTTTTAAGACAGAGGGAGCATTTTCTTACCACTATTTTTTATGTGGGTTGTCTGTTGAGGGAAGAGTTAGTTTTCTGACCTCTTATCTTATAGAAATAAAGTTTGTTACTGCAGGGATTGTGACAGAGTGCGTGTGATTCCCATTTCCCCTCCTTGCTTTGCTTCCAGAACAGAGGAACCAGGTTCCTATCTTCTCTGCATCTGTGAGTATATCACAAGTCTGCCCACAGACTAGAAATAAAGCAGTCCCAGAGATTGCAAATGAAAAATCATCGTTGGAGAAAAGGGATAGGAAATGGACCCCTATGGATTTCAAATGCTTAAAAGAGGTTGCTTAAAGTTCCTGGCTAAAGTCCACGCCAGTCTTGGTAATAGTCTAACAGATTCATCCATCTTCAGATTCCACTTGGCTTGCTCTTCCATCACTGCCACCCTCCCAGACAGCAAGCGCACACATGCACATCTATCTATATATATGCGGAAGTTTTAATCTACACGACCCTCCATTCCAATCCACCCAGCCCCGCTCAGTACAGAGTGAAGCTATTGACCCTGCAAAGTAGCAGGGAGATGAATTTGATGACCCAGACTAGAGTTTTTAAACCATTTCAGCAAGGTCTGGAATCAAAGGAAAGTACAATTTATTCAGCACTTAGTAAAGTCCTTTTACTTTGGAACAGAGCACACACACTGAAAATAGACTCCCACTGCCACACAGATAAAATAAACCTGTCATCCACTACTGTCAAATCACTAGTCGCCTCGGTTAAATAAAGGAAACTTTAGCATCTCTCAGCATCTTAGAACTTCACCAAGATTATAAGCCCATAAAAGCATTATGAAGGAAAGAAAACTAAAGTAAGGGGTTCTGTTGAAAATGTCATCAGAGGAAATCATTTTACATAATTAGAATATGCTAATAATAGCTCTGTACAAAGAACCAACACACTCTTCCCCCACACAGCCAGGGCAAAGCAGTGGCACAGAGGCTGAACAAGGGGAGCTGAGGCCACCCACAGACAAAACAGGTCCCCGTAGCTGAGAAGGCCTTCCTTTCCTTTCTTTTTCTTATTTTATTTTATTTTTTTGCAAGTTTTCAATCCACTTTCCATGGGGGAGGGGTCCCTGGGTGATACAAATGGGGTTAAGCACTCAAGTACTACCCTAACGGTTGGAAGTTCAAACCACCCAGAGGTGCTTCAGAAGAAAAGACCTGGAGATCTGCATCTGAAAGAACGTAGCCTTGAAAAGCTTACAGAGCACCATTCTACTTTGAGACACACATTCACAGCAACTAACAAGAACAACATCCACAGGAAAAAGTTGGGTCTTCCATGCTTCTATGAATCTTCAATGAATCGGTGACAATTTTTTGAGAAATCATCTGATGCGTACTCGAGTTGCCCTCAAGTCGTTTCTGACTTAATGATGATCCCATGTGTGACAGCACAGAACTGTGCTCCATAGGGTTTTAATGGCTGATTTTTTGGAAATAGACCAAAAGCACTTTCGTCCAAGACTCCTCTGGGTAGACTCGAACTTCCAAACTTTTGGTTAGCAGCCAAGCACGTTTTAACCATTTGTACGACCCAGGGACTCCCATCTGATTCTAAACTTCCTAGAGAGACTAATCAATATACTCCGGAAGACAAAAGGCAACAAATAAGCAGGCTGCCTTAGTCATAGGGTCTGATCTTAGGTGAGGCTTACAAGGCTAAGTCACCATCATCAGATTGCTTGTTCCATCTTTTTAAATGGTAAGTGAGAACCAATAGGCAGTAGCAAAAAGACTCCTTGATGCTTAGCTATTAAGAAAGCCCCTATAAACGCGTGTATTTTCCTTGAATCTTTGCTATTGTTCTACATAGATTTTGTTTATAAGGATCAAATCTCTGAATTTCTACATGCCCTGTAGGTTCGCATGGCAAGATGGCAGGAATAAAAAAAATACATAATAAATTTAAAAAAAAAAAAAAAGCTAATTAGCTGAAAGAGACAGGTCGTCTCCAAAGTCTGTAAGCCCAAACCAAGTTATGATGAACAGTTCCATCATCAAGCAGTCCCCTCCCCTCCCCCAAATACTCTGCTTGTTGGCATGCAGTTCTCTGGGCAACAGCTCGCTGCCGCAAACATGGCTGTCTGTCCACATTGCCGTGTCTTCAAATGCAGCCATTTAATTTTCCTGTCATTCATTTCACTATGGCTTATTTAATGATTGAAGCAAAACACGTTGTATTTATGGCCTCTTTGAAAATGGAGTTTATGATTTCTCAGGCTAAAAATATTTAAAAATTAAAAACACCAGCAGTTTCTCTTTCCTTCTTTTTCTCTGTTTTGGAAGCTACATACTGAGCTGCTTCATGGAGATACACAGAAAAATCAATCGCTAAACATAAAATGCAACTTGCATTAAGAAAACTGCAAACGATAACTAATTATGATAAGTCGCTATGTAAATTACTCTGTGACAGACCCAGCAATCAATTCCAAACACAAATAGACCAAGCCCCTGGCTTGACAAGAGGACAAACACCTAACAACTGTGTCAATAACAACAATGGGGAAGATTGCCAGTATTGGTAGGTGTAGGATGGTATCATCTCCAAGCAAGTTTTGACAGCAGATGTCCTCCTGGCTTCTTTCTTTCTTTTATACATTTAACCCTTTCATTACTACATTTTTTCTTGTTAATTATTATTTTTTTGATGGCATGTGTTTTCATTATTGGGATGCATGCTTACTAACTATGTTTAAATTTTGGGTTGGTAATACGGATTTTGAGAAATCTGATCTGTAACTACAATCGCCTGATGAGGCCAGTAGCACTTTAGCCCCACCAATCTGTAGAGTGACAGTATGCCACTAAGAACTAGGCAGGTAACTCAGTGCTGGTGTCTTTCCCTTAGGCAACGGGGGAACCTCTGGTTTTCCAAATATGACACAGAAAAACTAAAACAAACCTATCAGGGCTCCCGAGCTATCACACAGAAAAGCCAGAATTATGCTTGTAAGCCTTTTCTCATAGAAATAAAAGGGAAAAAAAACAAAACTTTACAAAATTAACACATCCAGGAATTATCACCTAATAAAATGTTCAACCTCCACAGCATTGAGGCTCTAACTCTGGTCTGCTGAACTTAACGCAGTTCGGAAGGGACCCACCTTGACACTAAATGCATTAGAACTAGAATAACGCCTTACCTCTGGGGTCCAGAGGCATAAAAACTGGCTGGCTTACTGTTTATCCAATGATAATGAAATTACAGTTCGATGCATAATATGGCAGGCAAACTATGGTACATCTTCAGACTGCATAAGCATCGGGGGAAAAAATAATTCAGGAATATTTACTGGGCTTGCAATTACTTCGTAAAATGTATATGTAAACAAATTGGAATGGACCCTCGACATGATAGCTGTTGGCCACGTAGGATTACGGCAGATGTGCCAGGTTGTCTATTTTAGCTGGGCATCACCACCAACCTCTTCCAAGATCTTCTCTGCAGTTCAGAAGAATTGGAAACTATATTTCCCAGAATCCTTTTTAGTGTATGGTTCCACCATTCAGACTCATGGCGACCCCATGTGTTACAGGGTAGAACTTCGTCCCGAAGGGTTTTCTTGGCTCTGATCTTTATGGAAGCAGATCGCTAGCATTTTTTCCACGGTGCCACTGGGTAGGTTGGAACTGCCAACCTTAAGGTTAGTAGTCAAGTGCGAATTGTTTGTACCACCCAGAGACCTTCACAGTTCTAGGTTGGAGTCTGCCAAAGACAGGTGCCGGAGTAAGGTTTACAAGTCCGGAGAGAAGAAGGGCCGCGCAATGCATGGACAGTCAATTGCGATATCTGAGGCAGTTTCCAGGTAACCACTTGAGCATCACTGGCACTGGTGCAACAGGTTGAAAAAGTCAGCAAGAGATTCCCAAGTGTTCCTGCGATCCACAGGAACTTTCCAGCAAGCTCTTGAGAATCATTTGCCTCAATGTTGTGACTGAGACTCTGGCTGGGGCTTCTCTGACTGTGACTATCAATCCTTCACTGATTGTGTCAGCCTCGAACTCCTCACATTAAAATCCCTCATAATTTGAATATATAGTATGTCTCCTATTTTGCCTGCAGCATTTTCCCTTTTCATTTTTCAAACTTTCTCTGCCCCTTATTTATTGTTGTATAACATTTTAAAATGGGTCGAGAGGAAAAGAGTAACACAGCAATTCTTTTTTTTTTTTTTTTAATCTCCCCATTTCCCTCTCCACTCTCCCCTGATAACCACTAATCTTCTTTTGTTTGGATGTACTTGCCTATTCTAGATATTTTATAAAAGTGGAGTCATACAATATTTGTCCTTTTGTATCTGGCTTCTTTCTCTTAGCATAAAGAATGTTTTCAATGTCCCTCTATGTCGTGGCATGTATCAGCGTGTCATTTATCTTTATGGCCAAGTAAAATTCCACTGTATAGAGAGACCAGAATTTGTTGATCCATTCATTTATTGATGGACACTTGGGTTGCGTCCACCTTTTGGCTATTGTGAGTAATGCTGCTATGAACATTGGTGTACATACATCTGTTGGAGTCTCTGCTTTGGAGTACACAGCTAGGAGTGGAATTGCTGGGTCACATGGTAATTCTCTAACTTTTTTAGGAACCGATAGGCAATTCTTTTGATAGAAACAGGCAGCAATGCTGTTCCTCATCACAGCTTTAGCACAGGCTTTGGACATTCACTGCTGGTAGCAGATTTGTTGCTTTTTTTGGTCTATATCTCTCCCTGCACTTTTTTTCTCCTTTTCCCTCTAGCACAAGCCTTCTGCACTGCTTCATATTTCCTATATGAAGGATGAATGTTAGTGGTAGCCAGGGGATCAAGAGTACATTGCTTTGATGTTTTTTCTTAGCTCTGTCATTGACTGGCTTGGTCACCCCAGTGTTTCTTGGTGTCCTCTGTTAAATGGGAATAATAATATTTGCACTCCTCACTTTCGGGTGTGGTTGGGAGGATAATATGGTCTATGCTCTAAGTAGAACTGTTTTCCCCCAAAGACACAACGGTCTATATAAATGCAAATTCTAGTTCTACAGCTACCAGATTAAGGGTGGCAGTACTTGGCATATTGGGATATGTCCAGTACACATAACATATTTAAAGAGATATTTTTCCAACAACCGTTTCAACATACCTTATAGCCTGAAGACTCACAAGGGCCCATTACGTGAATTGCCACTAGGAAACAGCCTGAGATCACTGATGTAGCCCATGTCCCCTGCACTCCAAAGGCATGCTGAGACCCAGCACAGCATTCTCAGAGGGGTTTCAGGTGGGCCACTCTGAAACCATGTGTACACTGCAACCTACATCTTCTTGAGTGGCCAGCCTCTCCTTTGAGAGGTTCTTTTCTAGTAAAATAATTCCATCGGTTGATTTGGTCCATTCTATTCCCTTCCCTACCATCACAACACCAAAGTTTGAAAGCTACAACATTAAAATAATTATCAACTTGGCAGTTGTGCTATGTGCCTGAATGCCCTCTAGCAATCAATAGATATGGCTACCATTTACGATAGATTGGGTTCCTGGAAGCAACAGAGCCAGGGACTGAGGTCCACAAGATTGGTCCTTCCCTTTGGTGTGTGCTCATTCCCAAAGAAGATGGTTCTCCATCTCAGATGTAATCAAGTTACCTAGCAGAAATATCTAAGAACTGACTGTCCTCCTGGGTTCCAATCATTCATCATTAGCTGAACAAATATTTATTGAGCTCCAATTTTTTTTTTTAATTAAGTCGGAGGCCCTGTGTCCGAAACTGCTTATACAAGTATAGATACAACCTGCTCCCCTCCCCTTCCTGCCAAGAGCATATCATCTATCTAGAAAGAATAGTCCTTGAACAGGAAAAACTGACCTAGTACTATGGATCAAATTGTGTCTTCCACAAAGAGATGCTGAAGTCCCAACCCCTGTACCTGTGAACATGACCTTGTTTGGAAACAGGATTTTTTGTTATCAGTTAAGTTAATGAGGTCATACTAGAGTGAGGTGGGTCCTAATTCCTTTTGAGTTGTCTTATAGAGTTACACACAAAAGGGAGAGACCCTGTGAAGATACATCTACAAGCAACAGATGAATGTCAAGGACTGCCAGCAACTACTAGAAGCTAGGAGAGAGGCATGGAACAGTTTTTCTCTCAAAAGGAATGAAGAAATCAACATGGCTGATACCCTGATTTGGACATCTAGCCTCCAGAACTGTGAGACAATAAATTTCTTCAAAGCCACCCAGGTTGTGGTGTTTTGTTATGGCTGCCTTAAGAAACTAAGACATCTAGTATAAAAATGGAGGATGGAATGGGGGGGAGTCCTGTTTGAGGATGTAATATTTAGCCAGATACCTGAAAAATAAGTCAGTTATGTGAAAGAGAGGAGAGGTTAGACTCAGTATTTCCCCTCAGAGAGCTTTCATTTATGAAGTTTAAGATCTATACATATGTGATCTCAGGGACACAAAGAAGAACATGAATAATTGCACTAAGGTGGTAGCAACAAATATTATAAGTATCTTAAGCAGAGGAAAAATCATCTCGCTAAGATCAGGAAAAGTTTTGTGCAGGAAGCAGAAAGTACTAAACATTACTCCCCTTGTAACAATTATCCGTAAGTGATGGACAGAAAAATTGAGTCCCTATCTCCTGATCATTACTCTAGGCCAAGGTTTGCTTTGTATTTGAATCTACAATCCTTAGGACGTGCATCTTAGACCTATCACACTCGACACTGGAAGTTACATAAAAGGACAAGTAAAGGGAAATAGCATGTACAGAAAAATAGCAATTTGCACATAAACAACTGCCCACCAGCTTTTGTAGTTGTTGGTGCGGAATGAAAAGAGATTGGGAACTGAATGAATCAAAACTTATTTGCAAATAGAACTTCCCGTTAGAATTTCATAGACCAAGTTTCAGACATTATGGGAGATTTTATTTGGGAAAGAATTGATATAATGTGCCTTCACATTGTGAAAGAAAGGCCCTCTTTCCACAAACGTTTATGAGCTGTTTCCATGAAAGTATTAACTTAAAAGAAATAAAATAAAAAGATGCCACTAAGTGATTTCGTTCTGGGTTCAAAAAATAATTTCCCCATTTGCTGTTACATGATTCATGCCAAGACGAACTATACCTGTCTCACCTTTTCTATGAACAGATCAGACCAACAACGGAGCCTTAATGAGCTGTCTTTGGCTCTCTCTTTACCAGTCTCCTCAAGCCATGGGCCCAAAGAACTGGCCCTGTTTTATGATGCAGACTTAACTTTTTTCAACATTCAGCCCTTAACACTGATCAACCAACCAGTGTGCTAAATGTGTAGGGATATTCTTCAGTAAGAGATGGTTGTCCTTGGCTCCCTGTAAGTAACTTTTTCCCACTGATTTTGGGCTCTGATGTCATCAAAGGCACCCATTTTCCCTGTAAGCATCTAAGCATTTTTTCATATTCCAAATATTACTCAACCACCTTCAAAACTTATTATTGTGTATTCTATTTCCTCAAGGTTTAGGTTTCTTATTTTACTGTTAAATTGGTAGATATTTAACCTATTCTTGATGATTGTCATTTATTCGATCATGTCCTTCTATTGTGATATGCCAATTTCATGGCTAAATAAGCTTTTTCAAGTGTACTTAAGGTCTCTGAGACTTCAGGTCCTATGCAGTGTACTCAATAGGCTAGAGATTAAAGTTCCCTTTATTTAAAAACAACAAACCAATGAATAAACCCATAAGAATATGATGCTAGGGTTCATTTTTTACTCCCTCTAGATATGACATTATTATTTGCCTAGAATTCCCAAACATAGTCTCTAAAGGCATAGAGAATGTCAAGAATGAGCTTTGTAAGGACACTCAATGAAGGAGACCTGCTTCCAAAAAAACCAAACCCAGCACCGTCGAGTCGATTCCAACTCATAGTGACCCTATAGAACAGAGTAGAACTGCCCCCATTGAGTTTCCAAGGACCCCCTGGTGGATTCGAACTGCTGACCCTTTGGTTAGCAGCCGTAGCACTTAACCACTAAGCCACCAGGGTTTCCAGAGACCTGCTTATGCCCCTCAAAATGTAACATGTTGACAGCTACTCATACAACCTGACTGGGAGTAAAATCGATTTTGATAAAATCGACACTTCAAGAAGGGAATCGCAACCGAGGCCTAATTAACTGAAATGTAGAAAAGGTCCGTGGACACCCAGACATCAGAGACTCTCAACTTTGAGGCGTGACACCATCCAGCAAGCAACACAGGTCTAATTCATAGACACCTGGGGCTCTGCATTCCCTTCTTGATCATCTCCTGCAGACTAGAAATCTACCACTTCCTCAGAGCCCATAGGCCTTCTCAGAGACCCAACTCTACCACCTTCTGAGAGTCGTCATAGCCTTTCCTCCTATATCCACGTACACAGCGGGGATGACAAAGCTGGAACAGCCCTTCATTGGTGTCCCCTGAATGCACAAGGGGAATTTCTGCTTGGAGAAACAATGTTTAGAGCGTGTGACACCCTCAACCTGAGTCTTTACGTACTTAACCTTGTAAGGTAGATCCACAATTAGCAAACGTGGCTGTCATTGTAATCAGTATAAAACAGGCTAAAGACATTACCCATACAACCTCTTCTTGCCCTTACCAATTCCAAAAAGGGAAATTACACAGTTTTTTTTTTTTTTTTTTGGACGAAGCATCCAGCCTAGGTATAAGGCCTTTTACTTTCAAACGATATTTCATGGCAGTATTCTGCCTGCTTTTGAAGCTGTGGTCTCTAATGGCAATAGGAATTCAAGGCTTTGGAAGAATTGGGTAAGCCAAATTAATGTTTTGAGGATCAGAGAATTCAGTGAAAGCTGCACATTGATTCTCTTCAAGGTTGCCAGGCAAACTGGAATTCCTTTTAGCTGTAAGTAGAGTTCATTCACTTTGAAATTACAGGTCTCAACTATTGCACTCCCAAACAATGATACTTTTAGAAATATTAGTGAGTTTCCCAGTTTCTCTCCATCACTATTGCTACTGCAACAATCTACTTAGTAATTTTTAAATACTACAATCTCTTTATTTAAAGAAAAAAATCACAAAATTATACTATATCATGGGTTTATTTGCCTTCCCAGTAGACTGCCACCGAATTCTATTTAATATGAGTTAAAATCTCTAGGTTTCACATGTGTGGTTTTCTCATCAAGGACTGAAAAGCACTGTCTTCCTTCTAGAGTGCCAACACAGCAGTAATGAGCCCAGAGCTCTGTACGGCCGAGTGTCCCTTCCTGCAGCTACTGAGAGCAAAAACAAGCTGAGGCCCTACCTCGGTGACTGGTGAGCTCCCTGGAAGCAGAAGGCAGGGGTGTATAGTGGTGCTCCAGAGAGGCAGCAACCTCCTCGCTGGAAACCTGCATGATAAAAACAAATTTCAACACAAAGCAACACCAAATACTACATATCCTTGATTACCAAACAAATCTCATTGGAATCTGAATTTGGAAGAAAATATTATCAACTGAGAGTTTTCCTAGGAAGCAAGAATGGTCATTGTTGAAATAATATTCTGGTAAGTGCAAGGTGAGAGCAGTTGTGGATCAGTGGTAAAATTCTCGCCTTACATGCAGGAGACCAGGGTTCAGTTCCCGGCCAGTGTACTTCACGCGTAGCCACCACCTGATTGTCATTGCAGGCTTGTATGTTGCTATGATGCTAAACAGGTTTCAGTGTAGTTTCCAGACTAAGATAAACATAGGAAAAAAGGCCGGAAATCACCCAATGAAAACCCTATGGATCACTACCACCTGATCCATAACTCCTCATGGGGATTGTGCAGGACCAGGCAGTGTTTTGTTCCATTTGGGCATGTGGTCACCATGAATCAGGGGCCGACTCAAGGGCAGCTACAATCAAGTGCAGGATAGAATACAAAGCTCTGAGAGGCCCAAGTGTAGGTAGAAGGGCTCTGTGAAGACAAGAGGATGGTTTGTTTATTATGCTGAATGGAGAGAGAGAGAGAGGAGAGGAAAAGAGAGAGGCTGAAAGCAGGAAATGGGGTACACTTAGACTTCTATCACAGGCCTCTCCCAGTTACTCCCACAAACTAAATGCTCATAGTGAGCAGATTTTTATGGAAATCAGCGAAGAGGCTGAGCCCCAGGGTAGATGGGGAAAAACACAAAGCTAGTTCACCTGACCCCATTGCATAGAGACAGGGAAAAGACTAGTAACTCGGTCGCAGAAAGATACCATGAGGGTATAAACGGTCATAGACTGTGGAACTGGGGTGCTGGCTAAGTTTAATAACAGCACTGAGAAAACCAGTTGAAATCTGGCATATAATGGTTATCAAGAAAACTTTGCTATCCCAAGGCCTAAAAGAAAATGACACCAGACAGTATACGCTAAAAAATTAAAATACATGTATACCTGAGGGTGCTTTTTTGCTGTACACAAACATCTCCTTAACCATGGAACTGTATATGACATGGCTCAGGCTACTAACTCTCTCCCTAACTCCACATCCTTGGTGGCCGAAACAGAGTCCAGGACTAATGGACTCTGGCAGTAGGGCTGGCTATCACTCAGAGCTGACGACTGGTAAGTCTCATCCAGAGTTTGATTGCTTATAGCAAGAAGTAACACCACTGTAGCTCTTACTGAGACTTATGAATCAAATGAACCTTTTTTTTTTTAATATCCAAAAAAGAACATCTGCTAGGATCAAAACCCTAAGCTTACAACCTTTCTAAGCTTCGTGAAAAAGTAAATTTCATTAATGCCACATTTTTCTTTCTGGAATAGGAAATACATTCTATGGGATATATTTGCCCTCCTAGAAGCAGGCTTTTCTCCAAAGAGATTACCTACATTACCTACATTACGGGAATCAAAAATAAGTAGGAGATTAGACCTACTTGCTAGGAAAACCCTTTAAACCCCATTTCTGACATTTGAGATGTTTGATTAAGCTGCTTTCAGTGGGGACTTACAGAGTTTTGAATGAAGCGAAATCAGAAGCTCTGTCCCTAAGGCAGAGACAGATTTCAGGTAGCATCGCTCCACTCCAGCTCCAAGGGAAATAAAAAGGTGGTGTCTAAAGCTTGATCCAAAGGTACTGGGTCCAGGAGAATAAAAGCTCAGTCACCAAGAAAAATGTTTCCAAAAGCAAATAAGACTTGCTGGATACTACATCATTAGACATTTAGGATGCTGCAAGAATGTGAAAGAACCAGGAATTAGATTAAAATTCAAACACTGCTGTCCCCACATGTCTCCCTGTTTGGCATTCAAGGTCTCCTCTATTCACTGCATGATAAATGAAACACAGTGACAGCATTCTAAGGTGGACCGTCCTTCCACACATCGTGCCTCCTCCACAGAAGGCCACAGCCACTCTCTCTGTCAATGTTTCTGCCTCACCTCATCACTAAAAAAACTGAAATTCCAATATGAGTCTTAGGTTGCTGTATTGTGATATTTCTTAGTACTTTTAATCTCAATTTGAGCTGTTGACAATTTGATGACAGCTTTTCCTAAAATTACTAGAAGAAACTCTACCTTTCAGCAAATATCTCTCTCTGACTGGGCAAAACACTAGAGTTCCATAACCAAGAGTAAAAGACATTTCATTTTATTTCCAAAAGTAGACAAAGCAAAAATGGTTTGACCTGAGTTCTGTCTTACAGTCATCATTCTATGCCCAGCAATTTAATTACTTTTATGCCCAGTTTCCATTTACAAACTCCAGTCATGGGAAAGAATCCATGAAAAGAATGATTTTGTAAAACATGTCTTTGCACAGCTGGATGTTTAGATGAACTACTACCAAGCAAGATTCAAACCACCAACTCTCTGACTCGACTTTTATCATAAAGAAGCCATGTGGTCTTCTCAACTGAGATGTACATGCTTGTTCTCTGTACCTCATGCTTAGAAGCATAATTCAGACAGGGACCATTATATATGAAAGAAGGCGACGAGAAAAGGTCTTGAATTTGCACATTATCTGCCAAAGAAAAAACTCATTCTGAAACTGAAGCAATACACTCATAGTATACTGGGTTTGAAATGATAGAAACATAAATGGAAACATTTAAGAAAAGTTTTCTTTTACCTGAATTAAGAAAAAGATACCTAAAATGGGAAGAGGGCAATTTGGATAAACATGAATCTTGAGGATTACAAAGACTCCCAGATCTTTGAGTCTCTGCCAATTTTCCTAACTACGTATGGCAGAACAGGATACTTTTATATTTTACTTTTTAAATCACCCCTTTTTAGAAGATATTTGCAATGTATACAATAAAATATCAATATGCAGAATATATGATGTCCCTAAATCAATTAAAAACATAGAAAAATGAACAAAGGAAATGTCAGGCAACTCAGAAGAGAAAATCTGAATGAACAATAAACGAAAGAGAAAATCACCAAATTTACCAGTAATAAGGGCAATGCAACTTAAAACAATGAGATACAATTTCTCCACTCATCATACTGACAAAGTTTTAGGCATCACAATAACAAGAGCTAGTGAAAATGAAGAGAAACAAAACGCTAATTCGCTTATCCTTTGCCAGTGAGATTGTCCAGCCACCTTGGAGATAAGTTAGCAATAGCTAATAAAACTGAAATTATTTATTTAATAAAACTGAAATTAGTGTAGCAGATTTCATTTAAAGTACACACTATGAAAAATTTTACACGGGTCTGTAACGTTAAACATATCACAACGTTCACCGAAGCATTATTTATAACAAATTGGAAATAACACAAAAAATGTCCACCAAAGAGGAAAAAGGATAAAGTGTTGTATATTCATTTGATGGGGTAATATTTAACATTTAAGAGCAACACATCTGATTTACGTATCTCAATTTGAACAGGTCTAAAAAATGTAATAAAAAACCAAAAACCAAGCCCATCACCATAGAGTCGATTCTGACTCATAGGGACCCTCTGCAGAGTGAAAATGTAAGCTGCAGAATGATAAATATACTATATTATTATTGTTGTTTTATTATTTATGTAAATATGTAGTTCTTTAATCTCATATGTGTATGGAACACCTAAAAATTATAAACTCATGAAAATCCCAGGCACAGGCTAGAAGGACTGGGGCTAGGAGGGTAAGATGAGGGGGGGGCGGTGCTTCGACTTTATGTATAATGGCTATTTGTTTTATTTAAAGAAAAGGCTTGAAGCAGATATGTCAAAACATTAAAATTACCGATTCTGGATGGTAGCTACATATATTCATCTTTTTTAAGATTTTCTACATTTTTGAAATTTCTCAAAATTAAACCAAAAAAAAAACCCCCACTCCTGTGTCCACTCAGATTCATGGGGTTCTCTGTTGATATGAATCCACCATTAGTGGAAAGTTCCTAATCACACCCTCAGCATGGATCCAGGCCATCTCTGGCTGTGTCTTTGTGAGAAAACATCACTTCTGCTGCTCCTAAAGCTATTGTGACCTAAGAATGGGGGGGGGAAGTTGGTGATAGTGAACAAGTCTCCTCTCTATACTAAGGTCTGAAATGCTCATTCCAGCCCTTGTAAGTCCTTCTGCTTAAGATTTGTCAAAGCATTCTGAGGGCTTCTCTGCTCTTCTCCTTATTAAAGAGCTGCTAACCAAAAAGTAGGCAGTTTGAATCTACCAGGAGCTCCTTGGAAACTCTATGGGGCAGTTTTACTCTGGCCTATGGGGTCGCCATGAGTTGGAATCGACTTGACGGCAACAGGTTTGGTTTTAATAATTTTTAAAAATCATATCAACAATGGTAATAGTCACTAATATACTGCACCCTTTAACTTCCATGATGTAGGAAGGCAGAACATTGGTGACCTCCTTGGAAAAAATTCAATGAGAGTACAGTACATATTGCAGGAGACTTGCAAAGTGAGGATTTCGCTCAATGGTTACAGAAAACTAATGTCTTCAGACGAACGTGTAAAATTCAAGCCCCTTCTCATCAGAAGGGGCTTTCAGTGGAAACAGGCGTTCCAGTAGATATTTCTGAACATCATGGATGCACTGAAGGAACGTGGTACAGACCACAGAAGGAGAGATTTGGCAGGCTCTGCAACAAGAAGGGGGCAGCTACAAAGCTGTTTAATAGCCATAAATCTCCCACTATTTTTCACAAAATACCATCTAAGACCACAGCTCCACAACTCATTCCCCATCACTCAGCTCAAGTGGAGTGCTCTGGCACGCTCACTCACCCTTAAATCATATGCCGCATAAAGTGATGCCGGGTCTGGGAAATTTGTCAGCCTCTTTCAAGTAAAAGCAATCTTCACTTTTCATCACAATTCATTCCCTGAAACCATGGTATAAAGCTGACTCTTCTAAAAACATTTATTTTCTCTCATAAGAAAACGCATCACTCATTTAGTTATCAAGTATTTAATGACCACCTACTATATGCCAGGCCCTGGGCTGAGAATACGAAGAAATATAAAATGAGGACCTTGGTTGCATTCCTGACTCATCAAAAATATAACCGTGATTAATACTGGATATGAAGTGCTACCAACTCGCAGCAGGACCCTACACTGTTACATTCTCACAGAACCTTGTACCTGGCTTCTATTGTGACACCTAAACACAGGACACAGTAGTAGCATCCTGACTTGTTGTTCCTCATTCATACTAACAAAGCTTTCCCAAGATTTCCTATAGAACAGCAGCCCCTGCGCTCTGCATGCTGCAGGAAATGCAGGAGGAAATAAATGCTTGATGATTGAATGAATGAAACATTTTAAGCCAAAGAGGAAACTATATACCGTGATTGTAATTCAATACCACAAGGCTATAGCCAAGTTGCCAGAATCAGAGGATAAGGATTGGCCAGCATCTAAAGAATTAAGTTAGAAGTTAAGAACCAGCTGGAAGGCTGGTTCTACGCAATCTGCTCACAGGTGAAGGCACCAGGTCTTTCAGCATGAAGCATGCTGGAAAGCCTCAATGACAGATGGGTTGAGTTGGGAATGACAGGTTTGGGTGCAGGGATAGCCATAGCTTGTCCAGAGCAAGAAGCCAAGAAATTGGGAGGGGGAAAAAAAAGGCAAGGTAGGCAGAGAGTGAAGCAGTAGCTAAGAGACTAGAATGATCCCAGAGGAGCAGAAGGCAGAGTCTGGGCTGAAATCAAGAGTTAAACTGAGGGAGGGAGCTGAAGAGTAATTTCAGTCAAAAGTCAGGATCTAGATGCTCAGGTTAAGGGGGAAGGGTTGTGCCAAAGGCTTCATTCGCTGGAATAAAAAAGCCCTTTGAAGGCAACAGCCTGGAATTTCCCATTTGTTTTTATCTGATCTAAAGGGATCCAGTACTGCCAGTACCCACAATGATATCCAGCCCAGAGTGAAAAACAAAATCAAAAGCCAAACTCATTGCCATCGAGTCAATTCTGACTCGGTGATCATATCAGACAAAGTAGAACCGCGCCACAGGGTTTCCAAGAAGTAGTAGCTGGTAGAGTCGAACTGCCAGCCTTTTGCTTTGCAGCCAAGCTTTTGACCACTGTGCTACCAGAGCTCTGAGCCTGGAGTAGCAGTTCACAAATACTTGGAAGGAAGGAAGAAAGGAAGGAAGGAAAGGAAGGAAGGGAAGGAGGAAGGGAGGGAGGGAGGGAGGGAGGGAGGGAGGGAGGGAGGAAGGAAGGAAGGAAGGAAGGAAGGAAGGAAGGAAGGAAGGAAGGAAGGAAGGAAGGAAGGAAGGAAGGAAGGAAGGAAGGAAGGAAGGAAGGAAGGAAGGAAGGAAGGAAGGAGAAGGAGGGAGGGAGGGGAGGAGGGAGGGAGGCAAGGAGGGAGGGAAGGAAGGAGGCAAGGAAGGAGGGAGGGAAGGAAAGAAGGGAACCAGGTAGGAAGAGAACAAGGGAGTGGAGAGGGAAGGAGGGAGAAAATGAGGGGGGAAAGGAGGGAAGAGAGGATAGAAAGAAAAAGGAAGAAAGTGCTGTGGTTTGGGCATTTTGCAGGCTGTTACATAAATAATCAAATCACAGAATGTAAGAGCTATAGAGCTGTGGCTTCCTAAATATTTATGGCAACCAAGTAAGACTATAAGGATAAAGAAATATGCAAAGATTCTTATTAAAAAAAAAAAAAATTTTTTTTATTCTTATTACATAATATTAAATGAATATAGCAAATGTTAAAACAGTAAGTATTCGATGATTTTAACTATACGAAATTTGTAATAAACTTGTTGCTGGTGAGTCATTTCCGACTCATAGTCAGACACTATGAGTTTTATATATATATATATATAACTTTTTTAAAAGTTTTTATATATATAAACTTTTTTTTAAAAAGTCATTGGTTTTTGTGATTAAAAATATTTAAAAAAGTAAGTCCCTACCTATCCTACCGGGAAGGAGCCCTGGTGGCACAGTGGTTAAGCACTCAGCTGCTAATGCAAAGGTCGACAGCTTAAACCCACTAGACGCTCCGTGGGAGAAAGCTATGGAAGTCAGCTTCCGTAAAGATCATAGCTTTGAAAGCCCTACTGGGTAGTTCCACTCTGCTCTATAGGGTCACTGTAAGTCAGAATTGGCTTGATGGCAATGGGTAGGTTTTTATACACCAGGGCTAATTTGAAAATAACAAGTTATCCATTAAATATCTTTCCGATCTCTCCCAACAGAGGGGAGGAGAGGGGGAAGAATAGGAGTAGGAGTCAGGGAGGAAAGAGAAGGGGACATGAAAGAAAGGAGGAAAAGTGTGGGATAAAAGCCCAAACTAAACCTGTTGCCAAACCTGTAGATTCTGACTCCACAGAGACCCTACAGGACAGAGTAGAATTGCCCCCTAGAGTTTCCAAGACTGTAATCTTTATAGATGTCAACTGCTACCACATCTTTCTGCCACAGAGCAGCTGGTGGGTTTGAACCGCCAACCTTTTGGTTAGCAGCCAAGCACGTAACCACCGTGCCACTGGGCTTCTTTAAAGTGTGGGATACCAAAGAAAAACCAAACCCATTGCCGTAGAGTCAATTACGACTCATAGTGACCCTACAGGGTAGAGTAGAACTTCCCCATTGGGTTTCCAAGGAGCAGCTGGCGGATTCAAACTGCCGACCTTTTGGTTAGTGGCCCAGCTGTTAACCACTGCACCACCAGAGCTCCAAAGTGTGGAATAAAAAACCAAACCAAACCCACTGCTGTCGAGTCGATTCCGACTCATAGCAACCCTACAGGACAGAGTAGAACTGCCCCGTAGAGTTTCCAAGGAGCTCCTGGCAGATTCAAACTGCTGACCTCTTGGTTAAGAGCTGTAGCACTTAACCACTCTGCCACCAGTGTTTCCAAGTGTGGAATAGAAGCTAATATTTCTTGAATGCATACTTAGCACTAATGGTTTTCCAACGTATGAGGTAGTTCCTATTAGTATTCTCATTTGAGAAATGAGAAACCTGAGACACAGAAAGGATAAGTAACATGCCAAAGGCCATAGGGTTCTAAATTTCAGAGTGTGATTAGAAAGCAAGTTAGCCTGACCTCTGAAGTTCACACTGTTTCCCCAGTGCCACACCCTGTGGGTATGGAGCTTTTATGGTCTCCTCTCCTGCCCCTGCCTGTTACCCCTCCGTGCCTCAAAACACTGTTACCTGGAACTTGTCTGGTGTCTTCGGCAGGGTTGCAGACTTCCAGAGCACAGGGATGGTGTACTAAATTGACAACAAAAGCTTTGCAATACCTACCAAGACTACTTCTTAAAGTACTGAGAAAGGATTATTAAATAAGAGGGATTTACTAATGGTATGGGTAATTTTAGGAAACGCTGGTGGTGTAGTGGGTAAGTGCTATGGCTGCTAACCAAAGGGTCGGCAGTTCAAATCTGCCAGGTGCTTTTTGGAAACTCTATGGGGCAGTTCTACTCTGTCCTATAGGGTCGCTATGAGCTGGAATCGACTCGATGGCAGTGGTTTGGTTTTTGGATGGGTAATTTAAAAAAGGCAGATCAATCTATCAACAAACTAATAATCATCTTTTTTCAAAGAAATATAATTGAGGAAGAGTTAATATTTTGCTGCTAATTATTAATCCTTGAGGAGGATGTAGCTTGCGTCATATGTTCAAATTTAGAACATAATCTAGAAGTAATCTACGACCTCCAAGTAACAAGGACTTGTTCAACTTTGCATGTGTGTGTATGTTTGTGTATATGTGTATGTGTGTGCATGTGTGTATTGTGTGTGTGTGATTTTCCCTTTCATAGGAACTATGACAAAGATGGAGCCCTGGTGGCACAGTGGTTGACAGCTCAGCTGCTAACCAAAAGGTTGGCAGTTCAAATCCTCTAGACACTTCTTGGAAACCCTATGGGGCAGTTCTATTCTGTCCTATGGGATCGCTATAAATAGGAATTGACTTGACAGCAATGGGTTTGGCTTTTTGGTTTATGACAAGGATGTGCATATATATAAATTATCTCTCAGGTGCTAATTATATGAAAGATTTTATACACATTGTTTCATTTAATCCCCTCAATAATCTTATGATGCAAATACCATTATTACGACCATTTTACAGATAAGACCACTGAGTCGTAGAGAGGGCATCCAGCTAGTACATGGAATACCTGGAATTCCACCCAACGCGGCTTAATTCCACAGCCTGAATCTCAACCATCAAACAATGAACTTGCTAAGTCACCTGGCACAGAAAACCCTCCTGGGTTTAGTACATATACTGCAATACATATACTAAGGCAGTAAATAAATTTGTATTGAGATACTTGTGCTTACATGCTAATAGGCAGCATGTTTTGCAGCCTGATGTAGAAATAAAAGCATGAACTTATATACTAATAAATAAAATAATTATGCAGTGTAGATGGACGAAGGCTTCAGATCTCTTTGGCTTTTGGGGGCTCAGTAGTGTGCTAGAGTCTACCTGCGCCAGCTCACAAGAACTGATTATTAAATTGTCAGGAATTTTGTGGGCCAGTTGTCAAATACAGTTGCTATTAAAAATTAAATTATATAAACTTGCAACTGAATACATTCCATTAAAAGCAAAGGTAATAAATACCAAAACTCATCACGTCCTGTATTTTACAAAATTTCACTATTATTTATGCTCCTGAAATTATTCAAGTCTATTCATTTTTTTATATTCATCTATAGGAAACCCTGGTGGCGTAGTGGTGAAGTGCTACGGCTGCTAACCCAAGGGTCAGCCGTTTGAATCCGCCAGGCGCTCCTTGGAAACTCTATGGGGCAGTTGTTCTCTGTCCTGTACGGTCACTATGAGTTGGAATCGACTCGACGGCACTGGGTTTGGTTTGGTTTTGGTTTATTCATTTATATGGTCAACCCAGTAAACTTATCTATACGGTAGCAATGCTATACAATGGTGTGCAACTTTCCAACTCCTCGGTGATGTCACTCTGGTAGCTTGACATCAGCCATGATGGGAGTTGTTTACAGCACAGAAATCAGCAAATGGTACAAATCAGGGCTGAATCTGCTGTTTTCTTGATTTTCTAAAGTTAGGAATGTGATGGAGAAAATGCTAACGCTGCACACCAAACTGAAAAACGTTGTGTCTGTAGCCATCACGTTGTGAACAGCACAAAAAATGAGGAACTATTCTTCCAATATTCAAAAACTACCATCCAATTCAGTAAAGAAGCTGTTGGCATCACTGACTACGGAAAGGTTCTGACATTTTCATTCACTCGTTTGTCAACTACGACCAAGAGTTGGCTATGGATATGAGAGATTTGTATCATTCGAATCAACTATTCTGTGAGAATCAATTGGTTGTATGACATTTAAAACAGCAGTGTTGAACCTTTTATACTGAAATACATCTGTGATCATGAAGATGGCACAGGACAGGGCAATATTTGCTTACGTTGTACACAGGGTCACCGTGAATTGAATCAGAGCTGACTCAACAGTAACTAACAACATTTTATTATTTTATGTGCTATACATTCTTCATATAAGTAAAAATTACAGTAAACTTATGTACATCTATAGGAGCCCTGGTGGTACAGTGGTTAAGTGATACCGCTACTAACCAAAAAAGGTTGGCCATTCAAATCCACCATCCACTTCTTGGAAACCCTATAGGGCAGTTGTACCCTGTTCTCTAGTGTGGTATGGGTCAGGATCCACCTGACCACAGGTTTATGTACATACGGAACACAGTTCCACATACATACTTTTTTTTTTTTTCAGAGAACTGGTTTTTAAACATTTACCAGCACAGCACTGCATAACAAACTTATCAAGTAACATCTAAAGTATGTCTGGGTCTATGGAAAAAAGGGCTACTTAATGGCTTATGAATGGAAAGAATAATAAAAGCTTAATTAAGCTTTAATGATTCTGTCCTTTACTCACTCCCAACTTTTATATTCTCTTCTACTGTCTTTGCTTTGACACACTGGCCCCAAGATTAAAGCTAGGCTCCACCTGACTGTATTAGCTTGGGCAATTTATTAAACTTTTGAAGCCACACTTTCCTTGACTACAAAATAGTAATGATGAAGATGATAATGGCAGCTAAAAACAGTGTCATTTATTAGTGCTTACTATGTGTCAGGGACTGTAAGAAGAAGAAGGAGGCATCAGGGTTGGTGGAAGGCTCATTAACAACCTGTGATATGCAGATGACACAACGTTGCTTGCTGAAAGCGAAGAGAACTTTCAGCATTTACAGATAAACATCAAAGACCAAAGCCTTCAATATGGATTACACTTCTACATAAAGAAAACAAAAATCCTCACAACTTGACAAATAAGCAACAACATGATAAGAGGAGAAAATATTGAAGTTGTTAAGGATTTTATTTTACTTGGATCCACGATCAATGCCCATGGAAGCAGCAGTCAAGAAATCAAACGATATGTGGCATTGGGCAAATCTGCTGCAAAAGATTTCTTTAAAGTGTTGAAAAACAAAGATGTTACTTTGAGGACTAAAATGTGGCTGATCCAAGCCATGAAAAGCATGTGAAAGCTGGACAATGAATAAGGAAGACTGAAGAATTAACACCTTTGAATTATGGTGTTGGCAAAGAATATTGAATACTCCATGGTCTGCCAGAAGAACAAACAAGTCTGTCTTGGAAGAAGTACAGCCATAATGCTCCTTGGAATCGAGGATGGCAAGACTTCATCTCACATACTTTGGAGATGTTATTAGGAGGGATCAGTCCCTGGAGAAGGACATCATGCTAGGTAAAGTAGAAAGTCAGCAAAAAAAAAGAGGAAGACCCTCGACGAGATGGATTGACACAATGGTTGCAACAATGGTCTCAAAAATAGCACGAATTGTGAGGATGGAGCAGGACTGGGCAGTGTTTCATTCTGTGGTACACAGCGTCGCTATGAGTTGGAACCAATTCGAAGGCACCTAACAACAACATGCATCAGAGCCTGTGCTAAACACTTCCCATGCGTTAACTCATTCAATCATCACAGTCATTCCATGAGGCAGTTACAACCCCTGTTGAAGGAGACCACCTTCTTCCTAGTCAGTCTGGAAGCTCAGCTGAAATCTGCTCACCATGGGTGTCCCTGCTGGTATTTGAAATACTGGTGCGATAGCTTCCAGCAACATAGCAACACACAAGCCACCGCAGTAAGATAAACTGACAGATGTGCGGGGATACATTCCCTAGTTCTGTTTTATAGATGAGGAAACCAAGGCCTAGAGAAATTAATAACTTGACTAACATCTCACTTGAGTTCTCGGGTTACTACTATGTGTCAGAGCTGGGGGAAAAAACCCAGACGGTTTACCTTCAGTAGCCACTCTCCTAACTGCCTCTTTCCAATAAATTGAAAATTAAATAAAAGACAAAGATCTTAGCATAATACTAGCCCACTACTCATTAAATATCAGCTATGTTGTTTTGTTTTTTAATAATTCTAAGTTTGTATAACATCTTACCTCTTTTGCTGGACTTTAAGTTTCTCAAGAGGCAGGGCTAAGGCTGCATGCCTTTTCTTTTTCATAGTAGCTACGACAGAGACATGCACACGGTTCGTAAATAAATATTTATTACACGAATAGACCATGCTCTTTACTCATAAAACAGAAAAGCACTACTGAAATCCCTTCTGATGGTAAACGTACTGACATTCCTGTCGTTGTCAGTTGCTGTCGAATTGGCTCTGACTCTGTGCAGCAGAACAAAACACTGCCCCACCCTGCACCATCTTCACAATCGTTCGCAAGTTTGAGTCCATTGTTGAGGCCACTGTGTGTTTTGAGTGCCTTCCAACCTAGAGGTCTCATCTTCAATACTGAACAATATTATGCTGTGATCCATCGGATTTTCGTCAGCTAATTTTCAGAAGTAGATTGTCAGGCCCTTCTTCTAGTCTGACTTAGTCTAGAAGCTCCACTGAAACCTGTCCACCACGAGTAATCCTGCTGGTATTTGAAATACTGGTGACATAGCTTCTAGTAGCATAGCAATATGCAAGCCACAATATAACAAACCGACAGACGGGTATAATCTGAAATCATCCATAGATTCACCGAACGATCCTGTCTCTGCCTTTAGTAAAGAGCTGCACATGGTGTTTCTTGTCTGGGTTGTAGGACAGCCTTAGAAATGATACTATGTCATGGTAGTCCTAGAGGCTTGATCTGTTTTGGCTTAAAAGAAAGAACTTGCCTCATGTGCCTCTCTTCCTCTCGCAGAGCTGCTGTTTTTTTTAATTTTATTCTTTAAGACTACAGGTCAAGTTCTGTCCTTGGATCCCAAGTAGTTTTCCAAAATGAGAAGGAGCCAGCTCTGTCAGGCCAGGCCCGATCAGCTGTCAGTGCCTTTCCCAAATACATCAGACCCTCTGCTTGTAAAAATAAATTGATACCAACGCAAGAAATTTATTAGGAGATGACATCCCAGTTCATAATGGAAATATGGAGAAGACATCAACCTTCAGAACTGACAGTTTATCCATCATGCCTCAGATTCCTGAGATATGAGCTGACGCTGTCACATACAGTCCGCTGAGGACATGTCTTCTTGGATTTCCTTATGACAGGAAACCCTGAAATAATCCAGAAGGAGGGAAGGGCTTGTGCTGCCCTTAATGTGCTCAGCCATAAATTTTTAGCATTAACACAAGAAACATGTGGCCAAGGAAATGAATGATGGGGGAAATTGGGAGGTTTGGAATTCTCCAGGGCGGCCCCTTCTTTTCTCTCCAGAGTGATGAACTGGGACAGGGGTCAGAGAGGGTTATGGCACCGCTGGGAGGGACTCAATACCCTGTTATGCATAAGCAAAGCCAACAGGTGGCAGGGTACCACTGCGAACACACCCTCATTGGCTCTTATTGAAGTTTGGAGACCAGGTCATTTTACCCCAGTAACTCTCCCAAGTGTGGTTATTTTGCATAGCTTGTTATTTGTTTTGATAAACTTGAGACAATTTAGGAGGGTTGTTTTCACCAGGAATAAATGTGAGAAGGTTTGGGCAGTCACAAGAAGCCTGATCTTTGCAGGCTTCATGAGACGTTCTACTCAACCCCATAGAAAACAATTGTGTGTTCTATTAAAATCTGCTTTTGAAAGTCTAATCATGGCAGTAAATTGGAACGAAAGTAACATAGTATTAAAGGAAAAAAAAATCCACTGCCAATTTTATGGGACCTTAAAATATTTATGCTCTAAACTTGCGTTCTTTAGAGATTTGTTGAGTGTTAGTAGAACTAGGGAACTCTTTAAATGAGATAATGCACACTGTCAAATTTACAAATCTTTTTTTAGCAAAATAGAAAGCCAATAAATGTGAGACACTAACCTTAGCAAGTCAAGTGCAGCCTTAACGGCCCTGTATTCTTAATTCACTCTTTATTTACTAGGAAAAAAAATAAAAATATGGGACTTTTCATTCATATGTAAATAATCTGTAAGGAATTTTTGAGGTCAGTTTCCATCTGCACAACGAACATCAGCATAACTGCAACAGCCCAAGGAAACCTATTGTGTTGCATGGATGCTTTATGGGGGTATGAATTTGGCGTTTTTTTTTCTTGGATTACTTAAACACAGAATCAAATACAGGCTTTTGATACAACTCCTCAAAATAAACCCCCAAGGGCAGCAGCGAAATAAATCACATGTTGATCACGTCCTTATTCATAGATACTAACGTTTAAAAAAAAACACAAGTGGGTCTGTAATTCTTGGACATCGGGTCCTTCTTTAAATGCTCCCCTCCTCTGAAAGAGGCGAACGGCCTTCTAATTGTTCACATTTGTTGCAGCCAATCTTCCTGATTCCCGGTCTCATGGAAGCCCAAAAGCACTGCTGTTTTTACATGTCCAAGTTAAATATTTCTGTGTTTGCTTTTTGCTTTCCGTATGAATGCAAGCCAGGAGGAGTTAACATCCATCCAGAGTTTATTTCAATATTAGTGGAAAACAAGCCATTTTTCAGTTTAATGAATAGCATCAGTGTCTGCCTTTTAACCAAAAATGTGACCTTAAACTTGATGGATCTCACCAGAAGGCACATTTTCAAATTATTTTTCTATTGAAGGTTATGAATATAGCTTCCCAAATTATTGTGACAGCTGTGAGGGGAAAGCTTGCATCACAGATACAGCAGCTTAGGAACAAAACTTGGATCCGGCAAAATGGTAGTTTCACTTGTAAGACAAGAAAAACTGCCTGAACCATACGGGGGGGAGGGGTGAGCTTTATAAAAAAAGGGGAAAAGGGTCGTGTAAAGCGGCTGAAATGCCCATCGTTTTTTGTTACTTCCATTTTTGTTTTCAAATCATTCTAAATTGAGAAGGTGAAGGCTGGGCATTACTGATTCAAAATGACTCCAAGAGGACATCAGATATTTCTTCCTTATTAAGGATGATGCCGTGTAATTGATGTGCCTGGTGCCTGGCCAATTCCAACTTTTTGGTGAATGCCACTTCATGTGCGGACATTATTTTTGGACTACTGAACGCCAGAAAATAATGAGCTGGCATCCAGCTTTGGTGAATAAGACCCTGAATTTTCATCTAAAAGCAGTTTTGAGTTATTGCTGTAGATAAGGTGTAACTGTGCAAAGGAATTTTATCCATGTTTCTCCCATGAATCATAAATGAGAAAAAAAATTACAGTCTAAATTGCACTTAAAAGGAATAAAGTCTTTGCATGTCATACATGATTTATGGAAATGAGCTCATTTTAAGGGTACCATGGTATATCTTGATTAATCACATTAGGAAGCGTGATGAATGGCCTCTTTAATGGTAACACAGGATTTATTGGCAACATCCCGACTTGAACCAGAAGGGTAAGAAGTAAAATATACAATAGATAGCTAATGCAGATGGGGTGTCAGTAACGCCCTGACTTGTTTTAAAATTATACTGGAAGCCTTAGCTTCAAGAAATTCTGCAACTGCCAGGTGGTAGGGAGCAAACATGTTTTTCACACTAGCTTGTGTGCAACCACGAATCAAGTCTAACCTTCCCAAACTTGTAATGCAGGTAACACCACTCTGCTGGAGCACAGAGGTCTCCGAAACCTGGACAAACCTCAGAAATTCCTACTAGGAATATAGGGGGACGCTGCCCTTAGAGATCACAGCTCCTGCCCCTTTCGTCCTATTTCAATATCCTCTCCACATTTCGCTTTAATGTCCTAAATGCCTTTTTTTTCCTAAGCCTGCTCGAGTCTGTTCCCACTAATTTCCTGTAAGGCTGACAGATCAGAGGCTTTCCTCGAACTGTTCCTTTTAGACCTGAGGAGCCCTCCTCTAATCCTGCTGCTTGTCTGCAATTAATCCTTCCAGTTGCTACATTATTACCACTGCCACCCACAGACAGAGGAAGCCCCGGCCCACTGGACACTGGCTCCCGACTGAAGCTTCAAAGGTGCCAATCACACACTCGTCAGAAAGCTGCCTGCTGTCAGCATCAGAGGGTTTCATCCTGTCCTCCCTGCTGATCAAACATTCTCCCGCAGAAGATTAATTCCGAGTCTCCGCCCATTTCCTCCCATATCCTCTTTCCCTTTTTGGTTTACCCAACGATCCATCTTTGCTTCGAAAAGGGAAGCCATGGATAATAGAAGACCTTTCAAAACAAAAGCTGGGCAAAGGCAAATTTAAATCCCAGCTGTTATCAACTCTTTTTTTTAACCCATTTAAACACGTTAAGGCAGCTCGGATTAGGGCCTGGCCTGAAATGTCATTCTTTGATCAAAGACCCCAAGACTTTACACAAACATAATCACAAGGCAATGGGTGCCTCTCTGAAGCCTGAATTGATTTGTTTGACTGCAGGGCTTGGTGTGGGGAGAAAAGCCCCACGCTTGTTCTTCTAACTCCCAACACATATATCACTGGCCAAGTGACTTAGAAATGATATTTTTCCTTCTCATGGCTTAATCAGAGCAAAGTCACATGCAGAATTACTACAGAAAACAGATTCAGACATAGCTGTGGGGAGAGAGTGTGGAGAAGCCAACGTGGACATCACAGGTGTTGGCTGTTCCACCGGGGGCAGGGAAGCAAGAGGTGAGAGCTGGTGAGAAAGAAGCAACCCCAGTGTCTCTACCGTGGAGCAAAAGTGACTTCAGAGGGAAAACTTGTGTTTACAACGGCCAATTCTACTGGAACCTTCTTCAGTCACTTAGTAACTGTAGTTACCCATTGCTATCTATTAACACAGTCTTGGTAGCAGAAACCAGCAAAGCTTTCTCAGAGGATCTTTCAGGCCCAGTGAGCAACTTCCCTGTGACCCATTCTCAAAGCCCACCACTGTCCATTGCAGACTTTCAGGACTGAACACTGGGAGTGACTCCCAGTAAATCCTTCAGAAGAAGCTTTTGCAATCACTGTGTAGCATATTCTCACATTAAATCATGACTCGATAAGGCTTGCACGTGTCATACATATTTACAGGTGAATAATTTTGAAGTTGCATAATAAAGAAAACATTCAATGTGAAGGTCGAGGGGACAATTGAATATCAATATCCAAGCATATGAAGGTTTCTTTCTTAAACAGGCTAACCAGGTTTTTGTTTTTTAGTTTTTAATTTTTTTCAATGCTTGCTGTTCTTGTTGTTGCGGTTTTGGAGGGGCAAGGCTATTTTGTTATTCACACTAGGGAAAGGCTGTAAGAAATTGAGACTGAAGTTATACAGGATTAAGAATTATTGACTGAGATGACTCTATCGGGGTGATTTACGACTTTTCCAGGATAGGTTATAGAATCTTGTTGAACAGCTTTGGAAAAAAAAACAATCTGCTTGGTTGTAAGAGATGAAATATAACACAGAGTGTCTTGGGAAAAAAAAAAAACGGTCGGGATGGGGTTTCATGAATCCAAACATCTATAGTTTTCATGTACGGCTGTATCAAGATGGTCAAACATATCTCCAGGACTTTCTATGTCTTAGCTTTGAACTCCTCTGTCCAGCTTCCATCTCTCCATGTGGTCACCTCCAGGAACTCCAGATTTACACTTTATCATTTTCAAAGACAACAGAAAGAGCTGCTCTTTCTTGAATGTTCCCGACAAAATCTGAGACTCCATGGCTGGCTTGGGCTTAGTGATTATCCCTGAATGAATCTCTGCAGCCAGGAGAAAGAAGGATCTGCAGATCGAAGCTGGATGTGGCCTCCCCAGCGCACTATGGGTGAATGGTGGTGGAGTGGTAGTTCCCCAGAGGTAAGTCTGTTCTAGAATCCTGGGTAATGGGCACCAAGCAGGCAACAAAAACAAATTCCTCTTCAGATGCAGACAACCTGTGTATGTGTTGACATGAGTCAGGGGCCGACTCGACAGCAGCTGACAACAACGACAACTACATCTTAGACATTCAAAACATCTCACACCATCTTCGAGTAAAGCTGAACCCTCTATTCAATAGTCCAACCCTGAGTCAACATCAACATCAACACAAGACCTCCACATCCTGAAAACCTTCCTTACGAGCCCTTGCAGAAGTCAAATACTTTAAACTCTTCAGGCTCTCAGTTGGCACCAAACAAGTATAACATGTGATTATTCTTAAAAAGTTTGCGGATCCCATAGAAGATTAGAAACAGCAATAGCAGTCTAAAAGGAAGTAGGGCGAGGGGAGGCCCAAGGGCAGCTACAGGGGTCACAGTATGACATGGAAAGAAAGACCCCCAAAATAAGAGCAGAACTACTAGACATCACAACAATAGATCTTTGAAATTATAACACCCCACCCCCACATACATGTTAACAAAATGAAGCTAAGTGGGTTTAGTATCTCCTATATAAGTCGGGAATTATATAGTATATTTAATTACTAATCAGAATGTATAAAGCAACTACTGGTATAAGTCACTGGGCTGAGACCTGGTTCTCGTTTCATCCCACACGTGACCAGTAGAAAAAGAATAGCACAGGAAAGTGCTACAGGAACAACATTCTAAAAAGTTTTCACCCTGATCTAGGTGAATTTCAAATGTCTAGGAAAATTAATCCTAAGGTAAAGGACAATGTCTCATCGTCCAAAAGTATTTCCCTGTCACTCTACCACTCGGCCCTCTTCTTACCTCTGAAGCCTGTTTCTAACAGACATGTCATGTCAAGGACACTCTCTATGAATGTGCTATCTTAGTAAATGAGGACAGTACGTTTTGGCAGCTCAAATGAATCCTTGAAAATTCATGTCATATATGAACTAGGATGCAAATCTGGGGTCCTAGTAGACTTAGTGCTGGCTGCTACACTTGGGTTTTATATCCCCCTAGAGACAGTTAAGGTATCGTCACCTACTTTACGGTACCTAACCACAGTTTTTTTGAGCCCTGGTGATGCAGTGGTTAAGAGCTCAGCTGCTAACCAAAAGGTTGGCAGTTCAAATCCACCAGCCACTCCTTGGAAACCCTTTGGGGCAGGTGTAATTTGTCCTACAGGGTCACTATGAGTCGGAGTTGACTCAACGGCAATGCGTTTGATTTTGGGGGTTTAGAGACCCAAAAGAAAGGAACACGTGATTCTCTGCTTAGCAGCTCGACGGCACCTACTGTGGTGTCCACCACTACCAGTTGATTCTGACTCGTGGTGACCTACGTGTGTCAGGGTAGAACTGTGCTCCGTAGGGTTTCCATGGCTGATTTTTTTTTTTGGAAGTAGATCACCAGGTCTTTCTTCCAAGGCACCTCTGGGTGGACTTGAACCACTAGCCTTCTAGTTAGTGGTCGAGCCCATTAACTGTTTGCACCACTCAAGGACTCCTGTGGTATCCAAAGTGGGATACAAATGTTCTGCTCAGGTGCTAAATCCCTTCTGGGCTAGAGCCTCCATGCTCTGTCTATACAAGGAGAGCTAAAATCTGACGAAGAACCATGCAGCTTGGATGCTGACGCTGGGAATCCTACAAGAGCAGTGAATCTGTACGCGTGCATATGTACGTGTGCTGATGGCCTACATACATAAAGGATACTTCAAGTGCCAAACACAGTCTCTCCTTGCAAGGTTAATATTAACCCCAAGTTTGTGAACCTTTCTAGATAAGGACTTCACTTTGTCTTATCTTCTCCCAAGTAGCAGAAAACAGGTGCCTGCCTCTTCTGGACACCTAACAAAAGTTTCATTACTCCCTAGATTTGAACATGTTACCTACATATTTTTCAGTATTAATTTTAAACTTTCATGCTTCTATTATTAAGTGGTTGATTATTAAAACTGTCTGATCATTCACAGAACTGCTGCTCATAAAAGGGGCAATTTTTGATGTTTTTTTTAACATTACTAATTGTTGACATCAAAAGTTTCACTCATCTAAACATATGGGAAAAGTTGTTCCCTTGAGAGATTCCAGAACCCAAACATATGAGAGAGTATTACATGAAAAATAACTAACCAAGTATCATAATCACTTAGTTCAATGTTTTGTACTACATTTCTAATCATTCTAGCAGCCTCATTTTCCCTGTGGCCAGGTTAATACTGCAAAATTGACTCACGGGTTCATTTCCTAAAGAAACACTATCAAGTGCCCCTAAAATCTTAGTCTTTAGCTCTTTGAACACATTGCGGTCTAGTAGATCTCAGTCATTGGAAAAGTATGCATGAACCAAACTTTAACACTTCATCCCTTTCTGGGTATGTATTATGCTTGTTGTTGTTATTGTTAGTAGCATCAAATTGATTCTGACTCATGGCGACCCATACGTGCAGAGTAGAACTGCTCCATAGGGTTTTCAGGGCTGTGATCTTTCAGAAGCAGATTGGTAGGTTTGAATTGCCCACCTATCAGCTAGTAGTCCAGTGGTTAACCATTTGTGCCACCCAGGGACTCCTATTGTAATGCTTAGGACAGTCTAAGTATGAAAAATTAAGAATGAAATAGAGACGGAGGGAGGGAGAAGCAGGGGAAAAGAGAAGGTGAAAGGAATGGGGCGGGGAAGGGGAATGGAGGAAGGAGAAAATGAAAAGACAAGAAAAAAAGATGTTTAGGGTTATTTCTCAAGTGACTTTTTATCCATTAAATAATTTTCCACTATTTTTCTTGACTCCACTCTACTGTATCAGCTGTATGTTGTATCACTAGTAAGATACAAAGGCCCCATATGCTCCAATAACCTTCCTTTCTCTTTCCCCTAGATTCAGGATCCTAGGTTCTGAAAGGCAAACTAGGGCTTCAAACTGGTTCTTCCCAGTTCAGTCATGGCTGAAGAAGTAAAACCAGAATGATAACTGGAATGGGGAAAACTACAGGTAGTAGCCCTGCTAGAAACCTAATCTCCCTCTTGGAAAACAAGGGCAGCATGTATGTTGCTTAGCAACCAAATCTCTTGCTGGTGGGATGTTGAGCAGAGTCAAAAACGGTAATGCCTTGCTCAAAGATGGTGGCCGACCACGCCACTTTGAATGTGTGTCGCTCTCCATAGTCCTGTCAATAATCCAATCCCATGCATCACGCTCCTGAAAGGGTTCCCTAAGTCTCTTCTGGGTTTCCTATTCCAGGGCTTTGACCTGTAATTTTTCCTACTCCAGTTATCGTTCTGGATCACCCAAATTGTAAAAAAAGTAAAAATTCATTTCTGTTCTGGTTTCCTTTAGTTGGCTGTGACTGAACCAGTTTGAACCAGTTCGAAGCCCTGAGACAAACACAACTACAGAAACCCAAATACAGCATCTCCAGCCCCTGAGTTTATCTAGTAACTGCACACTCATAACCAGCTGGCAGAAGGGTTGATGGCATTATGGTAAGACATACGATGAAGACAAGCAACCTGGATAGTTATAAAGGGCCAAGAGCTAAGAGAACTCTTCAAAAAAGTCACTGGGAAATTTGGGCCTATGGTTTAGCCAATATGAAGCAAACTCCACTTTATTTTCTAAAATTAGTCACCCCTGCCTTTCACCAAAGAAATTCTGTAGACTTCAATGAATTGAGTGAACTTCTTTTAGAAAGGACTCAATCCCTGGCAAAACCCCATAATGCCATACTCAAAGTTAGCATCCTTGTTATTGTCCTTAGTTGTCATTGAGTCAGCTTCAACTCATGGCGACCTTATGTGTAACAGAACAAAACATTACCCAGTCCTGCACCATCTTCATGATCATTGGTATGTGTGAATCCGTTATTGTGACTATTTGTATAGTGACTTCGAACCTTGCAGGTTAATCTTCCAACACAATATTGGACAATATTCTTGTGATCCATAAGGTTTTCATTGGCTAAGATTTGGAAGTAGATTGTCAGTCCTTTCTCCCTAGTTTGTCTTCGTCTGGAAACTCCACTGGAACCTGTCCACCATGGGTAACCGTGCTGGTATTTGACATACCAGCGATGTAGCTTCCAGCATCATAGCAACAACATGTAAGCCACCACGGTACCACGAACCGACAGACAGGTGGTGGAGGAGCCAAATACCA
The DNA here is from genome assembly GCF_024166365.1 of Elephas maximus indicus. Lineage (NCBI taxonomy): Eukaryota > Metazoa > Chordata > Mammalia > Proboscidea > Elephantidae > Elephas > Elephas maximus. The sequence goes on from NC_064834.1 coordinate 11,076,882, forward strand.
TCTTTTTGAAAAACAGAAATCTGATCATGCCTCCCGTCTGCTTAAAAATGATCTAATGATTTATCTTGCTTTTTGGATAAACAAAAAGCACCACACACTGCCTAGAAGGCCCTCATACCTGGTCCTTGCCTACTTCTCCAGCTCACATCTCACTCTTATCCCCCTTATCCCCCTAAGCCATCACGTCTTTTTCCTCTCCCCTGAGTGGGCCAGACCCTGATTTACCTCAAGATCTCTGCACAGCCTACCAAACCGCTTTCTTCTAACCTCCCTCCCCCAACAGTTTTACCTAGTTAGCTTCTTATCTTTCAAACATCAACCGATACATTAGTATCTCAAGAAAAACTTCGCTAGAAACACTGTTACACAGACTTCCACTCTAGGATATACCATTGTTTGTAATTAGATTTCTTTAGAGTATTTGAGTGATGGGAGCCCTGGTGGTGCAGTGGTTAAGAGCTACAGCGTGCTATGGTTGCTAACCAAATGGTCGGCAGTTCGAATCTACCAGCTGCTCCTTGGAAGCCCTATGGAGCGGTTCTACTCCGGCAGTGCCCTACGCTTAGTAAAAATCTGGCTTATAGTTGTTGTTGACTGCCATCAAGTCAGTACCCAACTCATGACAACCCCACGCACAATGGAACCAAATGCTGCCCGGTCACTAATGGATTGGGCGATTGTCAACCACATGGTTTTCACTATCTGATTTTCAGAAGCAGATTACCAGACCTTTCTTCCTAGTCTGTCTTAGTCTAGAAGCTCCGATGAAACCTCTTCAGCATCATAGTGACACGCAAGCCCCCACTGACAGGCGGGGGGGGAGGGGGGTGCTGCACATGAGGTGTCTTGACCAGGAACGGAACCCAGGTCTTCCTATGGAAGGTGAGAATTCAACCACTGAGCCACCTCTGTTCTCAGCTTAATAAATATTAGTCAAGTGGTGAAATAAATCAGCTTAAAAAATAGATCAAACAGCCCTCCCCAACCTCCAAGGGCTGCTGGCTTATTGTCTCAATAAGTACTGAGTCACCCTCTGCACTGCGCTCTGGTTTGACAGCCTCCTCTACAAAAAGAGCTCTTAAATACTGCAAATGGGGTACACACAGCACCCCAGTGCCATATCTCACCCATGCACGTGCTCATTTCAAGCACAGCCGGGGTGATTCTCTGTATGTGAAAGGACTTCAAGTTGTTAAACACCTTCACCAAAAGGAGTCATCCACAGGCAGTTTAGAACAAAGGAAAGCCTCCTTCCTGCACTTCAGCCTGGCCTACAAACAGGAAACCCAACACGAGCCTGTAGTTTCCACCAGGCATTCAAGTGCCGTCAGGCTGGGATTTGGGGTCTGGCTGCAGTAAGGTGGGTGCTTAGTGAACGCCATTAGCACCAGCTTTGCTCAGCTTTCCTTTTGTTCCTCTGCCTTTCTCCCTCCTTCAGTGAATAATTTTTCCCCCTTCCCCTGATGAACGAGTAATAAAAAGTTTAATCCAAATGAAGACATGCGTTTGACCCTGGAGAGAAGGTGAGCACCCCATAGCCAACGATGTTCTGATCCTCCTGGGCCCAAAGGGCCAGGCGAGAAATGCTAGAGGGGCCTCCAGGCTGTCAACGGGAGAAAACTGAGTTGTAGAGCGGCTGCTGCCTGTCACACGGCTCAGTCAGCAGAAGGGGGCGCTACAGTGTAACCTAAATGGATGCAAATAGAGTGCTTTCGGGGCTGCAGATTAAAGCTGGTGTGTTAGCTGCCGCCTGGCAGGTCCTCAGCAGTACTAAATGTTGGATTCCTGCTGTCACTGCTCACCACAGGTCACTAATAGAACTCAGAATGCTGTTAGTAAATGTGAAGGCTACAAAAAAGCTGATAGCCAAAAAAAAAAGGAAGAAGGAAAAAAAAAAAAAGAAAGGAATTGGCAACCGGGGTTTCGGACCTGGTCGGTCTGGGTCGAACCCCTGCTGAGAACATGCATTTCCACTCCAGATATACTAAATCAGAATCTACATTTTAACAAGATCCCCCAGGTGATGCTTAGGTATAATGAATTTTGAGAACCACTGCTCTGCCAGTGATTCTCTGAATTGGTCCCTAACCAGGGACATTGGCATCCCTGGGAATTTGTTAAAAATTTCAAGTTCTCAGCAGAGGTTCAAACCAGAACAAATGGGTTCGAAGCCCTGGTGGCAGTTCCACTGTGAGGGAATTCAAGTCACCAAGCTTATTGGAGATTTGATTAATCAAGGTCACTGGAGTTCAACAATTTTATTAGAATTAGATTGGCAACTACCTACTATAGGCATAGTAAACCCGTTAAAAAAACCAAACCTGTTGCCGTTGAGTCAATTCCGACTCACAGCGACCGTACAGGACAGTGTTTCCAAGGAGTACCTGGTGGATTTGAACTGCTAACCTTTTGGTTAGCAGCCATAGCACTTAATCACTGTGCCACCAGGGTTTCCATAGGCATACTACCCAGTAAATAATGGATGAAAGGAAGGAAGGAAGGAAGGAAGGGGGGGAAGGGACAAAGGTATGGCTCTCTGTGTGTGCCTGTGTCCAGAGAGAAAGGAGAAACTACTGAGAATTAAAAGGTCCCTCGGTGATGCAGATGATTAAGTGCTCGACCACTAGCCAAAAGGCTGGCAATTGGGACCTACCCAGAAACACCTCAGAAGACAAGCCCGGCATCTGAAGGTCACATCCTTGAAACGAGCTGGACTTGAAGGCAACTAACAACAGTCATACAGAGGGGAAGCATGCTGGACGGACATCACCCTTCTAGGTGGCTGAACTCTCTCAGCAGTGGGGAAAAAGAATCAGGACAAAACCTCTGGTTTCGCAGGCCCAAGGCAGCTAGTATTGAGGCTTTAGTTTTTGACCAAGTCAGGTGTTTATTCTGCCAAGTGGGTTTTCCTTTTTCCCTTTTCTCCAGCCAATTCCTGTTTGCCTCAACTGGAGCTCCCCAAGACTCATCAAAAACACAATTTAATTACATCTCCGAAAAAAAAAAAAAAAAGGGAGGAGTGTAAACATGACTCCTTTTTATCTCCTGATACATCTGGACAAGTAGACAATGTGCTAAAACAAAATAAATCTGCCCTGACAGTCACATCAAAGAGTTCAGCAAGGGGCTTGCAGCTACTTAAAGCACAGGAATGCTGTCGCTAAGCATCGGCCTACAACTTATCAGTCCCGGGAAGAAATGCTTTTTTCTTTCTTTCAGGGGGGAGATGAGGAAAGTTGGAGAGTGGGAACCAGACTGCAAAAGGAGATTTGGGATTTTCAGGGATTTTGAAGCTTAAAATGAATTGTGTGAAGAAAAGGGGTTTTGTTGTGTTGTGTTTCCCTTTTGACACACTGTCAATATTTTTAGAAGGGTAGTATGTGGAAACCTTCTAGAAAGGGCTGCTTAGGATCTACAGAAATAGGAGATGGCATGAAACATTTCTATAGAAATTTGTGCCAGATCTTACTTCTGTGAATTTCTCTACGTAAAGAGCCTAGAGCTAGCTCAGGGTTCCAGTCAAGGATCTCACGTTCACCAAAGTCAAGGGTGAAAAATCTGTAAGTGGCCATAATAAAAAAATAAATCATGCAACATCAGAAGCCACGAACATTTTTCTAAAAGGCAGGAAATGGAGCATCCACTCCAGCAAACACAACACGAAAGAAAACAGAGAAACCCCCCCAAAAGAAACCAAGCGTGAACTGCCATGTGGAATGAAATAAATCTTGTCCAATGACCCCAAATACACGTACAGTCTCACAACCAGAGTTTTCACAATAAAACACAAAATGGAACTGACCCTGAAATCTGGCCAACACCTTCAGCCTTTCCTCCCCACCACCCCCAGGGAAGATGCTGAAACAGATGCTGTGAGACTCAGCCTGATCTCTATTCCATATGCTGATTCTCAAGAGGGAGCAACGGGGAGATTTTCCTTTTCCCATGAACACATCCTCAGGTGGGGAACTTTGCCCCAGTTCTTCCCTCCAGCAAGGCTACTAAATTTAGTTATGCTGGGAGATTTGAACTGAACATGAAATGGCATTGCTGAGAAGTGAGTTCCATGAGGACCTGAGGGTGCTCTGGAAAAAAGAGACAGGTCAAAACAGCCCCCCCAGTTCTCAATGTGCACCAGACAATTACAGAGAGATTTTGGCCTTGCAATAAAGGGGCTAAAACTGCAGATTCATTACTCTGGCCTAGAAAAACTGTGGACATTTTAAGTAAACAACTTGCTATTTTCTTTTCTTGAACCAAAGGAAACAAATCCTGAAACCACTACCATCTCCACACAGGATAACTCTCAACAGTATGAACAATTACCAAGTCGGTGATATTGCACAAATAAATAACACTTACTATTATCTTGAACGCAATCGTATTTATTAAGCAATGACGGAGGGCAGCGGTAACCATTTTTATTGTCCCATATAGCTCCTATTTTCTAATTAAACAAAAGGTTATTTCTACTGTTAACATAGCCATTTGTCTAAGTTGGGTCTTCCATAATACTTTTTGCCAAGCATGACAGAATAAGAGGAGAAATTAGGTTCTGTGGTGGCTTTGTTTTTTTGTTTTTAATTTTGCATGCTGAGTTGCTACTTAGAAAGCTTGGTTGGTTTGTAATCAAAGCAAAAGGCTATTGTGTGGTGAATTCATAAATAAACTTTGGCAATTTCTCCTAAAACATGATGAAGCAAGCACTTGGTCCTACCCTTTAGCTTCAATCCAAGGGCAATGATCTGTATTATTAAAGATATAGGCCAGGCCAGCCTGCGCTTTCCCGTCCTGTGGGATGTTTTAGAAGCTGCTGTCACATTACCCAGATCTGTTCTGTGGCTCCTAATTACTCCTCTTGGCAGCTTTGGAGTTCAAGTGATTCCTCTACATGTATGTAAAAATTTATAAGCTGTTTCGTATAACAACGTGAGTTATTTCCTGGCTGTTTGTAATTGCGGAAGATACCGATTAGAAAAATGTGCTAATTTCACTGACAAGGATAAGGGTGACTTAATAAAATTTGCATTATGTCTCTCTGAAAACCTCAAAATTACTTTCCATCAACATTTTGAAATTGTATTTTTTTTTTTTCAATATAACTCTGAAAGCAGAGCCATCTTTCTCCTGAACAGCTTAATCAAAAAAAAAAGCATGGATTTCCTCCTCATCAACAAAGTTTAATTTGGTCCAGAAACATGAACTAAGTTGCCACTATGTGCAAAGAGGAATCCCTGGGTGGTGTAAATGGTTAACTTGAAAGGTTGGAGGCTCCTGTCCACCCAAAGGCAACTTGGAAGAAAGGCCTGCTTCAGAAAAATCAGCCGTTGAAACACCCTGTGGAGCACAGTTCTACTCTGATACACACGGGGTTGCCAGAAGTCGGAATCAGCTTGACAACAAATAGTTTATGCGCAAAGGACTGAAGAAAGAAGACTGACGTTTACTGAATGTCTAGTGTGTCCTTAACATGTTTACATAGGTCATGTTGTTTGGTTCCCAAAGCAGTTCTGTGAGGTAGATAGTACCTCCCACAATGGTACCCTTAAGGAGGCTGAGCACTTGAATTCTGCCACAAAATTCCATTCCCATCCTGTATTCCCAAGTCGACCTGACTCAAACTCCATGGTCTTTCCTGAGAGGAATAAATTAAGCTATGATTTAAAGTAGTTTACAGCCTGTTGTTGTTGGTGAGTGCAGTCAAGTCGATTCCAGCTCACAGCAGTCCTGTGTGGCAGAGTAGAACTGCCCCATGGAGCTTTCTTTGCTGTAATCTTTATGGAAGCGGGTTGTTCAGGTTGCCTTCTGCAGAGTGGCTGAGTGGGTTCAAGTGCTTAACCATTGTATCACCTGGGCTCCTTGCTTACAGTTTAGTAGGAGGGAATAAGGTAAGTAAATGACTACAATTCAAGAAGGAATAGAGACAAATGAAACAAAAGTAAGGTATACAAAGAGAATAGCCTAGGTGCTGAAAGGTAGAAGAGTTTCACCTGTCCAAGGGAACAACAAAGACCCTGTCAGTTGTTTTGATTCTAGCAACTACATGAAGTATGTTGGAAAGGCATTAGTATCCCTGCTAGACAGATGAGAAAGCAGACATGTAAAGCAGTGCCTTCCCCAAGAACTGATGCCTCACTCATGGTAGAACACAACTCTCCTGGCTGCTTTCCTGCCAAGATCAATGATGATACTATCCTGACTTTGTAAAATGCCTTCCCATTGAGGAGCGCCTTCCTATTCTTCCATGAGGATGAAGCCAGTTTCCATCCAGTTGACTCCAACTCATGACGACCCTGTGTGTGGCAGAGTAGAACAGTGCTCCATAGGGTTTTCAATGGCTGATTTTTTTTTTTTGAAGACTGCCAGGTATTTCTTCTGAGGTGCCTCTGTGAGCACTCAAATGTCCAACCTTTTGGTTAGCAGCCTTGAGTATTAATTGCACCACCCAGGAACTCTGTAACAATAGCCAGAGGTTTTTGGTTTTTTTTTTTAATGATATTTTATTGTGTTTAAAGTGAAAGTTATACAGCAAATTAGGTTCCCATTTAACAATTTCTACACAGATTCTTCAGTGATATTGGTTATATTTTTCATAATGTGTCAACAATCTCATTCATTCTGTTCTGGTTGTACCATTTCTAGTACTCTAGTTTCCCTAAAAAAAAAAAAAAAACCCTGCCCCCCTTATATTCTCATCTTTGCTTTAGGGCAGTTTTGACCACTTAGTCGCATATAGCTGATTTTTTTTAAAGGAGCTCATTACTCATGGGTGATATTCTTTATTTTGTGGAGCCAATCTGTTATTTAGCTAAAAAGTGACCTCAAGAGATAATTCCAGTTTAAGGTTTAAAAAGTATCTCAAGACAATAGTCTCCTGGAGTCCTCTAGTCTCAACTGGTCCAGTAAGTCTGGACTTTTTAAAAATGTGAGTCTCTGTTTCATATTTTTGTCCTGATCAGAACAATCAGTAGTGGTAGCTGGGCACCATCTAGTTCTTCTGGTCTCAGGGTAAATAAGACCATGGATTGTATAGATTATTACCATTATTTTTGCACAAATAACATGCCTTCTATGTTTGGCAACCACGTCCTCTCCCCATGAGGTATTTTCATATGTGCCACTATGTGATTTTTTTTAACATATAAAAACAAATTATTATAGTGTGCTTATGAAAATACCTCAAGGGGAGGGCACAATTGACAAACATAGAAGGTACATGTTATTTCTGTAAAAATATGGTAGTTCTGGAGACTACAGGTAGTCCCCAGCTTACGCTGGGGTTCAGTTCCAACAACTCCATTGTAAATCGATTCTAACATTAGTCAAATACCTTTTCATGTTTTAGTTTTCATAGCCTACTATATGGTAGTGTTTTGAACAGTGAACTATAACACTGAACGTCTGTGAGTGAACATATGAGAATGATAACATCAGCAAATTACTCACTGCAACATTGTATGTAGTATATATGACTAACAATAAGATGTACAAAAAAAAAAAAACCAGATGGTCGTTAAGTGCAGTTCATCATAACTCGAATACGTCATAAGTTGGGAACGACCCGTATTTGCTTTTCTGAGTCTTTGGTTTCCTTCTTTCTTTTTTGTTTTGGATGAGTCCAGACGGACAGTTGTATCTTAGATGGTCACTCGAAAGCTTTTACGACCCCAGGTACTATTAACCATATTGGGATGTAGAATATACACTTTAAGAATGATATGCCAATTAACTGAGTTATGCCATGAGACTATGGTCCTAAGCCTTCAAACCCAGAAACCAATTTTGGTAGATATTTGGTTATATCTAAGAAGTATCTGTAACTGTGTCCCCTATGCAGTTTATTATATATATTAATATACATGCATGTACACACATACATAGATATAGAGTGCACATACATGTACCCACATATTCATCCCATACACATGTATGTCCACATACATATTTGTGTAACCACACACATATTTTTCAGTTGTTGTTTTGGTGTTACAAAATTATATTTGTCCTTTTCTCTTGTGCACTTCTTACTGACATCATTAGCCTTCCCTGTGCGCTTCACCCACATTCAGTGCTACCTTTCCCATCACGAAGAATAGCAAGCACCTACTATCTCAAGAGCCCTTTCCCCTCTCCCTACTCCCCACCCCTGGTAACCACCAGTGAGCACTGGTCTCTGTATACATATCTATTCTTGCCTTCTTATGAAAGTGCGATCATACAATATTTATCCTTTTGTGACTGACTTATTTCACTCAGCATAATATCCTCCAGATTCATTCACGTTATAAGATGTTTGAAGGACCCATCGTTATTCATTATGGCTGTGTAGTATTCCATTATGTGTACATGCATGTGTGTCTATATATATACACAACATTTTGTTTATCCATTCAACCATTGATGGGCACTTAGGTTGTTTCCATTATTTTTGCTATTGTGAATAATGCTGCAATGAACTTGGGTGTGCATGTCTGTCCACACCTCTTTTATTAGATCTCTAGGGTATGTACCTAGTAGAGGGATTGCTGGATCATAAGATACTACTATTTCTAGCTTTTTGAGGAAGTACTATACTGTTTACCATAGTGGCTGTACCATTTTACAATCCCACTAAAAAAAAAAAAGTTTTTTTTTTTTTTTGAATAAATGTTCCCATCTCTCCATATCCTCACCAGCATTTGTTGTTTTCTGTTTTTTTGTTTTGTTTTGTTTTTTTAATCAGTGCCATTTTTGCAGTGGTGAGATGGTATCTCATTGTAGTTCTGATTTGCATCTCTCTAATGGCTAATGATCACAAACATCTTTTCATGTGTTTGTTGGCCCCTTGAATGTCCTCTTTGGTAAAGTGTCTGTTCATGCCCTTGGCCCATTTTTTTAGTTGGATTGTTTGTCTTTTTGTTGTTGAGTTGTTGAAGTTTTCTATATATCTCAGAAATTAGACCCTTATTGATTAGTTGTTCCAAAAGATTTTTTTTCCCAGTCTATAGGTGCTCTTTTTACTCTCTTAATAGTTTTTGATGAGCATAAGTATTTAATTTTTAGGAGGTCCCAGTTATATAATTTATCCTCTGTTGTTCATGCATTTATAGGTATGTTTGATAATCTATTTTTTTAATTAGGTACTATAATTGAGTTTATTTATTTAGCCATCAGTCCCAACTGCCACAAAAATAGCTATAGGACTTCTCTAGATTTCAAAGTAAAACAAGTCTCTGATGATATTGTTGGTACCCCCAGCGGTGATGAGCATGTATTTCACAAACTCTTTTTAATTATAAAAATTTATAGCTCTTTACATACTATCCATCAAATATGTTCATAAGCACATAATTAGTCATATATCTCTTTCTAATGAAAACATACATTTGTTTTATTTATTCTCAGTTTTGCCACTAAATATCTTCCCATGTACAAGGAAGAGATTATGACAGATCACTCATACCTAATACGCTATGACTCCTGTTTCTGACTTTTGAATGGACTTAAGAGATTCTCTCATTAGTTTGAGGGTTGGGAGAGATGAGGGGTATTATTGCCTTTATACAAGAGTAAGCCCAGTGAGTTGACCCATTTTATCTGACTCCCAAACCTACAAAGCTTGAGTCCTATGCCTGCATTTCTTTTTATTATAGACACAGGCATTCTTCTAAAGGACTAGCTCATTCATCTTCACCACCAGCTAAATAGTACCTCTTTGGCTGCTAACCAAAAGGCTGGAGGTTCAAGTCCACACAGAGGCACCTCAGAAGAAAGATCATTGAAAAAAACACCCTTCTACTTTGATGCATGTGGGGTCACCATGAGTTGTAACAGATTTGACGGCTACTGGTTTACTAGTGTTTTAGAATGAGAGCACCAGGATGCAGAGAGATTAGAGGAGCTAGTTCAACTCTCTAATCAGCAGGTTTTGGCCCCTAGGCACTGGTCCTTAGAGGAATCAGGAAGTTATTCTGGAGGAAAAAAAATGTCTTTGCAAGCATGATTCCCACCAAAGAAAGGAACGGCTCGAAGACACTGTAAAAAGTAGACCATGTAAGAAATAGGAAGAGAACACAGATCCCACACATGTCTTCTTCCCAATGGTTTACTAAAGTGCAAGGGGCTTCCAGTTCTGGGTAAAACCCTTTGAGAGATAAACAGAAGGTATTTAAGGGCTATTTTCTTTTTTTTTTTTACTATAGGGTCACTATGAGTTAAAATCGACTTGATGGCAATGGGTTTAGCTTTTGGTATGATCTGGAAGTCAGTAGATGGAGCACCTGGATAAACTAAAATAGCATAGCCTCATATACAAAGGAATGGATTATTAAATCTACTCTCCACGGCCTCTTAAATTCCAAGTCACTTAAGTTTGTATCAGCCATCCAAATTGCAGGCCTCCTGAAGACCTGAACATCTCAGAATATATGGACACACATACTGCATGTACACATATCACATATATGCATACACAAGGCTCCTTTCTCTCTCCCCCTTCCTTTAACAGAGGTTCCTGGTGTGTTTGTAGGAGGAGCATCTTTCTGGAATATTCTAAGTTCCACTGCATACTTTGAGCTACTTTAGCTTTAACTAATTAGAAAATAAAAGATGGCTTACCAACCAGCAATGTATTGCCAAATACTCCATGGGGCAGTTCTACTCCGTCCTATAGGGTCGCTATGAGTCGGAATCAACTTGACGGCACTGGGTTGGGTTTCTGGGTTATAAGAAGAATCAAGAATACTATGAAGATGCAGTCCATTCCCAGAAGGGTTAGATGGTATAGTCTGGTAACCTAATGCCGGAAACAATTAGGTACCAATAAGAGTTAGGAGATAAGAAAGAGGGCTCACTGGAAGTCCAAGTATCATAGGGTCACAGAATAATTGTTTAAGGCCTGTAAGAAATTGAGGGAAAAGGAATGTTTCATGGAAGAAAGGACTCTTAAGGGAAGGCTCTAAGGCAGAGCTCCACCAGAGGGTCTTCTTGATGAAATTCTAATCCCCTTTCAAGGTCCAACCCAAGCATCAACTCTTCTTTGGCTTCCCCTGTCCTCTTAGGCATGGCACTTGGTAAATACCTCTGTTAGAACACTTGACAGTTGACTGCATTATTGGCCAGCTGTGAGATTCTCTAAGCCAAGGTCCATTTTTTTCTTTATCTTTGGCACTGAGATACCAGTACAGGGCCTGACACACAGAGGGCCCTTAGCACAGACAGTAAGTAAAGGACAGGGGAAAGGATAGGAACCATTCAGCTTAATTCTGTCTTCCTATCTTCCTCTCCCATGCTGCCTGGAAGCTGTTGACAATCTCTATGTTAGGCTAGAGCAACAGGGGATTTCTCCACCAGGCAGCTGGTACCAGCTCCTTCTCTATGCTGCTAACTGGTTGGGGATGGGGGGAGAAATGTTAGCATGATGTTTTACTCAGCAGGCACAGCGCCGAGGCGCATTTTTAATGATTTACCAGTTCTACTTGACTGAGCCTGCACCCTGTAAGTGGATCATATGATCAGCTATCACAAGTTAAACTGCTTTTGTCGCTCGCAAGGCATGCATGGTGGGCTGGCTGGACGGCACCGGGCTCGCACGCAGCTGTGTGTAAGACAAGGCGAGGTTACGTACAACAGGCAGTTAATGGCTCATACCAGCAGCCCTCGACTTCAGTCGGCACATGTGGCTGAATTCTAAAAAGGTAAATGACCTTGCAGCTGGGAGCTTTAACTATGTGCTTTTACCTATTTGTACCTGGATAAGTAAACATTTGCAGCACGCCAAAAGGCCCTGTGAGCACTATTGTAGCCATAGGCTAATCCCTTTCTCTCTGGATGAAAGACTCCAAAACAAACCGGGGCGGGGGGGGGGGGGTGGTCATTTTCTGCCTCAAGTAGCACAAAGGTAAAGGGGAGCAACAGTGATAATGACTTCCATTTGTTATAACTTTCAGAAGTCACCAAGGCTCCAGTTCTAACCAGCTGCCCATATTTAGGGTTCCACTTTCCAGGAAGAATGACAGAAACAACAGGCCCCTAGACGGAGAGAAGGGCTCCAGACTGAGCCAAACAGAACTGCCCCCTGCTCGCCAGTGAATCTGACCCAGGAGACTGCAATGAGCACCTCCACGCTCGTCCTACTCCCCAAGAGGGCTGCTTCTCCCTACTGCGGCCACAGCCCTTCAGGGCCGAAAGGCGGGTCCGTTTCAGTTCTTTTCTGCTTTAACCTCCAATCTACAGAGGAGTATTCTACAGTGGACCCTCTGCCAGGATGGCCCACATCCTGCTCTGTGTTATCAGATGGCCAACATTTAACTCCTTCCTGGAACAGGCCTCTACCTGCCACAGAGCTCCAGGAGCCACATCCGAGATGCTCTCCAAAAAGCAGAATATCTGTGATTTACAATCCGAGAGGCAATTTTGGTGACGCTGTTATTTTAAGAACTGGTCAGTCGGTTGAGATTAAGATAACACTTATTGCAACATAAACTGAGATTGCCATGAGAACAGGCAGAAGGTATCTGTGAAACGTTTAAGACATTTCACAGGCGATGACTCAGTGGAGGGCAGTTCAGGGGAATGATAAGGGCCCCTGATCAGGGGAGTGATAAGGGCCCCTGATCAAGGGAGCTCTGGGCTCTTTTGTGGCTCTGCCCCTCACTAGCTGTGTGACTCTCAGCATATCACTCCAAACTCTCTGGACCTCCAATTGCAATTCCTTATTCCACAATTCCACTGAGCACCTACTCTGATCAGGAACTACACCAGATACTGAAAATAAGTGTGTTAGGGTAGATGATCTCTAGGTATCTTCCATGCATACATATGCAAACAGATTAATAAACATGTAAGCCGCTCTCTGATGGTATTCTGATGCTGGCCACCATCTGTTAAACTAAAATAATCTCTAAATTACCTGAAATATTTTCTTTCCTGCGATTTAGTTAATACGGGTCAGCCCAATGTGGTTGGATTATGTCCATGAAAGAAAACAGCACTCTTAGGTCCAATATACAGTTTTAATAAACTTTATTAAATTTCCATTGATCCATATGCAAACATAATTTGTTTACAATTTGAACCAAGCCTACTAAATGGTGCCTAACTCAATAAAGGAGGAGGCTGAGAACTAACAGCTGTATGGCTATTAACACATTATGCCTTTAAAAACATTAAACAGTTGGCTTTGATAAAGGAGTCAAAGTTAACCCCTTGAGTATCTCTAACTAGAGATCAATGTTAGAAGATACTTTTGCAAAAGGAAGTCACGAACTCAAAAAGGAATTTCTCTCCACCTTCTGAACGAACCTGCAAGGGTAGAACACTTAACCTCTGGTTCTGCTGTACAGACTTCTGGGAGCCTCCTCTAAATATGCCTAAGTAGGCAATGGGGTTTAGAAGGATGTTTTGATAATAAATAGCTTGCTGAAATATGAATACAATTTGTATAGTGGTCTATACTTTCGTCAGTTAAATAAACTGGTTAGGGTCGACCTTGTGTTAATCAGGCCAGGGTCAGGGAACAGTTCTTTTTAGACAGTTGGTTCTATTTTGTGATCATATCTGTAATCCAATCAGCAAGTCAATAAGTATTCACTGAGTACTAAGTAAAGTCCCTAATCCCAAATTACATATCATCTATATAGGGAGATAAAATTAAGAGGCATGACAATTTGAGAACAATTAAGCACTATACTGTGCAGTTCTGAAGGTGTATAGGAGCCCAAAGAAAGGGAGAGATGAAGCTTAACAAAGAGAAGACTTTAGAAAGGAAACAGAATTGATCTGTGCTTTGCAAGAAGGGTAGTATTTAGATAAATGCAAGGAGAAAATTAAAGGTCAAGAGAGAAATCTGAAGGTGTGGACTGAAGAGGGCTGGGGGAGGTGGGGCACAGACAGCCTAAGCAAAGGGAAGGAGGTGAAAAACAATAAGGATGCTGTTAGTTCTCTCAGCACTTATTGTTTGTAAGGCATACAAGGGAGGTGAGCTGGGATTGATCAGTGTATATCCATCCCACTATTAAAAAAACAAAGCAGAGAGCATGTCCAAGGAGGTGGCATGTCTGTATCTATAAGAGCCAGCTCAACTTTTAGGAAATCAAACTTTACTTCATAAGCAGGTTAGTGACTATATGATTTCCCTAAATTAGAATTCTGTGCGATAAACTGAGTATAAATAAGGAAATGACTCAAAATATACAGGCAAACCTTGAAGTTCTTAGCCTAACAGAGAATTTGAGTTAGAACAGACCCTTGCATGCCTTAAGGTTGACCCACACGGTTACCCACACGGTATAGGCACCTCTTCCACAACACCTTACTGACATGGTCCTCCAGGTCTAGTCTCAGTCCTTCCAGTACAGTCTGCATTCCCTTCTTTGCAAGGCAGTCCATCATTCTGTTTAATGAGATCCCTTAACAAAATTTTCTTTTTACATTGAGCCAATATTTTCCTCCCTGTATTATTAACCCACAGACCCTAGTTTTGCCCTCATCCACATGACACTGCTTCAACTATGTGAAAGACGATTCTATGTAACACCTTTGTTGTTGTTAGGTGCCATCGAGTTAGTTCCTACTCATAGCGACTCTACGAACAACAGAATGAAACACTGCCCGGTCCTTGCCATCCTCACTATTGTTATTCTTGAGCCCATTGTTGCAGCCACTGTGTCAATCCATCTCATTGAGGGTTTTCCTCTCTTTCACTGACCTTCTACTTTACCAAGCATGATATCCTTCTCCAGGGGCTGGTCGCTCCTGATAACATGTCCAAAGTAATTGAGATGAAGTGTTGTCATCCTTGCTTCTGTGGAGCATTCTGGCTGTACTTCTTCCAAGAAAAATCTGTTCATTTTTTCTGGCAGTCCATGGTATATTCAATATTCTTCACCAACACCATGTTCAAAGGCGTTAATTCTTCTTCAATCTTCCTACAAACTTCCATGTATTTGAGGCAATTGAAAAATACCATGGCATGGGTCAGGTCATGGTATGACATCTTTGCTTTTTAACACTTGAAAGAGGTCTTTTGCAGCAGATCTTCTCAGTGCATGTAGCACCTTAATTTCTTCTATTCTAGGTGAAATATTTCCATAATACTCAACAGTCTGATTCCTCTCCTGAAGGTGCTCATTAATTTTTCTGTTTTTCTTAAAAACCGGTACCTTGAGCTGATCACATACTCTAGGTGATGTGTAATCTGTGCAGGTCTCAAGAAGATGCTCACTTGGAATAATATGGCTCCAAAGCCCCCAATATATCCAATTGGCAATGCCTTCCCAAGCGATATCCCATGCTGACTTATGTCAAATATGAGTCAAATAAAATATCCCAATGCTTTTGATGTGAAATGCTGCCAAGCCAGACCTTTCAAGCACATACTTCTATAATTGATTTTTTTTTTTTTTTTCATACAAAGCTAGGACTTTGAAACTACAATCCTATTAAATTCTGTCTGATAGGTGCCAGGTTGTTTTAGCTTATTGAGACCACTCGGAACCATGATGTAAAACCTCTGGTGTGTCCTTACCTCTCCTATGTTGTATTTTGAAAGTTAATAAATAAGGCCCCTTTCCAGCTCTCTACAAGTTATTGATAAAAATGTTTACTGGATCAGGGACAAGGACAAATTCAAGTCTTCAGCTAAGGTATATGGATAAAGCCTGAGACTCACCAAAAAGAGATAAGATGTATTTCACAAGTTCTTTGGAAAGTGTAAGATAGATATCAAGAGGTGATGTCATTAGTATAAGTATAAATACTTAAACAATGATACATTTTTTCCCCCTAAGAGCTGTGTGTATTAGTTCTTGAACAATTAACAAACCAAAAAATTTCCAGTGAGATTTCACTCAATGTAATCAAGAAACTTAAAAATAGAAATGAAAGACTATGCAAATACTCTTGGAAAGATGAACACAGACACACACTAACACAAAAGAAATAGAGTTCACCTTGGCCACTGGCCTAAGAACTTGATACCAAGCTTAGAATTGAGTTCCCCTCACCCCCAAGAGGATGCTAGATGGGTCCATGAGTAAACTATCAGAAAACCCATGCTTGCCAACTCCCTTCCTACAAAGGGGAGTAGGAAGGTGTATTTACTGTAGAAACTTCAAAAAGGCATTATTAAGAACAGGAACCAAGCTACTCCCCTCGCCTAAGCATTGCATCCTGGCTGAAGAGTAGCTACAATATCCAGTAACAGAATATATGAACGTGAACTGCTTAAGTATGAGTGAGTGACATGAAGTCAAATATTCTGATATTGCAACAAACAGATTTCAGGGTTCAAAATTATTTCTCAGAGATAAATGTGAGGGACGGATGGTCATCTGAAGATTTTTCACACCCTACTGGAATCATGTATCTAAGAGATAAGGTAACCTGAAAATTTTACAATGCTTGCAGAAATCAAGATGACCCTGTCACATGTGGCCATTGGCTCATTATGACTAATTACTAATTAGTTATCTTCCTAAGGCTTGAACTTGAGAACCAACCCAAAGGCTTGTTGAAACCCCAAGTGGCTCCTATAAAAACTAAATTATGATGCCACCAACACAGGTCAGATCACACATATGTTACCACCAAGAATATATTTAGGAGCAAAAATCTAAAATGACATCAGTCCAAACATGATACTCCATCTGTCAAGTTCTTTAGACTTTTCCAAATGTTTCAACAAATTACCTTTTTTTGGTAGTCTCACTGATCTCAGTGCAACATAAGGCAAGTATTATGCTACCATTTTACAGAGCTAGAGAGATACATGAAAATATTTGCCCGAAGATACACAGTAGTAAAAACACAGCCTGTTTTCCCCTTTTGTAAATTTACCAAACACAGCAATTGCAATTTCTTGGTTTCCAATCTTTTGGAGTGGACTTTGGTTCAAAGAGATGGAGCAACCATGTTTAGCAAATGTGTGTAGCATCTTAATGCCCCGTCAAGACATCATGCATGGGACTCCTTTATGCTAACTATCTAATAATGAATCTATAAGTCAGTCGTCACACAGGGTTTTCTAATGTCAGTGAAAGCAGGATTGTGTGAGAATAAAAAACACCAGCCCAATCTACCTAGAAAGCAGGAGCAACACAAGTCTGTGCATTAGGAGTCATAAAGTAGTATCATGGGGACTTGTCCCCAGAAGCACCACTCCCCGCTGCCATAGAGTCGATTCTGACTCATTGTGACCCTATAGGACAGAGTAGAACTGCCCCCATAGAGTTTCCAAGGAGCACCTGGTGGATTTGAACTGCCAACCTCTTGGTTAGCAGCCGTAGTACTTAACCACTACTAGTTGATAAAAATGGAAGTAAAGCCTATCATTATTTCATCAGTCTAGTCAATCTTCATTGGAAATAAATATACACAGATGTGCCATTGTATTCCCCGCTATAACACCAGCAAAGATACTGCACTTCCAGCTACATACCAAGCAAATTTCCCATTATAAGGCAACTGTTTGGCCTCAAGATCCTCTGCTACAAAACCCTGTGACTGGAAGCAGCACGGTGGGGAAACAAGCAGACTAGGATCCCGAAGATCTGGGTTCTGGGATCTCCTCTACCACCTCACTAGCTATAGGAGCTTGGCTGGGCAAGTCATCTTACAGCTCTGAGGCTTTGTTTTCTCCTCTGCAAAAATGTAGATATAGTTATCAACTTTAATTCTCTCAGTGGATTACTATGGAAATTAAGTGGGAAACTGCATTTGAAGGTTGTGTAAGCGTTATACAAATAGGAGGAACTAAAATGTAGCATTATCGCTGTGACTGTTTAATGTAAGCCACTGGGCAACCTCGTATTGACCTCTCCTGGCCTACGCCAGATAATTTAGTACCACTGTCGTCATTAGTAAACATCCACTAGGGGCCTGCTATGGACTTAATTACACATTGGCTGGTATAGTTTGCTGACATTTTCAGAGGTATACATCTGGTCTTCTTTACGCAACTGTATGCATACCTAGGAGCAAGAACCTGTGTGTGTGTGTGCGTGTGTGTATGTACACATATATATATGCACATATATATGCACACATATATATGCACATATATATGTGTGTGTATGTATGTGTGTACATACATCATAGCCCAGCAAAAGATAGAGTACACAGTAGAATCTCTCTCAGTAAGGAGGCAATTTGATTGTCTTAGAAACCAATCAAAGATAGGTAGTGAAACAATAAATTAAGAAAATGAAAAACTCTTATTTATGGGAAAACCAAAAATAACCAAATTCTTTGTCATCGAGACAATCCAAACTTATAGCAACCCTATAGGACAGAGTAGAACTAGTTTCCAAGGCTGTAAATCCTCATGGAAACAGACTGCTACACAGGGATGGATTATCCAACGAGCAAGGTTTGCACGGGCTTACCTGTGCTTGCCTACTAATCTATAGTGCACAATTTCAACTGATCTCTGATGTGGTAAAACTCATGTGAAATTGGCACTACAGATTAGTAAGCAAACACAATTAAGCCAGGGCGTACCTTGCTCACTGGTTAATCCACCCTGCCACATCTGTCTCCCGAGGATCAGCTGGTGGGTGGGACTTGCAGACCTTCAGGTTATCAGCCGAGCATTTAACCACTGCGCCACCAAGGCTCCACTTAGGGGAAACCTAAGTATTTCTTTTCTTTTTTTTTTTTAGGGATGGGCACAATAGCAGCATTTCCCTCTGTTAAAGAAAAAAACCTACCGAGAGTCTTAATCAAGCTATTCCACTTAAAAGTATTAATGTTAAGTATGCAAACGTTTGCCTAACTGATCATTAAGGTATCAAGGACTAATTTTCTTCCTTTTAAGAGCTTATATGTCACATCCCACCCCTTGGGCCTTCCAGAAATGCATTTAAATGCTTAACGGGGAGAAAGAAGAGCATTCCAGACAGCCAGGTGTTAGTGATTCAGCCATTAAAACTTCACTTATAAAATATCCCCCACAATTGTAAAACATTTCAGTCATTAGAAGATCATAAATAGATTAAGATGACATTTTAAATTATTATGACACCATGTGTATAAAATGTACATTGTTCATCACAGTATCCCAGATGACTGGGATGCTGATTATCTCAAGTTAAAGATGAAGTGTATGTGTTATTTATTTGGAGACTCAACAGTGAACGACAGGGAAGGAGGAACGTGGAGAGAGCAGATATTCAGGTGGAAGTTGTGAACACTGCATCCCTCCCGAGGCAGAGAAGGATTTTTGATTCATCAGTAATTACACTCATTCGCTGCTCTTTAAGCAAAAATAAACCCTTGTTTCATTTTTAGAGGATCAAGATGAAAGGTAAAACAAATCAGTAAAAAAAAAAAAAAATCCACAGTTTTGAAACCATCATCTAAAATGTCATGGTACCCACTCATCTTTGAACTAATTGAAAGATTTTAATTAGAGTTTGATATTAATCTCCATCTAAAACTAGAAAAGTAGCTCACAACTCTTCTTCATGTCATACATACCCATGAACACTTCTCCAAGCCAACTGGTCATATCTTCACTACATACTAAATTGCAAAGCCTGTGTCCACCATGAAGGTGCATGTTTCCTTATAGGAAGCAGGGTAGCTTCATCTAAAGAAGGATGCTCACCTGACCACCACCACTGGCATAGACTACAGAGTTCAATATGACCACGTCACCAAAACCCGGTGCTGTTGGGTCGATTCCAACTTACAGCAACCCTATAGGACAGAGTAGAACTGCCCTAAACGGTTTCCAAGGAGCACCTGGTAGATTTGAACTGCCGACCTGTTGGTTAACAGCTGTAGCTCTTAACCACTACACCACCAGGGTTTCCTGACCATGCCACAGAAACCTAAAATTCATACCAATTATTTATAACATGGTCATTAGAATCAGTGTTGTAAATAATTCAATCAAGTTGCAAACCCACGCTTTTCAATCCAGTCTTACCAAGGCAGCAAATTCCTTTCAGGGCTTAAGTTAAGCATTTTGAGAAATCTGTCCCAGGCTTAATACACCTAACACAAACCTAAAAACTAGCTGACTCACCTAAAGGATTAGGCCCATTAAGGAGATTATAACAAGTTAATTGGAAAGGTGGGGAGTATTTGGGATGCCCATGAAGTGTATGTGTGATTCTGCTACATACATATATAACTTATTCGGCCAAAGTAGGCAGGGATAGGTGTGCATGGATGTAGACCAGCTGCACATTAACAATGGATACAGTTGAATTTTGTTCTGAGAATTTTCAAGAATTTATTAGGTTTGGAAAAGTAGAAGCATCACAGGTATCAGGGAACCTGATGTAAATTCTCCCTCTCAAAATTCCTCTCTCAGAGTCAATGGGGTTTCCTACGTTCCTTTCCAGATAATCCTGGTCTTCAGAAAAATTCTTCTCAAAAAATATTCAAAACCTAACCTGAGGTCAATGATCTTGCCCCATCAGATGCTACAAAATGATCAGTGTTAAGGAGGGTAATTAAAAGTCAATTCATCAGGACAAGTTCATCCATTTTGTCTTGCCAGTTTAATGCACATTTGAGATGTGTTGTTGTTGTTGTTAGCTACCATTGAGTTGGCCTCTGACTCATGGTGACCACATGCATACACAAGGGAATGAAACACTGTCCAGTCCTGTGCCATCCCCATGACTGGTTGGGAATTGGACCATTGTGATCCATAGGGTTTTCACTGGCTGATTCTCAGAAGTAGATCACTAGGCCTTTCTTCCCAGTCCATTTTAGTCTAGAAGCTCCCCTGAAGCCTGTTCAGCATCATGGCAACATGCAAGCCTTCACTGGCAGATGGGTGGTGGCTAAACATGAGGTGCACTGGCTGGGAATCAAGCCTGGGTCTCTCTCACCAAAGGCAAGAATTATGCCACCGAACCAGTAGCCACCAGGTTTTCAGCAGATCCAAGGAAATGGAAGACATCAAGTCCAACACTTTACTGTATGTACAATATCTTCTTGAAAATCCAGACTTTAGTCATATAGCCTCTGTAATAGGGAGATAAGGCAATGAACACTATTAGAGAATGCTTCCTGATATTGGGCTAAATTTACCTCCTGGTAACACCACATAGAATAAGGCAAATGCTCCATGGGTGTGAAGCCCTTTAAGTGTCTTCTGCATGATAAAGGAGGAAACTGAAGGAGGTGTTGAAAAAGGGGTGGAGGAGGGGAACTTTGGAAACAGTAATAAAAGAAGACTATGTCACATTCTCCAAGGCCAAGTCTTCCACTTTGATGATTTGGAAGGTATACTTTTGGCCATCAAAAAGAGATTGCCTATTTTTCCATCCATACATATTTAAAAGCTTAGGAGTGGAAAACAACTTGGTAAAGTCTATGTCCAGCTTTGTTTCTTCTCTCTAAATCATGCCTTCATTGAAGAAGGCTCCAGAAATATCCACTTCAGCACTCCAGAGGCCCAGTTCCTCTTTTTTTAGAGAAAGAGCCCATGAATGTCTCTAATTTTATGCAAATCCAATATCTCACCTCCAATCTCCCATCATAACACGCCCTTTCCTTTGGCTTGGGTAAACCATGAAGACAACATTCATTCCTTTAATTCTGGACAACACCCTTGTTTAATGCTTACCTTATTAAGTATCTTTTATGTTCCTTGTGTCAATAACAGCCTTTCATTCTTATAAGACCAACTTTATTCTCATTGGCAGAGAACATGGCTTAATTAGATTTGCATAAGGTCTGGCACACCATCATGCCTTCTGAATGGCTCATTGGCTCTGGCTTTTTACATCTCAAGGATTTTCCAAGAATATGCTCTGTCTGCTACACAAGAGAAAGACCCTTGTCTCAACATTGAGATTTCCTAGTATGAGCCAGAAAGTATCTTCTTGCAATGTAGTAACATTGGGGGTGGGGGGTAGGGGGGTGGAATCTGTTCTGTATCTTAAAGGTTTATTGAAGAATATTACCTAAGTAATTGAACTGGAAATTAAATCAGCAGGCTGAGCTCTTTGAACTGATCCTGATTCAGGGCTTGTTTTCTGGGTGTTTTTCCCCTTTCTAATGCAAAATAAATCCCAAACCATTTCTTCCACCTCAGCAAGGAGATTCAAATGGAATTAAAGTTCATATTAGATCTGGCAGGCCTTGTTGTGGCTGGGGTTTCTCCAGAGGAGACTTGTTTATTTGCTCGTCTTTTTACAGAGCACAGAGAGCAGCGTTTTAGTTTTCCAAGTTTTCCTTCCTCAGAAATGAATTAACAATGGCGTCATCAGAGAATGTTTATGAACACAATGCTAAAAAGTGGACAAAATAAAATACAGCTCATTGCTGCTTACTATGAATGTAATGCCTTTCTCAACAGGATCAGGCTGGCAAAATCATTATTTTATTATAATAAGTATTTTAACAATTATTGTTAAATGTCTACCACTATGGAAGACACCAAAAAATTGCAGGATATGTAACCCATCTTCAGGGAGCTTATGGTTGCATTAAATTAACACAAGTAAATCAGTAACAAATAGCTAAGATACTATGTCATGCAGTGGGAGGATTTTGGGTCCCAGCTAGGTCCTAAAGGAATCCCTGGATGGTGCAAACAGTTAATGAGCTCACTGCTAACCAAAAGACTGGAAGTTCAAGTACGCCAAGAAGCACCTCAGAAGAAAGGCCTGGAGATTTAATTCCAAAAACTCAGCCACTGAAAATCCTACAGAACAGAGTTCTGCACTGACACACATGGGTCACCGTGAGTCAGAATCAACTCGACAGAAGCTGGAAAAGGCTCTCAAAGAATTCAGAACAAGATTTTTGAAGGACCTACATGGCTGGGCAAGAGTTCCTTTATAAGTGTAATTTCATCTGGCCATTGGAAAAAAATGGGATAAGTATGGATAAGTAGCAGGAAGACAACGAAAATGACATGAATGAAGACAGTCCACATCCAGCTGTGTGCTGAAGGGTGGAGCAGGTAGATACGGATATAAAAAAGGAGAAAAATCTACAACTAGATTCACTGCCAAAATGTTCAGGTAATGTGAAAAAAAAGTTTTCAGAGAAAAAAAAAGCCTTTTTAGAGATTGGAAGGGACACTTAGTAGGGGTCTTCTAGTCCCAAAAGATTCCTATCCAATAAAGTAAAAAAACATGAGTTCAAATGTAAGTAATTATATTACTTTCTCCGCCATCAATAACAGAAGACATAACAGTAATAATACTCTATAAAAATAAAATAATGGCAAACAGTAAGGAGAGCATCGGGCATTTGAGAAGAGGACACCAACCCTGCCATCACCACTAGAGTTTCCCCCTCAAGACGCACAGAGCTACCATGACGTTATGGGCTAGTAAATCTAAGATTTCCACAAAACAAAAATTTGAAATGCATTAAAAGGGATAGATTAGCGAAGATGAGTAAACAAATACTTTAAGGCATTTCTACTCCTATGAGAATGATTAAATCAGTCGTGCTTTATCTAACACCTGCGTTGATAAACTTTAGAGAAATTTTGCTCCAAATACCTCAGACGCTTAGGCTATTTGGCAGAATCTTCAGAGCTCTCCTAGCCCACTAGTGAATTGGTATCTGGTTTTGAAATGAGCTACTCAGGACAACGGGGTGGGAGGCTGAAGGCCTGAAGCCTTTGGCTGGTCTCACCCTTGACTATTTCTCACTCTTCCTCCACTCCTTTACCCCCTGGTCTCTTAGCAGAGCTGCTAAGAACCCTCAACGTATTTCCACTTCTTGGAATAAAAAAAAATTAAAAAAAAATCTTGGAATACAGTATGAAAACTACTGCTCTCTCCCAATCCTCTCATTTTAAAAAAGTGGTAGAACTGAGGTCCAGAAACAAAAAGTACTCAAGGTCACTGAGCTGGTTAACAGCTGGGCAGGGGTTAGAATCCAGACCATCTGATTTCCAGTCCAATGTGCTTTCTTCCACCCCTACACTACCCTTTCACGCTCAAACTGACAAATTAACCATTGTAAAACGAGATGATGAAGCAGTACGTCTGACGAATCTCTAATGGGACGGTCTTCATTGTCTTTTTCACCTTCCATAATATGTCAAATATTGATATTTACAAAATGATGGAAGAACTGGCATCGGAAAATGTATGCTACAGTGACTCTTTGAATTAGGGCCAGAAGGAGAATAAAAAGCTTAGAGTGACCTGCTGTACTTCTACGTTGCTTCCCCAATTAACTCCAAACAGACTTTGTCTGGGAAGAAATGATTTCGCCTCAACGCAAGGTTAGTCCCACCTATCCAGAATAAAGATTGCCAAATATGCTTATTTGAGCTGAATTACTTTGGGTAGTTTAATAATATAAATTTACTGCCTTTTCAAGAGGGACTCAAGCACTGGGGAGAATTTTAAAACGCATCACACTTAAAACATAAAATTAAATTCAATTAACTTTTATTGGGAGGCTAGTACACTCACAAGTACCCTAGAGGGAAAAGTGAAGCTCTCAACTTTTCCAAGATTTTCAAACCTAGAATCTAGGTCAAAGATACTGGACCAGCCAAACCCCTCATAAACAGCTTCATGGGCCAGTTTAACATCTGTGCTCAATGGAAAAGACTGCGCCTATAAGACTCCAGCTAAAAGACCCTCAGGGGCATAAAACCTGGAATAATGAAAAGATAGAAAACACTACTTATCCATCATAAGACCAAAAGCCAATACAGGGATGGAAACTTGTGATTCCAGAGTACACGGGGGTCCCATAGACCATATCCCGTTCCCATTGATTCGATTTCGATTCACAGTGACCCTAAAGGACAGAGTAGAATGGTCCCATAGGGTTTCCAGGGAGTAGCCGGTGGATTCAAACTGCTGGCCTTTTTGGTTAACAGTTGAGTTCTTAACCACTTTGCCACCAGGGCTCCTGAGACCATATGTTGTTGTTGTTGTTGTTAGGTGCCATAGAGTCGTTTCCGACTCGTAGCGACCCTATGTAAAACAGAATGAAACACTGCCTGGCCCTGCGCCACCCTCACAATCACTGCTATGCTTGCGCCATTTGTCGCAGTCACTGTGTCAATTCATCTCATTGAGGGTCTTCCTCTTTTTGCTGACCCTCCAATTTACCAAGCATGATGTCCTTCTCCAGGGACTGGTCCCTCCTGATAACATGTCCAAAGTATGTGATACAAAGTCTTGTCATCCTTGCTTCTAAGGAGCATTCTGGCTGCACTTCTTCCAAGACAGAGCTGTTCATTTTTTTGGCAGTCTATGGTATATTCAATATTCTTCACCAAAACCACAACTAAAAAGTGTCAATTCTTCCATCTTCCTTATCCATCATCCAGATTTCATATGCTTATGAAGGGATTGAAAACACCATGGCTTGGGCCAGGTGCACCTTAGTCCTCAAAGTGACATCTTTTCTTTTTAACACTTTAAAGAGATCTTTTGCAGCAGATTTGCCCAAGGCAATATGTCATTTGATTTCTTGACTGCTGCTTCCATGGGTGTTGATTGTAGATCCAAGCAAAACGAAATTCTTGATGACTTCAATCTTTTCTCCATTTATCATGATGTTGCCAATTGGTCCAGTTGTGTGGATTTTTGTTTTCTTTATGTTGAGGTATAATCCATACCGAAGAGAGACCATATATTCTCCGTTAAGTCCTTCCACTTTCCTGATACCAGCATAAAGGTTCACCTGTTTTGTGTATTTGATGCAATTAACTACTCACACTGACTTGTTAGTGATTCTTAAGCCAACTTTGGCTTTCCTAAAGCCTTACTACTCCCCTCCCTGCACTGACATATTCCACGTTTATACACTCCAATAAGAGAGGTCTCTCATTACTCCCTTGTGACTTCATAAGGAGTGAGTTATGACATCAGCAGGAAGGACAGTGGGAAAAAAACTGGACTCTGAACAGATTGAGCCCCTATATCCTGGAGACAGGATAAAATTAACTTATTTACTCATTTAAAAAGTACAGGGAAAACTGTGAGAACCGAAATTTGATGGGACTTCCTTATTTTTCCAGGTCTTGCGAGTTTTCTGCCTTTGACAGGGTGTAGTCATGATCACTACCCTACAGTCACAAAAGGAAGAATAGGAAAAATGCAAAAGTCAAGAGGCCCTTTCCTCTATTAAACAAAAAAATCCCACAATATTTCATTAAAGTCAAGGTTAAATTCTCTGCAGATCTGGTTAGAATTTTTTTTGAGACTGTATTAGTTCACTGCTGATGCTGTAAATAATTACCACAAACTTAGTGGCTTAAAACAACCCAAATTTCTGAAGGTCAGAAGTCTGAAATAAGTCTCATAGGCAGGGCTACAACCAAGGTGTCTACAGGGCTGGTTCTTCCTGGAGCCTTTGAGGGAAGAATCTGTTTCCTTGCCTTTTCCAGCTTCTGGTGGCAGCCTGTGTTCCTTGGCTTGTTGCCCCTTCCTCCTTCTTCAAAGCGACCCCTGCAATCTCTGCTTCCCTCATCATATCACCTTCTCTGACTCTGACTCCTCCTGTGTCCCTAGTATAAGGACTGCTGTGATTGCATCGGGCACGCCGGAATAATCCAAGATAATCTCCCCATCACAAGATCCTTAGTTACATCTGAAAGACCCTTTTGCCATGTAAGGGAATGTTCACAGGTTTCAGGGGTTAGAATGTGAACGTACTGGGGGGCTGCTATTCAGCCTGCCACAAAAACCAAATGGAATATACCAAACTTGCGCTACTTTGAGGGGAACAGAAATGGCTTGAGTGCTTGGGGCTATGACCAGGACATATAGCGGGGGACTGCCTCCCTAAGACTCATATAAACTCTCTAAAAACAGCTAAACACAGTGGTTAAGAACACATGCTTTGGGGTAAAACTCACTAGGGTTTCAGGGTCAGTTCAGCCCAAAGCCTGGATGAACATGGCCATTTTATTGACCTCTCTAGTTTTTTTTTTAGTTTCCTTATTCCCAAAATGGAGACCACAAGAGTACTTCGTTGCTAGGTTTATTATGAGGATTAATAAGATAATACATAGAAACCCCCAACTGCAGCACATAGCACTCAGTAAAAGTTATGATTATGTTGTTATTATAAGTATTTAAACACTGGCTGGCTAGCAAGCCTGGACTTGAACTTATTGGCTGGTATTTTGGGGGCCTCCATTAGTGCAGACATTTGAAATCCCCAGAATGCCCTCTCTCCCCTACTTGAAATCTGATCTATCCTTTAAGCACTTGTTTTATTCTTTCTTCTTCTATGCCTTTCCAGTTGGAAGTAATCTCTTTCTCCTTCCCTCTGACCTCTAACAGTGTGTGTACCACCCATTTAAGGCTATCCCTTAGTCTTGACGGTGTTGGTTTGTTGCTTTTTTAATACCACATGTAGATGACAAACTGCTTGAGGGCAGAGATTGCTATACTAACACTTAGTGACGAGATGTGTTCACAGTAAATATTCAATAAACTGGTTAAATCAACTGATTACAGAGTTTATTCCTCACAGATTTGCAGGGGCAACACAATTCCACACGTCCCAGTAAAGGGGAGTCAGCTGTACGCCCCTGAGGTACTCCGCCACCTTGAAGTGGAGCTTCCAAAATCAGTTTAATCCTCATCCCTTTTCACGTTACTTTCTCAGCCTTGACCTATATCCCAGGATGATGAAGGCCCCTCTTACTCTGTCTGTACACCGACAAGTTCAACTATCAGCCACCAGCCCAGGGAAAACAGGAAACAGCTTTCTCTTTGGACCCAGAACTGAACAAAGCTCACACCAGTCCAAGCCAGTTTGAACCAGTTGGTGCTGCTCTGCAATCTTCCCTGGCCTGTCCCCCAAGCTGGCGCAAAGACAAGAAGAACATCATTGACTTCAATCTTTGGCCTTCTAACCAGGAAAGGACTTGTGAAGGTGAATGGTTTGCAGACGAAGGGGATATAAAAGAGACAAAACCAGGATAAAAATTAAATAAAAAGTAGCTGTCTTAAACTGTAATTGCAGTCCTCTGCTGAGCACGCTTGCAGATATATAAATGTGATTTACCATCAGCTTGCAACTACAAATCAGGTCTTGAGAAACACTTGTGCTATGAAATTGTTTAATCTCATCAAGCTCTGCTTTCACAGCAAGCCATAAATCACAAAGTCTTTGTTATCATAGACCTCCACCAGCGCCTCTCTGGCAGGCTATGGATCGTGGGTATATATAATCTTGACTGCACAAACACTGGGGTCGACGCAGGCTGAAATACTTTCATAATAGCCACTGTGCAGCTGGTGGAACACAAGCCTATGATGGATATCTCATTTCCTACAGTCGGCATCTATTTCGAGCAAATTATTACCACATAAATTTCTTGTCAACAGAAACGGCCAATTAATTAAGTTAAAAATTTACTTGTGATCACATCTACAAACCAAATAGAACTGCAAGGCAATTTTCCAGTTACTGAATATACTGCAGGTCAGTTTAATGAATAATTTTTAACTTTGTCATAAACTCAAAGACAGGCTAATATCTCCAGAAACCTGAATGGAGACCAGCTGCCGACAGATTTACACAAAATATATTTATGTGGAATTTGATTGCTGACATCTGGGAACAGAAATAAACTTTCCATAATTACAGAGGCATCTTTGCCATATATATGGATTTCTTGTACCCAAAATTGCAAATCTGTCCGCAGGAAGGAGGTATTTACATTTTCAGGCAGGGTTGCAATGGGGCTGGGTGGCTCTTGGAAAATTCATTGCATTAAATTCCTATGCTGGTGATGGGTTCATTAACATGGGAGAAGACAGTAACAGGCAAAGGCCTATTTATCACTGCCCCCCACTTTGCACACCCAAAAACTCGGGATGCTTTCTCTCTTTGAGGTTGTAGGCCTTTCTACGTGTTCCCAACAGCGGAAGCAGCATTGGAGGGATTGAAGGCTCTGTCATACAGGGCAGATTGACACAGCTTCCCCTTGGGGTTATTATGCATATAAAGCAGATCTATATGGAAATAAAGCCAGCAGTGGGCCCTTCATAATTCCTGCTCTAACCAGGTCTCTAGGAGCTAAAGAAAATCCATGGGTACGGTTAGTTCTCCAGGTAAATATAAAGGATATAGATTTGGGGAACACATCAGATCTGACTGATAACGGTGATTTAGTCAGCCACCTACCCACTGGGTATGGCATCACAGCTTTCATGAGAGCCGTTCTCCATCCCAAATGTAAAGGGCTTTCAAGGTTCTCCAAATTAGAGCCCTAATCTATCTTTAAGAGTTTTCCCTGCCCACTTCCCCAATCTGTCATTGCTAAATGGTCACACTAGACCACATGATGCTCCTACAACATGCCCTTCACATTCGTATCTCTGTGGCTTTGCTCATACAAAGGGTCTTTGAGGTCCTTTCCCATATACTTCCACTTACCAAATTCAGATCTCCAAGACCATCTCCACGGCTTTTCTTCACCCTGGAAACAATCTTTGTTCTTCAACAAGACATTCTTCTTACACATAAACTCGAGAGCCTATCATTCTACCCTGGGTAGAGTTAGCAGTAGTGAGTTCATAGTCACGGCAGTGTTCAAGATGATCTACAACCACTTGGTGGAGATGTTGTAATGGCAATTCAAGGTGTGTGGAGCATTGGGCTGTTAAGACTCTCAGCCCTGAGAACCTAAATTCTACAAGGGTTACTTTTGCCCATATTGGTAAGCTTCTTGAAGGTAAGATCATCTTATTCAAACCTACAGTTTTCTCAGCACAGAGCTTAACACCTTAAAAAAAAAGGGGGGGGGGAAAGTAGGTCATCTATAAGTTATTGAAGGCTAATTTTTCTCATACTGGTGCATTCAAGTCTGAGAGGCACTTGACATCCTACTCCACCATTATCTGCAATATGAACAGCACAGATTGTATGCCTATTATGTTTAGGGAACTTTGTTAAAATACTGAGAATTCCAGCAGGTAGAATATGTTCTCTCTCAGACTAGCTTTAATTAATGAAACAAGTCACACCGTGAGCCCACAGCACACCCTGAACAGAGGCTAGATGAATGAATGACCAATGCCCAAAATATAAAATAAGATAGAAAATAAATGTTAAATAAATAGTATGGATAATTTCCAGTGTTGGGCAGACAGTGTAAAAAAATGGTCTGACTAGTTCATAATCTGAAGAGTATCCAGAATCCAATATAACTCTTCATTCTACCACTGTGAAAACCAAGCCCTCCACCCCAAGCTGAACCTGCTTGTCCAAGGTCACCAAACTAGGAGGTAGTAAATAGGGATTCATACCAGCTGTCCAAAATACCTGCCCACCATTCTTTCTGTCACACCCCACAATCACTTTTTATTTTTCTTCTGGCTAATTCCTTGTGCACTGAATCAAATCATAAGCGCTCCTTCCCTTGCTTGGGCCTTGGCTCTCTGTGTCCCCGGATTCTCTTTCTGACAAGAGAACGTGTTTTAAAATTTCCTCCTTGACAATGAGCTTAAATGTGAGAGCGCTGCCAAACATCTAACTTCACTAATGACCTACTCTGGATCTTCCATGCTTGAGAGTATTACCACCCCCACATTCTCCAAATAAGGGTTACATGTGTAGGCAGCTGAGTTCAAAGCTTGGCTCTACTGTTTACTAGCTATGTGACCCTGAGCATGTTAATTAATCTCTCAACACCTTAGTTTTCTTGTCTATAAAATGGGACTAAGTTAGTAATTACCTCATAGTGTTGTATAAGTATCAAATTAGATAACACACGTAAAATTGTAAAACAATACCTATAAGAAGTACTTTTTAATTTTTAAAAAAATCTTTAGCCCATATCAACTTTTGGCATAGTAAATCTCATATTTTTTACTTCATGCTATATAAACTTTATATCTTTTTATTTGTCCTGTGCTTACCTTGCTGAAGCGTCAAGAAAGAATTAACAACAAAACAATAATGATGATGATATCAGATACCATTTCTTGCCTGTATTATGCTCTAGGCATCACTATAAATACTTCCCATTTATTATCAAGAGCTCTAGGAGGCAAATACGCTCATTAACCTAAATTACAGAGGTGACCTACAGAGGGTAAATACCTGATCTAAGGTTATTCAGCTATAAGTGGTCAAACTCCAGGTTCGCGCGCTTAGCTTCCGCAATTTAGTATCACTATATCTGGTTAGCATTTGGGTAGTATTTTTATAAAAAATACTTCTCCCATCTACAATACTATAGGCATTGCTCATGCTCTCCTTCATCCTCCATTTTTTCCGGAACAATCTTAGTCATTATCCCTATCCTCAGAAACCTTACAGGGAAAACGAGGAAATACGATAAATACCCATCAAGAGCTCATCTAAGTAAAAAAAAAGCCACATTTCATGCCTGCTTCTCTCTAATCAGCAACAAGAGTTTATAAGAGCTTATCTAACCATAGTACCAAATCACCTTTTATAGATTTTAGACAAAATTAAAGAATATTCCAGGGAGGGGTGGCTAATTGTTCAACTAGTTTATGAGTTCAGGTTTGAAACACATTACTGGTTTTGAAGAGGAGGGAACAGACCAGGGACAACACTAGAGCTTCTGTGATATTAGATGCATGATTTCTAGAAAATACTTATTTTCTTTTTTTAAAATCACAGGAACAATGGACAAGACATGGGAAATTACCTACATGGTACCTGAGTGCTATTAACAAAGATGGGTAACAGTCTATGATGAGTCACTGCTGACTGTCAGATTATCTTGCTGAGGGTCACCGCTGCCAGAGAGTGTCAAGGTCAGGATAAAATGGTAGAACAAAGCAGCAATAAGGAAAAGCCTGCCTCCCCAGCAAACCTGCTGACAATTCATGGCAGAGGTGGACTGAGTGATGATAACATCATGGCTTTACATGTGTAGAGCACTTTATCGTTTATAAAGCACTTTCACAGTCATTATCTCATTATTTTTTTAAAGAATTTCCTGTGGAAGATTCCATAATGACCAAACCTATAGAGGGAAACTTCACATTTGAGGGCATATTTTCACATTTGAGAAAAGAGAGCTCTTTGAGTTGAGCAACTCAGGTAAACACAGGAGATGTCGATTAATTTTAAAATACTCATTTCATATAATATACTGAGTAAATAAATAAATACATGGGTCTCTACATTCACAGAGTCTTTGGGCTAAATAAGGGCAGAACACACATATTTAGTTAAAAAAAGCACAAGTATTGTCATGCAAAGTGCCAAATGAGAGGTATAATAATTGGTATTGAATTTCAGAGAGGTAGAACAAAAAAAGCAAACCCATTGCCGTCGAATCGATTCTGACTCATAGTGACACTAAAAGACAGAATAGAACTGCCCCACAGGGTTTCCAAGGAGCAACTGGTGGATTCCAACTGCTGACCTTTTGATCAGCAGCCAAGCTCTTAACCACTGTGCCACCAGGGCTCCTCAGACAGGTAGAAGTGCCTGGGAAGGTAATGGAGTTTCAATGGTAGGATTCCTGCCTTCCATGCAGGAGATCCAAGTTTGACTCCCAGCCAATGAACCCTAAGTGGAACCACCACCCACGTATCAGTGGAGGCTTGCGTGTTGCTACGATGCTGAACAGGTTTCAGTGGAGCTTCCAGATTAAGAAAAACTAGGAATAAAGGCCTGGAAACCTACAGCCAAAAATCAGCCAATAAAAATCCTATGGATCATAATAGTCCCATCTCATTGTGTGTGGGGTTGCCATGAGTCGGGACCAACTCAATGACAGCTAACAAGAACAACAGGAGCGACTGCTAGCTAGCTAGAACACTCAAGAGATACATCACAGAAGGTTTGAGCTGGTGCTTAAAGAATACTTAGAATTTGGGTAGTTGGGGTAGGGGTGGGGGAGTGAGACAAATAGATAGTTAAGTACCATAAGCCTATCTGTATTAATTAATTTTCAAACTTGAAAAACAATTTCTTCCTTAAATTTCTTAAATGAAACTGTACCACAGATTTTCCTCCATCTATACGTAAAATATAAACAAAATAAGAAAAAACAATAGAAACCAAACAAGACAAGGGATATAAATGAAGGCAATTAATTTAGAAACTGGAATTCAATGAAAGCTTCTGGGGTTGACCAGCAGTGTACCACACCTGATTTCTAAACAACACTATAAATCACCAGAACTTATACACAGGAATCCACAAAATCCTAAGAATTCTCATTACCATATTTTTACTTAAATAATGTGTGCCTTCTAAGTTTGTTTGCCAACCACACACTCCCCCTCCAAAGTATTTTCATAAGGGCACTATGCTAAACTTTTTTACAGCAACATGTAAAAAAAAAAAAAAATGGCATAGGAGCACTTATAAAAATACCTCATGGGGGAAGGGCACAGCTGGCAAACAAACATAGAAGGCACACATTACAGTAATGCCCCCAAATCAAGACAGAAGCAAACCCTATATGTGCATCCTTATTTTGTCCCTCTTCTGACTGAATAGGAGATTAAATAATTACTGGGAAAAACAGGTGAAACATAGAAAAGTAATAAACAGGCAGACCGTCTGGTAGCCATAAAGACCTAAGACTACACACTGAACTGCAGAAATGATCTGAAGTCCAAAATAAACTCTGATGTCTGATGAAGGACATTTAACATAATCTCAGATGAGAGAACAGAGTCCGGGTAATCTGGTAAGATTGCATTCAATCTTAGCTGAGATATTCTCTTCCCTATGTAATTTTCTCAAGCTACAGTAAGTGGATAAAACATTGAATATTTACTTCGCATATTGTAACTCCAAGGGTCAAAGAAGCTTACTTTAGTCTTACATAAAGTAGAGAGATAATTATGAAGCTATCCACATCGTATAGTTTCAGAGTCACTCAAATACCATCAGGGAGAAAATAAGTAGCATGGCAAACATACAGATGTGCTAGAAAACAACAAAACCAGGAAAGACAGGGGCACATCATGTAAAAGATGAACAAAGAACTCAACAACTCAAGAAAGAGGAAAAAATTCATAATAGCTTTATGCTATAAAACCACTTAATAAGAACATGAATTTAATGAAACAGAGGCTTAACTGAATACAATTCAATTGAATAAGAGTTCTGCTTGTAGCATGGTGGGGGAAGCCCAATACGCCCTATCTCTTTCACCGACCACAACTAAAAACTCTGCCCAAAATATAAAAACCAACTACCTGAGGGCTCTGAAAAGTAAACAAAAGTGAGTGGACTGTGGAGGGAGTTCAAGACATGAAGAAGTGATCCCCAAACAGATGAGTTTCTAGGTTTATTTCTTTTTTGTTCTTAGGACTTTGCTCCAACTGCCAGCCCCAATCTCAGAATTATGTGACACAGCAGCAGTGTAGGCAGTTAAAACGTGGCTTTCTATTTCTACCCCCAAACTTCTGCACAGGAGAACTGACAAAAGAGGTTCTTCAGGACTGGAGAGTAAAGAGGGAATCTCAAGAATAGAGAGAGCTGAAGGAGGGGATCTGCTAATTCTCTATATAAGCCACAGAAGTTTCTCGCTCACCTATAAATGTGTATGTGTGGGATAGATCCAAAGCAGCTTAGCAAAAGCTCTGAGAAATTAACTAAGATCGTAAGCCACTACTCACGTTTCAGACTAATTCTTGAGCGGTACACGCACAAGGCAAATTAAACAGAGCATAGTAAAAGCTTTGAAAACTAAATTGAGCCTACAGAAGGCAAGGTAGAACCTGTGGTCTGAAAGTAACAAGGTTGACTGCCTGCTAAAACAAAGAAAAATCAACATTTTCCAGAGGATTATAACACAATATCTAAGCAATATAATATTCAAAATATCCAAGACATTTAAAAAATTACCCAATATACCAAGAACCTGGAAAATGTGACCATTTCTCAAGGGAAAAACAGTCAAACGACACTGACCCCAAGATGACCCAGACTTTAGATTTATCAAACAAAGAATTTAAAGCAGCTATTATAATCATTTTTCATGAGGTCAAGTTAAATACACTTGAAATTGGTGGAAAATAATAAATGCTCATGAGAGAAATAGAAACTATAATATTTTGGAAATTTTTTAGCTGAAAAATACAATATCTGAAGTGAAAAATTAACTGGATGGTTTCAATAAAAGAATGTAGGTGACAGAGGAATGAGGCAACAGATCAAAAGAAATTATCTGAGCTGAAAAACGAAGAGAAAAAATTGAAGGTGAATAAAAATAGAGCATCAGGGACCCGTAGAATGATATAAAAATGTCTCTAACGTATGTCTTATTGTAGTAACGTAAGGACAGAAAGAGGAGATTGTTAAAAACAAAAGTATTAGAAGAAATAATGTCCCCAAACATACCAAATTTAGCAGAAGACAAAATTTTACAGATGAAATCAGCTCAGCCAACTCCAACCAAGGTAAACTCAGACAAACAAAACAATTGAATAGGTTGAAAAAGAAGACCTAAGAAAACAAAATAAAGATCAAAACAATATCAACAAGAACTAAAAAGTAATTTGGAAAGATAAAAAAAAAAAAAGTAGAAAGGCTACACTAAAAATCAAGGTACTGACAGAGCCAAAGATTGACACGATCACAGTGAATGCATATGAAAATGAGTAGAAAAATTTTAAAACCTATACTACGAAATGGCCTCAAAATGAAGGAAAAAATTAATCTGCAGATCAAAAGAGTTCATTCACCATGTTTCACAGAATGATCAACAATCTGGAGTATCTTAATCAATCTACTGAAATTTAAGGGAACAATTCTATAGACATCTATATAGGAAAAGTAAGCAAATAAAATAACCTACAAGGAAGAAAAAATCAGGCTGATACAGATACCTAGAACCATAATAAAGAAATACTGATAAAATTATAAAAATAACATATATCCTAAAAAATTCTTAAAATATGCCCAACCAAAATGTCATTCAGATGTAACAGACATGCAAAATTTAAGAAATCCATGGTGCATGGACCCGTTATGAAAAAGAAAATGTCCTGAGAAGAAAACTAGCCAATTAAGGTTTGATAAGAATTAAGGAATGGAGAAACTACAATCAAAAGAACTAGTAATGAGTTCTGAGGTCACTTCAGTCTAGAACTAATACTAAAATAATAGTAACAACTATGAAAATATTTGTTAAGGAAGAGAATGCGATTGCCATTGACAATATACAAATAATAACATAACTAACAAAAATTGAGAGGAGGAGAGGGGAAATACTCATCTTTTAGAACAGTCAATGAACCTGTCTAAAATTGACACATGGTTAAAAAATAGTGACCACTCCAAACTCAAAACATGGATACCCCCTTTTCCTACCATTATTGATTGGTGATCTTGTTTTTATAGAAGTAGGGGTGTTCCATCATTCCCTCTTGTTTTCTGTACATATCACAGCAGCCCCCATGAAACAAGAGCTTACCTCATCGGTGCTATATTCTAACTAAAGATGACTAACTGACTAGAAAGAACACCAGACACACTTGGAGCGTACCAAGTGTTTTACTTGACTTTGCAAAGAAACGCACACACACAAGTGCATACAATATCCACCTCTAATGTCTGGCCATGCATTAGACCCTGGAAATGGTTATCCTTCTATATACCTTGTCAGTTTAGAAATAACTCAATTGGTTTTCAAATGAATAAATACAGATTGTACCCCAGGGCCATTATGGTCAGATGATCCATATCTAATTTGATGTCAGAAATGCCATTTTCTCAACTCATTCCTTTAATTCTTCCCATTTATATGCAATAACTCTGGAGAGGATTAACTAAGGAGAGGAAATATGTACAAAACACATTTCTCTTCCTGAAGTGTGTTTTAAGATCTTCATAAAAGATTCATGTAATTAATTACCTATTCTAACACCTGAAATTTGAGATATTGAAACAGTTTAGGATACACTGTGAATGATTCAAATACCATTAGGATGATAGAGTTGGAACCAAATGATGGTGACAAACACCTTCAAATACTCAGAAGTGTGTACCTTGCTTTGTCAAAAAAAAAAAGGATTTTAGGAAGTTTACAAAAATCCATATAAGAAGAAAAAGATTTTTGAAGATAAGAACTCCTCATGGACCATCTCAGTCTACCCTCTCTACAGTCCCAGGAGAAATATGCAATGATTAGGTCCATTGGCAGTCAAGGGACCTGAGACAAAGGGAGGTTAATAACTCACCTAAGGGCTGTAACCAGCAAAGGGTGCAGCCAATATTTGAAGCCTGGCTGTGCGGTACAGAGCATATTGTACTATTAACCACATTGTTAGGATGCTTAAGGGTATGTCAACAATTCTAGAAAGATGCATGGACCAACTCTAGGCCCTGGTGAAGGCGTGAAATCTCATAAACTTAACTCCCTCAAGTAGAGTTTATTAATTGTGCTCTTTTATAAAATAAAGGTTATTTCATGTCTCCATTAACTAACCTGAGTCAAACTAAGAAATAGGTAAAGTTGGTTTAAATCACCACAGGAACTCCCTTTGGGGTCAGCCCATTTTGCTTTAGAGTCCTCGGCATATCCCTCTGCCCCCATCCCCCATCATCACCCCCACTGCCTCCAACCACTTCCCAGGCTAATTTCCCATGGCCCAAACTCCTCAGGCAGACCCCCGTGCTGTATGCCACCCTTCCTTTTTCCCACCTCAAATACAGACTCTTCCCTTATTCTGTTCCACAGCTCTTCGCAAAGTAATGGATAAAAATAGCTTGTTGGAACATTCCCCCAGATGGTACATTTGCAGTCTTTAACCCCTTCAGCACAAGGCAAGGAAAAATTATGGAAATCCCAACTCCTGGGTCAGGTCTGTGAGTCAAATCTTAGTGACAGGGCCCTCTCAGCAACCCTGAAATGACACTATTTAGATAGGTTCCCCATGCTTAGGTCTGACCCAAATTCCTGTCTTAGAATCCACCCAGAGAAAGATATTCTGCCAACAACACTTGTCTGAGGATGTTACTCACAACTGGTGCCTGGGATTGGCTGAAGAGTGTGCCCTCAACACGCTCTTTTCTATTTCTATTAGGTAGCATTTTTACTTCTGAAGTCATTTTGCTAACAAAGTACACTTGAATAAAACTTCTCAAAACTGATATTTATATAGTATTTTCTTCTTCGTTCTCACTACCTGCAAGTTATGAGGGGTCTGCAATTTTTCTTTGTTTCTCCTGGGTAGATGTTTTGGGAAAAATCCAACACTTGATTATTGCTCACAATTAATGAGCTTGAGGAATTTACTGGAGCCTTGGTGATGCAGTGGTTAAGAGCTCAGGCTGCTAACCAAAAGGTCGGCAAGGCCTGGTGATCTGCTTCCAAAAGGTCGCAGCCTTGAAAACCCTATGGAGTGCAGTCCTACTCTGCACACATGGGGTTGCCACGAGTCGAAATCAACCTGACAGCAGCTAACATAAACGACATGACCTAGACATAAGCTTAACTAGAAACGTAACACTGCGATAACATATCACCCACATCAAGGCTTCCGAATTGCGGTATGTGTGCTGCTGGTAAGACACAAGATAATTTTAGGTGGTACTTGCATAGGTTTATTTTTTTATCATAATAATTATGAAAGTATTTAATAGCTATTAGCAAAAAGATAGCTAATATAGCAAATCATGATTTAATGATTCATGAGTTAGAACACAGCTAAATAAAAATATAAGAGATAAAAAGCCGATTATAAAACAGAAACTCTACCATAATGTGTTAAGTGGGTCCAAAAATTCATTTGCGTAATATGTGGGTTGCATTTTCAAGGCTATACAATGACTGAGGTAAGCCTGAGGAGTACTCCAGTGGAAACTGGGGGAAGGGAAGGAGTTCACCTGTATTACTACTTCGTAGCAGTTGTCCATTCCAAGCCAAATATCCATGGCGATGATTCTGGGTCATGTGGCCACTGGGACTTCTAGAATGTTGTTGTCGTTAGGTACCTTCACATCGGTTTCAACTCATACCAACCCTATGTACAACAGAACAAAATGCTGCCCAGTCCTGCACCATCCTCACAATCATTGTTTGTTTGAGCCCATTGTTGCAGCCAGGGTCTTCTCTTTTTTGCTGACCTTCTACTTTACCAACCATGACGTCCTTCTCCAGGGACTGGTCTCTCCTAATAACATGTCCAAAGTATGTGAGACAAAGTCTGAACATCCTCCCCTCTAAGGAGCATTCTGGCTGTACTTCTTCCAAGATAGATTCATTTGTTCTTCTGGCAGTCTGTTTCCTGGATTATCACTATGAGTCAATGCCTTTTTCATTCACCTGACCAGTGATATCGGGTGGGGTAAACACTGGAAGCCACAGAACGCTCCTTCGCCTTCCTATTTCTGGAGAGAAAGTTGTACATCCCCCTCCCTCACAACCCCTCCCCACCCTGGTTTGAGAACAGGTCTGTACAGAATTTAGGCACCGTAACTTTATGTCTAAATAATTGTATTTTGGGGGGGCGAGCGCTATCACTGAGCTTTTTTGTATATATTAAGTACATAGTATTACATATCTTATGGAAATATGGCAAAGTTTATGAAAACAGTACATAAATAACTACAGCTTAGATATCATTCTACTGAAAAATTACAAAGGAAACACACTTTTAACAAACTCTGAAGGAAATAGCTAGTGTTTGATGATTATAATGATTCCCTAAAGTACATAACATGACATTAATAACTATAAATGTCAGTTAAGTGTCAATTTTAAAAGTTTAAACCATGGTGTCAAGGCATAAGTACACTAAATCTTCACATAAAATTCAACAAAAGGAATCCCACGATGCATGGTTCTTGGATCTAATGGTACACTCTAGCCCAAAAGGCTAAGTTTTCCCGTGAAACCAAATTAGGAACTTTTAGTCTAGATGAGACACCGGTTTAGATACTTTATCTTGGGAACACAGATCCCTTGCATAAAAACAAATGATTTCTACAGCAGTGTCATGGAATCCCCACTAAGAAGTTTTCCCTTAGAGAAAGGATGCCTGTCTCCTGTACAGTTACATGTGCAAATCCATAGAAGAAATTCAATAGTCCTCTTAGCCCGTCTTTTCCAGCATGTGTTATAGGTAACACGCCTTCTCTCACGAAGGGTTCTTTGACGGGATATTTTTGAAAAATGCCGAGAAGTTACTCTAGAATCTCAAAGCCTCTCGTATGCTAATGAGTACCATTAATCCCCAAGCACAAAATCAGATTTATAGCATTTCCCAGACCTTTCTGATCACAGAATCCTTTCTCTGTGGCCAAGAGGTGTAGGGAGGTAATTCAGACATTTGTAGCTACATAGACAAAGGTCTCAAACTACAAGTGAGACTGGAGTGAGCTGTAGTGAGGTAACAAATCTGAGGCAAAAGTAGCTGCCTTCCAAAATTCTGGTGATTCCACTTAGATTTCCCTTTGTGATTGTGTACACAGCCCAAACTAAGCAATGTCCAAGCCCATTTTTGTGTCCACTCAACCTACACTTCTGGCCAAAATGACCTACAGGCAAACAGTACAGCAGGCTGATAAAGCTAAAAGAGGAAATACATATTTACACACTTACTAGAAGGAACGTTCCTTTGCCACTAAGCAGAGGAACAAAAAATTGAAAACTCCTGTCTTGACTGGAAAGCATAAAAACTTTTATAAGATAGGAATTCCGGATAACATCAATCTGCAGTGCAACTGGTCCCAAGGTCATTCTAGATGCAACCTAGATGGGCTAGGATTTAGTACTTGGGCCAAGGACAGAGGAAAAAGAGACAGCTATTCTCTGGGCTCATTTCTATGGCACTTACCAAATCAATAAAAATAATTATTATTATTGATGGTAGCTTGGCCACTGATTAAACAGGCCAATCTAATCGCTTCTGTGAAGTCACACCCCTCTTAAGTGTACATCATGGCGTCGGTAAATTGTGTGCAACTGCCCCCAGCTTGCCTAACAGGATGTGCAATGGCATTGATTTAATTAGAGCATTTAGCTTGCAACCTGCACTCCTTCCTGAGCCACTCTCGGCTGGAGACTTCCTCTATTCTCTTTTAATGGCGCCCCAAGCTGGAACAAAGTGAGGTGCCCAGCAAGAAGCACTGGGCTGCACCACAGAGAGGATTAAAATGCCCATTACGAGGTAAGCATGGAGTCATAGCAGAATGAAAAGAAGACCGGCCATAAAAGAAAATGGGCTATAGGCAGTAAAATATTGATTGCAAGAAACTGAAAACACCACAGCATCCACACTCCTTGCCCTGGTCTGCATGACTGCAATCCTGCCGACCTCTGGACTCCCAAGCCTACGCGCTCTCCTTGGCTAATAATGCTTCAACCACGCGGGTCTTCCTTCTAGCCTTCCCATGCAAGACGCTGTTCCTGCTTTGGGGTTCTGCACTTCCTCTACCTGGAAAACAGCTCCCCACCCCAACTTACGTTCACCATTTAGGCCTTATTCCAGATATCCTCTCTTCAGGGAGGGCCTTCCCGAACACCCTAGCTAAAGTAGCCTCCCTTCCCCCACCACACGGTTTTCCTTGGCAGATTTTCGGGAGAGATCACCAGGCCTTTCTTCCTAGTACGGCTTAGTCTGAAAGTTCCACTGAAACTTATTTAGTTCCACAGCAACACACTAGCTCCCACTGACAGATGAGTAGTAGCTGTGCGTAAAGTGCATTGGCAGGAAATCAAAGTAGGGTTTCCCACATGAAAAAAAAAAAAGGTAAGAATTCTGCCACAAAAATCCCATACATCACAATCGTCAGAGCATCAGCTGATCACAGGGATGATGGCGAGGACGGGGCGCCTTTTGGTTGTATGTGGGGTCACCATGAGTCCCGGGCTCACTGGACGGCAGCTAACAACAACAGCGACTTTGGCCACACGGATGTTCTCCATCGCATCGATTTAATGCATTTTCTTTGTGGCACTTCTCAATGTTTCTTTACGTGCTATTGTCTGACCTCACCTACTAAAATACTAACCACTAAAATACTAGCCACACAGGACTGTTTGCCTCAGTTACTGCTGTGTCCCACGTCCAGAACAGGGCCTGCACATGGTAGACATTCTGTAAATACCGATGGAACGTTTGATCGGGCTGAGTGAATGGGAGATTTACTAACATTCCTCTCAAGGTTATTGCTGCTGGCTAACCCCACCCTGTGGTACTGGGTAGTGTAAAGAACATGTATCAGGTGATATGACACCTACCCTAGTCCTGTCACTTAATGGCTGTGTGACCTTGAGCGATTTACTTAACCTCTCTGGTACTCAGTTTCCACTTTTATAAGCAGGTTTATAAAAAGTAACCATCTCACAGGATTGTTCTGAGAATTTTTTTAAAATGCATGCAAAGGGCTTAGAATAATTAACTTAGCAAATGCTTAAGAAATGTTGCTATTGTTGTTGCTATTGTTCTTATTCTTATGGCCTACCACGAAAATTCAGGAACCAGAAAACCTTCAAGCATATGTATCACTTTAAAAAAAAAAAAAAATTCCTAATCTAACACAGTCTTATCCATCCAAGATAACTTAGTACATGTCTAAAGGAGATGTTCTCTTCCATCTTAATATATCATGTAGTCAACCAGTTCAACAACTGAGCAACCCCTTCTTCTTAAGGGACCAGCATATTTGCACTTTCCGTATCTGCAGAGCCCTGCCTCCTTTCCGGCATACTCAGGAGCAGCCTTTATGAATAATTTGGATGGAGAAAGCAAAGTTTCCATTGTTGAAAGCTATGGAAGAGACTCTTAATTCAAACGGTATTAGGTTGGTGGATGAGGCAAATTGGACCATGTAAAATTTATTGGACATCATAAAAGGGAAGCGGGGAGAGGGCCAAGGAGATGGGGGGTTCGATTACCGCTGAATTGCTGGCATAATAACCTGCAGCGCCTCACAGTGCGCCACAGGGGCTGGGAAGCACTCTCCCTGGATGATTGCTTTATGTCACCACTGATGCTGCTGGCCCATCAACTATGACCCTGGGAGCAGCAAACCCCATCATAAGAAAGGGAGAAATGTAAATTTCAAAAGAGATATATAAATATTCGGTGGCCCAGTGTTCTATTAGTTATTTATATTCCTGGCTTTGAAATGCAAAAATGTAAATCTAGGGCCCTTCTGCAGCCAGAAGTCACCCAGGGTCATATAATAATCTCTCTGACAAGGGCGAAGCTGTGGTTGGCAATAACACTTAGGGGCCAATAAGCTCACTAAACATGCTGCGAGAAAACAAGAGAGATACACTCTCAACCTCAAACGGGGGGAGGGAGATTGACCGACTAATCAACCCCATCCCACGAAGTCAGAGATTTCCCTGATGCCACGGGGGTGGAGAGACAGAGCTGATTTACTTGCTGACAGCTGACATCCCTGTAAGCAGGACAGTCCAAAGCTCATTCTCCAAGCTCTAAGGAGCATGGCATTTTTTCTGATTTACTGCCATTTTATCGCGGCTAGAAATGGACATAGCGAAGATGCCTGCCGTTCTAAATGAAGGTAAGTGATGTCCTTGATGCAGGCTTTCCTAATGTCCCCTTAAAAATGAAATCATTAAAAGTTACATCAGATTGAGTTTGATCTAACATAATAGGGGTGAGGGGAGCTAACAGCGAAAGGTCCTACAAAGCCAAACACATGGAAATCCCTGAGGAATGGAAGCGTAGAAGCAGGCACTAGTCCTATTGCACCTGCACCTGGGAAAGGAAAGAGGCAGAGCAGCTGAGAATGAGGGAGCAGGGGGAGATGACTAGTTCCAACCTGCCTGAAACAGGGGGAAATGAAGGCACAGGGGATTAGGTCAAGGTCACACAGCTGAGTGCAGGTAGTTTCAGGCTGAATCTACTGATTGACTCCTAGTCCAGTAAGTGGCCTTCACACCAGGTGACATTTTGACAACTCCCCTTCATTTTATATCCCATGGGGGACTCTGGATTGTTCTAGCACTTAAGTACAAGCCCACCCTCTACCCCCAGTTGGGGGATTAGAGAAGTATTCCCATCACAAACTTGGCTGAGGTACAGGAGACACGTTAAACGGTACACAAATATTTGTAAGTCATCTTCATAGTAAAATATAACATTTACATCAATCAACTGATTTCATGATCATTGCTTAGAACAAGGATGACTAAGTATTTAAGGTAAAAAAAATAATAAGTGAGCTGATCTAAATAATAATAAGAAAAACTTTAAGTAAATAATAGCGATTGTAGATTGGACGGAAACCCTGGTGGTGTAGTGGTTAAGTGCTACGGCTGCTAACCAAACGGTCAGCAGCTCGAATCCGCCAGGCGCTCCTTGGAAACTATGGGGCAGTTCTACTCTGTCCTATAGGGTCATGACTATGAGTCAGAATCGACTTGACAGTACTGGGTTTGGTTTTGGTTTTGGGTAGATTGG
This sequence comes from Elephas maximus indicus, assembly GCF_024166365.1. Taxonomy (NCBI): domain Eukaryota; kingdom Metazoa; phylum Chordata; class Mammalia; order Proboscidea; family Elephantidae; genus Elephas; species Elephas maximus. The sequence continues at coordinate 11,121,164 of NC_064834.1, forward strand.
AAAATGCCAGTCTAGGAATACCCTCGACATATGTTCCAAGTTGATTATTTTACTCACAAGATCCACAGTCATGGATGAGATCCAAATCTTCATTCAAGGATATTATATACCTGAGGTTAAGAACATTCTAGGCTACACTCAGTGACGTAAGGAAATTCTTACTAACTTTTTTTTATGAGAATGTCATTCTATATCAAACCATCTGGTCTGTTGCGTCCCTGAAGAGTCACTAAAGGATAAGGTATGACTATGTTAGATTCATGTAAGAAAGGTTAGTTAAAATTTGAACTTGTCAGGACTCTTAATGGTGTGGCCCCCTAATATCATTACCCCACAGGAGCTATCTTGGGCATCCCAGACTGTATTAATTTGGATCATTACCCAGAGCATGTATGTTCTCTGGAATCAAAACAAACTCATATCTTGTTATAATTCTAGTTTCCAATTGCTAGCATATAAAATTTGGAAATCCAGTTTCAAACTGTCATCCGCTCAACTTACATAAAAATGCTAAAGCATTTACCGAAACTTATCAAAAATGCCAAACTGTTTAACAAATACAAAATTAGTAATGACCTAATTAATTCCAGGTCCAATGTGCTGAGTTATAAATGAAGAGGCAGTATAACACAGTGCCTTAAACATGGAATTTAATATACAGATCTAGTTTAAACCCCACATTTACCATCTACTTACTTTTATTACTGCCCCATGCCTTAGTTTCCTGATCAGAAAAATGGAGATAATAAATCTTTCCTCAAACAGCTAGTGTGCAAACTGAATTAGGCAACATGATGAAGAGCACAAGATTTCTGGCATATAGCAAATGGTAGGTAAAGATAGAATCACACAAATACAAACAAAGCAACACGGGATCTAAAGAAAACAGAGCTGATAAGAAATTATCTGTGTTCCTCAAGCAATAAACAGGTAATCTTGTCTCTGTAAAGGAGTACTCAATGGAGAAGTGGGCATAATTCTCCAGGTGCTATCATTATAGAATAAAATAGCCTGAAAAAAAAATCCAATCACTTTTGTTCTTAAGCAAAAACTTTTATTATTATACTACTAATAATAGTATTAACTCTCATTGTACACTTATTATGTGCCAGGCACTTAGACAACACACTTAATTGATTATCCTATTGAATCCTCCCAACAACTCTATGAGGGAAGTACTCTTAGTATCTCATTTTCCAGATCAGTTAGTCAAAGCTCAAAGGGCTTAAGTAACTGGTCTGAGATCATACAGGGCTTAAGGGTTATGTCAGGATTCAAAAACCAGGCAGTCTGGCCTCTAGCCTTAATAACTACATTAGCCCTGTGCTCATTGGAAATATTGTAGATGATTAATTCACTTTGTCAGTTATTCTCATACAGGAAAGGGGGCCCCTAGAAAGCAGATGCGAATAGTCTGCTTTCCCTGACCACTAACCCTTACCCACCATCCCTGATCACCATCCCTTGCCCAAATGCAAGTAATACGTTGATCTTTTGGTTTGTAAGTCAGGTTCTCACAGGTGAATTAATCATCTCTAAATTGTGGGGAGCTGGTAATATCAACACACATGCAAAGCTGAAGATATGACTCTTCAACTACTCATAATGACCAGTGTGTGGTTACCTTGAAACTCAGCCCAGAAGAGTCTGATGGGTCTCCTCTAACCTCTCCTCACCCTTCAGTATAAGCAATTTGCTCCACATCAGTCCTTCCAGGTGCTTGTTGAAGATTTCCAAAGCTTCCTCACCATGTAGCAAGTGAACAGTCCTTCTTGGGAATGAGCCCACAGTCAGAGAAAGTCATGTGTCCTAGAGTGCTCCAAGGATAGAATAGACAGAAGCTGGCAGCCTTGGGTGTAAGCACGGTGAGAAGTGACTTGACTTAACTGGGGGCAACAGTACTTGATGAGAACCACAAAGCCCCCTACTGATTCTGAGGTTCCCAGTTGCTGATGATTGACAGATGGCACTCAACTTTCAGCCTGGATGGAAGAACAATAATAAAAACATTGCCCTCAAAGAAAGAACTGTAAACCATTGAACCTTTCTCTTGGGAATGTGAGTTCTCTCCATTTTTTTCCATAGAAACGGTAATTAAGGACAGAGAACAGCTCAGAGGTAGGGAAAAACATAAATAGGACTAGGTTAACAATCTCCCTGCTTCTATTTCTCACTATCTCTCTCTCTCACACACACAAACACACACAGAGAGTGCCTTGTGCGGGTCACAGAGGCCATAGGATCAAATATAAATTTTGAAAGTTGAAAAGGGTGAATCCATCTCAAGTGACTTAAAGGATAACTGTCACTGGAATTAATATGGTTGGAATGTTTAAAATTGCCACAGATTCCCATTTTTGAAGGATGTCAGGCTCCTGTCTTGAAAGTTGAATTTCTGTCTACGGTACCACAATGAAGGGTTGTGCTATCACAGACAGTTCCGGGCTAAGGAAGGCTTATTTAATTTACTGAACCGCACACAGAAATTGGCAAAGATGAGTCCAAAAGGTCAAACAAGGGGCATGATTCTTATCTAACTCCATTTCCCATATTACTAGAGTGTCCCATTAAATTTTCCTTTTTCAAAGGTGCCTGAAAATACGCTTTATGTTTTTCACTGTGTCCCTTTCTCTTTGGCACTCAGGACTCCTCTCCCAAGGAAAAAAAACAGACCAGATATAAGGAATAGGAATCTGAACCTCTCTGATGGGACAAACCTGCAATTTAATGGAACAAAATTGGAAATGCTGAATTGCCATCTGGGCAGACAGTATGAGAAGCAACTAAGCTGATTCAAATCCTTGTAGCTGACATTCCTCCAACTAATATGACCATCCCACTTACAAATGAAAAACATGTTTCAATATGCTTCCCTCAAGCAATAAAGGTACACATCAGTGCTAAAAGGGGGAACAAAAGGTGAAAAAGCCAAAATCCTCAGATTTCTTTAGGAACAACTGGACCCCTCCCAACAGCAGTAAGAAGTTCAACCCTTGCAGGATTACCTATGAGTATGTTAAGACGAAAGAAAATCCATCCTTATGGTGAAATACGAGTTTGAGATGGCTGAAGCTCTAGCTTCCTGTTCTTTTTACACTTGTAGGAAGTGTCAGACTTGACAGAGGTTTCGCCATTAAAGCCAAGGAGGGCCCCCAAGGACAACCTTAACTATCTCAGGATCACCTATCACCAAAATCAGCTTACTTTTGTCTTTCAATGCTGACGCCTTCTCAATACACACCTCTCAGCCCTATGTGCTTCCATCCAGGCACATACTGAGCGTTTACCAAGTAGCAAGTGCTGCACTGGACGTTAGAGATTCAAGGAAGAACAAGGCACAGTCCCTGCCTGGGTTTACAGTCCAGTGGGGGAAAAGAGACTGTTAATACGTGAGACAAGTGAGGTAGGACCTTGAGTAATGTGCTATGGAAGAACACTGATTCATGTCTAAAGGCAAAAAGATTCCGTGACTATCCTGTAAACCTGGGGAAACAATGCCTCATCAGAATCAGTGGAGAACAATGGATAAACTCCCTTTCTCAAACTGGAAAGTTTTTGTCTTGTTTTGATTTTTTTCTCTGAATTCCATTTGGCTGTAAACTGATTTTTAGATAAAGCATACAAATACATATAGCTGAGCCCATGTGTGCTGAATCACCTGTATAGCTGAAAGTTCTCCAGATTAACTTCCATGCGGATTACAAAGTTTATTAAAAGATGTGTTCATGTAAAGTATACTTACATATTATTAAACTACAACAGTACCTATAGCAATTATTTAGACTTTAACCCATTGCCATCAAGCTGATTCCGACTCATAGAGTGACCCTATAGGACAGAGAACCGCCCCATAGGGTTTCCACAGAGCATCTTGTAGATTCGAACTGCTCACCTTTTGGCTGGCAGACAAGCTCTTAACCACCGCGGCACCAGGGCTCCTATTTTTTCATAGAGGAACATTTTGTCACTTTCTTGTTTGAATTGTCAGTGTATGGTGATGATAAGATGCTGACTGAACTTTAGTTGGTTTTATTATTGCTTGAAAATTCTCTGTAGACAGTGCACCCCCTTCTGATCACTCCCATCGCCCTGTCCTTGGTACATCACTACGAATACCATTGGAATTAAGCTTCATCAATGTAGAGAATTACATCTAAATAAGTCTCCGAATACATCAGAACCATTGAATAAGTATGTTTGAATGTGAGAGAGAATTCCCAGGGGCAGACCAAATTATTCTAATAACAATAATAAAAAAAAAAATATTCTAATACTGACCTAAAATTCCCACATTCTGTAGAAAAAGAAGTGAACTTAGTTGATGGGTCTGAGCCTTTCAGCTCAGTGCAAGGTAAAACTAACTTTTCATCGGAGGGACAGTTAACTATAAAGCCTTCACCATGAGTCTCTATTGCAATTTAGAATAAAATTCCCGTCTAATTCCAGAAAATCATTATGATTCTCTGGACCAAGACAAGCCAACAAGCAATACTTTATTTTCAATTAATTATACATCCCATTTAATGTGGGTTCCTTCAGTCAGGAATTAGGTAAAGTCCCAGCTTTTCTTGGAAAATCTGAAGAAATTACACTACGGATAATATAACTAAAAGATGAAAGTGATCACACAATGCCATTGATCTATTCTGATTGAATATACATCTGACCTGACTACATATTTTATTCACTTGCTTTATGGCTGGTCAGTTGTATTTTACTAAGTTCAATACCCTTCAAGCGGAAACATGTTTTATTCTCTTCGATATGTGCCCTTCTGCTACATTTTATTCCATTTGGTATACTTCCTAATCAATTCTTTTGTGAGCTTCATTTCATTCAGCACAATGTATTGTTAGGATTTATTTCTTTCAGAATGATTTAAATCTATTTTGCTAGATGTTGCTTTGAAGCTACTATATGCACTATCCATTTCCTCACCAGTTCCATTTGGGTCATGTGATCTGGTTCCTACCCCATTTTCTAGGTTGTGGAAAGACATACTTTGTGGCTTGGCCTGATGTGAAATGATGCTTGCCTTTTATCTGTGCTGGCAATGGTTGCAAACTGAATAATAAGCCTGATATGTAGCAATGTGTACAAATGTCAGCGTGTTTCAGGTACTCAATGCGGAGATAGGTAGCTGCAGGCTCCTAATGTCCTCAGTATGAAGTCATCTCTCTAAATCAATGCTTCTTAAATTCTAGGTATCATTGCCAAGGGATGTGGAGCGGTATGCAATAACCAGGCTCCGCCTCGTCAATCTTTGTCCATTTAAATAAAGGCTAAAGCTTACCCTTCTGGGTAGTATTAATTATCAGTCAGTTTTCTTTTGCGTTGGCGCTAAACTTTATGTTCTCTCTGACTCTGTCTTCAGAAGTTCATTTTGCATAATAAAATTATTTTTTTCTTCATAGAGAAAAACAAAAGGTAATGAAAGACCCGGCATTTTAAAAACCTCTTTGGTGACTGACCTTCTAACTAAGACAACTAGAAAAGGTCTGCAGGAGACACCCAAAGAGGTGATAGTATGCAAGGGCAAATGAGCTTCAGTGGTGGGCAGCAGGTCAGTTGGTTCAAAAGGCTGAATTTAAATAGGGCAATCCTAGAAGGTAAAGCTGAAAAGGTACATTGAGGTTAAGGTTAAAAGGACGTTAAAAACCTGGCTAAAGGTTTGGGGTTGTATCCCAAATTCAAGGAGAAGCCCCTGAAGGTTTTTGAATAAGGGAGTTGACATGATAAAAGAACACTGTTCCTATAAAACAGGTCATAATTTCCTAAAATACAATGAACTTGAAATAAAGCCATGGTGGCAGGTGATCATGACCCAGATGTGGCAATGGTAGAGTAGTACACTTTGTTCAAAAGAAAGGTATTTCCAATAGAAAAGGAGAAGAATAGGAAATGGGGGATGGGAAACTGCTTTGAAAACTGGTAAAACTACGCAGGTATACATTTAGTGAACTAATAAAAAATTAATAACATTACAGGGTGTAGTTTGTAGAGCATATGCGATCAAACATATCAAACAAAAAGATCGGTAGTATGGAAGATATGAGACCCCTGGGGGAAAGTGACCATGCCTAATTGGAGCTGATTATGGAGAAATTTTGGAGGAAAAACACACAAATACCTTTGGTTTAGTTTTTTTTTTTTTAATCAGAGGAACTAAGAATAGTATCTTTATATACATTGACCCCAAAGAGCATACAAATCAAGAAGAAAGGATACCACTAAAAATGAAATTCTGGGTATATAATTATGAAAATTAACAACAAAAAATGTTGAGGAATCAAAAGTATACAGGAAGCAACCAAAAAAAAAAGTCAAACCAATATGGGGGCCTGAGGAACACTCGGATAAACTGAGATTTTTTTTCTGAACTCAGTACCCATTAAGCGGTAACTCCCCATTCTGCCCTCTCTCCAATCCCTGGTAACCACTAATCTACTTTCTATATACATTCACTTAACGTAGATTTTTCACATAGGTGCGATCATAAATATTTGTCCCTTTGTGTTTATATTATTTCTCTTAGCATGTTTTCAAGGTTCATCCATGTTGTAGCATGTATCAGAGCCTCATTTCTCTTCATGGTAGAATAATATTCTATTGTACATATAAAACATTTTGTTTATCTACTCATCTGCTGATGGACGCTTGAATTGTTTTCATCTTTTGGTGACTGTGAATACTGCTGCAATGACCATTTCTGTACAAGTATCTATTTGAGGCCCTGATTCAATTATTTTCAGTATATACCCAGGAATGGAATTACTGGGTCATACGGGAACTCAGATTTTTTTTTTAAATTACTTATAAAAGCAATACCCAAAGGAACAAGTCTACTGTTGGAAAAGAGAACGAAAAAAAAATCTCAAAGGGCAGAGAAAAATGGAATTAAGCCTTGTTATTTTCTCTATCATGGAATTACATCTTCAAGTTAAAGATGAGTGAAGAAATTAAAAAAAAAAAAAAAGGATATAAAGAAAAGAATAAAGTCCTGTAGGGCTTATGAGATACATGAGAAGCTCGGTCTTTAGACTTAGATAAATAATACTTTATTTTACAAGAACAAAGAAAAATTCTTACAGATTTGATCATGGAAATAATGTTACTAATATTTGAAAAATCACAGGAAAAAAAGTAGATGCAAGCAAAGAAAATTTTATCTTATGTTTTTGAAAAGAAGGAATGGAAGATTCTAAAAACCATAGATAGATATCCCCACCAATTTTTTAAAGATTATATTATATGTATGGTCTGTGAGCATTTTGAAAAGACAGTTGTGACTTTTCACCTTTCACCAAGGATAAGCTAGGCCAAATCAACCTGTTTTTTTTTTTTTTTTTCTTCTTCTTCTCTGCCTTTTAGAAACAGATATTCAGCTGGTTGACAGGAGGTCATATACATAATGTATTGATTTCAGCACAGCATCTGACAAAAATCTCTCATTATACGGCTTTGTAAACAATAAAAATGAGATTCAGGTCAATTCAAAGCAGATCAATTAACTAGATCAAGATATAAATGTTGATCACTGAATCAATGTCAATGAGAAGGGACGTTTCTTGAGTCTTTCCCCAAGTCTCCATCCTTGTTTCTAGACAGTTGAATAAAACCTAGAAATCTCATGATAAAATTTTCTGATGACTCAAAGAGGAGTTAACCCGTTGCCACTGAGTTGATTCTGACTCACAGTAACTGAAACTGCCCCATAGGGTTTCCAAGGAGCACCTGGTAGATTCGAACTGCAAACCTTTGGGTTAGCAGCCAAGCTCTTAACCACTGCGCCACCAGGACTCCAAAGACGAGTTAGTAGACTATAAACTTGAAAAGCCCAACATACCCTAACAACAGACTAAAACCAAGGACAAATAAAACAAGAAACAAAGCAAAAGCGTCCATTTAAGCCTGAAAACTCAGTTTCCCAAGTATGGGATGAAGGAGTTCTTCAGGGCAGTAGTTTATGTAAAAATAAAAGCCCAGCAGGCACTGGTTGACTCTGAGGTCTGTTATAATAACATGCAACAGATGTCTGCAGCCCTGGAAGTCTTCCAGTTGAGCCAGCATGACTCTTAGCACATCCTGGGTGGGATGTGGGTCTAAGCACCTCTTCCAGCCCTAAGCTCCCCTGGCTCTAATATGAATCTAACTCCCTTCCTGGTCTCTTGTATGGCTATTATGAAAAAACGACAGAAGAGGAATCACAGAAAAAAAAGGGAATGAAAGCTTTTTCTAAAGCCACTGACTTTATAATGGGCCACATATAAAAACCCTCCTGATACTTGAGCTAATTGCCAGAATGCGGTGGTCCTGCAATGCCTAATTGTAAGGTCACAGACCACTGCTGACCAAACCACAAGTTTAAGACAGGCAGAAAAATGTAGCAACTCTCTACCATGACAAAGATGGCAAAAGCAACTAGAATTGCCAAATCCAATACACAAAACATTTAATTTATAACAGTTAAAACCTGGCCCCTGACCAAGTCCAAAAGAACTATGTCTTATTTCACTTGCTCTTGAATATGTCTCTTTCAGAGATAAATGGCTCTGCTCTCTGCCAGTTCTCTCCTCTGTTTTGTGTTTTGTTTAGCTGGGCTTGTGACAAGCCAAGAGTTGATGCATCTGCTTGAATGTGTAATTTACCTTTCTGGTCAACTTAGCTTTTTTTTCCTTGACAATATTATGTCAAACAATCACATCACAACCGGCTCTGATCTCTTTGTTGTTAACTAATAAATTAGAGAGTATTTATTATCTGCAATCCTTTTTTCCTCTTTTAATGGTGACACATTTGTGGTGAATTATAGGGCGGCTTTATAAACTAGGCTCCAGGCCAGTCTCAGGCCCTGCGTCCCTGTGAACGTTCCCTCTCCCAGTTGGCCTCCTGGTCTGGTGGTAAATCAAGGCAGCTGTCAGAGCACACTAAGTTAGTGTGCGTCACTGGGGAGAGCAGGAAGCGTTGGGGGTATAATTCTGTCCATCAAACTAATATGTTATATCAGTAGCTTTGTAATCTTCTGCCATAAGTTATGGGGAGTGACACCTAAGAATTCACTTTGAAGGCAATGTGTTCCTCAGACTTTAAGCCAAAACAGACCAGATTCGCAGCAAGAGTTCCTCTGTTTACATGAGTGGGTTTCTAGCACTGGGGAAGCAGGTCCCCATCAACTGTGGCAGTGTTTTACACTTTTTACCACCACCAACTGGAACTCTGTTTACAGCCCTCGTGGCAGGATTTGTAAACTTTTCAAACAGGATTTCTTCTCTTCTCTTTGTTACCCTCGCTTTAACCTCCAGTAGCAGGACAGATAAATATGCTCCTTGAATGTTATCATGACAAAGCAAACCTCTGACAGGCAGGAATGAATGGGCGACCCATTTCCCTCGTCCATTCCACTTCAACCTTTGTCTTGACAAATGTGGGAAATGGCTGCCTAGGACAGAAGAAACCTCATGCCACTATGATAGCAATGTCAGCTCTGTGGTGGTGTCGCTAAATGTCCACATGATCCTTACAGAAATGAGGGAAGATAACCTTATGTAGGTGGTGTATTTTCTGAGTCGTGGCATGGGAGAAACCAGGCTCACATTGTGTGTCCTCTGAAAAGAATGCCTGGTTCTCCAGGGTTCACTGTTGGATCGTCCCCATTTTCTCCCCCTACTTCTGCACTGGCTGCTTTTCTCAGCAGGCCAATGAGAGAAGCCCTTTGGGGAAGATTAAGTAGTCCTGTGACCTGCCATCTGATGGAAAAGAAATCTACAAGAACTGTTCAAAGGAGCTACTCCTCCCCCAGGCAGAAAACTAAATATGCACAGTAAAGAAATTTGAAAAATGCCTGCCCTTGCCATCTCCAATACCCCTTTGATTGATAGCGGAGAGGGTTGGCTATGATAATTTTACTTTGACAGGTCCCAGGCATAAATTCCACAAAGTTGTTGCTGTAGTTTGACAACCTTCCAAGGGCTCCAGTTAGGAACAGGAAGCAGGCCTCTATTTTTCACCCTCAGTGTTCCTTTAGGTGCAAAGAAAAGGCCGTATGGAAAAAATAAATCCTTATCTGAGGGGGAAACCAAATTCAAAGCAGTTTTAATACTTACTCATCAGAAACAATACCCAACAGGGGAAGGTGTGACCTTGGTCCTACTCCTTCAAACTTAAATTTCAATCCTCTAAATAAGAGAGTTGAAACCTACTCAGGATGAGAAATTGATATTCCCTTTTCCATTCATGGAAACCCTGGTGGGGAAGCGGTTAAGAGCTATGGCTGCTAACCGAAAGGGTGGCAGTTCTAAACCACCAGGTGCTCCATGGAAGCCCTATGGGACAGTTCTACTCTGTCCTATAGGGTTGCTATGAGTCGGAATCGACCTTCAGCAATGGGTTTGGTTTTTTTGTTTTTGCTTTTTCCATTCAAGTGTGCTCTTCCAAAGTTGTGTTAGCATTTTACTTCAAAGCAGCCTAGAAATGTAGCATAATATTTTACAAAAATTAATGCTTAAAAACAAAAATATGGGCATATGATAATATCCATAGTAACTATCACTTGTGGAGAGCTCACAGTCTGCCAGGCTCTAACGCACTGTGTGCATTTAGTCCTCACAACTACCTGTACTCACCTTTACGTGAGTAATCTCAATTAATAGGAATGCATTTAAAACGAGAGCTAAAGCCATGGAATTTTCCAGCATTTAGGCATGCTTAAAAAAAAAAAATTTTTTTTTTTTTAATGAAATGTCAGGGGCCACTTGAGGATCAGTGCATCCTCACTCGGTCACCTCTCCTTCTTCATCTTAGAATGATGACTCAGCAGTAAGAACTCTAGTCACAGAATTCACATACAATCTGGTAGGATCAGGAAGAATTCATGGGTACCTCTAAGTTAACTGGGAAATTAAATTAACCTATGCCTGTTCTCCAAGCATCCTTGTTCTCCAAACATCCTAGTTCATCTCATCTGGAAATGCAATATTTTGACTTATTAAAAATTATTAAATGATCAAACCCAGGCAAATACTTGGAAAGAAATGTTCTCATATCCTTAAAACTTCAGAAGTTGAAGATTTTCCTTCCAATTCTCTACGTCTTATGAATGCCAAAAACAGTTTTCTCTTGGCTGTCGGGTTCCATTCTATCTAGCATTTAGAAAAAGTCCATGTAACACTAGTGGCGTAAGAGGAACGCCCTCCTTCAGTTCTACTACCCTGCCAGGCTTGGGTTATTGCAATCACTGGCTTTCTGCAGAAAGTCTGCACTATTGAGAATTGCCAGCAACAGGGGAGTAAGGATCCAGTCTTGGCATCCTCAGTTAAACTCTGGTCTTTAATTTTAATATGGCTGTAACGCCAGGACTTTACCCTGGGCCACAGAACTGTGCTCTCATTTTCTGGGGTCAACGTTTTATGACTATACCCATTTTATAGAGGATCTAACCACTGCCCAGGGAGTTCTAGTAATTGGTCCCTGGGTCAGCCAAGAAAGTCAGTAGGGAAAATCAGAAAAGAACAAACTGCTCATAAAAATGGAGACTAATACATGAGTTTTTAAAGTCATAAAACAGCTTGAGCAAATTTCAGGAAAAAGAAGCTTAGTAAATAAATCTCCCTCACTCCATTGCCCTCTAAATACCAAACAGGATGTCCTCCTTGTGAATGCCCATAAATTGTCAGGGAGAAAAACAAATCCAGTCTTGTGTATGGAACTCTAGGCTGCAAGGAACATGGGTAGATTTCTGCTTCCCTTAAATCAAGAGGCCAGAACAGCATTTTGCCATCAAGTGTTGATAAGAAAGGCATTTGGCGTTTCATTTCATGGAGCTGTTGTGAGCGGGTAGGGTATGACACAGTAAATTATGGCCAATAACATATTAAAAATTACAGGCCCATCTGCACATGCTCACCCTGGTCTCAAGCCAATGACACACGATCCTGCTCAAAGCCTTCAGCTGTGGCAGATAGTGTAAAGATGTTCTTCTCCCAGGACGCCTTTAGAAAGTAGAATTCTCAAAGGTTTATTGAGGTGATGATTGTCTCTCCAGTCCATAAGCAAAAACTAAACTGAACCCTTGTTGTTGTTGTTGTTGTTGTTAGTTGCCAACAAGTTGACTCCAACTTACGGCGACCCCATGTAGAAAACACTGCCCAGTCCTGCACCATCTTCACGATCGTTGGTATGCTTGAGTCCATTGTTAAGGTCACTGTGTATTTGGAGCACCTTCCAACCTAGGTGGCTCATCTTACAGCACCATATTTGACAATATTTTCAACCCTATAAAGATGGAGTAGAGCTGCCCTGTAGGGTTTCCAAACTGCCAACCTTTTGGTTCACAGCTGAATGCTTAGCTACTGGGCCACCAGGGCACCTACTGGAGAATATTCTGTTGTGATCCATAGGGTTTTCACTGGCTACTTTTCAGAAGTAGATCACCAGGCCTTTCTTTCCAGTCTTTATTAGTCTGGAAGTGCCACTGAAACCTGTTCACCATCGGTGACCCTGCTGGTATTTGAAATACCAGTGGCGTAGCTTCCAGCATCATAATAACACTTATGCTACCACAATAGGACAAATAGGCAGACAGGTGAACTGAACCCTTACTTTCTGCAAATTCCACACCATCTGCTGATTCTTGCCCTACCCCTAGTAATTCAATACACCTTAAGTCCCCCCAAAATTCCATCTGCTTCTCCATAAGAAATTGGGCCAAAAAAGCATTGTAAAATTAGAAAATAATCTCCTCCATCCTAATTCAAAGAGGCATCTCTAAGGGAATAAGAAGACATTTTGAGGACTCTGAAGAGGGAAATTGCTCTTCAGGAACATGAGGATAACGTTAAGGTTGGATGAAGTATTGCCTAGATATGTCAAGGAACTCTGAAATACCTGACATGGAGTCAGTATTCTCCTAGAGTAGGGTATCTAGACCTTAACACTACTGATATGTTGGACCAGATGATTCTTTGTGGTAGGGGCTGTCCTACATACAATACAATGTTTAGTAGCATCTCTGGATCCCTGGCCTCTATATGCTAGATGTCAGTAGCACCTCCCCCTACCCCCTACCTAGGTACGATTCCATACCCATTGCAGTTCAGTTGATTCTGACTCATAGCAACTCTACAGGACAAAGTAGACTTGCCCCATAGGGTTTCCAAGGAGCTGCTGGTGGATGTGAACTCCTGGCCTTTGGTTAGTAGCTGACCTCTTAACCACTGCACCACCAGGACTCATCCCGCCAGGTAGTAATAATCAAAAATTTCTCCAAACATTACTAAATATCTCCTGGGGGTCAAAATCACCCCTGGTTGAGACCCATCATGCTAGACTATTTGGGTAAGGCCATTCCAGTGAATCTCTGTAGGCCACATATTTTCCCTGAAGAGGCCCGGACTCACTAACCAGCATACATTGTCACATGTGCCCTTCTCTCATTATTCAAGGAAACGTGATTGGACTGTATGTAACAACACCCTTCAACTTGGACTTCTTAGCAGCAATGAAGGTAGGTGCCTTAACTGTAAGGTTAAACCTAAGTCACTCACTTTAAAGGTAAAATAAAACAGTATCTCTAAGAGGAGAGTTTAGTTACACTCTACGCTCTTTCTTAGAGGCTTTGAATTCTACTGGCATCTGTCAAGGATTCAGGCAAGAAAACAAAATCCATGTCAGGGAATTCAATAGAGGGAACTCAATACAGGGTATTAATTTCAAAGGTCTTAGAAGAAATAAAATGACAGGCAGGAGAAGAGAAGGCTATCATGAGAATAGTAAATTCAGGAAGCCGCCACCATTCCTACACTAAAAACCAAACCAGTTGCCATTGAGTAGATTCCGACTCATAGCAATCCTATAGACAGAGTAGAACTTCCCCATACGGTTTCCAGAGGAAAACTGTGGCCAATGGAAAACCTTATCCAAAAAAAAAAGCAGCTCTTAAAAACCCCCTTCTCTCCTTCAAGACTGAGTAAAACTTAGGGGAAAATTTATCTAGACTGAGATTGTTATTGAATAACTTTTATGAAGTTGAGCTAATATCTAAGAAGATAATTGCTAGGATAGATTGGTTATCTACTGCTGTGTAACAAACCACCACAAGCTTAAAACAGCCACCACTGTATTGCTCATAATTCTTTTGGTCAGCAATTTGGGGTGGGTTCAGCTGTGTAGTTCTCAGTTCTCAGATGGCAGATTGGCTGGAGATGGTTGGTCCAGGGGTCTCAGCTGAGATGCTTCATCTCTACTTCAAATGTTCTCAACCTCCAGTACCAATACCAGTTGCCACTGAGTAAACTGGGACTCATTTTATTAAGCTATGCTTAATAGGGTTTTCGATGGCTAACTTCTTAGAAGTATATCACCAGAGTTTCTTCTGAGGTGCCTCTGGGCGGGTGGACTTGAAACTTTCAGTTAGCAACCAAGCACATTAATCATTTCCACCACCCAGGGACTCCTCAACCTCCAGTTGTTGTTGTAAGCTGCCACTGAATTGGCCCCCGACTCATGGTGACCCCACGTACAACAGAAAGAAATGTTGTCCAGTCCTGAGTCATCCCCGTAATTGGTTGTAGAGCAGCCCATTGTGATCCATAGGGTTCTCATTGACTGATTTTTAGAAGTAGATCACCAGACCTTTCTTCCTAGTCTGACTTAGTCTGGAAGCCCTGCTGAAACTTGATCAGCGTCACAGCAACACACAAGCCTCCACTGACAGATGGACAGGTGATGGCTGGGAACTGAACCGTGGGCTCCCGCATGGAAGGTGAGGATTCTACCACTGAGTCACCAATGGCCTCCCAATACCCAGCAGTCACCCTGATTTTTTCACATGGTAGTCTAAGGATATTGAGAAAGAGGACAAGCCCCAGTGCATCAATGCTTTGTAAGCCTCTACTTGCCTCATGCTTGTAATGTCCTACTGGCCAAAACAAGTCACGAAGTCAAGCTCAGATTTAAGGAGGTGATAGATGACACTTTTAATGGGAAGAATGTCAAAGTCCCATTGCAAAGAGGCATGCATATAGGGATGGGAAAACTTTACGGCCATTTTAAACAATCTAGCACACTAGGGGAATGGGTTTTCCAGCAAGCACAATTCCAGCAAGAGTATTTTAGTATTATCTACACCTGAACATGTATGGATGTAAAGCACATATATTTACACCCATTCCTCACTTATTGACATGGTTAGGTTTCAAAGACCAGGTTGATAATGCACAAATCAGCATTATGTAAAAATGGAGGATAACCACATTAGATCACAAAATGGAGGATGACTACATCATTATATAACTGCCAAACTACATCATTACGTAACTGCCAAACCACTGAGAATCATGGCCCAGCCAAGCTGACACATTACCTTAACCATGAGAGCCATCATTACTCTCGCCTTGCACCTCAGTGTTCATTACTGCTAGACATATGTCGTTAATGTGCAAAATAGTCAGACAGCAGATTTTTTTTATTGTTGTCGTAAATGCAAAATGTTAGATAAGGAGATAGTAAGTAAAGAGTGGATGTATTTTCCAAACAGCAAGTGTTTTTGGTTGTCACAGAAGCACTGGGCTCTGAGACACCTCCTTCAAACCCCTTCAACCACACCCACTCCATAATGGTTTCATGGTTAATAGTCAACTATTTCACCCAATGTTAATGATGTTGTCTCAAATTCAAATCCAAAGGAGAAGTTCCAAGTTCCCCTTCATTTTCTCCCTGCCTTAAAAAATAGAAATCTGGCTTTCAGTACAGCAGTGTAGGAAAACATTAAACTAGGAATCAGAAAATTGTGGTTTCATATCCTAAGCCTGGAATCAATCATCCGTGTAGGTCTTTTAGCTAAGTCTCTTCTCTCCAAGTCACAATGTACTGACTTGAAAAATCAGGAAGTTAAACTGCTCCCCAGTAATTGGGGCAAGACTGAAGGGGTGAATAGTTGGAGGAAATAAGATGGTAACTTGAATAAACGATGTCAACTAGCACGAAATAGGGCAGAGTGAGGAGTGTGGCAGACTGGAGACAATGTGCTCTGTTAACAGCATTCAAATTCATTGTTTTTCCCTAAAATATTTTGGCATTTGATCTACTTGAAATCTAGGTCTAGATAATCTCCAAGACCTTACCCCAGCTCTGCCTTTCACTGCCTCTCCCATTCTGGGGCCTCTCATTGCCTCAGCTGTGCTCATTCTTGCCATCAGTTGACAAGGCCACCTGGTCTTTAGGATGAGAGGCACTTACTTGCAATGTGGATTCTCACTGCCATATTAGAGATGACAAAACTGTCATTAAATACAGGTTCCACAACAGAACGAGGTAGAGGGTGTCTTGGAGTCTATAGGGAGTCTCTGGTCCTCCCCTTGCTGACTCATGAGCTTCTGGATATGTCTATACTCTATATTTCCTTCTCAAATGTTCTTCCCTTGGAGCATTCCTGCAAAGTTTCCACTTCTCAGCAAGATGTCAGACAAAGTGTGTGAGCTACATGGACCAAAGGCTTGACCCCATGGAGCAAGTTTTCATGGAGCCATAGAACACTAATGCTGAGCGAGCTAGTCCAACAACCTTACCGTAAAGATGAAGCCAGAGAGAAGTTGAATGGCTGGCCCAAGGTCACACAGCTCATCCAGGACAGAACTGAACCCAAATCCCAGTTTCTAACTCCTATACCAGTGCTCTTTCTAATTTCTCCTCTTTCTTATGCCTCAGAAGGACACATGCCAAAATCATCCCTCAGAAAACATCCAATCAAGTCAGTCATGTTCCAAATTCCAACACACTTCTCCAGCCCATTTTTGGTGGGATATAATCAGCAAACTGAAGACATACATGGCGGGGGGGGGGAACATTTACATTGGCTTCTTTCTGCAGCTCAGAATAATATACACACTCCTCTCCCGTGTGCTATTTGTTCTCCACGGCTGAGAATGTACCCTGAGACCTCCTTGTGTGAAGAAAACAGGCCCCAGCTGGCCAGCCATGCTATGGCTCCAATATGGATTTCAGCTGCTTCACTCCAGGGCTGCGTTCAATGAATTTCATCTTTTTTTTATTTTTAATATCTACGTGGCTGTCACCCAACTGCCATAAAAACACCAGCTGTACCATGCTTTGTCCTCTAATTTGACAGTCATAAGACACAGCCCCTAAAGAATAGAACATTCTTCAGGCGAGGGCTGTTGGTTTAGCAGACATTTTAGGAGGTGTAGAAGAAGAAAGAGATTTGAAGTTGAAAGTCATTGAAGGAAAGGGTGGGATGTGACCGAGGAGGAATCTGATGTGTATTAAATGTCTCATGCACCAGGCACTGGGTTGGGTGACTTCTCATGGCTTATTGATTTTCATCCTCACAATGCTGAGAGATGGCTGTAATAATGAAAATTTTACAGATGAGAAAACTGAGGCTCAGAAAGATTGAGATCAAAACCCAGCTATACAAGGGATTTGTTGTATAACTGGGTTTTGACCTCAAGCTTGTCTTATTCCAAAGCCCATTCTCTCACCATCGGGGCCAAGGCAATCCCTACTCAGTGCAACCCCATGTGTGTCACAGTGGAACTGTGCTCCGTGGTTGATGTTTTTGGAAGTAGATTCCAGGCCTTTCTTCCGAGGCCCCTCTGGGTAGACTCGAACCACCAACCTTTTGGTTAGCAGCCAAGGAGGTTAATCTTTTGCACCTTCCAGGGACTCTCACCATATCCCCATATTATTTCTTTATCTGCTTTCTCAAGAATGTCTTAGGCCAAGACAGGAGGCAGAGATGACCAAGGTAGTCAAAGCCATAGGTACAGAGAAAGTATGTGAAGGCTAATGACGGAATTGAAATTTAAGCTCCTCTCCCACCTTGCTATTGCTCTAAGAACCAAGGGGAAGGACCGCCCCCTGACAGATACCCCACCCTTTCCATCTAAACATTAAAACAGACAACTCCTTTGCATAGCTCAGCCCTCCTTTGGCAGAAGTAAAAACGCTAGCAGGCATCAACTTAACCTATAGCCACCCCTAATAAGTTTAAGATAAAAGACCAATACATTTAAATAAGATTCGGACATAATGTGATAGTGTTTGTTACCAAGCCCCATCTAATTACGTTAGTCAGCCTTTTATTACCAGGCCCCTGAGTGCAGAGAACTCTATTATAATCTCTATAATGGTCTTCTCACTCTCTGACTCCTCGAACTCTGCAATAAATTAATCATCTGCTCACAATCATGGGTAAACATCAGCTCAATTAAGAATGGATAAATAAACAGTCAGCTCCAAGGCTTGTCCTGATACGGATGGAAGAACCACTGGGCACCTGCCAGAGAAATGCTCAGCGGTGAGTTCCAAAATGCCGGTGAACGCCCTGGGGCTGGGTCTCCTCTGCTATTGTTTACAGGAGACGTCCTGGCTGTCATCACCTGCTCTCATCCTATCTGCGGAAGTGGAGAGTGACTATCACTCACTTCTCCTTTCTGGATCTAAATATGGAAAAATTGCTCCTCTTACCCTTAGTCTATACCCCACGGAGCTGGCCCCTGACTCACGTTGACCCCACGCACAAGGGAACAAAATGCTGCCGGTCCTGTGCCTTCCCCATGATTGGTTACAGATGGCATTGTGACCAACGGGGTTTTCATTGGCTGATTTTCAGAAGTAGATCACCAGACCTCTCTTCCTAGTCCATCTTAGTCTTGGAAGCTCTGCTGAAACCTGCTCGTCATCACAGCAATCCGCAAGCCTCCAGTGACAGACGGGTGGTGGCTGCTCATAAGCTGTCTTGGTCGGGACTCAAACCAGGGACTCCGGCATGGAAGGCAAGAATTCTACCACTGAACCACCAATGCCCCCTCACTCTATGTTGTATAGCATCAAATGTCTGAAAGAAAACCAGTAGGAAAACAATTGTTGTTGTTAGCTAGCACCCCGAACCACCGAGTGACAATCTCGGGAGTGAACCATGCTCCCTTAGCTCAGGGGTATACTTTTGAGAATTGCTTACAATTGCTTGAAAATTCTGTGTCAGCAAAGTGAAGTATGAGGGAGAATAACCTGTCTATTGCAATCCCTGGGGAGTTGATCCGGTTGGTCCAGCTTGGCCCTCCTCTCCCGTAATAACTGTTGGCTTAACCTATGGCCAAGATCTCCAAAAATATTCCTTTATTGCAAAATTAAAGGAAAAAAACCAACTTGTATCTATGTGTTTCCACATTTGTGATACATGGGGCTCTTGGCAGGGCCTTTCTTGTCGAGTTTCTAGGGGTAGTATTGCACCATGCACACGTCCTGTTGGTGTGTGATCAAAGAAGTAACTCAGGTAAAATGCTTAGAGTAGTATGCATTCGATTAACATTAGCTGCTATCAACATCATCAGGGTTACTATTATTATATTTTTGATAATGTACATGCTTGTCCTTGAACTTTCTCTGTGTGCTCCCTTTGAGCTAGCTTTCCTTGTCCAATTAGGAGAATAAGGAAAGAAAGCTCAAGAATAAGGATATCCTTGTATGTTTCCCTCTGCCTTCTACCTTCCCTCTTCTCCATGCCCACCCAGGGTGGTGCTTTATACAGAGCAGATCCTCAATAAATACCTGTTGAAAAGGTACCTGGTTGGGAGTGGGCCAGTGGTCCTTATTCCCGCAATATAAGGGCTGCAGGGACAGGGAACAAAAATGGGGTTTAAAGAGAACAGACTTGAGTTAAAGTCCTGGCTCTGTCATGTAATAAGTAGTAAGCTTGACCACCTTACTGAATGTCTTTGAGCCTCAGTTTCCTAATAAGTAAAACCTGCCTCGTAAGGTGGTGAAGACACAGATGGATTCTAACTGGGTCCCTTGGTAATCTTCCCACAATCCCTCTTCATCTGTAGAACGCGGATGGAGACTGTTTACTAGACCTCCCTAAGGATTAACAGCATGAGGATACAAGAAGCCTGTGTATACAGGAGATGCATAATAAATATGCATTCTAGCTCCCTTAAGTAGAAAGTTTTCAGATTGAGGTTGTCATCGCAGGACAGCTCCCCTGGAGTCCCTGGACTCCACCCGGACTGGCCCACTGACAGCAACACCAGCAGTCTCATCAAGGCCCGGCAGAAAGGCATGGCCCCTAACAGCTGCCCCAAGGGCTCTGGCAATTGCAGCTCCCACTTTGAAACAGACAAGATTGCAAAGACAAAGGAAAGCTCAGAACTCTAACAGCATCTCAGTAAAAACACCAAAAGCCGTAGGAGAGGGGGAAAAAAAATCAGCGTACAGTATCTCAGGTTTAGAGAAGAGGATTTACAATAAATTCTCTTAGTATAATCAGTTCTAATCTACCTCTTCCTCACTAATTACTGATGACTCTAGGGTCATTTGATTTCCCTCTCTGGGCCTCAGTTTCCTCATCTCCGGAGCTCTAGAATGGGGACGGAGACAGTTTTACTACAACCAAAAACCAAACCCGTTGCTGTCGAGTCGATTCCGACTCATAGCGACCCTATAGGACAGAGTAGAACTGCCCCATAGAGTTTCCAAGGAGCGCCTGGTGGATTTGAACTGCCGACCTTTTGGTTAGCAGCCGTAGCACTTAACCACTATGCCACCAGGGTTTACACAGTTTTACTAGACCACCCTAAAGCCAAAAGTGTTAACTAGGGTTTTCACATCTATAGAATTCGGGGGAGGGGTACATGAACATTGATGGGAAAAATATCACGCCCTTGTTTTCACTTACCCCTAAGGGAAACTTAGCATCTTTGATTATAAATGTAGGCAAGAAAACTAGCATGATTTCAGAAGTATCTGTGACTCTGTCATCAACAGAAATCACAGGTGTCTCCACGTCACTTTATTGTGGAAATCTGAAATATTGTTTATGTACACCACTACTTTGAAATTACAGCAGCCATTAGGCCAGCTTTTAGATCTTGTTATTTCCATTAATAAGCACATGAATTTGATTTTTTAGATTTTAAAAAAATTTTTTGTTAACAGTATTTCAATATAATTAGTGTGCTTTTTTTTTTTTTTATGATCGAATATATTTTATTTTGTGCATTTAAAAAACATCAGCTGGAGAAGAGGTCCATGGGTTTTTACCAGTCTGTCAAAGGAATCCATGACTGAAAAGGATTAAGAACCCTGGAAGAGTCTCCAAGATTCCTTCCAGCTATGTTTCCACAATGGTTATTTTCAATACACACTGCGTTGTTGTTATTGCTATCTGGCTTCAGTGTCTCCTTGTTCAATACAGTGGTTAAGAGTTCAGATCACTGGGGTTCTAACCTGCCCTTGCCACTCACTAGCTGTGTGACCTTCAACAATTTGCTTGGCCTCTCTGAGCCGAAATTTCTCCTTTTTTTAAAAATGGAAATCATTCCATCAACATCTCCAAGGTTGTTGTATGAGGTCAGTAATAACATGCTTACAAAACGATGAGTCCGGCACTCAGTAAATGATTATTGACGTTATTATTGTCAGGTTTGTAACATCTTGGCATCCAGTAATTTTAAACAATATTACTTAAGGTGACAAATATCCCCAAACCCAAGTCTACTGTTATTCAGACCCTTTGAAATATGCCATTCAATATTTTTAGGAACAGAGGTGAGATTAAAAAAAGAAAAAGAAAACCACAAAAATGGAAATAATTATAAATCACTGGGTATCACATCTATTCACTCTGGACTGCTATAAAAGAAATACCAAAGAACGTGATACTCTTTTAAAAGACCATTTTGAGCTCAGTTTCCTAGAATTCCTTTTGCTCTGGGATTGTATATGTTTTCCTCCTCACTTAATTTTCCCCCTGCAGTTTGTATATAGAAACTGATAGGAAAGCCCTAATCTCAAACTAACTGTGTGTGAGATTCTGTGGCTCTGCCCTTAACGTAAATAATCCAATCTCCCCCAGCAAACTGTTTCTGTCATAAGGCTATTTGTGATAATAACTACAGCAGCCACTTAGAGACTTTTGTTCTCCATTAGTGGGGTGGATGGTTTTATTACTTTGCATAAACTTCTTTAGCTTAAAAGGAGCAGTAGTAAAGTTAGTTCAAGGCTCTTTATGACTTCTTTTGTTCTGCGAAGTTGGGGAGGAAAAGGCTGTTTGTTTACAATCAGTACCCAGATCCTCGCTTTTTTCGTCAAAGGAAAGGAAACCAGCAGGGGAATCACAATACCCAGCACCTCCCTGGGTCTCTCTGCATTCTCCACACTTGTATATTAAGCAGCCAGGCAGCTGTTGAACAAGTACTATCAACAAAGCAATCTTCTAGCCCTTTGATTCAGGCTATTCATATCTTCTGCCCTGAAATAAAATGACTTTCACAATTAAAACACCGAAATCAATGCGCTATCTATTGTCATGTATGCAGGAGAAAAGCTTTAATTACAGCCCTAGTTAGGTAACACAATCATTACACCTCCTTACTCTCAAATATAAAACCAAGCACCCTCGGAGTACTTTGCTACCCTTTCTTTGATTTTTTCCTTTTTTTTTTTTTCTTTCTTTTTTCTCCCCCCCAACGTGAATGGCTTTTTATCTAAGCACTTCAATTTGCATGCCTTTGCTGGGAGGCAGCGCCCCATGATATGTTAATTGCAGATTGCTTTAAGTACTAAAAGATTAACATAAAACCCTCTGCAAACAAGCTAATAGTTTATGATAATTTTTGCATGGCCTTTGTCTGTCTATCACTGGATTGCCTCTAGCTGTAATTTTATAAAGAAGCTGTAAAATATCATTTAAACAAGTTCATTTACACATAATTATTACCAGAATCACATTATTCAATTTAGATACTCCAGCCTATTAACAATCCATGAACTAAAATGTAATTAAACTATTTTCCTTTTATGAACCTATTCATTACAATGTGTGGGAGATGGATCTCTCAGTTTCACTGCAAATTTCGGCACTTTGTTGTTGAAATTGACAAGTCTGGCACTCATTATGTGCTTTTAATTATATTAAAAGTATTGCAAGACAGCTCAGATAAAGAATATATTTAGAAAAGAATGCCTGGAAATGCCAAGATGGTGTCATCCTCAAATATATATTTATTTTCCTCATGCATTTTTTTTCCCCTCTTAACAGTGAAAAATAAAAATCAGTCTGGTTGTTTTAATTGAGATTTTCATAGCATCTCTTGGTATTTTTTTTTTGCTAATTTAAGCCAAGGATAAACAGCTCATCTAATTATTTGTGTTTGTTCATTTTTCCAGATCTTTATCTACTTTTTTGAAACTATAGGTGGAATGATACACAAATAAGTATATTCTCACAGCATTTACATACAAGCACACAATTACTTCGGAGTTGAAAGGTGCTGTGTTTGGGAATTGATTCAAAACTGCTGAACAGCTTAATTTCTGATAGAAGCTTCAATCTGTGTGTAACTGCATTAATGGGACACTGTGTGTGTAACTGCATTAATGAAAGGGGCAAGCTTCCCCCTCTGCTTTTGCTTGCTGTTGCTTGACTTCAGAGGAAGCTCAACCCTTTCAATTAGAGCAGTCTCAAAACAAACTACCTAAGACTGGGAGTTGTAAAGCTGGCTGGCTGTGGACATACAAACCAACGTGAATGACATAGGGCTTCCCAGCCTGGGTGCTCCAGAGCGGCAATCCAAGAGGAGCTCCACAAAATCCTGAACTGGCCTGATATCCCCAAAAGGTCCCACCACACAGACATACTTGGCACGTTATCATCTAAAGCTTTGGTTCCCTTTGTCCTATCATCCTCCTCAGATGCTCGATTACCATCCCTCCTATGTTAATCAGAACTGTACCGATGCTTCATGGCTTAAATCATGACCAATGATTTCCATTAAGAACCTTTCCTGCCTCCCTGGTCTACACTTCCTGAGCTCCCAGTGCAATGGCAGCACGCACCACGCACTTGGCATTCAGCACACATCTTCTTATATAGGTAGAGCGAGGCCACCATCCACCTGTCAGTTTGTCCTACTGTGGTAGCTTACTTGTTGCTATGATATTGGAAGCTATACCAACTGGTAATTCAAATACCAGCAAGGTCATCCATGGTGGACAGGTTTCAGGGGAGCTTGCAGATGAAGACAGACTAGGAAGAAAGGCCCTTTGATCTGAAAATCAGTCAATGAAAACTCTATGGATCACAGCAGAATATTGTCTGATATAGTACTAGAAGCTGAGCCCCTAGGTTGACAAAATACACAGCGGCCACAATAATGGACTCAAACATACCAACGATTGTGAAGAAGGTGCAGTCCGTTGTACATGGGGTCCCATGAGTCGGAGCTGACTTGACGACAACTAACAACAACGTGTGTTCTAGGGCTATCTTTTGTCTCCTCCACCACTCTGTGAGTTCCTCCTCTCATACCTCTATGTATCTCTCGTGGCCTACTACGGTCTTATACTTGGCCCCAGTATTTAACCAAAATACTGTCTATGCTGATTAGATATTAAAACCACCCACTCTCCCTTTCTCAGCCCTACGAGGCCATTCTATGGGAGATTAGAAGATGTGCCTCGCCAGTTCCTTGGCCCACACTGCAATTGAGCCACTCCTCCTCAGGAATAATCTCAAAGAAAAAATTCTGTTAATTACAAGGATAGCTTTGTAACTTGGCCAAGAACTTCTTCAGGAACAAAACCAAAAAAAAATCACTCTAAAACTTTCTGGTCACAGGAAGCTCCTCTGTCTGTCCACCTCCTCTGCATTCCACTCTGCCTTCCAAAGACTGAGGACTTGCAATGGAAGCAAGATTTTTACTTTGGGAAAGATAAAAACTGGTGTGGTGTGCATGCATTAATGCAGCCAGTTCTCAATCACATTGTAAGTGTTTGGGAAGGAGGGAGGAAATGGAGAAACTGTGTACTTTTTTCTAAGACTCTTGCTTAAGAATATACTTAGTATGATTATAACTATGTCTCTTTGAGGACTAAGGCGTGCCTGACCAAGCTATGGTCTTTGCAATCACCTCATATGCATGCGAAAGCTGGACAATGAGTAAGGAAGACCAAAGAATCGATGCCTTTGAATTATGGTGTTGGTGTAGAATATCGAATATACTATGGACTGACAGAAGGACAACAAAGCTGTCTTGGAATGCTCCTTAGAAGCAAGAATGGTGAGACTTCGTCTCACATACTTTGGATATGTTATCAGGAAAGACTAGTCCATAGAGAAGGACACCCTGCTTGGTAAAGTAGAGGGTCGGCAAAAAAGAGGAAGACCCTTGATGAGACGGATTGACACAGTGGCTGCAACAATGGGCTCAAACACAGCAACAATTGTGAGGATGACGCAGGACTGGGCAATCTCCATTCTGTTGTGCATGGGGTCACTATGAGTCGGGACTGACTCCAGGGTACCCTACAATAACAATAACAACAACATAACCGGTTGCCGTCGTGTTGATTCTGACCCATGGCAATCTCATGCGTGTCACAGTAGAACTGTGCTCTATAGAGTTTTCAATGGATGATTTTTCAGTAGTAGAACACCAGGCCTTTCTTTTAAGTCTCCTTTGGGTAGACTTGCACCTCCAACCTCTCGGTTAGCAGCTGAGTACTTAACCACTGCACCACCAGGGCTCCCAGGGTGATTTATAAACATGTTTAAATAAAAGATCCCTGCCCAATGGTTCAGCACGTCTTACTGATGTTATTCATCCAGTAGGCTCTGGGTCCAAGGAGGCACACACTAAGTAAGGCTGCAGCAACAGGGATAATAACCACCCTAAATTCCGTTTTGCCATTCACATCTCATAGAGTTCGGTAGAAAACAACCAACTCTTGCTTATTTGAACCATTACAAGTAAAGAGATTCAGGGAATCCACACCATCATGTGATTCAGATACCTAGCAGGCTCGATTTGACATGCTTTACATAATCTTTCTTCTTCAGCATATGATCTCTCTTGTCTTGAACCTAACAACCTTGTCTGTTTTACTCACCAGTGTACGTTAAAGTCTAGCGCAGTGCCTAGCACACGAAGGTACTCATAAATATATTAAAAGTTAAATTAATAAGCGAGTACTTAACAACATCCTGGAGTCCCAGGGTGGTGCAAATGGTTAAGCCCTCAGCATCCAACAAAAAGGTCGGCCGTTCAAACCCACCCAGAGGTACCTTGGAAGAAAGGCCTGACGACCTGCTTCCAAAAGATCACAGCCTTGAAAGCTCTATGGAGCACAATTCTACTCTGCAAACACAGGGGGTGGCCACGAGTTGGAATCAACCTGACTGCAACTGGTTTGGTTTTTTGTTTTTGTTTTTAACATATCAGTTGGGAAAGTGATTTCCAAGGTGGAATCTCACCAGAATCAAGTACACCAAATGCTGGTCGATCTCAAAGAAAAGTAAATTCAAATGCTGAGATTATGTTGTTAAGAAAAATTACCCCAAACTTGGAAATAAGATCGAAGGAGCAGAGCCAAAGAGGGCAGAGTATCCTTCCAATGGCATACTGTGGCATCATTTAACAGGTCCTCCCCAAAAAACCCACTGCCATCCAGTCGATTCCGACTCAGAGCTGCCCTAATGCTTTAGATTATATCTATGCTTGACTTTGCTGCTCTTTACTTCCCGGTAAAGTTACATGTTAGTTTGTAGGTTTTTGTCCAGTAGAAAAAAATGCTCCCAGAGGTTATCGTTTTATTGCTCTGTAGGACATTAATCAGTTATGTATCTAATCTACAAGTTCTAGTCTAGCATTCTTTTTTTTTTTTTTAAGTGCCTATAAATACTCAGTTCCCCAAATACTATTGGAACCAGCTTTACCATTTACTGGTTCTCTCATTAACGAGTTAAATAAATAAATAATAATAAATGTGTTCACATAATACTTGTAGGATAATTATTTTCCATTTTAAAAAAATTATATTTTGACAGTGTCTTAGGACAGAGACCAGCAACCACCGTAATGCTGAGGGTGCCCTGCCATGCAGGGGCTAGGTCCTTCAAACCCTGACTTATGGATATATAAGGGACAGAGTAGCCCTGGTGGCATAATAGTTAAGAGCTACGGTGAACTATGGCTGCTAACCAAAAGGTTGGCAGTTCGAATTCACCAGCTGCTCATTGGAAGAAACCCTCTGGGACAGTTGTACTCCGTCCTATAGGGTCACCGTGAGTCCGATTCAGCTCGGCAGTAATGAGTGTTTTGGCTGGTTTAAGGGACAGGATGGAGTCCCTGGGTGGTGAAAATGATTGAGTGAGTGCTCAGCTACTAACCAAAATGTTGGTGGTTTGAATCCATCCCGAAGCACCTTGGAAGAAAGTCCTGGCTATCTACTTGTGAAGGGTCACAGCCATCTAAAACCCTGTGCACAGGTCTCCTCTGAAGCACACGGGACTGCCATAGAGCGAAATCAACTTGACAGCAACTGCTTTAGTTCGTTTTTGTTTTTTAAGGGACAAAATGTTTGGTTGGGGACATTCTGATAAATCTTTGATGTCTGACAGCCAAAAGTAGGAGGCTAAGGTGAAGGGATAAATCAAGAAGAAAGAAAATTTCACGAAATAGGAAATGAAAGAAGAAGGAGGCAGCGCAGAGTGGACAGGTCAATGGAAAAAAAAAAAAAAAAGGGCTCAATAAGGGAGGACAGAGCCGCTGGGGGCTCTGCCTTGATATTTATGCCCCATGAGAAAGATACTCCTCATCCTCATAGGAAAACGCTGGACCAGATAATCCTAGTTGTCTGAAACCCTGGTGGCATGGTGGTTAAGAGCTACAGCTGCTAACCAAAAGCTTGGCAGTTGGAACTCACCAGGTGCTCCTCGGAAACCCTATGGGGCCATTCTACTGTGTCCTCTAGGTTTGCTATGGGTCAGAATCAACATGACAGCAACAGGTTTGGTTTTTTTGGTTTTTCTAGCTCAAACCTGCTAAGGATTCCTTGGTTTCCTTAAAAAACAAAAAAAACCATTGTAAATATACCCATGTCATAATATTTGCCATTTTAACCATTTTTAAGTGCACAATTCGGTGGCATTACATTCATTCACAGTGTTGTGCAAACATCATCTCTATTCCCAAAACTTTTCCATCACCCCAAACAGAAACACAGTACCCGTTAAGCAATAACTCCCTATTCTTCCCTTCCCCCATCCCGTTAGCCTCTAATCTGCTTTTTGTATCCATGAGTGTGCCTCTACTAGATCTTTCAGGTAAGTGGAATCATCGATATTTGTCTTTTTGTGTCTGACTTAATTTCACTTAGCATAATGTTTTCAAAGCTCATCCACGTCGTAGCATGTATTAGAATTTCATTCCTTTTTATGGCTGAATAATAGTCTGTTGTATGGGTATACCACATTTTATCTATTCATCTGTTGATGGACATTTGGGTTGTTTCCACCTTTCGACTACCGCGAATAGTGCTGTAACGAACATTGGTAGACGAGTGTCTGAGTCCCTGCCTTCAAATCTTTTGGGTATATACCTCGAGGTGGAATGACTGGGTCATACGGTAATTCTAACTTCTTGAGGACTTTAGTTCATTTTTTAAGGGGCCTTTTTCTAATTCTACTTGTGCACAGTGCTCTAGCAATTATAAAGGGCTTTCACGCCCCAATTCCTCCCAACACCCTTGGCGTGGCCACTTAGCGTTTGGGCCTAGGCGCTGCATAGGCTCCATCTTCTCTTCTGACCTGGGACTACCCTGGGGACAGGATGTGCACCTCTTCCCCCATCATGCTGGCAGCTCCCCCGAGACTGTGCCTAATGCAGACCCTCAGAGGAAAAAGCCCTACTTCCACCAGTTTGGAAACAAGAATGTTCTAAGAGCTGTAGGCAGTGCTGCTGTTTTTGCTCTGCATCTCAGATCTCTTCCCATCTGTAAGTCTCAACCCATGAAAAATTAAAATGGGGGGAGGGGGCTGAATCCCTCAACTGACCATCAGAGCGCCCAGATGCAAGGCCTGGGGCTGGACCCCACCGGGATGACCAAAGTGGGTATTTCAATTGTGTATTTCACATTTCCAGCTTCCTGCATACCTGCCTGGCTCAAAAACACACTGCCTCTTAGATATCTATACATTGCAGGCAGCTAACTACATTCCCTTCCACGCCCGGGGGAGAGTTTCAACCTCAAACAACTTTATTTAAACAATTTCTTACTTAACATGTTTTGCTCGGTGCTTCAAATCCAATCACTCCCTGCGTGGCAGGGAAGAACTGCTACAGGACAAAAAGAACAACACAACCTGTTTTTATTTTAATATCTTCCGGGTCTCTCGGCACTGCCATCATTTGGGCTGTCAGCCCTTCACCGCCCGAGGTGGCTTCCCGCTCTCTGCAGACAGTCTGCCTCCCCACTAATGGCACTGTTCGGACGAGGGGGAAATGCAATTTTCCACTCCATTACAAGCACTGTGTAAAAGGACCTCTTTTCCTCACTGTACACAGATAAGGACCTAATGAAATTCCATTCAGTAAGTATTACAATAGCCGAGTCCACTCCACACACAGGCGTCCTAAGCGCCTGCCAGGCCCCTACTCCAGAAGCGATCGCCATTGAATGTCCCTGGATTGGATCCCGTCCGAATGAAAAACTATGTGTTAAGCAGGGAGAGACTCCAGAGGAAGAAAAGGTCACAAAGATGGCGGCAGAGCCACGTTTTAAGGTCTTCCTTCTACCGTTATGTCCGGATGGTGTTTCTTAAGTACTCTGGTAGGAGCGCTGAAACTCTTGTATTTGGAAAGAGCAATGTTGCCAGAGCCAAAGGTCTCCCTAAAGGGGGGGGGGGGGGGCGGGGGAAGGAGAGGGTACATATCCTATAGAAACAGGTAGCAAAAGCGAGAGGACGGGTAATGCAGTTTGCATTTTAAAACAGGAAGAGAAAACATGAGGTTCCTATTGAGAGTATGAGTTTCACACACTTGAGGCAGAAACTACTGAAAAGGTAAAATTACTTCTCTATATATTTTCACCTTTCTATCTACATCCCGTTCCTACCCAAGTCCCTTTCTCAGTGTCTTTTCCCTTGACTCACAGTCAAGCAATACAATAAGGAATAGAAAGTAAAGTCCCCCTGCTCCTCCCTCACTCACAGTACCCAATGGCCTCCCAGTTCCCTGGGGTGCCCAGGGCTGTGCTCTGTCCTCCCCACTACCAGGACTCTCTATCTGTAAGTAGCTCTGGGTTTGACGCATACCCACCTCATCACTCTCAGCCCCATGCCATCTAGGTTCTACTCTGTCACCAACTAATGCCTGCCAGGAGAGAAGGCCTGACTGTGGTCTGGTTTAATATCAAATCAAGAGGCTGTTCCTGGAAACACAATGACTATGCTTCAAAGAATTAACTGTTAATATTGAACTGGAAGACAGAGTTTCCAAGCTTATGGAATAGAGTATTAAGTCACAGAGCCTTTCTGTGAAATGTCTTCAATCATGTCACAAAGGTGCTTTTATATCTCAATCAAGCTGTACAACTAATCCATAAGGAAGGCAGAAAAGGGATTTTAATATTATAAAAAAAATTTTTTTATTAAATAATAATATATATTATATTATGTTATATTATACTATTTTTTATATTATATTATATTAAATTAATTATATTAAATTAATTATATTAAATTAATTATATTAAATTAATTATATTAAATTAATCATATTAAATTAATTATATTAAATTAATTATATTAAATTAATTATATTATATTATATTATATTATATTATATTATATTATATTATATTATATTATATTATATTATATTATATTATATTATATTATATTATATTATATTATATTATATTATATTATATTATATTATATTATATTATATTATATTATATTATATTATATTATATTATATTATATTATTATTATAAATATATGTATTGTTGTCAAGTTGACTTTGATTCATAGTGACCCTATTGGACAGAGTAGAACTGCCCCATAGGGTTTCCTAGGCTGTAATCTTTATGGGCACAGACTGCCACATCTTTCTCCCACAGAGTGGCTGGTGGGTTCGAACCACCGACCTTTTGGTTCGCAGCGGACTTTTAAACACTGCACCACCAGGGCTTCGTATATTTGTACATACATACATACAAAAGCACCACACACACACACACTTATTTGCATACATAAATATATTTACATATGTATAAATATATTTATATATATTTTGATCGTTAAGTTTGTGTGTCAATATGGCTGGGCCATGATTCTCAGTGGTTTGGCACTTATGAAGTAGTTTGGCAGTCATATGATGATGTGGTTACTTCCATGATAATATTTGATATAATGTGATCACCTCCCTGATGGGATCTGCTGTAAACAGCTAGTCAGTTGAAAGGGAGTTTCCTTAGGGGTGTGGCCTATGCCCAATATAGGTGGACTCTCTGGCAAGGTTTGCACGGGCTTTTACTTGCTCTGGATCCTGCAGCTGGCTCCTGTTCATCTGACCTCCGGTTCCTGGGACTTGAGCTAATGGCTTACCTGCCATCTTGCTTGCTGATCTTGGGATTCATCTCATCTTTGCAGCCTGTGAGCAAGAGCCCTGCTGTCTGACCTGCCGATCTTGGGTTCACCAGCCCCTGTGGCTGTGTGAACCAGGAGAAGCCTCTATCCTGGGATGTTCCAGCCTCTACAACTGTGTGAGCCATTTACTTGGTATAAATCTCCCTTTATGTATATTTACACGCTTTACTAGTTTTGCTTCTTTAGAGAACCCAGCCTAAGACATATATATATATTTTCTTTTATCCTCATTTCCCACTCTTATTGCCCCCTCACAGACAATGATTTCATTGTGTTAGTGTATTAGGTGTGCCTCTTTTTTATTATATGAATTCCAGCAAAATGTTTTTTTTTAACTTCACACTATATTGCAAGATGCATCTATTTTATTACATGCCACTGTTTTTGACTGCTGTATAATATTCCGTTGAAAGTATATAAAACAACTTATTCATCAACTCTCTCACTGATGAAATTTTGGGTTGTTTTCATTACTAAAAATAGGGACTCTAAGGGCTTTCTGTACATGTCTCCTACTGTACATGTGTCAGTGAAGCTGAGTTATGTAATATATTAATATTCCACCTTAGAACTGTTTCCTGAAGTGTTGTGCCAGCTGTATCCCGTAAGCTGTGTATGAGATCCTGTAAATCTATACCCGCTCCAACATTTGATTGTTTTAGTTTGCCAGTCGTGTATGTGTAAGATGATCTTATTATGTTTTCTTTGCAATTCCCTGATAATTAATAATGTTGAGCATATTTCTTTTTTTAAGTTAAAACCAAATTTATTCTTCACTTTCCCAATTGTTTTATTCCTTTGGATTTAAAAAAAAAATTTCTATGTCAATTTTTTTTGTATTTTAGATGAAGATTTACAGAACAAACTAGCTTCTCATTAAACGGTCAGTACACATAGTGTTTTATGACATTGGTTAACAACCCCACAACATATCAACACTCTCCCTTCTCAACCCTGGGTTCCCTATTACCAGCTTTCCTGTTCCCTCCTGCCTTCTAGTCCTTGCCTCAGGGCTGGTACGCCCCTTTAGTCTCGTTTTGTTCCATGGCCTATCCAATCTTTGGCTGAAGGGTGAAACTCAGGAGTGACTCCATTACTGAGCTGAAAGGGTGTCCAGGGGTCATACTCTCAGGGTTTCTCCAGTCTCTGTCAGGCCAGCAAGTCTGGTCTTTCTGTTTGAGTTAGAATTTTGTTCTATGTTTTTCTCCAGCTCTGTCGGGACCCTCTATTGTGATCCCTGTCAGAGAAGTCAGGCACCATCTAGCTGTACTGGACTGAGTCTGGTAGAGGCCATGATAGATGTGGTCCATTAGTCCTTTGAACTAATCTTTCCCTTGTATCTTTAGTTTTCTTCATTCTTTCTTGCGACCAAAGGGGAGAGACCAGTGGAGTATCCTAGATGGCCACTCACAGGCTTTTAAGACTCCACATGCTATTCACCAAAGTAGAATGTAGAACATTTACTTTGTAAACTATGTTATCCCAATTGAGCTAGATGTTCCCCAAGACCATTGTCTCCACAGTCCTCAGCCCAGCAATTCGGTCCCTCCGGGAGTTTGGATTGAACGTATTTCTTTATATGTTAATTGACCACAAATATTTTGTTTTCTGTGAAATGTCTATTTATATCTTCTATCTATTTTTCTATTGAATTGTTTGTAGTTTTCTTACTGGTTCATAGGAGTTTTTTACATACTCTTAATACTGGTCCATTATCAAATGTGTATATTGAGAATACATTCTCTTAGTTGCTACTTGTCGTTTTAGTTTATTTAAGGTATCTGCTGATTAACAAATTTCTTCATTTTAATAGACTCAAATATATTAACCATTTCTTTCATAATCAATATTCTAATGTCTTTTTAAAGAAATCGCATTGCTGTTTTATGCACATGTATTTTTATTTTAGGTAAGTCATATCGTTACACGTGTTACCCTGTTTCTTTTCTCCCTCAGGCCTGTGTTTCTCAATTCACTGTGCTGTGGTGGACACACCTACTCTCCCACTTTTAATGCCGTGGATACTCCACAGTATGCATACACCACCGTTCATCAACCTGCTCTCATCCTGCCCACTTTATAAATCAGGTGAGTGAGGATCAATTCACAAAATGTTCCTCCCAATTGCCCTTTTCTCAGGAGCAAAGCGGTTAAGTAGAATTGAGATGTGGATAACTTCTGAGGTAGAGCAAAAATGATTATCACTGTGTCCCTCTCATAAAGTATAAAATCCTTCTGTGCACTTAAAATAGGCTTTGAACTACCCAAAGTTGTGACAAATGCACATATTTTTAAAAGAAATAATCCAATACTTAACCCAAATCTTGACAAATAGATTGCATCCACTGTGCCAACACCTATCATTTTATAATGGCTATATAAAGAGCTCTGTTGGAAAGGTTCTGAAACCATTTGAACCCAGTCAGGACGGGTGCTGTGAATGACTCACAATGTCTGCCGCCGCTGTGGGAATGGCAGCACACGTGTCTTGCATTTGCCATCTCTGGTAGAACACAAAGTATACCTTCTGCCAGTCCTCAACACCAACCTTGCTATCTGCCGTTGGCACAAGAGCCAAGCCCATGTGTGCTCAGTCCACTGCCTACAAAAGGACTTTTGCTCCTGTGTAAACGTGTAAAATAGCAGAGTGATGAGAGAAAACGTGTAAAATAGCAGAGTGATGAGAGAAACAGCTCAGGTCCACTTCGTTTAGCCCCAGCTGACTTCCCCAAACCACCACCTACTTGATTCTTACCCAAATGCTGGCAGTTTACATTTTAACTGCCTGTGAGATGATATTTTAGAATTAGGTTTCTGCAAAAGAGGAACAGTCCAGTTGTAAGAACAGCTGCAAAGAAACTGGTTTTCTTTCTAAGCTCTTGGTCCACTAGTTATGCAGCAGGTGGTTCCGCTTAATCCAGGCGGAATTTGCTGAATGCTCTGGTGTTCCTAGCGCTGCACTAGACTCCAACAGCAGAAAAGCAAAGGCTACAAAATCACAAAGTATAGCTCCTGGCACACTGTGAGTGCCCGGGCAGATACTACTTTCCTTTGCTTTCTCTTTTTACTTAAAAAGATTTTAGGTCAGATGGGGAGAGGAGATTTGCCCTTACTTAAAGATTCAGGCTTTTGGACTCCATTGGCTACAACCACCCTACTCAACAATTCTTCAGAAATTTAGATTTCATCCACCAGGTGAGACAATAAATGAGCTATTAAGAAATGATATCCCAGGCGGACAGCAATGGCCCTTGGTTGGTAGAAGTCATGTGGAGTAAATGGCTTACATAAAACAAACACTTCATAAATATTTGGTTAAGGTGACATCTTCCAGTAAAATCACACAATTTTAGAGTTAGAAGGAATTAGGGATATTATTTAAACCAATCCCTTCATTGTAAAGGTGAGGAAATCGTGTTTTGCAAAATGTTATGTGACTTCTGGGACTACAGCTTGGTTTCCCTCGCCCCTAGCACAGTAGCCTTTATGCTATATTAGGCTGTATGTTATGGCCAAGCTGAAAGTCTTAGGAGAATTATGCCTGGGAGCATTTAGGTGAAATTCAGCAGGAGACATACCTGTCCCTCTCACCTTCACAGGGCCATGATGTAAAGTGTAACCCAGGCAGCTGCAACCCAGACCCCGAACCAGGTAAACCCAGGTGAACGAGCAGTGCCCCTAACTTTGCATGACCTCCAAAGGCAATCCCCCTAGCTATGGTTTGAATCTTTAAAAATTGCTCCTCTTAGAGTCTCTCTAAATTTAAAAAGCATTGCCATTAACAGGTTACTTCAAATTGCCCCTGTCAGCGGGAGCTGGGGGAAGCTCCAGTGATGTTCCCCCAGTGAATAGGAATTTGTTTCAAATTTTAAAGGACAAAACTTATTCTTGGCAACCTCCTGTAGGGAGAAGAACTATTTCCAATGCTCTTTAATACATCTTGAAATAATTTATGAAACTTTACGAATATATTATTTCAGCAATGTGCATTTGCAGTCAAACAAAGAATAATTATTCACTGTTAGAGGAGCCCTTTGAAGGGACATTATCTTTCCTTTCATAGCTGATGGCTGAAAAGAAACAATGTTTCAAAGCCACTTTCAGGTTAAAAACCTCTACTTAGGAAATGAAAGCTAATTTGATTAGAAAAGATGTTTAATTAGCCACCAAGTCTATAACTTTGCCATCTTGATGTCATTGTTTGAGTTTGAGGAAATTACAACTAAGGGAGATAATTACTTTTCCTTCTCAAATGATACATGTTCTAATTTTATTAAATGGGTACAACTAAGGTCTTGGGCTAAATCACAAAGGCAGCATCATCAGTTCACAACACAGAGTGGTCGAAAGTGCACTCCATGACCTCATGTTACAGTCTGGGTGAGAGCCAACAGACGGGTGCACATCCAGTAAGGGGTAAGGGTGTAGGTGCTTACGCCAAAAAAAAAAAAAAAAAAACAGGTCTGCAAATCAGCTGATGACATGCTCACGTTGCCTATTTTGTTTTTCAAAGCTGTGGCTGTACCTAAGAACATCCAAGGGCTGGGAAATTTGTGAATATTGCTGAGGGCCACATATGGTAAATTTAGGGTACATTTTAGGGGTGAGATGTAAAACACAGCACGACTCAGAAAACTGTTTCATCTTGGCCAATTCAT
Organism: Elephas maximus indicus; assembly: GCF_024166365.1. Lineage (NCBI taxonomy): Eukaryota > Metazoa > Chordata > Mammalia > Proboscidea > Elephantidae > Elephas > Elephas maximus. Next base: position 11,157,269 of record NC_064834.1, read on the forward strand.
GAAGGTAAGTACAAACTTGCAAAGTTAGGAGGGAAAAGAAGTCAGATGGCTGGCCTTAGAACAGTAAGCAACAGTCAGTAAATAAAGAGACTGAATTTATGGAGATACCCCTGCCCCCTTGTGCTTAACCAAGTCCTAGTTACTGCAAGGTCTCCTTCACTGCCGCCTACATTGATCTCGATCTTCTATAGTTTCAACTTCTGCTAAGGTTCTGGGCACACTTCCTCATGCAAGATTCTGAGTATGGGTTCCAAATCCCTAATGGTCCCCAAAATGTAGTAAATAGGCTTTCTCAAAGCTAACTTCCATATCTAAATATGACCAACAGATCATCCATCCACTTGCAGTAAGATACAAAGGTGAACAAAAACATGAAGCTTCTTTGTTTTCTGGCTGAAATTATTGTTAGTTCAGTGTGGACATCCTGGTTATCTTCCTTCTTGTTTGCAAGAATGCCTGGTTGGCAATATTCAGACTTCTTATTGGGGTGTGAATGGATCATTGCTTAATAAGTATACATTGGCTGACACTTCTTCTCCAAAATATGGAGGCCCATGAGTAGGAAATAAAAAGTATCTTTGAGCACGACAAAATGGACCCAACAGCTTAGCCCTTTCTAATTTTCAATAGTGATTTCTCCCTTTCTGATTCCCCACAGTACTTAGAGACCATGGTTAACTCTCAGTCATTTTTTATATTGTTCTATAGTGGGTTTTTTTTTTTTTTTGTCATTAACTTCTGCACCTCACAGAAGGAAAAGCCCATAGGGCAGAAACTTTTTCACATATTACTTCTGTATCCTCCACTCTAAGAAACATAAAGTTTTGCTTGAAGTAAAGACCCCATCGATATTTGTTGATTAATAGGCTAAGATCATGCTTCCTTTAGATGCTCTATGAAGGTCCTGTGCTTGAGAGCTAGTGAGGTGGTTCCCTTTAACATTAGACTAGTGACCTGTGGGATCTGCACTAAGGAGAGATAAGATAGCAATTTGGGTTGGCTACCGAGGCCTATGAGCAGAGGCCCAACATCAGTTCTGTGTATCAGGAAGAATGACATTGGCAATAATCAGAGAATCTGTGACCTGTTTGGGAGGCTCTGAGGGTATTTAGCTTATCGAAGGATACCTGGGCAAAAGGGCCAGTCACAGAACTAGTTCTCATCAATAACAAAACTAAGAACTTGCTTTCTGTAGAAAGCATCGCATTTCTATTTTAGATTTTATGGATCTCTCAGGTTTCCTCTGTTGATGCTAAAAAGACACTCACAACTGGTGATTCTGTGCATATATGTCAGCCTACCAAAGCCTAAAAACCTGTCTTGTAGAAGTCTCTCAGATGACATTTTTGTTTCAGCTCAGCAAACTATAAAGTCAAAAATCTTGAGTACAGTTATTGATTGTCATAGTTTGGGCAACTGAATTCTCTCTGGCTAGAGGATCATTTGATTTTATGTGGTTGACTCCCCGTTCAAATACTTTGGGATGTGTCAAGGTAAGTAGGACTTTATGAGGAGACTTCTGGGTGTCTAGTCTGAGGCAAAGTGGAAGGACATGCACAAGAAAAGGCTGAATGGTCCTGAGAAATTGGTAATCCCATCAGAAAGGAAAGACTCACATACAGAAAAAAAGGGGGTGGTGGCGAATGTAACCTCAGTCAGACATCAAGAGCCACAGGAATTTAGAAAGAAGAGGAAACACCATTGCTGTGTACCGCTGGGGAAGACTTCCCAGAGGCAGCAACTGTGACCCACAGGTGTGGACAGTTTCAAAGAGGGAAGGGCATTCAGGCAGAGAGCACAAAAGGAGCAAGGACATAGATGATGGGAAGTAAAATCATGTAAAGGCTAGGGCAGCATGTGAGCGAGGATGCAGGACATGTCGAGGAACCAGGACAGAACAGGGGGAGTTCTGGATCAATGGTGGAAGACCCCGATGCCAGGCCAGGGACACTGCTCTGAGAACCGGTGGGTCAGAACTTGAAAGGGCCGTTGCAAACTATCACAAGCCACTTTTTAGATATAAAATCTTAGGCAACATCCAATACACAAAATATATAAATAAAAGCAGAACCGTACCCCCCCAACACACACATTACCAGCCTCCAAAACACATCCAAACCCCCAAAACCAAGCCCACTGCCGTCGAGTCAATTCTGACCCATAGCAACCCAATAGGACAGAGTAGAATTGCACCATAGAGTTTCCAAGGAGCACCTGGCGGATTCAAACTGCCCACCTCTTGGTTAGCAGCCGTAGCACTTAACCACTACACCACCAGGATTTCCAAAACACATCCAGAATTGAGAAATTCAGGAGAACAGAGTTTAAAAGCCATTAAGGTCCAACCTCCTCCTCCTCCTTTGTGAGAGACAGAGGGGAAAAAATAAGCCCAGGGAGGTAAAGAGACTTGAAAGATGTAAAAGGGACCACCTGCGCCCCTGTGCATTTCCTCCCTTCCACTGCCTCCTGCCCCCATGCCACAAACTGTCAACAAATTGGTCATTGCCACCTCAAAATATATCCCATCACTTCCTTTCATCTCTAAGGATATGATTTCACCATCCCTGGTTCCAAATTAACTCACTAAATGTTAACTGAGCACTTACTATGTACATGGCCCCCTAAGAAGGAGGCATACTTGGGTCCAGCCTCCCAGAACCCTGGCAGTCAGTATGGCGGAGAGGTGTGAGAACAGGGTGGGCAAACCGCTGGATTATGTATCTGTGATTCACTGCTAGCCTGCCTCCCATTCATACTTCTAATTCGAATGCCATCGTTACATAGTTGTTTTGCTGAGAAGACCGCTTCTTCCCCCACCTCACCCCCTGCTTGTTGTAGTAGCAGAGCTTGAAACCATGGTATAATTAACATAATTAAAGTATTAATAAAGATTGAAGGGGTTGGACACTGTGTGAAATGCTTAATTTTGTGTATCTTTAACTGATTGAATGTTTAGGTTTGCATTTCAGCTGTCACCCAAATTATGTGTAATTAAGCCAAAGCTTGGATCTGCCTGTCTCGTACCCAGTGGGGATGGCAGACAGATTTGATTCTGGGGAGAAGGTGGTAAATCTGCCCACTCATTTGTAGCTGTGCGCTTTCACATTTTTTATGCATTTCTTGCCTTTTCCCAGTGCATTCATCGATCAAATTATCCCATTAGCAGGGAAGGAAGAATAGATAGCTATGGTGGAAAAAAATCAAATGCTTTCAGTGCATTCCCTGGCTACTACTCCCCACCTGGACACCCTGTCAGCTCTCCCTGGCTGGCGTTCCTTCTCACGTGCTTGTGCTGCAGAGGCGGTCTCACTCCCAGGGAACCCAAGTTGCGGTTGTTGCTCGTTGCCTTTGAGTTGGCTCCAATTCATGGCGAATCCATGTATAAGAGAACAAAATGTCGCTTAGTCCTGTACCATCTTCATGATTGATGGCATGCTTGAGTCCATCTCACTGAGAGTCTCCCTTGTTTTCGCTGACTGTCTACTTTACCAAACAAGAAGTGGCCCGAGTAGATGCTCACAAAGCATTGTGGTGACCATGTTCGCATTGGAAGCACACCCAAGTACAAGGGGCAAGGTTCCATGTTCAGGGAGGGACCTGCCTTTGGAACCAAATCTGCTTAGGTACCAAAATCATTTAAAGACGTTGCTTTCAAGACACTTTAAGAAGAGAGTCATTGTCTTGGTAATTAAAGAGTCCTCGCCCAAATGCAAGACCCCAAGAAAATGAACCACTATCCACAAAAGAGTTCTGCAGGTGTTCACATACAGAGATCATGTGATTATCTAAGGTGAAATCCAACCACTAAATGGATCTTTACAGATCCCCTAGAATGTGTTCATTCTTATGCTGGACACAAGGAGGAAACAAAATGCATTAGCTGGCATACACACGCTTTTAATACATTAAGACGTTTGTTAACGATTTGGAGAGAAAAGATAAAAACAAAAGGAGGGACCAACACAACCAGATGAGGTTAAAGGACAAAGGGCTCACACAGAAAATGAAACCTCTGAAGACCGAGGTGGTTAGGAAGGCTGAACAAGGAAGCCTGGGTTTTGATGGGCCGGGAAGACCAGTAGGACTTACTTAGGCACTTGTGGGGCAGAGGACATGACTGAGGAAAGGCTCAAGAGGCCCCATTGCACAATCTGGTTTTTTTTCTCTCTCTCTTTTTTTTTTTTTTTAATTGTGGTGAACTATATATGACAAAACATTTGCCCTTTCAACCACTTTTATGTGTATACTTCAGTGACATTAATTACCTTCCCTATGAGCACAATCTGTTTTTAGGAGAGAATGACTCTTCTTCCCTCACTGGGGCTGAGGATCTGTGTGGGAGGGTAAATTTTGAAAGGAAGGCCAAGGCAACACCAGTGTAGGAGGCCTCTGACACCAGGCTGAGGAGTGTGTAACGAAGACCCTAGGACAAATGGGAGTGATGATCCTGGTAAATGCAAATTGAGGTGGAAGGGATGGTTGCTGTATTAGTTTCCTCTTGCTGCTGTAACGACTTACCACAAACTTAGTGGCTTAAACAAATTTATTATTCCATATTTCTGTAGGTCTTCTGTAGGTCAAAAGTCCAGTGGGCTCAGCTGGTTTCTCTACTTTGAGTATCACAAGGTCAAAATCAAGGTGTCAGCAGGACTGTGCTCCTTTCTAGAGGCCCTGGTAGAGACGATATTCCCAGGCTCACTAATGTTGTTGCCAGAATTCAGTTCCCTTCAGCTCTAAGACTCAGGTCCTGTTCCTCACTGGCTACTCTCTGATTAGAGTTTTGCTTCATCTTTCTTGCCCAAAACTACTCACAAAATGCCATCCTCAATTTCCAGTTTGGGTTCCTTTTAAATGGGATAAGAGCTTGATACCCTTGGAAGGTGAACTGAACACTGCCTTAGATTTGCAAGATGTTTCGCCATTTTGTTTTTTAGCTGTTGTACCCTCATATGATTTGCAATCCCCCTGCACGCCCCCGTTTTCCCCCCTCCAACTCACTTTTCCTGTATGGAATCTTTCCAAAGCACTTGACTCGGTGGTCATAAAAACAACTGTCTTTTTGTCTTTTACTCACAGTTCACTGGTTTATATAATATTTTATTGTGTTTATAAGTACTATACAAGAAGAGCTAGCATAAACCAGTTTGGGAACAAGCATGACTGTGTCCTGGCAAAAGCAGAAGCTTCTGGGCAGACCAGGGAGAAGTGGCCGTGTCGCTGGGGCATGGACACCAGTTAGTGTATCTTAACAGCGGGACTGCAGAAGATGGGGAAGGTGAGATAATAATAGAGGAAGTTGGTCAGGTGGGGGTGACCGAAGAGAACTACTAGGCATGGATTGACTTACACACCCATGTGAGGGAGTAACATATGTTCTTGGCATTGTTTCTGAAATGATCACCTCCACCCCCGCCCCAACCCAAAATACATACATCTATAGATAAAAATGTGGCATTATTCTCAATTAACAAAGTTAAAGGCAGAGTGATAGGCCTCCCCCCTCCAAAGGCTTCAAAGATGTAGGATCCCTGAATTAGCTGAGTCTGGTGGCAGCGGCCCCCAATCTTAGAAACAGAGTACCTTAAAGGCTGGTCTGAGCTTGAGAAAGTTAAAATCGACTGGATAGAGGAATCTACTGTGGTCACTTGTAATTATTCTCCCCTGGTAAAGTGTATCTAAAACAGCGAGCCGTTCAGAGCAAGTGTTTTGATCAGTTATGTACACTGGTAGGTTAGTTAGCACCTTCATGGTTTCTCTGGCTGACTCATTACTCCTGTTGTGGCACCGAGCAGCGTATCAAAGTGCCAGTCCGAAGTCAGACAGGCTTGAGTTTGAATCCCAGCTATACCTGACTGCCTTCCTACAGGCAAACTATTTAACCACTTTGAGCTGTAAGTTCCTCAGTAGGAAATGGAATAATGGAACCTACTGTTCTAGACTTGATATGGGGACAAAATATGGTGGTGGATGTAAAAACTGTGTGTGAAGCATTTAGCACATAATAAGCCCTCAAGAAATGATAGCTGGCCTTTTAAGGGGGTAGGTATGTTCTGGGAGGGGTAGAATTTGGTAACATGGGACATTTTCCAGGCCTCAGTGCAGGAGCTAAATGATAGTCTGGGGCAATTAGGGGGCACCAAGAGGGTGCCTGGCACGAGCGGAGAAAGCAGGCTCTGAGAGAACCTAGGATGGCCTGGCCCACTTAACTTTTTGCTCAGTGTTGACCCAGACTCTAACTAAGGACCCTCAGGAATCAAGATACTTATTACAAAAGAGTCCAAATGGCTGCCTGGGAGAATGAAAAATTCCAAGAACGTCCCAAGAGAACATTACAAGCCAGTGTGCATGTATTTTCATTTAGTCGTTCAATGTACAGATTGAACTTTCGCTCTGTGTCAGGTGCTGAGGATCCAGAGAGGATAACGAGTTAGAAAATATAGAATTACTTTTCCCCAAGTTACTTTTCTTTGCAGGGAGGTGGAGGAGAAATTGTCAAATTGTCAGTATGCTGTAATGACATTGTGCAGGTGCTTTATGTTAATGATTCCAGTAGGTAGATGTTATGGATTGAATTCTGTCCCCTAAAAATGTGTATCAATTTGGCTAGGCCATGATTCTCAGTATTGTGCGGCTGTCCACCATTTTGTGATCTGATGTGATTTTCATATGTGTTGTGACTCCTACCTCTATGATGTTAATGAGGCAGGATTAGAGGCAGTTATGTTAATGAGGTAGGACTCAATCTACAAAATTAGGCTATATCTTGAGTCAATCTCTTTTGATATATAAAAGACAAAAAACAGAAGTGAGCACAGAGACGTGGGGACCTCATACCACCAAGAATGAAGAAGTCGCGGGGGTGGGGGAGAGTACATCCTTTGGGCCTGGGGTCCCTGCGCTGAGAAGCTTCTAGACCAGGGGAAGATTGATGACAAGGACCTTCCCTCCAGAGCCAACAGAGAGAGAAAGCCTTCTACTGGAGCTGGCACCCTGCATTTGGACTTGTAGCCTCCCAGACTGTGAGAGAATAAATTTATGTTTGTTAAAGCCACCCACTTGCGGTATTTCTGTTATAGCAGCACTAGATGACTAAGACAATGGATAACATGGGTATAGAGATGCTGGGAGTTCACGGTCTAGATGAGGAAATGGACATGTATACTTCCCTACTCTGTAAGCCAATGAAAACCCTATGGAGCAGAATACTCTGATGTGCAACCGTTCATGGGGATGGTGCAGGACTGGGCAGTGTTTTGTTCTGTTGTATATGCGATCGCCATGGGCAGGGACTGATTCCATGGCAGCTAACAACAATAAGACTAAATAAACAGACAGAGAGTCTCTAATCCTACCTAGGGAAGATGAAGTATGCTTCCCAGAAAACATGACAGGTGTACACGGTTGTCAAAGGTGATAGGAGTTTGACAAAGGAAACAAGAGGAAAAAAGCATTCCGGGCAATGAGAACAGCACATGCAATAGACAAGGGAGTGAGGGGCTCTAAAGTGTTCAGGGAACAGGGAGAAAGTTAGAGTGGCTGGGATGCTTGGTACCTGGGAGATGAGGCTAAACGAGTAGGCCACGGTGTCCCGTTGCTGGATCCAGTTCCTAGAGGTTAAAATCACTTTATCCCAGTCTGCCATCAACCCAATTAAGAAATCCGTCCTGATATGTGTCTTTCAATCAATTAGAATATGGGGAGGATATGGGCTTTGTATCATCCCAGTGAATTTGCTGTCTAGACAAGTGCTTCTCAAACGTTAATGTGCATAAGAAATACTTGGAGATCTTATTAAAAAAAGGTAGGTTCCGGGTCAGTAGGTCTGAGATGGAGACCCTCAAGACTCTGTATTTCTAACAAGTGCCCAGGCGATGTACCGATGCTACTGGTCAATGGGCCACATTTTGGATAGCCAAGATCTAGGTAGAACACCACCAGTTGATTTTCACCAAGAATTACTTTGTATCATGGGGCTCAGCATTTCTATACCTGTGCAATCCACCTACTGGAACCATTAACAGAGAACACAATGCCATTAGAGCATACTGACAAGTTCCCCTCCATCCCCCTCCCCAAAAGAAAAACAACTGAGGGAAAAGTAATCCTGTATTTTATAACTTGTAAGTAGCATTATGATTCAGACAATTCCTCAAACTTTCCCAGCCTTTATCAATTTGGAATGTGAATGAAGAATCTGACCCAAATTTCCCAATTTCCTGTTGCTGAGCCACAAGGTAAAAGCCTGAGCATTCTTGTGGAGCAACTCTTTGGATTTCCAGTTTCAGACAGAAAAACATGATTCTCTTTCATTTTAAGCCATTAAAGTCTGGGAAACTTTACTTCACATTGTCGAACTTGGGATCAAACAAAACTGCCTGGGGTAGATGACAGAGTTTGTTTAAAGAATTGAATCTGCCTCAAAACCAGGATATATCCTTCTTTATCCAGAAAGAGACAAGAAAGGCACCCCCTTTGGTCTGCCTCCTCACCCCAAGATTTATGGGAAATTAGCTGTGCCTGGTCCAATAACCTCTTCCCTAAGCCCCTGTGGAGGGATATCACAGCTTTCCAGAGAAAGTTCCCTAAGAAGAGGTGGCTTTTTTACTTGGGTCCTAGGGTCAGTCAGCAGTTAGAGGATACCAAGACTGTTATGGGCCTCTCTCCCTTTTTGTAAGTCCTGTGGAAACCACAGGAGTACCTGGGCGGTGCAAATGGTTAATTCCCTTGGCTACTAACTGAAAGGTTGGAGGTTTGAGTCCACCCAGAGGAAGAAAGGCCTGGCTATCCTCTTCCAATAAATCAGCCACTGAAAACTCCATGAAACATACTTTCACTCTGACACACATGGGGCCGCCATGAGTTGGGGTCAACTCAGTGGCTTGGTTTTCTGAAAGCTGCTACTAATTATTTGGAATCGACTCGATGGCGGTGGTTTGTTTTGGTTTTTGGCTACTTGTTATTTGGGGCCTTCATTTGTCAATACATCACACGCTGTCATAGGCATCTAAAGTGTGTTAGGCTCTGCCCCTAAGTGAATACAGTAAACTCCAGAAGATAGGGGACTTTTCCAATTTTTCTGGATTTCCTATAGCGTTCACCACGCATCTAACTACGAAGTGCTAAAAAATATCTACTGTATTGATTTACCTCGGAGGATGGCAACTCAAGTAAGATTTTTCTGGAAAAGAAGGGACTCCATTTTTTTTGCTCATTGAACAGTTAAGCCCTACAAAAGGCATTGGGCTACCCTGATCTTAGTAAATACCTCCTGCCACCTGCAAGATTTTCCATATGTCATCTAATCTCTTCACCATAGTTCTGTCATGTTTGAAATGGGGATGATCAAATTACATTGCAGCGTTGATAGAATACCCAAACAAGGTCATATGAATGCATATGCTTTGAAAGAGATCAAAACAAAAATGGCCGAAACACATTATTAATAGGTACTAACGTTCATCCCCCTTGGACAGATACGAAAACAGACACAGAGAGGGAGATGCCTAAAAGGACCCAGGTATGCACAGGTGAAGCATAAAATATCTCCTAAAGAGATCTACGATAATTTTACTGCTTTTCCTTGGAACATAACTGGTTAAAGGGGCTCTGGTGGCATGGTAGTTAAGTGCTAGGCTGCTAACCAAAAGGTCAACAGTTCAAATCCACCAGCTGCTCCTTGGAAACCCTATGGGGCAGTTTTACTCAGCCTATAGGATCAAAAAAAAAAAAAATTTTTTTTTTCTTTTTTATAGGATCATTTATGAGTTGGAATCGTCTCGACGACAATGGTTTTTTTTTTTTTTAATTATTCGTTAAGCATCTAGGCTCCCAGTCACACCAGATGGGTTCCATTCTTGGCTCCACTACCTACAAATTACATGAACTTGGGTAAATTGTTTAATTTCTTAGTGCTCAGTTTCATCATCTATAAAATGGGGATAAAAGTATTACCTCTCTCATTGTGCTATGAATATTAAATGAAATAATGCCTGCAAAAATACTTAACACTGATTTCTGGAACATCTGAAGAAAATAAGAGAGTGGTGGAGAGATGGCCTGATAGGTACATGAGTAGGTGGGTGGCATGGATTGAACTGTGTCACCCAAAACTGTGTATCAAATTGGCTAGGCCATGATTCCCAGTATTGTGTGGTTGTCCCCCATTTTGTAATCTGCTGTGATTTTCCTACGTGTTGTAAATCCTAACCTCTATGATGGTAATGAGGCAGGATTAGAGACAATGATTGAGGCAGGACTCAATCTACAGGATTAGGTTGTATCTTGAGTCAATCTTTTCTGAGATATAAAAAAGAGAATCTAGCAGAGGAGGGGACCTCCTATCACCATGAATGAAGAACCAGGAGGGGAATGCATCCTTTGGGCCTGGGGGTCCCTGAGCTGAGAAGCTCCTAGACCAGGGGAAGACTGATGACGAGGACCTTCCCCCAGAATGCACAGAGAGAGAAAGCCTGCCCCTGGAGCTAGCACCCTGAATTCAGACTTCTAGCCCCTACACTGTGAGAGAATAAATTTGTTTGTTAAAGCCATCCACTTGTGGTATTTCTGTTACAGCAGCACTAGATGACTAAGACAGTGGGTGACACAATCTCTATCAAGGCAGGGATTTGTTTTGTTTAACAAAGTGTCTCCTGGCATACAACTCAGTATTTCACACTGCCTTCTCTGAATACCAAATCAAAAACTTAAACCAAAAACTGACTGTCTTCCCAAATTATAGGCTTTCCTGACAGCAATGAAAATTTTGGGATTATTTGCTCCATTCTTCTCATGTTAACGGATGAAGAAACTGAGGCCAGAGAGAGAAAGGGACTTGTTCAACATGGTAAGCCCACAGGGGGCAGAGCTGCTGAGATTGCACTAATCTGGAAGTCCAAGCCTACTACTCACTTTCTTATGTACCCCACGTTCTCCACAAAAAAATACCCCTTCTCTCTGGCAACAGAAAGAATTTTCTTTGCCTTCTGACCAAGATTCCAGAAGAGGGCTGAATTTTTTGAAAAGTACATCATTGAATACCATTCACCAAAGAGGAGCTCTTTCCCAACAACAGGAAAATAGCTGTGTTTCCAATTAGTCAGGGAAAGAACTCAGCCACAATTGCCATGCCATTTAGTGTTGCTAAGCTGGTGATTTCTCCCCAAAGCAGGGAGCTGGTTTAACTGTCATCATCCTTTCTGTTATTTGTATCCAAAGAAGTCACATGTGTCTCAGCAATGTGAAATACTCTCTTTCATCTGCTTGGGAATTATCACTGAGTGTCCGCTCCCTCCTCCAGGCTGCACATCATTAAGTTCCCCTTCCATAAGCTAAACTCCTTGACACAAACTTTCATGCAAAGTAATAGGTTTTAAAAAGAGAAAAAGTCATTAAAGAAGGGTTTAGCTTTCCTTCATTCTGTAGTCGTTTTTCTAAAGGGGCTCTTGACTGCCAGGTAGCTTTCTCTGGGCACAAAAACTCCTCTTCGCTTTTGGTTAAGACACCTGATAAAGCTTCATTAAAATTCTTTCCCAAACAGAAAATGCCAGCATCTGGATTCAAAATAAACGTATGTGTTTCTAACAGGAAAGCTGACAAGGAGAAGTTACATGCACACCATTAAAAAGTCAGAAAAGCCCTAAGAACAATTTTTCAATTCATTAATGCCAAGCAATCCCATGGGAAGGAGACATGGCAGCATCACTGAAAGAAGCCAGGGCTTTGTAAAGGCCCACGTCTACTGAGTTGACAAAGTTTTAAGGAAGTATCAATAGGGAAATGCCTCAGGGAAGAGAAAGAACCTCCTGGTTTTTCAGGGCCTTGTAACTCCACTCAAAAAGTTTGGAAGGAAAGAAAATCTTGATTTGGCAGTTGTCGTAGACTGTTACAGTAATGTCCCCAATCTGTTGAAGCCTCCCTGTATCCATGTCTCTGGGTAGTCCCTTCCCATACTGCCTCTGGGCATGGCCATGTGGCTGGCTTTGGCCAATAAGACAGTAGCAAATGAGATATAAGCAGAGACTTGAAAAGTGCTTGTATGTTGGGGCTTGTTCTTGGGACTCTGTAACCACCATGTGAACAAGGCTGGGGCTAGCCTGCTGAAGGATGACAGGCCACTTGGAGAGAGGGCCCAGTCATACAAGTCACCACAAATGCCCCAGCTGAGCCCACAGACCAGTGAGGGAGCCTAGCTGAGAAGAACGAAGACAACTCTGGATCCAGAGAACCATCCAACCCAGCCCAGCCCAAATTGCCAACCTGTAGAATTGCCAACTAAATAAGTATCTTAATTTAAGTTACTAATTTTGGGGGGTAGTTTGTTATTCCACAAAAGCCAATTGATGTAGAAGTTGTCAGGTTCTCAACAAGACCAAATTTACCATTTTCATACAGGTTATCAGCAGATTCCCAAGGGCTAAGAGGCTTCTGACCTGAAAAGATATTTGACATAAGGTCTACTAGCATCCTCAGCACAGCATGAAAAAGGCATCCAACAAATACAAAATGGGGATTGGATGTGAAAATAACGTAGCAGTGTTTAGTCCTACTCAAAGAGCACTTAAGACAATTACAGCATTGCGGCTTGCATGGGTTCAGACATACCCAAAAAATTGACTATTATGGATGGAATCATGCCCCTCCCCCCAAATGTGTGTTGAAATCCTAACCCCCGTACCTGTGTTACTGGCTCAAGAGAGGGTGGACTGGGGCCTGGGGACCATAGTCTCGGCAGACGTCTGCATCAATTGGCATAACAGCATGTAAAGGATATTGTTCTATATCCCACTTTGGTGAGTAGCATCTGCTATGAGCCTGCATTGTTTTTTTACTTGTTTGTTTGCTCTTTATGTTGAGCTCATACCCATAGGTGGGTTCTAAACCTAATTACTGTGAGTTATAAAAAGAGCAGAACAGACACAGAAACACGTGCAGGGGGAAGACAGATACAATGTGAAGACTGTCTACAGAAAAAATGCCAAGGATTGCCCACAGAAACTAGGAGAGAGGCCACAGAAGGAACTGACACAGCGGAGACCCTGATTTGGACTTTCAGCTTCCAGAACTGTTAGAAAATAAATTTTTACTCATTGAATCAACCCACTGTGGTATTTCTGTTACAGCAGCACTAGGTAACTAAAACATTGGCCAATAGGTTTGGAGGAAGAAGGACTTGGTTTGAGCCCTTCTCTGGAACTTAGAAGTTATGTGACATTTGACAAGTCCCTTCACCTTTCTGTCTCTCTGTTTCTACCACACAAAAGGCTTGTGAGAGATAAAATAAAACGCACATAGGAAAGTGATTTAAAATACGCAAAGTGCTACACAAGGTCAAGTATTATTTTTATGACGAAGTTGATTAGCAAATCAGGCTGTTGCCACTGGCCTAAACTCAGGAAATATGATTTTACACCCCAGATCTATACACCCATCTAATCCCACCCACCCACTCTCTCTTTTTTTTCCTCCAAAGGTTTGTGTGTGTGTGTGTGCGTGTGTGCTGTAGGTCAAAGTTTAAAGCTCGAGTTAATTTCTCATTCAAAAATATATACACATATTGTTTGGTGACATTAGTTGCAATCCCCACAAGGTGACAGTATCCTTCCCCTTTCCACTCCAGGTTCTCTGTGTCTGTTTGTTCAATTCCTGTCCTTTCCTGCCTTCTCGTCCTGCCTTTGAACAGGAACTGCCCATTTGGACTCATCTATTTGATTGAACTAAGAAGAACATTCCTCACGTCTGTTGCTTGTTTTATAGGCCCGTCTAATCTTTGTCTGAAAAGTGGGCTTTGGGAATGGGTTCAGTTCTGGGATAGCAGAGCATCTGGGGGTTAGAGTTTCTGGGGTTCCTCCAGTCTCCATCAGGCCAGTAAGCCTGGTCTTTTTATGTGATTTAAATTCTGTTCTACATTTTTCTCCTGCTCTGTCTGGGACTCTCTGCTGTGATTCCTGTCAGGGCCATCACTGGTGGTAGCCAGGCTGGTGGAGGTCAGTGGTTCATGTGTTCCTTTAGTCCTGTGGGCAAATATTTTCCTTATGTTTTTGATTTTCTTCATTTTTCTTTGCTTCAGGTCGGATGGGACCAATAGATGTATCTTAGATGGCTGCTCACAAGCTTTTAAGGCCCCAGACGCTACTCACCAAAGTGGAATATAGAACAATATCCTTTACATGCTGTTATGCCAGTTGACGCAGACGTCTGCCGAGACTATGGTCCCCAGGACCCAGTCCACCCTCTCTTGAGCCAGTAACAAAAACTCATCCAATTGGATCAATGAATGACATTGAATTTTAACACATGGAGCATTTATGCTTATGAACTATATTATAAGCTGGAAAAAGAGTAGAAATGGAAGACATTTGCTATTGTAAGACCCCTTACTGTGAATCACTTAATAATTAAAATAATCACTACCTAATGTATTGATCCTTACTTGCATTAAATACACATGCACTCACATGTACACACCATGTTTTAAAAAGCAGGGTCTTCTTTCACGTATTTTTACAAAGTATTTTCTGTAGACTAGTGTACCACACTGATCCTGTGAAACTGGATAGAGGCTTCAGTGTGTATCATACCCTAAGCACTCAAGCTATTTCAGAAAATGTGAACAAATACACAGTAGCTGATGCACAAACTCTGTCTCAGAAGAACCCCTGTATCTCACAGGTTTCTGGAATTTCTGGAATTTGCAGGACGGAAAATTGCCATATTAAAGGATTTTTTTTTTTTTTTAATTTTATGGCTGTCTTCCAGGCATTTTTCTTATGTGCTTGGTGCCTGTTACTGTGGTCTTTGATAGGATGTACCATAAGATACCTGTCATGGTCAAGTCCACTCTGCCTCATAGCGATCCTACAGAACAGAGTAGAACATCCCATAGGGTTTCCGAGGAGTGCCTGGGGGATTCGAACTGGTTTTTGGTTAGCAGCCAAGCTTTTAACCACTGCACCACCAGGACTCCAATCCTACCATAAGATAGCACTTCAGGTTTGGCAGAAAAAGTCACATTTAGATATTTTAAATTTGGGATGATATTATGAATAGCCTCCATATAACAAATACTTGCCGTGTGCCTGTTGAGTGTCCAAATATCCGTGGTTCTAATCCTTACAATAATTCCATGAGACACATACTAATATTATCCTTATTTTAAGGATAAAATAAAGGAGGTACAGAGAGGCTAAGTAATATGCGCAAGGTCATAGAGCCATTCCATGGAGAAACTGGGATGTCCTCTGGGCAACCTGACTCTGGAGCTCTGCCCTTAACTACAGCACATATGAAATCAAGGAACACATAATTTCCAAGTGTTCAGCTTCCCGAACCTGTTTGAGAATTCCTGGCTTAATGATCTGGTGAAATAGGGACAAGACCATAGAACCTATATAATGCTGGTCTCCTGGATCTGAAGTCCCCCAACAAGAAATCCAATATTAGAACTATGCTGATGACTTCTGTATTTCACACACACACACACACACATCACATATACACACACCAGAACACACCACACCACAGCCTACAGCCTAATCAGTTTACTAGATAACCTACCAAGATTTATTTTATTTTGGCTGTGAATGAAGATATTCCTCTTCCAATTCAATAAAAAAGCACAACAGAGCTGTAAATATAGAGATGAATGTAAGAATTCAACCGTTTGATTGCATTAATTCAAAGAACTGATTAAAGAGTCTTGATACAATGGTGGAAATCGGTTTGATTTATTAAGCTACATCATCCATGAAATCTGCACAGACTGGGGAAAAAAATTAAACCTGTCACTTCAAAGAAATACATTCCACAATAAAGGGAATGAGGAAAAAGAACACCTAGGATAATTTATAAACATATGCATAATCTGGAGAAAGCGACCCACAGCTGGCTATTACATTCCTCCCAGTCTCTGATTGGGGAAGCTCCCCTCTCACCCCTACCCGGCTCTCAATTAAGAGGTGATATTGTTTTGTTGTTGTTTCTCCCACACCCAGAACAGAGTACAGGAGGAACGTGTAGTCATAAACACTGTTCAGCAATTAAGCAGACTTGAGCAATTAAGCCTTCTGGCACATTATAGTATCACAGTGCTCGATCAGCTTTGTTCTGTCATATGGCCAGGGCTGAATGCAATGGCCAAAGAGTCCCAGCCTCAAACACTTATACTCCACCTCCAAGGGGACAGAAGCAACCCTTTTCTAAAGAATGCCAATAAGAAATGTGTCAAAACTCTTGCTCCTCAAAGAGTGGTCCACTGGCCATCTGCAGTAGCATCACCAGGGAGCTTGTTAGACATGCACACTCTCAGCCTCACCCCAGAGCTCCTAAATCAGAGCCTACAAAATTTCAACAAACTCTCTAGACGAGTTGTGTGCATAGTACAATTTGAGAAGCACTGTATTGGGTTTCAAATGCTAACCAAAGCATCACTCAGCTCTGGGAGCACCGTTGTAACTACAATGTGGTAGGTGACCAGGAGACTAAGAAACTAGAAATCTTGGAAGATATGGCTGACATCTCTGGGGAGGCAGTTTTATTAAATCACTTTCAAAGATTTGGGAGACCTCATGTAGCACAGGATTAAGGTCTGTCCCATGGGGCCCCAAGGAGAGGGATGAGATAGTTTATTAGGTAAATTTCTCAACAACAACACTCTTGACATTTTGAACCCAATAATTCTTTATTGTGGGGGCCTGTCCTGTGCATTGTAGGATATACAGCAACATCCTTGGCCTCAACCCACTACATGCCAGCAGCACATCCACCCTAGTAGCGAAAATAAAAAATGTCTCCAGACATTGCCAAATATTGCCCCGGTTGAGAACCACTGGTTCAGATGACCAGTAGCTCAGGTGAATCAACTCTTTGGGAAGATGGCTAAAAATAAAATAGAATAAAATAACAAATAGTGGAGTCTTCAATTATAAAAATAAAGAGAAATTCAGATCACAGAAGATAATATTCTAGCTGTATTTTGTACTGATCATGGCTTCCTGGAATATTATGTTGATTCTGGGCCCATACTTGTAAAAACTGCTGGCTAAATAAACTAGGTTGGTATGAAAACATCCAAGATGGAAACACATTAGGGCACTATATCGTCTGGGGAATAACTGAGGGGACTGCTATGTTAAATGTGGAGACAAGAAGCACACATCAAGTGTCTTTCAATATTTGGTACAGGAGAAGTCCGATCAATTCTGTATGACTTCAGAAGGTAAAGCCAGGGAAAGTTATAAGTTGAGTAACAATAGGAAGTAGCATTTTATGGTGAGAGATGCCCATAGAGAAATGTGTTGCTATATAAGGTAGCTAGGGCCCCATCACCAGGGACAAATAAAAAAAAAAAAAATACAAAGAGCTAAATAAGCACAGTCACAGAGGGTGTAGAATACATTCCTGCCCTGAGCTGGAATATGAAGAGATCATTCATTGATTCTATCATTCATCCATTCAGCAAGTATTTATTATATGTTTGACTGTGCCTAAGGCAAAAGAGAATTGGTCTTTGCCTTTATAGAGTTCACAGAGAGGAGGTCGACTGGAGAATCCAGAATGACCAGGGCATAGCATGCGGGATACAATGGGTTAACTGGCTTAGTATTCTACCCTGCTCTAACTAGCCACTTGATAAAACTTGTCAAATGGTTGGTACCAAGCAAAGCTAATGAAAGAAGCAGTGCGTGTAGAGAACAATGAAGAAAGAGCAGAAGACTTGGAATCTTGTCCTTCCACTTAGTAACTCTGGGACCTTGGAAGAGCCTCAGGTGGGTTAGAGGATATCTGGTTCAGAGTTTAAAACTAACAGAGATTTCAATTATGCTACTGCGGGTTCTCTGCCCTCTTAGAGCTTCTACATATGTACAGTCAGTCCCTGGGTTACAAGCCAGGTAAGTTGGAACAGATACATAGGGTTTTTATTTAGCATCAGTTAGTCAAATGTTTGTCTTGGTATACAGTATATATTCTACCTTTCTATGTATATGAAAGACGCCTGGTGGTGCACTGGTTAAAGCGATTGAGTGCTAACCAAAAGGTCAGGGGTTCGAAACCACCAGCAGCTCCACAGGACAAAGATGTGGCAGTCTGCTTCCATAAAGCTTTACGGCCTCAGAAACCCTATGGGGTCATTATGAGCCAGAATCGACTCTATGGCAGTGAGTGGAATGCATATGAAATACTTAAGAAACACTTCCAAACCATGCAATGTTTTCATAAAAAAAAAAAAAAACAACATAGGTGTCACAAAATAATAGTGCATGCATTCATTATTATGACTCACTGTATTTAACACAAATTTTTAATATAATAGGCTTTATGACAGACCATTCTTAAGTACGAATTGTCAGACGTTTGTAACCCGGGGACTGCCTGTAGTACCCAGCCCAGGTCCTAACCTAGAGGAGGCACTCAATGTTTGTTGAAGAAATGAAACAACAACCCCCAACAAGCAAAAAGGCCCATTGTGGAGCTTTTTCCCTGTGGTGGAGAACCATGTCCCAGCTCATGTAGACACTAAATCTTTCACTTCCTGTTAATTCATTTTTCTAGTTGGCAAAACAGACAGAGCTGTGCAGTTACTTAAAAGAAAACAGCTACCACCAGTGCGATTTTTTGTAACTCACATCTTGCCTCGGGCCAACAATGGTGAGGTCTTCTTAGCTAAACACTAATTATCATCACATGGACACAATTAACTATCGTTTTCATGCAAATAATGGATCTAAACCAAATTCAAATGGTGTTTTTTATGTGGCACAACGTTGACAGGGAGACCAAAGTAAATGTCTCCATGTGTCTTTAATAATAACCTTAAAGGAAGGCATATTTTATCCTAAAAGAAGCAGGTCAGTCATATGACCCCACGGAGCAAGTATTAAAACAGCTGTTCTATGCACAGAATAACATTCCTTTAATTTACTGTGTTTGCTTTTTAGACCCTATTTTGTTTTTTCATTTTGAAGAACTAAATGGCCCAGATGAATCAGTCAACAATATGTTGGCTGCTCTCACACTCAGCCTTCTGCTGTTTTATAATAGTACCCTGATCTTATTTCAAGAAAAGAATGACAAACTTATGGCTGCAAATAGTAAATTTATGGGGTTCTTTGTGGCAGGCATTACCGAGAACACGGCTGAGGAAATAGGTAAGACGTACTGGAAAGAAGAAACCTCCATAAATACAAGACCAGGCCTCGGTTTTCATCTGAGTTCTACAGTCCAAGCACCTAAGGCCTCTACTTGTTTAATTTTTTTTTTTTTTTTGAAGATCTATGGGGCAGCCAAAGGTGTTGAGTGCTAATTAGACGGACAAATGAATGGTCACCCTCAAAAGGCACATTATGCCTAGTCACAGCTCTTCTGAATGCCCTGGTCACTGCTTTAATAGCTCCATGACTTTAAACAGCCCAAGGTCAAGAAGAGTTGCATTTTGCTGGAACCTTCCCAGCATGCTGCCCACCAGAGCCTGGAACTGTGTCTTGCAAAAATGACCACTTAGAATGGGAGAAATGCAGTTCTTTGTTTCAACAACAGGATGTCAAATAATTAGTAGGGGGCATATTTTGCTTTTGCTGAAAGAACTGAAGGAGTATGCTCAACTTTTGATGAAGGAAATTCCACTCAATTAGGAGGCCTATTTAAATGAGTGTTAAGAGTGGCTTTGCCCAAAGAGCATTCCAGGGAACACTAGTTCCTCAAAATGCTTTGTGACTGTAAGATTTTCATGAACAAATAATTTTGGGAAATGAGGCCATATTCAATCCTTTTTTGAGAGATTCACGTTGTAGTTTGGTATGTTAAAGGTTCATGAATCCCCAAAGAAAGGACGCCTGCTTGTTTGTTTAACCAAAAAATTTTTCAGTCCTTTGCTAAGAGCTCCTTTTTCATATAACACCCATTAGGGACCTAGGATCAAGCTTTCTGGATGGTGGAGCACATACTAAACTTCTCATCCAGGTGTTTGGTCCATTGTGGATCTGCGGAGGCAGACTGACACCGTAGCTAGATCACCTCCAATGAATTACTTAAGTATTTCAGAAAACAAGTCCTAGTGTTTTCCATGGCTCATAAGCAAAGAACCTAGGTCTGATAGACCCAACATGAAATCTTTCAACTTTTGGGACTCCTGTTTGTCCCATAAGTATTATCAAATGCTTGAAGAAGCATGAGGATGCTTCTGGATGTATGAGTCTATATGAAAGCCAAGCTCATAATCCTCCTTACTCAGTTTTTCTACTCTTCATTGTTCTCTCTCTCCATCCTACCTTGTGGATATCCAAACAACGTCAGAGCCCAGGAAGCTCTGACTGCTCCATGACAAGTTAATGGAACCACGTGGCAAGAAAACAGGACAGTTAGGGAGCAAGAGATTTCCCCCTCCACTTTCCAAGGGTTTGGGGGTGAAGTGCAGACACTACTGATTTTAAAGGCTTCTTTCTAAAACAGAAATCTGATCCTGTCCTTGTCCTATTTAAAATTGCTCAATGGTTTTCCATTGCAAAAGGCTGAAATCTCAACTCTTACATCAGACACAAAATCCTTCATGCCCTGGTCCCTGTGTACCTTTCAGGGCTCTTAGCCCAGCAGTAACCCCACCCTCCTTGTAATGGAAGCACCAGCAGTATTGACGGCCTCTAGTTTTCTTACATGCCATGCCCTCTCAAGTCTCCGTGCTTTTGAATGCCCTTTCCTATTTGTTTACCACTAAAATATCAAGTCTGGATTGATGCAAGTTAATGCTCTCAGGCTAAACCACAGATTCATAGATTTTGCCTCCTTATTTACCAGTCACTGCTTCTCTCCTGGACGCTCCAGTTAGAACTTAGTTCCTCATTCTTCAGACACCGGAATTCTTATGTACACACTGTATCACATGGCGCTGTAACTGTGTGTTTAGATCTTCTTGTAGATCTCGTGGTAGAATTCTTGCCTTCCATGCGGGTGACCTGGGTTCAATTCCCGGTCAGTGCACCTCATGTGCGGCCATCACCCTTCCATCCATCAGTGGGGGTTTGTGTGTTGCAATGATGCCAAATAGGTTTCAGCAGGGCTTCCAGACTAAAATGGGCTAGGAAGAAAGCCGTGGAGCTCTAACTCCAAAAATCTGCCAAGAAAAACCCTATGGCTCACGGTATCCGATCTGCAACCAATCGTGGGGACGGCATAAGATGGAGCAGCACTTTGTTCCATAGTGCACAGGGCTGCCATGAGCTGGGGGCTGTCTCAACAGTGGGTAACAAAAACAACGGATCACAATACATTGCTGTTGAATGACTACATAGCCCCCCTCTTTCTCTATGTCAGTTTCGTGGTCACCTGTTCAACTCCTTGCCAGTGAAGACTACCGCTACCAGAACAACAAACAAATACAGCACATTCATCTTAGCTCTCCCTCCTCCCGGAGAAGAGTCGGAATCAAAGGAGCACTTGGCCTATCATGAAAGGGTCAAAGAATCCCCAGGTGAATTTCTGGGAAAATGCTCCTTGTCTATATGAAACCAACCAATTGTTATCCTAGCAAATGCTTCTTTCCAGACCTGAACTTTCAAAACCACCTTAAAAGAGACTGATTCAAGCAGGGAGCCTAATTATTATTTAAAGTGACAACTGAAAACAGTCTCCAATCAAAGGCTTGTTTAATTTTGTTAAGAAAAGAGCCAATAATGTAGCATAGCACTCCTCCCGCCCACTCCCTTCAATGGCAAGTATGCATTCTGTCTTGGCTCACTGCTTCCTTTATCTTCTGCCATGCTGCTAATAGGTCTGGCTCTGTAGAAACAGCTAAGAAAACTCTTGACATATGCAGGACTTCAAGGAACACGTTCATATCTACAACTAAATATTTATGCAACTTAGCCCTGGTTCAGTGATGAGCACTTTCCAAAATATTTTACAAGACATATGTAGAGGCCATAAATGTTTAAAAAGAAGGGAGGGAGTACTTAGAAAAAAAATAAAAAGATTTCATAAAGTCTTTAATTTGCTTTCAAATATCCTGTAAAGCACTAAGGGTCACAGAGATCACGCACAAAGTGACAGGGCATATACACGTATTTTCAGGTCGTAAATTTAACCCCGTAAAACATCATGTTTGAATTGGTGCCAGTTAGAGCTCTACCTGAGTTGCAGGTTCATAGGTGAGCGAGTGAGTTCCTTACTTGAGTATAAAGAGTTCCAAGTTAGTCCTACTCTTTTAAGAAATTACTGGGAAAGAATTTTTTAAATTTCCCTCCACAATCAGATGTCTCTTAACTCAATTTGTGGCAATTTAAATGAATATTGTGCTGTTGCTTCAGTTACATCCAGTCAATGAAATTTTAACTGTCATTGAGAAACAGCAATGTTCAAGACCCCTTCTATTTCAACCACTTCCTTTTCTAAGATACTTACGGGGCATGCATTCAATAGCTCGGATACCTCAAGATGATTGGTATTGAGAAAGGCCATGTCATCCCTTAAGAAGAACAAAATTACTCAGATCCAAGGAATTCCATCTGCAATCTCTAACTGTATAGACTGGTCACAGGACTTTCAGAAGGCTGTCTTGGTCAGATGGAACAGTTGCCATTCCTTCTCTTGGGTCTTGGTTTTATCATTTGTTTAATGAGGGAACTAAAAAACTGGGGACCACGGGATCAATTTGGAACTTGTTTTTAAAAATTGAAGATTTGTCAAGCTTTGTGGCATACCTAGGGAGTCAGATGCTCTGGGGTGGTTCCCAGAAGTCTTCACATTTAACAAGCACCCTTGATAATTCTAAAAGGGCACACTAAAATCCAAGAGCCAATGCACCAAATGACTGCTGGTTCCTTCCCCGTTCGAACATGCCTAGTGCTAGCAATAGACTTGGCAAGACAACAACACATCTGATTTTTGTGAATTTTTTCCTATTTATGCACAGGACTAGATGGCCCCAAGATATACATACTTCCACCAGTGGACATGAAACATGAGAGACATACTTTCCTGACGTGATACGGTAGTTCTGAATCTTGGCCAAATTGCTGGAAGCTCTTTTTGGCCCTTTCAGTGTGTTCTTGCTCATTTTGAAACTGGTGCTACTTCAGGGAGGTCCCTAGATAGTGCAACCAGTTTTCCGTCAGCTGCTAATCTAAAGGTTGGTGGTTGGAACCCATCTAGCAACACTGCAGAAGAAAGGCCTGGCGATTGCTTCCATAAAGATTACAGTTAAGAAGATCTTACAGAGCAGCTCTACTTTCTAACACATGGAGTCACCATGAGTTGGAATCAACTGGACAGCAACGAGTTTGGTTTTGGTCACTTCAGGAAGAGGTCATGCAACCATCTGCTGCTCAGAGCCCATGTGGAAAACGGTACTTTTTAGCCTTCATTCCCAGGATTTTGGAAGTAAGTTGGATAAATCGCTTATAAACAGTCTCACGATCTTTCAAAGGTAATCAAAAGAGTAATTGTGGCATTTCCTTAACCGGCCACTGGATGCCCTTCATGGGATTTAAGAGCCCAAACTGGAGACAGTCTGTCACTAAACCACCTGCTTTCACCGCCTCCCTTAAATGGCCTTACAGGGTGGTTTCCAAGGCTCAGAAACCTGTCATTTGGAACCAAACACCTGCCTGTCGCCCCCCCCCACCCCCCAACTCACCTGCCACATTCCCTGAGTTGCTTAGCCATTAGCTCAAAGGTGGGCTTTCTGAATTCAGTCGATTTAGTCTAAAGCAGTCACTGAAATCAGCCTCTTATCAGTGGCAGAGGTGTTTGGGGAAAGGTTAAAAGGAATGAAGTGACAAAGGATTCAAATATCCTACAATCTGGAGTTGAATAAATGACCACTTATTTCAAAGCTTCAGATTTTGAAAGAAAACAGCTCAGGGCTACAAAGGAAAATGGGAAGGGGACACCCAACACCATATATGTCTTCTGCCTGATTTATTTAAATAGAAAGAGACATAAGTGCATTTTGAAGAATCGCTTTAGCTTTTGTATTTATCAGTGTCCTCCATCTTAACTCCATACAGCTCTGACAGAATAATTAATTTCAGTCAATCAATCATTTAACAAAAACTCACAGGTGACCTCAAC
The DNA here is from genome assembly GCF_024166365.1 of Elephas maximus indicus. Lineage (NCBI taxonomy): Eukaryota > Metazoa > Chordata > Mammalia > Proboscidea > Elephantidae > Elephas > Elephas maximus. The sequence continues at coordinate 11,181,326 of NC_064834.1, forward strand.
ATACCATATAAGCCATGGAGAACTAGTCACAACAGCAGTCTTCAAATTCCCTTGGAAAGGGAAATTAAGCTTGCTATGTGTGGCTTGGGGCAACCTAAGCCGTAAATCTCTCTTTTCTGATCTCTTCATAGAGATGAAAGAGCCATGCCGCTCTGGGTTACACACAACAATTATGTGTTCGCCAAACTCAGGGAATCAGCTTTCAGACAGCCCTAATCATTACCAATTAACCATGTCTGCTGACATCCTGGAAGAGCCGCCCCAGCGCTGCTGAACACCCAGCCCTCCCTTCAGGCAGCCAATCCCTTACATTAGAGCCTATGTGTTTTAGAAGGTCTATTAATGTTTGTTGACAATTCCAAATAGAGGTCACCTGTTGTCATGGTGCAAAATACCCCTTTTTCCCCTCTGAATGCCAGACAGGGAGGGTAGCTTTGTTAGAAACACTTCAATGCATTTCTCTATTGCCACCAACATTCAGATCTGATGAAAAGAGATTTAGGGTGTTCAACTCTTCAACCGCAATTCCCACCTGTTCCCACACACCCATTTGGGACTGAAAGCAGTCTCTTCCTTGGATAATAAACCTGATAAAATGCGTTCAGGCCCTAGGCCTCCACAGGAGGACGTCAGGTCACTGGCAGCCAAATCGTAACATGAAGACTTACCAAAATCTTCAGAAATGTAAATCTGGAAAAAGTAATTGGCCACGGGATTTAAGTCCACTGGATTCAAAGTGGCTCTTTTCCATCTGAAGTATTCCCATGTATTCCCTAAGCTCCCAGAGCTGAGGACTCGTATTTAGGGGCTCTGGTGCCAATTTGCACATCAGTCCCTCTCTGCATTTCCAGAGGTTTCTTCCTTGGCTTGAAAACAACGCCACTTTACTAAGAGCTGAGTGAGATAAAAATGACTTATTTTCCTCTAATTTGTGCCAAGGAAAGAAAAGCATTCTCCTGCAAAATGTCAAATTGGAACTGTGAGCCTTTGAACCTAGAATCTATGTTTACCTTGAGCATGTGAGAGTCTCAAGAAGATGGTATTCTCCCTGAGGGAAAAACTATGCTATTCAACGAAAAGAGTCCCAGGATACCTCTGTTAAAGTTGGTTGATGGGGGCGGGAGGGGGGGGAGGGAAGGGCGGTGGTTGAAATTCAGGGTTGTTGATGGGAGTCCCTCGGTGGCACAAACAGTTAGTTTAACTACTAACCAAAAGGCTAGAAGTTTGAGTCCACCAAAAGGGACCTTGGAAGAAAGGTCTGGTGATCTACTTCCAAAACATCAGCCAGTGAAAACCCTACAGCGCACATTTCTAGTCTGACACACATGGGATCACCATGAGTTGGAATTAGCTCAATGACAACTGGTAAAGGAAGTTGATGATGAGTAGTTGGAGTTCACTTTGCCCTTTGGAAGCATCAAATTCAACAGGCTGCATGTGCAAGGGGAGGAGTTCCTTCACCTCAGCCCTGGGTCATAGGTCAGGCCGGAAGCACTTACGAGGAGACCAGACTGGACAAGCCCTAGCTCCCTCCCCTCAGGTGTGGGTTATCTGAGGACGTGTTGGGCTCAGGACCCAGGCTCCTCAACTATGTGCTGAGGCGCTCCAGGTCACCACAGCAAACACATAAGGGTGCTATGGATATTTTAAATCTTCAAGAAAACCACAGCAATTGGCACAGTGGTTGAGAGGTATTGATGCTAACCAAAAGGTCGGCAGTGTGAATCCACCAGCTGCTCCTTGGAAACCCTATGGAGCAGTTCTACTCTGTCCTATAGGGTCGTTAGGAGTCAGAATCAACTCAACAGCAATGGGTTTTATTCAGCACGTGCCAGACACCCTGCAAACCATTAGGTCAAGGTAGTTTTCACTTTCAACACTAGATTATGCTACATTCCTTTTTATTATGTCACAACTTTGTGAAATTTGGTTTTCATGGTTGCTGTAATAAACAGCAAGTATTGCATGAAAATCAGTGCTGAAGGGCAGAGGAGGGTGTCTAATAGGAGCCCTGGTGGTGCAATGGTTAAGCGCTCAGCTGCTAACTGTAAGGTCGGTGGTTCAAACCCACCAGCTGCTCTGCAGGAAAAAAGACTTGGTGATTTGCTCCGGTAAAGATTACAGCCTTGGAAACCCTATGGGGCAGTTCTACTCTGTCACACAGGGTTGTTATGAGTCAGAATTGACTTGAGGGCACACAACAATCTTTGTGCAAAATTTGTGGAGTTGGGCAGTGCCCAACAGGGACACATATTCCATTAGTCAGTGATTCTGGTTATTTCAGAATGAAATAACAATACTGTATTTTCTTTCCATTTGTGTGTATTATGTTAGGACATAAATACGTATTAACTTATATGGATCTACTTAATAAACAGGTTTTGTGCGTGTGTGTATGTGTGTGTATAAAAATTACTGAGACGCGAAGGGTGCCATGAACTGAGACAGTTTGTGGATCTTTGGACTGGGATCTGCCCTTCTCATTTTACACCCCCTTTAAAAAAAAAATTTTTTTTTTTTCTCTCTCTGTTCTTTGTAACAAGCTTTAGTCACAGGATTCCAGCCTTGGGAGCCTCAGGAAGCTCCTTATGATATAGATAAAACATCATCCTCCCTCCCCTCATCCTCTCTAGAAGAACCTGAAAATAAAAACACAAATCTACACACAAGGCCCAGGACTGAATGCTAAGCCCCTGCATCTTCTCAGTTGCCTGCAGACTTTGGAAATATTATCCCATAAGGCAAACGTGGGTTGCCAAACTCAGACACTTTCCACCATCTGGGATGCAGAGGCCCCCTAAGAGGGAACCATGCAACCCCAGTTAAGGCGTAAGGAAACAGAGACCCATCGCCTTGTGCCCTGCCATATTGCCACCATCATCACAGGAAGAGCCTAATAAAGATCCATTTCTTTGGGTGATGTTTCTCTCACCAACACCTCATTATCCCTGGATGCTGGCCAGCCCTCAACCGAGTTTCTTTGAGAAGAGGACAGAAACAAATTACCAGGTTTTTCAAGAAACAAAATGCACAGTAAATAAATTTTCATAAACTACAGAGAGCTATCATAATCCAAGCCAGAAGAGGAAACCATCTAATTCCAATGCATGATCACAACCAAATACAAGAATCGAAGCATCAGCCCCTCTGCAGCCATGTGAAGGGGTTTCCAGCTGACCTCTCAATCTCTGCCCAGGAAATGAAAGCAGGAGACTGGCAGATAACTTGATGGAAAAACCAGTGTGCTCAATAGAAAGCCAGACAGGTTGCAATAACACCTGGGAGTTACCAGGGTCCCTGGCAGGGTCCTGCTTGCTGCCAAAAACTGCTGCTACCTCAATTGCCATTAACCACTCCTAATGCTGCAATGAATCACCTTTGGTGCCTGGAAACTAGGAAAATGACATCCTCATTTTCTTGCAAATGTAGATTTCAATCCCCAAGACGGAAATAAGGAAAATTGAATATCTTTCTCCTGGCTGCTAAAAATGAAGGGATTTTGGTCTTCAGTGATGATCCTTTCGGGGATAAAATGGCCCCTTGATGCCACCCCCAGATGACACAGAAGATCTGCTGCCCGTGAGATTTCTTGGATGCTTCATGCCCTCTTCCCTTTCCTACCCCAACTACCAGACTGAAATAACATTTACTGAGTCTGAGCACACGAATAAGGCAAATTCCCAGAATCACTTTATCTGAACTTCTCAACAATTCATGAGGTATGGGGATAATCCCCATTTTACTGATGAGGAAATTGAAGCTCAAAACGGTTATGGGATATGCTTGAAGTTACACAACTGGTTGATTTTCAGAGTTAGAATTTGAATCCACTTGAGTCTAGTGCTTTTTCCTCTATTACCCTAGTCAGCTAGATGAACTGTCCTGGTACCTGATATGACAAAGAAAGGAGCAATGGGCCCCAGGCTACCACTAGCTTAAAAACTATCTTTGTGTGAATTAGAAAAGAAGGGTGTCCTTTACTTAAGACCCACTTGATATATGACTAAATATACTTGATATATGACTGTGTATACTATTTTTTCTAGAACAAGACAGTATCATCTGCCAGTAAATTATTGTTATAAATAAATAAACCTACAGTCTCTATTATGTGAAGCACTCTTTGAGATGCGAAATCACTGTTCAGTACATAAACTGCCCCAACTTTCCTGGTGGTCCTGGATGGGGCAGACATATAGGAAAGGAATGCTTTATGCCCAACCAGCTCGGGAGACGCTAGGAGAATAGTGAAAAATGTAGAGCCTTGCATATGACAGGCAACTAGTAAATAAGTATTGAATTAAATTGAACCCAAATCCCTAGCTGCAAAGAATTAAAATTGTAAGCATAATACTAACAATCACTAAGAATGACTGCAGAGGCCAAATGGTGGCCAACAGGAACATGCCCAATTCAGTGAACTCAGTGAGACACTAGGGACAGAGTGGAGCTCAAATCATAGAAACCTTCAGGCAGAGAGATGGACAGCATCCTTAACCAAGGGCCAGACGGTAGCTAGATCGTAAGTTCCGAGGACACAGGGACCAAGTCTATCTTGTTCTCTCCCCAGGATTTAGCTTCCTGCCTATCACACAGTAGGTGCCCAACAAATGTGCACTGAGGTAGTGAATAGAAAACCAGTTGCCGTCGAGTTGATTCCGATACATGATAACCGCACGTCTGTCCGAGTAGAACTGTGCTCCATAGGATTTTTAATTTTTGATTTTTTCAGAAAATGGCCAAGTAAATTTCTGGGGCTTTCCTGAACTCCAACTGCCAACCTTTGGTTAGCAGCCAAGGGTGTTAGCTGTTTACGCCATCCAGGGAGCTCGAGGGAGTCGATAAACCAAACACCAAACCAATTGCCGTGGGGTCAATTTCAACTCATGGTGACCCCATGTGTGCAGGGTAGAACTGTGCTCCACAGGGTTTTCAAGACCGTAACCTTTCAGAAGCTGATCGCCAGATGTTTCTTTCAAGCCATCTTTGGGTGGGTCTGAACCACCAACTTTTGGGTTAGTAGTCAAGCCCTTAACCGTTTGTGCCACCCACAGACCCCAGGGAGTAAATAGGGCCTCTGTATTCCCTGGCTACAATTCAGTCTGACAGCTCAAGTAAAGTGACTGAGGGCCTACTCTGTGCAAGGCATCAGTTGGTCCTAAATCACTGAGCTGCAGGACCTCTTGGCAGAGGAAAACCATTGCCACCAGGACAGCCTGGTCCCGCACGCTTGTGGGCCAGCGCCCTTCCTAGGCCTTCCTTCTCTCGTGCCAAGTGAAGAGGTGGTAGATAAGGTTTTACTCGACCCACCAGGCTGGTGCTGCCCTTAAGGATAGGGGCCAATCTGCCAGCTTCTTGGGGCTGCGAGGCTAAACAGAGAAAATTTGCCTTCCAGGACCCCCATCTGGCTCATGGCTGTAAGCGGAACATCTAGGAAATAAATAAAAAATAAACAAACTGTCCAGAATCCCACTATTAACATTCCACACCTCAGGCTAAATGTTGGTGCCATCTTATCAGGCCCAGTATGGAATGCGTAAATGGACAAAAAAAATCCCACCAGCTAATGGCTTTATTAAGACGTTCCATTTAATCAAATGTATCATCTGGAGCTATTTTTTCAGATGCACTTTGGATTCTTAAAAACTACACAAAACTTGAGATTAAACAAGAGTTTTGCTAAATTGACAGTAAGGCCCACTTTAATACGAAGTCATATTCAACAGAAGCCTTTGATATTAACAGAACCCATAGAGGTCCCAAATTTCTGGCAGTCCAACAACAGCAAGCCATGCTTTATTGAATTCTTCTTTTCCTTTTTTTTTTTAAGACATATTCTTTGAGCAAATTGCATATTTTGAAAATTAATTGGAAACACGACTTTGGTTCTTACCAGACCCATTTCAAAACATCTGAAGGATGCCTGGATAAAAATGTGTGCCTGCATCCTGTCTGGGTCCCTAACAGAAGGACAAAAGGACGTGGAGATTCCACATGTCCCTGACATAATTATGCTAAGACTCGCCAGGGACTCACTATGGCTTCTAGAATGCAGGGGAGAACGAAGGGAGATGTTTTCTCACAGACTGGGAAAACCTCCTGTAGTCATAATATTTGTGCATGGCTCTGTAGAATATAAAATATTTTCAACCCACCGTTTTTTCTGGTCCTCAGAATGTCTTTGAGAGAAACAGAGTAAGAGGCAAATTTCAATGGCCTTCTCAATATCTCCCAGCTAGTAAACGTGAAAGATCATACAATAACCCAGCTCTTCTGGTTTCAAGTCCCACTGTGTGGACCCCTGGGAAAGTTTCAGTCCCAGCCCAACAGAGACGTTTAGACATGAAGGCTGGTGAACTTTGGTAGGAAACCTAAGAGCAAGCTGGAATCTGAATATCCAGAACAAGTCTCAAACGTCCTCTCATACCAACTCATCACTGGCCATGACTCATTTTGTGCGTGCTCAAAGAGTCCCATTAAAATCACAAGGGTTACCTTTTTTGAATATACAATATATATAAAACCAATATCTTAAAGAAGGCCATTTAATCCATTATCTTACCATGACTATATTACACTTACACAAAGATTCCTCTTCAGTCTCCTAAGAGAGCATTTAACACATTGCCATTTCACTGCTGCCAAGCTCTGAAAAGTTTTGATTCAGCATTTGCAACCCGTCTCCTATGACAAGTTGCCAATATGTAGATTAGGCCCAAGAATTAATGAGATTCAGAAAGTGCACATCATTCAATTTCAGCCAATTAAATGAGCATCATCTATCATTAACTCCTTCTTGTTTGGGTTATTCGTACATATACTTGGAGGCTGAAAAGGAGATACAAAGTGGGAATGTTCAAGGAGGTGATCAATGCATATCCTGAGAAGTCCAATGGATGTTCTGGAAGACTGGCCATTGAGGAAGATTTACGGCCACAACAGTGTGAGCTCTGTACTCATATCCACCCTTCCAGTATCCTTACTTTCTTCTTATGCAACACTTCAAGGAGCCCTGCTTTTCCTGGTCCAGTTTCCCAGACTTCCAAAATACTTCCATGAAAGCCACAGGACAAGCCTGGAGATGTGGCTTTGTTTTAAAAGAACAGTTGTTCTGCCTGGCACATTTCACCCCATCCCCTTACTTCTTTTGTTGAGTGGAATTGATCATCTCCTGCCTCAATTTCTCTTGAATGTACCAGGGATGCATTAGTCCTAAAGGCAGTTAACTTAATATTAAAAAAGATGTCATTTGATTTCTTATGAAAATGGAAATTACACAAATGGGAGCATTTATTGCCATTTAAGCATTGCGTCAGTTTATTGCCACCATGGACATTTATAAATCTGACCTATCTCCACTCTCCCCTGTGGTGGGGTGCCTGTGTGTATGGCTGATTCCAGCTTTCTGAATTGCAAAGTGCTACCTTAATGCAACCCCCACCTGTCTGTCGGTTTGTTGTACCGTGGGGACTTGTGTGTTGCTGTGATGCTGGAAGATATGCTACCGGTATTCAGATAATAGCAAGGTCACCCATGGAGGACAGGTTTCAGCTGAGCTTCCAGACTAAGGCAGACTAGGAGGAAGAACCCAGCAGTCTACTTCTGAAAAGCATTAGCCAGTGAAAACCTTATGAATAGCAGTGGAACATTGATATAGTGCTGGAAGATGAGCCCCCCAGGTTGGAAGGCGCTCAAAAGATGACTGGGGAAGAGCTGTCTCCTCAAAATAGAATAGACCTTAATGATGTGGATGGTGTAAAGCTTTCGGGACCTTCATTTGCTGATGCGGCACAACTCAAAATAAGAAGAAACAGGGGCAAACACCCATTAATAACTGGAACCTGGAATGTACGAAGTATGAATCTAGGAAAATTGCAAATCGTCAAAAATGAAATGGAACACATAAACATCGATACCCTAGGCATTAGTGAGCTGAAATGGACTGGTACTGGCCATTTTGAATAGGACAATCATATAGTCTACTAGGCTGGGAACGGCAACTTGAAAAGGAATGGTGCTGCACTCATCGTCAAAAAGAACGTTTCAAGATGTTTCCTGAAGTACAATGCTGTCAGTGATAGGATAATATCCAGATGCCTACAAGGAAGACCAGTTAATATGACTATTATTCAAATTTATGCACCAACCACTAGGGCCAAAGATGAAGAAATAGAAGATTTTTATCAGCTGTTGCAGTCTGAAACTGATTGAACATGCATCAAGATGCATTGATAATTACTAGTGATTGGAATGTGAAAGTTGGAAACAAAGAAGAAGGATCAGTACTTGGAAAATATGGCCTTAGTGATAGAAACAATGCCAGAGATCAAATGATAGAATTTTGCAAGACCAATAACTTCTTCATTGCAAATACCTTCTTTCACCAACATAAACGGTGACTATACGCATGGACCTCACCAGGTGGAACACACAGAAATCAAATTGACTACATCTGTGGAAAGAGACAATGCAAAAGCTCAATATCATCAGTCAGAACAAGGCCAGGGCCGACAGTGGAACAGACCATCCATTGCTCATATGCAAGTTCAAGCTGAAAGTGAAGAAAATTAGACCAAGTCCACGAGAGCCAAAATATGACCTTGAGTATATCCCACCTGAATTTAGAGACAATCTGAATGACAGATTTGACGCATTGAACACTAGTGACCGAAGACCATACGAGTTGTGGAATAACATCAAGGACATCATACATGAAGAAAGCAAGAGGTCATTGAAAACGGAGGAAAGAAAGAAAGACCAAGATGGATATCAGAGGAAACTCTGAAACTTGCTCTCAAACATCAAGCAGCTAAAGCAAGAGGAAGAACTGATGAAGTAAAAGAACTGAACAGAAGATTTCAAAGGGCATATGCAAAGAGCTGGAGATGGAAAACCAAAGGAGAAGAACACGCTCAGTGTTTCTCAAGCTGAAAGAACTGAAGGAAAAATTCAAGCCTTGAGTTGCAATAGTGAAGGATTCCATGGGGAAAATATTAAATGACGCAGGAAGCATCAAAAGAAGATGGAAGGAAGACACAGAGTCATTATACCAAAAACAATCAGTTGATATTCAACCATTTCAAGAGGTGGCATATGATCAGGCACCGATGGTACTGAAGGAAGAAGTCCAAACTGCTCTGAAGGCATTGGCGAAAAACAAGGCTCCAGGAATTGATGGAATATCAGTTGAGATGTTTCAACAAACAGATGCAACGCTGGAGGTGCTCACTTGTCTATGCCAAGAAATATGGAAAAGAGCTTCCTGGCCAACTGACTGGAAGAGGTCCATATTTATGCCTATTCCCAAGAAAGGTGATCCAACCGAATGTGGAAGTTATAAAATAATGTCATTAATATCACACGCAAGCAAAATTTTGCTAAAGATCATTCAAAAACAGCTGCAGCGGTATATCGACAGGGAACTGTCAGAAATTCAGGCCGGTATCAGAAGAGGATGTGGAACCAAGGATATCATTGCTGATGTCACATGGATCCTGGCTGAAAGCAGAGAATACCAGAAGGATGTTCACCTGTGTTTTATTGACTATGCAAAGGCTTTCAATTGTGTGGATCATAACAAATTATGGATAACATTGCAAAGAATGGGAATTCCAGAACACTTAATTGTGCTCATGAGGAACCTTTACATGGATCAAGAGGCAGTTGTTCAGACAGAACAAGGGGATACTGATTGGTTTAAAGTCAGGAAAGGTGTGTGCCAGGGTTGTGTTCTTTCACCATACCTGTTCAATCTGTATGCTGAGCAAATAATCTGAGAAGCTGGACTATAGGAAGAAGGATGGGGCATCAGGATTGAAGGAGGGCTCATTAACAACCTGCGTTATGCAGATGACACAACCTTGCTTGCTGAAAGTGAAGAGGACTTGAAGCACTTACTAATGAAGATCAAAGACCACAGCCTTCAGTATGGATTGCACCTCAACATAAAGTAAACAAAAATCCTTATAACTAGACCAGTGAGCAACATCATGATAAACGGAGAAAAGATTGAGGTTGTCAAGGATTTCATTTTACTTGGATCCACAATCAACAGCCATGGAAGCAGCAGTCAAGAAATCAAAAGACACATTGCATTGGGTAAATCTGCTGCAAAGGACCTCTTCAAGGTGTTGAAGAGCAAAGATGTCACCTTGAAGACTAAGGTGCCCCTGACCCAAGCCATGGTATTTTCAATCACATCATAGGCATGTGAAAGCTGGACAGTGAATAAGGAAGACCCAACAAGAATAATTGACGCCTTTGAATTGTGGTGTTGGTGAAGAATATTGGATATACCATGGACTGCCAAAAGAACGAACAAATCTGTCTCAGAAATACCACCAGAATGCTCCTTAGAAGCAAGGATAGCGAGACTGTGTCTTACATACTTTGAACATGTTGTCAGGAGGGATCATTCCCTGGAGAAGGACATCATGCTTGGCAGAGTACAGGGTCAGCGGAAAAGGGGAAGACCCTCAACGAGGTGGATTGACACAGTGGCTGCAACAATGAGCTCAAGCATAACAACAGCTGTAAGGATGGCTCAGGACTGGGCAGTGTTTCCTTCTGTTGTGCATAGGGTCGCTATGAGTTGGAACCGACTCAACGGTACCTAACAACAACAACACCTTAATGCAAAGAAACGATGCCTTTTTCTTTAAAATTTAGAAAGTTCTTTTTCTCTCAATACGTGGGTCAAAATGCATTGAGTTAATATTGCCAGTCAACTAGTTTAATGTCTAGGCCTTTCCACTTCTGATAATATACACTATAAATATCTCATTAATCACATTGCAATTCCTTTGAAATATTATTATTATTGATGAAAGGGCTATGAAAAAAAATTAAGATAATGCCAGCATGTTGTGGCCTTTGTTCCTTGTGAACAAATTAAACAATAAAAATTTCTGTATTTTTAAAGAATTAGTGCTGTTTGAGCTGATGTAAGCGTAAGGCACACAACCAGGGTGACGGCAACTTTTCTTTGTGAAGAAAGTTGAGGGGCTATCTACCTCCAGGGAGAGCTTCCTTAAGAAAAGTGAGATAGGAATCCTCCACGTAGATGAGTAGACTGTCCTTTTTCAGGTCCATGCTGTCCTCTGGTCTCTCTAAATCCACCATACTCTAGGCTATGGGTTCTGAAGTCTGACTGGGAGTGGGGTGGAGCCTTCCTGTCACAACAGACCTGTTTTGTATATTAACTTGTCCTCCTCCAGTTTAACTAACTTGATGATGGTCTTTGTTCTCTTCTGGGACCACCATACCTCATCTCCTCTCTTTCTCTCAGTCACTCTTCCTTGGTCTTCAATCCTGGGAATGTGTGTAGCAAACTCAGTGTTTGGGCAATTAGTAATAAAGAACCGTCCTTCCACAGTTCTTTACTATTTTAACCAACACGAGAGCCCAAGTGGCTTCCATGAAGAGATTAATCCTTTTCCCTTCTGGGTCATCAAGCATTTTCCAAGTACCCTGTCTACAGTGTGCCAGCTTACTACTATAAAATCCAGCAGAGATAAGAGAACCTGAAGTCAGGATTTTTTGTGGGACAAGATAGGCTGCAACACAAGCAATACGACTTCTCACTTCTTCATATCAGACACCACTGATGATGGTCCAGTTACAACAGCAGCTGTCACTCACTCACTGGTGCCTATTGTGTGCTAGGGTTAGGATTTGAATCCGCCCAGAGGCACCTTGGGAGTAAATCTCCTTGATTTACTTCCAAAAGGTCATAGCCATTGACAACCCTATGGAATGCAGTTCTAATCTGAAACACATAGGGTTGCTTGGCTTTGGATTACTATGTGCCAACTATTGTGCCAAACATGTGACACACCCTTTCATTTACTTCTCAAGACAACAGTCTGAGGTAGGTATCTCTAGACCAACTTTACTGAGGAGAACAAAGACTCAGAAGGGTTAAGTACCTTCCACATTCTGCCTAGGGGGCAGGGTATAAAGTGCTGGGTTGAAACTTGGAGTTTCATTTCTGAAAAAAAAAAAATTTTTTTTTTTTTTTTTTTTAAGATACAGCCTCACCGAATAAAAATGAAAAAGTATTTTTAGTCCTAAGCATGAGCCCAATTATGTGATTCTCAATTTCTGGACAACTGGCACCACTACCAGAGTTAGTCACAAAGGCCTTCAGCAAATGACAAGAAACTGGTAGGTGAGTTTTCAGTCAAGACTGCTTTGCCTGTTCCTATAACTTCCTACTCTCCTTTTCTCTGAACATGGTAGGCACTCAGTAAATAGTTCTGATTTATTGACTATTTCTATTTGCAGCAAAGATTAGAAGGAGCTCCTTATCTCTGGCTTCTAGCCTGATCTCAGGTCCTGGATCCTGGTACTTGTGGGCACATGTGGACTTTCTTCTGACTCCCGACATAAACATTCTTAAAGGGTCTGCATTTTATAGCTTCTCCAAGTAAGTCTACTCTTCCCGTTCAGATTTACAAGCCAAGTAACACCCAAGGGAAAAATGTGTCAGTGTTTTCCCATTCTCAGGAGCAACTCAGATGGGATGCTTGTGGTTAAAGTAGCAAACGTTTTTGGTTCCTTCAGGAGGAAATCAGGAAATGCTGAGCATGAGAAAAACATCTCTAAAGTCAACTGAGATTCTGGGACAAAGTAAATGACAATGTAAGTCTCCGTGGAACATGTATGGAAGTACTTAATGAGAATGAACCCAAAGTTTCCACTTGCACATCACCAATTTGAGAGAGGCTCAGTGGGTCCTTGAGAAATGTTTAGAAAAAGGGAAGACTCAGGCTTGGAGACTGCATTCACCTAAATTAGGGAATAGCCTCCTGCAATGGGCTGGGGATCAGGTTCCATCTAGAAGGGAGCATGACCGGGAACAGCAAGGGATCAAAGGGGAGGACACTTCAAAGGGACTAACAATGACATTCTGGTGGCATCTAGAAAGGAGAGTTGATAGGACTCAACCCAAGCATTGACCCAACTTGACAGGGTTATCCCTGAGGCCTCCAGGTGACTTCTTCAAGGTGTGTCTCAGAGTACTTACAAGACATTGCCAATTGCCCCTACTCCCTTCACACAAACATATGGACATATGTGTGCCCTTGAAAGAATGAATGTTATCACATCTCCTTTCCAAACTCAGAAAAGCTTTTTCCTCTGATATGGGAAAATAGGACGGCTTATCTCAAGACTGCCATTTAGCAGAGAAATCCCTTGAGGGGTGCAGGAAGCATGCAGAGCTCCAGTCTTCAGGGAGGGACACATCTGAGCTTTCTGAGGCTAGCTCTAGGAAACGGATCTGTCCACGGGGAGTTAATATTTGTCAGTTACACAGATCTAGAAATCTGGCAAAAGTATGTTCTACGGAAAAATGGGAAACCCTAGTGGTGTAGTGGTTAAATGCTACAGCTACTAACCAAGAGGTCAGCAGTTTGAATCCGCCAGGCGCTCCTTGGAAACTATGGGGCAGCTCTACTCTGTCCTATAGGGTTGCTATGAGTCGGAATCGACTCAACGGCAGTGGGTTTGGTTTTTTTTAGTGGGTATGGAAAAATGTATCAGGCTGGGACAGAAGAGCCTGGGGCATCTTAAAGTTGCTGTGACTTGCTGGATCTACTCAATCCCTGCACTGGACATGTTCTCTCTTTCTCTATTTCCTAATCTTCTCTTCCTTGTGTTCCCTTCTTCCATTTACACACCAACTTACTTCCATCTCCTTTCAATCAATAATCAATCTATCAATCATTAGGCACGCTTATTAATTCCTTGTCATTATGTGCAAGTAATAGTACTCCAATAATGTAATAGCATTCTAGCCTTCCAAGTGAGAGACCTGGGTTCAATGCCCAGCCAATGCACCTCACGTGCAGATACCACCTGGATATCAGTGGAGCTTGCGTGGTGCTATAATGCTGAACATGTTTCAGCCGAGCTTCTAGACTAAGACAGACTAGGAGAAAGGTCAGGCAATCTACTTCTGAAAATCAGCCAACGAAAACCCTATGGGTCACAATATTCTGCAACGAATCATGGAGATGGTACAGAATCACGCGGCATTTCATTCTGCTGTGCATGAGGTAGCCATGAATCAGAGGGCAACTGGACAGCAGCTAACAACAACATGTCTACTCTAATTACCATGATTATTGTCACCAGTGTCTGAAAATGCTCTGCTAGGCACCGAGAATTAGAGACACAGACTCTGACACGGGAAAGAATAACTAATCTGACAAAGCCGAAGCAGAACATTAAGTCAAATAAATGGTAGTCAGACCTACAGAAAGGCAGGAAACACTAGAGTGGGTGGGTAAGTCAGCAGAAGCTTTTCTGGAAGAAGTAGATTCCAGCACCAGAGATTCCAAATGAGACAAAGAATTAAGAATTTGGGCCTTAAAGGATGGCCATGTGAGTGAGGCTGAGAGATAGGCAAAGAGCAAGCCAGTGTGAGAGAAGCTCTCGGTTCTGTTTCTCTGGAGAACCCTGACTGATATACATCCTCTCTACTTCCCCACCCTTTTCTCCTTGGTTGAGCCCTATTCTCATCTATACTAAGGTTTCAAAAACTGTTTTTTTTTTTTTTTTAAAAAATCAGTCATAAACTCCATTATACAATAGTAAAACAGCACTCTTTCATTGAAATGGAAAAGAAAATGGGAAGGATAGGAACATAAAGGAACATGAAGTTCTCAATCAACAGCTCCTAAAAGTCTGATGAAACAACCAAAAAATTCTTCGTTGCTTCCTGTTGCTGTGTTCAGAAAGTCTGGTCTGGTCTCTCAGGAAACCGTGGCTGGTTCTCCTGTGAACAGACCCCTAGAAGACACCAGGCATGGGCTCATTATGCCCAGAAACATATTCCTACAAGTGTTTGTTGCCTGCAGAAAATACCACACCAAGCTGGAATGAGGGATTTCCTCAGAGAGGTGTCACTAGGCATTTCTCAAAGATGAGATGAGCCTCGAGGAACAAGCTGCCACTTGAATAAGCTGCTTTTCTGGATACAGTTGTGATGACAGCTGCAATGCCAAGTTGCCACAGAGGGAAATATTGTTTTGTTCTTCTGGTGGGCCAGATCCTTTGAAGTGAGCAAGCTTATCCCATGAGGTTTACTAAGCAGAGCTGGCCTTAGGCAAAAATTGTCAAGTAAGGGAAGTTTCCTTACTGTATTCCTGCTCCTCACCCTACCCCAAGTTCACAGAACCCCTCTCCCAGTACTCCCCAGCACCCTCTGAATCCCCCTTGGCTGCTGAAGGCTCTATTCCTTCTCCTCTTAGAAGGTGTCTTCCCTGAGCCCATGTTCCCCAGAGTCACTGCTCTATTCTAATGACTTAGTTCATGCTCAATTGCTAATGGGTGAAAACTCTGAGATCCACTTACCCAATTATAGCTAGGTATTGTGTTTGCAAAGACACAATGGAGGTGGGAACTTAAGGGCCACAGCAATTCATCAGAGTGAGGTTCTGCACCATGAAGCCTTTCCAACCCCCTTGCCTCCCAGACAACTCCGAGGTGGCCACGCAATACTCGCTACAGTAACTCTGGCTAGCTACTTAGCCTTCTGCAAGACTTATTGTTCACTAAGACCTACTGGGAACTGTAGTGAATGCCTGCTTATATTTCCAACATAGGGTCCTAACTAGAGGGCTGAAAATAGGGCTACCATAGCCAAAAGCTGTGCTCTTCAAGCAATTTGTAATACGATTCCTCTGGAGAGCAGACTGATATTTCATTCAGAAATCTCAATTACAGTTGCTAACAGAACACATTTGCGTAAGCATCTGAGTGCGACAGGACCTGCACCCTTTATTTAGAGACAGCCTGTGCGACAAAATGCCAACGTGGGTTAAGCAGTGTAGGAGAGCGAAGGATGTCAGTTTGGAGGCGAGATAAAGCAGGATTTTAACATCGGTTCTACCACCACCTGACAAACCTTGGCCAAGTTACTTCATTTCAGTTTCCTTATCTGGAAAATGGCTTTATCATTTATATTAAATGGTTTTTGTAAAGATGACATTAAATAGGACTGCTGATATTCAACAAATGCTGGTTTCCTTTCCCTATCCTTTCATTTTCATTGATGTAGTTCTTATTACTTAAGAAAATGGACAGTCTTTTAATTATCTTTATATTTGCAAAAGGGGTAAGGGGTTACTACTCAAAAAACAAAAAACAAAAAAACCCAATATTAAAAATAAGAAAAATGGTTTTAAATAGTTGAGCATCAGTTATAGATGGACTGGTGTCCCCTTAAAATATATAGTCAAGTCATATACTAAACCATGGTACCTGTGAATGCGACCTTGTTTGGAAATAGAGTTTTTAAAGACACTATCAGTTAACATGGAGTCCTGGTGGTGTAGTTGAGAGTTTGGCTGCTAACAAGAAGGTCAGCAGTTTGAATTCTCCAGCCGCTCCTTAGAAACCCTATGGGGCAGTTCTACTCTGTCCTGTAGGGTTGCTATGAGTTGGAATCGACTTGATGGCCACAGGTTTGGCTTTTTATCAGTTAACATGAAAGTATTTTTTTTTTTTTTTATACTAGGTTAGGGTGTGTTCTAGTCCAATCTTATAAAAGAGGAGAAGAGATAGAGCGGGACACACAGAGGAAGAATAGCCATGTGAAGATGCATCTACAAGCCAAGGAATGCTGGGGATACCAGCAGCTTAGTGAGATAAGAAAGGATATTCCCCTAGAGACTTCAGAGGAACCATGGCGCAGCCACCATTTTGAATTGGACATTTAGCCTCCACAACTGTGAAACAATAAATTTCTGTTCTTATAAGCTACGTGGTTTGTGGTATTTTGTTATAGCATCCCTAGGAAACTAATATAGCATCTGTTTACTACAATTGATAAGCTATGCTTTATTGTCCATTAAAGCAAGAACTCCGGAAGGTATAAGAAAAACCTTTGTTACCTTCCTTTACATAGCTGCCTTTACCAAACTAATACAATTATAGTCCTTTCAAGAATTTATCCTGGTTTTTTTTGTTTTTTGTTTTTAACCAGTGCACACTGGTTTACCCACAATTAGCTGAAAATAGTGGTTTTACCTGTAGTATCCCAAAACAAGCGGTTGGATATAAAATCTAAAACCTCTGCTACATTGACCTGGGCAAGCCATTTTCCAGGATTAGAAATGCTAACATGTAGTGTATACTTTCAAGATGATAGCAGTTGCTTGGAAATGTGCTTGGCAGGTAGAGAAATTCTCTTCCAATTAAAAGGGTGCCTCCAAAATGGGCATATTGCAGGACTGTGAAGGCTCCAATGACATGTAGTCTCCTTCATAGATGTGATCGGGCTATGCTATTTCCCTTGGCTTCCCAGAATTCAATAAAAACAATAAGCCTTTGGGTGCCCAGACCCTGCACTCGGGAGATCCTATCAGAAAATCAGCCACAATGTGTGTAAATTGGACTCTGTGAGTTCGGAAATGGTGCCACTAATCGGATGGTGCTAGAAGAAACATGTATCATGTGGATTATTGGGAAGGAGGTGCTTTGGGACAGCTTCGATACAATTACACACTATTGATAACCCCTCTTGGGATACACTCAACCCCAGAGATTTATTATTTTAAGAGAAGCGGCACCTGTGATTTTATCTGCAGCCATCCCTTCTGCACATACACTGGCGTGTGCCCAAACCTGTGCCCCCAAGCACGCTCAGGCCCTAAGCAAGTCCCACACAACTTTTAGAGTTGAAACTGCCCTTCTATTGTAATCAGTTTTCATTACAGCCCTTTGATCTCATCCATTGCTGATACACAACACTTCGTCACCTTTATTTTCTATCATAATTGCATGTGAAAGATTTCCCTTTGGAGAGGCCCTGGATCCCAAGCCAGTACCGGAGAGAGTGTTGAAAAGGGTCATGTGACCCGCCTGCTTTAGAAGGAAGCCTATACACCTGCGGAAGACAAACAATTTTTCAGAGATATGACATATCTATCATCTGTCCACAGGATATGAGCTGTTCTGTCTGCTTAATAGCAAGAGGCTCTGAATGGCAAAATAGGAAGCGCTGAAAGAAATCTGTAGCACGCAGCACACCGTCTGGCAGGCCTCCCCAGGCCCGGCTCACTTCCGGCTGGGTGGAAATCCGCACAGTGCTTGTCACTGTGGCAGGCAGAGAGGCTAGCTGTGGCCCTGTTTCTGCTCCTTGTCACACTGTCATTCAGGTGCCATCACCTGCTGACAGGGCCACATGCTTCTCAATTATAGTCCAGGTCTCCATTCACGCCGCATTCTACTACTGCTCAGGGAGATCTGCCACCACTGGCCAGGCGACCTTAACAAAATATTCTGGTCTCCAAGACAGATTGTTGTCAGGGCCTGCCCTGCTCCCGGACCCCAAGTTTCACTCCCCCCAGGTGCAGCTATTCACCTCTCCCTGCTCACTCAGGGCAAGGCAGGTCTGCTTTCAACAGAGTCAAATAAAAACCTGGAGTCTGAGCAAACACAAGGGCTTGATAGCTCTCTGTAACCTGGCGTCCTCACCTTGGTGTTTGAATCTTTCTTGCTAGGTGCAATTCTGGCTAGGATCTTGCAGCTTTAGTTGGTCTGTCAACAAGTGGCAACAGCAGCGGCAGAAGAAACAATAGCTTGAATAACAATGCTGTTGTTGGCTGACGTCAAGTTGGCATGGAAGACACCACATACAAGAGAATGAAAAATTGCCCAGTCCTGCGTCATCTTCCTGATCATTGACATGCTGGAGTCCACTGTTACTGTCACTGTGTATTCTGAGTGCATTTCAACCTAGGGAGCTCATCTACCAGCACTATATTGGACAATATTCTGTTGTGATCCATAGGGTTTTCACTGGCTAATTTTTGAAAGTAGATCACCAGTCTTTTCTTCCTAGTCTGCCTTTGTCTGGAAGCTCTGCTGAAGCCTGTCCACCATGGGTGACTCTGCTGGTATTTGAAATACTGTTGGCATAGCTTCCAGCATCATAGCAACATGCAAGCCACCACTATACGACAAACTGAAAGATAGGTGGTGGATAATTACCATATGGTCACTCAATATTCCATAAAGTCAATATAATATTATTTGCTTAGACCATTAGCAGAAGCCCAAGATCCTAAGGCCTACCGTTGCCCATTATGGTGAGAAGAAAAGCCCAATGCTCTTCAGGCATGAGGACAAGATTACCAAGGATAATGTTTTCGCTTTTACCCAAGGGTTTCTGCCTGTGTTTAGAATGTTAAAACAACTTTGCATTCCTAGGCTTAACCCCACTTGGTCATGGTGTATTATCCTCTTTAAATATTGTTGGATTTGTCTTGCTAAAAATTTTCAAGAACTTTTACGTCTTTGTTTATGAAGCATATTTGTCTGGAGTTTTCTTATAATAGCTTGTTCTAGTTTTGGTATCGAAATAATGCTGACCTGAGAGCATGAATAAAGAAGTGTTCCCTCCTCTTTAATTTTCTGGAAAAGTTTGTGAAGAATTTGTATTAGTTCTTTATTAAATGTTTGATAGAATTCATTTTCTTTGTGTGAAGGTGCTTAACTATAAATCCAATTAAAAATTTATACAGGGGTATTAAGTGTACTTTTTTTCCTCAGGAGAGCTTTAATAGTTTCTGTCTTTGAAGGCATCTGTGCATTTCATTCAAGTTGTCAAATTTACCGGCATAAAAATCTTTCAAAGTATTTCCTTATCATATTTTTAACATCAGTGATGTTTTCTCTTTCATTCCTGATCCCGTTTATCTGACCTTCTTTCTTGTTTTCCTGATCAGTCTGGCTAGAGGATTATCAATTTTATTAATCTTCTCAAAGAATAAACTTCTTTTTTCATTGATTTTTCTTCTCTTTTATTTCCTCTTTTCTATTTCAATGATTTCTGCTCCTACCTTTATTATTTTCTTTCTTCTGATAACTTTGGAAAACTCCAGTCACACCTATATTAGTCAGCTTGAAGTTGTCCCATAGCTCATTGTTTCTCTGTCATTTTCTTCAGTGATTTTTCTTTCTGTGCTTCATTTTGAATAGTTTCTATTGTTATATCTTCAGGTTCACTAATACTTTCTTATGCTGGTCTCTAATCTGTTGTTAATCCCACCCAGTATATTTTTCAGCTCAGACATTGCATTTTTTACCTCTAGAAGTCTGATTTGGGTCTTAGTCCCTATCTTCTATATATTTGTAAAATGATGGTATCAGGTCTCCTCTCCAACTTCAAGGGGAGGAGAGTGCAGCAGCCCAAAGCTGATTCCTGTGAGGAGGGGATCAGACATATCTCCACCCTTCAACCCTTTTTACCAATTCTGATACCAAGCCATCCCTCCCGCGGCACTCTCTACTTCTCTCCTGGGTTTGATAATTTATTGTAACGGCTACACAGAACTCAGAGACCATACTCACAATTATGGGGCTTATTAGGGAAGCAACAGGTTACTGTTCAGGATCCGGATCAACTTGGAAGCAACAGAAACAGCTCAGGATACAGTTCTTTGATCAGGACAACTTCTCGGCTGCTGCCGCTGGGCACTCACTCTAGGCCTGGGCCCTCTGCCCCACTCAGGCAAGTGTTACAAAGCTCTTCAGCTCTGTCAGTAAGTGCCTAAAGGCACCTCACTCCACCAGAAAGCCTCCTGCCCGAAGGCACTCAGCTCTCTCACTCAGTGGATCAGATACCCTAGCTCCGCCAGTAAGGGACCAGAGGAACCCTAGTCCGCTAGCAAGCCTCCTTGTGCAAAGGCTCTCAGCTTTCTTGTTCCATGGGTTGGTGTGCACACGAGCCATGTCACTCCATAGGCTGGGAAACCCACCACACCATTTGGTGCCGTCTCCAATGTTAAAGCTCTCTCCGTCTTCTGGGTTGAGGAGGTTCTCGGCGCAGGAATCCTGGGTCCAGAGGATACATTTTGCTCCTGGCTCTTCTTGATGGATGTGATGTTCCCCTCCAATTCCAGGGATTGGCTCTTTCTAAACCTAGCAGGACGGAAAAACTGGCTAATCCCCTAGAAAAATTTAAGGTACCTTATTTGCATAGTCCCACCCCTGAAAGGGTTCCATGCACCTTACTTGTATTAGCAAAACCGTCCAAACCCCACAAGGGTTCCACACACCTCATTTGCATAGTACCACTCAATCACTTTGTGGGAGTTAAAAGACCGTGGCCAGAAGGGCCATGTAATAGAATATCACCACAGTATCTCATATATATATAGTCTATGCTTTCCTCGACTTTCTTAAGCATATAGAATAAATAATTTTATCACCTGTGTTTATTTCTATTGATACTTCTTCCCATTATGAGTCATATGTCATTGGATACCAGACAGTAATTTTGATATTCCTGGTGGCTGGATATTTTTTATATACATCTAAATGTTCTTCAGCTTTTTTTCTGGGACGCGGTTGTTACTTACAAACAGTTTGGTTTTGAGACTTGCTTTAAAGCTTTGTTAGGCAGGGCCAGAGCAGCCTTTAACTGAGCACTACTACCGAGGCCAGATCCTTCGGAATAGTTTTCTGGATGTCCTGCGTATTACGACTTTTCCACTCTAGCTACTGGAAACAGCACTATTTCTAGGCATGTGAGAGCTTCAAGGGTTTATCTGTATTTTCCTTTTCAGTGGCTCTTCCCCGGCTTCCAGTGGTCTCACGTCATGTCCAGATCAGTACTCAGCTGAGGACTCGAAGGGAACCTGCTACAGAGATCCCTGAGCTTTCCCTCTGCTCATCTCTCGTCTCCATCAGTTCTCCCCTCTCTGGTACTCTTCTCTGAGAACAGTAGCCACTCTTTTTCGGTTGTTGTTAGCTGCCTTAGAGTTGGCTCCAGTGCATGGCATTCTCACGTACAACAGAAAGAAACGTTGCCCGGTCCGGCACCATCTTCCTTATCATCGGTATGCTTGAGTCCACCGTTGCAGCCGCTGTCTGTCTTCAGTGCCTCCCAAGCTAACGGGCTGATGTAGCCACTTTGGCCTCCTGTAATTCTCAACTCTGTCTCCTCAACTCAGGGGCACTTTGGTTTTCAGTCTCCCCTCCCTGCGCTGTGGCCTAGGCATAGTCTCTAGCCAATAGGCTAGGGCAATCAAAGGGCTAACCCCATTTGTTCTCCTTATCCCTGGGATCAGTCTTCTGTGCTGCCTAATGCTCAACATATATGAACTGTTGTTTCGTATATTTTGTCCAGTTATTTAATTGTATAGAGCAGGAGGATAAATCCAGTCCCTGTTACTACATCATGGCTGGAGCAGAAATCCCCCTGCCCACCTTTTATGATACATTGGTGACCTTTTTACAGCTAAGGAGGCTTTGGTACCATACCTTGAGGGGAAAGCTTCCTGGTGGAGTCACCCACTGCCACTAGAACTCATTGATTATGGTTACATTCCAAATCCTTTCCCTTCCCCTTTTCTACTCACTGGTTTGGAAATGAAAGCTGGAGCATGGACAGTGGAGGGGTGTGATCACACCAATGGGCCTGACACGCTTCCTCTGAACCCCAGCTTGACTACTCTCAGGAAGCAGGAGGAAGGAGGCCTCTTTCCTCTTCCTTTTCAAAAGCCCCAAAGAGGGTCATCTGAAGGGCAACTATAACACAAGAGTCAGACTACTTCTCCCATTCAATTTCGGGACAAAAGGTTGTAAAACCAGCTTATCTCTTTAGGCACAAATGTAGCTGCAAGGATCAGCCCAGAATTTTTACTTCCTCATAGGAAATAAATGTATTTCCATCAATGGGATGAAACTAAATATTAATCTAGTCCTGGACTGAGCACATACGCTAATAATAATAATAATAGCTAATGTTTATTGTACATTTACCAAGTGTCAGGTACTGTTCTCAGCATGTCACATTCATTGACTCATTGAATATCACGAATACCTTGTGAGGTTGCTAGTGATATTATCTCCACCTTACAGATGAGAAACTGAGATTAGTCCAGAGAAGTAAAAGAAATTGCTCAATGTTACAGAACTAGTTAGTGATGGAACTAGGAACCTTTAGCAGTCTAACTCTTAGTCAATGAGTCAATGTCTACCCTGAACGAATTCACCGTCTCTCCTAGAGACCATCCCCAAAGGCCCAACACAAGAATCTGCAGGAACTTAAAATAAAATTTCTGGCCTAGATTTAAAGACAGACGCATGGCTATATTTCGAGGATATGCCTGTGTGGTCAAGGCACCCCTCCACTGTGTGGAAGGTTAGACTAACCAGTTCCTTCAAATTCTGAGTTTCTCTGAATCTAAATGCATTGACCAAGCTAGTCCATGCCTTACCGGACTCCCTGGTGAGGGGACTGTCCTCACAATGCTACCCCCCAATCCCTTACTGAACTCTACATAGTAACAAAATGACCTGCAGTTTGTGTGGGGACAGAATCATTCAAACGGATGGTTGAAAAGCCTGTAACCCTGATTATTTTACCTTTCCGTTCCCTCTCTTGCCATCTTAGCGCACAAGTTACAGGAAACTTCTTTTGAGAAATGGTTATAATCCAGGGGTAAAGCTTCGGCAGTGGTTTTCAAACAGAGACATTATTTCTCCACTAGGTGTTAAATGGGAAATTGTGGGTTTTGTTGTCCTAATTACTATGGAGTACTTCTTACAGTAGGAGCCCTAGTGATGCAATGGTTAATCATTTGGCTGCTAACTAAAAGGTTAGTGGTTTGAACCTACCAGCAGCTCCACAGAAGCAAAGACCTGGCAATCTGCTCCCATTAAAGAAATCAGCCTTGGAAACTGTATGAGGCAGTTTTGCTCTGTTGTATAGGGTCACCAGGAGTTTGAATTGACTTGATGGCACACAACAACAACACTTCTTACAGTTAAAAAAAAAAAAAAAAAAAACCTGTTGCCATCGAGTCAATTCCAACTCATAGTGACTCTATAGCACAGAGTAGAACTGACATAGGGTTTCCAAGGCTGCGGTCTTTACAGAAGCAGACTACCACGTCTTTCTCTCATGGAGTAGCTGGTAGGTCTGACAGGACTGAAAGGCAAAACCTCTTTCTATGCTTTGGCTAAAGACGGCCTTGCACAATGAAGAACTGTCCTACCCCAAATGATAATAAAAACTTCTTCTTTAGTTAGAGTCTACTAGCTCTACTAGTTAAACTGGGCTACAATCTTTACTCACTAACTTCTAAAACCTTGAGAACCTTGAGAAGAACAAACCTTGAGCTTGTTTCCTCCCAAGACTCATGATCCATAAAGACCTTCTAGCTGTAAGTAGACCTCCATGGGCCTACCACAGAGATTACCCCAACCTTGCTTCTGAGTCTTCCCAGATGGTCACTGAGGAAAATTACCCTGAAGCATAGCTTTACATTCTCTTCCTCAGAAATGCTAAATCAGGGACTCATTGCTTAACTAACAGCCTTAGTACCAACTTCCCATCTGCTCTAGAGGAAGGGCTGCACCAACAGTGGGACAGAGACGAGATCCAATAGTAGAGGCAGCAGGAAAAGGAACTGTCATCGGTGAGGGAAAGAATATTTCAGCCAAAGACTGTGACTTAAAGAGTACTTAAGAATGTTTTCTTCACAGCAAAGAGATCAGAATGGATTCAGACATAAATGCCAATATTTCCTTGAGTTGAATTATTCTGGGAACTGAAAACAATGAGGAATGGTTATTGCAACAAGATCCAGTTTTACGCCCAAGAATCATATCTGCAAGAGATTCGATCCAATTACAGTGCCTGTACCAAATTTTCCTGCCAATAATTTTAATAGTACTATGGCACAGGCAGGAAGGAGCTACTCTGAGGAAAGGGAAACTGGTCATCAATAGTTCTTAACTCCCCATAATACAGTTTCCATGATACGCATCATCTTTTTCCCTCCTTGGATTTCTTTCTTTCCTCCCTAACTCGTTATTCATTAAGTATCTATATAGTAAATGCCTTTCTAATTTCATGTTGCTTTTGTTCCATATTATTGGTTGTTTCCAAGAAGAAACACTGGGTTTCATGAAATACATAAATGTTTTAGAATTATAAAGTCAGTGATAAAATGAGATCTAGTTTTGAGAATTAGATCTCATTTAAGCAAAAGAATGTGTGCAAGAGGGATATGGAAATAGATTTGATAACTTTAACTGAATATTTTTAATAAAACATGATTATAATAAGGTATATATAGATGAATATTTTTCTGCTCCTTAACACTTGTCTATTACCCTTTCTTAAAGGAACTTATGATGTTTATTTAGATTTTTTAATCCATATAAATGTGTTCTAAAAACCTTAAAAAAAAAAAAAAAAGACTGAGTTCCTGTTGAGAAACATTGTTAGAAACAAAGCATGGCTTCATCCACCCATGATCCTCTTTTCTTTCCTTTTTTTACTATCATCATCATCATCATAAAATTTCCTAAACTTTATGCTCAGTACCAGATACCATCACCAACCACCAGAACAACGCTTACATTCAAGCAATGTTGTTAAAACAGCAGTGACAAGCAAGCTGAAGACTGCCATTGCCCAGCTCTGAAAGCTGAAGCCCTAAGGACTACAGAGCGTAATCCTAGTCACAAAACACATTTTCTATACCAACAGAGAGCATGGTCTCCCAATCGACATGGAAACCAGGCACGCCCCAGATGGATTCCCAGCCATGTGGCGCGTGAAGAAACTTCTTAACCAGACTTTCCCGGGGATCAAAGCTATTCTGATGCGTTTCAGGAAATGGGTGTGGTTTTGGGGACAAATTGTATAATTTAAAATCCTGCGGCTAAAATGTCAGCAAAAGTTTTGAGGAGTAAGAAGAAGATAGATTGTTCCATGCTTCAGCTAGGTATTTAATTTATAATTTATAAAGCAGGTGGATCTTGCCGGAGAGACTCATTCCTGAAGACAAAGAGCTCTTCTGAAAACTGACTCCAAAGCACCTTCTTTATGGTGACCCAAAGGCAGCCTTTAAAATTATGTTCTCCATTTCCTGTGTGACCTAAGATACTTATTTTCTTAACTGTGGTAAATATATATGCAACAAAACATTCGTCATTTCAACATTCTTCACACGTACAATTCAGCTACGTTACTTGTATTTATCCTGTTGTGCAACCATTACCATTATTCATTTCCAAATTTTTCCATCACCCTTAACAGAAACTCAGTGTCCCTTAAGCAATGAGTCCCCTTCCCCCCACCCCTTATGCCTACCCTGGTAGCCATTAATAAACTAAATATCTAAGATGCTTTTTTTGAAACTATAAAATAAAATATTATTGGGGAATCCACCTGGAAGGTCACAGACTCCTCTGAAAATTAAGAGTCAGAAAACTTTTTCTATAAAGGGCCACGTTGTAAATAGTTTAGACTTTGCAGGGCACATATAATCTCTGTTATATATTCTATGTCTTATTTTGATTTGATTTTACAATATCTTAAAAATGCAAAAATCATTCTTAGTTTGGTTGTATAAAAATGGGCCACTGACTGTATCTGGTCCATGGGCTGTAGTTTGCTGACTCCTCTTAAAGGAAAAAAAAAAAAAAAACAAGTTGAGAGAATGTCTTTCCGGACACTCCTCAACAGAGAGGAAAATAAACACTCACTGAACCATCCCTGCCAGCTCTACAATTGGATGAAATTTATAAAAACAAATCTGTATAATTTTCAAACAGATTTTAAATCTTCATATCATTAGTAGGCATTTCAATATCTGACAAAACAACAGCTCTGCCTTAATAAACACACACAGTCTGTGTGTTCAATCTACTACATTGCAAATTCACCTTGTGACCTAGAACAAATTTCTACCTTAGATTTCTCAATTAAAAAAAAAAAATCAAACATTTGGATTAAATGATCTCTACTAGTTTTTTTTTCTAGCATTGGTTCTCTGAGATTCCACGAATGCCCCAAAGTGATCTTTCCCTGTATTATGAAATATTCAGTGGAACAGTTGTCACCCTACCTGACAGCTTCCAGAAAAGCAAACTGTTCTCATTTTGCCTGAATTAAATCTACCCTCCCAGAGGAAAGTGTTCCAGGGCCTTTGGCTAAAAGTAGACTCATGAAAACAGAAGATTCAGTGGATTTGTATTACCCATCCTCATAAACAAAAGATATGGGTTTTCCAGCGGGCATCTCAGAAAGGACTCAGAAATTATAGCAATTATGAGAATCTTCTATGACTCTGTAACCTTTCCAACTCCAACATATTTCTTATTTTTGTGATTCTTAAAGCTATTGGCAGTAAATTCAATTAAAACCCATCTTTTTGATCCTTAATTTTATATAATTATGATTCCCCAAAGCAATGATAGATTGGACCAAGTATGAATTATGTAGAAGCATGTCTTCAATACACTACTTGCATAAGTAATGTGTTATAAGTAACATCATTTTCTTCAAGTTAAAAAAAAATGTTTACTTTCTGTTTCTCTCTGATCAGTAAAACAGAGTCAATGGTAAATGCATACGCTTTCATTGATTTACCAGATATATTCAGGACTGAACCCAACTGCCTGGGACTTACGTTAAGAAGCATTAATAAAATATTTCCCATCCTGCACAGTCAGAAACGCTTGGTCCCACTCAGATTTTTCTACTCACTTAAGCTCCCTAAAGATAAATGAGGTTTATATCACAGAAAGGAAACAGGTCATTTATCTGACATCACATTATTTACTGACATTAAAAATGATAATATCCATCAACAAGCAGCCAAACCCCAAGTGAGTCACACTGAGAACAAAGCTGCAACTGTCTCTCTTTGATATGGTTACAGGGAGATGCTGACCGAGCTGCCATTTATGTTCCAATAATGTCACTATTGTCACAAGAAGCTCACATTTTACTGATGTTCACATAATTTCTCGTGTATGTATTTGGGACCAGGGAACTGTGTTTTGGTCTTCTCTGAACTTTTTATAAAACTAAAAATTGGCATTATAATGACACAACTAGGAACATGATTTACTTTGGGAGTGGTAGTTCATTTATGGGTGTGTGTATGTGTGTGTATCTTCCCCCTTTCACTCTCTCATTTAAAAAATAATACCATTATCCATAATTTTCCTAACAACCAACAAAGTAGGTATTATAATCTACATTTTCTAGATAAGTAAGTACCTGAGGGTCAAGAGGTTTGTTAAATAAATTGCCCAGATTCACAGGACTAGTAAATGGTAGATCCAGGATTGGAATCCAGGCCTGCTTGTCTGACTCCGTCAGTAATCTTGTCCTTCTGTCTCTTTCTTCTCTCCTTCCCCCCCCCCGCCTTTCTTTCTCCCACCCATTCACCTACCTACCTTGCAAACAAACAAAAACTCTGTCCTAATAAAAAGCAGTTTCTTAAAAACACCTTCCTATACTGATTCAATCCTATCCCAGAGCAAACACCACAACACTCAACACACCAGAGTAAGTACACGCTAACAACACTTGCAGGATTGACTAACATTTTGATTATTGGCTTGAACTCTAGAAAAACCACATGTAATTGGCAGGAGCGAACTGTCAGCTGGGGTTACTCAGAAGTAAAGTCAAAGAAATAGTGAACAAAAACTGTAAATTTAGTTATTGAAAAATATTGTTTTACACCCTGATATAAAAATGTAGCTCTGTGAAGCCTGAGCTAAAGCTCAATGGTATTTAAAAACAACACTTGCTGAATCTGATTTTCTTTCTGCTACATTCACTGAGAAGGATCAGTAATAACAATGGCCCTTTTTTGCTTAAATTTTCTAAAGCATCAGTTCTAGTCCCATGTCATCCCTCTCCATCTTCCTCTGTCCTATTAAAAGACAGAGCAAGAAGGCCAGCTGGACACTTGTAGGCCCTTGGCCTAGTCAGTGACCCTTCTGTCCCTCATCATTTGTTTGATGCATTTTAGTTTGACTCTCTTGGACTGTGTCTATGTATTGCCAGAAGAGTCTGATAGGAAAACAAAAAAAAAGTCATATGTAAAGCTATTTGCCAAGATGACTCCAAATAATTGATTTCACAAGTTTCTTTTTTATTTGCTTGTTTCTTAGAACTGTCCAAACTGATGACAGTGTAGACATTTCCCATGTGAAGAAGGAAGGCTTGCTTCAACACATGACCAGCATTCTCATTTCCCACTGGCAAATGGATCTTGGCTCCCCTGCTACACTGCGATCACGATGAATTACACGTATCATTCACAATCAGGAAAACTGCTCAAGTACGACAGTAAGGCTTCTGCCAAAGTTGAAACTCATTAAGAGCCATGATTTTGGCTGAGCACATAGCTGTTTTGAACTCTTTTATTTCTGTATTATTGCTCATTCACTTGAAGAGAAATACATGAGTCAGAGACAAGATCTTTCCTTTTTACGTTTCTCCAATTTATCTTCCTTGACATAATAAATTTCTCAAGCCAAAGAGCTGAGTGTTGTCTTGTTTTCCTCTGTTTTTCCATTATCTCAGTTATCTCTCATTTATTTCTTAGTCTTTTATCTCAACAGTTTTTCAGGACATCCTAAAGTTGGAATGAGCAAACTCCCCTGTGTGGTTGCTTACCAATGTCTCAGGGCTCCAAGCTCTCAATCATACAGCTTTGTTGCTTTGGCATTTTGGGGAGGAAAACAAAATCCTGGTTATACCTTGATTGGAACCGATGGATCAACTGTGGACTACTTTTGGTATATAAAAATTACTCTTTGCATGACACTTTCTCAAGTAAGAAAACAATTTTGAGCAAAGCCAGCTTTTCTATCCTTGCTTACTTTGAACAACGAAGGTAGTCCAACCAACCGTGGTCTCAGGGGACTGTGGTGCGATACACTGCTTTTATATGGCTTTTCTCTCCATGGTATTGTAACGCACCTAAGTGATTCGGTACCATTGAATCAGTTCTGACACATAGTGACCCTATGCACAAGAGAATGAAACACTGCCTGGTCCTGTACCACCCTCACAACGTTTTTTATACTTGAGCCCATTGTTGCAGCCACTGTGTCAGTTCTTGTCATTGAGGGTCTCCTCTCTTTCACTGATCCTCTACTTTACTGAGCATGATACCTTTCTTCAGGGACTGGTCCCTCCTGATAACATGTTCAAAGTATGTGAGACGAAGTTTCGCCATCCTTGCTTCTAAGGAGCATTCTGGCTGTACTTCTAAGACAGATTTGTTCATTCTTCTGGCAGTCCCTGGCATATTCAATATTTTTCGCCAATACCATAATTCAAAGGCATCAGTTCTTCCGTCTTCCTTATTCATTGTCCAGCTTTCACATGCTTAAAAACACCATGGCTTGGGTCAGGCCCACCTTAGTCTTTAAAGTGATATCTTTGCATTTTAACACTTTAAAGAGACCTTTGGCAGCAGATTTACTCAATGCGATGCATCGTTTGATTTCTTTGACTGCTGCTTCCATGGGATTTGATTGTGGATCCAAGTAAAACGAAATCCTTGACAACATCAATCTTTCCTTCATTTATCATGATGTTGCTCATTGGTCCAGTTGTGAGAATTTTTGTTTTCTCTATGTTGAGACACGTGGAGGATTTAAAACTGTGCCATTCATCAATTTGAAATATACATTAGAAAAACTTTGTTTCCTTCCACTATCACCTTTGGAAAATGAGATCTAGGTTTTTATTTCCTGATGTGGAAAACGAACCATCTTCTCATTGGGCCTAAATTTACTTTGATCCAATTTCAAAGAAGAGTCACCCAACATAGTGTTTCAAGGTTTAGTGAATAAATCCCTTTTCAACCTGGACACTACACAGAGGTTTAAACAGATCTTGATCATAACACCTCAGTCTTCTCCTTTCCAGACCAAAGACTCCCAGCTATGTCAGTTCAGTTCAACCAATATTAACTGAGCACCAGTTATGTGTCAAGCTCTCCACCATGCACCAAACCCAGGTATGACTCCATTACATTTCCTGCCCCTAAGAGTGTCTAACCCGGCAGGGAAAGCCATGCAGTGGGGTTTGTAAAATGACAAACACCTCTTCAGCGTACAGAAAGTATACATTAGAGGAAATCTAATATTACCTATTCTCTTATGAATGTCTCATCATTCCAATAATCACTTCAGTTGACTCATCTAAGCCTAATGCTGTGTCATTTCAAGATATCATGACCCTCAAGTCCACATCTGGCATTCCATGCCATGCCAATGCTGTCATAAAGAGTCTAAATGGATCACCCTGATCCCTCCTCTAATACCATAAATCAAGAATAAAGTTCAGGCCTTCAGGCCTGGCATTGGCCTCTGTATGCTGGTCAAGACCACTTGCTTTTCATCAATTCTTCTGCTTGTCCGTGCCCATCAGAAAAGTATGCTACAGAGCTGATCTGGCTGCTAAAGGAGGAAGGGTCAGAAGTCAGAGGCCCCCCAGGCCATCCTCTTTTCCTGTATTTTATGACAGTGCTTGGAAAGTACAATGGAGGAGGTAACGAAATCTCCCTCAAAATCTTCAGTTGGGTCTAATACATAAAGGATCATAGAAGAGAAATGAAATGCATAACTACTGAGTGCCCATCACCTGTGAGCTTGCTGTAAGCTATCAGAGCCCAAAGAGATACCCACCAGGGTTTCTGACCCCTTGGAGAGGGCTGGTTGCTCTGCTTCCAAAAGAGGAGCAACTTGGAAAAGAAGCTAAAAGGGCTCATTAACCCAAAGACAATAGCACTGACAGTTTCAATTAGCCAGAGGCTATCAGCCTTGGACATGTACATCAAATAAATTCTCTCTTCTTGACTGTGTTTGAGTTACTTTCTTCTAGCACAGATGAAGAAAGTGTTGTTGTTGTTTTCTCTTTCTCTCTCTCTCTCTTAAAGTCTTTTCAGATGAGCCACATCCAACACCAGTCACTTTTTTATTTTAAGAATTCAGTTCTATATTAGACTTGGCTTTTGATCATCCTTCAGTTGCTGTAATTGGACCATTTAGTTAGATTATAAGGTACTTGAGAGCAGAGACATTTCCTATTTCTAAGCAATTTTAAGACTCCATAGTCATAGCACTGTTCACACCTGGAGGGTGATAGAAACTTGCTAAATGTAATAGGATATGCTGGCTTATGCTTCAGTAACAAGAAATCCCAAAATCTGAGTACCCCAACATGACAAACATTTAATACCTTAAACAATGTCATTTGCGGGTCCAAGTGAGCAAAAGTGATTTGTACAACTTCCAGCAGAGCTCTTAAAGGGAGTGAACATGCTTTCACCTTCTTTTCCCATTTGGCTGACTGTAATACAGCCATGCGGGAAGTGAGACTTCTGTAGGCAACACTGTAGGTAGGGTACAGCAACAAACTAGAAGGACCTGGGTCCCAGACGCAATGGAGCCACTACACCAGTCTTGCTTACATCGTACTGTAACATGAGGGAAAAATGAAGCTCTATCTTGTTGATGCCTAATGTGTATTCTGGTTAATCCCATGTATCAGAATCTGTTATGTACCAGGAACTTTAAGTCAGGCAAAATTCTTGACCAGAATAGCACATTCCTAAGCTTTTGGAAAGGACAATGTTGGTATCACAGACTATATTCCTAAGAATTTCTCCAGGCAGCCTAAGATGATATCTTCTCTATATAGCATGTGAGACTTTGGGGCATGATAAAGTCCCAACTTCTGCCCTATTCTCCACTTGTCTCATTGAGGACTTTGGCTCCTTCCATTGCAAGTCATTTCCTTCTATTGCTTATTCTAGAAGACACAGAGGCTGATTATGGTATTGTTTGGTACAGGAGACTCTAATTGCTATACTGAATCTTGTATATATGGAACTTATTTTCCAATTCCAAATGGTGATGTTTTTCTGATATATACTCTAACACACAGTTTGAATGCAGAACAATATCTGGGACCAGGACTATCAAAGACATACGTTTACTTTAGCAAAGCTTGTCAGTTTGCCCCCTGCTACATAAGTATTAGATAGGATGTACTAGCAAAAGAAGTCAGGGCTAGTCATCAAGCAGAACAAGAGAGAAATGGCCAGAACCAATGGTTTAGAAAAGGAAGGAGTTATATCCAGTGAGCAGTTTAATGAAAAAAGCAGCAGACACAACAGGCCTGACAGACGAAAAAGTTTCCAGGAAAGGAATGGCACATATGTGATACCCATGCTGCCTATCTCTCTTTCCATGTGGGTGTCGATGTCATTAATCAATCACACTGACATCAGAGAAAGCGCAGTCAGACATCTAAATACAACAGTCCGTGTAGCGACTTTCAAATAGTTGAGGTTAGGATGCAAGTTAAGGCCTATGTGCCAGTTGAGCCTTAAAATAGTGACATTAATGAATAGGAGTGATGACTGTGACTGTTCTAGATACAGGCAGCACTGAGTCCCTGTTGCCACTATGTGGTCCCAGAAGTACTGTCCTGATGGGGAGAATGGCACTGATCCCAGAATGACCTCACATTTTAGTGAACTGACTGTTATATGATTTAAACTCTTAGATAATCAGAATAAGAAAGGAATTAAATTTACCTTATAATGATCAGGTTAAAAAAAAAAAAGTCTTAGGCTGGGTTATCTAGAGAAGCAAAACCAGTAAGTGTATAAATATATATATAGTGAGAGAGAGAGAAATTTATGTAAAGGAAATGGCTCATGCAGTCGTAGAGGCTGGAATGTCCCAAGTCTGTGGGTCAGGATAGAGGCTTCTTCTGATTCACATAGCCACAGGGGCTGACAAACCCAAGACCGCCGGCAGGTCAGAGAGCAGGGCTCTTGCTCACAGACTTGCAAAGACTGATGAATCCTAAGCTCGGCAGGCAAGACCACAGCTAAGCTGCCAGCTCTAGTCCCAAAAACAGGAGGTCAGACCAACTGGAGCCAGCTGCAGAAACTAGCATGAGCAAAAAGCCCCCCATGTCCATTCATATTCGATACAGGCCACATACCCAAGGAAACTCCCTTTCAACTTACTGGCTACTCACAGCAGCTCCCATCACGGGGGTGAGTCCATCAACAGTGAAGTGATTACATTATACCAACATTACACCAAAACACTGAGAATCATACCCCAGCCAAATTGGCACACAATCTTAACCATCATACACACAATCCTTTTAAAACTGGAAATAAGATGAGAATGCCCACTCTAGTGTTCTCAACAAATGGTACTAGGACAACAGGATACCATGTGCAAAAGAATGAATTTGCACCCCTACCTCACACAATACATAAAAATTAACTCAAAATGAATCAGAGGCCTAAATTAAGCATTAAAACTATAAAAATATTGAAGGATACTGTGATCATTAAGGTTGTGTGTCCACTTGGTGGGCCATGATTTTCAGTGGTTTGGCACTTATGATGTAGTTTGGTGGTTGTAAAATGATGTAATCATCGCCATGATGAGATCTGATATGATGTGATCACCTCCATGATGGGATCTGCTGTGAGTGAGTAGCCAATCAGTTGAAAAGGAGTCTCCTTGGAGGTGTGGCCTGCATCCAATAAATGTAGACTTTTGGCAAAACTCTCTGGCTTTTGCTCTGCTCTGGATCCTGCATCCGCTCATCAGCATCTGACCTCCAGTTCTTAGGTCTTGGGCCAACCGCCTGCTGTCTTGCCTGCTGATCTTGGATTCATCAGCCTTTGTAGTCTTGAGCCAGCAGCCTGCTGTGTGACCTATGGATCTTGGGTTTGTCAGCCCCTACAGCTATGCGAGTCAGGAGAAGCCTCCAGCCTGATGCCTGACACCTGACCCACAGACTTGGGACTTGACTGCCTCTAGAACCGTGTGAGCCATTTCCTTGAGAAAAATCTTTATCTGCTCTAGAGAACCCAGTCTAGGACATTTGGTCCAAGAGTTGTTCTAGAGAAATAAAATTATAAGGATGAGTTTTCTTAATTGTTTCTCAAGTCTGGTTAGTCTTAAAGATGTTCATGATTCTGCTTCCAATAGTAAAGAGGGCACTGCTAATCCATGGTGTGACCTGTCAATAGAAACACACAAAATATCACTACAAATATATCAGGTATCAGTGAGAGGCAAGGCTCTGGAAGATCGCCATGTTTAATACCTTTCTACAACTTTGTCCTAATGAGAAGTATAAAGAATCCGGTTGGTTGGTCCTACTTTGCTAGACAAAGTGGTGAAAGAAAGACCTGAGCTCAGGGCTTCAGAGTCAAAGTTCAAGCACAGCATAAACGAACTCAAAGTTCCCACTTGTGCCTTGAAAGAAAGCCTTATTTCTTGTAGAGTTGATATTACAAAAAACAAAAAAAAACAGAGTCTTATCATAAAAAAAAAAAAAAAAAAAAGTAGCTAAATTACAATGTCAATTGAATTTTCATCCTTGAGTGGTGTTTGAATTTAAAGTGAGAAAATTGACTGGGAAGAAATGATTCTGAAACTTGGGATGGGACATATGGGTAGATAATCAGGAAGCTGGGAACACTGAGCCCCTAAATTCCATCGAATCACTCCTGCAAACAGGAACACCTCTCTCACTCCCATTTGAAGAGATTATGCCAACTTTGTATGCTAAGCCACCCTCCCCAGTAAAACCATTAGCTCCTCCATCCCCATCTGAAGAGATTAACTCAGTTTGTGTCTGAAGAGCTTTTGACTGAGTCATTGCCTGAGGCATCACCTGAGGCAGATGCCTTGAGACAATGCTGACTGTTCACAAAACACATCCCCACCACCCATTTTGGCTTCTGGACCTATAACTAGACTTAAGTCCCAGAGAGCCTCCAAAGGTGAAATACAAAGTGTGACCCAGGAGGAGGTACGCTACACTCCAGAAGAACTGCTTGACTTTTCTAATATGTACAGATAGAAACCTGGGGAATATGTGTGGAAATGGCTATTAAGGGTGTGGGATAATGGTGCAAGCAACATAAAGACGGATCAGTCTGAGTTTATTGATATGGGTCCACTAAGCACAGTTTTTTCACTCAATGTTTCAGCGCAAGAAGTTAGGAAAGGATCTAATAGTTTATTTGGTTGGTTCACTGAAGCATGGATTAAGTGGTAGCCTACACTTTTTTTTTACACTAAATCAAGCTGAAGTATCAGACCTGCCGTGGCACATTTTAGAAGAAGGTATCCAAAGTCTTAGGGAAATTGGCATGTTAGAGGGGACTTTTCAGGTTAGACCCACAAACCCATACATGGAGTACCCAGAGGACACACCTTTTACTAAAATGCTAAGGAACAAATTCGTGAAGGGAGGCCCAGCATCCTTGAAGTCTGCTGTAATTGCTATTTTATGTAAGTCAGATTTGACAGTGGGAACTGTCCTAACTGAACTAAGACACTTAACTAGCGTGAGGTTGATTGAACCCCGAGGTGTAGGGGCCAAGTGGCAGTATTCAATCAACAAAGACAAGGCGGGTGCGGTTACGGTAATGGAGAGTGGAGTCAAACCAGTAATCAGAATAGTCTGACTCACGAGGACTTACGGCATTGGCTACTTAGCCATTGTGTCCCTAGGAGTGAAACAGATAGGAAATCTACTAAATATTGATTTGATCTATACAAGCAGATAAATTCTAGGTCAAGCGAACAGCAGTCTAACCCGAATTGCCAGAATAGACAGTCACAGCCCCTCAAACAATTCCCAGACTTGAGCAAGTTTACAGACTCATAACCCCTTGAATGAAGGGGAGGTTGGGTCTCCCTGAGAAACGACTCCACTATACTGCCAAAAATTTATGCTGTTAATTTTTCTCCTAGCCTTCCCCAAAGGGAGCTATGGCCTTTTATAAGAGTGACAGTTTGTTGGGGAAAAGGAAATAATTAGACTTTGGGGGGACTACTGGATACCACCTCTGAACTGACACTCATTCTAGGAGACCCAAAACATCACTGTGGTCCACCAGTCAGAGTGGGGGCATATGGAGTCTTAGCTCATGTCCACCTCACGGTAGGTGCAATGGGTCCCAAACCCATCCTGTAGTGATCTCTGTTCCAGAATGCATAACTGGAATAGATATACTCATTAACTGGCAGGACCCCCATACTGGATCCCTGAAAAGTGAAGCAAGGGCTATTATGACAGGAAAAGCAAAGTAGAAGCTATTAGAACTTCCCCTACCCAAACCAAACCCACTTCCACTGAGTCAATTTCAACTCATAGCAACCCTACAGGACACAGTAGAACTGCCCCCATAGAATTTCCAAGGCTGTAAATCTTTATGGAAGCAGATTGCCACACCTTTCTCCTGTGGAATGATTGGTGGGTTTGAACTACTGACCTTTCGGTTAGCAGCTGAGCATTTTAACCATTGCACCACCAAGACACCTAAGAAAATAGTAAACCAGAAGTCATACTTCATTCCTGGAGGGATTGCAGAGATTACTGCTATCATCAGGGACTTGAAGGATGCCAGGGTGCTGATTCCCATCACATCCCCATTCCAATCACCAACTTGGCCCGTGCAAAAAACAGATGGATCTTGGAGAATGACAGTGGATTATTTAAAGCTTAATCAGGTGGTGACTCCAATTGCAGCTGCTGTTCCAGAGATATTTCATTGCTTGAGCAAATTAATGCATCTCCTGGTACGTGGTATGCAGCTACTTCTCTGGCTAATGCCTTTTTCTTCATACTTGTTTTGAAGGACCACCAGAAGCAGTATGCCTTCAGCTGGCAAGGCCAACAATATATCTTCAGTGTCCTACCTCAAGGCTATATCAACTTTCTGGCCCTATGTCATAATTTAGTCCACAGGGACTTTGATCACCTTTTCGTTCTACAAAATATTACGCTTGTCCATTACATTGATGACATTATGCTGACTGGACCTAGCAACAAAGAAGTGTCAATGATCCTGAACTTACTGGTAAAACACTTGCATGCCAGAGGGTAGGAAGTTAATCCAACAAAAATTCAAGTGCTTTCCACCTCTGTGAAATTTCTAGGGTTTCAGTGGTGTCGGGCATGTTGAGATACTCCTTCTAAAGTGAAGGGTAAGTGATTGCATCTGGCGTTTCACACAACTGAAAAGAAGGCACAATGACTAGTGGGCCTCTTTGGATTTTGGAGGTAACATATCCCTTGTTGGGCATGCTACTCTAGTCTACTTATCAAGTGACTCAAAAAGCTCCTAGCTTTGAGTGAGGCCCAGAACAAAAGAAGGCTCTGCAACAGGTTCAGGCTGCCATGCAAGTGGCTCTGCCACTTGGGCCATATGATTTAGTTGATCCAATGGTGCTTGAAGTGTCAATGGCAGATATTGATGCTGTTTGGAGTCTTTGGCAGGTCCCTAATGGTGAATCACAGTGCAGGCCCTTAGGAATTGGGAGCAAAGTGCTGCCATCCTCTGCAGTTAACTATTCTCCTTTTGAGAAGCAGCTTTTGGCTTATTATTGGGTCTTGGTAGAAACTGAATGCTTAACCATGGTTCACCAAGTCAGCAGGTGGCCCGAGCTGCCCTTCATGAACTAGGTGTTGTCTGACGCACAGAGCCATAAATCTGGACATGCACAGTAGCATTCCATTATTAACTGGAAGTGGTACATATGAGATTGGGCCTGAGCATATCCTGAAGACACAAGTAAGTTTTATGAGGAAGTAGCCCAAATGCCCATGGTCTCCACTCCTGTAAACTTACCTTACATCTCACAGTCTACACCTATGGACTTATGGGGAGTTCCTTATGATCAGTTGATGAGGAAAAGAAAATTCATGCCTGGTTTAAAGATGGTTCTGTGCAATATGCAGACAACATTTGAAGTGGACAGCAGCAGCACTACAGCTCCTTTTTGGGACCTCCCTGAAGGACAGTGGGGAAGGGAAATCCTCCGAATGGGCAGAGCTTTGATCAGTGCACCTGGTTGTTCACTTTGCTTGTAAGGAGAAAAGGTTAGATATGGGATTGTATACTGATTCATGGGCTGTGGCCAATAGTTTGGCTGAATGGTCAGGGACATGGAAGGAACATGATTAGAGAACTGGAGACAAGGAAGTATGGGGAAGAGGTATGTTGATAGGCCTCTCTGAGTGGGCTGAAGAAGTAAAGATACTTGTGTCTCACATGAGTGCCCACCAAAGGCTGACCTCAGCAGAGGAGGATTTTAATAGTCAAATGGATAAGATGGTACATTCTGTGGAAACCAGTTATCCTCTTTCTCCATCACTCCTATTATTTCCCAATGGACTCATGAACAAAGTGGTCTTGGTGGCAGAGATGGAGGTTATACATGGGCCCAGCAACATGGACTTTTATTCACCAAGGGCAACTTGGCTATAACCATTGCTGAGTGCCCAATCTGCCAGCAGTAGAGGCCAACACTTAGTCCCCGATATGGCACCATTTCTCAAAGTGATCAGCCAGCAACCTACTGGCAGGTTAATTACATTGGACCACTTCCATTATGGAAAGGGAAGTGTTTTGTTCTTACTGGAATAGACACTTACTCTGCATACAGATTTGCCTTCCCTGCATGCAATGGTTCTGCCAAAACTACTATTCATGGACTTACAGAATGCCTAATCCACCATCATGATATCCCACACAGCATCACCTCAGATCAAGGGACTCATTTTCGCAGCAAATGAAGTGCAGCAATGGGCACATGCTCATGGAATTCACTGGTCTTAGCATGTTCCCCATCACCCTGAAGCAGCTGGCTTGATAGAACAATGGAATGCCTTCTTAAGACACAATTATAGTGCCAACTAGGTGGCAATCCCTTGCAGGGTTGGGGCAATGTTCTCTAGGAGGCTGCACATTCTCTAAACCAGTGTCCAATATATGGTGCTGTTTCTACCACAGTCAGGATTCATGGGTCCAGGAATCAAAGGGTGGAAATGGGAGTGGCACCATTCACCATTACCCCTAGTGACCCCACTTGCAAAATTTTTGCTTCCTTTCCCTACAACTCTATGCTCTGAGGGTCTACAGGTCTTAGTTCCTAAGGGAGGAATGCTCCCAACTGAAGAAACATCATTGATTCCAGTGAAATGGAAGTTAAGAAGCCACCTGGCTACTTTAGGCTTCTTATGCCTCTGGTTCAACAGGCAAAGGAGGGAGTTACCATATTGGCTGATGTGATTGATCCTGATTACCAAAAGGAAATAGGACTGATATTACATAATGGAGGTAAAGAAGAGTATGTCTGGAATGCAGGTGATCCCTTAAGAGCATTTCCTAGTACTACCATGCCCTGTGATTAAAGTCAATGGAAAGCTACAGCAACCCAATTCTGACATGACTACTAACTGGTCCAGACCCTTCAGGAATGAAGGTTTGGGTCACCCCACTAGGCAAAGAACCACAACCAGCTGAGATGCTTGCAGGGGGCAAAGGGAATACGGACTGGGCAGTGGAAGAAGGTAGTTCTAAATACTAGTTACAACCATGTGACCAGTTGCAGAAATGAGGATTGTGATTGTTTAAGTATTTCTTCCTTGTATGTGTGCTTCAAATATTTCTGTTTTCTTCACTTATAAAATAAGACGTTAACAGGGCAAGTGCATTTTCGGTTGTGCGTGTGTTAGTTGTACAATGTTAGGCGCAAGTATGATTTTATAACTACCTTCATTCAGGTATTATATATGGTTTAAAGAGATATGTACAGATGCCAAGTTGACAAGGGGTGAACTGCCACCGGGGTGTATTTTTTGTTGTTGTTAGGTGCCATTGAGTCAGTTCTGACTCATAGAGACCCTATGCACAACAGAACCAGATTGCCCAGTCCTGCGCCATCCTCACAATTGTTGCTATGCTTGAGCCCACTGTTGCAGCCACTGTGTCAATCCATCTCGTTGAAGGTCTTCCTCTTTTTCACTGATCCTCTACTTTACCAAGCATGATGTCCTTCTCCGGGGACTGATCCCTCCTGATAACATGTCCAAAATATGTGAGACATAGTCTCACCGTCCTTGCTTCTAAGGAGCATTCTGGCTGTACTTCTTCCAAGACAGATTTGTTCGTTTTTTTGGCCATCCATAGTATATTCAATATTCTTCACCAGCACCACAATTTAAAGGTGTCAATTCTTCCTCAATCTTCCTTATTCACTGTCCAGCTTTCGCATGCATATGAGGCAATTGAAAACACCGTGGGTTGGGTCAGGAGCACCTTAGTCCTCAAGGTGAAGTCTTTGCTTTTCGACACTTTAAAGAGATCTTTTGCAGCAGATTTGCCCAATACAATGTGTCTTTTGATTTCCTGACTTCCGCTTCCAAGGGTGTTGATTGTGGATCCAAGTAAAACGAAATCCTTGACAACCTCAGTCTTTTCTCCATTTATCATGATGTT
This sequence comes from Elephas maximus indicus, assembly GCF_024166365.1. Classification (NCBI taxonomy): domain Eukaryota; kingdom Metazoa; phylum Chordata; class Mammalia; order Proboscidea; family Elephantidae; genus Elephas; species Elephas maximus. The sequence continues at coordinate 11,222,458 of NC_064834.1, forward strand.
GCTTATCTGTCCAGTTGTGAGGATTTTTATTTTCTTTATGTTGAGGTGTAATTCATACAGAAGGCTGTGGTCTTTGATTTTCATCAATAAGTGCTTCAAGTCCTCTTTACTTTCAGCAAGCAAGGTTGTGTCATCTGCATAACACAGGTTGTTAATGAGTCATCCTCTAACCCTGATGTCCTGTTCTTATTCATATAGTCCAGTTTCTCTGATTATTTGCTCAGCATACAGGTTGAATAGGTATGATGAAAGTATATAACCCTGATGCACATGTTTCCTGACTTTAAACCACATGGTACCCCTCGTTCTGTTTGAATGACTGCCTGTTGATCCGTGTATAGATCCCTCGTGAGCACAATTAAGTGTTCTGGAATTCCTATTCTCTGCAACGTTATCTATAATTTGTTATGATCCACACAGTCAAATGCCTTAGCACAGTCAATAAAACACAGGTAAACATCCTTCTGGTAGTCCCTGCTTTCAGCCAGGATCCATCTAAAATCAGCAATGATATCACTGGCTCCATGTCCTTTTCCAAATCGGGCTTGAATTTCTGGCAGTTCCCTGTCAATATACTGCTGCAGCACTTTTGAATGCTCTTCAGGAAAATTTTGCTTGCATGTGATATTAATGATATTGTTCTATAATTTCCACATTCAGCTGTACCACCTTTTTTGGGAATAGGCATAAATACAGAGCTCTTCCAGTCACTTGGCCAGATGGCTGTCTTCCAAATTTCTTGACATAGACAAGTAACCACTTTCAGTGCTGCATCCCTTTGTTGAAACATCTCAGTTGGTATTCCATCAATTCCAGGAGCCTTGTTTTTTGCCAGTGCCTTCAGTGCATCTTGGACTTCTTCCTCTAGTACCATCAGTTCCTGATCATATGTTACCTCCTGAAAAGGCTGAATGTCGACCAATTCTTTTTGGTATAGTGACTCTGTGTATTCCTTCCAACTTCTTTTGATGTTTCCTGCGTTGTTTAATATTTTCCCCATGGAATCCTTCGGTATTGCGACTTGAGGCTTGAGTTTTTTCATCAGTTCTTTTAGCTTGAGAATCACCGGTTTCTATCTCCAGGTCTTTGCACGTGTCATCATACACCTTACTTTGCCTTCTTGAGCCGTCCCCTGAAATCTTCTGTTCAGTTCTTTAACTTCATCATATTTTCCTTTTGGTTTAGCTACTCGAAGTCCAAGAACAAGTTTCAGAGTCTCTTCTGACATCCATTTAGGCCTTTTCTTTCTTTCCCGTCTTTTTAATGACCTCTTGTTTTCTTCAAGTATGATGTCCTTGATGTCATCCCACAACTCGTCTGGTCTTCAGTCATTAGTATTTAGTGTCTCAAATCTATTCTTGAGATGGTCTCTAAATTCAGGTGGGATATACTCGAGGTCATAGTTTGGCTCTCATGAACTTGTCCTAATTTTCTTCAGTTTCAAGTTGAACTTGCCTATGAGTAATTGATGGTCTGATCTGCAGTCAGCCCCTGGCCTTGTTCTGACTAATGATATTGAGCTTTTCCACCATTTCTTTCCACAGATGCAGTTGATTTGATTCCTGTCTATTCCATGTACTTTGGCAGTCACATAATGATGTAATCACCTCCATGATGAGATCTGATACAAATGAGATCATCTCCATGATGGATCTGCTGTGAGTAGCCAATCAGTTGAAAGGGAGTTTCCTTAGAGGTGTGGCCTGCATCCAATAAATGTAGACTTTTTGGCAAAGTTTGCTGGCTTTTGGATCATGTGTTCAGCTCATCAGCATATGATCTCCAGTTCTTCAGCTACCTGCCATCTTACCTGCCAACCTTGGATCCATCAGTCTTGACAGCAGTGAGCCAGCAGAATGCTGTGCAACCCATGGGTCTTGAGTTTATCAACCCCTGCAGCTAGCTATGTGAGTCAGGAAGAGCCTGCAGCCTGACACCTGATGCCTGACCCACAGACTTGGGACTTGCAAGCCTCTACAACCATGTGATCCCTTTCCTTGATATAAATCTCTCTCTCTCTGTCTCCAGAGAGAACCCAAGCTGAGAAAGACACATGGGTGTACATCTTCGTGGTGTTAGATTAGGCAACAGTTTCTTAGATATGACACCAAGAGCACAAGCAATCAAAGAAAAAGTAGGTATACTGGACTTCGTCAAAATTTTGAACCATTGTGCCAAGGACACTATGAAGAAAGTGAAAAACTGCCCACAAACTGGGAGAAAATATTTGTAAATCATATATCTGATAAGAGTCTAGTGTCTAGAATATATAAAGAATTTCTACATTCCTACGGAGTGTCAAGTATAGACAAACGCACAGAGGCAGAAAGTACAGTAGTGGTTACCCAGGGCTATAAAGAGGGAAGAATGGGGAGATACAGCTAACAGGTACAGGGTTGTTTTTTTTTTTTTTTTGGAGGAGGGGTGGTGAGTGAAAATATTCTAAAACTTGGTAGTGGTGATAATTGCACAACCCTGTGACTATACTAAAAGGTACCAAATTATACACTTTAAAGAAGTAAATAAATAGGGGTTCATACCATATTTAAAGATGGAAGGATTTCAGTAAAAACATGAATAGGATTTTTAGTGAAATACAAGTTGATTCTGAATTTTATATGAAAGACCAAAGTGCCAGGAAAAGCCAAGACATTCCTAAAGAAGAATCAGGCAGAAAAATTTACTCTAACATATATAAAGACTTTTTATAAAAAGCTATTGTAATTAAGAGTGTCTGATTTTGGTTCAGCAATTATAAACAGACCAAGGAAACAAAATAAATAAATCAGAAACAGACCCATTTATGTATGCAAACTATAACCCAAAAAAAAAAAAAAAAAAAAAAACCCAGTGCCATCGAGTTGATTCCGACTCATAGCGATCCTATAGGACAGAGTAGAACTATCCAGGAGAGTTTCCAAGGAGTGCCTGGTGGATTTGAACTGCTGACCCTTTGGTTAGCAGCCATAGCACTTAACCACTATGCCACCAGGGTTTCCATGCAAACTATAGATACCACAAAGAAGCCACCACAGAACAGTGACGAGAGGAAAAAAACATTCAATAAATATCACAGAGATAAGTCATTGTCCACATGGAAAAATAATGTGCAGGTAAAGGGTAGGCTGGGGTAGGGGCAGTGAGGATATTCTACAAACAAAGCCACAGGTTTTGAGTCATTTTATCTAAAAGTTCAAGTAACAACTCATAGATCCTCTGTGACAGTGACAGAGGGTAGAAGATGAAGCACAAGTCCCAGGAAGATGGGAAACCTTATTGCAATGAGGACATGGTTGATTAGAGAGAAGGCTGAAGTTCTGCTTCTGAGATTAAGGAAAGGCTGGCTGATTACCTCCCTGAGAAAAAAAAGTCTTACACTCAGTCCCTTATTTATTCATTCATCAATAAACATAATCAATTTTTATTGGGCCCTGATAAGTATCAGGAATTATTCTAAGGTGCTAAGTGCTAAGGATGTAGGGGTTTATATTCTAGTAGTCAAAAAGACAATAAATACATAAACAAATAAAATTATTTCACATAATAACAAATACCATGGAGAAAACAAAACCGGGTAATGGAGTAGAGGGTGGCTGGGGATGGTCGTGGGCATAGGGAATTACCTTGGAAAAAGTGGTCAGTGAAGGCATCTCTGAGAAAGTGGTAGAAACAAGTCCTGGGACACTTTGACAAGCTGAAATAACTAAAGAGTTTCCTTCACAAAAGGTCTAATAGCAAAGGAAAACCAGAATGGGAAGAACCAGTACCAATAGCCATGGAATAGATCCCAACTTACGGTGAACCCATGTGTATCAGAGCAGACTGTAGTCTTCAATGGCTGGTTTTTCAAAAACAGATTGATCGATCTTTTTTCTAAGGCACCTCTGCGGGTACTCAGACCTCCAATCTTTCAGTTAGACACCAAGCACAGTAATCTTCTGCATCAGGGTATAAAAGTCATCATGCATTGAATTTTGTTCCTCCCTCCACCAAAAAAAAAAAAAATATATATATATATATATTTATGAGTGTGTGACTGTATGTTGCAATCCTAAACCCTATACCTGTGGATGTAAACCTGTTTAGAAATGAGCTTTTCTTTGTTATGTTAATGAGGCCCTATCAGGGTAGGATGTGTCCTAAACCTAATCACTTCTCAGTTATAAAAAGAATAGATTAGACACAGGGACAAGCCCAAATGGGGGAAGACCGATGCCACATGAAGAGCACAGAGCAACTGAGGAACACCAGGGGTACAGATGCTGAGACAGGATTTTCTCTGGGAACTCACAGAGAGAGCCTTCCTCTTGAGCTGGGGCCCTTAATTTGAACTCCCAGCCTCCTAAACTGTGAGAAAATAAACTTCTGTTCTTGAAAGCCACCACTTGTGGTATTTCACGAGGAAACCACAACAGGAAGTGTCCACTTAAAAAGCTTGAAGAAGCTCACTTGGACCCTGTCTCTGAAGCTGCAATCGCTGCTCGCACCTAGTGAGGTCCAGAGACCACAGCTGAATTTTCCAGAGGCGTGCCCAGGGTGCCTGAATCTGGCTGTCTGGCTGGGTTTTAACGGAGCACCTCTATTAATTATCTGAGCACTGGCATAGCTCCTCTGGCCTCCCAGCCAAATAAAGCCACCCCGGTTGCTGGCCTCAAGCTTTTGAAGGTTAAAACAAAACTGAGCCTCAGTGGATACAGCATTTGGCACTTATCTAAGAGTTTTAATGTCATTTTGCAGTTAATAATTAGCTCTGCCTTGGTCCTCACAAAGGGTGCCACCAAAACAAAAGCGGGCGTTACGTGTGTTCGCTATACTTGCCACCAGTATAAATAGGCAGAGGGATGATTAATGGATGAGGGGGGAATTAAACACAACAGCGAACAAAGACAAAAGGCCCACAGCTCGGCTGCCCATGGACCGAGACAAGTTGTATCCAGAGCCAGGCTTCAGAAAGCGACAAACAAACAAAAAAAAATCCCCTTAATGGACAGGTTGTGAAGACTTCATTTAACCTTGCATTATGACAGCCATAGTGTTTTATTAACAGTCTGACATGTTAAAGGGCCAGGGTCAGCAGAGGCAAAAACATGCGTTGTTGGGGGAGGGGAGGGGTGGCACATTTTTGTGTGGGTGACAGAGCGAAAACAGAGAAAGCCCAAACACGTTAAACAACACCCTTCAGGGCCTCTTTGTGAGGCGAGCCAGAGCCGACATTTTTAAAGAGTTGTTTGGATGTCACACAAAGCAGATGAAGCACCAACACAAATGCCCCAGCTGAAGCTATTTGACAAGGCCAGTCTGCGCCTCAAAATGGCCACAATATAGACTGGGCCAGGACTCAGGGCAGAATGAGAAAGAACTCTGCTCAAAGTCATCTGCCATAAAGGGTACAGAGCTGGGGGCTTTGAGGAGTGATTTGCAGGGTCCTGAGAGATTGTTGCTGGTTGGCAGACTTCACACACTTTTCCCATTAGTTCTAAAGGGAAACTCTTCCTGGGGATACAGCTGTATGTAGCTCCTGTGTTTGGCCAGTTTGGTTCTGAGGGTCTGGGTAAGGATGAGCAGTGGGGAGTAGCAACTGGCCAAGCCATAGAAAGGCAGGGCAATTTGCTGGGCACAGCCCCACCTCTCTCTTTACAACTGTTTTCTCCCTCCTAGGGCTTCCCCACATCAACCAGGTGCCCCATTCCCACAGGCTCTCCTTTCCAACCAGGTGCCTGATGGGAAAGGAACTGATAAATTAATCCCTGTGGAAGATTTAGTTGATAATAAGCTTAGAGGTTCCCCACTCCCTCTGGGTACATTTGCATTTTAATGGAGGACTGACAGACCAAAAGGCCTCCAGAACTAAAGCAACGAAAGAGAAATTGTAGAATTTCAGGCACTGAGGCAGGCCAGAAGGGAGATACTTATGGGCTCCCCGCAGTCACACTACACAACAGGCACACCATGTTGGGTTTTAATTCATCTTTTCTCTGCCCATGTCACTCAGGTGTTAGAAAGATCACATGAGAAAATGGATATCAAATGCTTTAAAAGTAAATGCTTCAATCACTGTGAGAGTTATAACGGAATGATGAAAACATACACCAGGACAGACCCTTAGTGATCAATGCCTTCAATTAACAGATGAGGAGATGGAAGGACAGAAAAATGGCCTGTCTTTGTGTAAGTCACTCAGCCAATCACAGATAAAGCCAGCACCAGGCGTGAAGCATTCAACTTCAAAAGACCAGTTCCTGTCAAGTCGTTTCTGACTCACAGTGATCCCACGTACATCAGAGTAGAATTGTACTCTATACGGTTTTCAGTGGCTGACTTTTTTCTTCTTTTTTTATTGTGCCTTAAGTGAAAGTTTACAGTTCAAGTTAGTTTCTCATACAAAAATTTATACACACTTTGTTATGTGACCTTAGTTGCTCTCCCTATAATGAGACAGCACACTCCCATCCACCCTGGATTTCCTATGTCCATTCAACTAGCTCCTGTCCCCTTTTGCCTTCTTATCTCACCTCTGGACAGCAGCAGCCCATTTAGTCTCATGTATCTACTTGAGCTAAGAAGCACTCTCTTCACAAGTATTATTTTATGTCTTACAGCCTAGTCTAATCTTCATCTGAAGAGCTAACTTCAGGAATGCCTTCAGTTCTGGGCTAACAGAGAGTCTAGGGGCCGTGTCTTCTGGGGTCCCTCCAGTCTCACTCAGTCTGCTCTTTTTACTAGATTTGAGTTCTACGCCCCACTTTTCTCCTGATCTATCAGGGACTCTCCGTTGTGTTCCCTGTCAGGGTGGTCATTGGTGATAGCCGGGCACCATCTACTTCTTCTGGTCTCAGGCTGATGGAGTCTCTGGTTTATGTGGCCCTTTCTGTCTCTTGGGCTCAAATTTTCCTTGTGTCTTTTATTCTCCTTTCTTCCAGGTAGGTTGGGACCAACTGATGTATCTTAGATGGCTGTTCACTAGCTTTTCAGACCCCAGATGTCAGGGGCAAATTTTTTGGAAGTAATTGTCAAGCCTTTCTTCTGAGGTGTCTCTGGGTAGACTTGAACGTCCAACCTTTAGGTTAACAGCAGAGCTAACCAAATGATTAGCAGCAGTAAGTGCTTGCACCACCCAGGTTTTTTCTAGCGCATTGTAAGAAAGACTTTTTCTCCTGTCCTCAGAGCTCGTCCTAATCACATCTTGACTGCTAAAGTGCAGGTGTTCTTGTTTTTTAACTTGTTTTTTCAATAGCTTTAAAGTGAGCTACTGCTTAAGTTTCCTCAAAGGAAATGTGGAATGCCAGTTCTGGAAAAGTCACCTAAGAAATCAAGGAAATTCAATTCAATACACTATGGGATACCCATCTAATTGTTAAATGAGACAAAGTCTGTCAACAAAAAGTGTTGGACAAGACCTGTATCCCAAAATCTCTCCATTTTTTGCTAGTGGGAGTGTAAACTGGGACAACTGTTTGGAAAATGGGTTGTCATTTTCTAGTAAAGTTGAAGGTATACATGTCCAAAGACTCAGCAATTCTATTCCAAGAGAAAGTCTACAGGAGATAGAGATAGCACAGTTCAAAATAATGCAACAATGCTGTAAATAATACAACGTCATCTTCTAGAGATAGATAAATAAATTGTATTTTAACATGATGGAATATTATACAGCATTGAAAATGTATGAACTGAAGCTACAAAAATGAACACAGCCATAACTTACTAATGTGATGTTGACTGATAAAAGCAAATCCCAGTAGAAAATATCCAGCATAATACCCTTTTTTAAATAACATTTTTAAACGACCAAAATTAAGCAATATATTATTTAGGTATCATATGTGAAGGTGGAGCCCTAGGGGCAAAGTGGTTAAGTGTTCAGCTGCTAACCGGAAGGTTGACAGTTTGAATCCACCAGCTGCTCCTTGGAAACCCTATGGGGCAGTGCTACTCTGTCCTTGTAGGATTGCTGTTAGTTAGACTCAATGGCAATGGGTTTATGTAAATGAAGGAGCCATAGTAACACAACCGTTAAGTGCTCTGCTGCTATCCAAAAGGTTGGCAGTTTGAACCCACCCACTGACTCTGCTGGAGAAAGTTGTAACAATCTACTCCCATAAAGATTACAGCCTGCAAAACCCTATGAGGCAGTTCTACTCTGTCATACGGGGTCACTACAAGTTGGAATAGATTCGACAGGACCAAACAACAACAACAACATATGTGTATTTTTATGTATGTGTTGAGACTTTAAAAAATGAAAGGGTATATTAAGCACACTTTCAGTGTAATCAATTGCAGGATAATGATGACCTTGAAAAGGAGGGTATAGAAAGACATGTTATTATCTGTATTCTAGTCCTTGCATTGGTTCACTCACTATATTATTAACATATATAAATGAACACACATAATTAAAGAAAGCCATGCACAGACCAGTTGATAAGTGTATCATAAACCAAGATTATGATTAATTCAATTCCATGCACCTGAGATTCACCAAAAGAAAATAAATCACCAACATTAGGTAAAAGCTAACTCCTGGAGCAGAAAAAGCTGTCTCCCAGTAATGACCTATATGGCATAAATTTCTGCCAGCCCCAGACAGTATCAGGGCCATGGAGAAGATACATCCAGGATACAGACAAGGTGAAAGGTTGAGACAACAATTTCTCCTGAAGCTTGGCCAACTGAGGAATTGGTGTGAGTGAAGAGAAGAACATAGCCAAGGGGACAGCATACACATCAATGATTGAAACAGGAAATCCAGCAGAATTTAGGACAAAGACATAACACTCTGGGCAAAGCAATAAGTTAAAATGAGACAGAAGGAATCAGGGGGAACCAGGCACTGAAGCCAAGCCTGTGGTCAAAAATGCAAACCAAGAGGCAGGGAACATTCTGGTAGCCTTCCATGGAGTCACTCCTTGAGGGTGAAAGGACAAAGGGCCCAAAAGCTGGATATAAATCCAACTGGAAAGAGATTTATGGTAAGATTATAACCTCCAATCCTGGTCACCTTTCTGATTTAATAAGATCTCATTCATTTGAACAACATTAATTTGGAATGGCTGGAATAATCAAGACTGGAATGAAACTGATCTTTGAACTATGAGAATAGTGTTTACTCAGCAAATTACTAGCATGAGACACGTCAGTTGGGGAATATTTAACCTATTCAGAAGTACAAACTTGACATACAGATCTACACTCATTTGCTCTATAACAATTAGTACGTTAATTACAGATGATCTCTAACTAGTCATTAAAAGAGGTCCTCAACCTAGGGATACTGCATTAGTTACTAGTTGATATTACCAGGCATATTATTTCAAAGAAGTAGAACTGTGCTTTGAAAATAATCTTTGTAGTAATTCACTGCTGGCAAAAGGGTGGATTGGCTTAGAACAGATCTTAAACCCTAACCTAGAATTCATGAAGAGGGGCCATTATGTTATCTGTAATATAACACAAACAGAATCAGAATACTGGTATCAGTCATTCCATTTTCAAAATAACATTTGAACTGGAAAAGGCATCCATCTCCCTTCTTAACACTCACCCTAAAAAAACAAACCAAACCCATCACTGTTGAGCTGATTTCAACTCATGGTGACCCCATGTGTTACAGGGCAGAACTTCTTCATGGGGTTTTCTTGGATGTAATTTTTATGAACCAGATCACCAGGCCTTTTGTCCACAGTGCTGCAGCATGGATTTGACCTGCTAACCTTTCAGTTAGTAGCCAGAGCAAACCGTTGGTGCCACTCAGGAACCTCTCGTAACCCCCTACGGGGATTTAAAAGCCTCTGTCTGTTCTCCAGAACCTGATATGGTCTAAGAATGCGTCTCCATCTCAACGACTGACAGAAGGCTAATGCCTGCACTCTTCCTTTACTAAGTCAGATCTCATTGGGTTCCTGAGTGTGTCTCCTCTGTGCGAAGAAAAACACTGTCACAATCAAAACAATTTCAGAAAAATTGGAAGAGTTACGTTCTGCATCAATAACATATTTTTTTGAAGCAGGAGAGGAAGGGTCAAGGGGCAGGGGTTAGGGGCAGTTTCATGAGAACTAGACAAACCACAGCTTTAGACGTATCAACGCAGCTAGGTTTAAACATATCACATTTAGAATGATTGACAAGTTCCTATCAAGAGACTTGGAAAATACAGCTACCAAATTAAAAAGTCAGTTCATGCAGAATCCTTGAATCCATAGTGTGTGTGAGCGTGTGTGTGTGTGTGTGTGTGTGTGTGTGTGTGCGCGTCACATGTGAAGGGGAAGGTGGTAAATTAAACAGGGTTCATCATAAAAATTAGTAAATAGGTTAAGTACTAGGAGAATAATATGCAAAAACCATTTTTCCTAAATATGCTTTAGTTGAAATATTAATATGGTAAATGAGACGGCTCTTGCAAGATCATCTGAGTCATTTTTTAGGAAGATCCAGATTTTTCTTTTTAAATTTCCGAACAGCTCTATTACTGTGGGGATGACCCACCCCAAAAAGAATTTTTTTTTTTACAGTTCTTTTAAAGTAAATGTACACTAAAAAAACTAAAAATGTACACTAGAGTGAGTTTAATTGCTTTGAAGTCTAATGTTTTCTTTCTTTGAAATGGTTCGGAAAAGAAGGCACAGAGCTTTTTCTAACTTGGCAGAAAAGGGATACTGCGTGTTTTATCTCTGCTTGCTTTTTGGAGGTGCAGATGAACACACCAAACTTAGGGGCACTGGAGAGATAAGGTTCCCTGACATTGACAATAACTCTTTTATATTGCCAACTGGCTATTCTATATGAAGCATTCAGAGGCAAATATAAAAAAAAAAATGATGTAAAGCCAAAATTATTTCCTTGATACCACTTGTTTTAAACACCTCACCACTAAATAGCTAAAAGTCTCCAAAGTGAATGCATAAACCATATAAAAGCCACAACCATACTTACATAAATTCTTAAGATTAAAGTAATAACTTCTAGAAAAAGGTGGGAGAAAACACACTACAATAAATCTATTTGTAATGGTATTTGGGCTCTACCAACTGCTTTCATTGGTCTCCAGTGGCTTACATATAAAACAATACATTTGATGTATGATTTCAATTCCTTATGGAAAACTGTTCTATCTACAAGCAGCCTGTCACAGAGGATGCCAGAAAAAACTCTCTGTGTCCCCATATGAGACAAGAGTTTAAGATATAACTTAAGGTCACAATTTGTTCCTTCTTGGTCAGGTTTAATACTACAATTGAAGAATGCCTGACCTGGGGGAGGCAAGAGAAGGGGGTAGGTTTATTTATAGTGAAATAGAAATAGGCAAGGTGTCAGAGCTTGAAGTTAAATGGTACTGTTTTGCAGGGAGAGTGGCCCTACAAAATGGGCGAAACACAAGGGGTGGCTCTCTCAACCTGCCTGGAACCTGTCCCCCCGCATCCCAGACAAAACCATATGGCAGCTGTCAGCTCCAGAAAACCACCCTTGAACCTAAGAACCTATTTTCCTGACATCGAGGGGTGCACTAGGGGGAGAAAAGTTACTGCAAAATGAAAACAAATGCCATTCTAATTGGTCTCTAAATTGTAACCCGTCATCATTAGAACATAGCTCAGTGTTTCTGCCATCAATTTTTTAATTCCAAATTAAAGTTGTCCAGGTTTAAGCAGGGAATTATAAAGTGAAAAATGTCTACTGTTGGAAGAGGGCAACATACAACTCCCATGGGCTATTCTTCTTGAAATTACAAGCTTCCCCAAAACATTTTCCTAATTTAGTTATCACCACTCCCCAATTCTTCCTTCTGCTCCTAACTTTAGATTCACTGTCCCAAGGGATGCTGGTCAATCTCTTCCTGACCAAATCTCTTAAAGGGACACTCAACCTCATCCAGATTCTAACATATCCCTCCCCCCCACCCCAAAACACACACACATACCATCAAATTTTAGTTCTTATTGCCACAGGGATTGGATTTGCTTTTCAAAATGGTAGTTTTAAAATAAATGAATTTTGTTGTTGTTGCCATTGTGGGGGCTTTTGTCATTGTTGAGCACGACATTGCACATTTGCATATGGCATAAGGAGTCCATTCCACAGAGGAAGGGGGTAGCCAGGGGACATATCATTACTTCTCTTGACTCCCAGAGGGATCTTTCTTGCTTTTAATCCTCTTCGAGGAAGTAAGTACCAGCACCGTTGGAAAATTTGACCAAGTAAGTAACACTCTGTCAGCAAATTCCATCTACCTTCAATTCCTTCCCTAGGCCCCTTCCTCCTATTCTAACCTACATGCGTAATGGAAAAGCATTGTTCGCTCCCATACTGGTGAATAATTGGAGGCTGTCATTAAGTAACTCCTCATAAAGTGAGATCAGTTATTCAATATTATTTACTGAGCAGCCGAGGAACTAAGACATTGTGTGGTATGGAGTTATCTCCTTTGGCTGAGCGGCTTTAGCTACAGACAGGAATGGCTGAAATGAAACAATCATGTATTTGGGATAGTATATGAACTCCAAGGACTTAGCTTAAGGAACTGTCAGTATAGGATGGAAATGTCCAAGAAGGCATTACAGAAGGCCTGGGATTTGAAGAGGAACTCTAAAGATCAGCAGAGCCTTAGAGGACGAACACGCCAAAAGGGGACAACAGCAGACACGAAGGTATGCAGGAAGGAATGGTTTGGTGGAAGGTGGCATAAGAAAGCAAAGTGAAAAGATTTGGCTATCCAGGATGGCTAGGCCGGAGTTGAACTGCTGTCCAGCTCTTTGGTTTTGCCTCCCAGATCTTCTCACAGTTCCCACAAACCTCTTTTACTGACAGGTCACAAGCACTGTCTCTGGGTGGGGGGCTGCCCCACAGGCATCCATGTGTATTAACCACGTGGGGGTGCTGCCTTGGGCTCTCGATGCCTGTTCTCCTCACCCTGGTATACTATATGGTCTGCCCTATGGTTTCAACAAACAAAAATAGGCTGTATTTTCCAAAGTATATACATATAGAGTGTTTAAGGAAAAAATGTTCATTCCTCTTACATTTTACACCAATGAACATTTTCATCCTTAAATGTTCTATACCTCTGTATTTTGAGAGTCAAGTTTTTATCAAATATAATCAATTTTTCTCCTTCATTATATTTGCAGAAATATGTAAAATCTTTACCTGTTTATAAATAAAAGATAAGTTTCTGAAAAAGAAAACACAAAAGCTCTCTCTTTACTAATTCAAGAATCAATCATTTGCATGGACTACAGTTTACTCATGATTCTGAGTAGCTCTCCTGTAACAGCACTGGACCTGGGAATTCAAGCGATATTGACTCAGTTTTAGCAAATATGCAATATAAGATTTTCATGGTGATTTTTCCCCCAAGTGATAAGTTTCAACAAGAAAATAAACATCAGTCCAAGGCACTGACTTCCACACAAACAGAATTAGCAGGGGATTTGTCTCCTCAAGGTGCCATTCATATTTGCAAAACTTCATGAAAAGATTTCTTATAAACAGCCAAACTCAGAGCTTCATATATGAAGAGTTTCTGAAAGGCATCTAAGTTTCTGGTGCCTCGAGTTAATTTATGGACTTCATGAACTGGAAATTAGTCTTTTACTAATACAAAAAAAAATCTCATACTAAAAGTACTTTCTCAGGAAAGCTCAGAGTTAAATTCTCATTCATCCATTCAGCAAAGTATTTATTAAGTAGCGACTATGTGTGCACTCTTCGATGAGGCACGACATGGCTCCCCCACCAAGATAGAAATCTAAACCTTATACTAAAGAGATGAAGCTCTGAGGGCAGAATTACTTAAAGTTCCAGGGTGATACCTTTCAAAATTCTCAGGATTAATACCAAACAGGTGACCATTTCCCAAGGTGAAAGCCTTGAAAGGTTATCAAAAGCACAAAACATTTAAAGCTCCTACATTTTTTAACAGGGTGGTACATGAGGTTGCCATCTAAATCTAAACTATAACCCACCTCAAAGGGGTCACGGACATGCCTCCATCCGGTGTTGTCACTATAGTTTATCCATTCGAGTAAAGGTCAGTGTGTACCTGTCCTTGATTCTTCACTTTTATGATAACCTCATTAGTTTATAATTTCTGAATTAGAGGCAACCTATGAGGGCTTTGTTGTGGATAATCCAGCATCACCAGAACACTTGTGGACATTATGATCTCTTTGGAGTCCCTGAGTGGTGAAAATAGTAAACACATTGATTGCTAAGTGAAAGGCTGGCAGTTCAAATCTACCCAAAGCTACCTCAGAATAAAGACCTGGCAATATGCTTCCTAAAAATCGCCCATTGAAAACCCTGTGGAGCATAGTTCTACTCTGACACACACGAGGTCACCACGAATCAGAATTGACTCAATGGCAACTGGCTGCTGATTTTATGGTTCTTCAGTGGCCACCTTTCTCTACTGGTCCGAGGAGCTCTCTCTGTATGGGAGAATTTGATGCTCAGTGAAGGTTTCATGAAATACTTGATGTCATGATGATTGTCTACTTATCATTGCAATCTCATCCACCGACTCTTGAGCACAGCTGCAGATAAGCCTTTATCCAACGATATCAACAAAATCTATAGAAGGGTACAAAATATTGCTGAAAAACTTTCAAGACCTTAAATTGTTCTCCTGGGTATGGTATGTCCTTTGATCTTCTGCTCTTTATTTTTATTTTTGGGGGGCCTCAACATTCTATTTCTTGCTTTTAAAATTCATTCAGTAGGTATGTTAATTTTTCATTCTTTTTAACAATTGATAAGTAATGTATCAAATTTCACTGGAGAGAAATCCTATTACGAAGTTGAAGTTTTCTACCTTAATTCCTCTCTACCCACCAACCAATAATCAAGGAATCTGTTGGGCCTATCATTCAAATTATATAACTAGGTCACTTGACTTTGTATTTGTCAGTACCCTCTCTAAGAAAGAAAAATCAATAAATGGAATGCCTTTAATAGAGAGTGAATTAATAGAGATCAGCCCATAATAGAATTGCTATTTTCAGCAATTATTGCCCAGAAATGATTGTTAGGTCATCACCTGAGTTTGTGGCTATAATAGTATCACCAGAAGAGAGCAGAAACGGACAGACTGAAAAACCTTTCGTGAGCCGATACCTCTCGTTCAGCTGATACTTCTTGCCCAGGCTCCAGGCATCCTGGGTGGTGCAAATGGTTAAACACTTGACTACTAAGCAAAAGGTTTGGTGGCTTGAACCAATCCAGAGGCATCTTGGAAAAAAGCCCTGGAGATTTGTTTCCGAAAGGTCATAGTCTTGAAAACCCTATGGAGCAGAGTTTAGACATGCGGTTGCCATGAGTTGAAATAGAGTCCGTGGAAACTGGCTTGGTTTCTTGGAGCGTGAGTACTGCTCCCAAGAGGAAGGCTGCAAGTGCCCAACAAACAAGGAAGTGCCATCATCACCAGCTTCATTTGGGAAAACGTTTGGGCCTCATTTCAGCTCAGGATCACAGCTTAAAGCAACACTGACAACAGGAGTTTCACCATTCAGTCTCACCATCATCAGCTGTGCCAATTTCCCGACAGCTGGCCCTAAAGCCAGCTGGTCCCCAGGCAGCTCCTCCTAACATATTCTCTCAGAAGTTGGACCCACCAGGCTGATGATTCACCTCTGTCAGGGATGGTTACAAACGCTGCCTTAAGAGTGGCTGATTGAAACAAAAGGTCAGCAGCAGCCATGGCAGCAGTGCTCCTAAACCCTCTGAGATACTGCTGGAATTAAAACAGCACACAGTTCACCAAGTCCCGGGCCCTTCTGGAAGGGACGACCCAAGAGTTTAGGCAAACTCAGGGCCTATGGCAAGGGCAGAGCTGCTGACCAGACAGTTGAGAGTCACCAGCTATGGGTCTTATTGCCCCAGCGTGTCCCTGCAGGCCTCCAACAGCTTTGCTTGACTTGCGTCTCTCACCCCCTATTCTCATATTCCCCCTTCCAGTCCCGACCTGAATGCAGGGCTGTCCTATCTTTTGTTCTGGCAGAGATAATATGTATAAATTATGAGTGGTTGACAAAGTGTACTCCAGTGCCGCAGGCAGCTCATCAATCATTTTCCACATGTCGGCAGATAATTGATGCAAACCCTGCAGGCGAAGCTCCATCAGGTGAGAGGAGGGAAGAATTAAATCTGCTGTCAGGAGCTAAGCAGCTGATCTGTATTTAACATTCTTTTTAATTTAGCACTTGTTTGTTTTAGGGGAAGTTTTCTGGCCCCTCCTTGTACTTCATACTTGGGGGAGTGGCCTGGGGTGTGCTGATACCACCACTAACCAGGTCCCTGACCCATGAATTTCCTGGGCCAGGCTCAGTGGAAGAAGGCAGACAGGACCACCCAGGCCTGCCAGGTAGGTGCAAGGGAACTTTCTTCCTGTCTATTTTTTTTTTTTTTTTTAAGTGAAGCTTAACATCAAAGGCCTGGCTGTCAAGTGATTGTCAACAGGATCAGGTATGCAGGGTGCTACCTGCACACAAGGAAGAAACCACTTACTGCTTTCTTTACTTAAGAAAAAAAAAAAAAAATCCAATAAAAACAATCCAACACAGTATTTCCTTTACAGAGGGAGACTAAGTGACACTTTTAGCATACAGTGGAAGAGGTTTTGGTTTCCCTACTTCCTTGTTTCAACGAAACAATTCCAAAGTTAAGCCAACCTTAGAACATGCTTACAAGCTGGTGAAATCCGAGACTCCGGATGAACGGTCAAGACTCTATAAATTTCACCCTACCAGGTGACTCTAACGCATTGTGTATGGCCAACCTCCAAAGCTCACACTCACAGGCTCACCCACACACACACATACACACGCACACAGACACACGTTCACACAAAGCTCTCCGAGTCAGCAGAAATCTTTGCTTCTGGTGACTCAGGCATTCTGGGCAATAGAAAATTACCACATGTACCACAACCACCAATTTTCAAAAGAATGATGATATAATGTATAACACCCTTAACTCCAAAGTGACAGTGAACATCATCTTGCAGTGCCTTGGGGTCATTCGTATGAATATGATGTTATAAAAAATGTTCTGCTTGCTAGAATGCCAGATAAACCGGCTTTTATTGGATTTCATTTTCTACAAGGAAATGAGCTGACATCTAAGAAGACTCAATTCTAATAGCCAGGCATCAGTCCCTGAAGTTGTCACTGCGCCTTCCCAGCTGAAAAGCAGGCATCTGTAAAAGCAGAGGTCTGCTCTGCCCTGCCTTCTAGCTTCTTGGGGTCAGGGCTCACTATTTCTATTTTGCTAAGGTCCAGAAGGCTGAACAACCCAGCACATACTGTCCCAGCATCAGGAACCGTCCTCAAAGGACCTCCTTATCCTAATGTTTTTTTTTATTTGCAAATCTAACCTTGGGTCCCTCTCAACCAACCTCAGGAATGGAGGGCTTTTGAAGTAAGAAGGCACTGTTGCGATCACATTGAGTCTTGTATTCAAGATTTGTATCTTGAGTTGGACTAGAGATATAACTAGATTTTAGATATTGGAAAATGTTTAAGGGATACTAAAAGTCATCAGCCATATACCAAAAACCAAACCAAACCCAGTGCCGTTGAGTCGATTCCAACACATAGTGACCCTATAGGACAGAGTAGAACTGCCCCATAGAGTTTCCAAGGAGTGCCTGGCAGATTTGAACTGCTGACCCTTTGGTTAGCAGCCCTAGCACTTAACCACTATGCCACCAGGGTTTCCCTATCAGCCATATATATTCTCTTAATCTTTCAACAAATTTTGACAATGTACCTATTGTGTGGAAGGCACAGGGGTTGAGGCTGAAAATATTGTTGTTTATCATATTCATCCTTGGTAGCTGAGATTAGACAAGTTCACAAAAAAACTGTGATATAAAGTATTAAGTACCCTGTCAACAGACATTCAGAGAGAATGTGCATGGCTAATAAACATTTTTTGAAATATTCAAGATCACTAGAAGTTAGAGCAATGTAATGCAATAAAATGAAAGGTTTTGTTTGTGTGCTCTTATTTATTTATTCTTTTGTACGTATCAAAATAGTAAACCCACTGCCATCAAGTCGATTCCAACTCATAACGACCCACAGGGTTTCCAAGGCTGTAAACCTTTATGGAAGCAGACTGCTACATCTTTGTCCCTCAACAATTGACCTTTCAGTTAGCACTGCACCACCAGGGCTCCTTCAGAATAACAAAGGTGGAGCAATATTAACAGGTAGGTTTATGGAGCAAATGGGGAAATGGGCACTGATATACTGACAACTGGAGAAGAAATGGGTTAATTTAACCTAGAAGGCAATTTCTACCGCTCATCTGTTATTTTGTCCTACTATGGTGGCTAGCATGTTGCTGTGATGCTGGAAGCTATGCCACCAATATGTCAAATACCAGCAGGGTCATCCATGATGGGCAGGTTGCAGCGGAGCTTCCAGGCTAAGATAGACTATGAAGAAGGGCCTGGTGATCCAAAAAAAAGAAAAAAAAAAACTGGCCTGTGAAAACCTTATGAATAGCAAGAGAACACTGTCTGATATAGTGTCAGAACATGAGTCCCTCAGGTTGGAAGACACTCAAAATATGACTGGGAAGAGCTGCCTCCTCAAAGTAGAGTTGATCTTAATGACATGGATAGAGTTAAGCTTTCAGGACCTTCATTTGCTGATCTAGTATGACTCGAAATGAGAAGAAACGCTGCTAACATCCATTAATAATCAAAAACTGGAAATTGTCAAAAATGAAATGGATCGCATACACATCAATATCCTAGGTATTAGTGAGCTGAAATGGACTAGTATTGGCCAATTTGAATCGGACAATCATATGATCTACTAAGCTGGCAATGACAAATTGAAGTGGAATGGCATTTTATTCATCATCAGAAAGAACATTTCAACATCTACGCTGAAGTACAATGCTGTCAGTGATAGGATAATATCCATATGCTTTCAGGAAGACCAGTTAATATGGCTATTATTCATTTACACACCGATCACTAATTTACACACTGACCACTAATTCACATACTAATCCCTAATCCCAAAGATGAAGAAATTGAAGATTTTTACCAAATTCTGCAGTCTGAAATTGATCAAACATGGAATCAAGATGCACTGATAATTACAGGTGATTGGAATGCAAAAGTTGGAAACAAAGAAGAAGGATCAGTAGTTGAAAAATATGGTCTTGGTAACAGAAACAACGCCGGAGATCTCATGACAGAATTTTGCAAAACCAACAGTGTATTCATTGGAAATACCTTTTTTCAACAACATAAACTGCAATTTGGAAACCCTGGTGGTGTGGTGGTTAAGTGCTACGGCTGCTAACCAAGAGGTCAGCAGTTCGAATCCACTAGGCACTCCTTAGAAATTCTATGGGGCAATTCTACTCTGGCCTATAGGGTTGCTATGAGTTGGAATCGACTCGACGGCAGTGGGCATGGTTGGAAACAGCGATTATACACACGGACCTCACCAGATGGTATACACAGGAATCAAACAAACTACATCTAAGGAAATAGAAGATGGAGCAGCTCAATGCCATCAGTTAGAACAAGGTCAGGGGCCAACTGTGGAAAAGATTATCAATTACTCAAGTTCAAGTTGAAAATGAAGGAAATTAAGATAAGTCCTCAAGAGCTGAAGTATGACTTGGAATATATCCCGCCTGAATTTAGAGACCACCTCAAGAATAGATTTAACAAACTGAACACTAATGACGGAAGACCAGATGAGTTGTGGGATATCAAGGTCATCATACATGAAAGTAAGAAGTCATTAAAAAGAGAGGAAAGAAAGAAAAGACCAAAATGGGTATCAGAAGAAACTCTGAAACTTGCTCTTGAATGTCGAGTAGCTAAAGTGAATGGAAGAAATAAACACAAAAGAGCTGAACAGAAGATTCCAAAGGGCAGCTTAAGAGAACAAAGTAAAGCATTATAATGAAATGTACAATGATCTGGAGCTGGAAAACCAAAAGAAAAGAAAATGCTTGGCATTACTCAAGCTGAAAGAATAAAAGAAAAAATTCAAGCCTGTGTTGCAATATTAAAGGATTCTATGGGCAAAATATTGAGCAACACAGGAAACATCAAAAGAAGATGGAGAGGCGGGGCCAAGATGGCGGACTAGGTAGACGCTACCCCGGATCCCTCTTGCAACATAGACTCGGAAAAACAAGTGAATCGATCACATACATAACAATCTACGAACCCTGAACAACAAACACAGATTTAGAGACGGAAAACGAACAAATACGGGGAAGCAGAGACTGTTTTCGGAGCCTGGAGCCAACGTCCCAGTCAGGTAACCTTGGCGCCGGGCATCTGGGCCCAGGGGAGCTGAACTCATAAATCTTGTGACGGCGCAAACAAGGGGCGCAGCCCTACCCCCCTGAACTGAACCCGGGAGGGGGCCCAGCCGGTCCGTGAAGGCGGCGTGGCGACGCAGCTGGTGGGAGAACTCCCCGGGAGGCAGTGACAGGTTTTGAAGCCAGGAGTGCTGCGTCCCAGCCGGGGAACCCTGGCGCCAGGTATTTGACTGTGCGCTGTCACAGCGCAAGCACGGGGCGCAGCCCTACTCCCCTGAACTAACCCCGGGAGGGGGCCCAGCCGGTTCGCGGAGGCGGTGCGGCGACGCGGCTGGCGGGATGAGAAATCCCCGGGAGGCAGCGACTGATTTTGGAGCCGGGAGTGCACCGTCCCAGCAGGGGAACCTTGACGCTAGGATTTGGACTGGCAGCGGAGGATCTGACCACGGCTTCAGCAGGCCAGACTCCCGGGGGCAATCTCCACACAGCCAACACACATAGGCGACACGCCCCTCAGGAATCTCAGATATAATAGTCATTCCAAGCAAGACAAGCAACTCTGGCTATATTCTGAGGTGCTATCTCTCTGATCCCTCCCCCACCCTCCCCAGTCGGCTTCATTAACATTGGAATTTCCTGAGCCAGAGGGAGAACAGCTCCGGCTCCGCAGCGGCTTTGCTTCTCCCCCCGCTTTTTTCTTTTTTTTTTTTCTTGTGGTCTTTTCCTAACCCACTCTTCCGGCCTGAGAGAAGGAACCACAAAAAACCCAGGGACCAAAAATCCATCCCTAATTTGACTAAAAACACAGAACCAGCTACAGCCAAGCATATATGATCCAAATCTCGGACTTTCATCCTTACAGGGAACAAGGTGGTGGTTATAATCCAAAGGCAGTTCTGATAGGGATCTGACTGCATTTTTTTTTTAGCGGAATTTCTGGGAAAACAAGTTTCCCAGTGATGGCTCGGAGACAGCAGTCCATATCAAGCCACATAAAGAAGCAGACCATGACAGCTTCTACAACCCCCCAAACAAAAGAATCAAAACCTTTCCCAAATGAAGATACAATCCTGGAATTATCAGATACAGAATATAAAAAACTAATTTACAGAATAATTCAAGACATCACAAACGAAATAAGGCAAACTACAGAAAAAGCCAAGGAACACACTGATAAAACAGTTGAAGAACTCAAAAAGATTATTCAAGAACATAGTGGAAAAATTAATAAGTTGCAAGAATCCATAGAGAGACAGCATGTAGAAATCCAAAAGATTAACAATAAAATTACAGAATTAGACAACACAATAGGAAGTCAGAGGAGCAGACTTGAGCAATTAGAATGCAGACTGGGAAATCTGGAGGACCAGGGAATTAACACCAACATAGCTGAAAAAAAAACAGATAAAAGAATTCAAAAAAATGAAGAAACCCTAAGAATCATGTGGGACTCTATCAAGAAGGATAACTTGCGGGTGACTGGAGTCCCAGAACAGGGAGGGAGGACAGAAAACACAGAGAAAATAGTTGAAGATCTGCTGACAGAAAACTTCCCTGACATCATGAAAGACGAAAGGATATCTATCCAAGATGCTCATCGAACCCCATTTAAGATTGATCCAAAAAGAAAAACACCAAGACATATTATCATCAAACTTGCCAAAACCAAAGATAAAGAGAAAATTTTAAAAGCAGCCAGGGAGAAAAGAAAGGTCACCTTCAAGGGAGAATCAATAAGAATAAGTTCAGACTACTCAGCAGAAACCATGCAGGCAAGAAGGGAATGGGACGACATATACAGAGCACTGAAGGAGAAAAACTGCCAGCCAAGGATCATATATCCAGCAAAACTCTCTCTGAAATATGAAGGCGAAATTAAGATATTTACAGATAAACACAAGTTTAGAGAATTTGCAAAAAGCAAACCAAAGCTACAAGAAATACTAAAGGATATTGTTTGGTCAGAAAACCAATAATATCAGATACCAGCACAACACAAGGTCACAAAACAGAACATCCTGATATCAACTCAAATAGGGAAATCACAAAAAAAAATTAAGATTAATTAAAAAAAAAATGCTCATAACAGGGAATCACTGAAGTCAAAATGTAAAAGATCACAATAATCAAAAAGAGGGACTAAATACAGGTGGCATAGAACTGCCATATGCAGAGTGATACAAGGTGATATAGAACATTACAAGTTAGGTTTTTACTTAGAAAAATAGGGGTAAATATTAAGGTAACCACAAAGAGGTATAACAACTCCATAACTCAAGATAAAAGCCAAGAAAAAGTAACAACTCAACAAATATTAAGTCAAACACTATGAAAATGAGGATCTCACAATTTACTAAGAAAAATGTCTCAGCACAAAAAAGTATGTGGA
Source organism: Elephas maximus indicus (assembly GCF_024166365.1). Classification (NCBI taxonomy): domain Eukaryota; kingdom Metazoa; phylum Chordata; class Mammalia; order Proboscidea; family Elephantidae; genus Elephas; species Elephas maximus. Next base: position 11,245,148 of record NC_064834.1, read on the forward strand.
AAAATGAAATTGTCAACAACACACATAAAAAGGCATCAAAATGACAACGCTAAACACTTATTTATCTATAATTACGCTGAATGTAAATGGACTAAATGCACCAATAAAGAGACAGAGAGTCTCGGACTGGATAAAGAAACACGATCCGTCTATATGCTGCCTACAAGAGACACACCTTAGACTTAGAGACACAAACAAACTAAAACTCAAAGGATGGAAAAAAATATATCAAGCAAACAACAAGCAAAAAAGGAGGAGTAGCAATATTAATTTCTGACAAAATAGACTTTAGACTTAAATCCACCACAAAGGATAAAGAAGGACACTATATAATGATAAAAGGGACAATTGATCAGGAAGACATAACCATATTAAATATTTATGCACCCAATGACAGGGCTGCAAGATACATAAATCAAATTTTAACGGAATTGAAAAGTGAGATAGACACCTCCACAATTATAGTAGGAGACTTCAACACACCACTTTCGGAGAAGGACAGGACATCCAGTAAGAAGCTCAAGAGAGACACGGAACACCTAATTACAACAATCAACCAACTTGACCTCATTGACTTATACAGAACTCTCCACCCAACTGCTGCAAAGTATACTTTTTTTCTAGTGCACATGGAACATTCTCTAGAATAGACCACATATTAGGTCATAAAACAAACCTTTGCAGAGTCCAAAACATCGAAATATTACAAAGCATCTTCTCAGACCACAAGGCAATAAAACTAGAAATCAATAGCAGAAAAACTAGGGAAAAGAAATCAAATACTTGGAAACTGAACAATACCCTCCTGAAAAAAGACTGGGTTATAGAAGACATCAAGGAGGGAATAAGGAAATTCATAGAATGCAACGAGAATGAAAATACTTCCTATCAAAACCTCTGGGACACAGCAAAAGCAGTGCTCAGAGGCCAATTTATATCCATAAATGCACACATACAAAGAGAAGAAACAGCCAAAATCAGAGAACTGTCCCTACAACTTGAACAAATAGAAAGTGAGCAACAAAAGAATCCATCAGGCACCAGAAGAAAACAAATAATAAAAATTAGAGCTGAACTAAATGAATTAGAGAACAGAAAAACAATTGAAAGAATTAACAAAACCAAAAGCTGGTTCTTTGAAAAAATTAACAAAATTGATAAACCATTGGCTAGACTGACTAAAGAAATACAGGAAAGGAAACAAATAACCCGAATAAGAAACGAGAAGGGCCACATCACAACAGACCCAACTGAAATTAAAAGAATCATATCAGATTATTACAAAAAATTGTACTCTAACAAATTTGCAAACCTAGAAGAAATGAATGAATTCCTGGAAAAACACTACCTACCTAAACTAACACATTCAGAAGTAGAACAACTAAATAGACCCATAACAAAAAAAGAGATTGAAATGGTAATCAAAAAACTCCCAACAAAAAAAAGCCCTGGCCCGGATGGCTTCACTGCAAAGTTCTACCAAACTTTCAGAGAAGAGTTAACACCACTACTACTAATGGTATTTCAAAGCATAGAAAATGATGGAATACTACCAACTCATTATATGAAGCCACCATCTCCCTGATACCAAAACCAGGTAAAGACATTAGAAAAAAAGAAAATTACAGACCTATATCCCTCATGAACATAGATGCAAAAATCCTCAACAAAATTCTAGCCAACAGAATTCAACAACATATCAAAAAAATAATTCACCACGATCAAGTGGGATTTATACCAGGTATGCAAGGCTGGTTTAATATCAGAAAAACCATTAATGTAATCCACCACATAAATAAAACAAAAGACAAAAACCGCATGATCTTATCAATTGATGCAGAAAAGGCATTTGACAAAGTCCAACACCCTTTTATGATAAAAACTCTCACCAAAGTACGATTTTTTTTTTTTATGCAAAGCCAACAGCCAACGTCATTCTAAATGGAGAGAACCTGAAAGCATTTCCCTTGAGAACGGGAACCAGACAAGGATGCCCTTTATCACCACTCTTATTCAACATCGTGCTAGAAGTCCTAGCCAGGGGAATTAGGCTAGACAAAGAAATAAAGGGCATCCAGATTGGCAAGGAGGAAGTAAAATTATCTCTACTTGCAGATGACATGATCTTATACACAGAAAACCCTAAGGAATCCTCCAGAAAACTAAGGAAACTAATAGAAGAGTTTGGCAGAGTCTCAGGTTATAAAATAAACATACAAAAATCACTTGGATTCCTCTACATCAACAAAAAGAACACCGAAGAGGAAATAACCAAATCAATACCATTCACAGTAGCCCCCAAGAAGATAAAATACTTAGGAATAAATCTTACCAAGGATGTAAAAGACCTATACAAAGAAAACTACAAAGCTCTACTACAAGAAATTAAAAAGGACCTACTTAAGTGGAAAAACATACCTTGCTCATGGATAGGAAGACTTAACATAGTAAAAATGTCTATTCTACCAAAAGCCATCTATAATACAATGCACTTCCAATCCAAATTCCAATGTCATTTTTTAAGGTGATAGAGAAACAAATCACCAACTTCATATGGAAGGGAAAGAAGCCCCGGATAAGCAAAGCACTACTGAAAAAGAAGAAGAAAGTGGGAGGCCTCACTCTACCTGATTTCAGAACCTATTATACAGCCACAGTAGTCAAAACAGCCTGGTATTGGTACAACAACAGGCACATAGACCAGTGGAACAGAATTGAGAACCCAGATATAAATCCAACCACATATGAGCAGCTGATATTTGACAAAGGACCAGTGTCAATTAATTGGGGAAAAGATAGTCTTTTTAACAAATGGTGCTGGCATAATTGGATATCCACTTGCAAAAAAATGAAACAGGACCCATACCTCACACCAAGCACAAAAACTAACTCCAAGTGGATCAAAGACCTAAACATAAAGACTAAAACGATAAAGATCATGGAAGAAAAAATAGGGACAACCCTAGGAGCCCTAATACAAGGCATAAACAGAATACAAAACATTACCAAAAATGACGAAGAGAAACCAGATAACTGGGAGCTCCTAAAAATCAAACACCTATGCTCATCTAAAGACTTCACCAAAAGAGTAAAAAGACCACCTACAGACTGGGAAAGAATTTTCAGCTATGACATCTCCGACCAGCGCCTGATCTCTAAAATCTACATGATTCTGTCAAAACTCAACCACAAAAAGACAAACAACCCAATCAAGAAGTGGGCAAAGGAAATGAACACACACTTCACTAAAGAAGATATTCAGGCAGCTAACAGACACATGAGAAAATGTTCTCGATCATTAGCCATTACAGAAATGCAAATTAAAACTACAATGAGATTCCATCTCACTCCAACAAGGCTGGCATTAATCCAAAAAACACAAAATAATATATGTTGGAGAGGCTGCGGAGAGATTGGAACTCTTATACACTGCTGGTGGGAATGTAAAATGGTACAACCACTTTGGAAACCTATCTGGCGTTATCTTAAACAGTTAGAACTACAACCCAGAAATCCCACTCCTCGGAATATACCCTAGAGAAACAAGAGCGTTCACACAAACAGATATATGCACACCCATGTTTATTGCAGCTCTGTTTACAATAGCAAAAAGCTGGAAGCAACCAAGGTGTCCATCAACTGATGAATGGTTAAATAAACTGTGGTATATTCACACAATGGAATACTACGCATCGATAAAGAACAGTGACGAATCTGTGAAACATTTCATAACATGGAGGAACCTGGAAGGCATTATGCTGAGCGAAATCAGTCAGAGGCAAAAGGACAAATATTGTATAAGACCACTATTATAAGATCTTGAGAAATAGTATAAACTGAGAAGAACACATACTTTTGTGGTTACGAGAGGGGGAGGGAAGGAGGGAGGGAGAGGATTTTTTACTGATTAATTAGTAGATAAGAACTGCTTTAGGTGAAGGGAAGGACAACACTCAATACATGGAAGGTCAGCCCAATTGGACTGGACCAAAAGCAAAGAAGTTTCCGGGATAAAATGAATGCTTCAAAGATCAGCGGAGCAAGGGCGGGGGTTTGGGAACCATGCTCTAAGGGGACTTCTAAGTCAATTGGCAAAATAATTCTGTTATGAAAACATTCTGCATCCCACTTTGAAATGTGGCGTCTGGGGTCTTAAATGCTAACAAGCGGCCATCTAAGATGCATCAATTGGTCTCAACCTACCTGGAGCAAAGGAGAATGAAGAACACCAAGGTTACACGACAACTAAGAGCCCAAGAGACAGAAAGGGCCACATGAACCAGAGACCTACATTATCCTGAGACCAGAAGAACTAGTTGGTGCCCGGCCACAATCGATGACTGCCCTGACAGGGAGCACAATAGATAACCCCTGAGGGAGCAGGAGATCAGTGGGATGCAGACCCCAAATTCTCATAAAAATACCATACTTAATGGTCTGACTGTGACTAGAGGAATCCTGGCGGGCATGGTCCCCAAACCTTCTGTTGGCACAGGACAGGAACCATTCCCGAAGACAACTCATCAGACATGAAAGGGACTGGACAGTGGGTAGGAGAGAGATGCTGAAGAAGAGTGAGCTAATTATATCAGGTGGACACTTGAGACTGTGTTGGCATCTCCTGTCTGGAGGGGGGATGGGAGGATAGAGAGAGTTGGAAGCTGGCAAAATTGTCACGAAAGGAGAGACTGGAAGTGCTGACTCATTAGGGGGAGAGCAAGTGGGAGTAAGGAGTAAGATGTATATAAACTTATATGTGACAGACTGACTTGATTTGTAAACGTTCACTTGAAGCTCAATAAAAGTTAATAAAAAAAAAAAAAAGAAGAAGATGGAAGGAACACACAGGGTCACTGTACCAAAAAGAATTGGTTGGTGTTCAACCATTTCAGGAGGTAGCATATGATCAAGAACTGATGGTACTGAAGGAAGAAATCCAAGTTGCCCTGAAGGCATTGGAGAAAAAGAAATCTCCAGAAACTGACGGAATACTAACTGAGATGTTTCAACAAATGGATGCACCTCTAGAAGCTCTCATTCATCTATGCCAAGAAAATTGGATGACGGCTACCTGGCCAATCAACTGGAAGAGATCCATATTTGCACCCATTCCAAAGAAAGGTGATCCAATAGAATGTGGAAATTATCAAACAATTTCATTAATATCACATGCAAATAAAATTTTGCTGAAGTTAATTCAAAATCAGTTTCAGCAGTACATCTACACGGAACTGCCAGCAATTCAAGCCAGATTCAGAGGAGGAAGTGGAATAAGGGTTATCACTGCTGATGTTAGATAGATCTTGGTTGAAAGCAGAGACCACCAGAAAGATGTTTACCTGTGTTTTATTGACTATACAAAGGCATTTGCCTGTGTTAATCATAACAAATTATGGATAACATTGCAAAGAATGGGAATTCCAGAACATTCCATCATGCTCATGAGGAACCTGTACATAGACCAAGATGCAGTCATTCAAACAGAATAATGGGATACTGTGTGGTTTAAAATCAGGAAAGGTGTGCGTCAGGCTTATACCTTTCACCATACTTATTCAATCTGTATGCTGATTTAAATTATCCAAGAGGCCAAACTATATGAAGAAGAACACAGCATCAGGATTGGTGGAAGACTCATTAACAATCTGTGATATGCAGATGACACAACCTTGCTTGCTGAAAGTGAAGAGGACTTGAAGCACTTACTGACAAAGATCAAAGACTACAGTCTTCAGTATGGATTACACCTTAACATAATGAAAACAGAAATTCTCACAATTTGACCAATAAGCAACATCATGATAAACAGAGAAAAGACAGAGGTTGTCAAGGATTTCATTTTACTTGGATCCACAATCAATGCCCATGGAAGCAGCTGTCAATATATCAAACCATGTATTTCATTAGGCAAATCTGATGCAGAAGACAAACCTCTTTAAAGTGTTAAAACGCAAAAATGTCACTTTGAGGACTAAGGTGTGCCTGACCCAAGCCATGGTACTTCCAGTTGCCTCATATGCCTGTGAAAGCTGGACAATGAATAAGGAAGATCAAAGAAGAATTGATGCCTTTGAATTATGCATTGGCAAAGAATATTGAATATACCACAGACTGCCAGAAGAACAAACAAATCTGTCTTGGAAGGAGTACAGCCAGAACACTCCCTGTAAGTGAGGATGGAGATACTTCATCTTACGCACTTGGGACATGTTATCAGGAGGTACCAGTCTTTGGAGAAGGACATGAAGCTTAGTAAAGTAGAGGGTTAGAAAAAGAGGAAGACCCTCAATGAGATGGACTGACACAGTGGCTGCAACAATGGGCTCAAACAACAACAACTGTGAGGGTGGCACAGGATCAGGCAGTGTTTTGTTCTGTTGTACATAAGGTCACTAGGAGTTGGAACCAACCCAACAGCACTTAACAAACACAACAGAAGCCATTTGACACTATGGAGCCCTGGTGGCACAGTGGTTGAGAGCCTGGCTGCTAACCAAAAGGCTGGCAGTTCAAATTCACCAGCCGCTCCTTGGAAACCCTATGGGGCAGTTCCACCCTGTCCTATACAGTAACTATAAGTCGTCATTGACTCAATGGCAACAGGTTTAGTTTTTTTGTTTGGTTTTATAAAAGACCTTATATTTCTAAGAATTTTTCCTGAAGTGATAATTAGAGATATGTACAAGATATAAACACAAAATGTTCATGGAAAATATAAAAACAAAATGTTCTTGGAAAATATCTTTTTACCCAACAATACAAATGACATGTGAAATGCATGTGATGGGGGATGTAGGGCTGTGGCACTTCGGGGTCTACATTTGGCTGAGAGGGAATAGGGAATAATTTATGGAGCAAGTGGCTTTGAACCAAATCCTAAAAAATTGGATGTGGCCTGCTGGTCAGAAGGACGTTTTAGGATTGTGGGTGGCAGGAGACACAAAGGGCATAGAAAACTTATGGCAAACCAAAGAAGTTGATTCTGACTCATGCTGGCCCCATGTGTACAGAGTAGAACGATACTCACAGGGTATCTAGAGCTGTCATGTTTCGAAAGCAAGTCACCTGGCCTTTCTTCTGAGGCACCTCTGGGTGGGTTTGAACCAGCTACTTTTTGGTTAGTAGTCAAGCACTTAGCAGTTTATGTCATCCTGGAGCCCCATGACAAGGCAGGAATGGTCCAATTTGGCTAAAGCACAGAGATTGTGAAGGGGCAGTGGAAAATGAGGCTCCCTGTCTCATTAGGCTGCACCAGGTTATACTGGACCATAAGTAGGCTTTTCTGGTAGGCAAGAAGATTGCTCCCTTTGTACTGCGTAAGATAGGCTAGACTGGGAAGAGACAGAAAACTGGGAGGCAAAACAGGTTATTACCACAGTCAGGCAAAGTATTTACTAAGAAACAAGATATAGTCTGTTAATACACGGGAAAACCTAGCCTGGCTTAGTCTCCCTGAACAGCAGTTTCTAACCAGAGAATTAAAACAGAATGTCTACTTATTAAAACACAGGCTCCATGATCACTCTCCATTAATAAGTTATCAGGGTCTACTATCAATTTCCAACTAAAATTTCAAGATACATGGAAAGCTAACACATTTAAAATACACAGAGGAACTAAGGGTAAGAAAGGTGAGGTTCTACACTAACAACCTGCCCAAACAGGGTCAGTTACTAATAATTCCCTGGGCTAGAAACATTTAGTAAGTAATTTATGAATATTTATAGCTAAAGGTAAAAGAAATGTATTCTGTATGGGTCTAAGTGGAGACTAGGTGTGATGCTGGTAAACTTCCCTGAACACAGCATCTTTTGATATCTACTGATTTACAACAGCTCTAAGAAGTATTCTAAAAAAAAAGAATTTGAGTACCACCAGTGATAGGTGTTCATATATTATAAGAGTAACAGCTAACGTTTATTGTCACCACTCGTCTGTCATTTTATTGTACTGTGGTGGCTTTTGTGTTGCTGTGATGCTGGAAGCTACGCACCGGTATTTCAAATAACAGCAGGGTCACCCATGGGGGACAGGTTTCACTGGAGCTTCCAGAATAAATAAGAGAGACTAAGAAGGACCTGGTGGTCTACTTCTGAAAAAACAGGCCCGTGAAAACATCATGAATAGCAGTGAAATATCATCTGACATAGTGCTGGAAGATGAGCCCCTCAGATTGGATGGTGCCCAAAATAAAGCTGGGGAGAGCTGCCCATTCAAAGTACAGTTGACCTGTATGATGTGGATAGAGTAAAGATTTCAGGACCTCCATGTGTTGATGTGGCATGACTCAAAATCAGAAGAAACAGCTGCAAACATCCATTAAAAATAGGAACATGGAATGCATGTATGAATCTAGGAAAATTGGAAGTCATCATAAATGAAGTGGAATGCATGAAGATCAATATCCTAGGCATTAGTTAGCTGAAATGGACTGATATTGGCCACTTTTAACCAGACAATCATATAGATCATTGTCTACATGATTATACATATTGTCTACATGATTATATACATTGTCTATATGATCATCTATATATGATTGTCTACTATTCTGGGAATGACAAATTGAAAAGGAATGGCATTGCATTCATTCATCGTCAAAAAGAATACTTCAAGGTCTACCCTGAAGTACAATGCTGTCAATGATAGGACAATATCCACACTCCTAAAAGGAAAACCAGTTAATATGACTATTTTTCAAATTTATGCACTAACAACTAACACCAAAGACAAAGAAAGTGAAATTTTTTTTACTAACTTTTGCAGTCTGAAATGGATCAAACATGAAATCATAATGCATTGATAATTATTGGTTATTGGAATGCGATAGTTGGGGACAAAAAAGAAGGATCAGTAGTTGAAAAATATGGTCTTGGGATAGAAATGACACGGGAGATCGCATGACAGAATTTTGCAAGACCAGCGAAATATTCATTGCAAATATCCTTTTTCAACAACATAAATGGTAACTACACATGTGGATCTTGCCAGATGGAATACACATGAATCAAACAGACTACATCTGTGAAAAGAGACAATGGAGATGCTCAGTATCATGAGTCAGAACAAGACTGAGGAAGAGACCATCAACTGCTCATATGCAAGCTCAAGTTGAAGCTGAAGAAAACTAGAACAAGTTAAAAAAAGTCAAAATATGAGCATATCCTACTTGAATTTAGAGACATTCTCAAGAATAGATTTGACACATTAAATACTAATGACCGAAGACTTGATGAGATGTGGGATGACATCATACGTGAAGAAAGCAAAAGGTCATTAAAATGACAGGAAATAATAATAATAAAAGGATATCAGAAGAGACTCTGAAACTTGCCCTTGAACATAGAGCAGCTAAAGTGAATGGAAGAAATGATGAAGTAAAATAGCTGAATGGAAGATTCAAAGGGCAGCTCGAGAAGACAAAGTAAAGTATTATAATTAAATGTGCAAAGGCCCGGAGTTAGAACACCAAATGGGAAGAACACACTAGGCATTTCTCAAGCTGAAAGAACTGAAGAAAAAATTCAAGCACTGAGTTGCAATATTGAAGGATTCTATGGGCAAAATGTTGAATGACGCGAGAAGAATCAAAAGAAGGTGAATAGAATAAAAATAGTCGCTGTACCAAAAATAATCAGTCAACATTCAACCATTTCAGGAGGTAGCATACAATCAAGGACTGATAATATTGAAGGAAGAAGTCAAGGAAGAAGTTGCACTAAATGCATTGGCAAGAAACAAGGCTCCAGAAACTGACAAAATACCAAGTGCGATATTTCAACAAAGAGACACAGAGCTGGGGGTGCTCATTCATCTATGCCAGGAAATTTGGAAAACAGCTACCTGGCCAACAGACTGGAAGAGGTCCATATTTGTGCCCATTCCAAAGAAATGTGATTCAACAGAATGTGGAAATTAGTGCACAATGTAATTAATATCATACATAAGTAAAATTTTGCTGAAAATAATTCAAAAGCAGTTGCAGGAAGTGCGAGAAATTCAAGCTAGATTCAGAAGAGGACATGGAATAAGGGATATCATTGCTGATGTCAGATGGGTCATGGCTGAAAGCAAAGAATGCCAGAAAGATGTCTACCTGTGTTTCATTGACTATGCAAAGGCATTCAGTATTGTGGATCATAACAAATCATGGATAACATTGCAAAAAATGAGAATTCCAGAACACTTACTTGTGCTCATGCAGACTTTGTCCATAGACCAAGAGGCAGTCATTCGAACAGTACAAGGGCATGCTGAGTGGTTTAAAATCAGAGAATGTGTGTGTCAGGGCTGTATCCTATCACCATACTTATTCAGTCTGTATGCTGAGCAAATAATTCAAGAAGCTGGACTATCTGAAGAAGAATGCAGCTTCAGGATTGGAGGAAGATTCAATAACAGTCTTCAATATGCAGATGACACAATCTTGCTTGAGGAAAGCGAAGAGGAATTGAAGAATATGGATTACACCTCAACATAACGAAAACAAAAGTCCTCACAACTGGACCAATAAGCAACATCATGACAAATGGAGAAAAGATTGAAGTTGTCAAGGATTTCACTTTACTTGGATCCACAATCAACACCCATGGAAGCAGCAGTCAACAAATCAAACCATGTATTGCATTGTGAAAATCTGCTGCAAAAGACCTCTTTATAGTGTTCAAAAGCAAAGATGTCACTTTGAGGACTCAAGTGTGCCTGACCCAAGCCATGGTGTTTTCAATCGCCTTATATGCATGTGAAAGGTGGACAATGAGTAAGGAAGATTAAAGAAAATTTAATGCCTTTGAATGACAGTGTTGGTGAAGAATATACTACGGACCATCAAAAGAACAAACAAATCTGTCTTGAAAGAAGTTCAGCCAGAATGTTTCTCAGAAGTGAGGATGGCAAGCCTTCATCTCATGAACTTTGGACATGTTCAGGAGGGTGCAGTCTCTGGAGAAGGACATCATGGTTGGTAAAACAGATCGTCAGTGAAAGAGAGGAAGACCCTCAATGAGATAGACTGACACAGTGGCTGAAACGATGGGCTCAAGCATAGCAATGATTGTGAGGATGGTGCGGGATGGGGCAGGGTCTTATTCTGTTGTACATAGGGTTGCTATGAGTTGGAACCAACTGGACAGGACCTAACAACAACAACAGTGTTGATCGAGTGCTTACTATCTGCCAGGCATTATTCAAAATACGTATACTAACTCATTTATTCCTTGCAATAACCATATGAACTATGCACTATTATTACTCCATGTTCCATATGAAGAAATGGAAATCAGAGAAGCTGAATAATTAATTTATCCAGGTAGCAAAGCTAGGCAGTGTTACCGCCAAGAATTGGAACCTGGTGTTGTTGTGTGTTGTTCAGTCGATATCATGAGTCAGTTGCAATTTGACAGCAACTAACAACAACAGTCTGGTTCAAGAGCCCTTACTATCAACTTCTATTTTATACTACTTCCCACTAGAACACTTCTTAGGTCTTCTGTAGGCAGGACAATGAGCTCTGTGTGCGTGTACGTACACATGCGAGAACTGCGGAGGGTAAGAAACAGAGCCAAGTGGTGAGCTGCAGTACCTTGCGACACTTCAGTGGCAGGAAGCCCACTGTAGGTAAGAAAAATGAACAAATGTGCCTGGCTTAGCAACAGGACCTGAGGGTAGGAGAGATTAGAAGTTCTGCATAGTTCTTAGAACCCACCTTCACCTACCCAGCCTCTTGGTATACACATACACACATACTCCAGGGAGTGAGGGACTGTGTATATATAAATCTAACAGAACTGAGTACCACATGCCCAAGTAGCACTGTGTGAGACCCCCTAACCTAAGGGTCTGTTTTAGAAGACAAGAGTCGAGTTCCCTAACCATTTTGCAGTGAGAGCTATAAATAGTATTCTGCTGCTGGAAATGATTTGGGCAACAGCATGCGTAGAAGTAGCAAAGTCTAGTGGTAGGCTTGAAAAGGAAGAGGTCCTGGCAGATTGTTGGTAGGGGCTTCCAGGAAGGAGAAGCCTCAATGGCCAAGCTGGGAGCTGAACCATGTGAAGGGAGGCCAGCTCAGAGATAGTGGCAGTGATGGTGAACATGACAGCTCAGACCAGGGTTCATCTGTGAACTGGGTGGCACTGGAACCACTGATGTTGGTTAAAAGGCAGACTGGAATGATTGCTGAAAATAGAGTGACCCTCCCCTGTGGACATTTAGAGGAGAAAAAGGGGGAGGGAACCAAAAGGGTAAAGAGATGCTGAGACACACCCAGATTAAAAAAATTATATTGGACTTATTTTTCTCTCTCTTGTTTGCAATATAGGGTTTCTTTACTTACGATAAACAAGACCTTTCATAGATCTTAGAACACAGTAAAAGCTCCTTGGAACACATACAAGAAGAGATTGTCTAGTAAACTTATACATATTGAACAGAATCTGTCTTGCTCAATAGTTACGTGGATTTAACCAGTGCCTTCATGACAGGCTCTGGGCTAGACAACAACACAAAGTCCCCATCCTTGCACTCTGAAGTGTGATACTAGAAGACACTGCTGCCCAAGGCCACTCTAGGGGCATACTGCCAGCAGGAACTGCTCCAAGCAACTCCAGAGCCTTCAGGCACCTTCATCATCTTCATGGATGGGAAGACTTCACGAAGGGTTTCACTGCAGGTTTTCATTTTTTTTGTATCCGGGAGCATGAACATCAATCATCTACATCAGTAAAGTCAAGTGAATGGCTTCACTTTGAGCTCCCTTGGCACCTGGTCTCCCTCACTAAGCTACCACTTCCCACGCATTCTCTGAGTCATAAGCAAAGTTTGCTTTTAATTTCTGCAGCTGGGAGCTCTTTGTTGACAAGAGAGCTGTATGGGCTGACATCAGGGGGCAGAGAGATTCCTTAGCCGGTTCACAGCCACCTCCAGCTTCCTTGACCTGGAAAGTGCTGACAGAACCTCAACCTCCTGCCCTTCATTGTCCTCATCCACACCCAGAATTCAGTGTTCCCCATGTGCTGCCTTGGAGGTTGGTGGAATGCTGGTGGCACGCACTTACAACAGGAACGCAGCCAGCAGACATGAGAGCTGAGATTCTGGAAACCCTCACTTTCCTCCATACACAACCTCCATAAAAATGTCTGCTTTTCCTGTTACCATCTAGAACCAGAGCTCTATGGCAAAACTAAAAAATACATATACCTAACAAGTTGGTGGAGAATTAACTTTCTTTGCCAATTCTCTCCCTCCTCCTAATACAACTACCACACTTCAATATGATCAGAGCCAGCAGTTGCTTAGCTAGATTTAAAAAAAAAAAAAAAAAAAGAGGGCTAAAATGATACACCCATACTTACACATTTTATTTTAATTTAAATCATGTGAATCAAATTAATTTGCTGGTCTTCTGCTGCAGTTTTAGGCCTTTTCTGTTGACTGGAGTTCAGCATGGGCTATTTTGTACAAACCATTCTCATTTTGCGGCTTCTAAAGTTTCCTGTTTTATTTTCTTTAAAGGGGAAATTGAACTTAAAGACTCCTGCAAGGTAACCTGAATATAGGCTCCTTCTAGAATTTTATGATTTTTTTCATCAAGTTTTTACAGCTGCCTTGCCCACACTTAATTCGTTGTATTTTTTTTTTAATTAAACTTCATCAAGTCTCTCTAAAACATTTACCATAGTTTTCATGGGAAAAAAAATTCTCTGTGTACACTCACATTTCATTGGTTTTATAACATTTAATTAAACTGGGTTATTACAATATGAAGAGAACAAGCATAAATAGGTTTGGAAACAGGCTCAACTGGCTCTTGGTAAGTAGTCCATCTGAGGGAGCAGAGGTGCCTGGACGAACTAGGGCAGATCCCCCAGCTGTGCATGTTCAGAGTGATACAGGCATGAAGTTAGTGTGTTCCACAGAAGGATGGTGGGTGTAGGTGAATATACCAAGTTGGTAAAGTGGAGGTTAAGAGTATTTCCACTATGTGTGTGTGTGTGTGAATGTGTGTGTGCAAGTATGTATGTGTGTATATACATACATAATTTTTGAAATGATACTTGGTTTTAGAGAGCAAGACACTGCATTTATTAAGATTACCTGGCAACAGCAATATGGAAAAAGAAAAAAAGAACTTAATCCTACTTGCACAAGACAGAATAGTTAGGAAGGAACTATACCTTGTATATCCTGATTGCAGTATGACAGATCACTTTTTATGTGTGGCCTTTCTAGCCATGGTCTTATAACTCTTACTCAGGTGATGGGGTTGGACTGTGTGACAGGGTAATTGTGGCCCACCAAAGGGATTGGTCAATTTTCCCATCCCACTGGGTTTGAAATGAGCCACCTCAGAGGTGGGAAAGAGAAGATTCTACCACCACCAAGGAAGAACAGCCAGGAGCTAGTGCTTCCTTTGGACCCGGGATCCCTGCACTGGGAAGCACCTGGAACCAAGAAAAAAAGAGAAGGAGAGAAATACAACACTAAAGGCAGTGAGACCTAGCAGCAGAGACCTGGCAGCAGGAGACAGAACAGTGGGCCTCCCAGCCCATGGAGAGAGAAAGCTGAGTGCCTTTGGGCAGAGGCCTAGAGTCAGGGAGAGGTATGCCTGTGAGCACGGCTGGGAAGAGCCTATCCTGATTGAAGAACTGTATCCTTGAGTGTTCCTGAGCCTGTATTGTAACCTGTCGCCTCGCTAATAAATCCCATAATCATGAGTATGATCTGTGAGTTCTGTGTGGCCATTGCAATGAATTATCCTATCCAAACCAGCAGAGAAGTACAGAGTGCCATGGGAGGGATGGTTGGTGTCAGAACTGGTAAAGATGGCGGAGAGAGGGGGCATGTCTGACCTCCACCTCATAGGACTTAGCCTTGGGCTGTTGATCTTGATTCTCCATCTGCCTTGTGAAGTTAGAGGAGGTCAGACACCGTCTTCACGCTGATGTCCCTTTGACAGATGTCAGTGCTCAAAATGGCTCCACAGTGAGCATCTACTTGGTATCATTATGGCTGGCTTTATGAGCAAGTAGCTTGAGAAGTCCAAATCTGCTCCCCGTCCTCAATTACAGGAAAATATTCAGCCAGGTATCTGGTCTGAAGAGTATCCAACCTTCAGCACAATCTGCGTAGGGTGGTTTTTGGTTGGCAGTGGCATCAGGAAGAGTGATGAGAGCCTTTTGCCCAAGATCATTCATTTCTTATCCCATACCACAGCTCTCTTGGGGTTTTTAACATACAGCTACACAACTGACCACAGCTGAATGGAGCAGATGAGGACCTGAGCTAAAAGCAACACCTCCAATAGGTTTATCAGCAGTATAATGAGATCCCTTGGATATGAGCAAGAAAAAGAGCAAAACAGATTGCAATATGGGAAGACAATAGTACGGAGCAGAAGTGGAGACAGACAACGAAGACAAGAAGTAGAATCCAGATGTAAAAAGAAGGGAGTGAGTAATGGACAGTGGTGAAACAATTGGCAGGTAGAGGGAGAAATCAATGACCCATATCACGAGCATGTTGTTCTTGCTTCTCCATATTTCCCTGAAATATTCCCATTGACATTCCCAGAGCCCTACAAGCAGTTCCACAATCCCAGCAGCTGTAAGTTACATCTCAGAGCAAGTTACATCTCAGAGCAATCAACAAAGAATATTTTTCATTAGTAAACAAAGATCAATGCATGCAGAGCAGCTATGGATTATCTGCAATTGTGAGTAAAAACAAAAATGCCAAAATTATTGCTTGAGAATGGTATTCAATCTAAAATGTGGAAGGGAAAGAGAAGGAAGGTACTGCTGGCTAAGTGGTAAATGGAAAAACTAGCCTTTTCAGGAACGTCCTCAGTGTTCTGAGGCCATACAAGCCATTGAGCTGGCTTCTCTAGTGAAGCTCCATCTCAGTGGCCAGCCAGGAATTTGTTAGTCAGGATATTCCTTCTCTCTGTCAACTTGCTGTGTGGAGTTTAAATGTTACAGCCCCAGTGAAAGCTCTTAAACCTCCCTTATTGCACATATTTGTATTCCATAACTACTTGAGAACGTGGAAAATGGAGGTGCCTCTCAAAGTAGGGCCTTTATTACCCTCCTGTCTTTCCTCAAAACCAGATGCAAAAGGAGAAAGTTAGGAAGAGAGACAAGAGACATACAGCTATGACTTTGTATTGGTTCACGCAACATTGGCAAGGGAAGGAATTATCTTCAGAAGTAGGACAGATGTAACACTCTGGGCTTATGCCTTATGAGTGGACAGAAGACATCCTTTTCATAGAAACTGAGGTCAATGCCATCTGCTGTGCTGCTCCATCTTGAGATGGCTTACTTGAAGCTTCTGTCTCTCCAGCTGTATGCAGTCATGATGTGAGGCACGATTACCAGAAACTCAGGCCATTGCTTCCAGCCATCACATCCTCCTCCCGATGTCGGAGGCCTACACTCGTTGGGATCCCCCCACCCATTCCTATCTTCACTTTACTTGGGTTTCCTATCTTGACAGGTGGTGGGTAATTTTACTCTGTGCACTTGCTCAGCCATCAATGCATGCTTAATATTTTTTGTTAAAGGATCTTTCACTGTCTTAGGTGTGATACAATGAGAAAAAAATAGATATTTAAAGTCTAATTAGTATATATAACTTCCAAATATATATTCTTTAAACATAGCAATCTGTCCTCATAAACACTATTTCATCACCTCTCAGCTGAACAGGAGGTAGCCTCATTACACAGTGTTATGGGTAGTAAAAAGAGGGGCCTTTGAAGAAATGAAAATCCTCCAAACTCTCCCCACACACAACACAACCAAACCCTGGAAGTCATTCACCTGTCTGAGTTTTCCTCCACGCACCACCCCCTCCCCAGAAAAGTGTTAACAGGAAAACAGTAGGTGGAAGTGGTTTTCTGCTACTTCTATTGCATTTAGCTGAAATGAGTAAAATCAATTAAACATTTACAGAGGAGGGAGAGAAGAGGGAAATAAATACTATCTCATTTGCCTTCTGCAAAGGCCAAAGATAACTTGAATTAGAAAAATAATCATGATTCTGAATCCCCTTCTGTTTCAGCTTCTTCGAGTCGCTGATTTAAAAGGTATTTCCTAGACATATCATCTTAGTTTAGTAGAAATACTGTGAGTAATAATGATACGCCACTCACGTGTCCACTGACAGGATGGCCCCAACTCCTGCTTCTGTGATGAAAAGGACAAGGACGAGGCAGCCCCCGGCTCCTGTTCATGGCCTACCCGCAGAGCGGTTCTCCTCAGATGTTTGGCGAGATTACTTAAGGATGGGTTGGCAGTGCACGCAAACTCACTTCCCGGATGGTGACACTGAGGCCTCCCAGAACGAGTACCTCTCAGAGAAGTGAGAAGTGGTTGATTTCTGAAAAGGATTTGAACTACTTAGCTTTGCTGGTGCAGAGAACATTGACTATGTGTTCTGTAGCCAAATGGGCTGGATTCGGGACTCCCATGGGGGCTTAAGTCCCAAGGGTTTGGTCTGATACAATTACTATTGAGTTTTGCCAGCACGACCAGGATTCTTTTTATCAAAAGCAAACAGCTTGCCCTAGGCATTTTGATAAGAACTTACCAAAATATAGCACTAGCTGTCTCTGCGACATATCACCCCAGCGCTTGTTCAATAGTGGTGACATTTAAACAGCAGTAAGCGCAGAGGACGGAGAAGCAGCCGGAGGAAAGGCGTGAGTTTCATGTGTGGTGATGGCATCAATTTCAGCCAGGATACGCTGGGCAAAGGCTGTTAGCGAAACACTCACACAGAGGGTAAGTAAGTGAAGGAAGGAGGGCTCATCATCCTCTCACCTCAGCAAGCGATTCTGGGTCTCCTAGGGAAAAGGCTAAGTGAAGAGTACAAACTCCCAGCCCCTGGTCACTGGGGCCACTGCACCGTGAGCACTGTTTGGAGCCTTAAGGGATTTGGGGAGAAAAAGGGAGTACTTGATGCTGAGGACAAAAGAGGAAAGAGCAGATATGGGTGGCACACTCAGTTAAGCACTCAGCTACTAGCTGAAAGGGTGGCAGCTGGGGGCAGATTAACCAGTAAGCAAGGTGTGCACAGGCTTACATTAAGAAGTGTGCGCACAGGCTACTTGTGTTTACTTACTAGTCTGTAGTGCACAACTGCACATGGGTTTCACCACATCTTTGATGAAACTGTACACTACAGATTAGTAAGTAAGCACAAGTAAGCCCGTGTGTACTTTGCTTATCAGGTAACCCATCCCTGGTCGGTACTTCAAACCCACCCAGAGGTGCCTCGGAAGACAGGCCTGGCGATCTGCCTCTGAAAGGTCACACCCTATGGAGCAGTTCTACTCTGCATATGTGGGATCACCATGCATTGGCATCTACTCAATGGCAACTAACAACAACAAGTAGACACGGAGGGATGTGGTTGGGGGCAGATACAATGGGAGAAGTGGTACTGGGAATCTTCTAAACAACTCTCTAGTTAGGGATAATTATTATCTCTGTTTCATACATGAGGATACGTGGAGACACAAGAAGTTAAATAACTCGCCTAATGTCACACAAAAAACATTAAGTAGCAGGGACAGGGTTTGAACACAGATCATCTGATTCCAGGGTTTGAACACAGATCCTATCCAACATGAACACTACTTCTGCCTGAAACAGGGAGCAAGAGTAGGCCCTGTCAGGAAGGCAGGGATGTTAACTATGAAAGATATAACTGGCAGGACAAAGAGAAGAGCAGAAAGAGGGGAGATGGGCCAGCAAGGTGGGAAGCTAGGGCCTAGCATAGGCTTAGGCACAAGGAAAAACAAAACAAACAAAAAACTATTTAACTGCTTGGGTATCAGCTGATGGATAATGACAACAATCTTATTTAGTATCCACTGAGCCAGATATTATACCAGGGCATTCGCATATATTATCTGACTTAGAGCTCATACCTATGAAGCTCTAAGTAAGTAAGGTTATCTCCATTTTACAAATTAGGAAACTGGGATGTAGAGAGAGTGGGAAGTAAAGTGACAGACCTGGCATCACAAATAGCTGTTATCTTCCTGCCTTCTGGACTGGGAGCTCCAGGAGAACTAGGAAAAGGATCTAGCATGGAGTGTGTGCCAAACTTATGTTTGCTGACTGACTAAAAGACTACCCAGACAATCATAAGGAGAAAGACGTTTGAAGGTGCTGATGGGTTAAAATGGACTGCTGGCACCAAGTGAGCAAGGACTTAGCCCAAGAAGAGGACAATCTGCCGCAGCAGAAGTCACAGCATCTGATTCTGATAAGTAGGGTGATCAGGTGTCTCTTGGCCCCTGGGGATACTGCTCCTGAGCTTGCACACACCCATGGAGATACCAGAGACTGAGAAAGATGCATTTGCTGTTCCCCCTGCCTGGAATACTTATTCCTCAGCCCAAATTACTGCATGTTTTAGTCCCTTGCATCCCTGATAAAAGTGCTCAAACAGTATTGTCTTAGGCTGGGTTCCCTAGAGAAGCAAAACCAGAGAAGTATGTATGTGTGTGTGTGTATACATGCACGTGTGTGTGCACACATGTGTGTGTGTATGTGGAGAGAGAGAAAGAGATTTATCTCAAAGAAACAGCTCATGTGGTTGTAGAGGCTAGCAGGTACCAAGTCAGCGGGTCATGATCAGCAGGTCAGATAGATGGCAGGCCGCTGACTCACAGGCTGTGAGTCAAGGTCTGCAGGCAATATGGCAGGCCACTGCCTCAAGTCCCAAGAACCAGAGGTCAGATGATGATGAGCTAGATATAGGATTCAGAGCAAATAAGTGAGCTTTGCCAGAGTGTCTATATATACTGGATACAAGCCACACCCTCAACTGATTGGCTGCTCACATTAAATCACAAAATGGGGGTTGGCTACATCAGATCAGAAAATGCAGGATGACTACATCATTATGTAACTGCCAAATTACATCACTACGTATAAGTGCCAAACTATATCATTACATAACTCCCAAACCACTGAGAACCATGACCTAATCAAGTTGACACATAACATTGACCATCACAATCACCTTCTCAGAAAAGCCATCGCTATTCACCCTGTTTAAAATAGTATCATCTCCTTGCATGTCCCATCCATGTAATCTACTTTATTTTTTTTCCCAGCACCTGACATGTATTCACTTACTTCTTATCTTTCTCTCCCACCACTGTCTGTCAGTTTGTCATACAGTGGTGGCTTGTGTGTTGGATGGTGCTGGAAGCTATGCCACCTGCACTTCAAATTTCAGCAGGGTCAACCATGTTGAACATGTTTCCGTGGAGCTTCCAGACTAAGACAGACTAGGCAGAAAGGCGTGGCAATCTACTTCCAAAAATTAGCCAATGAAAACCTTATGGATCACAACAGAACACTGCCTGACTCACTTGCTTTGGACACGTCATTAGGAGGGATCAATTGCTAGAGGAGGACATCATGTTTGGTAAAGCACAGTGCCAACAAGGGTGAGGGAGGCTCTTGGTAAGACGGATTAGCACAATGGCCACAAGGATATACTTGAACATGCTGGTGATTGTGAGGATGATTCAGGACAAGGAAGCATTTCGTTATGCTGCTCATGAGGTCGTCATGTGTTGGAGTGGACTTGATGGCAACTGAAAACAACAGCTCCTGCCTCCCCCTTCCCAGAATGTCAGCTCCTTGGGCTGTTTGTTCACTGCTGTATCTCCAGAGCCCAAAATGGTGCCTGGCACACAATAGGTCTCAGTAAGTATTTGTGGAGTGAAGGAATCCAGGATCCTCAATGGGATCCATGGTGGGATTCAGAGAAGAAAAGAGGAGAGGAGTTAATTGCTCCCTTAAAAAGCTCCTAAAATAATATAAAAGACACTGACCTGTCCTTAGGGAGTTCCCAGTCTGAAAGAAAGATGTAGACTCTACCTGGAGGAGAGCTAAGTTGAATGGTGGAGACATGGCCCCCATCTTGGAAGAACTGGTCATACTGGGGGAAGAAGGAACAATGACTCCTCAAAAAGAATGGGAAGCAAAAGAAGGCCTGGCGTGGGAGAATGAATTAAGAAGAGAAAGTACCTTTTATTTCATGGCATTCCATCCAGGAGTAGGAAAATTTAAAATATGAGGCCAGGACACAGTCCCTGTGGGGAACCAAGAGGGCCATATCCCCATCTGACCTACACCAAACAGCTTATGCGAAATTATGTGATGCTTGTTTTCTGAAGTCTACCCTTTGGAAGCCCAAGTCTCCTTCCTCCTTAAATATCTGAGTCAGCTTCTTTTCATAATGGCACCTTAAGCCCACAGAGGCAGGCTGGAAATACTGAGCAACTACCTCTGCCAGCTAATTGCTTTGTTAAGGACAGTATCTCATTAACCTTACCATAATCCAGGTTAATTAGAGGACTCCTTCCTCCTACCCTTTCTTTCCATTCATCTCTGTTCTCTCCTTATTTCCTCTCCTTCATATCTCCTTCCATTTCTAGGTAAGTCTCTCCCAAGACTGTAATTCATCTACTTGAGTTGGCAAGTCAAGATCCTGTGTATGGGTGGGGTAAGGGACATATAATAAAATCCCAACACCAACTAATGTCTAAGATTAAGAAAGGATAATAAGAAAAGCAATGAATTATGTTTCTATTTGCCTATCCAGTAACATAGCTACTTTTCCCTTTTCACATACTGTTACTGGTCTTGTTTCGAGTCCTTGGTATGTATGAGCTCAAAATAATCCTGACTGACACCAACTTATGAGGAACAACGTGTACTGTTTTGGTCTTTGTATCTTAGAGAAGCATTTTCTCTGTTGTTGTTTGTCATTAGCTGCCATCAAATCAACACCGACTTAGGTTGACTCCATGAATAAAGGAACAAAACCCTGCCCAGTGCTGTGCCATCCCCATGATCAGTTATGGATCAGACCACTGTGATCCATAGGTTTCCATTTTCAGAAGTAGACTTCCAGGCCTTTCTTCCTAGTCCATCTTAGTCTGGATGCTCTGGTGAAACCTGTTCAGCATCATAGGAACATACAGGCCTCCACTGACCGACAGGTAGTGACTGTGCATGAAGTACACTGGCCAGGAATCAAACCTAGGTCTCCCATATGGAAGGTAAGAATTCTACCACTGAACTACGACGTCCACCATATTTCTTCTGTTATCCTCCCCTTGTTCAATATTTTCACTTGCAATGGTAAGATCCTGTTTTTATTTTATAGTTTATATTCTTATAAGCCACTTTGAATCATCGATGGAACAAGGTTGTTGTGTTGCTAGGCACCATCAAGTAAGCTACGACTCATGGTGACCCTGTGCACAACAGAACAAAACACTGCATGGTCCTGCACCATCCTTACAATCTTTGCTATGTTTGAGTCCACTGTTGAAGCCACTGTGTCAATCCATCTCATTGAGGGTCTTTGTCTTTTTCACTGACCCTCTACCTTACCAAGCATGATGTTCTTCTCCAGGGATTAGCCCCTCCTGATAACATGTCCAAAATATGTGAGACAAAGTCTTGCCAGCCTCACTTCCAAGGAGCACTCTGGCTGTACTTCTTCTAAGACAGACTTGTTCATTTTTCTGGCAGTCCATGGTATATTCAATATTCTTCACCGACACTATAATTCAAAGGCATCAATTCTTCGGTCTTCCTTATTCACCGTCTGGCTTTTGCATGCATATGAAACAACTGAAAATACCATGGCTTGGGTCAGGAGCACCTTAGTCCTAAAAATGACATCTTTGCATTTCAACCCTTTAAAGTGGTATTTTGCAGCAGATTTGTGCAATGCAACACATCTTTTGATTTCTTGACTGCTGGTTCCATGGGCATTGATTGTGGATCCAAGTAAAATGAAATCATGGAACAAGGTAGGGTATACAAATTGAAAAAATCAACACATACATACAGACATGGACACCTACCTGCAAATGTAAAGAACTAAGACAGTCCAAGAAAGAAATGCTAAGCTACTAATGAAATTGAATGGAAGAGGGCTGCCATAATGAGGAGACATGGAAAAACTTAGCACCTGGGAGTACAGAAGCTGAAACAATACAACAGATACTGATTAAAAAAAAAAAAAAAAACCTATGGAAAAATGGGAGTCCTGTCCAACCAACACCAGAACTAGAAGGCTCCCCTTAAGACCTGAAATAGGTAGCACAGAGATGTGGCATTTTACACTGGAAAGAGTCAATCAAAAAACCTTATTGTTCTAACAGGTGGCTCATGATTAAAATGTACCAGTAAAAAACTCCATTACTGTCGAGTCAATTCTGACTCATAGTGATCCCATGTGTTTCTGAGTAGAATTGCAATCCATAGGGTTTTCAAAGGCTGATTTTTCGAAAGTAGATCTTCAGGCCTTTCTTCCAAAGTGCCTCTGGGTGGACTGGAACCACCAAACTTTCATTTAAAAACTGAGTGTGTTAACCATTTGTACCACCTAGGGACTCTAATTAAAATATAAATGGTCTTAAATACAATTGGAATGAATATACATATGCCAAAGACATGATGGGTTATTATAAAAATCGATAAGTGCATTCAGTAGAAGACCCAGAACCTCTGAAATGGACAGGGTAACAAGGTTCCAGATTGCTACCTTCCTGGGGGCCTCTGGGAAAATACCGAATCACAGAGAAAGCAACCGGCCCCTTGACCTGCTTTCCTCTCAATGACAGTGCAAGCACGGACAGACTTCACCCCAAAAGCAAGAACAATAGCTCCCTTTGGAGATCTGTAAGCCTCCATTAGCACCTGCATGGCTAATTCAGGGGAGAAATATATATGGTGGCAGGGCAGGCAGCAAATCCAGTTTCTGCCTTCTTTTCTTGACCCTGCATGCTGAGAAAGCTTGAAATTCAGTACAGACCAAAAATAAAAACAATAATAAAGGCCCATATAGTCTCAAGGAGAGACCTCTTATCATTTTCCAGGATCCCTCTTCATTTTTAACTTATTCCATATGCTTTGCTACACATAGACCCTGGCCTGCACAGCAGAAGCGATCTGTGCCGCCCTGCCATTTAAGTGTGAGGAGCCCTGGCTCTATTGAAGCTTGTCATCTTGCCTATTAGCTTGATGTCTTTATTCACAGACCATCTGTACCACCGAGAGATACAGAGGCAGCTAATGTCAATATGAACAAATGCCTCCTCTTTTACAAGAAATGTCAAACACAGGACAGGCTAAGAATGACCCCAGGAATACCAACAGATGTTCACTACAAGCCTCTCAAAAATCAATCCTTTCTACAGGGACTAATTAAGATGAAGTAAGGAGCAAAAAGGAAAGAAATTTGTGTCATATTATCAGGAACTTCATCCTCACTTTCTAAGCTCATTATGGGCAGATTGGCCTGTGCCCTTTGAAAAATGCTAAAAGAGAGACTGCAGCTACCAGGGCACCAGGGAGGCCTTCATTCGCCTCCAGCTCAAAACTGCAAAAAGAAAATTGCTTAAAAAAAAAAAAAAAGTATTACATAGTCCAGTTTTTCTGCTCTGGTTTCTTTAAACAACCTCACACAGAAAGATAATGGGATGGAAAAGATAAGATTATAAAGTTTTTCAGTCTAGAAGGGAATAAGAGAGTTTCGCTTCCCAGGATTGGGAGTCAGGGTTGAGGGGCCATAGAATGGCCATCCCCTGCAAGGTAAGTACAGGAGTATACTCTAGATTTTTTTTTTTTTATGTTTTCATTCTTCCTGAAAGAGCAGAGTCTTGTATATATGTAGGCCTCAAATGAACATGTTGTTGTTGTTTGGTGGTGTTGAGTTGGTTCCAGCTCATAGCTACCCTATGTACACAGAGCTAAACACTGCTCGGTCCTGCACCATCCTTACAATCATTGTTATGCTTGAACTCAATGTTGCAGCCACTGTGTCAATCCACCTCGTTGAGGGTCTTCCTCTTTTCTGCTGACCCTGTACTCTGCCAAGCATGATGTCCTTCTCCAGGGAATGATCCCTCCTGACAACATGTCCAAAGTATGTAAGATGCAGTCTCACCATCCTTGCTTCTAAGGAGTATTCTGGTTGTACTTCTAAGACAGATTTGTTCGTTCTTTTGGCAGTCCATGGTATATTCAATATTCTTCACCAACACCACAATTCAAAGGTGTCAATTCTTCTTCTTCAGTCTTCCTCATTCATTGTCCAGCTTTCACATGCATATGATGCGATTGAAAATACCATGGCTTGGGTCAGACACACCTTAGTCTTTAAGGTGACATCTTTGCTCTTCAACACTTTCAAGAGGTCCTTTGCAGCAGATTTACCCAATGCAATGTGTCTTTTGATTTCTTGACTGCTGCTTCTATGGCTGTTAATTGTGGCTCCAAGTAAAATGAAATCCTTGACAACTTCAATCTTTTCTCCATTTATGATGTTGCTCATTGGTCCAGTTGTAAGGATTTTTTTTTTCTTTATGTTGAAGGGAAACCCTGGTGGTATAGTGGTTAAGTGCTACGGCTGCTAGCTAAAGGGTTGGCAGTTCAAATCCGCCAAGGGCTCCTTGGAAAGTCTATGGGGCAGTTCTACCCTGTTCTGTAGGGTCGCTATGAGTTGGAATCAACTCAACGGCACTGGGTTTTGGGTTGTGTTGAGGTGCAATCCATACTGAAGGCTGTGGTCTTTGATCTTCATTAGTAAGTGTTTCAAGTCCTTTTCACTTTCAGCAAGCAAGGTTGTGTCATCTGCATAACGCAGGTTATTAATGAGTTTTCCTCCAATCCTAATGCCTTGTTCTTCTTCATATAGTCCAGCTTCTCGGATTATTTGCTCAGCATACAGATTGAATAGGTATGGTGAAAGAATACAACCCTGATGCACACCTTTCCTGACCCTAAACCAGTCAGTATTCCCTTATTCTGTTTGAACAACTGCCTCTTGATCTATGTAAAGGTTTCTCAAGAGGACATTTAAGTGTTCTGGAATTCCCATTCTTCAAAATGTTATCCATAATTTGTTATGATCCACACAATCGAATGCCTTTGCATAGTCAATAAAACACAGGTAAACATCCTTCTGGTATTTTCTGCTTTCAGCCAGGATCCATCTGACATCAGCAATGATATCCCTGGTTCCACGTCCTCTTCTGAAACTGGCCTGAATTTCTGGCAGTTCCCTGTCCATATACTGTTGCAGCCATTTTTGAATGATCTTCAGCAAAATTTTGCTTGAGTGTGATATTAATGACAGTGTTCGATAATTTCCACATTTGGTTGGATCACCTTTCTTGGGAATAGGCATAAATATGGATCTCTTCCTGTCAGTTGGCCAGGAAGCTGTCTTCCATATTTCTTGGCATAGACGAGTGAGCACCTCCAGTGCTGCATCCATTTGTTGAAACATCTCAGTTGATATTCCATCAATTCCTGGAGCCTTGTTTTTCACCAATGCCTTCAGAGCAGCTTGGACTTCTTCCTTCAGTACCATCAGTTCCTGATCATATGCCACCTCTTGAAATGGTTGAACATCGACTAGTTCTTTTTGGTATAATGACTCTGTGTATTCCTTCCAACTTCTTTTGATGCTTCCTGTGTCATTTAATATTTTCCCCATAGAATCCTTCACTATCGCAACTCAAGGCTTGAATTTTTTTTCAGTTCTTTCAGCTTGAGAAACACCGAGCATCTTATTCCCTTTTGGTTTCCCATCTGTATTTCAAAATCAAATGAACATACATTTTCATTTTCTGGATTTTAAATATAGCTCGCCTTTGCCTTTAAGTAAAGAAATACCTATCTTTCAGAATAGTTGCCATTCTTTATTGAACCGTCACACACTCAGGCTGAGTAATAACATCAGCACACTAACGAAGACCCACTGCCGTTAAGTCGATTCTTACTCATAGGGACCCCATAGGGTCTCCAAGAATGTAAATCTCTACAGAAGCAGGCTGCCACATCTTTCTCCAGTGGAGCTGCTGGTGGTTTCGAACCGCCAACCTTTCAGTTAGCAGTCCAGCATTTTAACCACTGCAGCACCAGGGCTCCTTATTAGTACATTACACCCTAATACAAAAACAAAACAACCAGTTGCCATCGAGTTGACTCTGACTCATGGCGACCCCATGTGTATCAGGGTAGAATTGTTCTCCATAGAACTTTCAGTGGCTGACTCTTCTAGAAGTCGATCACCAGGCCACCTCTGGGCAGACTTGAGCTGCTAACCATTTGACAAGCAGCTGAGCCTGTTAACTGTTTGCACCACCCAGGGGCCCTTCTCCCTAATAAAGTGGTTCTCAAACATCTCTCTGCCCCAATGCTTGGTAGAGGATTTTATCAAGCCCAACCCACTCCCAGGGGTTCACTTATGGTGAGATACAAGTCTCTTTGAGGTAATGAACATCACACCCTCATCCCAGCTGAAGCAATTACAGCAATTCTAACAGCAATGCCTACAGCCATCTCCACAGCACCTAGCTTTGGTCTTCTCCATAAAGCAGTTCACAGAGAGGGAGTGGTCAACATCCTGGAAAAGAATACGCCTTTTGTAGGTTCTGAAAGGCTGAATTTTTGGTATCTCAACCTAGATAGCAATACAAGAAAGGCTAACAAGGGCACCAACTAAATCTGTATTGAAACATATCACCATCACACCACCACTGCGCCACATCGGAACCTCCTACAATATCCAGTATGCTACATTAAGGGTTAGGCATCTCTTGCACCATGTTTGCCATAGTTTTTGCAAACTTTTCTATCAGCTCATAGAAGGGTTTTGTCCTGGGTGATTCCTTTTGTTTAAAGAAGTGACTCAATCTCTTCTGAGTTTTATTCTGTATGATTTTTTCAAAGACCACAAGAGCCAGTCTTCAAGAGACTGTTCTCGGAATTCCAGACCACTCTCTACTTTGCCTGGTACTCTTCTGGTGCTGTGGTGGAACCCGTGGTAGAGAACCAAATATCAGAACTTGAAATCTAATGAGCATTTATTTATCCATAGTCGATCCCTCAAAACATATACGGTAGGATCATACCTTGAAGAGAAGTCATGTCTTGGGGAGTTTGCACCATAAGCCACCTCTTCTGAAATGCTTCCCTGGGGACTCTGCTAACCCCAGGGAGGGTACAGCTGTCCTTTGTACTTCAGCCTCACATGGGGTGGGTCTCCTATAGAATTCTTCCAACAACAAGAAGAGCTATTTAAGTATATATATAAAAAAAAATAGCATGCATAAAAGTCCCCTGTAAGCAAACACTGTGGGAAGACTGAAGCATTAACTTCCCTTGGTTGGGTCTCTTATCCAACCTACTCCCCTGCTGACATAATCAAGTAAAATCCAATACAATTTCCATGGCCATGACACTGAGCGTGGCTTTGCTATTGTCTGCGACTCACTGAAGCATGTCCACCGTCCCTGTCTGTTAAGTTTGTATGGGCAAAACCACACTGAAAGGTAGTCTTTTTTCTACCTAGCAAAGATGCCCAGTTTGTAAACTCCTGCACTGAGGATCAAGCAGATGCAAAGAGCTGGTTACTCCCCATCCCAAAGGCCAACACAACTATTATTATTTCTGCTTGGATACAAGAGTAAGCACTAGCAGCTAGATGTGTATAACACAATGGACCTGGCAGCTCAGGGGGTCCTTGGAAAATGGTGGAGTATGGAAGTTCTACCAGACCCCATTACAGTACTAAAATGTCTCTTAATGTGGGTAATGGGCAGATAGGGCAACAAAGGTGGAAGGAGGGAAACCAGGCTTTCCAGATGAACCTCAGCATGTACCATTTCTCTTTAATGTCAAAATGGCAACTTTCATCAACCTCTCAGTCAAAATGGCGGCCATAAGAATACAATCTTCTCTCAAGGATTATATCTGAAAAGACTGCTTGTCCAAGGGGCCTCACTGGCACTCCATTTTAATTGGTATTTTCAACTTGTGGTCAAAGTGCTTCCAGGAAGGGAAGGAGGAAATAAAGAAGGGAAGGAGGGAAGGACAGAAGTAAAGACCAAAGTCTTGCTGGGAAACTCACATCTAATATAAAGGTCTGAGACTTCTTATCAACAGGTTCCTCAAGGGTTTGTTAGAAGAAACTGGAATAGGATGACTGGGGTTCGAGTCCTGACTTCACTGGGCAAGTCATTTACTTTCTCTGGGCCTCAGTTTTCTCACCTGTAAACTGGGTTACCTTAATTAGAGATTGAACTCTGCATATTATCTTTTCTAAATAGAGCATTCAATATAGTTTATATGTACTGGCCCCAGAGAGTGGTGGATAGAAATACCAGCTCTACCAGTTTGATTTGCATGTAAAGTGTGCTATGTCCCCTAGCAGAGGTGAGCCCTCTTCCTAGGCTGTCTGCAGGGACACATGCTTACACAGGCACACGTATGGGCATCCCACACTAACATCCCCAGGGTCCACAGTGGCCCCATCCCAACCCATCTCAGAGCATAAACCATGAGTGAGATTTCCAAAAGTCCAAGCTGGCAGTACTTGATGCATTCAGGACCTGGGAAACATCTGCAGTTTTGTGATTCTTCCTCGTTTTCATTCCCATGATGCTCTCTGTGCCTGTTCAGATCAGAGAAAGGTCACTGGCTCCATCTGGACACCCTGCCCCCCTCCATTCTCTCCCTCACCACCCCATGCCCCCTAAGGAGTTTCTGCCCATTTTGTCACTTCCACCTGTTCTGACAGGTTCCCCTGCCTGACCCTGAGATAGCCCTTGGGGATATTAATCATATAACAGCCGGAGCCATGAAAGAAACAAGGGTTTGGCTGGATACTGTTACCGTCTCTGTCACCTACTAATCATGTCCTATGACACGGAGGGGCTTAATCAGATGGTCTGCTCTCTCATTAATCATCCCGTGCTCACTCAAACTTCACAGAGAGATTAAAGTTTAGCTCCACTGCCTCCCTGCACCTCGTCCCACCTCACCATCCTCTAAAGCAGTCTCACTGGGGGCAGGGCTCAGGTTCCTTTCCCACTGCCAACTGACTGGGCGGCTTTCAGTATCCAATGCCAACCAACGCCACACTGTCCAGGGGCAGGAGGACAACTAGACAACTCCTTGCTTCTCCCCTGACCCCCATGCACATACATATTCAGAGACCCCGAGCTTAAACACACATTTACTGGGAAGACTGGGAATTGTACATATATGAACAATCTCTCTACCTGCCTCAGAGAATGGATAATGAGTGTTTTCTTGCACTTAATCAACAACAAGGAAAATTAAATAAAGCGATCATTTTTTAAAAAAAATCATCACAAGTGGCTGGAAAGTAGAAAAGTAGATCCACCACAGTAAAAGATCCCCCCCTCCCCACATACACAGGATACCAGTCCAGGATCATCCTTACTTGCCACTTTATTGAAATTATAGCTTCCAGCAAGTCAAAAATAGCCTGTATCCTTTACGAATTCTTTCCAGACCAAAATAAAAATGACTGAAAGGACCCTCTAAAAATACCCAGTACATCAGAGCCAGGACACATTTCAGCTCAGCTAATTCATTCTTAGCCTGTTTGCAGTTTTCTGAGCTTCAAGGGGGAAAAGCAAGTCCCAGCAAAGGCCCTCTGCAAAGGGCTTCTCTGTGACTATTGGTTTTGTACTTGCTCTGGGTGCTGTTGACGTCTGCAGCTCGGTACGATTATGGGAAACAAGGATAATATTTGCCTACAGAGCCAGGAAAGAACAAATATTTTATCAACATCTAAATCATCTCTCATCTGGCAGGGGAGGAGGAGCTGAATGCTCAGCTGCACACACGTAAGCTGGTGAAGACAGAAAAGGAAGACAGAGTTAGGAGTTGCTCGGGTAACCTCCTACCTGCGTTAACTGGACCTATGAATACCCGGGACCATGTCCTTTGCAAAGAGATCTCTCTGTGAAGACTGAAAATAAATGTGTCCTTCCAGGTGCCCCTGCCACTACCCCTCGTGGCAGAGTAATTGCCCAAGTGCCAGGAGGCCACCACTTTTGCTTCCAAAGGTGGAAGCCAGGAGTTGGAAAGGTGGGGCCTTTCTGTGGATATTTTGGGGGTGAGGGCTTGCCCTGTTGTTCTGTTTGTTTCCATGCACTGATCCTCCACCACCAGCCCAGAAATGACAGTAGGTGGAAACACTATCTTTCATTACACAAAGTATAAATAGTGTAATCTATCAGCGCCGTCAATCACAATGATTGATTACAGGCTGTCATAGAGAAGAGTGACATATTAGAAAAGTTTTGTTAACAATGCCTATTGCTAGTCAGCCTGCCACAGAGGCTGGTGATTAATGTGTTGTCAGCCTGTAATCCCACACCCTTGGCTAATGAGGCAGGAATTTATCATCTTTACAGAGTGGCAGATGTCAGGGAGAAAGGAATCCAAGTGCTGGAAACAATATACTTTTTCTTACTAGGCCTGACAAGTCTGACAGGCCGAAAAAAACCACAAAGCAGCTTTGTATAAGCACCAACTTAAAACGAGGAACTTTTCATTTGGCGTCTTCATTTTAAATAGTGCTGCAAACCAGCCTCGATCCCCTCAAAAAAAAAAGGGGGGGGGGACACGAAGAGAGGAAGGCACAATGCTGATCTCTATGAACTTTGCACCCTGTTCTTGATAACCAGAGAGGTCTAATAACAGAGAGCTTGGATGCCTGATAGAAGAACCACAAGATGAGTCTCCTTTGGGGCAAATCTTGTGTCTGAGTCTTGGCTGTGTATTTAGACTTGGCCTAGATGATCCATTCTGTTCCAAATATCTCAGAAGCACTATTCCACACAGAGAGACACCCAGTTGTTTCCAAGGAGTATCGAAGATATTTCCATACTAGAAGATTTAAACTCTTCTGTCACCCTGATGGATCCTGCCCATACCCAAGCTGGGAAGAGGAAGGCGAAGCAGAAAGGCAGGAGTTAAGAACGTTAAGTCCCCTGTCTTGGAACCTTCATACCCTGTGAAAGACACACAGTGTTGCTTATTCTCCTGTCAGCTTCCAGTGAAGGGGGCAACATTCCGAGGGGTGTAACTCTTCCTCAAACAGATACCTCTTCTAATGTAGACAAATGCAATGCAAAAACACTAAGCAAGAGACAGCAACCAGAGGGGAAAAACCACTGCCTTCTGTCAACAGCACCCTCAGGCTAAAATACACAGCAAAGCATTAAGTAATTTAATCTCCAAAAGGCAGCATTCTGGCATTAACGTGGCACGGGGTCTCTGGAGCCGAGACACACCCAAGGCAATGAGAGATGGGTTTAGTGGGCCAGGAACCCACACGCCCAGAAGGAAACCCAGGGCAATACCCTTGCCTCCTGGGCCTTCACCAGAGCCAAAGTGCTGAAGGCTGCCGACCTGTGGGACGTTCCTCATGACAGACCTGAGGTCAGAGGCTGGACAGCTGGAGGCTCTGGTGGAAGTGCCGGCTCTTTGGGGGATCTGCGCACAAGAGGCGAGCTGAACCCTGATGCTAATCTGGCAGCTCTGAGTGAAGGGTGACAAGAGCCGGCGCCGGCTCCACTCTGCCCAGGCTGCTGCCGCCATCCTGGCCACAGATCTCACCAAATGATAAGCAGAGAACTGTGCAGAGGCCCATCTACGCTTATCCTGCACACCCCCGCGTGCTGAGAGCAAGGTGCTGAGTGAACCTCCCACCCAGAGTCCTCCTGGACCAGGGCAGGGTGCTCTGTAGGTTTCCAGGCCCATTCCTCACTGCTGTAAGGAGACAGGGCCCCCACCCAGCCCTGCCGCCAGCTCCTCTGGGCGGCCAACCTCCTCCCCCTTCCGCAGCTTCCTCATGGAGCTTTCATTAACTCCCTCAGCTGGCAATTTCCATCCATTTGACGACAGATTAGAAGTGGAATTCAAAAAGAAAGTCACTTGACCTCCCATAATGTGCTTCTCTTAATTACATTAAAGATTTTCAAATGTAGCCATACTGGGTTTGACAGGTAAGGTTTTAATCAACTTCAGGTGGCCACTTTTAAGTGCCTTCCTGTACTGGTGCCACGACGTTGGCGTCACCTACACTCCCAACGTGGTTCTAATTTAAATGGCTAATTTTGACATGAGGGAAAGACGAGAGCCCACAGAGGCCTCACTACTTTGGTGGGGGTGATTTCTAAATTAGGATTAATGCAGCAAGCTGAAACATGGTTGGAGGTTTATTTTATGGAGGTTGGAGCAAGTAAATAACATTTATCTTTTGTATATGTCTGCATATAATTACAGTAAAGTTTTCTTGTGTGTTAAATTATACAAATTCTTCAAAAGTGGGTGCCTAATGTCTTTTTCTAAAGCTGTGTTATTATTTTGGTCAAAAGTTGTTTACATTAAACAAATTCAATTTACTAAACTTTGACATGTTTGCACAACTGCATATAATTTATAGTGGAAGCCTGAAACATGACTTTCAAATGAACTTTCTCGATTCTAACTTGGTGGATTAGGGTTTGAATGTTTAGGGACGGTGGTTGGTTTGCCCTACGAAGTATTTTTGTTTTGTTTTGCTTTTGTCTAATTCCACTGATTTCATTTTCCTCCCCAGAGTCTTTTAATCATTCAGTAAATATGTATTGAGTATCTGCTGTGGTCCAAGCACTATGCTGGGTGCTGCGGATATAATGATGAGCCAAGGAAAAAAAAAGTTCCAGTCCTTGTTCTGAGGAGCTTCAAGCTTATTTAAGGAGGCAGACAAGCAAAGTAACACATGAAGCCTTGGTAAATGGCAAAGGCATTAAAGGCCAGAAAGGAGAGAGACGCATGGTGATTTATTTTAGGACCCATAAAACAGCAGGATCTGTGCTTGTCTTTCAGGAGTCCCTTAGTGGTAAATAGGGTTAACACACTTGGCTGCTAACTAACCAAAAGGTTGGGTAGTTCAAGTCCACCCAGGGGTGCCTCACGAGAAAGCCCTGGTGATCTACTTCCAAAAAAGTCAGCCTTTGAAAACCCTAGGGAGCACAGGTCTGCTCTGACACACATACGGTCACCCGGAGTCAGAATCAACTGATGGCAAGTAGTTAGTTGGCTCCTGTCTCGGGGGTCAAGGAAGGCTTCCCTGGGAAGTGATAACATCAGCTGAGAAACCAATGGTGAGAAGGAAGAAATTAAGTAGGTTAATAAGAAAGAAGTTCTGAGTGTTTCAGGCAGAGGGACAACATAGGTAAAGGCCCATGGTGGGATAGAGAATAGCACCTAACAGCGACTAAAAGAGCGAGAGTGTGTATGGGGGATGCTGATAGTATGACATGGACCTGGGGAAGTAGACAGCAGAGCCCGGCTCTTCAGGGTGGCACAGGCCATGTTGGGGAGTTCTATCTTTATCCTAACAAGCAAGGCTAAGCTAGTGAAGGGTTTTAAGCAAGAGGATAACCCGATCTGTCTGCATTTAGAAAAGATGACTGCAGGAAGCGAGCAGAGTAGACTGCAAAGTTTAGATGCCATTACAGTAGTCCAGAATTTAAAAAATAAACACTGCAAATGTAAAATGGTTAGCACTAGGGTGATGATAATGAAGAATGAAAGTGGACAGGCTTGAGAAATGGTAAGGAAGTGAAACTGGCTGAACTTTGGGATGCGTGGATAAATTCTGATGTTTTGGACGTGCACCCCTGCAGGGATGGTGGTGCCATTGACTGAGATCTCAGAGGGCCCTGAGGAAGGTCCAGCTCTGGACACAAGGAGTCTAAAGATGTGTCAAGAGGATGAGTGCATGCAGGTGTTAGCTGAAACTACGGATGTGGATGAGACTGCCAAGAAGGAAAGGATAGGACTGAGCCTTGACATGTTCCAACATTTATTGGCTGGGTAAACATGGACGAGCCTGTAAAGACATACTGCACGAGTGGTTGGGAGGTAGTAGGAAAACCACAGGGGTCACAAAAGCCAGAGAAAGGCAATGTTTGAAAACGAAGGGGTGAGCAACAGTTTCCAATACTGCTAAAAGGCTAAGTAAGATACACACTAAGAGGTCCACTAGATTTAACAACAAGGTGGTCACTGGAGAACCAAGCTGAAGCTAGGATAATGGAGCCAAAACCACACTGATCCAGACTGGAGTAAGCAGTTTAGAAGTCAGGATGGCAAGACTTTGACTTTATTACTTTGGCCATGTCATCAAGAAAGACCAATCCCTGCAAAAGGGCATCATGTTTGGTCAAGTAGAGCACAAATGAAAATGAAGGAAACCCTCAGTGAGATGTATTGAAACAATAGCAGCAACAAAGGATTCATTGATCCGTGAACAATCATAGAGATGGTGCATGACCAGACAACATTTTGTTCTGTTATACATAAGGTTGTCACTAGTTGGAGATGACTTGGAGGCAACTAACAACACCATTACAACAAAAGAAATGGAGACCATGGGAATAGGCAAATCTTTGGAATAGTTTGACGCTAAAGAGAGGCTGAAGAAGGCTGCAAGTAGAGTGGTTGGTTGGTTGTTTCAAGGCAGAGAACTGAGCGTTCTCAAAAGTAGATGGGAAAAATTGGGTACTAAAGGACAGGGTGGTTAGACAAGATAGAGAAAGAAAAAACAACTCTGTTTCCACTAGAAGGGGAGAGAATTAATGGTATCCATCACATAAGTGGAAGGGCTCACCTTAGATAGGAGGATGGTAGAATATTATTTATGTCTTTAGTTTAGAGGACTTGATAGATTTTGCTGTATACTCCTGGAAGAGAAGATTTCTCTTGGGGATGGAATGAACATTTCATTTATCAGTAGATTAAAAGACTCCCACAAAACATGAAGCCTTGTCACTGACACTGTTAAGGTCATCAAATATATTCCTGGGACTTCATGCATTTTGGAAGGAGGAGAAAGCAGGTCTAGCAGCCAATCCATAGGGAGTTCAGGAGATGTGCTCTAAGCTCTTACACCACTGACATTAAGCTGGAGTTGGATGACAGAAGCTGTGGAAGGCTACCACCAAGGACAGTAACAGCTGTGGCTGTCTGAAAGAGGAGATAGTGTTTTGGTCTGGTTTTCACATTCCACGTCTTTTCTGTCTTTTCAAGAATATGCTACCCAGGACCAACATGTATCCATAAGTTATTCTGTTACACTTGACCTTGTGGGAAACGAGAGAGTAAAAAGCATCATTGTTATCTTTGCCTAGTTTACAATGCAAATGGAGAAGTAAGACAAACATACTTGAAATAAGAACAAAAATTTGGCAATGGTACTTACAAGATTTAGAAACAAGGGGTTAGTCAAGGAAGGCTTCTTGGAGGAGGTAGGACTTGAGCTGTAATAGGTTAGGTAGGATTTGAATAGGTGTTAAGTAAAGGGCACAGCACTGACCTATATTTCCTACACCATATGTCATGGATTGAATTGTGTCCCCCCAAAATATCTGTCAACTTGGCTAGGTCATGATTCCCTTGTATGATTGTATGGCTGTCTACCATTTTATCATCTGACCTAATTTCCCTATGTGCTGTAATTCCTATCACTATGATATAACAAGATGGATTAGTGGCAGTTATATCGATGAAGTCTACAAGATTACATAGTGTCTAAAACTAATCTCTTTTGAGACATAAAAGAGAAGTGAGCAGAGAGACATGGGGACCTCATATGACCAAGAAAGCAGTGCCAGGAACACAGCACATCCTTTGGACCTGAGGTTCCTGTGCTAAGATGCTCCCAGGAGCTGGCGCCCTGAATTTGGACTTCTAGCCTAAGATACCATAAAATCAAACCCAGTGCTTAACACTTTTTCTAATGATAAAATATTTTGTAGAAGAAAAAATAGAAAACACAGAAATACATAAAGTAAACAAAAAATCATCTGCAATTCCATACCTAGAAGTAAATATGGTTAACACTTTGGTATTTTTCCTTCTAATTTTTTTTCTCTAACTATGTGTGTGAAGAGGAGGTATGCGTGCATGTGCAGACATACTTACATAAGCACACCCAAATGTAACATGTACCTTCCCCACCCTGGGTGGTACAAAAATGGTTGATACACTTAGCCGCTAACCAACAGGTTGGAGGTTCGAATCCACCCAGGGACACCTGATAAGAAAGGCCTAGTGATCTACTTCCAAAAAACTGGCCACTGAGAATCCTATGGAACACAGTTCTACTCTGACACACATAGGGTCACCATGATTCAGGGTTAACTCCATGGCAACAGGCTTATTGTTTTCTTCCTGGTTTTCTGATTAGAAGGTTAATGGTTGCTTTGCATTACAGACACTCATATATAGAAAAAATCCTGTCTCAAGAAACGACAATATTTAGTCCCATCACAGAAACAGGTACACCAGGGTTGGGCCTAAGGTAGGTGCCCCAGTGACTTTCTGATGACAAATTTGCTGATAGGTCAGTTGGATCAAACACCTCTCCAGGCTGCAAGCAAGGCCTCTCCCTTTCCAGTATCTAGTGATGAGACATTTAGAGGAGGCTGGTATTTCCCCCAAGCTTGAAATAAGCAGGGATGAAGCTGCCATATTTCCATTTGCTATAAATTTCTTACTTCTCCAATTTCTTTTAGCCTCAGCAGTAATTCTACCTTATACTGTGGGTGACAAGACTGCTCTCAGGATAAAGGCTTAATGATTCTGGCTCAGTCTCTGCCTAGCAAAGATCCTTTTCCCCTGAGGAGAGAAACATCCCAGGACAGGGTTCCAGCAGGAACCAGAATTCAACTCAAGTGGTTCAAATGAAGAAACTTTGAAGAAAGGACTATTTAAAAACCAGTGTCAAAGAAATCAGTTAAGCATGTTGAGACACCCAGAGACTAGCAGGAGGGAAAAGCTGTTACCACCCCTAGGACTGAAAATCAAGGGAAGGCAACAGTGTTAACAGAGACCATTAAGAGCTAGAGCCATGGAGGAAGGCTTCCCTACATGGGGATGATGGAGATAACCGGCAAAGATGAGCAGTGAAAACCAGGCCCTGGGCTTACCCAAACAGGCTCAATGTCTTGACTCTAGAGACCATGGTCATGGCTGGGCGGGACAGGAGGTACAAGAATATCTCTCTACAAGTTTGGTCCCTGGAACAGCAGCATTAGCTTCACCTGTGAATTTATTAGAAATGTAAATTCCCAGACTCACTCCAGGCCTAATGAATCAGAAGCTCTGGGGGTGGGGTCCAGAAAACTTAACTAACCCTACTCACTAAAGTTGGAGAATCACTGCTCTAACCTCATAGGTTTTCTTTGGAAAGAGGTCTAATGAGCAACCCTGGAGGAGCTGCTCCAGCCCAAACCAAGGGCACTGATTAGCTACATGCTGGCCCCTACCCCAACCGCCTCGCCAGAGAAGGTTTGGAATTGGGAGGCAGTGAGGCTCTTGTGAAAGATCAATGCCTGAAATAAGCTCTCTGATGCTCGCACTGCATCTGGGCAGAAATAGCTGCTCTGGGACTCCGGGGGTATGTTTTATAATGATGGAGACTCTGTTACCAGCAGCCTCTGCCTCTGAGGACTCCCTCCTCACTGTGGCAAAAGAATGGACGTGACCAGGACTCTGCTATTTCTAACATCACTGGTAGATGATGTATTTCCGCTAATGGCACCTTCTGTCACTACTGAGATGCTGCTCCAGCTTCCTCTTGTCCCGCTGAGAATCTGGCAGCCTCCAGAAGATGTAATAGAGTCCTGAGGACATTTGGAAGATGCACTACACAGGAAGGGTGTTTTCAATTTGATTTACCTTTCATCTCCTACAAGGAACTGATGGTTAGTACCACACTGCATCACAAGCCCAGTACACACCAAGAGTGGGCCTGGGGGAGACTAAATAACCCTTGTCAGGCATAAGAAAGGTGATTACATGGATGCTTGTGACTGGCTCCACCAAAGACACAATAATAGAGAATCAGCTTAAATACAGCAGGAGGGACTCAGGATGGAAATGGGGAAATAACACAGGGATGTTTTATGCCTAGAGACCAATGAGGGCTTACATACACTGCCTGAAGAGCAAATCATTTGTGAATTAGTTCTTGATATGCTATTGAAGGTTTTATGGTGAAAGCAATTATTTGGGGGTTAGGTAAGAACTTAAGCTTTTAAGTGGATTGGATGAAAATATTCAGGAAGCTTAGGTTTCTACTGCAAAAGATATTATACACAAAATTCAAATACCTCTTAACTGCCAGATTTATTCACATGAACTCACGGGTGCTGGTAACTATTGAAAGCAGAATTATTTCAAATGGAAGTTTACATCAGTGTTAACAAGACTTGCATTCATTCACTCATGTATTTATTCAACCAATGCTTATTGGGCACTGTAGTAGTTGCCTACGGCTGCCATAACAAATTATCACAGCCTTGGTGGCTAAAAGCAATGGAAATTTATTCTCTCACAGTTCTGAGGACCAGAAATCTGAAATCAAGGTGTCAGCAGGGACACACTCCCTTCAAAGGCTCTAGGGGAAAATCTTCCCTTGCCTTTCCCAACTTCTGATGGCTCTAGAAATTCCTTGGCTTGTGACAGTGTAACTATAATCTCTCCCTCCATCTTCTCAAGGACTTCTTCCCTGTGTATCTGGGCCTGTTTCCCATTCTTTTCTAAGAACTTTTCATGGGATTTAGGGACCACCCTAATCCAGGATGATTTTACCATGAGATACTTAGCTTAACTATAATCTGTAAAAATCCCTTTTCAACAACAACAAAAAAAAGGTCATAATCACAGGCTTGAGGGGGACATATCTTTTTTGAGGTCACTATTCAGTCCACTACAGGTACTTACTATCATCTCGACATTGTTCTAGAAGTTTGAATATCAGTGAAAAAAAAAAAGAAACAAAAATCCTTGACTTTATGGAGCTTAAATTCTAGCAGGGGGAGACAGATGAGAAATAACAAGCATATTAAGTGAGTTAAATGTAGTTTGTTAAAAAGTAGTAAGTGTTGTGAAAAAAGGAAAACTTGAGCAGGGTAAAGGGGAACTTGACTTCTGGGGTGACATTGGTGGAGGGCAGTTTATAGAGTGATTCAGGTAAGCCTCATTGAAAAGGTAAGGTTTTAGCAAAGACCTAGGGAAGGTGAGGGACTTAGTCAAATGTGTATGTGAGAGAAGAGTCTTCCAGGAGTAGAAAATAGCTAGAGCAAATTATCCAAAATTATCTCATTATCTAAACTCAACCAGAGGCAAGAGGGCAATGGAGCCAAGTCACAGAGGGAGGTAAAGAAGGCAAAAAAGAGAAGAGGTGACAAATGGGCAGCACAGCCAAGTCTAGTGCAATTTCCTGGGGATTCCATGGAGGGTACAAGAGACATTGTCCGTGCCCTCATACAACCTGCAATCTGGTGATGAGACGGACATAAAACAAATATACTTAAAAAAAAAAAAAAAGAATGAAAGAAAAGAAAGTCTTTCTTGGAAGAAATTTAGTATTTGGAGAAAGGGAAGAGTTTGGGGTGACTTTTCCATTTTTTATAGCTTTTGGTTAAGGGCAAACACCAGTCTACAACATATTGAGGTAGCTAGAACTGAGAGAAAACACATGGCCAATCAGAAGACAGACACAAACTACCTAGTACAGCCCAGGAAATGGGCCTGAAGTTACTAATACATTATTCCAATGTGTTATCACAACCAAAAGTACTGAAAAGTGTTCGCCAATCTCACATAATGTGTAAGAACAAATAGGCTGTGTTATGCTGCTCTTGTTTAAGACCTTTGTACACACCTCCGCCGCAGGAAATGCCTCAGCAGTGCTACATGCTAAACTACTGTTAGAGAACAAAGAACCTCAGAGTCAGGAGAACATTCAAGGTCAAGTAGTCTGACACTGCATGATGTGGGAACCTCTCCCACAAGCAACTTCAAGTACTTCTCCTGATGCGAAACTCATACCTTTCAATAGAGCTCTGATTGTTAGAGGCTTCTTTTCTACATTGAACCATATTTTACCTTCTTGTGTCTTCTACCTTATAAAATTGCTAGAGAAGCTCTAAAGAGGACCCAAAAGTCATCCTAGGCGTAGCTAGGAAGGCTATTATATGAGAATAGTCAAAAGCCTCCTCGCCTTTCTCAGTTCAATAAATGAAAAGTCAAGGCCCTCTGACTAAACCCAAACTAAACTGAAACTCAAAAAAAAAAAAAAAAAAAGATAAGATTAAAATTATAGAGTCAAAAAGGGATACTATAGATTTAGTCACCAAAATTTACCATACTAGGACTTTTGGTATGAAAGATGTAAATTTAGAGCTAATAACAAAAAGCTAGGTAACAAACCCAGGAGGAAAATATAGATCAGTTCAGGAAGGTATAGACCAGCACTTCTCAAACAAGCTGTAGTGAGGAAGCAATTTTGTTGTTGTTGTTATTTTGTATGAAATTTCTAACCTATCATGGATGGATACTTCTGTAAAATAAAAATGAATCACAAGACTTCCAGCTTCTACCTAGAATATAGAGCACTGGAAAGAATATCACTCATGCACCAACAGTAAGAAAAAGCTGCAAAAATTATAAAATTATAACTTTTCTTGATTCTATCAGAGAACTGAGGCAGTGAAAGAAGATGAAGCCTCTATACAGGTGGGTAAGCAGAATTCAGCTAAAATTTTCAGTGAATTGCTATAGACCAAGTGTGGGATAGCATGAGAGAATGGAACCTCTGGGAGCTGCAGACACAAGGGAGTTCACACATTCTTCTCTAAAGACTTCACTGAGTGTCCAGGAAAAAAAAAATCTAGAACTTGGGACCAGAGAAAGTTATCCTCAGTGGTGCAGGCCTGGAGGAGGGGAGCAGACACTGTTCTTGGAAAAGCACAGTGCCTCTCTCAGTTACTTCTTCAGCAAAAGAACAAAAGACTCAAATTGCTGGGGACTAGGCAATAAAACCTGCCATTCCTGGGGCACAGATTAAAGACCCACTGTATCTGAGGAAGGGTAAGAGAATAAAAATCCAAGGAAACCCTGGTGGCATAGTGGTTAAGTGCTACAGCTACTAACCAAAGGGTTGGCAATTCGAATCCACCAGGCGCTCCTTGGAAACTCTATGGGGGCAGTTCTACTCTGTCCTAGAGGGTCACTATGAGTCAGTATCAACTCGATGGCAATGGGTTGTTGGACCCCTGAAAGAGAGACAGGAAAGATCCTGGACCTAGACTATTTGAGGTCTCAATCAGCTGGGGGAGGGGCAATCACTGAACAAGCTCCATTACTTCTAGAGCCAAGAATATTTCCAATAGTAAAGAAAGATATTACATGCTGAAAAAGAAGTCAAAATTCAACAAGATGTAAGAATCCTAAATGTGTATGCACTTACCAAGAGAACTTCAAAATAAATGAAGCAAAAGTGATAGAACTGAAAGGAAAAAGACAAATCCATAATTACCATTGGAGACTTCATCACTCCTCTCTTAGTAATCATTAAAATAAGTAGACAAAAATCAGTACAAGTACAGAAGACCTGAACAACACTATTAACCAATTTGACCTAACCGATATAGTGAAGCCATATACTCAACAACAACAGAAACACACATTCTTTTCAAATGTACAGGGAACGTCCACTAAAATGAACTATATTCTGGGCTAGAAACAAACCTCAACACAATGAAAAGAATTTTAACATTGTGTGTTCATACAAAGTGTGTTATCTGACCATAACAAAACTAAACTAGTAATCAATACAGAAAGATATCTGAAATATTACCAAGTATATGGAAATTAAACAACATAGGCCTAAAGTATATCTGGGTCAAAGAGGAAGTCATAGGGAATACAGAAAATATTCTTAATTGAAAATGAAAACAAAGCATAACAAAGTTTATGAGATGCAGCTAAAGCAGTACTCAGAGGGAAATTTATAGCATTAAATGCTTACACTTGAAAAGAAGGAAAGTGTCAAGTCAGTAATATAAGTTTCTACCTTAAGAAACTAGAAAAAGAAGAGCAAATTAAATGAAAGCCAGTAGAAGAAAGAAACTAATAAAGATTAAAATAGTAATTAATAAAAAAGAAAAATAATTTTTAAAAATCACAGTACAACTGAGTTCTAGCCTGACTGAACAGGAAAATAAAAGGGAAGACACAAATTACTGACATAAGGATGAAAGAAGAGACATTAATACAGATATCAATTTTAAAAAGATAATAAAAAATATTAGAAACTTTAGACCTGTAAATTCCACAACTTACATGAAATCGATCGTCTCTTTGAAAACACAAATTTTCAAAGCTTATTCTCTCCAAAACTAACCTAACAAAA
Source organism: Elephas maximus indicus (assembly GCF_024166365.1). Classification (NCBI taxonomy): domain Eukaryota; kingdom Metazoa; phylum Chordata; class Mammalia; order Proboscidea; family Elephantidae; genus Elephas; species Elephas maximus. The sequence goes on from NC_064834.1 coordinate 11,288,276, forward strand.
CCAAATCCATCGCTGTTGAGTTAATTCTGACTCATAGTGACTCTATAGGATGGAGTAGAACTGTCCCATAGGGTTTCCAAGGAGCAGCTGGAGGATTCAAACTGCCAACCTTTTGGTTAGCAGCACTTAACACTTAACCAATGTGCCACCAGGACAGTTAGCCTAAAGAGTCTTATATCTAATAAAGAAAGTGAATTCATAGTTTAAAATCTTCTGGCAACCAAACCAACCAAAAAACTACAGGTCCAGGTGGCTTAACTAGTGATTTCTACCAAACATGTAAGTAGAAAATAATTACCAGTTCTACACAAAAGCTTCCAGAAAAAATAGAAGAGAAAAAAATACTTCTGAACTCATTTTATAAGGCATCATCCTGACACCAAGTACAGACAAACATATTACAATGACAAAAAACTAGAGACCAATATCCATCATGAACCTAGAAGAAAAAATCCTCAACAAACTATGATTGAGTGGAGCTTATTCTGGGAAAGCAAGGCCTGTTTAACATTCAAAAATCAGTTAATATAATCCACCATATCTACAAAATAATGAATAAAAATGTTAGTTACCTCAATAGACGCAAAAAATTTTTGACAAAACTCAACATCATTCCTGATAGTAACCCTCAGAAAACTAAAGACAGAAGGGAACTTCCTGAACCAAAGGACATCTACAAGAAAGCTATAGCTAACTTAGTGCTTAGTTGTGACAGACAAAATGTTTTCTTCTTAAGCTTGGGAACAAAACAAATACATCTTCTCCCGTTATTCCTGTCCTACGCAGGATTATGGTACTAAGGTACTGTGTTTCTAAAGTACTGTGGCTTTAATCTGTGGGCTAAGGCAATGAAAAGAAATAAAGAGCATACACATTAGAAATGAGGAAATAAAACTGTCTCCATTCACCCATAATGTGATTGTCTATGTAAAAAATCTCAAATAATTGTTAAAAACACTCCTAGAAATTATAAATGAGCTCAGCAAAGTCACAACCATTTTTCTATAAACTTGCAGTGAACATTTGGAAATTGAAATTTAAAAATTAGTATCATTTATATATTTTTTATCATTTATATATAATAGCATAAAACATATAAAATACTTCTTAAAAAATTTCACAAAATAAAAACAAGATTTATATGCTGAAAGCTACAAAACACCGATGAAAGTAATCAAAACAGATCTAAAAAAATGGGTAGAGAGACCATGTTCACAGACTTGGAGTCAACATTGTTAAGATGTCAGTTTGCCCTAAAACAATCCCAGTCAAAGTCCCAGCAAATTTTTATACAGATCAACAAGCTGATGCTAAAACTTGTAGGGAAATGCAAAGGAAATGGAACAGTCAAAACAATTTAGAAAAATAAAAGGAGGACTTACACTATCTGATTTTAAGACATTCTATAAGGCTACAGTAATCAAGACAATGTAATATTCATGAAAGGATAGACATATACACCACAGAAATAAAACAGAGTTCAGAGATAGACCCCATCCTGATTTTTAACAGTTGCAAAGGTAATTAAGTGGAGAAAAGATAGCCTTCTCAACAACTGTGTACAAACCTTGACCTGTACCTTCTACAAGGTACAGATACACCTACTCCTCACTTATTCACTTCTTGTTATCTGACCTTTTGCATTTACGACAATAGTAAAAAATCTACTATCCGACTATTTTGTGCATTAACGACATCGTCTTGCAGTAACGAATGCCAAGGTGTGTGGTAAGAGTAACGCTGTCTGTCATGGTTAAGGTTATGTGTCAACTTGGGTGCGACATGATTCTCAGTGGTTTGGAAGTTATATAATGATGTTTTTTGGCAGTTGTGCAATTATATAGTCATCCTCCATTTTGTTCTGTTTGAACAACTGCCTCTTGATCCATGTACAGATTTCTCACGAGCATACTTAAAAAATAAAATTATACTTAAGTGTTCTGGAATTCCCATTTTTCCCAGTGTTATCCATAATTTGGTATGATCCACATAGTCAAATGCCTTAGCATAGTCAATAAAACACAGGTAAACATCCTTCTGGTATTCTCTGCCTTCAGCCAGGATCCATCTGACATCAGCAGTGGTATCCCAAGTTCCACATCCTCTTCTAAATCCTGCTTGAATTTCTGGCAGTTCCCTGTCAATATACTGTTGCAGCCGCTTTTGGATGATCTTCAGCAAAATTTTTTTTTGCATGTGATATTAGTGATATTGTTCGATAATTTCCACATTCAGTTGGATCACCTTTCTTGGGAATAGGCATAAATGATGGATCTTTTCCACTCAGTTAGCCAGGTAGCTGTCTTCCATATTTCTTGGCATAGACGAGTGAGCACTTCAGTGCTGCATCCGTTTGTTGAAATATCTCAAATGGTATTCCATCAATTCCAGAGCCTCGTTTTTCTTCAATGCCTTCAGTGCAGATTGGACTTCTTCCTTCAGTACCATCAGTTCCTGATCATATATTATCTCCTGAAATAGAGATCATTCTTTTTGGTATAGTGATTCTGTGTATTCCTTCCATTTTCTTTTGATGCTTCCTGTGTCGTGTAATATTTTCCCCACAGAATCCTTCATTCAGTACTGCAACTTGAGGCTCGAATTTTTTCTCCAGTTATTTCAGCTTGAGAAATGCTGAGCGTGTTCTTTCGTTGTGGTTTTCTATCTCCAGCTCTTTGCACATGTCATCATAATACTTTACTTTGTCTTCTTGAGCCACCCTTTGAAATCTTCTGTTCAGCTCTTTTACTTCAATTTTTTTTTCCTCTTCTTTTAGCTACCTGACTTTCAACAGCAAGTTTCAGAGTCTCTTTTGACACCTATTTTGGTCTTTTCTTTCTTTCCTGTCTTTTTAATGACCTCTTGCTTTCTTCATGTATGATATCCTTGATGTCATTCCACAACTCGTCTGGTCTTCAGTCATTTGTGTTCAATGCATCAAATCTATTCTTGAGATGGTCTCTAAATTCAGGTGGGATATAGTTAAGGTCATACTTTGGCTCTCATGGACTTGTTCTAATTTTCTTCAGTTCTAATTTGAACTTGCCTATGAGTAATTGATGGTCTAATCCACAGTCTGCCCCTGGCCTTATTCTGACTGATGATATTGAGCTTTTCCATTGTCTCTTTCCACAGGTGTAGTCGATTTCATTCCTGTGTATTCTGTCTGGTGAGGTCCATGTGTACAGTTGCTGTTTATATTGGTGAAAAATTATATTTGCAATGAAGAAGTCATTGGTCTCGCAAAATTCAGTCATGCCATCTCTGGCACTGTTTCTATCACTAAGGCCATATTTTCCAACTAGTGATCCTTCTTCTTTGTTTCCAACTTTTGCGTTCCAATCAGTAGTCAGTATCAGTGCATCCTGGTTGCATGTTCGATCAATTTCAAACTGCAGAAGTTGGTAAAAATCTCCAATTTCTTCATCTTTGGCCTTAGTGGTTGGTGCGTAAATTTGAATAGTTATATTAACTGGTCTTCCTCCTAGGCATATGGATATTATCCTATCACTGGCAGCACTGTACTTCAGGATAGATCCCGAAATGTTCTTTTTGATGATGAATGCAATGCCATTCCTCTTCAAGTTGTTGTTCCCAGCACAGTAGATCATATGATTGTCCAGTTCAAAATGGCCAATACCAGTCCATTTCAGCTCACTAATGGCTAGGATATCGATCTTTATGTGTTCCATCTCATTTTTCACGATTTCCAATTTCCTAGATTCATACTTCATACATTCCATGTTCCAATTATTAACGGATGTTTGCAGCTGTTTCTTCTCATTTTGAGTCATGTCACATCAGCAAATGAAAGTCCTGAAGCTTGACTCCATCCACATCATTAAGGGCAACTTTTTTTTTTTTCTACTTTGAGGAAGCAGCTCTTCCCCAGTCAGATTTTGAGTGCCTCCCAACCTGAGGGGCTCATCTTCCGGAACTGTATCAGACAGTGTTCCACTACTATTCACAGGGTTTTCACTGGCTGATTCTTTTCAGAAGTAAACTGCCAGGTCCTTCTTCCTAGTCTGTTTTAGTCTGGAAGCTCAGCTGAAACCTGTCCACCATGGGTGACGCTGCTGGTCTTTGAATACTAGTGGCATAGCTCCCAGCATCACAGCAACATCCAAGCCCCCACAGTACGACAAACTGACAGACATATGGGGGAGCTAGAAACTAGAATAAAATATCTGCAAAACACTTATCTAATACAAAGCTTATATTCACATGATATAAAGAACTGTCAAAACTCAACAAAAAGAAACCAAATAAGCCAGTAAAAAATGTGCAAAAGAAAATCTCAACAGACCCATAGCAAGTGAAAAGAATCAGTGATCAAAAACCTCCCAACAAAAACAAAAAACATTCTGGACTAGATGCCTTCACTGTGGAATTCTACCAAAAATTTAGAGAAGAACTGACACCAATCCTGTTGAAACTCTTCCAAAACATAGAGAAGAAATGAATACTCCCTAATTTATTGTACGACACAAACATAACCCTGATACCAAAACAAGACAGACACCACAAGAAAGAAAACTAGAGGCCAATATCCCTTATGAATACAGATGCAAAAATCCTCGACAAAATACTAGCAAACAGAACCCAGCAGCATGTTGAGTCCTGCACCATGACCAAGTGGAATTTATTTCAGGAAAGCAGGCATGATTCAACATTAGAAAATCAATCAACGTAATACAACACATCAACAGAACAAAGGAAAAGAACCACATGATCATCTCCATAGATGTATGTAGTGCAATGCATTTCTCTTTATATATGGCCTTTCTGGCCCTTGGTTTGTAGCTCTGCCAAGACGATTTGATAGGCCACAGTTTTGCAAAGGGTTTGGATGGTTTACTATGCAAATAAGGTACGTAAAACCCCTGCAGGGATTGGACTGTTTATTATGCAAATTAGGTGACTGTGGCCTATACGGGGGATTGGTCAGGTTGTGGTCTTTGTGGGATGAGTAGGCTTATAAAAGATCCAATCCCACAGAGAGACTGACCAAAGAGCAAAGCATCTTTTGGATCTGGGGTTCCTGCACTAAGAACCTTCTAGACCTATGTGGTCACTAAGGTTCTGTGTCAACTTGGCTGGGCGATGATTCTTGGTGGTTTGGCGGTTATGATGTAGTTTGGCAGTGTATAATGATGTGATATCTTCCATCATGATATTTGATATAATGTGATCCACCTCCATGATGGGATCCGCTGTGAGTAGCCATTCAGTTGAAAGGGAGTTCCCTTGGGGGTACGGCCTGCATCCAACACAGGTGGACATTCTGGTAAGGCTTGCAGCTGGCTGCTGTTCATCTGACCTCCAATTCTTGGGACTTGAGCTAGCAGCTTACCTGTCATATTGCCTGCAGATCTTGGGTTCATCAGCGCCTATGGCTACACGAACCAGGAGAAGCCTCCAACCTGATCCATGGGCTTGGGACATTCCAGCCTCTACAACCACGTCAGCCATCTCCTTGAGTATAAATCTCTCTCTATATATACTTATATGCTTTACTGCTTTTGTTTCCCTAGAGGCTGCAGCCTAAGACAACCTAGGAGACAGAGAGAGTTACAACACTGGAGATGGCATGAGATGGTGCAAGATGGCATGAGACAGTGTGAGATGGCTAGAGGAGGCATGAGATGGCTAGAGAAGGCATAAGATGGCATGAATGGTGAGAAACAAGAGAATGGTGTGAGATGGCTGCAGTGGGCTTACTGGCCCACAGAGCAAGGTGGCTGCAGGGGGCTTCCTGGCCCAAGGAACAAGAGAATTGAGCAACTTCAGGCAGGGGGCTTGCTGGCAGAGTGGGGTGCCTCCAGTCACTTAATGGCAGAGCCAAAAGATCTATAGCACTTGCCTGAGCGAGGCCTGGTGGCAGATGCCAAGTCCCAGAGTGGCCCACAGCAGAGGTCCAAGCAGGGCCCAGCCTGCAGGCACAGCCAAGATACAGCTGAAAGTTGTCTTGGTTGGAAGTTGTCCTGATTGACAAACTGTATCCTGATCTAAAGTTGTAACCTGTTACTTCCCTAATAAACTGCATAATCCTGAGTACGGTCTGTGAGTTCTGTGTGGCTACTGCAATTATTATCGAACCCACCAGAGAAGTAGAGAATACTATTGGGGTGGACGGCTGGTGTCAGAATTGATAAAAATGTTGGAGAGTGGAGGTATATATGACCTCCAACTCATAGGAATCAGCTTTGGACTAATGGTGATTCTCATTCCCCCTCCTGAAGTTAAAGGACTTCTGTGACAAAATTAGATTTCAATGCAGAAACCATTTGATAAAATCCAACACGCTTTCTTGACAAAAACATTCAAGAAGATTGGATTATGAGGGAAATTCCTCAATATGATTCAGGGCATATGTGAAAAGCCAATAGCCAACAATGGGGAAAAACTGAGAGCTTCCCCCTTGAAATCGGGAACAAGATAAGGGTGCCCGCTCTCACTACTTCTATTCAATATTGTATTAGAAGTCCTAGCCAGAGCAATATAGAAGCCCTAGTGGCACAGTAGTCAAGTGCTTAGCTACTAACCAAAGCGTTGGTGGTTTGAACCCACCAGCTCTGGGGGAAAAAGGTGTGGCAGTTTTCATCTGTAAAGATTACAGCCTTGGAAACCCTATGGGACAGTTCTACTCTGTCCTATAGGGTCGCTATGGGTTGGAATCAACTCAACAGCCCATGAAAACAACAACAACAGCCAAAGCAGTAAGACAAGAAAAAGAATTAAAAGGCATCCAGATTGGAAAAGAAGAAATAAAATTATCCCTATTCACAGATGACACGATCCTACATATATGTATATATATATATATTTTTTACACATAAATCCCAAAGAATCTACAAGAAAGCTTCTAGAGTTAATAAAGAAATTTAGCAAAGTTAAAGGGTACAAGGTCAACAGATAAAAATCACATGGGTTTCTATACAGCAGCAATGAGCAATCTAAAAGGGAAATTAAGGAAATGATTCCATTTACAATAGCATCTAAGAGAATAAAATACTTAAGAATAAATTTAACCGGGATGTGAAGGACATACATGATGAAAATTATAAAACGCTGCTGAAAGAGATAAAAGAAGATTTAAATAAATGCAAAGATGCCACGTGTTCACAGACTGGAAGACTTAATATTGTTAAGATGTCAATACTACTCAAAGCGATCTATAGATTCGACATAATCCCAACCAAATTTCAACAGCCTTCTTTACAGAAATGAAAAAACCAATCCTGAACTTTGTATGGAATGTAAAGAGGCCCCAAACAGCTAAAGCAATGTTGAAAAAGAAGAACAAAGTAGAAGGACTAACAATTCTTGATCTTAAAACATTTTATATACAGCAACAGTAATCAAAAAGCCTGGTACTGGTATCAACAGAACAGAACAGAGTCCAGAAATAAACCCACACGTCTAAGCGTGCTAAGTCCATTCAATGGGGAAAGAAAAGTCCCTTCAATAAATGGTGTTAGCAAAATTGGATCACCACGTGCAGAAAAAGGAAACAGGACCCATGCCTCATGCCATACACAAAAACAAATTTAAAATGAATTAAGGACCTAAATGTGAAAACCAAAACCATAAAATTCTTAGAAGAAAATGCAGGAGCAAGGCTGTTGGGTCTAGCTTTTAATAATGGATTATATAATATAATAACAAAAGCATAAACAGGAGACAAAATAAATAAATAGAACCTCAAAAAAATTAAAAACTTTTGTTCATCAAAAGACTTTAACTAAAAAGTGAAAAGACAAGCTACTGACTGGTAGAAAATCTTCGAAAATCATATATCCAATAAGAATCTAACAGACATAAAACTTGGACAACAACAAAATAGACATAAAACTACAACAACAACAAAAAGACAAATAACCCAATCATAAAATAGAAAAGGACTTGAACAGACATTTTACCAAAGAGGACATTCAAATGGTGACCAAACACACACAAAAAAATGCTCAATGTCATTAGCCATCAGAGAGATGCAAATCAAAACCACAACGGGACACCATTTCATTCCCACTAGGATGGCTAAGATTAAAACAAAAAACAGAAAATAAGGAATGTTGGTGAGGATATGGGGAAATTGGAACACTTATTCAGTGCTGATGGGAATGACAAATGGTACAGCCATTGTGGAAAACAGTGTAGCAGTTCCTCAAAAAACTAATAACAGAACTACTCTATGACCCACCAATTCCACTCCTAGGTATATACCCAAAAGGCTTGAAAGCAGAGACTCAAAAAGAGACTTGTACACCAGTGTTCAATGCAGCACTATTCACAATACCCAAAAGGTGGAAACAACCTAAATGCTCATCAGTGTATGAATGGATAAAAAAAAATGTGGTACGTACATACATACAATGGAATACTACTCAACCAGTAAGAGAAATGAAGTCTTGATACATGCTACAACATGGATAGAACTTGAAGACATTATGCTGAGTGAAATAAGCCAGTCACAAAAGAACATGTATAGTATGACCTCACTTACATAAAAAGACAAGATCAGGCAAATGTATAGAGATTCAAGTTTATTAGTGGTTACCAGTGGTGAGGAGGGGGAGGGGTGGGGGGGTTATTCTTGTGGAGTGCTGAGTTTCAGTTTACAGTTACGGAGAAATCTCAGCGATTAAGGGTAGGGCTGCACAGTCAATTACTGTAATTGCTGTCAATAAGTTGTGTACCTGAAAAAAGGTAAACTGGTAAAAGCTGTGTGATAGATATTTTACATACACACAAAAAAGAGTAGCTCTGAGGCTGCTTATGTACAACCAAACACCTCAAGGGATTTGGTTCCTTGGTTTGGAGGTTTAGGGTCATGGCTTCATGGGATAACTGGCCTAATAATGTGTTTTGTACTCTGTTCTACCTTCTAATTCATTGCATAGTGCCTGGGGTCTCTTTTTTTGTTTTTTTTTTAATTTTGTTGTTGTTGTTGAGAATATACACAGCAAAAAAATACACCAATTCAACAGTTTCTACATGTACCATTTAGCGACACTGATTACATTCTTTGAGCTGTGCAACCATTTTCATCCTCCTTTTCTGAGTTGTTCCTCCCCAATAACATAAATTCATTGCCCCATAAGGTTCCTATCTAATCTTTTGAGTTGCCGTTGTCAATTTGATCCTGTATAGATAGTTCTTAAAAGAACTTAATGCTTAAGTGCCTGGGGTCTTAAAGGCTTTCAAGAGGCCATCCAAGGTACAGCAATTGGTCTCTATTTGCCTAGAGAAACAGAGGAATAAGGGGAGTCAGGAATAGGAGGATATGGAATGTGTGGCTAATTGCCTCCATGAACAACTGCCTCCTTTGCCATGAGACCAGAAGAACTGGATGGTGTCTGGCTACCATTACTGAACATTTTGATCAAAGATTCTATAAAAAGAATCCTGGTCAAAAGGGGGGAAATGTAGAACAGATTTTCAAATTCTAATGAATTTCAGACAGGACAGAGGCTAGATGAATCCCCAAAACTGTTGCCCTGAGATAACCTTTAAACCTTAAACCAAAAATATCCACTGAAGCCTTCTTAAAACCAAACAAAGTGTACTTAATAAAGAATGTCAGCCTTGAACACTGTACACTTTTAAGACCTATCTATATGGAGACAAACTGACAACAGCAACTTGAAAGATTAGATAAAAACCTTAGGGGGTGGTGAGTTTATGCTAATGTGAGAAACAACTCAAAAGGAAAATGAGAACGGTTGCACAATTTGAAGAATGCTATCAATGTCACTGAATTGAACATTCAGAAATGTTGAATTGGTGTATGTTTTACTGTGTATATTCTCAATAACAACAACAAAAATAAAATAAATTATTTAAGAAAAAGGACAAAAGATTTGCATAGATACTTCACCAAAGATGTACAGATTGCAAATATGCACAGGTAGCTTCCGATGTACAACGTATTCAAGTTATAATAAACCATACTTATGACTGTCTGTGTGTGTGTTTTTTTGTATGTCTTATTGTTAGAAGTACATACTACATACAATGTTAAAATGTATCTGTAAGTTTATGTGTAATGTCTCCAAACCCCCAGAGACAAATAAGAATCAGATTTATAAAGATACTGATAATAAAAGGCAATAATAATGAAAAAAAAAAAAATGAGGCATTCAACTTACATCAGAATCAACTTATGATGGAGTGGTCGGAATGGAACCCCATTGTAAGTTGGGAATTGCTTGTACATGAACAGGTGCTCAACATTATTAGCCGTTAGGAAAATGCAAATTAAGATCACAATGTGATATCATACCTATTGGAATGGCTAAAATTAAAACAAAAGCAAAGACGACCAAACATTTACAATATCAAGTCCTGACAAGTATGCAGAACAACTGAAACTCTCAAAAACTGCTGGCAACAGTGCAAAATGGTACAGCCAACCACTTCTGAAAACAGTTTGGTAATTCCTTACAAAGTCAAACATACACTTAGTCCGAGATACAGAGCTCAAACTCCCAGGTATTTACTCAACAGAAACAAAGAAACAAAATCCTATATCTATAAACAAGTTTCGGGTTCAGAAAAAAATGTACATATATGTTAACAGCAGCTTTACTCATAATTCCTAAAATCTGGAAACAATCCAAGTGTCCCCCAGCCTATGAGTGGACAAATGGTGGTACATCCACATAACAGAATAGTAACCAGAAAACAAACCCACTGCCATCGAGTCAATTCCGATGCATAGCGACCTTATAGGACAGAGTAGAACTACCCCGTAGGGATTCCAAGGACAGGCTGGTGGATTCAAACTGTTGACCTTTTGGTTAGCGGCCAAAGTCTTGACCACTGTGACACCAGGGCTCCAACGGAATTCTACTCAGCAATAAAAAGGAGTGAACTACCTACACATGCAACAACATAGACAGATCTCATGAATTATGATAAGTGAAAGGAGCCATACTCAAAACTACACATTGTATGATTCCCATCATTCCTCAAAAAGGCAAAATTTCAGGACTGGGTGACTACAAAGCTGCAGGAGGTAATCTGTTGGGAAGACGTAAGCGTTTTTTATCGATGGTGGTAGTAATGACCAGAATGTACATGTTTGCCCAAGCTCATGGAACTCTACAGTAAACAGGGTGAGTATTATCCTTTTGTAAATTATTACTCAATAAATGACTTTAATATAATGTAGATTTCTCCTTTTCTCTATAGTACTGTCTTGGAACACTTGAAAATTGTGGTGTTGGCAAGGAATATTGAATATGCCATAGACCGCTAAAAGAACGAACATATACGTCTTGGAAGAAGTATTTGCAGAATGCTCCTTAGAAGCAAGGATGGTGAGACTGCGTCTTGCATACTTTGGACATGTTGTCAGGAAGGATCAGTCCCTGGAGAAGGACATCATGCTTGGCAGAGTACAGGGTCAGCGGAAAAGAGGAAGACCCTCAACAAGGTGGATTGACACAGTGGCTGCAACAATGGGCTCAAGCACAACAAGGATTTAAGGATGGTGCAGGACTGGTTCTGTTGTGCATAGGGTCACTATGAGTTGGAAATGACTCGATGGCACCTAACAACAACTGTCAAGGAAAGATAACCATTTAGTGAAAAAAGCCAATGGCAGGGTAAAAGGAATTATAGATTTCTATGTATGGGAAAAAACTGTGTGGGGGGGGTGGGGGGGGTACACATATGTACATTTTTAGTTGATTAAGTGAGTAGTGGAGCGTGGTGTAAGGGGGGCTGGATAAGGGACTCTGGAGGTAGCGGGGCCAGTTATTTGAGGCAAACGTAAAGTAAATTTTTAACCAAGGCAGGATAAATGCCTTGAAGGGAATAAAAGAAGTACTGGAATGTATCAGTTGTTCAAATGAGGCAACTGAATATATATAAAAGATGACAAAGGAAGGAGAGGGAAAAGGTGCTCTCAAGTTCAAGGTGGAAATGGAGAATAGTGTACGTGGAAACTAATGGCCAGTGATGTGGTAAGAGCAGTTTCAGGTTTCTTCAAGCAGGGGCTATCCGGAGTGAGTCTTGAAGGACATAACACACGAGTGACAGGTTGGCATTTCAGGGCCTGTGGCACAATTTGGCTGCAGACAGGCAGTGAGGGGGTCTGCTGCTCAATGGGGCCCATATGTATAGTTTATGTTGAAAGAGAAGATGAGCTCACCAAAAGAGAAGGCTCAGAACAGGGCAGGGAGGAGAAAGGCAGTAAAGTGAGGAAGGAACAGGGCCTTGCGAATGTTCATATCAACAGGTGAAAGACAGACAGGGGCCCACAAAGGGGCCAGGAACGTTGAGAGAGGTGGGGAGGCCATGGGAATAATGCCATGACAAGTTAGTCAGAGGAAAGTGTCACGAAGGAGGTAGGCAAGTGAACCTGGACTGAAAAAAAGACCCTAAGTGTTCCACATCAGTGGCTTTGGGGACCGCAGTGTGAAGAGAGTAGCAAGGAAAGGAGCCAGGCAATGATTTAGGAATGAAGTTATGATGCTGGAGGTAAAGGAGCTTGGATAAGGCTGTTTTTAAGTAAGGTAATGAAGGAAATGGAAAGACAGAGGAGAAAGAGGGGGAGACTGGAAGAGAGGTTGGAGAAGGTGGTAATAAAGTTAGGCAAGGCTTTCTCTTCTTTATTTAAAAAAAAAAATAATAATAATCAATGACACCTCAGCTTTCAGAGGGAGAAGGAGCTGGTGTCAAGGAAGAGGGGTATGAGGGCCGGAGTGAGCTCACCTAGGAGGGAGACCTGCTGGCAAGAGATCTGATGGGGGGCGGAAGTGAGGACATCTCATCTTCCTCTACAGCAGAAGTTCTCAAACTTTCTCAGTTCACACTGTCTCAATCATTTTTTCACAGAGCCTATAGGCCAAAAAAAAAAAAAAACTAATAGCTCTATTTTATGGAACGAATTAATAAGGTATTTATGCCTTCACAGCTTAATACTCATTTGACAACAATAATACACATAAATTGAAAGAAAACATTTTTATTTCATTCTTACATGCTCACAATTACTTACAAAGGGGCCATGTGTGCCTGTCAGGCGCTGTACAAATTCCCAGAGCTGGGGGTCATTCACATGAGGCACCCACCCTCATTTCCTGTTCCACATTGATTTTCACACGGTACTTACTTTCTATCACAGCAACTGCCAAAAACCACAACTTTGCAAAGATATGATATCATGGAAAGAAATGATCTAAAGCAGAGACTGTGACCTACCTGAGCTGTTCATTCACACAGCATCTGACAGATGTCAGTACTGTTCCGCTTTCTTCAAACATTTACAATATCATGTAACATCCTTGGAGCCTTGGTGGTGCAGTGGTTAAGAGCTCAGCTGCTAACCAAAAAGCTTGGTAGTTTGAATCCACCAGCCACTACTTGGAAACCCTATGGGGCAGTTCTACTCTGTACTACAGGGTCATTCCGAGTTTGAATTGACTCAAAGGCGACAGGTTTGGTTTGGTTTTTGTAGCATCTGTGTGAGTTTGCTGCAGCACCTTGGCGGGCGGTGGGGTGCTCAGCACACCATTTGGGATGATACAGGGCCTCCTAAGGTAGGGAGAAAGATGTTGAGAAGGCTGGTACCAGATGGCCCAATCTCAGAAAAGTAGGCTTCCAGGTCATCATCAGAGTGGTTCTTCAAGCAGCCCTTATTCCATTGATATACTTTTATGATTTAGGATCTGAGAGCCAGAAAGGTGTGCTAAGCAGATACCTCATTGTAATGCCTCTATAACTGAACACAATTTCAGGATGACCAGTTCTTACCATCCCAGCTTACCTGCAGGGCGTGAAAGTTCTCAAGTAATTTGCCACATGACTCATTAACTAGGGGAAACCATTTAAGCAAACACTAGTTAAACACTGACCAAGGTCGTCATTTAACCTTCAGGGGAAAGTGAACCTCGACCACCTGCATATGACCAAATTGTGCCACAGGCCCCAGGAATGCCAATAACCCACTCCTGAAATATGTTCTAGCATGATTGGCTCAGGGCCCAGAGAGGCCAAGGAAGGTCAGGAACCAGTGACTGTGTATGTACGTGGGGGTGATATGGGTGGGGGCATACCAAGGAGGGAGCACCAGTTGGCTGAACTTGGGCTGAGCTGAGCACCCAAGTTGAATAAAAGTCAGCCCATGAGGGTCGCCAAGGAGGGCTAACAAGGAGTGAGGTATACAAATGCCATGAGGTCAACCTTCCACATGACTCAGACCTCATTTTATCTAGGACGCTCCATCTAGTTTCTGTTCCTTCAATTAAAGAGATGTAGGAGAACTTACGAGGAGCCCAGGTGGTGCACTGGTTAAAGTGCTCATATGCTAACTATAAGGTCGGTGATTTGGACCCACCAGCTGCTCTGTCGGAGAAAGATGTGGCAGTCAGCTTCTGTAAAGATTTACAGCCTTGGAAACCCTATGCGGCAGTTCTATTCTGTCCTCTAGGGTCACCATGAGTTGGAATCAACTCAGTGGCAGTGGGTTTTGGTTGGGCTGAATGTGTAGAAATTCACCTTCCACACGAGAGACCTGGGTTTGATTCCTGGCCAGTGCACCTCAAGCATAGTCATCACCTGTCTGTTAATGGAGGCTTGTGTGTTGCTATATGTTGGAAGTTTCAGTGGAACTTCCAGAATAAGATGGACTAGGAAGAAAGGCCTGGAGATCCACTTCCAAAAACTCAACCAATGAAAACCTTATGGCTCACAACAGCCTGATCTGCAACTGACCACGGAAGTGGTGCAGGACCAGACAATGTATCACTCAGTTGTCCATGGTGTCACCATGAATTGAGGGATGACCTGAAGGCAGCTGACAAAGACAAAAGGAGGACTGAAAAAAGTGCAGAGAAAAGGTCAAAAGAAAGAGAATCAGTCTTTATGAAAAAACTAATACAGCTTAAGTTCAGCCCATAAATTCAGCCAATAAAGAAGGGCAATGGGTAATTTACTATATATTTCACACACACATACACATCCACACCGTGTTTCTTTCAGGAGACACAGTCAGTGAATGACACTAGCACTTATTGAGTGCTTGCTATGTACCAGATAACTTGCGTCTCTTAACCAGGATCTAGTTGCTGTTGAGTAGACTCTGACTCATGGCAACGTCACGTGCATCAGAGCTAGAACGGTGCACCACAGGGTCTTCAGTGCCTGATTTGTCAGCGGTACCGTCATCCCTCGGTATCCGTGGGAGGTTGGTTCCAGGACACACTGAGGATCCCAAAATCCTCAGATGCTCAAGCCTCTTATATAAAATGACATAATATTTGCATTTAGCCTATGCACATCCTTCCATATACTTTATTTTCTTTATTGTGCTTTAGGTGAAAGTTTACAGAGGAAATTAGTTTCTCATTAAACAATTAATATACATATTATTTTGTGACACTGGTTGCCAACCCTGTGATGCGCCAACATTCTCGCCTTCTCAACCTCGGGTTCCCCATTTCCATTCGTCCAGGTGTCTTGTCCCTTCCTGTCTTCTCATCTTTGCAAAATTTCGGGTTGGTGTGCCCACTTAGTCTCGTATACATGGTTGAACTATGTGCATTATTGTTTATTTTACAGGCCTGTCTTCTTTGGCTGAAAGGTGAACCTCAGGAGTGACTTCAGTGCAGAGTTGGAAGGGGGCCCAGGGGCCACACTCTTGGGGTTTCTCCTGTTTCTGTCAGACCAGTCAGTCTGGTCTTCTTTTGTGAGTTTGTATTTTGTTCTACATTTTTCTCCTGCGTTTCCTCATGTGTGTCTGTTAGCCACCTGAATGTCCTCTTTGGTGTAGTGTCTGTTCATATCCTTTACCCATTTTTAACTGGATTATTGGTCTTTTTGTTGCAGATGTGTTAGATTTTCCTGTAGATTTTAGAGATTAGACCTTTGCTGGATATGTCACAGCAAAACAATTTTTCCCAGTCTATAGGTTCTTTTGGTAAAGTGTTTTGATGAGCATAAGTGTTTAATTTTTAGAAGATTCTAGTTATCTAGTTTATCTTCTGGTGTTTGTATATTTTTAGTTATGGTTTGTATCCTACTTATGCCATATTTTAGGGCCCCTAGCATTGACACTATTTTTTCTTCCATGGCCTTTATAATTTTTGGTTTTATATTTAGGTCTTTGATTCATTCTGAATTAGTTTTTGAATATGGTGTGAGGTATGGGTCCTGCTCCTTTTTTTTTTTTACAGATGGACATCCAGTTTTTCAGAAACATTTGTTAAAAAGACCGTCTTTTCCTCATTTAATGGATTTTGGGTCTTTGCCAAAGATCAGGTGACTGTAGGTGGATGGATGTATATCTGGGTTCTCAATTCTGTTTCACTGGTCAGTGTGTCTGTCATAGTACCAGTACCAGGCTGTTCTGGCCACCATAGCTGTAGAGTAGGTTCTGAGATCAGGTGATGGGAGGTTTCCTAATTTGTTCTTCTTCAATAATGCTTTACTTATCCAGGGTCTCTTTCCTTTCCATAAAGTTAATGATTAGTTTTTTCATCTCATTAAAGAATGATGTTGGTATTTGGATTGGGATTGCATTGTGTCTGTAGATTGCTTTGGGTAGAACTAACATTTTCACCATGTTTAGTCTACCTACTGCTAGTAAATAAATGTCAATATTTTGCCTGATTTGGTTAAAATACTTCCAATATAGCTAAAACTCAGTATCCCATTCCATCTACCTCTCTTCTTCAGAGATACTAACTATTCTGGGGTTAGCAGGTAACACTTTGGTTGGAATCATTTCCTTCACAGCTATGCATCCATGAACAACACCAACACGCCAAACCAGCTGCCATTGAGTCGATTCCACGCAGAAAGGTGCTCTACAGTGTCTTCAGTGGCTGATATCTTAGAAGCAGATCCCCAGGCCTTTCTTCCAAGCACCTCTGAGTGGGCTTCAACCTCCAGCCTTTCAATTCGTAGTCGAGATGTTGGTGCCACCCAGGGACTCTCCCATAAACAATACATACGAGTAAATGTATTTATATAAATAGGATTGTACCAGAAGTGTATTTCTGCAACTTGTTTCAATGTGATATTGTATTTTGAGATTTAGAACTTGTTCATTTATTTTAAATGTTGTATAGTATCCCATTATATGAATAAATCATTTTATTTTCCTTTTCCCTTATTGAGGATGGCTGAGAACGTCTATGTTTAGGCTATTATTCACATACATTCTAACAGCCGTACACACATTTCCCAGGGTGCCGTATGAGTATCTTACTAGGGCTGGTGCAAGAAGTCAAACTGCTGGGACGCAGGTCTTACTTATGCTAAGTAGTGCCAAATGGAAGACCAATTACCAATTCACAATCCTACCGGTAATGTATAATTGTTCCCCTTTCTGCACATTCTGGCCAAAACTCTTGTGTTATTACATTTTAATTTTTTATAGTTCAGAGGGTATGAAGTTGTATTTCACTACTGTTTTATTTTGGCTCTCCCCAAATAATGACGAAATTGAATATCTTTAGGGAAAAAACACACACACACAAAAACAACACATAACCACCAGTTGATGGTGGTGGCAAGGCTGGATAGGGTAATGGGGTCAGATTTTCTATCCTGGTCTCTCTGGCACTAGAATTCTTCTGAGCCTGTACATAATTTGGTTTTTCACTACGGGGCTGCCTAACTCAAAAAAGTCAGTATCATTGAGTCTTTCTTCATGTCTAAGATCAGGCTAAGCTGTGCAGTGGAGAAAAAAAAGAATAAGACAAAGTCCTTACCCTCAAAGAACTTATAATACTATGGTGAAAAAAAGGCCATTACACACACAGACACAACCAACACAAGGATAAGTGCCAACAAAATAAAGTAGACAACAACTATACTATAACCCGCTTGAGAGCAAGAAGTGGATTTTGTTCCCACTGTGTTTCCAACCTCCTGGCTCATAATGGCCCTCAGTAAAGGCTTGTTATGGGTTGCTGGATGACACAACTAAGTGCTCGGCTACTAACTGAAAGGCTGGAGGTTCAAATACACCCAGAGGTGCCTCAGAAGAAAGGCCTTCATGATTTATTTCCAAAAGGTCACAGCCATTGAAAACCCTATGGAGTATAGTTCTACTCTGACATACATGGGGTCGTTATGAGTCAGAATCGACTCAAGGACACCCAGGTTTTTTGTTTTTTGAAGGATTTTTAAATGAACAAATGAAGAGCTATAGATGTTTGAGTCACTGGATGAACCTGGACTGAAGCAGTGACAACAGGTTGCATAACAGTGGTGGGTATGGGATGTGGACGACAGAGTCAGGTAAGAGGGGCAGAGGTTCAGATCATCTGGAATATACACCAAAGTCCCATTCCCACAGGAGAAGCAGGAGAGTAGTGTAGTATTGATAGTAACAGCTAATACCTTTATAGGTCTTTGCTATGTACTAGGATACAATGTGGTCCCTGAGTAGTACAAATGGTTAAGCACTTAACTACAAGCCAAAAAAAAAAAAAAGTTGGCAGTTTGAACCCACTGAGAGGCATCAAGGAAGACAGGTCTGGCGGTCTGCTTCTAAAAGGTCACAGCCTCGAAAACACTATGGAGCAGTTCTACTCTGCACCCATGGGGTCGCCATGAGTCAGAATCAACTTGACGGCAACTATCAACAACGACAAAGGACATGATGAGTATTTGATAAATACTGTTTCATTTAATCTTCACAACAACCCAAAGAAGTAGGCATATTATTATTATTATTCCTACTTTGGAGGCTCAGAGATTAAGTGCATTGCCCATGGGTCCACAGTTTGAATGCGAAGAGCCAGGATTTAAGCGCAGGTCCTTCTCGCTCCAAAGGTCATGTTCCTAAGCTCTCTTTTATATTGCCACTCATAAGCAACCTCACAATGAAATGGCTGCTAAATAAGCCATATGTCCCCAAATACAGCTAAACGAACCTGGCTACCTTTTAGCCCGCAGCAAGACAGAGCTACTGCTTCAGAAAACAAACCCATCCTCTAACCCAGGGAGGCAAGCCAGGCAACCAGCCTGGTCCCCACTGCTTGGAGGGACTGTTCTGAGCCCAGAGACGTTCCCCAGTATGTGGACTGCTTAGGAAGAGCCCGTGTTCCAACTTCCCAGGTATCTCCTGACCTCCTTCCTCCCCGGGAGTTCAGTTTATTTTCCACTGCCAACACTGTCAGTGACTACACCGAAAAGCTGTGTCAATCGCTTCTTTGTCTGAGGGAAGGACATTTATCATTTGCTGTTCTAAATCTGAAAACACCATAACCAACCCGTGGGCGTCGGCTCACATTACACTCTGTAATTTCAGTTAGTGTGTTAATGGGAAAGACGCATTAACATTCTGTTTGTGGTTTAAAATACATATTTACACAGTTTGACTTTTCATATCCCCAAACTTATAATTTATCCATCATTATGTTCCATATTCTCTACTCTTAAACACTAACTGCCCTCGTTTAGGTGACGAAAGACGGGGAGGCAGCTGTGGTTGTTTCGTGCATATGGGAAGCCCATCATGTCAGAGCAGAGCAGCTCACTCTCACCCAGTGGTTGTGGAAGGAAAAGGCTCTGGCCCAAGTCTCAGAGTTAATGGGTTCATGCAGAGCTGTCGCCTCCAAACATAACAGGCAGGACAACTGAGATGCTGTCTGAGGCCAGAAAGAACCACAGTTCTGGCTGTGCATACCACAAGCTCTGATTCCCACTGAAAGTGACTGCCGAGGATCCCAGGGCACTGGTAAACTCCTTTCTCCTTAATCTTTCTATTTGTTTTCCTGTAAAATGTCTTCATTTTCTACCAGCGCGTTTAACCTTGCCAACTCATTCTTAAATCACAGGATGTTTCTCTGTATGTCCAACGACAGTCAGGAAAAGGGGGGAAGCATTACACACTGGAAAGGCCATAGGCTTTGGAGTCAGGCAGCCCTGGGTTCAACTCTCAGCTCTGCCACCTACCAGCTGTAGGGACTTTGGTGATTTCATCTGTACACAGGAGGCGTAGGAAGCTACCTCATGAGCAATATCTGTGATGAGTATTTTACGTGCGAGGACACGGCACTCTAAACATTGCCTCTCATTTAGTTCTATTACAATCTTGTAGAGAGAGTGGCAAGAAAAGTGTCTTGCCCAATGACTACCACAGAGCAGGAAGGTAACAAACGCTTGGTGCCTTCTGAATTAATCACAGGGTCAGGGGAATTGTCACACCAAAAGTAATGAGAACAATTAGGAGGACTTTCGTCTAGAAAGAAAGTCAAAGACTGAGAAAGGATCCCAAGAGAATTAATACAATCACAAAGAGGACAAATAAAGGGAAAAAACTTGTTCACCCTCTCCTAGAATATGGGAAGGAGGAAGAGACACTGCAACTTAAGGGAGGGAATAAATTCCAAGATGATGAAAGAACTATTTTATCGACCTTGTAAACTCATTGCTCCCAGAGTTGTACAGGCTGAAATGACCAATCTATTCCAAAAAAAGTTTAAATAAACTCACCACTGACAGAACTACAAGGAATTGATTAGCCATTTACAAAATAAGTAATCGGGGAATAAGGTGGTTTGCCCTGTGTCTTCCATCAGAAGGCCTGCATTCCCCTTGGCCCATCTTCCCGTTCAGATATTGTATGCTAGCCCCTAACTCACATTCTATTCCCTTAGGGCCTTCCTGCTTTTTGGCAATCAACTAAATCCCCACCCTCAAAGTTTCAAGATATAATCCCTTCAAAGAGTAGACAAATTTTAATAGAACCCTCCTAGAGAGAAATGGGAGTCCCTGGGTGGTGCAAATGGTTAACACACTTCACTGTTAACCTAAAGGTTGGCAGTTCAAGTCCACCTGGAGGCACCTGGGAAGAGAGGCCTGGTGACCTACTTCTGAAAAGTCAACCACTGGAAACCCTACCCTCTGCCATCCATGTGTTGCCATGAGCAGCTACTGGTTAGAGAGAAATGAGCCCTTCCTGAATCAGGAGAACAAAGTTTTACAGGGAAGAGAGAAATACATTGGGGAGGGAGCACCTTCTCACTCTGGTCATGTGGCACCGGGACAGAAGACGGCCACAGAGGGACCTGAATGGAGTGTCCTCGCTGCCATGGCCCTGTTACCCACGCTCTGCTAGATTACTTTAGAGATGGGCCACTCCCTTCTCCATCAGACTTAGGTACCACTATCAGACAGCTGTAGTGATTAGAGAGTTCTTTCTATGAAAAGCGAAGCCTGTGTCATTCAGCAATGATGTAATGATTGCTTGTTTATCTTTTCTTCTGGGCTTAGGTCTGAGACCCTGCATCATTGTTTGGCTCATTGGTCCTGTTTCTGGCCTCTGGCAGTAGGACAACAGACACTGACACCCTCCTCCATTTGAAGTCCTTCAGGTATCTGAACACAGCTCCTCTCATATTCCCCTGTGCTCTTTCTTCTCTGGCTAAAGGTCCTCAGCTCTTTCTACAGGTGCTCTGATGCCTGGCTTTGAGAGTTCCCAAACATCCTTCTAAAACAATCATATGTGGCTGACTTTGCAAGAAGATGGGAATTTTTGTCTCCCTTGAGGCAATCACCAGGATGGGGTGTGGGATGTAAAACAGCATCCTAGAAGAATTTCCAGAGAACATGAGGGCATAAAGCTAGTGTCAGAGCATCTAGGAAGCTTAAAGATAATCCAGTCCCCACTCTACTTTGTAGAAAGGAAGTGTTAGGTCCTGAAGGTCACAGAGGGAGTAAGTGGCAAACTTAGTCTAAAACCCAGGCCCTACAATTCCTAAGTCACAGCAAATTGTTCTGCTCCACACTGCTACCCTGGGTGAAGATAGTCAGGACCTCATCCCTATGTCTTCTCCTGCTATAAAAGGAACATTCCTAAGCAATTCCTCCACCTGGCACTGGGGTGCGCTGGCACACCACCCGCCCCCCAGGCAGATCTGGGCACATGCCAACACTGGGGATGATTTACAGGGTCTGGGAGAAGATTTTCCAAGAAAACACTCCATATAATTGGCCTTTGGTATATCAGTGGTGATTTATTTGTCCGAGACAAGCCAAAGAACATCTCTCCCCACCTCTACAGAGCCTCTGGTCCCTGGCCCTCAAAGTTCAGCAAGTTTCTGGCCAGAGAATGTTCTTCCTCTCCGCCCACTCAGCCTTTTTTTCTGTGGTTTGCAATCTCATTTGCTAAATATACTAAGATGCCCTGTACGCAGCGGTCTGTAGTTCCAGAGTACAGTTCCAGAGTGCCTGACTTCCTTTGGCTGGGAGCATCACCCATAAATCATGGTGCTGGCAGCTGCCATCCATTTATATCTATGACCCACCTGGACTGAAGGCTCAAGTTCTTCCACAGTGACTCCTTTTTCACTCAGGACCTCCATGAGGATAGAAACCTCTTCTCCTCACTTTCCCCACACCCTCCATTTAAGTACTTTAGCCCTGCGCTAGCCACAGAGAAGGGACTCAGTGAACACTTAATGCCGTGAATGCTTAAAAATATTTGAGTCCCTGGTGGCGCAAATGGTTATGTTGGACCTCTAACCAGAAGATTGGTGGTTCAAGCTCCCCCAAAGGTGCCTTAGAAGTAAGGCCTGGTGATCTGCTTCCGAAAGGTCACAGCCTTGAAAACCCTATGGAACAGATCTTCTCTGCAAACTTGGGGTCTCCACAGGTTGGAATCGACTCGACGGCAACCATCAACAGCAAACTTCAAACCCGGCCACTTATTTATGAGCGTTCAGTGACAATGGTCGCCGAATTACTCTGAATGCAAACCCAGGATGAAGAGTGTGATGAAGGATATTCTGGGTGGAGGATGCAAGGGCGAGCTGAAGAAATAAGCAGCAGAAAGTATGCTGCCCTCGCAATTAGCCCCCAATATTCACCAGCATATATCTGATCTTTAGGAGCTCCACTGACATAACCACTCCCGGGCAGTCCCTGAAGGGTCTCCTGAAAGGTGAGGAGCTCCCAGAGAGGCAAAGGTAGAAAGTGTGGTTGGTTGGAGTAGGACTCCTTCACAAAGGTCTGGAGGGGGCGCCAGTCAAACTTACCCTGCTTAGCAGGCCCCCCCGCAATAAAGTGCTCTGGACTTAGTAGTTGCCATGTAGTTGCCTTCCTTAGACAATGGAGTAGGATGGAGGTGGAGGCTAGAACAAAATTGGAACATTGGCCCCCAATGAGGAAACTTGGCTTAATACACGCTAAGGCAGTCTTTAAGTTTGAGGAAAGTGAAAAAGGGGAGGCCCAATTGAAGCACGAGAAGGAGAAAGAGGAGGCGGAAGGGGCAGAAAGCAGGAGCAGGTGGAAGGATTCAGTGACCTCACCCCCAGGGGTCGGAACAGCTGTGGGGGGCAGATGTTTGTGTTTCATCAAACATCGCTGTGTCTGCAGATTGCTTCGAGGTGAAATCCTTCACAAAGAGAAGCATTTGGGGGGGGGTTGAAGAGGGGATCTGGGGTCACTAGGAAGAAGGCAAATGTTTGGGATATATGGAAGTGAAAACCTGGAGCAAGACCTCCTCTGCAGATGAGAGAGATTTTCCATGTGGGACTGTCCTCCCTTACCTGTTCCAGACGGCCCAACATCTCGTGGGTAATAGGCAGAGGGCAGTCTCAAAGGACACAGGGGGCTCTAAGAAAAAAGAACACTGGACAATCCCCACTGGGTGGGGGCCAAGGGGAAGCAAAAAGCCTCTGCCTTGGCCCTGGCCCCAGCCTGGCCATTCTTCTAGAGTGACTGGGGCAAACAGATTTGATCTTGGCTAGCAAGAGAGGCTCTCTCCTCCCAGCTGCTCCAGGGGACTGCTGGGAAACATAGCACAAGATTGCATTACCAATTTCAGTTGGCCTAACACAATGAAAACCCATATCTAATTTGCTGTCCACTATCCCCCAGGTCCCCTTCAGCATTTTACTGCTTTCCAAATATCTTCCTCCCATTGAATATCTGTGTTTCAGATTATTTGTCCCCAGATGTATTAGGATGCATTTACTGAAGCTGAATCTCATCTAGTGATTTCCTGTCCATATGCCTGACAGCTCCAGGTCCCTTTATGTCACGTCGCTGTCATTGGTGGGTTTGTAATTCCTTTCCATTTCGGGCAATATACAGATTTAATTAGCATATTCTTTACAACCTTTTCTAAGTTATTAACAGGGATGCAGAACACTACTGACACAACAATCCCTGTGGCACTCTTGGCCTCTGAATCACATCACATGTCTCTCTCCAGTGTCACTATGGCCCATTCAGCACACTGAAAGCACTTGTGCTGAGTTCCTTTAATCATAAAACAGACAAAAGGATCCTTGGTCCAGTGTAATGGAAATGACATTGAGCCAGGACCTAAGAGAAGTGGATTCCAGTCCCAGGTCTGCCATTAATGAGCTATGTGACCTTGAGTAAACCACTTCTCCTTCATTTATCTAGTCAGTAGTGAATACTCTAGTTATTAATACTCATAGAAGATTTAAGGAAGACATTAATAATAATAATAGCAGCTGATTTTTATTGAGCTACTAGTATACGCCAGATACTTTACATATATTATTTCTAACTTTCGACGTAAACCCAATTTTTTACATCCAGCATTTAACAGATGAGAAATTGGAACTGAGCGAGCCTAAGGGACTTGTCAAAGGTTCCAGCGGTTAAAAGGTGTGATCTGAACCTATATAGCCCTAATTTGAAAAAAACACAACATTCTTGTTGAGCCCTCTGAATACCAAGAAACAGGTGGGATCCAAGTCGAGGTGGATTTCTCCTTCACAAAGCTTTTACTTCCCTAACTGCTATGTCCACAGATCCTTTTTCACTCAGTTCATGAATGCTGCCTGGGTATCTACCATGCGCTAACCCTCTGCTAGACGGAAAGCCTTAGGCAATGGGTAACTGAAGGTCCTCTGAGAAGCTCGATGGCACAGTGGTTAAGAGCTCAGCAGCTAACCAAAAAATGTCAGCAGTTCGAATCCACCATCTGCTCCTTGGAAACGCTATGGGACAGCTCTACTGTGTCCTATGAGGGTTGTTATGAACTGGAATTGACTTGATGGCAATGGGTTTTACCAAGCATGATGTCCTTCTCTTGGGATTGATCCCGCCTGATCTTAGCCTTCAAAGTGATGGATGTTTGCAGCTGTTTCTTCTCATTTTGAGTCATGCCACATCAGCAAACAAAGGTCGCCAAAACTCTACTCCGTCCAGATCATTAAGGTTGACTCTACCTGGAGGAGGCAGCTCTTCCTCCCCAGTTAAATTTTGAGTGCCTTCTAACCTGAGGGGCTTATCTTCTAGCACTATATCAGACAATGTTCTACTGCTGTCCATAAGGTTTTTCACTGGCTAACTTTTTTTGGAAGTAGATCGCCATGTCCTTTTTCCTGGTCTCTCTTAGTCTGGAAGCTCTGCTGAAGCCTGTCCACCATGGATGACCCCACTGGTATTTGAAATACTAGTGGCATAGCTTCCACCAACACAGCAACACAATAGCCACCATAGTGTGACAAACTGACAGACAAGTGCGTGTTAGATAGCTCCAAAAGAGAGATGGGGATGTAGCACTTGCTACCGTACGTAATGGGAGGATCCTTTTGGTGCAGCATCTTGAAGAACCAGTTCTCCCTGGATCAGACTTTGGGAAATGCTGAGGTAATGGCCCTGAAGGGGACTGGTGTCTTTGAGAGCACTTAGCTTCCAGCAGGCTCTTGTCAACTTCTGGATTCCTATACCAGGAATTGTCCAGAGAAGCCACTGGGCCCATAACCTACACTGTCCAGTACTATTAAATAGTTCTCCATGTTTACGGCCTCAACTGTTAATTTTGTTTCTTTGTTTTTAAACTAAACACTATTTTTGTTGTTGTTAAGCTCTATCCCGTGTTGCCATGTGTCCACTGAATCCTTGCTTCTAACTGCTGAATGATACCCCACCACAGGCATCTGCCACATTTACCTATCCACTCTCCCGGTGATGGGCACCCAAACTGCCTTTGACTCTCCATCACCACAAATAGTGCTGAAGTGACAATCCTCATACCTACCTCCTTATAGTTCTATGGAAGAACTTCATTGGGATATGTGTGTGTGTGTGTGTGTGTGTGTGTGTGTGTGTGAGATTGCTAGGTCAAAGAATATGAGTACATTAATTCAGTAAGGCCAGCCTGCTTTCTAGAACTGCTGCACTCGCACCAGAAGTGTATGAAGGTTCCTACAACCCCCTTCGGCCAACACTTGGCCATTATCCACTTTTCATTGTCCTCATTTAACAGGTGCAAAGTCGTAACTTATTCTTTCATCAGTTTGCATTTCTCTGCTTTCTAATGCATTTGATCTCACTCAGCTTTGTTCCCTAACTACTCAATATGTGTTTGTTGAACCATTTCTAGGCGAACAATAAACTAGTGGAGAATGGGGGACAGATTGTCTTTGTGTCACAGATGCAAAGACTGCCTAGCTCTAGCTCATTCCACCAGAAATCTACACACAATGCAAAGCTGCTCAAATATTACACAAATATACAAAATATACAAATAAGCCTTTTTTCTGGCTTTCATGGCGGAGACCAGTAAGTGCTGCAAACATTTAGGAGACAAATCTCGTCATCCTGGACAACATATCCCAAAATGACAGGCAGGGAAGCCCAGGCCGGAGAGAAGGTACCGTGCAAACCTACGGCAAGTTGGAGGTTGGAAAACTGGGATTTGGAAGGACACGGAGCTATCTCATTCCCATGATCCTGGGTTCTACAGTATGAAGTCAACAAGACTGTTACAAGAGGAGATGTAGTTTATTAAATATGACCCACACATAAATTTATGCAATAAAATGATGGATAACATATAATACCCATATTATATAACAGGAATATATAGCTATATATATGTATTATATGTACGAACATATAAATACGTGCATCTGGGTAAGCTCTTGTGTGTTCACGCATGCATGCTTCATACATAGAACGTGTTTCTGTGGATACTTTTTCTTCCCTCCAAATAAATTACAAGCCTAATTTCTAAGGTGTACCCAGTTTAGACCCTTGCTCTAGATCCAAGATAGAAGAATACCACTGATACTGGTGGACTTCCTTTGGTTCCATCTTATGCAATTTGTAGGCGTAAAGAGAAAAGAAGAAGAATATCACACATTAATAAAGATATATATGTGTATAGAAAGCATATATTGTCCTAAAACACAATCCAGGCTATGTCTAATTTTATACACACAAGTATACCACAGATAAGCTGATCAGTGAAACGTTTATGCAAAAAAGGACAAGTAGTAAATGTGACTACTACTAATTGGAGGCCAATACAAAACCTGGGTCTGAACGCACCGGGAAACATAAAGGTGTCATCAGGACCATTTCTGATCTCTCTCTCTCACTTGTATTTTTTTCCCTACCCTCAATGAGGAAGTCTTTAGTGGAACCGCTGAAAGCAAATTGGCTGCTGTAGCCATGCTTCCCATCAAGGGTCCCAGGGTGGCAGTGTCGTGGCATGAAGACACGGCCCACCCTGAAAGAGGCAACGGCTAACTTGCTAATATAAAGCATACCCAAACCCTGACACCCCGTAGGCCTTTGGAAGAGGCATTGCTTTTGCATGTACAATGCACAGCCGATTCCATTCTCGGACTTATGCAGATGGGACAAATGCTGCCCTGGGCACCCTCATCCACACATTGGCCTGAATTAGCTAGTAAATCACAGCTGCAGTCGCTCATAACAGTCATAAAGCCTTGTGAGTTTTACAAGGTGTCTGTAATGGGCAACTCACTGAGATTTAGATGAAAACATGAGTCAGCTCCTGAGACAAAGCTGATCTGTGGACAGTGGACTTGTGGTGTGACCTCTAGGAAGCATCCAAATAAATTGCACAATTTCCTTCTGGTCTAAGGCTGGCCGATGTCTCTACACATATTTGCAGAATACCAGCTGGTGGGAAAACTGAGTGGTGGCACATGCTGGATCTTCCCTGGTCATTGGACACGAGGAAGATGTTCCTTTCATTGCAGTTCAATGTAGTGGAAGACAATAGATACATACGAAGGGTAGCCTGGGATCATACCTAAGCTTGGCTCCATGAGGCATTATAGAATATGTACTACATACATTCCATGACCTCCTGGTTGAGAAAGAAAGATGGACACATAAGCATTGGAAAATATAAGATCATTCGTTAAGTAGAGAGTAATTATAGCATAGCTCTAGAGATCTGGAAATTACTGAAGCCCTGAGTTTGTGGGAGTTACCCTATGGAGCACAGTTCTACTTTGACACACATGGGGTATCGAGTCAACACAACTGGTGGTATTGGTGGTGCCATAGGAAGAAAGATCTGAGTTGGGCCTTGAAGCATGGAAAGGATTTATGAGGGGGAAAGGGTAGGAAGGATAATCCGTAGAAAGGGAATGAGTGAGTGAAGATACTAGGTCAGCAAAAATAATGGCATATCTAGGCTGATCCAGTTGAACTGGAAAATACACTGAAGAACAGTGGGAAATGAGGTAAGAAATCACAACACAAAATTCCCAGCTGACATCAAATAACCACAGGTGCCCAGGCACAAGGTTCTGTGCCACATAGTTGATAAAATTCCCACCAAGTAAAAACCATCCAAACCAAAAGAGATTGGCAGAGAAAGTCAAATCCTTTCTCCTACTCCCTACCATTATAAAAAGGGACACATATGGCTCGTCCACAGCATTTTTTTTTTTCTATCTCCATTATTAACAAATAATTCTAAACTTGACACACTCTGGCATCTGTGAACTCTGATGTCATGGGAGAAAATCTTTTCTTTCACTTTATTTTCTTACTTCCTCCCCATAGTTCTCAGGCTTTTTCCTTTGGTTTACATGTTTTAACGTCAAGACTGTCATTTTCTAGTAGAATGTTGCTCCTCTTATGTCCATCTAATTTAGGTTCCCAAACCTTTTTCCAAACTGTTCCAATTTACTGGGGTCCTCACTGCTAAAAGTCATTTAAAGTGCTTCATACAAGGACTCCCATACGTACGAAGGACCCATTTCTCTGGGATGGACTGTGGCCTTTCCCTGAGGAGGCCACACAAGGATCCCAGGAAGAGGCAGGAGTTATGCATCCTGCCCACCCATCCAGAAGTACACATAACTACAAGCCTGACTCTACGATGCTTCCGTTCAAAGACAAATCTAGATTAAAAAAAAAAAAAATCAATCTAAAAAGCCATTTGAGAAATTCTATCTGATCCTAAGAGTCATAATACTATTAACAAAAAGGGAATAAAAGTATAAGAGATGTAAGTCAAGTTATTTAAAGTATCCAATCTATGGCATACAAACACTTTATCAGACACTCAGAGGGAAAAAAAAAATTTTTTTGTAGGCACCCAAACACTTCAGAGGAGGTCAATGTCGTAAGATAAAGGAAAGACATGTCCATATCTCACCACTGTGATGGCTGAGACTATTTTAGTTGCTTTTACATCCCAAGCCTTCCATTGAGCCTGATAAACTTAGTAAATATAAGATGGATGGATGGATGGGTGGGTGGGTGGGTGGGTGGGTGGGTGGGTGGATGGATGGATGGATGGATGGATGGATGGATGGATGGATGGATGGATGGATGGATGGATGGATGGATGGATGGATGGATGGATGGATGGGTGGATGGGTGGATGGGTGGATGGGTGGATGGGTGGATGGATGAAAGAACTGGAAAATTGAGGTTTAGGGTTAGCTGGATTAAAAACTTTGGAAAATGGGAATAAAGGAAGACCTTACAAAAAGGATGCACCTGAAATCCTTTTTTTTTTTTTCCATTTGATGAAATGTGAAAAGAGGGAGACACCTCCATGCATTAACTCTCTCAAATTCTTAACAAATATCCTAAATCACCTCCTGCTGGTTTCTTTTTATTAAGCAATAAACAGCCCCAATAAGATTCCCAAGAGATGGGAATTCCTAGTCCCCTCTCCCCACTATGGAACATCTTTACTTAACCAGCCCACCAAAGAGTTAGAATCAGAGCAGAGGAGAGAAGGGAGAATACAAGTTCCACAGACCTGGGCAAGATATACCAGCACATATGGTGCGAAAAAGAACCTAAAACATTTCTTTTATAGCTTGATAATATTGATCTTGGGTTTGAGTCATTTCGGTTTCATGTTGGGCCTGGAAGTGTTCCCAATTGTAGCTTCAGATGAAGCTTCCATGTCCCTAAGCCTCTGGATGACAATGACATCCCCTCTTGATGAAGTTAAAAAGCACTCCGTTTTCTGAAAAGCAGAGGATCTTGAGCAGCTTCTTTTGCCCTTATCATTCCATATGCTTTTTTTTTAAAAAAGGACTCCAGAAGAATTCCTCCTAATTTTAAACTCAAATGATAAGATCACAAATAAATGACGACCTCTCAGTGAAGACTGAGAAACTATGACCTTGGGAACACTACTTCCTTCCTTCTGGCATGATCATGTCCCTGATTGAGAAGAGATCTGTCTCAGTATATTTTTAAAATATGATTTTTTTCCTTCCTAGTGGTCATGGATAGCATAAATTGCCATTAGCCATGACAAAGACAGATAACCCGCCCTATGGGAGAGAGATAGCAGAAAGGCGGAATACATTGCATTTTGCCTTGTGGCTTGAAGATCTCCAGCTGTCAGCAGTGAATCTCAAAATTTCACTCTGCTAGAAAGCTTGTTTTGAATAAAAGTAAAATGAAATATAATTTTTATCTTAAAAGATCTTCCGGTTGCCAAGAGTTATAAGTATGTCTATTCCTGGGTGTATAGCTGTTTGAAAAACAGATTATAAAGCTGTACCAACTGGCCCTTGCAAAATGGAAGACCACTCTGGGAGGCATGGGCTGGCCTGAGTTCCATGCTGGTCCCTCTGGAGGAGCTGCCATTGCCATTTTGTGCCCTCTGAGGCAACTTCATGTACAGTGGCATGGTGTCCTGCTGATGGCTGAGGCTCTCCTTTCCTGAATCCTGTCTCCTCATCCCAAGCCTGAAATCCTCAGAATGGCCAAGGTTACATACTATGTACAGCTAAACACTGGGCCAAGAGGGCACCTGAGCTCTAATCTCAGCTTCATTTCTCTCTGGAATCCTAAGTGAATCTCATTCTCTATCTTAGTTTTCTTATTGTAAAAGTGGATACCTGCTATTCTTGCCTTTCTCTTAGCTGTATTGTGATGCTCAAATAAGCTTATGTGTGTACAAATGGCTTCCAGAGTTAATAACTCTCCATCACCACCGTCAGGACTCTTAAAAGAGAACAATTAAAAAGAAAAGGAAAAGGAAAAAAGAGAGGGAAGGAAGAAAAAAAAAAAAACTCATATTGAGTCCTTATTATGTACCAGGTCCTGAGATCTGAGATAAGAGCTTTATATTCATTATTTCCTTTCATTTTTTAATCCAACAGTTCTTTTAGATAGTTGTCTTAGTAACCTCATTTTACAGACGAGGTAACTGAGGTATTAAGTTACTAAAAGTCATATGACAAGTGTAAGGGCCAGGATTGGAGCCCAGGTTGCTGAACCCTAACACCTGGGTCCTCCACCACTCTACCACGGTACATCTCCAGGAATTCCAGTGTCCAGCAAATTCAGGTACCATGCTGAGCTCACACCTGACCCAAATGTCAGACCAAAGGTCTGTGCACATGCCCAGAGCACAAAGACATAAGGAGATTGTTATGGATTGAATTCTGTCCCCCCAAAAAGTGTGTCAACTTGGCTTGGCTATGATTCCCAGTATTGTGTGATTGTCTACCATTTTGTCATCTGCTGTGATTCCCCTATGTGTTGTAAACATTACCACTATGATGCTAACAAGATGGGATTAGCAGCAAAGATGTTAATGAGGCGGCAGTGCTCCATCTACAACATTAGGTTGTATTTTAAGTCAACCTCTTTTGAGAAATGAAAGAGAGAAGCAAGCAGAGAGATAGGAGGACCTCATACAACCAAGAAAACAGCGCCGGGAGCAGAGCCAGTCCTTTGGACCCAGGGTTCCTGCACTGAGAAGCTCCTAGACCAAGGCAAGATTGATGACAGGGACCTTCCTCCAGAGCCAACAGAGAGAGAAAGCCTTCCCCTGGAGCTAGCACTTTGAATTCAGACTTTTAGCCTATTAGACTGTGAGAGAATGAATTTCTCTTTGCTGAAGCCATCCATTTGTGGTATTTCTGTTATGGCAGCACTAAGACCGAGATCACCTAGTTCTCTTTATCCATTTTACAGACAAGAACTCTGAGCCCTGGAGAGAAAATGAGACTTGGCCAACGTATAGAGCAAGCTGGTTGTTGAAGTGGAACTAAAAGACAAGTGTTCGGTGTCACATAGGTGGGCTCAGTGCTCACCAAACCCATTTATTTATTTTTCGGGTGTGGGGAGGGCCATTCAGCTGAGCTGCATTTCCCAGACTCTCGAAGTTATGAGTGTTCATGCGACTAGGATCTAGCCAATGCAATGAGGGTAAAATGATGTATGCTATCTCAACATCAGGCCCATAAATCGTCCTGCACAATCCTGCACACTCTCATTCTTTCTCCATCCATTGGCTAAACTGGGTGAAGGACTCCTACCTTTTAGGGAAATGTAGATTCACTTGATAGAAGTAGCCCATGGGCATGAATAATTGAGTGGAACAGAGCACTCCTCACTCTTCTTCCTGGAACCAACAGTGGACCTGACTTATTAACCCTTTGGTGACCCAATTATTTTCAGCTTTGAGTTTTTTTGGTTGATACTATGTGTTTTTATTAACGGAAGCATGCTGAATCTTCCAGTGTGCCTGAATTATTTGTAGGTAGTATGGATTTTCTTTCTTGCCCCCTCCCACAAGCCTACCCTAAGTGTTTCGTGGTACATATGACGTACCACTAATTATACACCAGAGTCCCCGCTGGGGACTAACGGTACGTACGTGTAGCAAATAAAAATTTTCAAAATTTCTATTTTTCCTGCCCAAAATTCAGATACCTCATACACAATCCTATAAAAACAGTCATTTGTGGCACACACCCATTTCTTTGGCTTCAAACAGCCATAAAGGCCCCCACCTTGCAGCAGCACGCACTGTCAGTGGTACAGCAGCTTCCCAATAAACCCCAGGGGCTAAGATATTTCATGATCGCTATACGTGCTGCCTTAAGAGCAACAGCTGCTAACCAAAAGGTCAGCAGTTCAAATTCACCAGCTGCTCCTTGGAAACTCTATGGGGCAGTTCTGCTCTGTCCTATAGGGTCGCTATGAGTTGGAATTGACTCAATGGCAATGGGTTTGGTTTTTGGCTTATATGTACCGTCAGGCACAAAAGCGTTTTAAGCCACCAAGATCTGGGGCTATTTGTTATACCCGCTAGCCTCTTCTAACTAATGCGCACAGTTATTTCCATTACTTATCAAGGGTCAGTTAGTTACACTCAAAAGAAGAGGGAAGATGACGGGCTGACATCAGCTCCAAAGTCAGTGAGCAATCCAGGGAGGCTGCAATGAGGGAAAAATGCACTGCCCCTTCTTGGGGTGCCAGGCATCTTAGTGAGCACAGCTCCCGAGAACCTCCCCTCACTTACAGACTCTCACGGGGTCTCCTGGCCCCTCCTTCTCATACAGGTTAATACTGGGAGGGGGAGGAGGGGTACCGATGATAATGATCCCTTTCTTATTTAAACAGGCCATTTTTCTTCCCAATAAATGCATTTTTTTTGTCAGCTCTAATAGTCCCCTTTGATAGAAACCTGAAAATAATTAGCCTTAATAGCTGTGCTATGAATAATGCCACATAAGGAGGAGGTAGATGTTAATAGGAACCTTCCACTCCAAAACTAAGTCACCCTCCCAGCTCCCCTCCCAAAACAAGAAATGTAACAAGAAAAAGATTATAGGTTTCGCACTACTTGGGAAGAAATGTATATTTGAAATAAATGCATGAAATCCTTAAAAAAAACAGCACACGCTGAAACTTCGTATTTAGTTTGATGTGCTTTCCAAATCACACGGACTGCACAGTTGCGTACAATCTTTAAACAAGTACAACCCCTGAGAAGTGTGGATAGATTTCAGAAAAATAAAAGCAAGATCAGCCAGCTAGTAATCTTCTTTTCTCTCTTTTCCTCCCCAAAGCTGCATTAAATTTCCTATTGAGAACAATAACATATTTGTGCTTTTATAGGTAGAATGATTGGTATTATGCAAAGATTTGGCTAACAGTCTAAAGACACATTCACACTGATCAGGATGGCGTGCTGTTAATAACTTTCGGGATGCTCTAGGGGGCCCGTCATTCCCTAGGACTACAATTTAGCAGGTCAATGAATACTTTGTAGGAGCTCCTACAGCTTCTAAGCCTTTCTCCCAGAGCCATACCAATCAATGAGACTTCGAGAAGCCCGTGCCCAAAGAGGGTCTTGGAAATGTGAAATGTCTCTTCCGACCTACATTAAGTCTGGCCTACATGCTTCCCCTGGCCAGGGTAGGTGCAATGACTCAACCAGGATTGATGACAACTTGAAAAATAGCACCTCGTCATCATTATACACATACTAAAACTGAGCATGTCCCCACACCTTGTGACCCAGTAAGCCCATCCCTGGAAAATTATCCTAAGGAAATAATGTAAAGCAAACACACACACACACATCAGCAGTATTTTATACATAAAGTTAGAATCTAGAAACAATGAGAAAATGGTTTGGTAATTGATGGTACTTTTAACAATTTGATGGAGAATTGTACACTGCAAGAATAAATTTGAGGACTACAAAGTACCCTAATAATAAATACTAAGTAAAAGTGGAGCACTAAAACTCCATAAAACCCACACAGAAAGGGGTAAGGCTTGGAAGGGAACCAAGTAACATGGAAAGTCATAGAGTTAGCAGGTAGGGAAGAGAGTCAAAAGATTTTCTTTGTTAACTTCCCTTAATGGGGTCATAACATTGTTTTAAGAATATAAAAATAAGATAAAATGGACCCTTGGGCCTTTAATTTTTGATTACCACACATATGTCTGAGCCCTGACATTCAAAGGCCAGGCTCAAATATAAATTACAATCCCCATACTAGGAAACGCAGACACTGTTTCCTCAGAAGTTTGTGTAGGATGGTAATGTTTGGTTACACGGACAGAAGTAAACAGACCGCAGCCAGACTGGCCACCTTATCCTCCACGTGGGAAAGGAAGCTGCACACAGCACCCAGAAACATGGTGAATGGGAACCCAATTTCAATACTGCTCCACAGAGTGGTCTGTTCACACATGAACACACAAATGCTCACATGCGTGCACACACACACACACACACACACACACGAGCACTAAAAGACCTTTTGCTGTGATGCAGTGCACGCAGCTTACAATAACTCACACTTGCTATGAACTACAAATCTAAAACCGCCACCCGTCTGTTAGTATATCATACTGTGGTGGCCTGTGTCCTGCTAAGATGCTGGAAGCTATGCTATCGGTATTTCAAATACTAGCAGAGACACCTATGTTGAAAAGGTTTCAGCAGAGTTCTAGACTAAGACAGGCTAGGAAGAAAGGCCTGGCAATCTACTTCTGAATATTAGCCAATAAAAACCCTGTGGATCACAACAGAATATTATCTGGCATAGGGCCGGAAGATGAGCCCCTGCTAAGTTGAAACTAAAAGAACCAAGGCCGTTGCCATCAAGTCGATTCCGACTCATAGTGACCCTACAGGACAGAGTAGAACTGCCCTTAAGGTTTCCAAGGAGCGGCTGGTGGCTTTCAATGGATGACCTTTTGGTTAGCAGCCGAACGCTTAACTGGGGCACCACGAGGGCTCCCCTAAGTTGAAAGGCACTCAGAATACACAGTGGCTACAACAACGTACTTGAGCATACCAGTGATTATGAAGCGGTGCAGGGACAGGGCAACGTTTTGTTCTGTTGTACATGGGTTCTCCGTGAGTCCGAGCAGATTTGATGGCCACTAACAGCAACAACAAAAAACAAACTTAGCAGGATAAGGCCACAGTGCACACCTCACTTTCATTTCCGGGAATTAAGTGAAAGCTCCTACCCCCTGCCCCAAATATGTCTGTCATTTCTGACACGCTTGTGCCTTTGAGAGATGAGTGAGGCAAGGAGCTTTCTATCCATTCCCCTTGAAGCTTATACCAATCTCTGGTTAAGTGGCTTAACTTTTCCAAGGGCCATTCTAGAATCAAGGGGACCTGAAGAGCTATCCTAAATCCCAGCCCCTTTTTGTAAAAAGATTGCTTCTCTTTACTGAGCGCCTAATACATGCCAGGCACTGCATCAAATTCTTGCATACATTTCCTTAGCATCATAGCAAACCTGTGCGGTAGGTGTGGTATCAACTCCATAATATAAGATGGAGAAATTAGAAGGCTGGAGTGACTTGCCCATGGTCACACACCTCTAAGTCATGGAGAGGGATTAGAACCCAAACCTCTGGACTCCTTGTCCAGGACTCTCAACACAACACTAGCTTGCTTCTCCATAACACTCCGGAAGACTCAGTGGGAATGGTTTTTGTGCAGGGGTTATAATTAGTTGTCTGGTCCCGGTTGCTTGCAGGGTAAACAATGTCTGATAAACCCACAATGCTCTAAGTATTTATTACATTGCAACCCAGCTGCCAACTGTCTAACCATTTTAATAAAAAGCTATTTTCTAAGGTTTATGTTTTATTGCGTGTATGACTCCCTTATTGGTTAGCATTTTGGAGCTGTGGAAAAGGTTATGAATTTAGAAACTGGCTGCATTCATATCATATTTAAAACTTAATGCTATTTTATTAAAGACATATGGGCCTCCAAAGTACACATATTAAATGTCATGTAAGAAAAGTAGCAGTTTAAATCATGGTCAAATTCATTTTTGACGTGACTCCTGAGGCTTCCCAAGATCTGAACTATTTCTTTGTAAATCTGGCAGTTTAACCACACTCATAAATCACTTTCAAAGCATATTATTTCTTAATTCTACTGCATTAGAAAGCGTTTGGCCTACACAGTGAACTGTTTGTAGTAGTTACATGAACAAAGTTGCACATTTAGTCATACAACGTGCAAAGGAACAGGGGAGAAAAAGCAAAGAAGGAAAAGCTTTTTATTCTGGAGTCTGACTGACTTAGCCTCTTCATTTTTACCTAAGCAAACACCATTCCCAGTGTCCAGATTAAGCCTCCGTAATCTAAAGTGTAGGCGTCACAAAGTTGGTAGTAAGCCTTTTTCTGAACACAAAGAAGAAAAAATAATTTGTAACTTAATCTTTTCCAAAACATCCCATGACTAAAAAATGAATGAGTACAGAAATGAGACTCCCCCTCAACCCACCCCATTTTTTTTTTCTTTTTTAACATTACTCTGAACTGAAACAGATTTTTCAAGAAACTTTTGCTTCGTGTAATACAGCTCTTAGTTCTTTTCTAATTATCCAGAGATCCAATATCTCAACCTTGGGTTTCAAAGCCCTTCTAATGATGAGATAATATTCTTTGGACATGTGGAACAAACCCCTGGATTTCACTCCCCAATTTTCTCCATTTTACTGTTGAGCAGAAGAAGGTTGATTCCAGTGACGAATTCCAGGGTTTAAACATTGGCCTTGATTTGCAGATTCACCAAGGGAATTGGAGGAGGATTAAGGGAGTTGAGTCCGAGGTCACCCAAAGGAGAGAGCTTGAGGGTTTATTTCTGCACCAGGCACTCCTTCCCGAATTGGGCTGTGAAGAGACATCTCCGCTCCTCTGCTCCCTGCCTGGGGCTGCTGTACCGTCTGCCTCAGCTATGGACGAATCGCCTCCGTAGCCCACCCTATGTTGTTGTTAGCAGTTGTTGAGTTGGCCCCTGACTCAGGGTAACCCCATGCATAATTGTCCTGTACCATCCCCATAATCAGTTACATCCTGGGCCACTGTGATCCATAGGGATTTCATTGGCTGATTTTCAGAAGTCAATTGCCAGGCGTTTCTTCCTAATCCATCTTAGTCTGGAAGGTTTCAGCATCACAGCAGCACGCAAGCCTCCACTGACAGATGGGTGGTGGGTGTGCGTGAGCTGCACCAGCCAGGAATAGATCCCAGGTCCCACCACTGCTATACTCAGCTCCTTTTCCTCTTTCGCCACTGGCTCACTCCCTCCTCTATTTCCACAAGAACAAAAAGGCCTTGTGTATTATGCAGCGCTGGGGAGACATTCCAACTCAGGGGCCCCGGGGCCATGCCAGGAAGAACAGGAGGCCTTCTTTCTCTTCTTATATTCCTTTCTTTTAGGTGTTTCACTCCCATCAGGAAGCAAATTCTTAGTAAAAGTCTTAGAAGTATTTCATTTAAATATAAATCACAGGAAACTCAGTTAACCCACCAGGAACACAGGGCATCAGGCACCTCTCCCCACCCCCACGCCAAAATTACCCTCCCCGTGTTCACCCACACAAACCAATGATAGCTCGGCAATGCCACAGAGAGTTGTTTCGAAATTACACAAAATAATAACACTACCTACCGGGTTTTATATACCAGGGACAGTGTTAGCTCCTAACACATACTGTTTCCTTTCATCCTCACAATAAACTTGGAAGAAGACATCACATTCTCTGTTTTAATCATGAAGAAACCGATGGTAGAAGGTAGAAGGTTAGCCTTTAATCCAAACTGAAACTAAATCCTGAAAGTTGGAGAGGGCCTGGCCCCCAGATGGAAGAGCCGATCTGACAAGAGCCTGTGCACAAATTAAGAGTCATAGGTTTCCCGTGGAATACAATAGCCACAATAAATTCAGATTTTAAACCTTCCCAAAAGAACAGCTGGAGGCAACTCGAATCATGTCAAGAACAAAAGTAGAGGTTGGGCGGTGGGGAAGAAAGAATAAAAATGGGCCAAATTAAACATGGGAGAGGTTACAGAGCCAAATAGCCTCTGTGACAATTCAAAATGCCAACAAAAAACAAGAGGTGACTCACTTTTGAATTCTGCTCACCAGTTAAAAGCTTCGTGACATAGAAGCCCCACTTAAAATTCCCCACTTTAAAAAAGGAAGGGGGAAAAAATACAGCTTTGGAGCCTAGACAGAGAGCATTAGTTCTCTGTTGAAAAGAAATAATGAGTTCTAATTCAGGTAATGTAGCTCAAAATTTACTGCCATATTTTAAAATGCACACGAAAAATAAAATTACCCTAAAATGTCCTTGGTGAAAAGGCTGAGTGTAATTGCTCTCACTGACAATGGCACTGAACTTAGTTAAATTAACATCCAAGGAAGCCCCAATTACAGAGCATCTGTGTGTTATTGATGGTGCCCTGTCTGTTAATCTAAGACACTCTACTGTAAGGAGCAGAAAAGCAAATAAAAGAACTAATTGCACCACCAGCCTCAGGGATCCCAAGGGCAGGCCTGCCCTATCATGCTTGGGGAATTCCGCTTCACTTGGTCAGGGTGACAATGACAGTGCATTTGGAGTTGTAGCGTGTACATGGGACCCGAAAGTAAGTCGTGGTGACTGCAGATAGCCAAAACAATGAAGAGGCAAAAACACACTTCCTGCAGAGTTGTGACCAACTCTCAAGCACCATCCAACAGCTGTCTGGGAACATGGATATTCTCAGAGTTCTTGGCAGGGAGAAACAGTGAGAGAATAGAAGGAATGTGTCAGAAAGTTGCTCTTCTCAACAAGAAACAGCTTCTATTTCTCTTCAAAGGACCAACTGGAGAGAGGGGGTGTCTCTCAGAGATAATTTTAAAAAATGAGAAGAAGCTCACCTCTGGCCCCTGGTCCCTCACTGAGCCTGTTGTATGGGGGAAGGAAGTTCCATTAACTGAGCTCCTACTATACACTGGTGCTTACCTGGTACCTACCAACTTGACACTCACCTGGACGATACCCTGAAAAGTACATATTGTAGCCATATTCAAACAAACAGATCCAACTTTTATTTCAGTCCAACTTTGTGAAGACTTTCAACTCCATTCAAATTGGATAGCCTAAGATGAATGGCACACTACTTGGCTTCCTAGACTTTCTCAGACAACAAAAAGAGCAAGTAAAAGTTAAGCACTGGAAGCATCTCTTTCATCACTAAGCTTGCATGAGTTTTCTTTTATATCTTATTCCTGAAGTCCACTCTTCTTGCCTGCTATTAATTGCGTGCTATTAATAGCAAGCAGTTTGGAAATAACCAGAACTCAAATGCAGAAACTTAGACTATGCCATCCCCGTGTTTTCCTTTTTCCTTAGCCATGGAAATGCAAATAATATTAACACATAACCAACGTTAGCTTCAGAACAACGTTCATGATTGATCTCTAGTGGAATGTGTGCTCTTGTTCACTGTCCCATCCATCCTGCAGGCTCCTTTGCTTTGTAGGATATCTATGCCCCTGGAGGCTCAGTCCCTACAATCTGCTGTTTCCAGGGACCCAGACAGGACTTTCTGAGCAAGGCAGAGCTTTACTAAGCTGCAGGGTTCTAAAGAATCGAGAACAAGGCCCTGGCCTGACTGAGGGGTGGGAACGCTGACACTATCATGATCCTCTCTTCACTCATACATCAGTCACTGACCTTTTTTGTCTGTTCCTAGACAAATTGTGCCTGTATTTCCAACCCACTCTTCCTCATCACTCCCAAGCAACAAAAGGGGAGGGGAGGGGAGAAAAGCATGTTAAGGATAAGGTGTCATTCAACTTCACAAAGGCACCTGCTGCGGGATAGTCAGCTCCCTGCCAAGCCCTGAAGCTGCACACAGAACCCAAGGCAATGTTAGATTTAAACATGGGTAACTTAAGCACTTCAACTTCATTCTCTAAGACCCTACTTCCTTAAGGAAGTATCTTTATTTTTCTCCCCTTTTCCCTTTCCCTTCAAGCTCAATTTTTAAAAATAATAACACAGAAACCTAAATTTCAAAAGCAAAATGACATAAAGCCCTTTTCTAAGGCAGGTCAAGAAAAATCCCACTAGTAATGTACAGATTACAGACAACATTGGCCATCAAGGCTCCAGCTCAATTGTTACCAGAGATCACATAAAGAAGGGCTTTGCCTGGTCCAGTTAAGAAGCCTTAAATTTTCTCCCTAAAACTAAGAAACTGACACCATAGGGCACAGAGTCTTTAGGTAAGAACACATCAAAGGACTTCTGGAATACCTTGGACCCAGTAAGAATAACTCATGAACCAGAATTAGCATCAGGCCAGTTCCTGTGAAGCAGAGGTCAAAAATATCCCATTCTCCACCTTTTTGGGACACCAGCCATTCCCCCCATGGCACTCTTTCTCTATTGGGTTTGATAACTCATTGAAATGGTCACAGAGAACTCATGGAAACAACATAACTGCAATGACAACATTAATAACAGAGAAAGATATAAACAGAAATGAAGATACGCAAAAGGCAGGGGTTGGGAGGAGTTTCAGCACGGGACTTAATGTCTAAAATGAGACCTGCTTATGACTCAAAGGGGACCTGCTTACCCTTCCTGAAAACCAATGGTCATTCTCATCCATCAAGAAACTTTCAAATAGGACACTCAAGGATGTCACCTGGTGGACTTGGCTATTGATCACTCATCTTGGCTCGTTACACTCTACTGCTACCATCTGAGTCTGCTTGTCCTCTCTGTTTCTTCTGGTACCATGACAGCCGAAGCCTCTATCACCATCTGCTCCACAGGCTGACTCACCCACTTTGGAAGTCTCTCTCTGTGGGCCTACTTGCCCACTGTAGGTGTCTCTCTTGGTCTTTAGTGTTATAATCCTTGAACCACAAAGCAGCTCTTTTATTTGGGCCTAGGAGATTCTCAGCACAGAGACCCCAGGTCTAAAGGACACATTCCTTTCCACACCCTTGTTGATCTGGAAGCCCCAATGACCCCTGTGAGGCTGGCTGCTTATATAGGGACACTCCTTGTCAATTTCAAGGGTGTGGCTTTCGTAAGCTGACCAACCCCTTAGGTGGATCATAAACCGACCAATCCTATTGGGAGGACTTGCAAGTCTCTTATGCAGAGAGTAAACGGACCAATCACTTACAAGCCACTTGTGTGGATAGTAAACTGACCAGTCAGTTGCAAGACTGCAGCCCGACCAATCATTTTGGGAGGATTACCAACCCGGGGCCAGAAAGGCCGTATAAAGAAACCCATTGCACCACAGGCCCATTACTGGGGGAGTTAGCACTGTGTTTCTGCTAACGTTCACTGACTGGCTTTCTCTTTACTCCAGCATCTGAGCTGCTCACTGCCACCCGGATCCTTCCCTGGAGTCCCAGGGATAGGCTTTCAGGTCCAGCCCTCTGACCTCTGTGGTCACCTTAGCACCAACACTGGCCTGGGAGCTCTGAATGCTGAAGCACCCTCAGACTAGCAGCAGCACAGTTTCCAAAGACCCTGTTCAGCACAGAGCACTATTGCTCTCTCTCACAGACACCTACGCATCCAAACACAGACCTGCCCATGCTGTTCCCCCGCTTCAAACCCTGCCAAGGTTGCTCATCACCCTCATGATAAACTGCAAACTTGGCCCAACATTTCCACAGCCTGGCTCCTGCAATTCTCCACATTGTCCAAGTGCTTGACCAAAATAGGGTGGCGAGAGAGCTCACAAGGTCAAAATTGGAAATGAAAAATTTACCTTTGGCTCTCTTCCAACTCTGGCCTTCCTTCTGTTACCCCTGCTTCCCATCACATATCCTTGCCTGGCTGATGTAATTTTAGGTATACAGTGGAAAGAACATGAGTTTTGAAGCCTA
Organism: Elephas maximus indicus; assembly: GCF_024166365.1. Lineage (NCBI taxonomy): Eukaryota > Metazoa > Chordata > Mammalia > Proboscidea > Elephantidae > Elephas > Elephas maximus. The sequence goes on from NC_064834.1 coordinate 11,330,952, forward strand.
GGCAGACCTAAGGAAGACCCTGATTCCACCTTGTTCTGTAATTTTAGGTAACGTATGTAACTTCTCTGATCATCAGTTTCCTCCTTTGTAGACTCAAGGTCAGGGAGAAAGCTACAGAAAGGCTTGTTAAGTGGTTGGTACAATACCTAGAATACAGTAGACATTTAATAAATTCTAGGTATTCTTTTTACTCACTTAACAAGAAAGTTTCTGTGTATCTAATAGCACACTACTAGGCAGCCTTTCGACTGTCAGGATGGCCTTGCTATCCTAATTAGCTAAAGATCTAGAAAGCCTACAGAAGTTTGAGCTGGGATGCTAACAACCACCATTCCAGACCCATTGCCACTGAATCGATTCTGACTCCTAACTACCCTATAGGACAGAGTAGAACTGCCCCATAGGGCTTTCAAGGCTGTAATCTTTGAGGAGGCAGACTGCCACATCTTTCTCCCACAAGCAGCTGGTGGGTTTAAACCACCAACCTTTCAATTAGCAGCCGAGCACTTAACCACTGTGCCACTAGGGCTCCTTCACAACTGCCATTAGATTCACTAAACTCCAAGTTGTGCCCCGGTTAAGAGTCCTACTATAAGTGGCCAGGGAATGAGAGAGGGCAGGGCGTGTGGATGGGATGCCTATGTATTTATTAGAAAAGTTTCTGCAAAAATAATACTGTATAACAAACAACCTCAAAGCTTTACTGGCTTAGAGCAAGCACCTACTTCTCGCTCAGAGGCGTTGGTTAGCAGGGGTGCTGCTGTCTCAGGCTTCAGATCAGGCTCAGGTATTATCAATATCTCTCTCTTGTCTTTTCAGAGCAGACAGCAGAAGCACTGTGGGGTGAGTAGAAACACATGATGCCTCTTAAGGCCTTGGCTCAGAATTGGTGCTGTCACTTCCACTTATATCCCATTGGTCAAAGCATCATACGGCCAAGGCCAAAGTCAACTGGATGGGGAACTGTGCTCTTTCCTTACGGGAAAAGCCACTGGCAAGGGCAGACAGCAAGGAAAACTTTCAGACAAGCATGCAATCTACCACGCTGCTCCCAGTTCTCAGGCTCAGGGGGCTGTACAAAGCATCCTGGGGATCCTTATCACACTCCTCATACTTAAGAAGAGCCACTTGCTTCCATGAGCCTCTACACATGTGTCCAAATATCTTTGGACAAAAGCTGGCGTTTTGGAGGCCATAAAGACAGAGAGTGTGGAGCTAGACCAATGGGGTACAGTGACAGCTTATCCGAAGACCCAACAATAATATATCCCCAGGCACCAGGCTTAATGAAGCATAGTCTCTGCTATGTGCTCTGTGCCTTGCTAGGCCCCAGGGACTTTTGGAAGTGGCTCTGAGACGCTACCACCAGCACCTACAGTGTTGTTTCACTTTCCTTCTCTATTATGGATTTCAGTTCTCTTTCCACAGGGCTTTGCCAGGATCCTGGAAACCTGGGAACACAATTACAACAGCTCACCCCTGATTTCAGACAGTGTCTACCCAAATACAAGACAAAGTTACAGACGCTGACTCCAAAGAGCAATATTTGAAAGCATTTACTCAAGACATGGGCTGCCATGGTGATAAAATTGGAGCCATACGAAATCTTTAAGTAATTCTTCCTTGAACGAATGTAGCAAACTGTGAAATCAGGAATAAAGACAAAAAACAAACAAATTACAAATTTTTGGCTTCTGGAGTTGTTTCTAAGAACACTGCCTAAGCATTTTCCAAAAAAGAAATTAATTAAAAATTTTCCTCCCTTCAAAATTTACTATAAAGTAACTGAAAATAGAATCTGAATGTGTCTCCAGACAAGAAACACCTGTGTGAAAACAGAAAAGAACCATAAAACACTCACATATTCAGGTAGTTATAAATACCCAGAAAATCAACCGACGTTTTTAGTTTTCTTCTGAACGTTGGCACTCCAGAGAACTTTCAACACACACTGGCTTATCGCTTATTAACTGCAGGTACTCGTGGTTTATAATATGTATTTACACCAAACCCTGGCTTATATAGCATATCTGTTTTTCCAAACATTGAGTGTAGAATAAGTTCTACTAATTGTAATCAATCTAGGAGTAGTTTCTGGTAACTTTTTATGGGTTAGATACTACAGGGGTACAAAAGATATCAAAGACATATGCACTGTGGTTTAGAACAGGGTGGCACTTCGTAAAGTGATATTCTAGTCATAGAAATATGCTCCATAGGTTTTTCAATGGCTGATTTATTGGAAGTAGACTGCCAAGCCTTTCTTCTGAGGCACCTCTGGGTAGACTCGAACCATCAACCTTTTGCTTAGCAGCCTATCACATTAACCAGACATGTGGCATGGGGTTGCCACAAGTCAGAACTGGCCTGAGAGCAACTGAAGCTGGTGGTGGTAGCCACAGAAACAATTGGTGAGCCAAACAGGCTCTGGGCAGCGCTCCTTTATGTTACAGACACAAAATACAGGCAAAAAGTACGACAGAAGCTAAGGTGGGAAAATTGTATTTTGACTCTACGCAGGTTTGTGGAGCACCCCAACATGCTTTCTGAGAAAAGGTACTTTCTGATTTCCTAAAAGCTCTAAGATGAGCAGAAGATTCTCAGAGAAGAAAAACTCAAGGGAACCCCAAAGGAGTGATGGAGAGCACGTAGCTTCAGATCACACCTTTGCCTCCCCCAGATATGCCACTCAATGGAAAAGCCAAGAGGGTAAGTGGGCACAGGGTTCATGGCAGCCATAGGTTCTGCTATCATAAACAATCCCAGGGTAAATCCATTGGGGAAACAAATATGCCTCCCAGAATCTGTCTCTCTCCCAATGCACAGGCTACCACACTGTCTTAAGGCAAATACCTCTTCCCTGCTTTCCTGATGACCATGTTGAAGTAATCCAGAGCAACAACAATGGACAAGCCTTTATGACAGATCTTTCAATATGCTCTGTTGTTTACAGTTCATTCTTTTGACAAGTACTTACTGAAACCTTGCTAAATATCAGATACTATCATAGATAGGCGCAAGAGATACAGGAACGAACAAAACAGGCGAAGTTCCTGCCCTCCCAATGGATGAAGCTGGCATCCAGTGGATGAGCAGGTTATCCCTGGACCCACATAACTTCCAGTTGAGGTACAAGGGTAAAAAATATTTCTAGAAAGTGCATGTACTCAGCAGCTAATTCCTTTAAAACATCACATCTGTTTCTACGTCTTCTGTCTTTCTCTCATTCTGTCTTCTGTAATGTTTGTAACCTCATACACAAACATGCCCCATGTTGTCGTTAGTTGTCGTTGAGTAAATTTTGATTCATGGTGACCCCATGTGTGCAGAGAAGAATCTCTTCATAGGTTTTCAAGGCTGTGACCTTTTGGAAGCAGATTGCCAGGTCTGTCTTCAGAGGGTTTGAACTGCCAACCTTGCAGCTAATACTTAATCATTTGCGCTGCCCAGGGACTCCACTATACACCCCATAGCTGGGGTCGGGGGGTGGGGTGGAAAAAAGATATCCACACATAAACGTACAAACTATGCAAATACACAAACTATACAAATACACAACTACCCATGATAAGAAACCAAGGCATGTCCACATACTTTCAAGGACACATCGACACTCACAAACCTATCTGTTACCACGTACACAACTATAATCAAAAAAACACATGCCAAAACGCTTTCCAGTGTAAGCTGCGGTTCTCTGTCTCGCTGTCCCCTATAGCTGCTCTTCCCATTGCTTCTTTAAGGTCCTGAAAATGAAACAGTTGTAGTCAACTTTGTACACATGCCTGTAAACAAGAAGGCTCAGCTTAAATAATTATGTCAAAGAAATGACAACTGTGCTTTTTGCCAGAACAGGGATGAATAATTACAAAGCCGGGACATAATTAAGCAATTCTGACTGTCGGATTCGGGAGCTGTTTCTGACGTGAAGGCCGGCATGCCCGAGTGCATGCCTTCCTGGACAGGCCTCCACTCTGCTTTGATCTGTGTTTCCTGGTGCCCCTGGGGGGGGGGGGGGGTCACAGCCTGACCATTATGGGAGGCTTTCTTTGGGGGCCTCCACTTTCTCTGTACCCAGCTTGGTGCTCTCTGCATTGACAGCGGCAGGACTCAATGGCTGATATTTGACAAAGATATATATTTTCTTTAATATTACAGGAAATGAGCAAAGCCTGGTGGTTGCAGGTCCATTAACGAACAACATACACACACACATGCACACACATAAACACACACGTGCACACACACACGGAGTCTGGAAGAGTCCATTGTAACATCAGCTATCACTTCCTAATGAATGACAGCATCTGTCTGTAGAACAATCAGAGCTCAGACAGAAGGCAGCTTTAAACAACAAAAGCCAAAAGGCAGCAATGAAGGAGAAACGTGTCATCATGGGGGAAGGCTAGAGAACCCGCACACACGCACTGGGACGTGACGCGTGCCCAACCAGACCTTCGTGACACAGAGGGTTTATTAGCTCCTCGAAGACTTTGCATTTGCATCAGCCGAGAACATCCGGACTCTCATTCCCTACCTCCGAGGCAAGAGCTGTGATTGGAGAGGCATTTTCCATCCTCCCAAATACTTTATGTCAGGAATAAAATGAAAACAGCTCCCCAAATCACGGCCCCCTTGATCATCCATCAGAGCATTCCGCTGAATAAGCACAACAGGCCTCTGCTGCCTCAGAGAGGACAGAAGCCAACTTGAGATTCCGATTCCGTTATGAAAAATAGATCTTCACCGAGTGTGCTCAGCCCAGCGCCAGCAGTTCAAGGGGAGGAAATTGCTCTCACTTAGAAGCTGACTCTGGGCATACGCATACCTCCCAGAACATACATATGTATAGATATACACAGAAAGTATATAGACACACCTGCATATGAACAAGCATATATCTGTACACACTATGAACAGGTGAGAACCAGCCTTTTTAACGCCAGTGTATTAATTCAGCAAGAAGCTCATCTGGCCTCTTTCTATCTGCAAGAAAATTACCAGTACCCATCTCTGAAGACAACAGACAAAAGGGAATTGCCTGCCATTCAAGAGAGGCATGCGATTTGATACGAAACCAGGAACATAGAGAAATCCTCTTGTGGACTTGTAGCACCATGGCATAAGTAGGACACTTCCCTGGAAGACTTAGCCTCCATCCTCGGGCCCAGTTCTGCCTCGATGGGACTATGGAGCCTCTCCCAGGTCCACATCTGTAAAATGAGAGTGCACACCCTTTCGATGTTCTCTTCAGTTTGGTAACCACGGGACTCTATGACAATATAACTGAAGGCCCTCATGCTTTGTGAGAGTATTTTTGTTTCCCTCTTCAAATAATCAAGGTTCTTCAAATAATCAATGAGGTTTTTTCAGCTTAATACAGTTAGGAAGGATGCTGGACTCAATCAGACAAACAAGAGCTAATTCTATAGCTGATTAGAAACTAATTTGTAACTCTGAAGAGCATTTCTGCTGATATTGCTAATGACTCAGAGAAACAGCTAATACCAGACTTTAAGCAGCCATTCCCAGTTGTTTTCCAAGAGAGGGGAGGATGTCACTTCCCCTCAATCTCAACTTCAACAGAACAGCCCTGTTTTTATCTATTTTCTTCATTTAGATCTTCCTATATTAAAAAAATAATAAGGCTTTGTGGAAACCCTGGTGGCGTAGTGGTTAAGTGCTACGGCTGCTAACCATAGGGTCAGCAGTTCAAATCCGCCAGGCGCTCCTCGGAAACTTTATGGGACAGTTCTACTCTGTCCTATAGGGTTGCTATGAGTCAGAATCAACTCGATGGCACTTGGTTTGTTTTATAAGGCTTTGTTTGAACAAAGAGATCCATAGAGAAGACATCTAGCTCACTGCATTTTACGGACTGAACTGTGTCTCCATAAAATATGTGCTGAAATTCTAATCCCTGTACCTGTAAATATAACCTTGTTTGGAAAGAAGGGTTTCTGTTATGTTAATGAGGCCATGCCAGTGTAGGGGAGGTTCTAAACATAATCACTTCCAAGTTTTAAAAAAATTGGAAAAGACACAGAGAAATACACACAGGGAAAAAGAGACAACACGAGAGGGTTGTCTATAAGCAAAGGGACACCAAGAGTTACCAGCAGAAACCAGAAACTAGGAAAGAGGCTCAAAGAAGGAACTGACACAGCCAACGTCCTGATCTTTTAGCCTTCAGAGCTGTGAGGTAATACATTTCTGTTCTTTAAGGCCACTCACGTGTGCTATTTCTGTTTCAGCAGCACTAGGTCACTAAGACACCGCTCCAGAGGTTACAAAGCAAAGTGAGAAGAATGTAGGCTCTGGATAGACACACAGGTGAAGCCCCAGCTCTAGCCATTACATGCCCTGTGACATAGGGCACCCCAATTAACTTCCTTGGGCCTGAGTTGTTTCCTCTGTAAAGTGAGCCAATGATGTGTTTATTCAACTTACAGAGTTTTAAGGGATTCACAACTCTATATGCAAAGAACCTTAGAAGAGTGGTGGGCACATACCGAGTACTCCACCCCAATATGGTGGGTATTACATTTATTACCCCTTTGGATTTCCAGTGACAATATAGAACTTCCCATGTCAAAGGCAATGAGAGGAGAAGAAATACTGATCTAACCTGTATAATGTAAAAAGTACACATAAAAATAAGAAATATAGGGTGGGCAGGAACCCAAGATATTATAAAGACTTCATTTTTGTTGTACTTTGTTGAATTTGGTGACATTGGCTGTCTCTGGAATTTTTTCACCACAAAAAAAAGGCCAAGAAATAAATTATTTCATTTGGATAAAATTACAAAAGCTGGAATAACTAAAGGCACTCATGAGTAATACATCAAACCTATGCTTCGATAAAGAGAACTGTTAACACTTTAATAGCTACAGAATGAACCACTCAATTAATTTCCCACGTGCTGAAACAGGTAACAATACATTTATCTGCCAGTATTATACCCTCCATATCATATATTTCCACAACTGTTAGCAATTTTATTCAGCGTAACGGGAAATAAGTTGCACCTCATGGATTCAGGGAAAGAAAGTGGCCTGAGGTACGCCGCCAGCTGAGCAACGTGATGAAAGAGGTTTCACTTTTCTGTTTTGCTTTTGTTTTTCCTTTTTCCCTCTTCATCATTTCCAATGCTCGTGTAGATGCTGTAAGTCAATAATCAAGGACAAACTAGACCTCTCAGGTTTCTGTACCGGCATTTTCAACACACAAGCTGCAGCCCCACAGGAATGGGACAGAACTCCATAGAATCCCAGGGCCAAGATGGACCTCCAAAGGGATTACCAAGTCCATTTCCCAACCCTGTATTCACTGAAGGACTTCAGCTCCTCCCAAAGAGATAGTTGTCCACGTCCTTAAAAATCTCCTTGCGTCTGAATCCAAGACCCAGAGCCAAGTCTCCCCTGCCACATCAGTGCTGTCATTAAGATGACACCATGTTACATTACACAGCCTTGATGCGGCCTCAGCTTGTAAAGCAAAGGTCAATAAACACCATCCCGATCAGCTCTGGAGAGCTACATGTGGGGAGCACACGCCAGCCCGGGGACACATTGTCAGAAGAAATTGCCTTCCCTGCTAACAATATCTTGGAGAGCTGTTGAGCCCTTGCCTGTGGATAGCAGAAAATCGCTTTCCCCTAGCTTCTCTCTGGTCACCAGAAAGAAGGGCCTCCTCTGGGGCACTAGTCGAATTCTACCCACCCCAGGAACAGTAAACACCCCATGCTTTCCTCCTTCTCCTTTCTCAGCTCCAGAACTGCAGAAGCTTCATGTTGGAAAGACAGCATTTCCCAGAGGAAGGCCAGAACTTCACCAACTGGCTGTGAATAGTGCTGCTTTACTGCTAAATACAGTCACCTGGGTGAGCCTACCTTAAAAAAACTCTTTAGTCATTGAGTCCTCTTAGACTGGGTCACAGGCAGACTCAATTTATATCCAGTCCCACTTGGCTGACAGTGTAATGATGGACAAAATCCTGGTATGCAATTTTGCCCGCATTCTAAATAAAGGAGGACATCCTCCATGCCGTGAAGAAACAGAACATGTATCCTGAGTCACCAGCCTGGTGAAGACCAGGGAGTAGGAACCTACCTTGGGTTTCACCACCTTCATAAATGCCCCTCTGACCAATGCCTCCTCTCGTTCCTGTTTGGTTACTTTCTGGGCATCCAGAAACTTCAAGTTGGGTAGCTTGTGCAGAACGAAGCATCTGGAAGACGGACAGAGACAACTTAGTAATGTTGAGGTGAGAGCCTCAAAGGCTTATTCAATTCATCACATCCCCAGGAATCCACACCACTAGGTTTTCAGAAGTATAGCCTTGGTTGTTGCTGCTTCCCTGCTCCTTCACAAAGAAGAGTTGACAGTATGAACAATCACTCTTTGGGGAAATGTGAATGGTTATAACTCACATAGACACAGAACTAAACTTTACAAATACACCCTAATGGCACCACTTGAGTCAAAGAAACATGCACACATATACATTCCTGAATTAGCCAACAGGGCCCTATGGATGTGTTCTCCTCCTTCCATTCTGAAAAATAGGACCAGCTGCTCTGCTACACAGGAAGTTCTCAGCAAAATTAACCTACAACCTGATGACACCATTTATGTCATGACCATTTCTACAGGTCATTTGAATCACTTTCAACTCTGAGATAAAACAGATCTAAAAGTTGAAGCTTAGACAAGAGACCTGGGCTTACCACTCATGCCAATAAACCAGAGGCTCTAATATCAACCACTATGACCTCAGGATAGAAGTAAGGAACACATGTAGCTGACAAATGCTTCCTCGACGAGTAGAACAGGGGTCTTAAAACCTTTCCTCTTATTATCACCAAATTATTTCCATGATGGCACTATGAAGATTGTCTTTTTTAATAAAAAACAAGGGGAGCTGGTTTATAGGGGATATTAACAGCTCATCAAATACCATGTGGTCTCCATTCTTTTAGAAAGACTCTTTGGCATCCATTATGAACTCCAACGATAAGACAGTGGCCACTGATCAATTGTCCTCAAGCAGGTGTATGTGAAGTTGGCAAGAAGATTCATTTGGCCTGGGTATAGGCAGGTGTCTAGACCTATAATTCCCTTACTAAGTGACAGTCATCAACCCAGATACTTCCCATCATGCCCCTATACTCTATCAATCTAATGAACAATTGTTTCAACCCTGTTTTGCTTAGGAAGAAGAGATAAGTACCCAATATCAAAGCAATGTACTATCTCCAAGGGAATCCTTCTTGCACCCAAGTTCCTCAGTGTTCACTCATATTTCAAGCCCCAGTCCCTTTAAGTTTTCTTCTGCACCTCCAACTCACATTGCTTTCTCCCTTCCCAGCACTCATAGAATACATTATCAGCATCGTACAGTGTAACATTTCATGGGCTTTTTGGGTGATCAGCTGGTGACCTTACCTAAACTGTAAGCTTCTTGAGGGCAGGGGCAAATCTCTTTGCTCACCCTCACTTTACCTTGGAAACTAGCATTAGAATGGACACAATGAAATGACAGCTCATATCAGTTGCACAGATGTTTTGTGAGTGCCTACTATGTGCCAGGCCTTGTGCGGAGGTCATCATGACATGGTTCCTGCTCTCAAGAGGTCCAGAGTGTAATGGGGAAGACACATCACACTGAGATAAATAGTCAGCGTGGCTAAGTGCCAAGACTGAGCTTATGTGTAGGGCAGTTACGGGAGCACAGAAAATGGGTCCTACGTTACTCACTGAACAGCTGATAACTAAAGGAAAGAGGAGGAACAGGAAATCTCAAGCAGGTTTCAAAGAACCAAACCCCAAAGCAACCCTAAGAACTCAGCTTTTTCTCAATGCAGACCTTACTTGGGGTATGCAAGGTGCCTCCCTCCTCACGGGAACCTTGGGTTCCCAGGGCTGACTCCCACCCCAAAGGTAGCCTCACATCACCAAGCGGCCTTCCTGTACGTGTCAGAATCACAAACTTGGCTGATCCTGCAAAAGCCAGAGACAGCAGCTTAGTAGCCTCTGGTAATAACCTTCATATTAATCATTTTTTCAGTCAAAATACTCTGAAATTATTTCAAGTATATTTTTCTTCCCCAGAAATGTCCACCCTAACCCCTGAAGACCTAGAAACTTGACTCTTGCCTACTTCCTGCCTCCTTTCCAACCACTATTACCTCCTTTCCTATTTCTCCCTGACCCTCTCTCTTCCCTTTCCATATGCTCCCTTAGCCTTATCCAAAATCAGGGAAGTTCCACGAAGGATCCGAATGTCTTTCCCATCCTCCAGCAGAATTCCCACCGGCCTCAGTCAATGTTAGAGAAAATTCCATCTTCTGCTTGTAGCAGCAAAGTCTTGATGACAACAGATTCTTTCAAATAAAGACATGTACAGACAGAAACAGTATGTCAGGAGTGACGCTCAAAGGAGTAAAGACACCCACTAAGTGTAGGGTGGGAAAAGATGAATATTCAGGTGAAGAAAACATCAGTATTAGAAAATCAGCCAATGTTTAATGATGGAATGAAAGATGCCTTCACAGGGCTGGCAGGAACCAGGATGACAACAGACAGTGCATTGTCATCTCACCCCACTTTGGATCACAGCCCTGAAATCAAAGCAGAGAGAGAGAGAGGTGCTGGCTTTTAAGCTAGTTAAAAATTTTAGATGACAAAGAGCTGCTGTTTTCAGAGCACTCTTTTTATACAGTCAAAGAAAGAGCCCATGAAAAATAGGCTGCCAGGTGCCCCTGGGACTAGGGGTGACTTAACTTCCATCCTTCATGCAGCCTGGGGTTTCCAGGTGGGTGGCAGATTGGAGAGGTGTGAGGGACGTTGGGAAGTCTTGTCCTAACTAGTTCTGAGACTCAGTCAAGGGTCCAAAGGTCCTCCCACAGAGATGCCTTCCTTTGTTTACTCATCCATCCATTCAATCCATCAGCTATTCAACAAAAAATTAAGTAGCTACCACCTGCCAGGAACTGGGCCAGGTGCTGAGAATAAAGTGATGAACAAAATAGACAAGGTCCCTGCTCTCAAAGAGATTATATTCTAGCACAAGAGTTCTCAGGCCTGAATTAGCGTAAGCATCACCTGGAGGCTTACTAAACACAGCTCACTGAGCCCTAGAAATTCTGATTCAGTCGTTCTGGCGTAGGGCATGAGAATTTGTTTCTTCCAAGTTCCCAGGCGATGCTGATACTGATGACCCTGTGACCACACTCTGAGAACCACTGTCCTAGTGATAGGAGCCCTGGTGGCATAGTGGTTGAGAAGTCAGCTGCTAACCAAAAGGTCGGCAGTTTGAATCCACCAGCTGCTCCCCGGAAACCCTATGCGGCAGTTCTACTCTGTTCTGTAGGGTCTCTGTGAGTTGGAATTGACATTTCGGCACTGGGTTTGCTTTTGGTTTTTGGTTGCAGTGATTGATAATAACGCCCGGAGGAGTAGCATTTGGAGATTAGCCTTATGGAACATCATGAGGGTGGTTAGGTGAAGAGTCTCCTTCCCTCTTCTGCTGGCATTCTGTGGGTGCACAGCACGCAAACAGCAGCCACATCTACCAGGTCTTCCTGCCCTTGGTGGTTTGGAACCGGCTCCAAACATTATTGCCAAGTGATAAGTCAGTGAGCTTCTGGCCTGCCTGCCCCATCCTGGTCTTGGGAGATCTATTTCCTTTTGTTCCAGGTCATGTCAGGGTGTCAAAAGCCACAGCTTCAATCCCGAGCATAATACCAGTTTGCCATAAAAATACAAGAAAAGATTCCCGAAGCCCACAGAACGAAGGCTTTTACAATATCAATTCAACCCTTGTAAATTTAATCCAGGGTTATTTGTTGTACCAAAATCTCTTTACTGTGATGTATTACTTAGTTACTGGGGTTATCACAGCCGTATCCTAAAGTTGCATAGTACATAAAACATTTCAGTTAACAATGTGGGAAGGTTAACTCCCCCAGATAACCTGCAATCACAAGGGCTAGTCCAGCATGACATGCCTCTGTCAGCTTCCACGAGCTATTGATGGTTCAATCAGTTAGTTTTGAAGGTAAAGTACAACAAAAGGGCAGTAAACTTATTCAGACTGTCAACAGGGGCTATCGGGAATGGGGCTTGCAGGTAAGTAATTCTGGGTGTTTTAAGGCTATTATCAAACAGCAATGGTTGAAGGAAGAGACAGCTACTAATAACACAGAAGGCAGCCATCATAAACCACTTTATGGCAGAAACCCCTGTCTATAAATCCTGCAACACCCGGAGACAGCTTCAGATTTATAAAACTGCTTGTTAAGCCAGGGCACTGCTTAATGAAAAGAGATCCGTCTAAGTTCCAAGTTTCACGTCCCTAGCTCCAGAGGGCAACTCCAATTTTCCTGACCTTCTCCAGGTGGCTGGGGGAAAGCCCCAGGGGCTTGGTGTGGTGGAGTCAGGGGCACTCTTGGCTATGATGAGGAAGCTGAGGTTATCAAGAGGAGAGCAAGGGTCCTGGGAAGGTGTTTTAAGACTCATTTGTCTCTGTCCGGAAACTCAGCTTCTCTGAAAGTGAGAGATCAGCACACATAGCTCGTCAGTTTCTCTCTTTTCATGCAGAATGTTCCATTTTCTGAAAGCACTCCTTTAAGGAGAGAGCTAAATCTGGTGGTGGGAGAAAAGGAACAGCAGAAAGGGTTTTTGCTCCAAAATAAATTTTCTCTGCCCAAGTCCTGAAGCTCTGGCATTTTTCATCTAGACTTCAAAAAGAGAGGAAGAAGCCTTTTCTGCCCCCACGACCACAACTGCTACCTCAGGGGAGCTGGATGCTCTCCAACTACACTCCACATCCATGGAAAAGACGAGATGGGTCTCCACTGTCTGTGCCTGTCATCGGCTGCCATGTTTCTTTCTCTGAGGAGACTCTATGTAAGAAATACCAACTTTTTCCAAATCCTGAGTGAATGAGGCATGGAGTCACTGGTGTTTTTTCCTCCTTCCTTCCATTTATGCCTCTTCACATTACCTCTTTCTGCCTTTTTCCTTCCATGGGGGTGGGGAATATGGTACTTGTGGCCCCTGAAGGCCACAAGTGTGATCCATGAACTGTTGTTTTCAATATTTCACAAAGCCTAACAGATAGGATGAGAACGCCAATGAAACATTGTGTTTCTTTGCTTTTGAGTGGATTACATCAACTCGGTTGGTAACACTGGTTACCTCATGCTGATCAAAAGCCCTGATCACAAGCTAAATGTGTCTGATTGATGAAACGTTCACAGTGGCTTAAATGCAGCTTCTTTGAGAGACCAAAACTTATCAAGTACAGCAGAGGAAATTAAAAGGAGGGGTGCTCTTCATAATGAAAAGCTTAGGGGCTAAGAGGCAGAGGAAGGAGTCTAGACTCTGAACTCATCTTGCTATGTGATCTTGGTTCAGTCTCTGCTCCCTTTCTGAGCCTCGGTTTCTCCATCCATGCAATGAAGGGGATGGGTTAAATGATGCCTGAGCTTCCTTTAAGCTTTGGCTTGCTTGAATTCTATTGTCTCAAAGTTAATTGACAATAAACGCATCCATACCCTCCTTCCTTGTTGTTCCAATTTCCTTATATAACCAGCCCCCGCACCTCCAGGTAAAAGAGGACTGTGAGAAAAACTCAGTAAAGACCACAGAGTAATGAACACACAGTGCAAGTGGAATAGCTCCATACGCTCTGAGAGATGACAATGATCTCACTCTAATGAGCTAGGTGAGCTCACCTACAGCATTAATGAATGCCTGACGACTGGCAGAGGCCAGCTGATCTTCCTCACAGTTCACCGGCACCATGTTTGAAGTCTCTGTGCAAACAATACACCCACAGGACAGACCAGGGACCTCTACAGAGGGTAACCAGCAATTACTCTGTGGGCTTCTGTCACTTTGATCTCTAGGTCGTGACCTTTGCTTTCTTGTGATCTTCAAAGCCCAGATTGTAGATTAGCTGGAGAATGCTAGCTGGGTTATGTAAGCCACAAGTTTTACAGCCCCTATTTGGCTGGGAAATGGTGGTAGCCCAGGACATCCAGCAGACAGTGGTGGTGGTGGGTCCCTCCCTCCTTTCCCTGGGCTGAGTGCTACAGACACTGGGCAGGCCCCAGGGCTGCTCCCTGGAAGTAAACAAAGAACGGTGTCACATTTTCAACAATTTAAAGCTGTGAGGAATACAGAGGGGCCTACTGGGGAGGCCGGAGGGAGGGAAGGCCAACCAGAGACTGGGGGGCAAGAGAAGAGGAGTGACAGGCCATGAGACCAACTCTCTTATGTGACAGATGAGGTCTAGCACTTGTGGACCGTTGACCTCTCAGTCCACTGTTGTTTCTTCAGTAAGAAGACAAAAAAGAAATGCAAGGAAGACAAGAAATATACCATTCTGGGCACTTAAGCTTCCCTTGCCTGGTTCATTATTCTGGCCAATGCTAGAGTCCATAAGAGGCCCCAAGTGGTCTCTGAGTACCACTGTGGTCTCTCATGCCAAGCCCTGCCCCAGCGCTCTCTTCCTGCCCAACGCTGAAGGCTTCCCTTATCACATTCACCTCCATTCAACATTCATCCCAGAATAGCAGCACAATGTGTACATATGGCAAAATGTAGGCAGGCTTAAACTCCTATAACAACATGGCAAGGGGCACTTTCAGCCATGAACTATGATGAATGGCAACAGGAAACCCCAGGCATGGCTTTGCTCCTGCCCAGCAGGGCCAGGGCACTACTCAACAACTCAGTAGTATGTTCATGCTCACACACAGATTTAATGAGCCTGTTTTACTGTGGGGATGTGTGCCAAGAAAATCCAACTGGGTGCACAGGGGGTAAATGGGGAAGTAAAGGGGGTCGACGTGGGGAAAGAAGGGAAAGACTGGGCAGAAACCAAAGCATCCGTGCAGCCACTTCCAATAACTCCATAAATCTAGGCACTTCCCATTTCTGGTCCAGTGGTTGGCCACAATGTGACCTAAAACGGGGCTGGCCTCTCTGAAATCAACATCTCCCGTGGAAACGAAACAACAGACATACTTGTTTTGATGTATGGCTGGGTGACATATTATAAATATTACATCACATAACCACAGAGGATGCCAATCAATAAGAAATTTTTTTAGACAGCACTAAATAAACCATGGGTTCTTGCTTCTGAATACACTCCTTTAAGGCTCCTACTATTGCTTAAATGATTAATAGAAGACATATTGTCAGAAAATGTACTTAAAATGAAAAACAGTAAACTGTAGAAATATCATTCATTTTTTAAGCAATTTTCTAGTGAAAATGTCACATAAATTTACATAGAAGCTGTACTATTAGGCTCTGGGTAACCGCTAGATGGAAGGCAGCCCTCACGCTTTGGGGATGAAGGGGCCAGGAAAATATTTTACCCAGAGAAAAAAAGGCAGCTACATTGTTTTGTATAAACCCAAATGTCACAGGAACTCTACATTCAAAAGTCATGTTGTGAAACCCTAAAAGTTCTCAGGGGCAAATGATGTGGGAAGTTATGAAGACTGAACTGAGCAGAGTGGGACCAGAGGTTGTCAGACAGTCATACACAGGAGCACGAGTCTAAGCTGAATAAAGCAGAGTTACTTACAGGCCCTAGAATGGAACTCCCTCATACACACATTTATGACATCCAAATGCAAGTGCGAGTGCTTGTTAAACAAAAAAATAAAATAAAATCAATAAAATTTTTTAAAGTGCTGGAAAATCAGCCTACCATTCCACTCCACGATCAGATGCTAAGCAGTGAATGTGAGATTGGATGGACACCCATTCAATATCCCCTCCACCATTCTTAGTTTCTAATTCTCCCAAAGTGTGACTGTCTTGTACCATTGCAGGTGACTTAAAGGTTTTCTAAGGTAAACCTGACTCCATGTAATTTTGCCTGTGTGTTAGGCCCTCATGGCAACTTTGCCACAGGGCTTCGAACCAGGTCATTCAGGTTAGAACTCTTGCTGAAAATCTGCATTTCTAACAAGACGCTAATGGCGCTGGTTAGGGACCAATTCTGGGAGCCAAAACGAAAACCAAACCTGTTGTCATGGAGTCAATTCCAACTCATAGCAGCCCTATATGACAAAGTAGAACTGTCCCATAGCGTTTCCAAGGAGTGGCTGGTGGATACAAACCACCAGCTTTTTGGTGAGAAGACAAGCTCTTAGCCACTGCACCACCAGGCTTCCATTAGTAGAGCAGTGGTTCTCAAAATTTATCATACATAAAATCACCTGGGGGTCTTGTTAAAATGTAGATTGTAATTCAATATATCTGGGGTGGAACAAACCCATTTGAAGCCTTGCTTTGCCATATGTTCACTAACAGCCTTCTCAGCCCACCCCTTAACACCTTTCAGGGGAACAGACCTGTAGTGGGAAGGACAGGCTTGCAGGAGACCCAGGCCAGCTCATGACATGGATGGCTCTTCTAGAATCAGGCCCTCACCAAAGTATTATGACCCAACAATCAGGACTTGGATTGAGTCTGAATTTAATAGTTCCTTGCTTATTAAATGCCTTTGTTGACATCCAAATAGGTCTGATTCCAAGCAGGCAGAGAGTATTTGAGCTGCCCAAAGGGCCCTGCATTTATCTGTTAAGTGCTCAGGTCCTGAGAGGTAAGGGTAATTGTAAGTCACCTCCAGTGAACAATTATCACATCCCTATAGTTCATCCATCACCATCTCATGCCATTTTTGCCTATTTCATCTTGTGCAGTTCTCTCACTACTTTATATATTTCAACATCAAAAGAATAGGCTTGAAATGGGTAAGGGTGGGTGGGTCTTCTGGTCTTTTGCAGCCTCGTCAGCACCTAGATAGTGTTGGACATGTAATAAAAAAAAAAAAAAAAAGTACAAGATGAAATAGGCAAACATGGCATGAGATGGTGATGGATGAACTATACCTACTTGAAAGCAGAGTATCACCAAATGCTACAGCCAACCAAAAAAAACATTGTTGAGTTGATTCTGACCATAGTGACCCTATAGGACAGAGGAGAACTGCCCCATAGGGTTTCCAAGGAGCACCTGGTGGATTCGAACTGCCAACAGAGAGATTAAGTACCACTATGCACAAGAGTTCTTAATTGAACATCAGAATCACCTACTGACTATCTTATTTTCCACCAAATGAATAAGAATGTCTTGGAAGGCTCAGAGATATATCCCCGGTTAGGAACCAATGATCTAGATTGTCCTCCACATTTTAAATGATCTGACCTCTTATACCATAGGTTTAATATTTTTGCCTATGTAATCAGTTACAATTTAAAAAAAACAGTATTACCTTTTCCTTTTACAACCTTCTAAGCCCCCTTTTGGCTAATACTTCTCTCACTCTAGAAAAAAAAACAAAACTCTGCTTACAATAGCATTCATATATAGCTTTCTGGCTCCATAAATGGAAACACTGGTGGCGTCATAGTTAAGTGCTATGGTTGCTGACCAAAAGGTCGGCAGTTAAAATCTACCAGGCGCTCCTTGGAAACCCTATGGGGAAGCTCTACTCCATCCTATAGGGTTGCTATGAGTCAGAATCGACAGTAATAGGTTTTTGTGTTTGGCTCCATAAATTCAATGTATGATTCTGTGTGTATGTGTGTGTAACACACATACATGTGCACATATATATATGTATATACATGTGTGCACTGGGTTTTTTTTTTATATATACATATGGAAACTCTGGTAGCATAGTGGTTAAGTGCTATGGCTGTTAACTGAAAGGCTGGCAGTTTGACTCCACCAGGCACTCCTTGGAAACTCTATGGGGCAGTTCTACTCTGTCCTATAGGGTTGCTATGAGTCAAAATCAACTCGATGGCAATGGGTTTTTTTTTTTTTTTTTTTAGTATAGACACACGCATACTCATATTGTTATTGTTGTTGTGTGCTGTTGAGTCTTTTCTGACTATAGCAACCCTTACAAACTGAGTAGAACTGCCCCACAGGATTTCCCTGGCTGTAATTTTTACAGGTGCAGATCACTAGGTTTTCTCCCATGGAGCTACTGGTGGATTTGAACCACTGACCTTTCAGTTAGCAGCTGAGCACTTAACCATTGTGCCACTAGGGCTCCTTATACACACACACATAAAAACACAAATATATGTATGTATGTGTACATGTATAAATACATATATGTACACATATATAATTTATTAGGCTATTTTTAAAAATCAAACAGAAATGTAAAGAAAAAAGTAAAAAAAAAAAAAGGGGGGGATATCCCCCCAAAAATGTTTGGTCTAATAAAAATGTCTATTGAGTAAACTTTTTGGACTTGCTTGACCCCTTTGAGACTTTTTTTGAGAATAATTTGCCATAAGAAGATACAATATGCTTCAAGGTACCACTTGACACCTGATATCAGATTGTTAAATGCTTCAAAGTTGATAAGAGTGTTAAAGAAGCAAATTAAATTTTAAGTGATTAAGCAACTTAAAGCATTGATGTAGAAATTTGTGAGTATCCATTTATTGGTTTAACCATATATCTCCCTACTAGAACCCATGTTCAAATCCCAGATGAAAAAACTTCATGGTGGAAAAAGATTTAATAAAAAAAAAAGTAGGGTTAAGAGCTTTATTCTAATATGGTTTGAAAAACAATCTAAGATTCCTACAAAATTAATTTAAAAAATCTAAAAACTGAGGTTAAAGATACAAAATTATTTCCAATAAAGAAATACAACCCAATCTCCGTAGCCTTAAAAAAAATGTGTGTCACATACATATATACGTATAAATCCCATATCCACTGCCGTCGAGTGTGTATGTATATGTGTTTATATACATATATATATGTATATAAACACATATACATACACACACACATATATATACACACACACACACACACACACACACATACTTTTTTAAATCTATGAGGTTCAATAGTCTTCCTGGTGTGGCATCCAGTATGTCTTACTGCTTTGCCTTTATACAGCATTAATGCTCCAACTACATTGCTTCTTGGGTCATCATGGATTTTTGTGTAAGTCTCAATAGAACAAATTTTCTCAAAGCATTATCCTCCCGCCCTCAGCCCTTCCAAATCTAATTTCCAGTGGCCCTACCTGCCTTGTGTTTCCTCCCTTTCCTTTCTTCCTCCATCTTTCCCTCCCTACCTCCTTCCCACATTGCCTGGGGGTGGGGTGTTCATGAAAGAGTACATCATAATGAAAGAGAGGTTAAACATATGGAAAGTTCATTAAAACATTTACAAAACAACAATCTAAAATACAAGTGCACAGAATTTAAAATGAAGGAAAACAAAATGGGTTTAGTCAGAGGGGTAAAGTCAAGAGGGCTCCCTAAGAGATGTGATTTTGGGTCACAGATTTCCAAGCAGATGGCTTAGAAGCTTTCTTGTACATTCCTTCCTGGATCCATCAAAGCACGTGGTTGGTGGACACTGAGACAGTTTTATATTACAGAGGTATAGGCCAGGCCTTTTGGGACTTCTTAAACTTTGGTGGGTCACATTTTGTGACTTTGAAGCAGGCCACAGAAAGACCTTACAACACACGGCAGCAGTCAGCAAATTACAGTCCATAGGTCAAATCTGTCCTACTACCTAATTTTGTTAAATAAAGTATTATTAGAACACATGTCCATTAATTTATGAATTGTTCACGGCTACCTCCACACTACAACAGCAGAGCTGAATAGCTGCAACAGAGACCATGTGGCCCACAAAGCCTAAAATATTTACTATCTGGCCCTTTGTAGAAAAAGTGTGTCAACCTCTGACCTAGACCACCCAACAGCTTTTCATCTTTCTTGGCTCTTGTGGCCTTAGCAAAGGGAAACAATGGCTCCAGTTTACCGAAAGGTAAAGAAAATTCTGCACCGTCATGGGAAGTCCACTGATATTTACCAGACATCTATTATATACCCCACAGTAAAAAAGCAACCTCAAAAATGTATTCTTCCCTTCTCCCACCATGCTCAAGCCCCTAGATACTCACCTGTATCTCTTGTAGTCTTCCTCATCCTTTTCCAAACTGACCAGCTCGTTGGGGCATGCCACATTACCCAGCAGGCTGAGGTACTCCAGAGCTGGTGTCACTTCTGCCAGGTGATCAAGCAGACACTCCAAGTCAGTGATGTGACAAAGGTTAAGGATCTTGATCCAGGGAGACAAAAGGCTTAGCACAGAGCATGGACCACAACTGACAGGCACAGCCCAGCAGCTGACAAGGCTAGTCTGCTCTCCTGAGATGACATGAGTAAGGGCTGAAATCAACTTAGCTGCATGTTGATAGATTGCTAGCTTCTCACTCCCACTGTTGGGGATATAGCCCAACTTCTCTCTGGGAATGTAGGGTTAAGCCAGATCATTTGAGCAAGAATGAATGAACTTTAATTGTTTTATTATACTTTTCTTTCCTCTATGGCTCTGTTTTTTTTTTTTCCTTCTTTTTTTTTTTAATGATGAAAGGGTAGAAGCCATATAGTAAAATATTTTGCAATATACAAATCCATAAAACTTTTTTTTTCTAATAAAGCAAGAAATTATTTCTCAGGCCTTAGAGGGAATTTTTCATTAAAACATATGGGGATAGCATGGATGCAAAGACAGATTGGCACTCTCCTCTGTTCAAAGAGACTGTGGTGGAGCTAAGCATTGCTCAGTGGCCTCAGTGGTGGCAAGTAAAGCATTGGGTTTGGGGAAAGGAGAACAAGGAGGAAAAACTAGGAGGAAAAGACAAAGGGAGCAAGTTATGACAGGTTCAGGCAAAAAAGACACATTAAAATGCACTCCCTGAGAATCTGTTGTGAATCTAACATTTTATGGAGGAGAAAATGAAAAAGGAAGAGGAAAGGGTATGGGGTGAGATTATTTCACAAGTAATACTTTCGAAATCCAATGCCCAATCAAGGCAAACACTGAGACCCCAGAAAACCAAATAAGGCAAAAGTCACAGAATCAGGGAATCACAGGTATTGGGAAGGACTTAATAATAACCTAGTCAATGTATCAACTCCTGGCTTGAGCCAGATACAGGAGAGCCAAGCCCTAGACAAGATGAAGATCCAGATCCACACATGGAGCACAGGACTATCAGGTGGCAATGGCAAGGAGCCTATGGATGAGAGGAGTTAGCCACTGTACGTGGACAGAATGAGGACCCTGCTGGGAATGGCAGCAGAGCATAGAGTGGCAGAAGATACAGCGTGAATGCAGCAAGTGTACCATTTCCAGGACTGAAGTCTACCTGGACCTGGGAAATGAAGGTAAAAGCAAAGAAACAGGCTGTCCTTGCTCTGTGGGATGTTCTCTCGCCTTAGATTTTACCTAGGTTTTTCTCGTATTTCAAGTTATCAGAGTGGAATGAACTCCAAATCCAACCAGTTTGAATCCAGTCCCTAACATATTTGCCAAGAGGTCACCATAAGGCAGCACATTCCATCTCTGACAACCATAATAAAGAGGTTTCCTTCCCATCAGGACTGAGTTTTCCTCTAACTTCCACCCACTGACCTAATTCAACCACTTAGGGTCACGACTAACACGCATTCTTCTCTTGCACGTGATGACCCTTTGGCTTTTGAAGCTCTTATCTTCCTTCAACCTTATATTCTGCAGGCCAAGTTCCTTCAAGAATTCTTCATAAACAAGCTCAGTCACTGCCATACGTAAGAACAAATGTACCTTGGGAGTGAGCAAGAGAGAGATAATGAGAGGAAGAGTACAAGCAAGAGAGCAAAACCAGTAAACGGGTGGTACGAGCACGTTCATCCCCTATTTGCTTCAATTTGCCAACATCATCCCCATTTTCTAAACAATGACAGGAAAATGGATATGGAAGTTAATCATCTTTCAAAAATACCATCCAGGAATGATCACAAGAGACCAATGGAAGGAGGATGATAGGAATGGAAGCGCATATGGAAGATTAAAGGGAAGGTCCCATCAGGGAGGTAAATTTGAAAATACAGTGGGTAAGTGGCCAAGAGTCAAAATATTAACATACGTCAGCAACGAAAACAAAATATGCCTACTACTTTTTAAAATGAAATTCAACCATGACACTCTTTAAGAAAATCTTCTAAATATAACCAATTAAAGTGACTGAATAATTTCAGAGACAACTCTTGGCTTTTTCAACAGATTCTTTGTATGTTTCACATTCGTTGTTAGGAGAGAGGGAGGGAGGAAGGAAGGAGGGAAGATACAGGAGAAAAAGAAAAGAATCCTGTCTTTATTTTCTCTACCAGTACTTCCTTTAGAACTGGGACCAAGGTGCCTCAGAAAGTTCAGTGCTTTAGAATGCCTTCTTTGAAATTTTTAAAGCCCCTTCCAGTGCCCAGGAATGCTCAGGGCCAGCAGTGTTACCCAGATGGGGTGCCGTACACCTGAACTTGGGCCTCAGTCCTAATCCTGATTTCTCCCCTTTGGGGTATGCTCCAACCGTCTATTCCACACATGGGGCCCATCAGATCCATCGAGGAGCTCTAGGACTCCTGAAGCCTCAAGGCCAGGTCCTGGTTCCAGGGGGACAGCCAGATGAGCTCATCACTCCCTCTGGCTAAGAAAGTGTTTCTTTGGTGGGATCACACAGAGTGTCATTTTTGTTGTTAGGTGCTATTGAGTCAGTTCCGACTCATAGCGATCTTATATACAACAGAACCAAACACTGCCTAGTCTTGCACCATCCTCACAATCGTTGTTATGCTTAAGTGCATTGTTGCAGCCACTGTGTCAATCCATCTCGTTGAGGGTCTTGCTCTTTTTCACTGACCCTCTACTTTATTAAACATGATATCCTTCTTCAAGGACTGATTCCTTCTGATAACACGTCCAAAGTATGTGAGACATAGTTTCGCCATCCTTGCTTCTAAGGAGAATCCTGGCTGTACTTCCTCCAAGACAGATTTGCTCATTCTTTTGGCAGTCCATGCTATATTCAAAATTCTTTGCCAACACCACAACTCAAAGGCAACAATCTTTCTTTGGTCCTCCTTACTCACTGTCCAGCTCTCGCATGCATATGAGGCAACTGAAAACACCATGGCTTGGGTCAGGCACACCTTAGTCTTCAGGGTGACATCTTTGCTTTTCAATACTTTAAAGGGGTCCCTTGCAGCAGATTTGCCCAATGCAATGCATCTTTTGATTCCTTGACTGCTGCTTCCATGGGTGTCCAAAATTGTGTGGATGTGCTAATTTGGGGTGATTGAAATTATTCATATAGACAAGGGCCCCAGATGCCCTGGGGGAAGTTGTGCTCTCTACTTTGGATGAAAACGTTTGCTTGGCCCAACTTATTATCTCTTAGGAAAAAACTCCTTCAACCTGGGTATTTTTCATCAAGGAGTCCCCGCATGGCGGTACAAAGGGTTAAGCACTTGGCTGCTAACCAAAAGAATGGAGGTTTGAGACCACCCAGACGCACTTTGGAAGAAAAGTCTGAGAATCGACTTCTAAAAAATCAGTGACTGAAAACCCCACAGTGCACAGTTCTACTGTGACATACACAGAGTCACAATAAGTCAGGAACTGATACTTGTATTTTTCATCTACTGTATGAAGGTGGAAACATGACAGAATGGAACTCAAAACTGGTGAGACATTTAAGTTGAGGAAACACTGGGCAACTGAATTGGGCTGAAATCCCAGTGATTTCCCAACATTAAATGATCAGTGATGGGAAGCCTACCATACCACCATCTGGGGAAGTAGGCTCAGTTTAGTGTTAGTAAATCTTCATATTTCTTCTTAAACCTCTCGCTCTACTAGGAGCAGATGTAGATTTATCATGGAGCTAGTAAGGCTTGTTTGAGGGTTCCTCACTTGCACAGGTGCCTTCTAAGGCCCTGAGAAAGGCCCTAGCAATATAGTCGCATGGTCATGTATTTTTGTAAACATTTTTAGATTATTTAAATCACAGTTGATTAAGATCACTGTCTCCCTCTATTCTGCTTTCTCCTCTTACACTTCCCTTGAGTTGGCTGACATTGGAATGGCTATGGGAATTCCAGGACCTGGCTGAGAGAAAACTGTATGGAGTGACATTTAATTAGGATTCAGTAGGGGTATATTTGTGTGGTTTACAGTCACGTCTGTGCCTGCCTAAGTTATTACAATATCAGTAGAAATAGTTTCTAGTAATATCCCTATCACTGACACAAACATCAAGAACCAACATAAAAACTGATGAAAAAATGGTTAATGCATTCAAGTCAAAGAACATTTACGATGTAGTCACTGCACGTGCAAATAAACACAAATAACTCGAGATGTACTGATACCTTATAGCTTATCTATGAAAGCAAGACATTAAGAGTTTTTCCAAAATTTAACAATCCTAAAATTCTAAACACGTGATTGATAATGAGTGGTGAAATGAAGACACTCTTCTAAACTATTAAATATAAAAAGCAAGTTTCAATCAACCATGCTTACAGATTGAATTATCTTTCTATTCTCTCTATAGAAGAATACAAAATTTCATCATATGAAAAGTTATGAGGACTTTACGGAAAAAAAAAAAAAAAAGGTAGTTAAAAAGTTTTTATATGGGCATGCCCAGCATGAGAAGAACATGTTACTTTTCTAAACATTTTGCTATTTGTCAAATTTTTGAATTTGCCTTGATATATTTTTATTCCAAATAGACAATCATTTTTATACCCAATTTGGCATTCATAATTATACAGTCTTTGTCGTTAAGAGGGTCCCCTAAAATTTCATAAGGTGTGGACCCCATAAAATCTGAATCTGCCTCTGAACAGGAGGCTGTGGAGAGGTGGACTTGTCCAAATGTCTTGGTCATGGGAATTACCTGGGCAAAGAGTTTGCAGGCTTCAAGAAGCTTCAGCTATCCTGTGCCTGTGAACCCAACAAATTTCCTGGAGCCTGCCTCATTTAGTATATTTTGTGTGGTAGAAGCTACTCCATCTTCCTAAGCCTTTCAAGTATTACCAGATGATAAATCGGACTGGGTCAGGTAGCCTCCCCTAAATCCAAACCAGAAAGCAATGGCTCCCACTCTCTGAAAGCTCTCTATCGGATCTCATCTTCATGTTGATGCCACCACCACTGGATGTGTTGAGGTGAAACACAAGAAGGAATTCTAATTGGTTTTTTCATCTCTGGGGTCAGCAAGGACAAACACAGACCTGTCTTGCCTGACTGCAAGCTCTCAGACAGAACTTGTCACATTCCTTTTCATCAAGTCGTGTAAATAACTAACCAGAGGCAACTGAGGGAGGGAACTTGGTGTCCTAGTTAACCAACACCACTGCAATGGAGACAGTTTCAGGGGCTCTCCTAAGGGTACCTTTCTCTCTCTCGCCCTTTTTTTTTTTAACTTTTGAAGCTACCTGGCACAGTATCAACTCTCTCCAGCTGGGTTCTCGGCATATACCTGGTTTCCTTCATCAAGTCTTCTCCGGAGTACTTGGCGTTTAAATTTTTTTCAGTGTTGTCTACAGAAAGTTGCTGTCATGACGCCCAGCTGTCACAGCTAGGCTTGCCAAGGGAGATTTTCTGCAAAGGGCCCAAGATCAAAGCAACATCTTGCCTTGAAAGTTCAGAGCATGAGGGAGGAGGGGAGCGTCCTGGTATCTGAGTTCAGTTGCACAGGTCCGAGGCTGCCTCCCAAGCGGGAATGGGCACTCACCCTCCCTCTGTGCTCAGCTCCAGGTCCAAGGGTAGCCTTTATAACTTCAGGGAGGATTTTAGCCAGAGATTATCCTAATAATGGGATTTCTGAATGCTAAATATACAGTGTACATGACATATTATTTCATTTTGATTCACACACGCAAAAAGCAATATTGGGGCTATTATCACATCTAAATAGCAGTAAAGAAAACTGGGGCTTAACGACATGCTCAAGATCACACAGCCAGTAAATGGCAGAGTCTAGATTCAAACGTAAATCCTAAAGAAATGTGATTTCTGGGGGATAAGTGACTATAAATCCGTAACATGAAAGAAGAATTTAAAGCACTGAAAAATGATGAGTCTTAGGTGCTTTTGTGGGCAACAAAAAGGTGCTATCATGTGAGCTGTGCTCTGTCCTTCATCTAGTTCCAATTCTGGCTTTATTCTTTTACAGTACTAAGGCTTTGGCTAACAATAAAATATACCCAAAATCTGTAAGGTCTTTGGCTGTTCACCAAATGACTTCCCATATATATTATACTATTTAAATCTCTCAACAACTGTCTGAAGTGTATACTATTTTACCCATTTCACAGATGGACAAACTGAGGCCCCTGACAAAGTACAGAAACTTCCCCAAGATGACACAGTAAATTGCTGATGGAACTCTAGCCCAGCCTTTTGACAACCCAGTGGTCTCCTTACCACAGCCCAGCTGTGTAACATAACAAGATACTTTTTGTTCTTGATGGCACTATTTATCAAGCTCATTATTTCTTCAGTACATGTGCTGAGGGAAACAGGGAGACAGAAAACTAAATGTGATTGCAAGTGAATCCGTTTGCTATTCTCCCAAAGGAAGAGTGGGAGGATTGTTAGATTGTGCAAATGTTAAATATCTACATTTTCCTGAACTCTCAGTTGGTCCCTTACTTGGGGTTGACTATTTAGACATGATATGGCTGAGACCATTACCAAATATCCCATCCCTACTGGGGAAGAGCCAGGGATAGTGTGTGCATGCTCACGGATGAGTGAGTGAC
Organism: Elephas maximus indicus; assembly: GCF_024166365.1. Lineage (NCBI taxonomy): Eukaryota > Metazoa > Chordata > Mammalia > Proboscidea > Elephantidae > Elephas > Elephas maximus. Next base: position 11,357,638 of record NC_064834.1, read on the forward strand.
AGAGAAAGAATGAGTGTTTGGGTAGGGGGTCAAGTCCGTGACCAGTGACTACCTACCCAGTGCCGTTGAGTCGATTCCAACTCATAGCAACCCTATAGGACAGAGTAGAACTGTCCCGTAGAGTTTCCAAGGAGCACCTGGCAGATTTGAACTGCCGACCCTTGGGTTAGGAGCTATAGCACTTAACAACTACGCCACCAGGGTTTCCAGTGACTACCTAACCAGTCTAAATGAGCCAAAGGAAGAAGAGTGAGTAAGCTATGAGCTGGGAGATGAGCAGGTAACCTGAGACCAGCCTTTCAGAAACACCTGGATGGAAGGGACACTAAAGTGGAGGGGTGAATGAACAGAAGTGGAACAAAGCGCTGGTAGAACAAAGGTGGGAGGTTAAGAAGAAGGTATGCAGATGGGAAGCCGGGGATGGGTGAATTCAGAAGAAATTTGCCAGATGCTGGGTTTTGGCTCTGGAATCCCTTTCAGGAGCAGACTCCCTGCAGCCCATGCTGGGAGCAGGATACTGTGGGGGCAAAGAGGGGGACAGGAACAGGTAGCATTTTAGTCCCTCTTCTTATAGAGTAATTATTCTGTTCTTGGGTTTCAGAGACTAGGGCGGGCTGGGAATCAGCAACCCTGGGTTCTAGACTGAACCCCACCACTGCAATCTATGTGACTTCAAAAAGTTCATATTCTCCCAGTTTTTTCATGAAAAATAAAATAAAATAAAAATCTACCAGTGGTACCCAACTCACAAGATATTAGGGTAATGCTGAATTTTAAAAGTCAAAGAAAACCAAAAAAAAAAAAAAAATTTCAGACCCATTGCTGCTGAGTTGATTCCGACTCACAGGGACCCTATAGGACACAGTAGAACTGCACCATGAGGTTTCCAAGGAGCAGCTAGTGGATTCAAACTGCCTTTCGGTTAGCAACTGAGCTCTTAACCACGTGCCAGCAGGGCTCCGAAGTCAAAGAAACACTCTAAATCTTGCTATACTTTGGCCTTGGTTATAATGTGGCTCAAATCAGGTGAGCCAAGTTCACATAATTCTCAAGATAATAATAATTAATAATAGCAATATTAACCATTACATAGCACATACTGTGTTACTAGAGCTTAATATTTGTGAGATATTTAGAATAATCCTGACAACAACCTATGAAATGAGTACTATTATTATCCCCATATTGCAGAGAAAATCAAAGCATCCATATGCTAAGTAACTTACCCAAGGTCATACAGTAAGTAGCAGTCTAACAATGCAAGCCCAGGAAGTCTGGCTTCAGAGTCTGTGTTCTTAACCACTATGTAACAGTGCCTCTTGCTAAAGGATAAAAATAACCAATAACCCAAATCTCACCCCTGGCCTCAGGGCCTAGCAACATACAACCAAAAACATCAAACCCACTGCCATCTAGTCGATTCCAACTCATAGCAACCCTACAGGACACAGTAGAACTGCCCCATAGAGTTTCCAAGGAGCACCTGGCGGATCTGAATTGCCAACCTCGTGGTTAGCAGCCATAGCACTTAGCCACTACGCCACCAGGGTTTCCCAAGAGCACTGTTACAACCATATTTATCTGAGATCAAAACAAAAGTGGAAAAATCCAGATCTATAAAGCTGGTAAATTAAGAGAGGAATAATCATTCTATACATGCCAAAAAAAAAACACAAAAACTTCAGAAAAGAATCTAAGACAGAACCCCATTTGATAATAAGCTCTCTAATATGTTTAAAATAAGACTGAATTAATAAAAAAGAGTCAATACTTTTTAGGAGGTTAACAGTTGCTTTATTGTAGGTTTCTCTTTATTACAAATATGAAGTAATATTCTTGACAGGTTGTCAAGGTCTGAGTCATAGGTTGTTACAGAAATGGCCCCTGATGGGTCATGCATCTTTGTATCTAAACCTTGTATAGTGCCCTCCCGCATTTATTCTACGTTTGGCAATGTGATTTGCTTTGGCCATGGGACATCAACACACATGACACAAGCAGGGCTCGAAAAGTAGTTGTATATTGGGGCTCATGCTCTTGGAACACTCTTGTCATGAAAACAGGCCTATGCTAACCTTCTGGAGACATGCAGCTCACCCAACAACCTGCACCATTCTCAAAAATATGAGTGAGGCCATCTTAGACCATCAAGTCCCAGTCAAGCCTCCAGATAACTGCAGCTACATGAGTGACACCAGACAAGACCAGAAGAACCGCTCAGCTGAGCCCTGTCAAATCGCTAACATACAAAATTGTAAACAAATATTTGTTTTAGCCACTAAGTTTTAGGGTGGTTTACTATGCAGCAAAAGCTAACTAATAGAGTCCAAGTCTAAGGTATTTCATAGGGTAGCAATAGCAATATGCAACCTAGTAATTGTTGACGAGCCTGGTACATTTTCACAAGTAGGTAGGAGAGTCAGTTGGCTGAGAAAGTGGAGTCAGAAGTATTGGGTTGAAAGGATGACTTGTGGTGCCATTGCTTGTTTTTACCTGCCTTTCATTCTGTGACCTCTGGACCAAGTGGTTGGGAAACACTAAGCCAATCTTCATGATCATACAAGCAGACCAGAAGTAGAAGAAAAGAGGTCATGCTATATCTTGAGAAAGCCAACTATTGGCTTTTGTATCTACTGACAGTGTAACTGGCCAGCTTCACAGCTATACAATTTCCTCTGCTTCAGTCCCTCCCAGAGCATTATCATTACTCCCTCAGCATTCCTGCTACAGATTGGGGGAGTTGAGGCACAGAGCAAGAAAAAGCTGTAACCAAAGACAAAGAAAATTTCTCAGCTTTTAAAAGAATAAAATCATCACCCAATTTAACTTATTCCTTTAAAAATGAGAAACAGAGGCTCACAAAGGGTGATCTGTCCAAAGCCACATAAGCTAGATTCGGTTAAGCTGACCCAGGAACTCGGGTGCTTGGACTTTAATATCTACAGTGACTTGGTATTGGGACATGAGCACTGGGGTGCAAGGGAAGAACCATACTATACAAACTCTAGTCTAATAATCCTTTTGCGTTTGGTTTGAGAACATTGTCCAACTGACCACCTAAGCCAACCAAGGAATCCATAAGACACATCGATTACAATAATTTTTCAGATAGTGACTAGGAAACTTGGGAGACCAAAGGATATGAGGAGAAAAAAAGCCACTAAAATTTCATGATGGTAAAGATGGCAATATTTACTTATAGGCCTTTCCTTTCTACTTCAACTAAAATGTCAATTAATCATGGCCATAGTAGCATATTTCACAGAATAAATAAATAAATTATTAAATTTATGGCTTGAAGTACAGTGGCTGATAAATGATTTTGCAAACCATTCCTAAATCCTGACATATGCATATATGTTATACCGACATGTATATCTGATTTCATTTTACAGGAGGGAGAAAAGCCCTGGTCCCTCTTCTGTTTCTCACTTACTATGTAAACCTGAGCAAGTGACTGAGCTACTCCAGGTCTCAGATGTTTCATCAATAAAACAAAGGGACTGAACTTGAGTCTGAAAACACACAGTAGCATGGAAAGAACTTTGAATGCAACCACAGTTGAGACTGAATCCAGGACTAGCATCTTGTTAACTGTCTGGCTGTGGGCCTATACCTCTCCTCTTTCCTCATCTAGGTAAATGGAGAAACCACACCCGTCTTACAGGTTTGGTAAGCATAAGAAATAATATGTTTAAAGTGTCCAATAACTGGCCCACTGGACTGCTCAATAAAGAAAATTATAATGATTCATTCATTCCACAAGTATTTTTTGAACCTCAGCTATGTGCCAGGCAGGCTATTCTAGGTACTAAGAATAATGCATTTAACAAAACAGACAAAAATCCCTGCCTCGTCTAGCTTGACATTCTAGTGCATGGTGATCCATAATTCTGACCTTCAAGGAGCTATCTGCCTTATGCTACAGGAAAGTCTCTGAATCCACCCTTCCCTTCACTATAGAATCCAGAGCAATATGCCTCTGTAGGTCTCATCCTAGGCCGGGTAGGTTCTTATCTGCTTAAGGGGAGGCCACAGCTTCTCACTCAGATTGGCTCTCCTCGGCTTCTCTCAGATTCCCTGGGTGGTGCAAAACTAACATCCTGGGCTGCTAACAGAAAGGTTGACAGTTCAAGTCCCTCCAGAGGCACCTCAGAAGAAAGGCCTGGGGATGTGCTTCCAAAAAATAGCCATTTTTTTTTCTAAAGGCCTATGGAGCACAAGCACAGGGTTGCCTTAAGTCAGACTCGACTTGATGGCAGCTGGTTAGGCCTCTCTTAGCCACCAGCCCAGAATGGTATCCACTAGGGAAGCGCAGAAACAAGCCTGGGCTTCACGCCTCTCTTCCACCTTAGTCCGTTCCCCCATCTCCCAAGCCAGAGCTGTCCCCCAAGCCTGCACCAGGGCCTTCAGGACCCTCTATGAAGGCCAAGTTTGCCTAGCGGCATTACGCCCTGCAGCCCACCAGAGGTCGCCCTCCCACACAAGCCCAAGCAAACAGACCCATGCTTTGCCTCCTCCTTGGCAGCAGTGACATTATTTTCTTTCTCTATTTTTATCTATTAAAAAGATTTCTTCACAGCCATAACTTAGATCTCCACACTAAAATGGAGCAACAGGAAGATATAATGGTGCATTTCATTTATGAATGACCTATAATAAATTACTCTGAAGTGTCCCGAGTGCCAGAAGACAGAACGCTTTGTCTGCCCACGGACTGTATTTCACATACTTTAATTTAGCTGACACATAAAACTCATTTGACATTTTGCAGGTATTTGTGGAGGGGTAGGAGGGCTCGGGAGGGGATAGCTGTGGGGCTGGGCAGGGCGTGGGGGCCGCGGTCAGAGGGAAGGATATTTGGTTCTTGTTGAGGGTTAAGGTATGGAGCCTGGGTAACCCTGGCAACACCAGGTCGTCACCGAGCAGATTGTTGTCCAAGATGAGTTCCTCCAGGCTGTGGAACGAGCTCAGTCCTTCCAGCGACCTGCAATGACAAAGGCAACAGGAAAAATGATCCTGCAGTCAATCAAGGGTGGCCATTATGAGCCGAAATAAATATTTTAACCTTCCCTTTCAGAACTGGGAATAGTTTGGGCTTGGTGCCTGTCAGTAAAGTGCATGACAAGAATTAGTAGCGGGGAGCTGAGGGCTGGGGCAGCAGGGAAGAAGGGGCCGCTGGCACTCACCGCATCCTTCACGCATTGCCAACATGAAGGATGAGGGTCACTTAGTGAGTAGCCAGGATCCCAAACAAAGGGCTTCAGATACGGCCTGCAGGATAAATTTGTCAATGTCTTGTGCCTTGAGACACCCAGCCTCGGCTGACCCTAACCTCCCTTCCCAAGATAAATAACTCTGTCACAGTTCACCTTCATTCCCTGGACACAAATTTAAGTTGTCATCCATCATTCCTGCCCAAAAATATCATACCCCTCTTACAATAATAAATATAACTTCAAGTATCATTTCTTAGCGGTTCTCCTCTGTACAGTGCTAGGCAACAGAAGGGAAGGCTCCCTTTCTCTTCGTTCACTGCCTCTGACTTTTTCTCTCTGCTTTTTACTAATCACTTCATTTGCTTCCGCCCAGCGTCTCTATGGTGGCTCAGCATGCGAGGCGTCTGCAGAATTGCATAACCGCTCCAGTCTGAGCCAGCCTTTTGCTTTTTCTTTCATTCTTTTTATTCACTTATTTTTTTGTTGGTTGTTTGGAGGTGAAGGGTGCGGTGGGAAAGTTCTCCCTCAAAGTACCTGGCTTGAAGTTCCTGTTTTAATTTATGGAAAGTGGATTTCTGACTTTAGCTTTGAAAGAAGCACAGAGAGCAGTCATGTGGCTGTTGAGGCAGTAAATAAACAGGCCTCTGAAAGAATTAAGTACCCAGCTCAGGGAAAAATACATATATATTATCAGAAAGGGAAGAATAGCCTTGCTTATGCACTTAGCTGAAAGTTAACTCTCAATTTCACAGGCTTTCATGAGTGCTGGGTGTTGAGGACAGGAGGGCAGTCGTGTGCACACGTGCTTGCCCGGGCACATGCAGACATTAATTAAAGCAAGCCGCTGGCCGGCTGAGGGACCTACAGGGAGACACACACCTCCAGCTCCTTTCACCTGCTCGACCCAAGCGATGTGCTGAGCTTGCACAGGCTGACAGCTGAGCTACAGCGTGGACCAGAGGGAGGGCCCACAAGGGATCACCTGGCTATTTTATAAAATGTGAAGGCTCGGGGGATGTAATGCACACTATTTATTCATTTACTGATAACGCTTGCATTAAGGACCTGCGTGCTTGCATGTGCAATGTCCGCACATCTGGTGTGAGTGTGAACTTTGGCACCAGGGCTTTCCCAAGGCCTTAATATCTCCTTTGTGGGACCTCTGCCAAGAGGACTCCAAAATAGGGAGTCGATCCTTGAGAGGTGTAGAACGCATTGTGAATATGTAATTAAATCCCAGATTTCACTGGGCCCGCAGCCCTGCCTGCACGCCCCATTCATGCCAGTCCTCAGGGTGCCACCGAGTCCCCTAACACCCCAAAATGCCTGCTCCCACAGCCAAGGATATCTGTCTCACAGCAGGCACAATACTGCACACATTTTGGGTAAAGGGCCAAGGGGTTCTCTTGTTTTATTTCCTTCTCCTCCTTTCTGTTTTTGCTCAGGGCCCAAGGAGGCAAAATAAAACTTGCACATATCTAGGCAGGAAAGATGGGGTTTTCTCTCTCCTCCACCGTTTACTTGTCTTGTCAATGTGGGCATATCAATAACGGATCTAAGCTCCCTTGCTCTGCGCCCTCTCAGCTTAGAAAACTAGCAAGTTGCTAGCATCGTGTCTTACACACAACAGGATTTTAGTAAAATGCTGGTTTCTTTCTCTTCCTTCCCCCCTTCATTTGTTGGTTTTTCCAGAAGCTCTAGGGGGTATGCCCAGGAGTGGCAGATGAATAAATCTGCAGAGGTGTGCAGGACGTCTGCATTCTGCAGGGAACCGTCTGCCTTTTCTCAGTTCCTTCCTCCATCAGGGGTTAATTACTGATGATCCAAAAGCCCTTTTCAGGACCAGGCTCAGGTTTACCACAGGCCACCTCCCCTCAGGGAGTCTTCTGGGCGGCTAATATGTCCTTTGTGCTGAAACATTAGTTGGGCTCTGGTCAAAGACAGCATCCCAATACACATTGTTCCCAAGTTATGTTATGCAAATATAATACTCTTATCATGAGAATCAGCAAATGGTTGGCAACTGGCAAGCAGAAGAAAGCTCCCTTCCAAAAGTGCTCCAGGGGAGGCATAAAACAAAATGACAGGGCATGAAGAGGGACAAAGCCTGGGAACACTAGAGGGAGTGCCCACCAAGACAGCCTTTCTCTCCCGGCGGGCTCAACCCTGGAGTAAGACTTCAGACAGGAGGCAAGAAGATCAGGATCAAACCCCATCGTCTGTCTGGTTTGGACTTTTTTTTTTTGGGGGGGGGGCATGGAATATTATTAGCTGCTCAGTTAAAAGGGACCTATGTTACATGGGCGGGTGGCTAATGAATCAATTCCTGTTTTCACGTCATCAGTGTGATACGCACTTGATAATTTAATCAGCTAAATTCAGAGCTGAGGGATTGGGGCAGGAGGCAAAGAGCAGAGAGAAGAAGACTGAGGAGAGGACAGGATTGCTGGGGCTTGGCTGGCAACTGACTGCCATCACACATCAACCCAGACGATTTTTTTTTTTTTTTTTTAATTTTTACTGTTGTTGCTGTTTTCCAGAAAAGAGCAGAGGAAAGATACTACCTGTGTCAAATCTTTGAATTCACACCCCTGTATACAAGATGCCTGCAAATAGATATGTGCTATTAAATACAATGACGAGGCAAAAAAAAAAAAAAACGGCTTCAGGATCCACACAGATACATGCCGTTTAATGGGGACAGCTCCAGCAGAGGGAGAAGATGTCGCAACTGAAATTTCTCTGCTATAACCTTTGTGTGTGGATGACAAATACCTCCCGGACCCGAGAGTCCTAGTAGGGCTGGCTGCTGGTCTTCCAGGGTCACTCGCCTGCTTCCTTGGCAGTGGTTGCCAACATCTGAGGTGTGGGCTAGAAGGGCAAGGCGGGCATCTCTGCCACCCTACAATCTGGGGCTGGAAGGGGAGGGCAAGGCTCACTACCTCAGCACAGCCAGCTGGAAAGAGACCTTCCAGCTTGGTCAAGAAACGCCAAGGGCAGGCAGGGAGACAGGTCGTGTGGTCCAGCCACAGCAGGTGGTTTGCTCTGAAAACCTAATCAGCACCTCGGAAGCACACTGCTGGCTGCCTGCCTCTCGCTCCACAGGCAGGAAAGCTGCCCATTATCTCACCCACAGGTACCATCTCGGTTACCTCATGCACAGGCCTCCGGCTGGGCTTCCCCAGGAGCCACAGCGGCTGCCAGGAGAGTCCCAGTGCCATTTCCAAAGTCACATCAAAATGACAAAACATCACAACGCATTCGGCTCCCGCGGATTCAAACAGAGAGAACTTTTAAGTTTCCACTGTAATTAACCCTATCCTCGTTAAGATAATTATGATCAAGCTTCCTGTCACAGTTAATATCCCAGCATCATTGCCTGTGGCTCACACTCTGCCCTCATTAGTTTGTAAAAACAGCGGCACTAAACAGGCGGCTGCTGCCCTGCCCACGCGAGGCCGGTGGCTGGGAGCCCTGATGGAGGACCTCAGGTAGGGCAGGGGTCCCACAAAAGGGGCCATCCCTTGAGCCCCAATCCATTCTTCTCCTGGGTGGGTGCACACTCAGCCGCCTTCACCCCTTCTCCTAAAACTTAGCCTCTCCTCAGCAAGGGAAGGAGAAGGGCCAGGACAAGGTACAGCTGGTAGGCTTGGGGGCAGAGGAGCTGCCAATCCACAGCTACCCCTCCCTGCTCCTCACCCAGCGAAAAAACGGCCGGAACATTTGGCCAGAAAAATTACCAAAGAATACCTTCAAAACCCCTGCTTCAAGAACTGTCATTCCTGTCTGCTGGATATTGGCTGTGGTAAGAATTAGACCCTTCCCTCAGCTCCCAGCCAACACCAGGAGTGACACTTTTGTCTCCCATAAGCTGGGTAGGGAGGGAGCAGTAACCCAGAGACCAGAGGATAGAAGCATGCTTCTCTTTGGAGCCATATAAACCCAGGAACAAAGGTAGGGATGTCCTCGAACCAGTCAAGAAAGCGAGATCTCCACTAAATGTTTACCTACTTCCCCGACTCCCTCTACCTGAACATACATACACGTAGTTTCAGCTGAGAAAAATGGGGAGGCCATGGAAATTCTAGCAACCTGCCCCACACATCTGACGTCGGCTACATCAGCTAACCCTGCTGCCTGCTCTGTAATGGTCTCTCTGGAGGACTTCTGGCCCCCAGGCTCCAACAGGAAGGGACCTCACTGTGTCGTCTTCAGCCTCCATAACCGCTGGGAAGCTGTCCGATGCACAGTGAGAGCTCAATACCTCCTTGCCAACTGACTACTGCTCTGCCATAAGCCTGAGGGAAAAGCTGCCAATAGAATCCCAAAGGCAGGGCAGAGAGCTGGGCTGGGGATGGCTGGCCAGTGTCTAGGTAGGGCAGTCCCTAAATCTGCGTTCTTTCAGAGGCCAGATTGCCTCCCTGGCTTTCCCCTGGGGCTGTCTGAGAATAGGTAGGAGTGGTACTAACGGGTCTACACCGGTACTAGTTAAGATACACCCTTCTTGTTGTTAACTGACATCACCTAGGCCCCTGACTCATGATCCCATACACAACGGAATGAAATTCTGCCTGGTCTTGCCTCATCCCTGTGATCGATTACAGATTGGATTATTGTGATCCACAGGGTTTTCATTGGCTGATTTTTGGAAGTAGGTCACCAGGCCTTTCTTCCTAGTCTGTCTTAGTCTAAAGCATCTCTGAAACCTGTTCGACATCACAGCAACATGCAAGCCTCTTCTGACAGACGGGTGGTGGCTGTGCTGAGATGCACTGGCTGGAAATTGAAGCCAGGTCTCCAGCATGGAAAGAGAATATTCTACCACTGAACGGCCACTGCCTCAGATAAGCCCTTAAAAAAAACCAGTCGGTAAATAACTGCAGCTCTGAGTGCCCTGAGTGCCCCATCCCCGTTACCCTGGCCTCTCCGTGAACTCCCCCAGACCTCTCTAGAATCCAACAACTAAATGGTCAAGGCCTAATACAGCACAGGGCCTCCAAGGACGCTGCTCTAGCGACTGTCCATTCTGATTGGTCAGTGTAGTTGTGAAATAATTTAAACATCATCCTTGAGAGCAGGAACAGTAACTTGGACCTCTCTTCATCCCCCCACCATGCCAAGGGCAGCACCTGCCCTTAAGAAATGTCTGCAAGTTAACTTCTCGCAGAGGCCATGACCAATGCTACAGGACAGGAAGGGCAACACAAAACCATCTGGTCGGGAATGAAGGGAGAAAGAAGAGAACTGGAAGGTTGTGGTGTGTCTGCTCATGTCACATCAAATGGCCCAGCGGCAGCACCGACATTTTTTATACTGACTGTTCATCTAGCCCCATGAGAGGTTTTCTTTCTTTCTGCCATAAAACTCTCTTTATTCTAGTTTGTATCTTACTTAAGTGGCTAAATATATGGTTAGACTAGCTCTATATATTTTTCTGTCAATCACCTCTCATAGCCATCAGTATTTATGAGGACATTGCAAACAACCTAAATGACCACTGATAGAGGAATAATTAAATAAAGCTTGATATATGTATAATGAATTACCATACAACAACTAAAAATGATACTGTAGACTGGTAGCTAATGATACAGAAAAATATATATTGAAGTACCTAAAATGAAGTTACAGTACAGTATGGTGCACACACAAGATCTCATGCATGGGAATTAAAAGTCATCCACGTACTCCCCCTCCATTCTCCACACAGATTTTAATTTCTGCCTTGTTTTTCTGGACATTTTCTTCCATTTCCATGGTTGAGTCTCTGTTAGTTTTTTTTCTAGTTTGTAAACTGTGTACACAGTCTTGTACACAGAGATTTTATGACAATTCTGTACACAAACACATACATATATACATACACATATATCCCAGATATAGCCTATTAACCACTGGGTAATGAGTTTATGGGTATTTTTTTTTTTTACAGTATTCATTCCATCATGAATAAACATTCATTTGATAATCCGAGAAAACTCCAATAAATATAAAATAAAACAAGACAACTTCCCATGCGCAAGATGGAGGAACCTTGGATAAAGAGCAGTGTGTGTGAAGAAGGCTTTGTGTAAATTGCCAGAGTGGGGCTACCGCCACAAGAGCTAATCTGTGATCTAGTCCACTCTACTGGCCCCCATCCACGCCTGGGGCTTTACTTCGATTCTGGAATTCTGGGTGCCAAACTTGGAGGGAATATGAACATGCAGGAGCTCTGCCAAAGGAGAACAATCAGGGTAAACGAAACAGTGATTAAGATGGTCAAGGTTGTTTAACCAGGAGCAAAGAAGGCTTAGTTGTCTCAAAGTACAAAGTCTACGGGGTCCCAGGAACCGGTATCAACAAATAATAGGAGAAAATTATGTAAGTTGGAGGGAGAGGACTTGAATCAGTTTTTTTATGTTATAAAAATAGAGGAGCCATTCATCAAAGGATTGAGCTGCTTTGTGATTCACTGTATATATTTGATCAGAAACTAGAGTCATGGAGAACATTTTGAGGAACTTCTGCATAAAGTATAAGATTAGATTCAGTGCCCTCAAATAGCCTTCCAGTTCCACCTGTTGACGATGCCGTAGCTAATCTGACTGTATCTCCTTCCTCTATAACCACAAGGGCTGCCAGAGCCGCTTCAGTCCTACCAAAGGGTTCCCTATCTTTCAGCCTAGTGGAAAGAGAGAGGCAAAGGGCTCAAGCTCCGCCCCCACACAAACTCTGTCTTATTCTTGGCTTCTTGCTGGGACTCTGCAAGGTATCTTTAATGCTTTAGACTTCCAACCCTCGCTGTGGGGACATCTCCATAATAAAAGAAGCACATCTCAACATGCTGGCCTCTTCCAGTCTGTAAACTATATATCAGAGACACAGCTCTACTTTTGTGAGATGTACCCTATCATGGTCATCTTCATAAACTTACAGACTTGAGTTCCAGAAGGAATTTTACAGTGTTTCATCTCCCCACTTCACAGAAGATGACTAATGCCAGAGAGTGGCATTAGTGCCTTACCTGAAACCATACATAATGATCAAGCCAAGTTTAGAACCTTTGGACGAAGAGCACAGTGCTACTTCAACTATGCTAAACTACCTCTACATAATTTCTAGTTACGGTTCAGGAATGGAAACCCATCATTGCCACATCCTGTATCCAAACAATAGGTGTAGTTTGTAACACATTCATTGAATATTCTTGTGTCTTAGTTATCTACTGCTGCTATAACAGAAACACCATAAGTTGGTGGCTTTAACAAACAGAAACTTATTTTTTCACAGGTAAGGAGGCTAGAAATCCAAATTCAGGGTGCCAGCTCTAGAGAAAGGCTTTCTCTTTCTGTTGACTCAGGAGGAAGGTCCTTGGGGTTCTGTTTCTGGGTGATCTTCATGTGGCTTGGCATCTCTCTTCCCCCATTTCTGTCTCTCGCATGCTTGTTTAATCTCTTTCAAATCTCAAAAGAGGTTGACTCAAGATACACCTAACACTAATCCTGCCTCATTAACATACAAAGACAACACATTCCCAAATGGGATTATAACCACAGGAATAGAAGTTCAGATTCACAACACATGTTTTGTGGGGTCACAATTCAATCCATAAAATTCTACTCTTTGGCTCCCCCAAATTTATGTCCTTACCACATGCAAAACACATTCACCCCATCACATCATCCCAAAATTCTTAAATCAATATCAAGTCTAAAATCTCACCTTCTGAATCATCTAAATGAGCTATGGGTGAGATTTTAGGTATATTCCTTCCTGAGACAAAATTCCTCTTCTTCTGTGAACATGTGAAATCCAGACTATGAGTTATCTGTTTCCAAAGTACAATGGTGAAACAGGCACAAGGTAGACATTTTCATTACAAACAGGAGAAGTTGGAAGGAAAGAAGGGATACCAGGCACCCAGCAAGTCCATAATGCAGCGGAACAATTACAGTAGCTCTTAAGGCTTGAAAATAATCCTGTGCTCTTTGGGATCATCTAGGTCCTGCCCTCCAGACCCTGGGCGCTAGCCATGCCCTCTGGATTCTGGGTGCAGGCTCCTCGATCCTGGGCTTTGGCTTCACCTTCCAAGGCCACTGGGATGGCAACTCTGTTTCTCAGCTTTGGGAGGCTCTGTTCTACTAGTCCATCTGAGTGGTGACCCCACCCCCTTGGCCCTGAAAGCCTTCTTTTTCTGCCCCTTGGTAATGGTCCTGCCCCCTCAGCTTTGGGCAGCAACCCCATCCCCCTGGCACACCTTAATGGGAATCCCACACTCTGGAACCAAGTTGGCCAAGATTCGACTCTTTGATACCTAGGAGGCTGTAGTCCCACCCTTTGAGGTCCAGGAGATCATTGCCCCACCCTTTGAAACCAAGGCCTTGCTTTCCATGCTCCTTCACAACAGTCCTGCCGACCTCTGAGATGCTCCAGGGATGGTCCTTTTCTTTTCTTGGAGGACAAAAGATGTAGTTCTTTTGGCCTATTTTCTGCCTGTAGAATCCCAAGAGGCAGACAGTGTTCTTTCCTTTTGTTCTTTCTCTGTCCTCTTCAGTCTAAGCTGATGGATTTTCTGCTGTGGTAGTTGGTTAGATCCATCAGTCACAGGCTTAATCTCTTTCACAAAGATTGTGTAGCCACGTCCTTGGTGAACATTCTAGGACATGTGTCCTTAGTTTGTATAGCAGAATTTTCCAAATCTCTTTTTTTTTATTGTGCTTTAAGTGAAGAGTTTACAAGCCAAGTCAGTCTCTTGTACAAAAACTTATATACACCTTGCTATATATTCTTTTTTTTTATATATTCTTAGTTGCTCTCCCTCTAATAACACAGCACACTTCTTCCCTCTACTCTCTGTTTTCATGTCCATTCAGCCAGCTTCTGACTCCCTCTGCCCTCCCATCTCCCCTCCAGACAGGAGCTGCCCACGTAGTCTCATGTGTCTACTTGATCCATAAAGCTCACTCTTCACCAGTATTATCTTCTGTCCCATGGTCCAGTCCAATCCCTATCTGAAGAGTTGGATTTGGGAATGGTTCCTGTCTTGGGCTAAGAGAAAGTCTGGGGACCTTGACCTCTGGGGTTGAATTTTCCAAATCTTTAAGTTTTGCTTTCATTGTGTACAGTTCATTTTTAAGTCCTTCTCTTTCCTCTCACATTTTACTACGGAGCAAGGAGAAACCACATGGCCCCTTTAAGATCTTGCTTAGAAATCATCTCAGCTAGATATCCAAGTGCACTACTTACAAGTTCTACCTTCCACCAAACATTTGAACATAATTCAGATAAGTTCTCTGTCACTGTAAAAAAAATAACTGTCCTTCCTCCATTGTCCAATCACAAGTTCATCGTTTTCTTTTAAAGTCCACCAGAAGCACGTTTAATGTCCACATTTCTAGCAACATTCTGTTACTTGTGCTACATATATTCTCTAAGATGATAGAGATTATTTCTATAGCTCTCATCACTTCATTCTGAGCATTCATCAGAATTGGCTTTGACATCCATAATTCTACCAACAGTCTTTTCAAGGCAATCTAGGCTTTTACTATTAGGCACCTTAAAACTCTTCCAGCCTCCACCCATTACCCAATTCCAAAACCACTTCCACATTGTAGGTATTTGTTAGAGCAGCATCCCCACTTCTCAGTACCAAATTCTGTCTAGTTATCTAGTGCTGCTATAAGAGAAATACTACAAGTGAATGGCTTTAACAACAACAACAAAAATTCAGGGCACCAGCTCCAGAGAAAGGTTTTTTCTCTCTGTCAGCTCTGGAGGAAGGTCCTTGTCTCTTCTGAACTTCTGCTCCTGGTGGTCTTCATGTGACTTGGCATCTCTCTTTCCACACCTCTGCTCTGCTCATTTGTTTAAATTTCTTTTGTATCCCAAAAGAGACTGACTCAAGATACACCCTACACTAATCCTGCCTCATTAACATAACAAAGACAACCCATTCTCAAACGGGATTATAGCCTCAGGCATACAGGTTAGGATTTACAACATATATTTTGGGGGCACATAATTCAATCCATAGCAGTCCTCAACTATAATGATAACCCTAACTGTGTGTTCTAACTCTTCTGCCTTTCCATCTATACTCCCCGTGCTGGTCCTCCTAGAACAATGCCCTGAAGAACTAGCTCTTCTTACAGTTTTTGCGTGTGGCTCACATGAGATTAAGCAAGCATTAGGTAGAGCTGGATTGGAATTTACCACTTAGAGTTGGTCCACTTGGCTACCTCTGAAACATATTCATTTATTCACTACCAAACATTCATTGAGCACCAACTGTGTGCCTGGTACTCTGCTAGTCTCTGGGGCTACAAAGATTACTAGGCATGGTTCCCTACTGTTAAGTAGTCAATATAGACAGGAAAGTGGTCACCAGACAATGTAGGGTAACAAGTAAAATTGGAATAATAAAACTACTTTGAGGGATAGGTAAGGTTTAAAAGAGGAGATGGGCTTGAGCTAAATCTCAATTTAATTGAATTTTATTCTTTGGGGCACCTACTCACACTTTATAGAACATTTTGTAGTGAGGGCAGTACCTGTGTGATACAGTTAATGTGCTTAGCTGCTAACCAAAAGTTTTGAGGTACAAATCCACCCAGATGTACCTCGGTAGAAAAGGCTGGTGATACACTGAAATATCAGCCATTGAACACGCACGGAGCACACGTCTACTCTGACACATACATGGTGGCCATGAGTCAGAATCGACTTGAAGGCAGATGGTTTACTGATGGTAGTGGGAACGTAAAAAAAAACAGATAACTTGATTCTTGCACTCAAGTAATTTACATTCCAAAAAAAGCTTATTAAGCACCAAAAATCATGCATTTGGCACCCCCTCCAGCATATTGGGTTCTCAGTGAACACCTACATCTGAAAGACAAAAGATGCACAAGTCATGGGATCTGCTCACAGTAAGTCTATAATCTACGGGAAGAGAGGGCAAAGTTAGACTTGAAATGAGAAGCAGCCATACAGGACAGCATATGATTCAGCTGTGTGAGCAAGATGGCCTCTAGAAGTCGAGAGGGAAGAAATAAGGGCCTCAGCGGCCGTCTTCTTAGGCCCACCCTCCAGTGTTTGTCCTGATGCTCCTACAGCAAGTAAGTCCCTAATAACAGAGATAAGGATCCAGGAACCTTCCAGTGAAGGTGCCTGACAAATTACAGCCTCCATGTCTGGTTCCCACCATCCTCCTCAGCTGGACTGTCCTCCTCTCCTCTCAGCCAATCTTTCCTGCATTTCTCCACCTTGGTGACAGGGTTTGGGCCTGGGCCTTGACTGTGTCTCTAAAATTGTTTTGATTCACGGCTTGAGATTTTACAAAACCACACATGTACGTACGGAGCCTGTGGTCTCAGGATCTTGTTTGTTTTTTAAGAGTCTAAAGAGTGAGTTTGTTTGGCGGGTGCTATAAATGGAGGTTTTCTTTGCTAGGGAGATGTAAGGGAGCAGACACGGTGTGCGGCAGCTGCGGTATGCGTACGCGTCGCCATGGGGCGGAATTCAGGGCCTGGTGGGGGAGGCTCCCACAGTCATTGGGCAAACATATGTTAGGCCAAGAACACTGCTCTTCAGCCTCATGAACTGTTTGCTTGAAAGATAACAGTGTCTCTTCCACACGAGCCTTTCACCACTATCCATAAAAGGAATTTTCAGTCCAACAGATGGTGTCTACTCATTGCAAACCAACCAGAAAAGGAGACATTTACATGGCTGGGCCTCAAGACCCTGGGGACCCAGAGGGGCCCTAATCAAATACTTGTCCAAAGACCAGCTCCTCATGGGCAGGACCTCCTAGAATGGAATGAGTCCAGGAACGCCAGCAAAAATGTGCGAACCGCTGATTCTATGAGGTTCCAGTTAGCTGAAAAAGGTGAAAACATGTTTTCTGTCCCAGACTACAAGATAGCTTTATATCTCCCACAGGAAAGAAGGCCCTGGGAGATATGGTGACCTCCAAAAGAAGCTTGCTATAGGAGCCACGTTCTTTCTTCCAAAACAGCTCTACCTCTATGCTTTGCAAAACCTTTCAAAGAACAACTTTGTCAGGTTTGCTCTCCATTTCATACAATGGCACATTCTGGGCCTGAGTCCCAACACTTCACAGAAGTAACAATGCTGGGAACAAAGTACAAAGAGCAAATGTTTGCAGATAGTCAGTGTGATGAATGCGTTAAGGCCACTAAATTTGGGGACCTGAGCTCTGTTTTCAAGTTGTAGATGTGTTACAAGACCTTGGAAAAATAGCATCTCTCAGGTTTAATTTCCTAATTTATTGCAGTGGCAGAAAAGCCCCTGACCCATATTGGTGTGGGGATCACATGAAAACAAGCCTAGATAGATACGGGATTTTTTTTTTGATGTTTGAAAGATTATTTTTGAAAAAAATAAAAAGATGGACATTTTCTTTTCAAAGAAGGAATTTAGTTACCTCAGAAAAGGCAGCAGGTACGTAAACCTCCCCAAGAGATACCAACATGTATTCAGAGTCACCTGACAACACAAAGAAATGGAGGCTTAGGAGAACCCATCTTAGAAACCTGGGACCTGATCCTCACCTGGCCTTGGTGGCCACCTTGCTGCTCTCCAAGCCTCGCTTTACTCCTTTGTGCATTGGGGGGGCTACACCGGATTACTGGAGGTCCCTTTTTCCTCTAGCACTCTATGCTGTAGGTAGGTTACTCTACGCTGTAAGGTAGTTTCAGGAGAAAAACTCCCAAACCAAAGCTTCATCATTGTCTTAATCATTCCACCATAAGGGCAGTGGAGGTACAGTGGAAGAATTCTCGCCTTCCATGCAGAAGAGCCTGGTTTGATTTCTGGCCAAAGCACCTCACGTGCAGCCAACACTTGTCTGTCGGTGGAGACTTGCATGTTGCTATGATGCTGAACAGGTTTCAGCAGAGCTTCCAGACTAAGGGAGATTAGGGAAAAAGGCCTGGCGATCTACTTTCAAAAATCAGTCAATGGATCACAATAGTCCAATCAGAACTGGTCATGAACGTGGTACAGGACCAGGCAGTGTTTCTTCAGTTGTGCACAGGGTGGCCATGAATCAGGGATTGACTTGATGCCGGTTAACAACCACAATCCTTCCACCGCTCAGTAAAAAACTTCAACAGGAGTGTGGCAGGCCATCCCCAACCTTCATATGGCCAAAAAGGTAGGGAGGGAGGGGAAGACACAAGTTGTTTCCGGTCAAGGATGAAATCTGATTAATAAAAAAGATCTTTGGGGAAGGAAAAAAGTTCTACCCCTACCTTTTTTTTTTTTTCCCTCGTCTTTCATAGCAACCAAAGTAGGGAGTGACAAACAAAGTGACACATTGCACAGAGGGCAAAAGATAAATGTTTGATGAATTGGCCATTGGTAGAAAAGCGATGGGCTTTGTATGTGCATAATGGCCGAGCTGCCTTTCCATGCTGACCGCCTGCCAAGATAAGAGCCATAATGAATGGACCTTGAGATGTCCTGGACAGGACAGCTTTAATTTGACTGGTTTTAATAAACTTGATTAAAAAAAAAAAAAGATGGCAGAAGGAAGAGGACTGTAATTTGGAGAGACCAGAGTGGCTGAGAATTATATATACCCAGAGTGGATGCTAACCATTGGCCTTTCCATTCACTGTGCTAGTGAAGTAAGCAGAAAAAGGCAGTTTAACTTCATTACAGCTAGATATTATCAGCAGTCTCTGGGGTGCAAAAGGTAACATGCTCAGCTGCTAACCAAAAGGTTAGCAGCTTGAGTCCACCCTCTTCTGAGGTGTCTCCAAAGAAAGGGCCCCATGATCTACTTCCAAAAAATAAACCATTGAAAACCCTATGGAGCCCAGTTCTACTCTGACATATATGTTGCCATGTAATCAACTCAATGGCAACTGGTTCTTTCTCAAGTTATCAAAAAGCTAAGCACTGTGCTAAGATGCTGGAAATACAGTTTAAATGGCCGCGGTAAACTGAAAGGCATCGTAAGAATCAAAGATCAGATCACTCCTTCATTTACTCATTCCTCCTTCTGCAAATATTTACTGCGCATTCATTTCCCTGGCCTCAGGCAAATGATCCACGTTGGCTCCCAGCCCCATGGAGCCTGTGGAGCAGTGAGACCAGAGGGGCTAGGCTTTTCGAGCACAGTAAGGAATACACTCCTGGTCCAAGGACTCCCATATACCCTGTACACACATCCTTACACACTGTCCCCCACAGCTAATTTACCACATCCGTATTTATTCCCCAAGTTTTGTCCTCTGCTCCTATGTTTGTGTCTTGCTTCATTGAGCTGACAAGATATTCTTCATCACAACAACAAATTCCTTGTGAAAACATCACAATGGTGTTCTATTGCCAAGAGCAGCAATCATAAAGCCAGAGAAGCAGACAATGAGGAAAGAGCCTTAGCTTGGCCCTGGGAAAAACTCTAGCTGTGCCCATAAGTAAAGTACTTTGTGGACTTTCGTTTTTTCCTATGCAAAACTAGGGACTTGAGTAGACGGTTTGCTTTATCATTTGACTAACTTTTATTGGAAGTCTTCTATGGATCAGGCTTCCTGGTAGGGCACAGGGAGTACAAAGATGGTTAAGACACCATCCTACCCTCAATGGGCTGAAGGTTCATGAAACAGGGACATAAACATACAACCATCAAAATTCAATGACATTTAAGTGCTTTTTCTGCCTCAAAAAAAAAAAAAATTTTTTTTTTTTTCTTAAGCAACCTTAAAAGGTTTCTTAAGGTCCCTTCTAGTTCTAACAGTCAAATGTCCTAAGATTAGTGGCCACACTTCATTTTTCTTTGATTTTTAAGATACATAGAAATGACAAAGAACTTTGATTATCCAGTCCTTGAAATGGTCCCTTTCCAGGATACGGTACATTCTCCCAATTTTAGGAGAATGTATCCTATATAAAATGCAATATTGAAAACAAATCTTCACCCCACCCCTGCCTCTGCAGGTATACTTTTACCATGGCTGCAAAAGGAAAGTCCCTCATTACTAAACAGCTCAGCAAGGCTCACACTACTGGAGAATATAAAGTTTTATGAGCAGGTCTCTCCTCTCTCTCTGGATGTAAGTGAGAAAGTGAGCAAGAGAGAAAGCCAGAGAGGTCTGGCTCAGGAGTCCAGGGTGAATTATAGACTGCCGCTCAAGATTCACAGCTCTTGGTGGTAGGAGGTTAATATTCTCACATGTCATTAGGTCTGCTGGCTCTCCTGATGGTTCATTGAAGCAGGCAGCAAATTATTTCCTCATGCTGCAGAGGACAGCACACTTCAAAGCAAGGGAACTCAGGTCAGGACAGGCCTCTGGGTGGATTAATGACTTGGGATCACCAGGGTTGTCTGTAGGTAAGCCTGGGCCTGAAGCTTTTGACAAAGCTAACTTTTTGATCAGTCTTGACCCCACTTTCAATCCAGACCTCCAGGTTTTATTCCTATCACCTCCTAAGGACCTGCCAAGACCTGTGAGAGACTACATAACCTGTCTGGTCATTTTCTCTTCACTTCAAAGACCTCCACCCTGCTCTCTGCTGATGTACCTCCCCCTCAGTTCAAGGTGGAACGTAAACCCCATCTACTTGAAGAAGACTTCCCAGCCTGTCCCAAGCCCCACTGATCATCCCTGGACCCAATTCCCAAAGTGCTTCTCTTTGGCATACTTCATTCTACCACTGGTAACAGGTGTGGTCTGTTCTTCTGTTGTCCCAAGGTGTCTGCCTCTTGTCTCCTTGACAATGAATTAAGCCACCTGAACCACAGGCACTATGGATTATGCATCTTTGCACCTCCCTTAAAAAAAAAAAAAAAAAAAAAAACCTGTTGCCTGTTGATTCTGACTCATAGGGACCCTATAGAACAGAGCAGAACTGCCCCATGGGATTTCCAAGGAGTGGACGGTGGGTTTGAACTGCCAACCTTTTCGTTAGCAGCCGAATGCTTAACCACCTCCCGTAGTGATGGCTAGGTAGGAAAAAAAAAAAAAAAGGTAGGAGGAGGGGTGAATTCACCTGCCCTGGACACAGGCCCAAACTCTAATCCCATTTTCTTTCTGGAAGAAAGGAACAAGGAGAGACCCAGCAATGTTTATAATATAGTCTCATTAAAACATTTGTTTAAAGATAGCTTGAAAAATGCCACTTCTAAAGATAACACTAACTGAGAGAAGAACAAGGGAAGAATGGTGAAAAGCACAGACACCAACAAGAAGTCTCGGGAAAATACGAGGCAGTCCTTCCCAGGGCCCGACCTGCTGATAAATAAGTATGTTTGATACAAATACCCACCACAGTCTGTATTCTTTGTTTTTTTACTTCTAGGTTTTCTGAACAGAAGGAAGGTTCTCACTGGGGTCTGCTGTTAGGAGGACACTTGTGCACGAGGACAGCCCTCTCCTCAGCGCCATCTGGGAGTTTGGCCCTGTGAGGGAGCCTGGAGGAGAGAGTCCTGACAGGCTGCCTCCACACACCACACGCAGAGTTCTGTGAGTGGACAGCTCCACCCAGGAGCCAGGAAGAAGCTCTTTGTCCAGTGGCTAGGGATGAGTCTGACTAGAGCCACAATGTTTCCTCCCCTTAGAGTAAGGGTCCTGCCCTAGGTGGGTGGGATAAACAGTACTATATGAGGTAGCCTCAATTTCAAACCTGGAGGATCAAATGAAAGTTTGGGAACACACTTGGTAAACCGGAAAACAAGCAATGTAAGGGGTGATCACTACGGTTTCAATCCTGCCTTCTTCCCGGATCCCACATTTATGAAATTTTCTCCCCCTCCTTCCCTCTCATTTTCTTCAACAACCCCAACCCCTTTCCTTCAAAAATATATGTACTTTCCTACATACAATATGTTTTTCATCACACGCGAAGGGAGAGCAAATAAAAGCCAACATATACACTGTGCGCATGCGTCAGGATCTTCTTTGTTTATGTCCTGCTTGTTGCTTTGCAAGACAATATGAACCAAGGCCATTATTCCAACAACAAACATCTGCTTTATAAGATCAAGTTTATGCCCTTTCTGTATACACAGTAATTTTGTTTTTCAATGTCAAACCACGGTATATTGCTAAATGACATACAAGGTACCAAAAATACAGACAAGTCAACTGTAATGAAGACAATAGGAAAAATTATGGCCAAGTTCAAGTGTGAACAGGCAAGAGCAGCTTCATCACAACCGCCAGTGACAATTTTAACATGGTATTAATTCTGAGATGGATTCACGGATGTTGAAGTGTAAGAAAATGTGCATTTTAGAATTGCTGAAATATAGAAACAGGTGTAAGACAACAGGTAGTAGTAAA
Organism: Elephas maximus indicus; assembly: GCF_024166365.1. Taxonomy (NCBI): domain Eukaryota; kingdom Metazoa; phylum Chordata; class Mammalia; order Proboscidea; family Elephantidae; genus Elephas; species Elephas maximus. Next base: position 11,380,157 of record NC_064834.1, read on the forward strand.
GCCTGAGGAAATCAGGGAGTGCACACAGGGCTGCAGTACCCAGTAAGCAAGCATGCACAGGCTCATGTGTGCCTTCCCGCCAATCTGCAGTAAACAATTTTACCTGTCCCCACCACTGCAAAGATGTGGTGAAACCCTTGTGAAATTGCTCACCACAGACTAGCAAGTAAACATAATTAAGCCTGTGAATACCTTGCTCAATGCAAGTGGGTGCATACTGTGCTTGCTGGTTAATCTGCCCCTTAGTACACATTCTATTTAACAGTATCCAAATCAGTATTTGCAGTGCCCACAAACAGTGGTGGGCTGCATTTGACCCATGAGTAGGTTCATGATATAATCTGTTGTCTAAATGGAATACCTTCAAGAGTAAAAGAGGCACTATTACTGATTATGCCAAGAAGGAAGGTGTTAACTGGAATTGTCCTAGGAAATAAGTCACCCTACCCATGAGCTACCGAATGGTAACTAACCACAGGGTTGCATGATCACCAGAGCCCAACTCATTCTAGAATTCGGATTTTGTCACACCACGCACTGATTGAAGTTACTTTTCACTCTCTCTGTCTTTAAAATTTCCCAGAGGCCTGATATCTTTATGCTTTGCATAGCTCCCCAACTGTCCTAGCATTCCCGTGTCAGGCCATGGCCCCTAGCCTTCCCATGTTCTAGACTGTCACCAACTGCCCAACATTTACCTTCAACTTGTTGTTGTTAGATGCAATCGAGTTGGCTCCGACTCATAGCGACCCTATGTATAACAGAACCAAACACTGTCCTGTCCTGAGCCATCCTCACAAATCATTGTTATGCTTGAGCCCATTGTTGCAGCCAGTGTCAATCTATCTCACTGAGGGTCTTCCTCTTTTTTGTCAACCCTCTACTTTACCAAGCATGATGTCCTTCTCCAGGGACTGATTCCTCCTGATAACACGTCCAAAGTACGTGACACAGTCTCATCATCCTTGCTTCCAATGAGCATTCTGGCTGTACTTCTTCCAAGACAGATTTGTTAGTTCTGTTGGCAGTCCATGGTATATTCAATATTCTTCGCCAACACCATAATTCAAAGGTATCAATTCTTCTTCGGTCTTCCTTACCCTCAACTATCCCTTCCCAAAAAGGAGTTCTGGTGGCATAGTGGTTAAGCACTCAGCTGCTAACTAAAATGTTGGTGGTTCAAATCCACCAGCCACTTCACCAGAGAAAGACATGGCAGTCTGCTTCCATAAATATACACAGCCTCAGAAACCCTAGAGGCAGTTCTATTCTGTCCTATAGGGTCACTCTGAGTCAGAATCGACGCAATGGCAATGAGTTTGATTTTCTGGACCCTTTCCTCATGTAAGTACCATACTTCTTCCTGAGGGAACTTTGTAAACCCCCATGGAGGTCCCTGTGATTGTTGAAAGGAATTAGACCAGTGAATCTCAATTGGGGGATGATTTTGCCTCCAGGAGATATGTGACAATGTCTGAAGATATTTTTGGTTGTCACAACTGGGTGGTGTTAATGGCATGTAGTGGATAGAGACCAGGGATGCTGCTAAACATCCTACAATGCACAGGATAGCCTCCACAGCAAAGCACTGTCTGGGTCAAAATGGCATTAGTGCCAAGGCTGAGAAACACTGGATTAGATGAAGGATAATGCTTTTGCTCCCTCTATTGTGGGATTGCTCCTCTCCTTCCTTCTTGATCTCACTGCTGTCCTGGCAAGCTCTTCTCCACAGCTGTTGAGGTTTACAGCTGAATCCTGCTGGCCCAAATCGTGATCTAGGGTGGTGCCTCCCCAGCGAAAGAAGAGATAGCACAGCTGTCAGTCTCCACGAGAAAACGAATAGAACTCTCCCAGTTTTGTGAGAGCAGATGAGATTGACAGCCTGTATGACTTTTCCCTTCTCCAGCATCACTAAGAAATAAAGTGACAGCAAACATATCGGGGAGATTGGAAGCTGCTACTCTTGTTAGTGTTCTGAGGCCCTGAACTTCTACAGATGTGTGAGCCCCAGAAGCCAGGGCGGCCCAAGAAGACAAGACTCTACCCAGAATGGGGATGTCCCAGGCCTGAGACAGGTCTCCTAAGACATTTCAGATCTGCCACAGAACAGCTACCTGTATGTTACAGAGATGTCACCTTCATCACTTGTGATGGGAAGCAGCAACCGACCAAAAGTAGAGGAGGAAGACACCCCTTTTAGAGAATGGGAAGTACTGAAGATAGCGACAGCCCAAGGCAGAACGTGGAGATGGAAAACAAGAACACAGATTCAGGACTGAGCACAGAACATGAAGTGCAGGGGTCTCAAAGACAGGTAGGAATCAGTCAGCCAGAAATACTTCCTAAGTAAATGCTACTCCTATAAATAGCATCAATGTTATCACCGGCGCCCAAAGAAGTGAGACTACGAGGAAGTAAGACTATGAGGAAGTGACGCCAGGAGCAGCTATCTGAGCCAAGTACTGAGAACTCAGAATCATAAGCATAGGTGCCCCAATCTCCCTCAAACATTTTTACACTCTCTCCTTTCCCAAGACCTGGCTTCCTGGTCCCGGTTTAAAACAACCATCATTCAGAATATAAAAATATAAGACATTATTTATCTAAAGTTCAAACGTGCAGCCATCTTCTTTCTCTGAAACACGGCCATGCAGCTAGAGATACCTGGAATGAAGTCAACATTGAATAAATGTTTGTTCCCTTTTCCTTCCCTCTTAGATCCCATGATGTCACCAAGCCAGGACACTATACATACTGCGGTTTTTAGTTAAGACAGAATTTTAAAAATTTTGGTTTTCCAAGCCTTGGCCAAAGCTGGGGAGAGGTGGGGAAGCCATGGTTATTGGATTAATACCAAAGGAAAACAGACAAAACACTAAAAAAAAAACACAGGCCAAACCTAGGAAATTAGGCTAGATTGGGGCCACTCAATGTGGGGGCAATCAGCCCCACACCCTTCAGTGGCCATCACAATATCATGGCCACGAGTCAGAAATCAACTAAACCAAAGGTAAAAAGGCAATGCATCTTTTTAAAAGAACTTTCACTGAAGTTGTGCTTCTCTGAAGTACTAGACGGTTGTTGCATTCAAAATGGTTATAATTCTTGTGGAGAGACAAGATGTCGATGTGTGGGAATTAAACAATATGAGATTCAAGGAGTCACTCAAGATAACAATAGGACTGTCACAAAGCAATATATGATTATGTGCCAAATAAACAATACAGAAAATGAGTACTACAAGAACTCAGAAGGAGCAATCACTTCAGGCTGGAAGTCCAGGAATGACATTTTTCAAAGATGTTGTTTCTGAGCTGAGACTTGTAGGATCTCTAAGAAAACAGAGGAGTGGGTCACAGAAGTTTAGGAATATTTCCCTCTCTAGTAAGTAGTGTTATTTAGTGATTAAAGACAGCCAGTAAAATGTGCTTAGGTTGGATACCTCATTCTCAAATAATGACACAATAATGGCATGTTATGACTGACAGTCAACAGTGTGGTAGGCAGCTTTTAAGATGACTCCCAATGATCCCTGCCTCCTGGTATTCACATCCTTGTGTAATCCGCTCCACTTGACTGTGGGCTGAACCTAGTGATTTGCTTCTAATGAATTAAATATGGCAAAAGTAATGGGATGTCACTTCCAAGATAAGGTTACAAAAAGACTGTGGCTTCTGCCTTACTGGAGCTCTCTTGCTCTCTCACCTGCTCACCTTATTGAAAGCTGCCCTATGGAGAGACCCATGTGGCAGGGAACTGAGGGAGGCTTCTGACCAACGGCCAACAATGAAATGAGGCCTTAGTCCAACAGCCTGTGAGGAACAGAACCCTCCCAGCAGCCACGTGAATAAGCTTGGAGACAGGTTCTCCTCCACTGGAGCCTGAGATGACCACAGCCTGTCTGAGATCTTAACTGCAGCCTTGTGAGAGACCCCAGAGTAAGCCAGATCTGGGTTCCTGCTCCTCAGAAACTAGGAAATAACAAATGTTTGTTGTCTTAGGTGGCTCCATTTTGGAGTAATTTGTTATGCAGTAAAATATAACTAAAACAAATGGCAAAGTATTGATGGTCAATGCACCTATTTCTCTGATCTTCCAACAAACCCCTATCCATCTCCATGATAAACGGATATCAGCTTTAACTAACTGAGATCAGGAGGTGGAGCAGATACTTACACACAGGTAGGAGTTGTACATCAAATTTGGGGTACCAGGCACCTTACGTATACATATTTGACTCTGAAGAGAAATACGTCAGACCTCAGAAGATGTGGGCTCAAAACCTTTTCTGGCAGCTTTCCTAGAGGAAATGAATATTTAGACACCGTATCTAGTAATTTGGCCTCCTAAAATAGGGCTGGGTCCCCTTAGGACCAGTCTACCATAATTCCATAACTTAAAAAAAAAAGGGGGGGGTGGGGAGGCATGCCCTAGAGGATGGAGCCAGTCTCAATTCCGTCACGCAAGATTCCTTCTAGGTTCTTCCTGGGGCCTATTTCCCTAGAGGTTTAGGAATGAGCCTAAGTTGATGAGCAAAGAGGCTCAAAGATTTGGGAGTTCAGGTCCTCAGTCAAAGTGTCACCACTGAAGTATTTTTAGAGTTCTCCAAACTGTGCTGTCATTCTGGTTCTTTACACTCCCAAAAGTGTAAACTGTGGCTGGAGTCCCTGGATGGCGCAAACTATTAGCCAACTCAGCTTCTAACTGAAAAGTTTGAGGTTTGAGTCCACCCAGAGGTGCCTCAGAAGAAAGTCCCGTCCATCTGCTTCCAAAACCTCAGCCACTGAAAACCCTACAGAGCACAGCTCTACTCTGACACACACACATACACGAGGTCTCTGTGAGTCAGAATCGCTCGACGGCAACTGGTAAACTTTGGCTACCCATGGTCCCCGGAAGGGGCCAGAATAAACCAGCACTATATTTGCAGGGACTTTTTTTTTATATTTGCAGGGACTGTACCCTTTCTGTGTCCCTGTGTGCACACACACACACACACACACGCACAGTGTTGATTAGGAGTCCCCAGAAACAGACCTTGGTGAAAGCAAGACATTTACATGGGAGGCGATTACACAACGCATCAGAAAATGGGAAAAGAAATGGAAAGAAACCAATAGAGAATGCATTGTTGGTTACTGCGGATGGCAAATGGGCGTCAGTCCCTCTAGGGCAGAGGTCAGCAAACATTTTATATAAAGGGCCAGATAATAAATATTTTAAGATTTGTGGGCTCTGTGGTCTCTGTCACAAATACTCAACTCTGTGTGAAAGCAGCCATAGACATTATGTAAGTGAGTGGGTGTAACTGTGTCCTGGTAAAACTTTGTTCACAAAAACAGGTAGCTGGCCCAATTTGGTCCACAGCTGTAGCTTGCTGGACCCTGCTCTAGAGTGCTCTGGGTACAATATGGATCACTTCTCAGAGCTATCTCAAGCGAGAGGCGAGGACATTGGGGTATTTATGCACTTCCTCCCATCAGTCACTGGCTGAGCACTGAGCAGATTCTGGTGGCCAGAGAAAGAGTTGTAGGTGCCTGCATTTGGAAGCTGTCATGTCAGTGTGTAGGGGAATAGTGAGTGCGAAGGGGATACAACAAGGCACTTACAGCTCTGCTACACAATGCTCCCCCCAACCTAACCTATTCTTAAAGAGGAAGGGAAGCAGGTGGGGACAAAAAAGAGGGGAGCAAGAAACAGAGGCCTTCTATGATGAGGGGTATGGTTCTCCCAAGATCTCAGCTGAACAGCAGTCAAAGATGCCTTTGTCAAAGCCGCTCTCTTTCCCACCCTCTCTCCCTGCCCTACTGGACTTTCAAGTAACTGTCACAGTGACTAACCAGCAGGCTGAGTTTTCCAGTAACAGTTTAGCTGTTGCCCCAGGTAAGTACCAACTACAACCCAACCACATCAAAGACCCTCACCTTCTCTGTATACCCCAAAACTCCTTCATCCTTAAAGAACTCTTTCCTCTATGTGGATTTTTTAATCTTGAACTCAAAATTAAAATATCACTTTGCTAACTGGGAAAATCAATAAAAGGGACTGTACAGCTACTGAGTCCACCATCCCCAGTCCACCCCACAGTCCCTGAAGGGGAGCAAACGACCCTTTCTCTCCTACCAGTTAAAGTCAAAGAAAAAAAATTAAATTAAATCATCTTATTATGTAATTGGGACTAGGCCTCAGGCTGCAGCAGTAAAGAAGGGATTAAGGGCAAAGCCACCTGGGTAGCCATTCTCCTGGGCCCCATTACCACCCCCCTCATTCCTTTTTATAGCCAACAGATTAAAATGCGAGCCTAGCAATCTTTGATCTTTCACTTGCTGACACAAATCCTTTCAAGCTTCCAACATTTTCTGCTGAGGTAATTAGTACTAATTAAAAGGTTTCCAACAGTCTTTGCTCCTTTTTTTTTGGTCTCCCCCTACTCCCCCTACCCCCAAAAGAAATTGCTTTTACAAGTACCTTCCATCTCTGAACCACAGGCATCCCTCACTTTCTTCTTTATCTGACTTGGCCAGATCAAGTAGATTAGTGACTCCATTATTCCAAATACAAAACCAGACAACAGGTTTCTGCTATCGCTCCTGACCTGTTGAGAGTGCACGGGCTTATACTCAGAAACAAGCATCTTGCCTTGTATGAAAAGACAGTCTAATTATGCAGGAAAAGACGCTGAGCAGTTTTCTCCTGCCCAAGGAAGGACACCATTTAATGATGAAGTACTTCACTCCAGTGTCACACGCACACACCACACACCCTCACACTTGCCCACCTACACATACCCCACCCTCCCTCTCAGACATACACACACACCACACCACATACCGCTTCACTGCTCAAACTGACAAGTTGTAAAACTTGTCCCCCCACCATGCTTTGTCCCCTCCTTTCTTTTTGTTTGGAGGGGTCACAGGGTGGGGAAAATCCAAAGGGACTACTTAAAGGATAAAGCCAAAAAAATTGAAGAATCATCTTATCAAAGATTCAAAAAGATCTGGAGACACACACACACAGCTGTGGATTCCAGTTCAGAATCAAATCAACAATTCCTGGATTCCTCTGTAGGCTCTCTGCCTTGGGAGTGGGGCAGGGAAGCTCTCCTGTTGGCCCTGAGCTGTGAGCCCAGCCCCGCCTGGAGTGAGCAGAGCCCTGCCCGGAGCTTCTGAGAGGGATGGTGGCCCACAGCCACACCTCCTTGACAAAGAGAAGTGTAGCCACAAGCAGGGCAGGACACTGGTCCAGCGAGAAGGAGGAGAACCTGGGCAGATTAAGGGATACTATAAGCTGTCAAGGGAAGCTCAGTGCTGACAGAGGGCCCTTGCCCAACTGCCCTCCAGCAACCCGCTTCAGGGAAGAGCAGGAAAAGGCAAAGCCTCCAGATGCTTCTCTCTAATTTTGATGACCTGGAAAACCTGAACTAAACTCAGACCCTGGCTCTTACCCTACAGTGACGCTTCTTCCATTCAGGCCCTATATTTCCGTCTCCCTCCCATCCTCACCTTTAGAATGTGAGTGGAAGGACACTTCCCAGCATGCCTTGCCCTCGCCCTCAGTGCCGCACTCCTCCTCCCCTCCCCCACCCAATCAGGAGACATCTTGGGAAGACAGGGACACTTCTGCACACTTCTCCTCAGAGTAAAAATCTTGATCACATTTCCTTGCCCCTGGCTACTCTACACCTGCCCAAAGCTGGTCCCTAGAGGACAGAGCTAAAACAATATATTAACTCTTAGAGATACCACAGCTGCCTGGAACCCTGTTGAGTCACTTTCCATTTAGCAAAGTAAGTACGGAAAGGGGAGATGGTTTTAAATCTCATGTAATCCCACAGAATCCTTTTCTTACAGATGTGAAAACTGAGACCTGGAGGGGTTAATATTAATGAAATGGTGATGCTACTTGCACAGGACACTCTGTGACTTTCACACGGCTCTCACCCCCCTCATTCCCCTGATCCTGACAACTACCTGAGAGGCAGGTATGAGACTGCCCACTCATCACATGAAGGAGCTGAGGGTCTGAGAGGGGGCCCATTTATTTTTGGTCACACACTGGCTCACGACTCCAGGGCCCCTCATACAATCCCACGTGTGGGGAGCACAAGATGGCCACATTCTCTCTCATTCCTCCCCCTGGCATTCTGAGTTTTCAGGAGGGAAGAAGTGATTTTTCCTTCTGTAGTTTCTCCTAACCAGGGGCTGCAGCAAAGAGAACCCTTTTCTAACTCACTTGTTGGGGGTTTTTGTGTTACAAACCCTTTTCTAACTCACTTGTTGGAGGTTTTTGTGTTAAATGGGTACAAATCCTCCTTCAGAGCTCCTAGTCACTTCAGACCCAAAATGGTCTTTAATGAGGATCCCATGATTACTGTGGGATATCACTAAAAAAATATATCCACTCCTTATCCTCTCCCCTCAAAAAAGCTAATACTGAAAAGTAATGGATTTAATGATCTAGAAAATCTAGACACTGGAAACTCCAAGGGACATCATATTAAATTAGACCAGTACAAACAAGCCAAACTAGATTTATCCCTGTGTGGTTACAGATTTTATCTACTAAACCAGGTTTTCAGGGCTAGTATCTGTTTTCAATGAATAGAGTTTTTGAATGTCAAGTCCAAGGATTTCTCGTGCAAGGTAATTCGCCCCCAGGACCTTGGTTCAGCTGGCACTGGCCATGCCTGGCCTCTGTGGAGGATGGAGGCACACATGCTCCTGTGGCTTGGCCACCTATGGAGAACCAGTCACATGAAGGATTCAGAGGTCTGTGGAGGCAGAGATCAAGGTTCAGGGAGAAAAGAGGCAATTCTTCCTTTGCCTCCTTCCCTAAAGGGGTGAGAAGACATCAGGAAGTGCGGTGGGAGAATAAAAAAACTACAGAGAATGTTCTGGGATGGATGTCACCTACTCTTAAAAATATGGTATGAACTGGATCAACAGTACCCTGCAGAGACATTGGTGGTTCGCTGGTAGAATTCTTGCTTTCCATGTGGTAGGCCTGGGTTCAATTCCTGGCCAATGCACTTCATACACAGCCAACACCCATCTGTCACTGGTGGCTTATGTGTTGCTATGATGCTGAACAGGTTTCAGTAGAGCTTCCAGACTAAGATAGACTAGGAAGAAAAGCTTGTCAATCTGACTCCCAAAATCAGCCATTGAAAACCCTATGCATCATAGCAGTCTGATCCACAGCTGATCATGGGAATGGCACAGGACCAAGCACCATTTTGTTGTGCATGAGTTCACCATGAATCAGGGGCCAACTTGACGGCAGCTAACAACAATAACAGCAAAAACAAGAGTGCCGTAAACACCGTAGTGGACCTGGCATGTAGGGAAATTCCTCAGGGCCCTTTCCTGGAGCAAAGTTGACAGGAAACCACAGTAGCTTTCCTTCTTCATAGCAAAGTAACTCCACCAGCCTCTTTTTAAACCCAATGGCGAGGAAGCCTCTGGGTGTCCAGCCTTCCTTTACAACAGACCGCCACCCCTGCCCCAGACGAGCTGCTCAGGAAAAGGCTCCTGCCCGCTTGGGAGGGGACTTGACTGCTGCACTGATTTGGGTAGCTGCTAATACATAATTATAATGGAGAGAAGGCGGGTGGGGGGTGGAGGGAAGGAAATTACTTCTGAAAATTATGAAAAATACCTTGACGGCATCTCTTTGAGGCTCACATTTAGCTCTCAGAGATTTCTGCCAAAGGGTGAGTTCTGACAGGGGGAAGATGAAGTGAGGAGTCGGGGGGGCGGGGGGGACGGGGCGCGGCAAAGAAGCAGCCCTCTGTCAGAAGTGATGACTCGGCAGCTGAAGTCAGACTGGAATATTTACCCGCCCATTTCAGGGAGCAGCTCAAGAGAAGAGAAGCCTGGACAGCAACCAGTCTGGCCAAAATGACCACAAAGAGACACACACAGAAGTTGGTCAGGCCCTCAGACCAGCAAGAACTTCCCTATAGGCTCCAAATACCTGGGAGAGAATTCGGTTTAGAAGGTACTCCAGAGAGCTGCCAATTCTGTTGACTAACCAGACCGGGGGCTAATAGCTCCTGATCCGCATCAGAGAGAGGAGGACTGAGCACGCCACAGCCTCACAGCTAAGGGGTGTTCCTCTATTTGGATGTTAAGACATTGCACCTCTTCCATACCGTCTTGCACTAAGGGGGCTTGCCAAAACATTCTTATTTAATTCCTAAAGAAGCAGGGAGTACTTCTAACACAAGATACAGGTTTTCTCTTGCTGTTGTTTGCTTGTTTGTTTGATGCAGGATGCATCTTAGTTAGTGGGAAAAACGCAAAGCTGGGAGTCAAGAGCAAGGGCATACTGAAGAGGCTAGCGGGCAGGGTCCACCCTGGCGGGGAGGGGGATTTCACCAACAACATCGTTTGGAATTGTGAGTTCAGGGTGGTGACTAAAAGCAGAGCAAGGGGTCTTATGATTGTTCGTAAATTCTCTACAGATGACACAGCCTTTAGTGCCTGTACCTGGAGTCCCTGCTCCTGTTCCTGTCCCTGCCCCCACCCCAGGTTCACCACTGCTCAGGAGGCCTGGGCACTAGGCCTGCTTCTGCTCCTGACTGTCTTTGTGATCTTGGGCGGGTATCTGGATGTGTCTGGGCCATTGGTTATTCATTTGTAAAAATAGGAAAGTGGAATAGGAGAATTAGCTAAATGATTACTACAATCTCTGCCACTTAAAATTTTTCTTCAATTCCATTTTTTTTTTTTTTTTCCTAAGCATTTCAACTTGAAAATTCAGCAGTGGAACCCATTTCACATGACTGTGCCTAAGGAAGGGACAGGGCTTAGGTGCTCCATGGGAAGTGAATTCCTCACAGTCTTAGTTCTTGCCATGGGCCTCTGTGTCTCTCAGGTACTCAAGGCTGAGAAATGGGCCCTTCTTGGAGAGCCAGGCTCTTCCGTACAAACAAACATCGGTCTTATTCTCAAAGACAGGGAAGGACCCCAAGCTCTGTTGGTGAGCTTGCCCAATGTGGCCAGAAGATATAGCAGGTGTAGCCACAGGAGTGCCTGGTCACCCACCCAGCCAGGAGACAGGCCAACGCTGGCCACAGCAGCCCTCTAGGTTCCACAGTCAGGGATGTCACAGTGCCACCTATTTATGTAACACCCCGAGACAGAAGCCAGCCTCAGATCTGAAGGCAAAAGGTGTTTTTTTTTTTTTTTTTTCAAAGATGAGTTAATGTGTTTCAAGGTCAACTGGAGAAACGGTACACTTGGCAAAAAGGAAAAAAAAAGTGTTTAAACTGCTGCGGCTTTAAAAGCTTAACCAGTAAAGCCCCTCCAGCCTTCAGTCAATGGGAATCAAAACAATGATTTCAAGCTATTTTATTCAGTCTACAGGCAGGATTACTAGATGGAGGCTTGCTCCTTTCTTTTCTTTCCCCCCATTTCCAAACTGCAATCCATTCCCCACTCCTAAAGAACCATTTTGACAGAGTCTATTGTGCGGCTTTTTCAGGACATTAGCCACCCCAACACAAACAGTCTTTGGCAATAGAAGTTTTCCAGGGGGTTCTTCTCCCCCTGCCCTCCTCTTTGCTTCTGCAAATCCTAAAGGCAATGCTGCAGAAACCTACAAGCAGAGAGGATTTCTAACGCCTGCCACTTGCTTAAAATTGATTTTCAGAAGAGAGCTTGAGAGAGCCAAGTATCCCCACAGTTTGGAGCACTCATCATCTTTCTGAAGATGAAGTCATTTGCTGCCATAAGCAGAACAAGGGTTAATGACCCAAAATCAAATAAATTACTACATTCAGATCCATCATTACCATTGGTTTTAAAAATAATCTGAAGCGAGTCCTTACGGACTCCGCGCCAGCACAAAGACAGACGCGGCTACCCTTCCCCTCTTCTGCTCACAACGATAAATCCTTCCGAATAGCATCTCAGGCCCGCACACCAATTAACATTTCTCATACCAGTGCACAAGGGGCCGTGCGAAGTGATTCCATAGTAAATTAGTCTGGAAATTGCCTTAATTGTGATGCCAGGAGATGTCCTCTGTGTTTGGCATGGGGGGAGGCAGGGAGAACTTTCTTCCCTAAGTACCACTCCATCGTCTCACCCTGGAAGAGGTGGTGGGGACTCCAGGGTAGGCGGCTTTCAGCACCACAGTAAATCTTCAAACAATTTACCCAAACAAAGGCCAGCTCGGGGAGAGGGAAATACAAGGGAAGCAGAGGAATAAGCAAGATCAATTGGGGGGGGAGGGGAGGGTGACCCTGCAGCCCCCGCTCCATGACACAGATTTCAGAGCAAATTGTGCCAAAGTGCAGTTGACATGCCCAGACTGAAAACAGTGCTCTCCTGAAGGATATCTCTTCCCTCCCATTTGGCAGAGAGGGAGCAGAAGGAGAGAAGGGGGGTGGGGCAAAGAAGGGCCAAGAGGAGAGAGAAAGGAGGTGAGTGAATGAGAAACCACGCATAATGGCCTGGGGTTTATTTTACAGAGAACAAAATGGCTCAATTTGAGCACTTTAAACTGTCGAAATTGGCTGGTGTGAGATACAAGGGGTAGGTTCAAGAGGATTGTTAAATCAGCCATAGGAGACTGTAGGCCCACGGGGCAGAGAGGGAAAAGAAATATATAAATACACACACACAAAAATGCCTCACACATCTGCAAACTTTCGCTGGACCAGGGAGAACCACAGAGGTGATTTGGCAAGGAAATGCTTAGCAAAGGATCTGAATGCCCTTAACTCCTTTCAAATTGCATCTCTGGTGTGTGGGGCTCCTTGTACTCTGCCCTTTGCTTTGTGTTGAAAAATGCCACCGCTTTTTCAAAAGAAGCCTAGTTTATTATTTAGTAGGAACAGCAGGTTTTTCTTTCTTTCCTTTTTTTTTTTAAGGGCTGCTAATAATTCTGATCCCCCTTTCAAAAACAATCCACCCCTCACTAAGAAAAAGTCAGAGCGACTGACTAATGGGAGTAATTCAAAGTACCTCAATTAAAATTCAGGTTTTGGCCTTTAGAGCCATCTATTTAAAGATTTTTTTTTTCTCCTAGATTGGTTGTAGACAGATGATTATTAAATATTTATGTGTCTCTGAAAGGGGCTCTTGGAGCTTGGCTTGGCTGAGGGCTGAGCTTTTTGTTGCTGTTATTACTCCTCTTTGAGAGCCCAGAGAAGGATTATTTATTTGGCTAATGTGATGGTTAAGGTTGTGTGACAACTTGGCTGGGCCATGACTCTCAGTGGTTTGGCAGTTATGTAATGATGCAGTCATCCTCCATGATACGATCTGATATGATCAGCCAATCAGCTGTAAGGGGCGTTTTCTCAGGGGTGTGGCCTGCATCCAACATATACATGGACATTCTGGCAAAGCTTGTTTGTTTGCTCTGGATCCTGCATCCAACTCATCATCCTCTGACCTCTGATTCTTGGGACTTGAGCCAGGGGCCTGCTGTCATAATGCCTGGTGATCTTGGGATTCATCAGCCTCTGCAGCTATGTGAGCCCGAAGAAGCCTCCAGCCTGACACCTGGAGTTACCAGCCTCTACAGCCACATGAACAATTCCGTTGAGATAAATCTCAACTTCTCTCTCTCTCTATACATATATATGCATATGTGTGTGTGTGTGTATATATATGCTTCACTGGTTTTGCTTCTCTAGAGAACCCAGCCTAAGACAGTTACTTAACCAGCTGGTTTCCAAGAGCTCCACACACCACCCACAGTCAGACTTAATATGCTGGGGCAGTGGCAGAACCATTCTTTCTACTTGTACCACTGAGTAATTGAGGCCTTCTCTCTGCTGAGCTAATTCAGACTCTCTTGTTGGGCTCAGTTCAAACCCTCACTCCTCTGAGCAGCCTTCACCGACTACCTCAGCTCAAATGGGGCTCCAGGGCTTTTTAATCTTCTTTGGTACTTATGCTGTATAAAACCAAAAGCAAACCAGTTGCCATTGAGTTAATTCCAACTCATGATGCTCCCAGGTGTGTCAGAGTAGAAACATGCACTCCTTCGGGGTTTCAATGCCTGTAATCTTTATGGAACCTCTGGGGGCTACAAGATGAATGTGTCCTCTTAATTATTTCGTCAACACAGGTTTATCAAAATTTTTCTACATGGAAATCACTGAGTGAAGCAATGAATTTCACTAAAGAGGAAAGAATTGGTCACTTCCTTATGTGATATCCCTACTGTGGGATACTAAACAGCCTTAAAATGTACTGACAGACTCAATTAATGTATTGGAATTTAAAAAATAAAGAAAAACAATACGGTAGTATTCATAGTATAGTCCTATGTTTGGAGAAAACTTGAAAATATGTATAGAGACAGAAAGAACTGGCATGCTACTTTGATGGAGGGGGAATGGGTCTGTCTTGTTAGGCTTCCAGCAACAAGGATTTATTGCTTTTCCAGTATGAAAATGATTTTAAAAGCAAAGGACATGGTCCCTGCCCCCAAAGTTTATTTTGGTGTAGTGGTTCCTGAATCCCTACACCATCTGCAACAAAGTCATCTGAGAAGCAATTTAAGAATAAAGATGGTGGGGACCATACTTGGAACTTCTAATAAAATAGACCAGGGATGTGGCTAGAGTCTGTCTGTCTGTGTAAGTTTCCCCAGGTGTTTCTGCTAGGTTTGGCAACCAGTAGACCAGCGGATCCACCAAACAAATACCTAGTCCTCCGCCTCTGTCTCTGTCATGGCTAAAGACCATGAGTAGCTGTTGTCCATGTATGAGAAACAGTGATCAACAACTTCAGCAACCAGAGTTTTACTCTTACTATAAATATGAGGGTAAGTCACTTGTTGGTTCAGAAAATACCTTCTACCATGATTACAGATATACGTGAAGACCTAAGCTGGACACCATAAAAAAAAAAGATAATAGCCAAATATTCTTACAGAACTTTGGATCATTTTTTCATTTGAAAAATTACTCAGAGGTACAAATGCCTAGATTCAAAGCACCTTAAAACATTTACCTCTGAACCTAGCCATGCAACTGGTACCTTATGGTGTGAATCTGTGAATTACTCATTCTTACTGTGAATATGAGTTTTAGTCAGTCTTCACTCATTCATTTATTCATTGATAAATTCATTTACTCGGTCCCTCATTCACTCATTCACTCACTCACTCGTCCAACAAATGTTTTGAGCCACTAGCCACCTGGGCTACAGAACTCTGGCTTTATGCCTTGCCCACCAACCGCATCTCCACCCGATACTAAGCACTGCTAGGTGGCATCATGAGCCACACAGATGATTAAGGGCAGACAGGCACAGGCATTCCTCGTCTCCATAAATCGTATTGCTTAGATTTTGTGGGAAGAAATTACATTCCAGGTATTCCAATGATGGCTGGTTTCCTCTCCCCGCACCAGACAGTGTGAGCTCAGAGAAAGCAACCTCATTCCGATAGTCCTCTTCTCCTTTAGGAGTCCCTGGGTTGTATAAACAGTCAATGAGCTAGGCTGCTGACTAACAGGTTGGCCGTTTAAGTCCACCCAGAGGCATCTTGGAAGAAATATCTGGCAATGTACTTCCAAGACATCAGCCACTGAAAACCCTGAGGAGCACAAGTCCACTCTAATGCACATAGGGTCTCCATGAGTCACACTGACTTGATGGCAGCTGGTTTTTCTTCTTCTTCAATGCGCTCAGTCAACTTGCTCCACACCACTTCTCTCCTTATCTCAACTTCTCAAAGAGCAACCTGCCCTGCCACCTCCACCCAGGATTACTCATTTTATTACCTGCTCTCTTTTTCTTTTTTCCCATAGCATGTATCAACTTCCAACATACCATATGATTTACTCATGTACCATGTTTATTGTTTAATATCTAAATAGAAGGTCTAGGAGGATCTTTGTCAGTTTTGCCCACTGATGTAATACAAGCATGTTGACACACAGCTGGCACTCAAGTTGCTGAATGAATACGTGAAGGAATGGGTGCGTTTTCCAACTACCACGTACCAGAGATAAACAGTCAGAAAAGTGAATCTGCCAGCAGCCATGACTCAGGAGGAAGGATGTGGGGATTATCAGCTGTGTGAGACTTTCCACCTGCCAATCCTCCTCAGTAGGGATATGCCTGGGAATGACCACTTTCCTACCACTGCTCATCCAGCCTAACAGCCAGGGCCAGTACTACTGTTTTGCTTGCTCTTAAACGCTGGTTCTTGGTGCAGATACTGGCAATCTGCAAAGTCCAGAGCCATTTGCACATAATTGTCAACCTTCACCCCCCACATTTGCACAAAAACCCCCCACTTATAAAGTCAAGAGTAATTTCAGCTTGTGGTTCCTATTCTGGAAAGGCCAGAAGTGAGGATCTGTGAGGTTATATCGCAGATCCCATATGTTGAAAACCCGAACTTAGTCTTCCCAGCCTGGGGGGCTTCCAGTCCTGAATCCTGTGCCCTCTTTGGGCCCAGAGCCCTGAAGAGCCTTCTCAGTCCACACTTTGCTACTGAGCAGCCCAAGGAGTTTCTGTAAGCCTAAGACTTTCCAGAAACGTGGAAATAAACTCCTCATATAGGAGCCCAGTTGTCTTAGTCATCTAGTGCTGCTATAACAGAAATACCACAAGTGGGTGGTTTTAACAAATGAATTTATTTGCTCACAGTTTAGGAGGCCAGAAGTCCGAATTTGGACCACTGGTTCTAGGGAGAGACTTTCTCTCTGTGTAGGCTCTGGGGGAAGGTCTGTTTTCAGCTTCTGTTCCTTGGTTCCTTGGCAATCTTCATGTGGCTTGGCATCTATCTTCCATTCTCTCCGCTTGCTTCTTTATGCCTAATCTGCTCTTTTATATCACAAAAAGGATTGATTTAAAACACACCCTACACTAATACTGTCTAATTATCATAACAAAGAAAACCCACTCCAAAATGGGATTATAACCACAGATATAGAGGTTAGGATTTACAACACATAATTTTGGGAAACACAATTCAATCCATAACACCAGTCTTGCCTTAGTGCCCAAACACTTCACCAGCTTCCTGCATCCCATCATGCCCCTGGCCTCTGTCCTCTGCTTTCAGTCTCTGCTTCCATCTAACACACACACAGCTGAGTGTTCTTCAGACACTGGCTGCTGTAGTCATTTAATTAAAGATGTCCCCAGGTGACTGGGGCTATTATAATGAGAAGAGCTACCTACTGGGTGCTAGGTCTTTCACAAATCTTACCACTAACGCAAATCACAACCCTGACAAGTGGATCATTGCCCTCATTTTACAGAAGTAGAAACTGAGGCTCAGGGAGAGTAACCAACTTGTCACATGGTCCATTGGGACTGGGATCTGAAAGCCACACACAGCAATAGGCTCTCAGGCCTGTGCTTTTCCACCACACCACAGCAGGTGGAAAAGGAGGTCTCCCTGAGTCCCTGGGTCACTGCATGATACCCAGGCCAGTCCCAGTTGGGTTTAGGGAGGTTTGCCCAGAGGGGCAGCAAATGCTGAAGTCCGGGATTTTGTTTTGGGGGGGGTGCAGGGAGGTCTCTTATTCTGAGGGCCATTCACCCATAAGGTGCTATAGACATAGTGCCAAGGACCCTCCTTTACACGTTTTAATGGCCAACAAATTGCTTGAGGAACCCTGGTGATGCAGTGGTTAAAAGCTCAGGCTGCTAACCAAAAGGTCAGTAGTTCGAATCCACCAGCCACTCCTTGGAAACCCTATGAGGCAGTTCTACCTGATCCTATAGGGTTGCTATGAGTTGGAATCAGGTTTTTTATAGGAAATGCTTGAGATCTGAAAAAAAAAAAAAAAATGGCTGCAAAACGTGAAATAAAAGTTGCAAAATTAAGACTAATGAATAGTTGATTAAATTTCAGTGGAAAGAATATTCATTAAATTAATTAAATCAAATTATTTAAATAAAATGTCTACCAGTCAAGTGTAATTCAATATAAATATTAAAAAGTTTAAAATAATAAAAAATGAATTTATGCTTAAATATCAGAACTATAAAAATGATTTTTAAAATCCTTTCAAAGTTTTTACACTGAAAAATCATAGATCATATATAATGTGAAATGGGGGATCCCCTGTTTTAATATGTTTGATGTGTTGTGTGATGAGGCCTCCAAAATAGAAATGCTCAGGATGGTCACAGGTTTGGAAATGGCCCTGCTTGCTGCTGGGAAGTCCAGGCTGGGACAACATATGTGAGGCTCATAGCTTCATTGCTGTTTGTTTTCATTTACTGTGCTTTGCTGGGATAACCTGGCATGAAACAGGTTCCCAGACAGCGGAAGCCTGTGTCCACCAGGGGGACTGGAAACAATAGGAGAAGTAGCTAAGTAATGGGACAGAATTTCAGAACACAGCTTCCTGCAGTGGACTGGGTGTCCAGGGAGGCATGTGGTGGGCTGGAAAAGCACCGGGTCAGGAATCAAGAAATCCGGGTTCTAACCCCAGCTTTACTTACTGGCAGGTTGTAGGACTTGAGTTGCATTCCAAGTGCCTAGAAGTGTGCCTGGCACATAACAGGCACACAATAGAACTTATTGCACGGACCCATATGAGGGGGCTTGATGTTTCCTAATGGTGCACTGGAGCCCTGGTGGTGCAGTGGTTAAGAACTTGGCTGCTAACCAAAAGGTCAGCAGTTCAAATCCACCAAAAGGTCAGCAGTTTAAATCTACCAGCTGCTCCTTGGAAACCCTACGGGGCAGTTCTACTCTGTCCTACAGGGTCACACTGTAAGTTGGAATCAACTCGATGGCAATGCGTTTGGTTTTTTTTGAAATGGTGCACTTAAAGACCCCATGGGGTGGGAAAAGGGCAGGGAGATAAGCAGGTAGGCTCTAAGCGCTAAGTGTCCTCCCCCATCCTGCTCCCTTCATAGCTTGTCCACTGTCACCGAGTTTTTATAATCAGACTTTTCAAGAAGCCTCTAATGCAGAGCTGGGAGAGGTTTGAGGAGATGGGGTCGGGAGTGTATCACAGAGTCACGTGATAGTACCAGCAGCACAGCCGCCATTGACTCCCACTCAAACCGGCCCCAGGCGTGTTACAGTAGACCTGTGCTCCACAGGGTTTTCAGTAGCTCATTTTCCAGAAGGTGATCTCCAGGTCTTTCTTCCCAGGCGCCTCTGGGTAGACTCAAACTTCCAAGCTTTAGGTTAGCAGCCCAGTGCGTTAGCTGCACTGCCCAGAGACTCCACATGATAGAGCTCCAAAATGGCCCTTCATGGCTGGCCACATGCAGAGCCCCTCGAGTGCTGCAACCCCTGTCCCCAAGCCCATCTTTGCCCTGGAAGCTCCAGGTTCACCTCTAGGATTCATTTTCACCAAAGCCTGAGCAAGGTTTCTCCAAAATCTCCAGACAAAGGAGGATAATGAGCCTCTGCAGAGAAACACGGGGAAAGCATCTCCCTGAGCCCTTCATCCAGAACAAGGACAGGGGAACACAGCAGGTACCCCAAGGCAAAGCTGTGCCCATGCCACAGACACACACCCCAACCCAGCCGCCCACGCGGGAAGGAAGGCTGGCAGCCTCCCACCACCAGGCGCAGAAGCCATCTTCATTTGGGAGATTTCACACGTTCCCTAATTATTTCAAGAAGATTTTCAGACTGAGGTAATGGGCTCCCTTTATCACTTGCCGCACATATAATGTCAGGGCTCTCGCATTCATCAGTGGCACCCTCCCAAATCCCCCACCACCAAAAACCCAAATAATTTAAAAAACATTTTTATCCTAAAATGTTCCCCTCAATTTAAAAAAAAAAAAAAAAATTATCTTCGAGAGAAGAGATTTCTTTCCATTTCAATCCCACAACAAGGAGAATGTCAGCCCAGCTTTTTTTTGACAGACAAATTATTGAATCAAAGAGAAAATGCCATTAAGCTCACAGGTTAGCAAGTGTCAGGAATGGTTTAAAGAGATATCCCCATTTATCTTCCAAACATGCACGAAATGTCACTAATGTGTGTTTATCATGTATAATCAGACAAAGAAAATATCGAAATAAAGTACTCCCGTATACAATAGAAATCTCCTTCCATCCTTCAAGATATCACTGCTATTCAAATAGAATAATGATGAAGCCTCTCTCTTGAAAATGGGAATCAAGTGAAATGTAGATAGAAATGATTTTTTTTTTTTTTTGGGTAGTTGATGTACATTTCTAAAGTGCATTAACAGGAAATCCAGAACTTTTTAGGTCAATTATATTGTCAGTATTGTCAATGCCACTGAAATGAATACTGAAGCAGTGCCTGTTCTTGCTGGAATCCAGCTACAGAAGAAATCCCTGGATCAGGGGGACTTACAGAGGAACTAACGATACACTGGAAGCTTGACATTGTTCAAGCATGCATATATATGTATATAGATTTTTTCATTCAAATCCATCCAAGTACTAGGCATTTGGGCTTACTATAAATCTCAGTAGAGAGAGAAAAAAAAATCTACAACAGATCTAAAACCTGGCTTTTTTCCCTTCCTCTTTTCCCTCTACTATGATGAAGTCATTTTTGTAAGCCAGGTGCTATGACAACAATAAACCCCAGACCCAAAATAAATGCTATGGACAGCAAGAGCTCTTTATTAGTAGTTTTGGATATCCAAGACCCAGGAACATGAGCTGTCCACTGGAGAAAAGACAGCCTTTGCCAAAAACAACAGGCCCCTACAGGGCTGGAGACTGACTGACTGACCCATCGCCACCAAGTTGCTTTCAACTCATAGCAACCCTATAGACAGAGTAGAACTGCCCCATAGGGTTTCAAGAAGTGGCTGGTGGATTCAAACTGCCAACCTTTCAGTTAGCAGCCAAACGGTTAACCACCTGCACCCCCAGGGCTCCAGATACAGGGCTGGAGAGGGTTAGGCATTTTGACCTGGCAACTGCTTTCTCTCCCAACAGTCCCACCAGCTGTATGACAGGATTATTTCCTAGCTTTCTGGGCCATGACTCTCCCACAAGCAGGGACCATGCCTGTTCCAGTCACCACCACAAGCCCAGCATGTAATACTATGACTTTCAAACAGCTGATGCTCAAGAAGGTGTTGAACGAACTAGCAAAGGGATGGCTGACAAGGAGCTTTTCCTCTCAGGTCTCCTCCAGTCCCACAGTTGTCTAGTTTTGTGATGTTCTGCAGCCCCATGGGAGGAATCGCCATGGTCCTGGGCATCTGCATGCCTGGGAGGCAACCAGTTAACACCACGAAAGAGTTTCCGCTCTCTCAAACATGAATTGAACAGAGGTGCTGTCCCATGCCAGGCACGGTGTAAGAAAAAGGGGGGAATGCAGAAGAAAGGGTTTTATCAAAGTGACCTAAATCCAGGACGATTTCCAGGTGAGTTAATGTCACAGAATCACAGGAGAAAAAGGGTCCTGAAGGCAGAGTACAGTATGAAGAGTAGGCTCTGGGGTCAGAGCAGTATGGGATCATAAACCATATTTAAGGAAGGTTTGTAAAGACAACTACTGATCACCATCATCTAACAGGGCTCACCTCTGCAGACACTGCTCTTCTTACCTCTCATACCGTAAGAGTTGTCAGCAAGGCAGGTGCCACCAGGAGGGACACCAGGCTCCTCCACTGACTTGCTGTGCCCCCTTAGGCAAGTCTCTCTTCTTCAGTTCCCTAACCTATGACATGAGAGTAAAATCCCTACCTTTCAATCTGACATTTTGCATAATGATCCTCAAAGGGTAAACAGAAACATCTTAGCCATTCCATTTCTAACAGTTTCTGTTAGGGATATAGTCAGAAGTGTGTTTAAAAAAAAAAAGTATGTACTGGGATATACTTCACGGTGCTGAGTAGAACAGGAAACGACTGAAAAATCTAGCTTCTCAACAACAAAAAACTATTCATTCAACTGTGGGTTTTGAAGGACTATTTATAACATAGGTAAATGTTTGTAAGTAAAACTGTATCTTTATAGAATGACTCCAACTTTAAAAATAAATATAATCTGCATGTATCTGTACATATATGACACAAAGGAGTATGTGTGGGGCTGGTTGTACACCAGAACACTTTTCAGTGGTTATTTACAGGAAGTGGGGAATTACAGGTAATCTTAATTTTCTCCTTTATGATTTTCAGTATTTTCAAAATTTCTAATGAATATGCACTTCCTTCATAATCAAAAGAAATTCTTAAGAATATAATTTAGAATTCTGGGCCCTTTCTGCTTCACAGTACTAGTACTCTGAGATCAGCTGTGGTAACAGATGCGGAAACCCCTTGGAAAGTATAGAGTGGTACACAATTCAAGTGACTGCATTATTGTTAGCGTCTAAACATTTGTGGCAAACCCCATCAAGCTGTCTTCTCCTAGGCCTGGCTGTTTCAAGCACGGAACTGTGACAGCCCACCAACTTCACAGGTAGACTTTACAAGACGTTAAAACTCCCTGCTTAGAAGTAAACAAGTGCATAGTAAATAGGATCACCAATTCAAAGTAAAACATCTCATGAAGTCTCTCGCAAAATAAGGTGAGCCCACTCTGATTTCTCCCCTCCAAACCAACCAACCAGATAGAGATCAACGATTAGAACCCCCCCGCCCCCGCCATGAACTCGGGTTTAACCATTCTATAATTACCTCAGGCCAGCAGCTCACCCCAGATTTGTCGGAGTAAGTCCCAGGGCTGCTGAAGATGAGTTAATTCTCCTGCCAGTAGCATCAAAAAAAAAAAAAAAATTCCAAAGGCCTCAACAAGCAAATTATGTTAGAGAGATTTTAGGGCCCAATGCTAGCAAAATAAACTAGCAAAATATTTACCCTTTAATGACTTTGAAAGTGTAAACAGACTACACATAAACAGTGATTCTTCTTACACAACACATTCAGGCTTTTAAATTGTCCTGAACTTCATGGACTTCAAAGCAGGTTGGTGAGCTTGGAGAGTCAGGGGTTTTCACAAGCAAAGCACACTCATTAAGTCCGTCAGTCAGGCACTGATTTAAGACGCAGTTGTTTTTTGTTTTGTCTCAGATTTTTAAGCCCTGAGATGTCCTGAGGGTGCCTGAGATCCAGAATTTCATTCCTTGAACACAGTACACTCAAGGCCACTAAATAAACTCCGTTGGTGGCAGGAGGCATTCCATTGACTCTCCTTCTCCCAGAAAATGACCCACACATCACAATAAGCCGCTCAATTACTCTGGGCAGAAAATGTAGATCAGGGACGTAAATTGGCAGTAGATTAAAGGAGAAACCCGCAATGATGTCTATTATTGAGATAATACAGCTCTTAATAATTCAAGGCACATCCACTCCCATTGTTTCATCTTAACCTAGCTACAAGCCTGTAAAGGCAAGTAAGACAAGGGGCAGTAACCTTACTTCAGAAATAAAGAGAAAGTGGAAATTACTGACTTGGCCAAGGTTATAAGTAATCAATGACAGCCAGATTCATAACTCAGTCTCCCATGCAGGGATGTTAACTTGCCTATAAGAATGACCAGTAGAACAGGAAACAACTGAAGAATCTAGTTACTCAAAAATATTATGATACAAGAAGGAAGACCTGAAAACCAGCAGCTACAACAAAAATGTTAACTGGCTGTCAGGGTTCTTTCTCTCTAAGAATCATCCTTGATACTCCAGGATTAAGGAAGGGCCAAGTAAGGAGGCTTCTCTCATGCAGAAGTTAAGAACTGGAACTGTCCACCTTCCTCAGGAGGCACGAAAGACTCATAAATGACTTTATACTATTATCAATTCCTTCTTGCTTTACTCCATGGCAAATGCTTGGGAACCGTAGACAAAGTAGCTGCCCTCTGAAGCTTGGCAGATATTTCCCATTCTTATCCCCAGCTAACTGGACAACGGAACACAGGAAGTTGAACAACATTCCACCTCTCAAAAAAGTTTACACACATGCACGAGCATTACATAAAATACATGTAATAAACTGGAAGAACATGCAAGCAAATAAAGAAAAGATCAAAAGAGAGGTATGAGGCAGCCACAGTCAACTCTTCGCTCTTGAAAATTTAAATGAATACTCCTTGAGAGCAAACTACAAAATGCTAACCTTGAAGTATTGAGTGGCAGGAAGAATTATGGGTTATTGTACTGTCAAAATGCCAGACAGCTGTATGTTGAGTTGCTGCGTTATTTAGACAATCAGAAACTTGGAAGCTAATGTGACATATTTTTTTCAGTGTGAAAGCTCTTGACATGCGTCATGATAATTTCTAAAGGGACAAAACGTTACATAAAAAACATGGTGCCTTTAGGAGGTGGCCTCATGGGTAGAGCTACCCGAGTGCAGGAGGCAGTAGAGGGCTATAGGAAGGCAGGACATCAAGGACTCCAATTCTCCAGGAGGTGAGCACCATTTCCCTCCTGACTTAGTCCCCGGGGTAGCAGGCCCAGACAGCATGGAACACCCAGCCTCTTTCTTCCTGTTCCTGGCATCTAAGGAACATTCTCCCTGAGTCAGCTTCCTGACTACAGCCTAAGCTGTGCCCTACGAAGCCCCGTGAATTACAGGATCATCTCCCATCTGGACAAGCAATACAGTGATCATGTTTACAGAATGCTACTGGAGACCAGGGCACTGCAAACCCAGGGTAGAGGTGCGGCTATAATTCTGCCTGTTCTCTGCAAGGTAACTTTTCACCTGTATTCTAGATTGGCTTACACAGAAGTACAGACTGAAGTGGCAGCTGTTTAAGGGAATTCCTAGCTTTGGATTTCAGGTTGGCTCTCAATACACGAAGGTCAGAGTAGGAAGGAGAACCTGACTGGCTGTGCGTGAAATGCCACCTTCATGGCTTTGACTACAATAATACAAATATTGCTGGGAGAGCTAACACATAAAGCTTCTATCAGTCATCTATAATTTAGGGTGAATGGAGGTTTGGGGAACTGGTTTTTATGGGGAGCAGTACAGGTGGGTGCTGGAATCTTGAAGTAGAAGGCACCTGTGGGGCAAGTAAGTAGATAAAGCCAGAGAAGAAAGTGTGGAAGTGCTCCACGGTGAAGCCAGATAAAGAACCTGTGGAGAAGCTCTGTATGGATTTTCTCTCCCTTCTAGGGATTTCTTTTTCACCAAATGGGAAGAAAAACAATCCTTGTAAAGAAAAAAGAAAGGGCCGAGGGCTGATGGGGCAAGGCAAGTGTTCCTCCTAACAAGCTTTAGAGTCACAGAGCAAAGAGGTGGTAGAGTTAATGGGTAGGGGTGTGGGCCCTGGGGCCAACTTCATTACTTGCCATGAACAAATTAGTTAACCACAGTTTCCTTTCTGAAAAATAGGGACAATAACAATAGCAATGTCAAACTGCTGCTGCAGGATTATCTGGGTTAATACAAGCTAAGGGCTTAGAGCAGTGCCGGCCAGGCGATGATGATTCTCTCAAATGTTAGCATCCTCCCCATTCTAGCCTTCACCCCACTCTACTTCCTTCTCTTTCTTCTCCCACTACTTTTTTCTCCTCCTCCAGGCTAACATCTTGCACCCAATCCTGAAATTGCCCGCAGGAAAAGAAATGAGAGTCCAGAAGATAAAGCAGCTGTGGATTTCAGAGCTTCCCGATCTCCCAGACACCCAGGAAGAGGTCAGCACCCAAGAGACCACACCAAGCAACAAAACAAGCTCACTGCCTAGAGGAGAACCACTCAGACTGAGGTGTAGCCCTTCCACAGGCTTCAATAAGAATTTTCGGTAAAGACACTCTTCTTTTTCTTCCACCTTATTAATTTTTATTTTTATTTGACAGTTAACCTAAATGTTAAGATAATACCCTGTTACAAGAGTACTTAAAAGCTGATATGTAGCCAGAGGATAACACTAGTGAATGAATGAACTTGGAGCTGACTCCAAGAGCTGCGCTGTTTGCCTATAGCTGGTCAGGTAAAATCACGAATACAATAACTGGGGCCTTTGGCCTTTGCCACATAGCAAAAAGGCTCAATGCTACCTACTCATCAGCCCCAGGGGCACCATGAGGAGGCATCCAGACCTCCAGGCGAAAGACTGACTACTCAAGTTCCTCATAAACTTAGGGGAGAGAGAGTGAAAGTTTGCTAGAATATAAGCAGTTCCTTTCTCCAGTGGAAACACTGGTGGTGTAGTGGTTAAGTGCTATGGCTGCTAACCAAAGGGTCGGCAGTTCGAATCTGCCAGGAGCTTCTTGGAAACTCTATGGGGCAGTTCTACTCTGTCCTATAGGGTAGCTATAAGTCAGAATCGACTCGATAGCACTGGGTTTGGTTTGTTTGTTTTTTCCAGCATCATTTACTTCTAAAGTCAGGAAACAGCAAATCTGCATGGCAGGTGAGCTCAACAGGAATTTTATTTTTATGAATCATTATGGCATTAGTTCTTGCATACAAAATGCATAAAGGAAAACCCATGTACTTGACGTAATCAACTCCATCCAACTCTGGCTAGCGTAGAGTCATAGGAGCACATACAAAAATAGACACAAGGAAGATCTGCTTTGGATGTAAAGAACATCTCCCCTACTGTCTAAATGGTGCATGTCAGGGGCATCGAAACCTCACTTTCATAAGCTTCCTGTGCTGCTTTGAATGCAAGTCTTTATTCATGATAGTCAGAAGATGCATCTATACTACCCCTATGGACAACACCATTTACAAACCCACAGGATGTGTATTAATTTATGTTCAGCAATCAAAAACACACATTTTGGAGTCTGAGAAACTTGGAATAGAATCTCATCTTTGACACTTGCCAGTTTATGACTCTCAGAAGTTTCTTAATCTCTCTGGGCCCCACCCTCACTGGCATAAAGGAGAGACTGTCACCTACTGATAACAATGACATTGTAATTAAATGAGATAATATACATCAAGTACACGGCCCAGAGCCTGGGACATAGAAAATGCTTAAATAAATGAGTTCCTATCATCATCATCAATTCAGTTTCTTGACTTTAGCTGTCTCTGCAGGCCACCAGAAACAGCCAGGAGGATGTCAAACACTGTGCCCACTTGAATCGGATGTAAATCAGAGACAGTTGACTGCTGGATTCCTAGATGACCTGTAGAGACACAGAGGCTGCATAGGCAAACAAGGGCAGTATGGCGTGACATAAATGGCAGTTGAATAGGAAGCCAGAGATCTAAATTCTAGTCATGGCTCACCTCTAACTCACTGGATAAGCTTGGCCAGTTCACTTGATTTTGCTGGGTTTTGTTTTCCTCATTTACTTAAAAAAAAAGGGGGGGGGTGAGTGGGTTGAACTACAAGATTACCACTCTTCAACACTGACAGTTATAGCTTTTCAATCATGAAACTCTCACCTGCTGGTTCAGAAGTATTCTCTATACAACAGTTCTGGAAGCCACTACCATACAGTCTTTATATGCAATAAAACTTGTTTGTGATCCCTAAACTAGAAGATCCCTGAGATTCCTTTCTGTTGTTACATGTTATGATTTTATAACCTTTAATTAGATGCTTGGAGATGTAAAGATTCAATCAAGTCCTTTGACTTATACCAGGAGGAGATAAAGGAGAAGCTTCAGCTGGACAAAAAACTCAGGGGACATTAATCTAGTAACAGACTCCATGAGCGGAAGAGCCATGACAGTTAAGAGCCAACCATTCGTTGATTGTGCTCTGACACTCTAATTTCTTTCTTTTTTAAAAAGATAGTATAATCGTGCCTATGTAAAATAATATTATCTGTGTTTTTATTAATGCATCAGAAGAGGTCTAGTAATACCCTCGATGTTTCAACAGTAATTATATTTAGAAAGGAAAGTGGGTGTGGGAGAGCGAATGATTGTGCACTTTGACTATTTCCCTCTGCACCTCCGATACTGGACTTTTTTCATAGCAGTATTATATTTATACTTAGTTTAGTCTATCATATTTATATTCAGAGAAAAAGGTCTAAATAAATTACTTCCTCTAGGTGGCCTACTAAAAAGAGTTAAATGCATATACATTGCCCTTAAATGTTCCTGACCCGTATTCATCAAACTAAAATTTTGCTTTGAGCTAGAGAAAGAGTTTTAAAGTTTCTGTCTGAACTTGCAAAAGGGCTATGGTAGAAGATGTGCAGCTGAAAGTGATGCAGATATGATAAATCAGAAGCTTTTCAATCAACTACATCTTTGCTGGTCTTTAGCAGTGCTTTTCATTTTTTTTTTTTTTAAGTGGTCCAAATTACCATCTGGGTCACTTGCTTCCAGCCTGAAGAGATTCCTTCAGTATTCCTTGTAAGGTAGGTCTGCTAGCAACAAATTCTCTCAGTTTTTATTTATCTGGGAAACTCTTTATCTCCCCTTCATTCTTAAAAGATAGCTTTATTACCTATAGGATTCTTGGTTAATAGTTCATTTTCTTGCCTTTGAGCACTTTGAATACATTTCCCCACTGCCTTTTGGCATCCATTGTTTCTGCTATAAAGTCAGCTGTCAATCTTATTAGCCTTCCCTTGAAAGTGACAAGTCATTTTTCTCCTGATGCTTTCAAGATTTTCTCCTAGTGTTTGACTTTCAGCTTTTTTACTATGATGTGTCTATTTGTGGATCTCTTTTTTGTGTGTGTGTGTTTACTCTACTTAGTGTTCATTGAGCTTCTAGATGTGCAGGTTTTTTTTCAGTAAATTTGGAAAGTTTTCTAGCATCATTTTTTTTTTTTAAAACATTTTTCCGTTCCTTTCTCTTTCTCTTCTCCCTCAGTACTCCTTCAGAGTGCAGGTGCCCCTAATGGTGTCTCATATTCCTCTGATGTTTTTCACTTTTCTTCCCATTCTTTTTTCTCTTATTCTTTGGCTTGCATAATCTCTATTGACCTACAAGTTTGCTAATTCTTCCATCACTTCGGATCTACTGTTGAGTGTCTCTAGTATTTTTTTTTAATTATTATACTTTTCAACTCCAGAATTTCCATTTCATTCTTTTTTAAAAAATAATTCCTATATCTTTATTCATATTCTTTACTTAATGTAACCCTGTAAGCACACCTTCCTTTACTTCTTTAATCATGCTTTTCTTTAGTTCTATGAACATATTTATAATGGCTATTTTGAAGTATTTTTCGGTTAAATACAACATCTGGTCACTCTCACAGGCTGTTTATGTTGCCTGCTTTTTGTCCAAGGTATAGATCATACTTTCCTGTTTCTTTGTATGTCTCTTAACCCTTTTGTTGGAAACCAGACATTTTAGATAATACATTATAGCAACTTTGGTACTAGCTCCCCACCTGCCCCGGGCTTGTTATTATTGTTTGCTTGTTTACATTTTAGTGGTGGCTGGATTATTTTAGTGAAGTCTATTCCACTTCCACCTGCCTATCCCTGCAGTGTTAAGTTTCTAAAGTTTCTCCTTGGAGAGGTGAAGCTTTGGGTATGTCCACAGTTACCCTGGAATGACCATGGTATTGGTAGGGCTCTCCTCCTCACTTTCCCTGACCACATTCAGCAGTTAAACTCCACTCATTGCTAGATGATTACTCTACTGTTTGCAATAATACTCTGGGACATAAAATACTCTACAAAGTAATCCAATCAAATTGCACTTCCTTTGAAGACATAGTTTCTGAGGCCCATGTTTGATATTTATTCTGACCACAGGAAGGTTCCTCCCAGCTGTCTCACTCCCCATTTCTCTCCTGTAAACTAGGCAGCCTACAGTCTAGGCTGTACCTTCATTATATCTACAAATTTCCTCCCAATTGCCTTTCACCACAACTTCCACTGTTCTTGAGAGCACCCTTCAGTATGATCTCCATGTTCTGTTGTAAATGAAGTCAGCTCCTTTGGGGAGAGATTAGGAACTACTTGTTTTATGGTTTGCTTCTCCCCACAGGCCTAATCTCTGGTCCAGAGCTCTGGAGTTGGGTTTGGGGCAATGGAAAGCTTCCCTCTGACTGATACCCCCACTCTAGGAACTGAGATGTGGGTGGAGAGGAGGGCAGCAGCTTGATGTCCTCCTGGCTTGCCTCTTCTGGCATGAAACTACTGTCTCATGATCCAGGACAAGAACAGGAGGGGCCTAAGTATTCTAAGAATACTGTACCCAAGGTAGAGCCTCCATTCCATGAGTGGAAGCTGGGAAGAAGACAGGATCCTCCACCTTTTGATTTCACTTGCCAGGGACTTAGCCTCAACTATAGGCAGCTGGAAGAAGGATGATAAATACTGAAATTCTGCTCCTTCCAGAAAGAAATCCTCCTGCCCGGAAGCTGGGGGGAGAAGGAGTCCTGCGTCCTTAGTTATAGCAGTCTAGAGTGGAGTCTCCACTTCGTTGAGCTGGGAGGGAGGTGGCAAGAAGTAGTCTTGGTTCAAATACTATAGACTCTCATCTTCCTTACTGAATTTTTATAGAGTGTCTTGAATAGATGTTTCTTCATTTGCTGTTTGTCCTTAGGACTATTTCCACAGGCTTTAAATTATTGCATTTTATATATTTTTTTCATCTATTTTGCTAAAGACTGCATCAGCAAAGCCCCTCACACTGTCATGCTGGGAAGTTTATTTCTAACCCTATTTATTTTTCTATACACATACATACATACATACATATCCTTATGTGTATGTGTGTATATATATGTATATATATATATTTTTTCCAACTCCACAACTACACTCTTGCCCTAACCAGGTTACCTCTTTACACCCCATGTACACAGATATGAATAGTACTTTAGACAATTCTAAGCCTATACTGTTTATCCTGATGACAACTTTGTGAAATACTAGCTGTATCTTACAGGTGAGGAGTCTGGGGTCCAGAAAACTTCAACGACTGTCACCAAAGAGCTGTGTTACATTAAGGTAGAACTGGAATCTGAACCAGATCTCCCAATTGCCAAACCTAAGCCTCTCTGTGCTCAGCCACTCATATCTTACCATGGCCTCATGGTACTCTCCACAGGGCTCCCCTTCCTGCTGTCTCCAGAAGCCCTACCCACCCACAGTCTTCCACCCTTAATACTTCCTGTGCCACTCACCCAGCTCCCAGCAGCCCCTGGCATTTCTCAAGCACACAGTTCACCAAACTGGACCATTTCCTCTTTATTATCTACACAAATATTCTTAATTATTTCTCCTCCAACCCAAAGTACTTATTTCTTATTTATGAGTGTAAATATAAAGCTGGCAGGGCTCATATTTCACAGGGAGCCATTCCAATGGCATCTAGTGCCTTCCAAATTTAAGGAGCAGGAGAGCTGATTCTCTGCCCATTTCATTATAAAGGGGTTTACCATAAATATTGGAATTTGAATTCTACCCAAGTAATGCATTAATAGATACTAAACCATTAATAATTTCTGTACTTTTTCATAAGTGGGCAAAGTCCAATAAATAAACTATATCTCTTTCACAGCAGAGCAGGGTTAACAAGGACCAAGGAGATTTCAAAGACAAACTACTAGTAGGGGCTGCCAGGAGGTAAGATTCATAATGAAACTACAAATTCTGGGGACCCATTTTTTACTGTCTGCCATGGCGAGTATCTAAAATTAAACGCTAAGCAGAAATCTGTCCTGGCATCTAACACACAGCAGTTTAGGTAAACAATCTCCAAAATTAAAAACAGATTCTGGATAATAAATAAGTCTGTGTGTGAATCTCTCTGATAACAGACACCTCTCCCGGATAAATCAAAGGCTATAGCCCTACAGAGCCTTTCTAAATTAGGCCAGATGACTCACCTAAAATAGTTCATCTTGCGTTGGCTGTCTTAATGAACGGCAGTAATGGATAGCTTCTTACCAGTTACTGCAGCAGGGCCAAAGGCCTCTAGGCTAATTACACTGACAGCCTGGAGAAGCTGGCAGGTCTGGGAAGAGCTGGTGGGCAAGGTGTGGGGTCCTGGGAGCAAGGAGGGTTTCACCATAATGCTTGTTTACCCAGGATTTGTGGCTCAAGTCCACTGGTTTCTCCTGGGACACATGCCCAACCCACCTGCAACTGCCCCAGAATTCTAGAAGCCTGAATCTGACACGTCAGACAGCAAAGGTAAACAGCCCAGAAGGCAGGAAAAGTGAGTCCGAGCACCACTGTCCTTAAAAATTAGCTACATGAATTTAGACAGATCCCAGAATATCTTTGTGCCTTCCCTTCCTCATCTGCAAAGTAGGGATAACACCTGCCCTGCTTACCTCAGGAAACCCTGGTGGAAACCATAGTGGTTAAGTGCTATGGCTGCTAACCAAAAACTGGCACTTTGAGTCCACCAGGTGGTCCTTGGAAACTCTGTGGAGCAGTTCCACTCTGCCCTATAGGGTCACTATGAGTCAGAATCGGCTCAACAGCAATGGGATTGGGTTTTTTTGGTTTAGTTTACTTCACAGGGCTGATGAATAATGAGAAAGTGCACATAGATGCACTCTGTAACCTACAAAATATTATCCTGTTACTATTATTAATATTAAGAAACCCTGGTGGTGCACCGGTTAAGAGCTGTAGCTTCTAACCAAAAGGTAGGCAGTTTGAATTCACCAGGTATTCCTTGGAAACTCCATGGGGCAGATCTACCCTGTTCTGTAGGGTCGCTATGAGTCGGAATTGACTTGATGGCAACAGGTTTTTTTTTGGTGGGGGGGTATTATTAATATTTAAATATTATTAATATGAATTTATTCAGCAAACTTTAAGGTCCTTTGAGTGTCAGGTGCTGGGATATATCAGTGTCTAGAAGAGTCAGACTCTAGCCTGTGGCCTTGCTATTTCAGTGAAGGGAGGTAGAGAGCCTATGTAAGAACTACAGGCTGGACAGTCTCTTAGGTAAGGGTAGGTAGGTAAGGGTAGGTAGGTAAGGGTAGGTGTGGTGAGAAACACACAGCAAGGAAGGCACCAGGCAGTGCCTGCTGTGAGGAAGGCTGCAACTTTAAACAGGAAGGTCAGGGAAGGCCTCAGTAAGGACGCAACTTTTAAGACAAGATGCGAAGGAGGAAAGAGAGCTTCAAAGATACTGGGATGAAAGGAGAAGGAATATCCAGGGAAAAGACCCCCAAGGAGAGTCTGAGGAGCTATGAGGAAAGAGTAGAGGGAGGGAGGGGGACCAAGGGGGCAGCGGGGAAGGTGAGACCTCTCTGGACCTCTTGAGGACTTTGGCCTTTGGAAGGTTCTCAGCAGAGGAGTAGCAGGGTTTAACCCATGTTTTACCAGGAGCACTCTGGCTGCTATGCTGGGAATAATCATAAGAAATGAATATTATCATGTTTTTAATAGTCTACTCTGATCCAATGTGAATCTTGGTCTGAGAGGGAGGGACATGAAGGGACTGAAGTGAGGGTCTTACGTTTTTTCTTTCTTAAGTGCTCAAAACACCTAAGCATAGAGAGGATATGGAGGGAGTGAGGGAGGCACAGAGAGGCCAGAGTGGGGGACAAATGAGCCCCAAGTGAGACTAGGGAGGGTCTGCCTCTGGGTCTCCTTCTTAGACTCATAGCCAGCAAAGCTGTGGAGAGCTCTGGGAGACGAAGAAGGGCAGTGGCTGGAAAAAGAAAACCGTCTTCTCCCAAATTTCCACACTTTTGCTGCCATCAGTGAAGCTACACACAACCTATGCTTTTTAAGTCTGGGGCCTGTCTCTTTATTAAAAATGAAAACAAAATTTCTTTTAAAAAGGGAGAGCTGGGTTGCAGGCCTTGCACCATATTTTATCAGAGTTTGGTGTCAGCACAAGTGGCAAACACAACATAAGCAGAGCCATCTCGCCTCTTGCTTCAGAATGACTCAGAGGTCATTCCATTAGTGATTGCAGCTGGTTTTAAATGAAACACATATAACCTTAATCCAATTAATGAAAGTATCCTGCAATTCTCACCGAGGCTAATGCTGAATGAATGTTTAAACCTTGCTCATTCACCAGCTCCTTGCACTGTATCTCAAAATCTCCAAAGCACACGCTAATTCCTGAATGAAGGAAATTATGACTCAGCAGTCTTTTTTTGATTTCTGGCAACTTGGCACCTGTATTGGGGCTGGGCATGGCTGAGTCATGCTCCCTTCCTGGACTTCTGCTACTTCTGCAAGATGACACACGACTTGGCCAAAGCTCCCACCGAGAACACGTTGATGATGAAATGGACTGAAGCCACTCACATTCTGCTGGTGGTATCTAAGATGATTTGTGGAGGTACATGGGTACATAATTAGTCACATAAAGAAAACTGACTCCCTTTTCAATTCTCTTTCTGTCCTTTTGAATACAACAAGGAGAAAGTCTCAGTTTGGAGCTAATATGCCTTTAACAGTTCTCTAAAACATGACTTTTTTTTTTAAAAGAGAGCAGCCCTCAGGTTCAAAGGTCACTATCAAAACCCACTGCCATCAACTCAATTCTGACTCATACCAACCCTATAGGACAGAGTAGAACAGCCCCACTGGGTCTTCAAGGATGTAATCTTCACAGAAGCAGACTGCCACCTCTTTCTCCTACAGAGTGGCTGGTGGATTTGAACTGCTGACCTTGCAGTTAGCAGCCAAGCGCTTTAACCACTGAGCCACCAGCGCTCTTTAAAGGCTGTATATCTACCTAAAATTGAACATTATTTTGTTTTCATTCTACATATTTCCCTGGACACTTTCTACTTATGACAGGGGAGTCTGGTCTTCCCTTTATAATTATATAGAATTTTCTTTGAAAGTAAATGTAAGGGAAAATGAGTCAACTTAAAACAGGGTTTATCAATCCTGGCAGTCATGATATTTGGACCAGATAATTCCTTGTTGTGGGCTATCCTATGCATTGTAGCCTATGTAGCAGCATCCTTGGCCTCTACCCACTAGAACCCAGTGGCATCCCCCACCTAAAGTATGATAACCAAAAAATGTCTCCAGACATTGCCAAATGTCACCAAGGGGAGAAGGGGGCATGATCACCCCCAGGCAGTGGGAATCACTGATTTAAAACAAGTAAATAATAATAGCAGTGGGACACAAGCATAGCAAAAGTCATGAGGGAGCTATGAATGACTGGATTTGAGCTATGTGTTAGGTTTAGTGGGCTGCAGTGCCACTAACCAGCACAAGAATCAGGCACATTCATTCCCATGAAGAGACATTTTGGTTAGAACACCACGTGAGCCCTTCACATGGATATGAAGAAGCACTCACCTCCTCTAAGGTCAACACATTCCCTTGATCCCCCAAACAGGGACAGACAAAAGGGACAAGCACAGGAGGCTCCTGCTCAGACTGTGTGCAGGAGCCGTCTCTCCCACTCCGGGCCCTGTATGTGGCCATGTGTCCTCAGACTATGGCCAGTCATGTGGCTGCTCCTCTCAGCAGGCTTTGCAGCCCTCCTCTGTTGCTGCTGGGGACATATGGAGGAGAAGACGATGGCTCCATGGCCTTGCCCGTTAGTTCCCACTCCTCAGATGATGGCTGCTACCTGGGAAACTAGACCCAGGCCCACACCTCTGTCCCTTTCTCCTCCTCCAGCTGCTGGCTTAGATTTCATCCCTGCAGGGCACTGATCTCCAGGAAATCCAGGCAGCCTCTACTCTTGGGAGCAGGGCAGCTTTCTTCCAGCAGTGAGCCCTTTTCCCAGCCACAATGCTAGCACTTACAGTCCTTTTGCTGAGAACCCAGCAACACTGTGACGTTGTTGAAGGAAAGACCTGCCATTTAACAATCTGGACATTGACACTGTCACAAGACCTTGTGTCCACTAAGTTTCCCTCTACTCAATGAGCTCCCTCTGCCCCAGAACTGCCTGGCCTATTTGTAATGAGCAACATTGTGGAGACGAGAGAATACTTGAGAAAACTAAAAATGCATGCATATACACACACACAAAAAAAACATATGCATATATATTGTTGTTGTTGTTAGGTGCCATTGAGTCAGTTCCAACTCACAGCTACCCTATGTATCAAAAAACAAAACACTGCCCAGTCCTGCACCATGCTTAAAATCATTGTTATGCTTGAGCCCATCATTGCAGCCACTGTGTCAATCCATCTCGTTGAGGGTCTTCCCCTTTTCCACTGACCCTGTACTTTACCAAGCATGATATCCTTTTCCAGGGACTGATCCCTCCTGATAATGTGTCCAAAGACTCTAAGGTGCAGTCTCGCCATCCCCGCTTCTAAGGAGCATTCTGGTTGTACTTCTTCCAAGACAGATTTGTTTGTTCTTCTGGCAGTCCATGGTATATTCAATATTCTTCACCAACACCACAATTCAAAGACATCAATTCTTCTTCGGTCTTCCTTATTCACTGTTGAGCTTTTATACCCATATGATGTGATTGAGAATATACCATGGTTTAGGTCAGGTGCACCTTAGTCTTCAAGGTGACATGTTTGCTTTCAACACTTTAAAGGGGTCCTTTTTTTTTTTTTTTGCAGGAGACTTGTCCAATGCAATGCTTTTGATTTCCTGACTGCTGCTTCCATTGCTGTTGGTTGTGGATCCAAGTAAAATGAAATCCTTGACAACTTCAATCTTTTTCGGTTTATCAAGATGTGGCTTATTGGACCAGTTGTGAGAATTTTTGTTTTCTTTATGTTGAGACATAATCCATACTGAAGGCTGTGGTCTTTGGTCTTCGTTAGTAAGTACTTCAAATCCTCTTCACTTTCAGCAAGCAAGGTTGTGTCACCTGCATAACACAGGTTGTTAATGAGTCTTCCTCCAATCCTGATGCCCCATTCTTCTTTGTATAGTCCAACTTCTCGGATTATTTGCTCAGCATACAGATTGAATAGGTATGGTGAAAGAATACAACCCTGATGCACACCTTTCCTGACTTTAAGCTACACAGTATCCCCTTGTTCTGTTCAAACAACTGCGTCTTGATCTATGTACAGATTCCTCATGAACACAATTAAGTGTTCTGAAATTCCCATTCTTCGCAATGTTATCCATAATTTGTTATGATCCACACAGTCGAATGCCTTTGCATAATCAATAAAACACAAGTAAACATCCTTCTGGTATTCTCTGCTTTCACCCAGGATCCCTCTGACATCAGCAATGATATCCCTGGGTTCCACGTCCTCTTCTGAATGTGGTCTCATTTTCTGGCAGTTCCCTGTCAGTATACCGCTGCAGCCGTTTTTGAATGATCTTCAGCAAAATTTTACTTGCGTATGATATTAATGACATTGTTAAATAATTTTGCATTTGGTTGGCTCACCTTTCTTGGGAATAGGCATAAATATGGATCTCTTCCAGTTAGTTGGCCAGGAAACTGTCTTCCAGATTTCTTGGCATAGACAAGTGAGCACTTTCAGTGCTGATCCGTTTGTTGAAACATCTCAATTGATATTCCATCAATTCCAGGAGCCTTGTTTTTCCCCAATGACTTCAGTGCAGCTTAGAATCTTCCTTCAGCACTATTGGTTCCTGATCAAATGCTACCTCCTGAAATGGCTAAACATCAACCAGTTCTTTTTGGTATAATGACTCTGTGTATTCCTTCCATCTTCTTTTGATGCTTCCTGCGTCGTCTAATATTTTGCCCATAGAATCCTTCACTATCGCAGCTCGAGGCTTGAATTTTTCTTCAGTTCTTTCAGCTTGAGAAACGCTGAGCGTGTTCTTCCATTTTGGTTTTCCACCTCCGCCTCTTTGCTCATGTCATTATAATACTTTACTTTGTCTTCTCAAACCACCCTTTGAAATCTTCTGTGCAATCCTTTTACTTCATCACTTCTTCCTTTTGCTTTAGCTGCTTTACGTTCAAAAGCAAGTTTCAGAGTCTCTTCTGACATCCATTTTGGTCTTTTCTTTCTTTCCTGTCTTTTCAATGACCTCTTGCTTTCTTCATGGATAATGTTCGTGATATCATTACACAACTTGTCTGGTCTTCCATCATTAGTGTTCAATGTGTCAAATTTATTCTTGAGATGGTCTCTAAATTCAGGTGGTATATACTCAAGGTCATACTTTGGCTCTCTTGGACTTGTTCTAATTTTCTTCAGTTTCAACTTGAACTTGCATATGAGCAATTGATGGTCTGTTCCACAGTTGGTCCCTGGCCTTGATATGGAGCTTTTCCATCATCTCTTTC
Organism: Elephas maximus indicus; assembly: GCF_024166365.1. NCBI lineage: Eukaryota > Metazoa > Chordata > Mammalia > Proboscidea > Elephantidae > Elephas > Elephas maximus. The sequence goes on from NC_064834.1 coordinate 11,418,101, forward strand.
CACAGATGTAGTGGATTTGATTCCTGTGTATTCCATCTGGCAAGGTCCATGTGTATAATCACAGTTCATGTTGGTGAAAAAAGGTATTTGCAACGAAGTCATTGGTCTTGCAAAACTGTATCGTGCAGTCTCTGGCATCGTTTCTATCACCAAGGTCATATTTTCCAACCACCGATCCTTCTTCTTTGTTTCCAATTTTCACATTCCAATCACCAGTAATTATCAATGCATCCTGATTGCATATTCGATCAATTTCAGACTGCAGAAACTCGTAAAAATCTTCGATTTCTTCATCTTTGGCCTTCATCTTTGGTGCATAAATTTGAATGACAGTTGTATTAACTGGTCTTCCTTGTAGGCGTATGGATATTATCCTATCACTGACAGCACTGTACTTCAAGATAGATCTTGAAATGTTCTTTTTGATGATGAATGCAATGCCATTCTTCTCCAAGTTGTCATTCCCCACATAGCAGACCATATGATTTTTGGATTCAAAATGGCCAATGCCAGTCCATTTCAGCTCACTAATGCCTAAGATATCGACGTTTATGTGTTCCATTTCATTTTTGATGATTTCCAATTTTCCTAGATTCATACTTCTTACATTCCAGGTTTCGATTATTAGTGGGTGTTTGCAGCTGTTTCTTCTCATTTTGAGTCATGAAACATCAGCAAATGAAAGTCCCAAAAGCTTGACTCCATCCATGTCATTAAGGTCGACTCTACTTTGAGGAGGCAGCTCTTCCCCAGTCATCTTTTGAGTGCCTTCCAACGTGGGAGGCTCGTCTTCCAGCACTATATCAGACAGTGTTCTGCTGCTATTCATAAGGTTTTCACGGGCAAATACTTTTCAGAAGTAGACTGCCGGGTCCTTCTTCCTAGTCTGTCTTAGTCTGGAAGCTCAGCAGAAGCCTGTCCTCCATGGGTGACCCTGCTGGTATCTGAACACCAGTGGCATAGCTTCCACCATCACAGCAACACACAAGCCCCCGCAGTACAACAAACTGACAGACACATGGGGGTGTGCACGTATACATACATTAAAATTTTTTTTTTTGCCATCGAGTTAACTCTAACTAACAGGGACCCTATGTATATCAAAGCAGGACGCAGTCCATAGCGTTTTCAATGACTGGCTTTTGGAAGCAGATCACCAGGCCTTTCTTCTGAGGGGCCTCTGAATGGATTGGAACTTCTAATCTTTCACTTTGCAGCTAAGCCCATGACCAGTTGCACCACCCAGGGATTCCGTATACATACACACACATTATAGTTTAAAATACATAGCTTGTAAATATAAATGAGAACTTAGGAAAAATAAGAATGCTTTTGACTTCTACAAAGACAGAAACACTATGTTTCTATAAACAAAACAAATGTAAATTACTTCTTTTAAATCCAGCAGTGCAGGATCTCTAAGTGCACTTCAGTATTCCTTCATAATTTTTGTACTCTTAAAGGATTACCTGTACAGGGCTGTGCAATTTCAGAAACTAACCCAGTGTTATTCTGTGCAGGAACTGATTGTAAGACTCATCCTGTGACTTCTCCTGTGACCACCTGCAGGAGGGCAGGTGACTTAGTTCCAAGTTCTACCACAGACCAGGGACAAAAAGTATCATCTCTTAAGAAGATTCCTAGACTTGGATGAAGACTAGCAGCACAGATATCTTTTGTAGGAGAGTGGGGTGCTGAATGGGTGAGAGGAAAACTGGCTATGGGGTTGGAGGACAGAGGAGGATGGAAAATGACAAAGGACTGGATTCCTTCCTCTACCCCCGTCTAAAACGGCCGGAAGGGATTCATCCTGCTCCATACTTCCCTAAGCAGGGACTGGAAGACCTCTCTGCTTCCTTGGACCATCTCTCTCTCCTCCTTCACCCAAACTGGGTCCTGGGGGCTGGACCCAAACAACATGTCTGTGAGCCAACACTGGGAAACTGTCTACTCACAATAGTCTATTATGAGTAGTCTACTGTGAGTGGTGGCTAGAAGGCTGTGTTCTCAGTGTATGCAAGCAAGTGAGGTGTGAACTGAAGAGAAATGACTTCTCACTGAGAAATGTGTTTAGTTTCTTGCTGCTGAAATCAGATGGTGGGCCACATGAAGCAGCTAAGAGGGCCGTGTGCAACTGCAGGGTTCCTGTTCTGTGTTATGCGAGAGAAGTTAATGTGATAAGCCGTCCTCACCCTACTTCTCTTTAGTCCTGCAACAGACAAATGCATTCTCATCTGTCCCTACCCACCATGTCCACATTCTAATGAGGGGCCTTCCTGCAGCCTAACTCAAAAGAATGAGAAGAGAATTCATACATACTAGAGGGCAAGAATATCTTTCCCTGTCCTCCAGATCTCTAATCTTTCATTCCACCATGGAAGGTCCTACCAACTCCAGGGCATCCTCACCTGATACTCTTCTCTCATACTGTCCACAAAATATTCAGAATTGAAAGACTCAGTGAATTTTTTTAATAGCTACATTAGCATTGGCCATGGACCAGTGTCTACACTAAGGACGTCATATGCATTAATTATCTCAATGGATTCGCAGAACTACAACCTATAAATCAGGTACTATTTTAGACCCCTTTAATGGTGCAGGAAACTGAGGCTCAGCTCAGAAAGGTTAAGTAACATGCCAAAGGTCTCCCAATAAGTAAGCAGCAGACCTCTCATCTGTATGATATACTGCTCCCAGGATATGAAAAAATTCAAAATGGGCTAAAGACAGAACAATACCTGACTACTTTTCTATAAAGTGTATATGACAGAAGGGAGCCCAGCTGCTGATGTCACTTCCTCTTTCAATCCCTTAGGACGTGAGAGCTCTCTTCCAACAGCAATGGTGAGAAATGAGAGTGGCAGCACAGGAGAAGGGAAGCAATGAACTCCTCCAATTTTTCCTGGCACCTCCCAAGTATTTGAGCTTTATAGGAACCATCGGAAGTTTAAGGCATGGCTCCTGCCCTCCAGGTGCTTATAATTTAACAGAACCTAAAAAAAAAAAAAAAATTCTTTTTTATAGACATTAACAGACTTGAAAGGCACAAGCACCCCAGGGGGAAACCAATGCTCCTGTTTTAAGAGCCCCAGAAGACGAACACAAGGGGACTGCCCCCACAGCAGAGTGAAAGGGTGAAGAATGGCTGTGAAAACTGCAATATCTAAGGTTCAGATTCTAGCTGTGTGATCTTAGACGTGTGTGTTTACTTCCCTGAGCCTGCCTTTTCAACTGAAAATGCGCATAACACCACCTACTTTACAGGGTTGTCAGAGGAAGACAAGTAATGTTTATAAAATGCTTAGCCTTGTGTCAAGGCTATGTAAAGCACTCAGGGATAGTTGGTGTCTTATCAGCATCATAATCACCACGAACTCACAGAACCCCAGTCATAAAAAAAAAAACCTAGCTACTTAAAATGGAATTGAGATCATCACTTCATGTCCAGAGAAGAAAGGGAGAAATATGCACAGCAAGGAAGTAAAGAGAAACTCAGTTAGTGAGGCTGAAATTTTAGTTCCGTTCCTGTGTTCCCTTGGTTGTTCCTGAACAGCTTCAGCTGATCAGTGATACAGACTAAAAACACCCATTGCCACTGAGTCAATTCCAACTCATAGTGACCCTACAGGACAGAGCAGAACTGTCCCATAAGGTTTCCAAGGAGTGGCTGGTGGATTTGAACTGCTAACCTTTTGGTTAGTAGCCAGGCTCTTAACCACTGAACCACCAGGGCTTCTGATACAGACTAACCCAAAACCAAAGCAAACCCACTGCCGTTGAGTTGATTCCAACTCATAGCGACCCTATAGGACAGAGTAGAACTGCGCCATACAGTTTCCAAAGGATCACCTGGCTGATTCAAACTGCTGACTTCTGGGTTAGCAGCCATAGCACTTAATCACTATGCCACCAGGGTTTCCTGATACAGACTAAAAAAAAAAAAAAAAAATGCTTTAGCCCAGTGAAAACTGGCCAGGAATGTCGATGGGCTAAATTCTCACATTCCCCACATACGGGATTGTTCACTGCAACTCAAGCTTTCTTCTGCCTTCAACTGGAAACAGGTTTGCAAAGGAGACCACTCAGTCCAGCAAAAAGAGCCCAGGATGCACAGTCAAGTTCTGTCAGCATTTAAATCCCTGCCTGGTTACTGTGTGAGGTGTGTGACCTTGAGAAAGGTATTTACCCTCTCTGAGTCCCAGTTTTCTCACCTGCAAAACAATGAGAACAATATCTTCCTCCATAAGGCTGCTGGAAAGATGGAAAGACAATGTCCACGAGGAACTTACCTCAGATAAGGTACTCAACAAAAGGAAGCTGCTATCATTATGCTCACGCCCAGTTCTACGTCTTTATGTTCCCTTTCCTTTTCTGGGCTGAATGGAGTAAAGCAAGAGCCCAAGTCCCATATGGGGATGTCTCGGGGACTTTCAAAGCTCCCTAAGTGCGTCAGAGGAGCCCTGGTGGCACAATGGTTAAGAACTCAGCTGCTAACCAAAAGGTTGGCAGTTCAAATCTACCAACCAACCATTCCTTGGAAATCCTATGGGCAGTTCTACTCTGTTCTATAGAGTCGCTATGAATCAGAATCGGTTTGGTTTTTTTGGTTTATGTGTGTCAGAGAAGAGTTGGTCAATATTTATCTTTTTGCTGCCCCCCTATTTCTCACTTCCTAAAAGGCTAAAGAACCTAAGAATAATATTGCCTAATCACAAGCCAAAGAAACCATTCCAGTAGGAGAGTGACTACCTCACCTGAAAATCCAGCACTGTTATATGTAATTTCAATAGATGAAGCTGAGAGAGACCATTCAGCTTCCACTCCTGAAAACAGAAAAAGACTTTTTGCCGATAAAAAGATTGATAAAAGAACCATGGTTGCTCATAGTGACCTCCACGATGCCTTACATGGCACCTGGCACATAACAGAGCTCAATAAATATTAGGTAAACAACTGAGTGACATAATCCAGAAAGCATATCTTCTGCTTGTAAGATGAATGAACTCCAAGGGCTAAAAAGTCAATCAGCACACACACAAGACCTGCTGAAGTCAGAAGCTATTTTGTTCAAAACATACAATAATCACAGCAATTTTCTAAATTAGGAATATAAAAATAAACCACTTTAATAAACACAATTTCTATAACTTGCAACACTGGAACTTGCTAAAAGGCTTGCTAACATCTTCAATGTCTGTGATTAGAACACTAAGTTGGGCTGCCAACTTTCATGAACTCATAGTTGATAACTTACTAGGGAACAGTTATATAACACATATATTGGGCTGCTTACTTTTTACCAAAGGGTTAATATTAGAAGCAGTATTGACTAGTTTCATACTGGTTGCTAAGCAACATTGCTTCCTTCCCCCAAAGGTCTGGGAGAGAGGATAAAAAGGGCAGAAAATGAGAAATGTTGGAAAAATAGGAAAGTGAAATTCAATGGATCATAGGGTACAATTTGTAGGAAGGGTAAAAGAGGGAATAATTCTTTCAGGATGTACTGAGACATCAGCTGCTTTATGACATCACAAGAGTAACACATTGAGCCTCCAGCCCCAAAGATAGAGAAGAGAGTAGAAGATGGATGTCCCCTGGTCCCAGCATCACGCTGCTCATGTTCAGTTCACGCTTAGCCAGAAACGCACAGCACACACAGATGACAGCAAGCTGACCCGCGTGACAGGCCATTATAGCCCACATTAGGAAAAAAAAAAAACTGTCAGGTCCAAAAGGCCCAACCAAACCTCACCTACTATAATTCATTGTCCCATTCTTTAAAGGGCCTTTTGTCCCCTTCACATTTGAAAGGCCTCTGGGAAGTGATTCATATACTCAGCAATATTGACTGAGTACTCTCCACATGCCAGGCACTGGGCTGGTGCTGGAGCGGGGAGCGACAGGGCCCCTGATGGATCACGTGCCACTGTGACTGGCTCCCACAATCACTATCTCACTGTTCCATTTTGGCCAGGACCATACGAAAGAGTGGTTAACACCTCACAGAAGGCAGAAGATATTCTAGGTCAGGACTAACCCCCTCAGCCAGCTGCAGAACAGGCCTACAATGCTGCTGAGCTGTCTGCTGCTTGAAATCTCCTTCACTAATTATTCCTTTGAATGAAAGTCTCAAGTCCACCAGACCTGTTCTAAAATGATTTACCCTGACAGAGGTTACATATTTGTCTATTAATGTCCATTTTCATAGATTAGTTCATTAGACTAGAAGCTGTCATCTGCTGTGCCCTGCAGGAACATGGATACTGGACAGGCTGGCTTTGACGGTGGGAAGACACTTAGGGAATGGCTGAACGCAGGCACTAGCTGGCCATCGGGGTATGGCGAGCGAATGGGAACCAGGAGGAATCAAAGTGTCCTTGGGCAAGGGAGGAATGGAGAAGGAGTCCTGGACATCCAAATCGGGGAGAGGGAGCAGGCAGAAAAGGGCAGATGAAGAAAAGACTTGTATCAGCTCAGCTGGTCCCTGACCTTTGGACAATTAACATATCATGGACTAAGTTTCTCCATCAGAAGAATAGGAAGAAACTTACCTTGTGGTGTTGGGAGAATTAAAAGGGATATATTTAAAGCAGACCTCATCACACCCAACACACAGTAAATGCTCAGTAAAATATGGAACCGTGTTAAACTGTAAAGCAATAGTTTTAACTGTCAATGAAACTGTAATTTATGGCTCTATGATTGCTCCTGGTTAACTGCCAACCTCATTCCTCTGAGTCAATGTTTCCCTAATTTCAGTCATGTGCGTCAAACCAAACCAAACCAAATCCATCCCTGTCGAGTCAAATTCTGACTCATAGCAACACTAAAGGATAGAGGAGAACTGCCCCATGGGGCTCCCAAAGCTGTAAATCTTTACGTAAGCAGACTGCCACATTTTTCTCCTGCAGAGAAGACCTTTTGGTTGGCAGCCAAGTGCTTACCCACTGCACCACCAGGGCTCCTCATCGTATGCGTACCACGCTCGTGATTTCTACTGTACCCCAGCGTCATCTCTAGTATTTAGTAGTAGAAGGAGGAGGAGGAGGAGGAGGAGGAGGAGAAGCAGTAGTATCTGGAGACGTCGTAGCAGTAAAAACCACTGTAACAGCAGCAGCAGCAGCAACAACGACAACTACGTTCATGGAGCCCTCAGGTGCACAGCCCTGTTCCAAAAGCTGTGTAAGTATCAACTCATTTGACCCTTACCACAACTCTATGAGGAAGTACCATTATTAATGCCATTTTACAGATGAGAAAACTGAGGCATGGAAAGGTCAAGGTCATTTGGCTAGTAAGTGACAAATCTCAGATTCAAACTCAGACACTCCGGCCCCACAGCCCACACTTCACCACCACACACACTGCCTTGCTCATCTCCGTATGCCTGTATTTACTTGTTTATTTTTATTTTTATTTTTATTTTTAGTTGACTCACTTAAAGTTAATTTTGTTTAAAAAAGAAAATATTATGTTACTATATGGTATCTGTGAAATCCTGGGCCACAAAGCTCATAAGTGGCAGAGCCACAACTCGAATCCAACAATGTGAGCCTAAAGGGTGAGCTCTTAACCCTAACACTCTCTTCCTGGAATCAAACAGGCATCACTCACTGGACTCAGAGGAGCTGGACTCCTGGTGATTCAAACAGCATCCCCATTACTGACCCTTGACCCATTCCCTTGATGGCTAAAATGATTTTAGCCTCTCTAGAAAATTTTTTTTTTTTTTTTAGAGTTGAGGGGAGAGAGAGGACACAAACCCTTTTCATCATATTAACGTGACAATTTTAAATAGCCAAATTCAAGGCTGATCTCTAGGCATAAAGACCTCTTTATTTTATGAGTGGAAAAAAAAAGATATTAAAAAAGGTATCCAAAAGGAATATCCAGAAAATAATTGCCTCTTGCCCCTCAGAAGTTCCGTTCAGCTCCTCAGATACCCTGGACAGAGCAAAACGGCGCCCCCTCCCCTGCCCCCCGCGCCCTGTGGCCACCATGGAGTTAATCCGTGTTTCCCAGGCCTGGCACATGTTCAGTCAAAAACCTGGCCGAGTGCCTGCTGTTTACTGAAGCTGGGGAAGAAGCATCTGCAACGTTACAAAAAGCATATTGTAAAAGGCAACACATGCAAATTAAACCTCTTGAGCTATGAGTAAATTGCTGGGAAAATTTATAACTCATTTAATAAAACTTGAAGTAAATACATAGCCTGGCTCCCAGGGAAAACAAAATATTTCCCACAATTCTCTCCTCTTAACCCAAAAAAAAAAAAAGTAAAGGACCGTGGAGCCAGTGGGCATTAATATCAAGTATAAAGTATAAATAGCATCTGTGGGTAAGCAAAAACCATTTTGGATTGTGGGGCATTTAATAGCCATGTGACAGCACCACACCCTTTTCTCCGGGATGTATTTGACAACGTCCGGGCCTAGGACATTTCCACAGGAATCCACGGCTGTGCTCAGCCCACAGGCTCTAGCGGGCATCTTCCACTCGTTAGTTCACTCAACAACTATTTACTGAGCGCCTACCAGAGAGGCAATGTAATGTGGTGATTAAGAGCACATGCTACTGAGCTTTACCACCTGGCCTTGAATTCAGGCTCTGCCACTTGCTAGTTGTATGACACTGGGCTATTGTGCAAACCCCTGTGCCTCAGTTTCCTCATCAGTAAAACAGGAATACCGATAATATCCACACTGTAGGATTACCATGAAAACTCACTGGTTTTATACATATGAAGTGCTTAGAATGATGCCTGAAAAATTGTAATCCTTTCACAGATGTTGTTGTTGTTTTTGTTAGCTGCTGTTGAGTCACCTGTGACTCACAGCGACCCCATGTACAACAGAACAAAATGCTGCCTGGTCCTGTGATGACCTCATGATCACCTGCATATTTGAGTCCATTGCTGCCTTCCAGCTAGACGGCCCATCTTCCAGCACTTTATCAGACAATACTCTGTTGTGATCCACAGCGTTTTCACTGGCTAATTTTCAGAAGTTGATCACCTAGCCTTTCTTCCTAGTCTGTCTGAGTCTGGAAGCTCTGCTGAAATTTGTCAACCAGGGGTGACACTGCCGGTATTTGAGATGCCAGTGCCCCAGCTTCCAGCATAATAGCAACACACAAGCCCCCACAGTATGACAAGCTGACATATTATCAGCTTCTTCTTATTTATTAGCCTGCATTATAAGCCAGCTATTCTGCTAGGTGCATAGGACGTGGCATTGATGGAGGTGGATGAAGGCCCTGTCTCACACAGCTTCTGTAGACAGATAATACACAAGTAAACAAACTAATAAGCAACAAATTTCAAGGTACTAATAGGTCTCTGGAGAAAATATAACAGAGTAATAGAATAGAGAGTACTGCTGTGTAGGATGGGGCCATTTCAGTTACAGTTATCAAAGAAAGTCTCTCTGAGGAGATGACATTTGAGCTGAGACATGAATGATAAAAAGGAACTTAACTAAACCAAGAATGATCTGCCCAAAATGAATAGCTTATTAAAGATTCTAAGACAAAAAATGAGTTTGTTCTCCCTGAGCAATAGCACAAAGCCAATGCAGCTGTGGCATAAGAAGGGTAAGAGGCCCACAAAATGAGAGGCCGGTGGTGCCTAGACCATGCTGGGCCTTGTTGACCACTGAAGGACTTTGAATTTTACACCAAGTGCAACAGGTGACCATTGGAGGGCTTAAAACAAGAGAGTGGCATGATCCGATCGACAATTTAAATCCCTGGTGGTGTAGTGGTTAAGTGCTATGGCTGCTAACCAAAGGGTCGGCAGTTCGAATCCACCAGGCGCTCCTTGGAAACTCTATGGGGCAGTTCTGCTCTGTCCGATAGGGTCACTATGAGTCATAATTGACTCGAAAGCAATAGGTTTGGTTTGGTTTGGTTTTGGCTATCATGTGGTGAATCGACTGTATGGACATTAGAGGGGAAGGGAAAGAGGAGTTAGGAAGCCATTACAGGGGCCCTGACAACATGTGATGGTGCCTTGGCCCAGAGCAGTCGTGGAGGAGATTCAGGAGATATTTTGGAAATAGAGCTCACAAGACTTTGTTAAGGACTGGATGTGGGGTGAAGGGAAGAAAGGAATCAAGAGTCGCTCCTAGTTTCGGCAGGCCTGGTATGTGTATCGGCCTGTGATGGACTCCATAGAATAGTGAGCAAAGATGGCCGCTCTCTCTAAAACGGCTTCAAAGGCAGCTGATTAGATCAGTCTTCACACACAGAGAACATAGCCCACAGAAGAAGTGACGGATACGCTTTAAGGGCATTGTTCAGAGTCCAGGGTCAGTGAAAGGAGAGAACATGGTGGATGGACAGGCGTTTTCATGGAAGGCCACAGAAAACAGCACCCAGTCTCGTCTGGATGGACACAGTCACTGGCATTCCATGGATAATGGGTCACACCTGTGGGGGAGGAAACCCCAACAAGACGCACTGCAAACAAGCAAGGCAAATAAATCCTGGATGGCAATGATGGCTCCCACCCAATGCACCACCAATTTATCGAACATTTTCGTGGAGGCCTGGTTCTGAAGGGAAGAGGAGGAAATAATGGCCTCATTCCTTTGTAGTCACCCTATTTTCCATATCTCCAGAAAGGATGAGCAAGACCTTGGAGACAACTTTCAATGCAGAGACATCCAGAGGCAGGCAGGGAAGCAGCTTACAGCCCAGGGCCTTCAGTCAAGGAGGTCTGGGTTCAAATCCCAGTTTGAACCCTCACTGGCTATGAAACCCTTGGACAAGTTACTTTCCCTCTTTAGTCATCAGTTTCTTCTTCTATAGGAGGGATAATAATGATGTCTACCTTGCAGGATTACGGGTAATAATGCCTCTCAAGGGCTTAGCGCAGTGTCTGGCATAGTATAAACACTCTTGGTATTTTTTATTTAAAGAAATGATGATCCCTTCCACAGCAGCCCATAGAGCTTCCATCATAGCTTTATATACTTGATGGTTATTGCCCATTTAAGCATCTGTCTTTCTCACTAGTTTGTAAAATACAGAAGTGAACTGGTTTTTTTATTCGTTTGTTTTTTGGCTTTTTTTTTTTTTCTGGTTGTTATTCTTTACAGCCAAGGAGCTAACATGTGCCTAGTACTAATACGACTAATAATTAATGGCACTCAATATTTACTGAACTCTCACTGTGTGTCAGGCATGACACTAAGCACTTTGCAGGTATTAAATCACAGGGAAGACATAGGATTGTACTTAGGATCACAGAACGCTTCATTTTGCTTCCCTGCTCCATTGCCTACTACCTGTCTGACCTTTGGCAAATTAACCTCTCTAAGACTCAGTTTTCTCATCTGCAAAATGGGGAAAAAATAGTACTTACCTCATTAAGTTGTTGTTAGGCTTAAATGGGTTAATAAACGTGAAGCTCTTAGATAAGGCCTGGCCGTTAGAAAAGGCTGCAAAAGTATTAGCTATACTTGTGATTATCAATCAGAATAATCCTAAGAATTAAGTGCTATCATCGTCCCATTTTACAGACAAAGAAACAAAGGCACAGAGAGGTTAAGCAACCTCCCCAAGGCCACACGTTTACTAAGAGGCAGAGCCAAGATTCGCACCCTAGTACTCTGACTCCAGGGTTCAACTTTTAGGACACATGTAACAAATACATTTGGAGGAATAAATGCTGAGCACCCCACTCTGCTGGGAGCTCATCATCTGAGAGCTTTGGGCCCAAGCATCTATGAGTTACAGGCAGGGCCATGCTCAGCAGGGTGTGTCCTCAGCCTCCCCTCCACGGCAGCCTTAGGGAGCACCTGGGTGGAACACGGGACAACACTCATGGATGAGAAATGGAGGCAATTACAGAAGACAGAAGAAGAAAACCAAGGACAGTGGTATGTCACAAATAAGGGAAGGTGCAAGGCTGGCCCCTTTGAAAATGAAAAATGTGTTGTTCCTAGTTCTGCCAACATCTACAAAGCAACTAAAGGAACTGCTCAAACCGTGTGCCAAGCCCAGGAGCAGGGCTCAGAACCAGTAGGTAAATGAAGCTCCTGTCAACACCTAAATCAGCACACATGACCAAGCACTTTAGCGTTCCTTTGTAGACAGGGTTCCCTTTGTAGATTCCTCTAAATCCAGGTTGCTTTCAACTAGAGAAGCCTTCCTTTTGGGTGGCCTTTCTACCTACTCACTGGGGGACAGGTTAATACAGTTGTATTAATACTTCAAAGGATGAGGGCCCAGCCTCCCTTGGTTAACAGGTCATTATGATTTTCATGTCTCCTTGCACAATGGAGAAAAGACAAGTGTGACACATGAGGATTTCATATTGCTTAAGGCCTTGGGGCAACCGCGAAACACAGACTTCAGTCTGAATTCCAGCTCTCTTATTTACTTGCACAGCCTCAGGCATGTTACTTAAGTTATTTCATGTATCTGAGCCTCAGGTGCCTCATCTTTAAAATGGGATGATATATAGTACCTACCACAGAGCTACTGAAAAATTAATGGGATAGTGGATATAAAAAATAAACACACACACACACACACTTGGCATAGTGCCTGTAATATACCAAAAAAAAGCCAAACCCGTGGCCATCGACTTGATTCTGACTCACAGCAACTCTACAAGGACAGAGTAGAACTGCCCCATAGGGTTTCCAAGGCTGTTATCTTTACGGAAGTAGACTGCCACATCTTTCTCCTGTAGAGCAGCTGGTGGGTTCAAACCACCAACATTTCAGTTAGCAACCGAGTGCACTTAGCCACTGTACCACCAGTACTTTTAAATGTTAGATGCTGCTGTTGTTATGTAACAAAGAATATCATTGGGTAAAGTGGTTTCATCCTAAAAGGACTTATGCCCATTACAGCATTAATTTTTCTGGGGTAACACATAGGCTAAAAGTACTCAATCCAACCTCTTATCTGGGATTTCTGGAAAATATGCTCAAGAAAGCCACACCCTGCCCCCCGGCATGCCTATTTGCAGCGGCTGCAGATGGCAGCAGTGGAGACTGGGGGATTGTGGCGCAGGGGAACTTCTTAAACTCCTGACAGTCCCTCTAAGAATAAAGGCGGAAGATGACTGCTTCTGACGCACTGCTGCAGGCCTCTCTCCAATCTCTCATCTATTTGGACATCACTCAGGCCCATCAGAATCCCGAGACTGCTGTCTGCTGACTGACAACAGAAAGGGAAATTTAGAGGTGTGAGTGAAATGACAGCACTGTCACGGCTGCCTCTGAAACGGCTCTTTTCTTAAAGAAAGAAAAGATAACATTAAAAAAAAAAAAAACCCCGCAGACAGCTGCGATACCCTGTCACAGTTGCTGGGAGAGGCTTTTTCAAAAAAGCTTTGGATGCACTGAAAAAATGAGAAGGGGAAAACAGTCACCCCAAATTTTAATCTCAGTCATTATCCTATGAGTAGGATAGAATCTGGGGACAAATTCCCTTGTTTGGACCCAGAATAGGAAGATGTCAACTAAATTGTTTTACTTGGGGGATGGAAGAGTTTTTTTTCACCCTTGAAAAAATATTTGCTGAGACCCCAAACTCCAACACCCAGATTCCAAAGCCTCCCTTTCATTGACACCAGCTCCTACCCTAAGACCCTAATTTTTAAGTGGACTTTTGGCAGCTAATACCTCATTAGTCATCGTGGCCTCCACCCTGGGCTTCTGTGATTCCAGCACACTAAAACCCCATGTCTGCCAAACCTTCAGAAGGCAGCCTGGGCCATGCGTTCAAGCCCTCGCTCTCTTTTGCTCTCCAATATTTCCTCCAGTGTTACTAGTTTAACATGTTGTGTTTCTTTCTTTGACGTCCAAAACACGACAAACTGACTATTTGGGGGCTGCTCTTAAAAACGAACCACTCTCCAGGCTGACAAGCACAGGCTGCGTACGCAGCCACATCCCTGTAACCACTGAGGAGGTGCTGGCCAAGGAGATCACATTTCAAAGGCTCCCATTTTGCTCATTTTTCTGAGAGCCCAAACTTTACAATAACCATGAGAAGAAACAGATTCCCAATCTCACCCACAGGTCAAGCACAACCCAGAAAGGAATGCCTTTATTAAGATAATGCCTTAGAAAAACCAATAATTCTAATAGCAACTAAAAGAACAGATCATAATAGATGGGAGGAAATTGCAGTTTGAGTATTTTTCCAAGAGTCCAGGGCTGAACAGGCCAGAATACGAAACCTCATCCCTGCTTGTAAAACGCTCCAGGAGAACCACAAACGTACACTGGATTGCTGATTGATGTAACACTGGGATTAGAAATACACGGCATGAAATACAATTTCCAGAGAGGAAAAGGAAGTTCTTGATGAGCTTGGTGAAAGAGTGATAAAAGCTTCACTCAAGGCTTCACTTTAGTATCAGATTGTGGAAAACTTTCATTGAAACAGCCCAACTGAGTCCATTAGCCATCCATCGGCAAGCACTACATAAACCCTTAACACCTCGGCTCAGAGAAGGCTTGTAATCACCCTGCTTCCTGCCGGGAGAGAGAAGGAAAGCAGCAGATGAAGAGGCTGCCTAAAGCCACCCCGAGAACAAAAGGCCTGCTTCTTTGATGGGGAGAGAAAAGGAAGAAGAAAATGTCTGAAAAAAGAAGGAAACAGGCTGATGGGAATTTCCTCTCCTTTTCTCCAGCACCTTTACCATGGCAGTACTGAGGGGCCACTAAGAAGTACTTTGCTGTAGAGGGAGGAATGAAAATGATATTGGACCGGGAATAAAAAGACTGGGGTTCTGGTTCTGTCACTTACTTGTCTGTGTGACTTTGGACACATTGTTCACCCCTCTGGGTCTTCATATCCTCAGCCCTAGAACCAGGAGAACAGCTACTGCCCTTCCTAACTTTTAGGGTTATTTAGAATGTCTGATAAAAACAATAATTATGAAAGTGTTTTCAAGATTTTAAAACACTGAACAAATACAAGGTATCGTTACTCTTTAGAAAGAAGCCCTGGTTGTACAATGGTTAAGCACTCGGCTGCTAATCGGAAGGTCTGTGGTTTGAACCCACCCAGCGGCTCTGAGGGAGAAAAGACCTGGTGATCTAGTACTGTAAAGATTACCGCCTAGGAAATCCAATGGGGCAGTTCTACTCTGTCCCGGAGGGTCACTATGAGTCAGGATTGACTCCAGGGCATACAACAGCTCTCTTGGATACTAGTTTCTTGTGCTCGTCAGCTCACCCAGAGCTGTGATTAGGACCAATATGGATAAGAAGATGTGACCTCCTATGTCATCCCTCTTAAACCATATCCCTGCTCATCTCCAGCCCCTTCCTTAGCTCTTCATCAAGTTCTCCAGCCTTGTCCTAACTTTTAGTCCCCAGGGGTACATGAGCGAAGAGGAGGAGAGATGAACAACTAGAAAAAAAAAATGTGTGTGCTGGAAAATACCATAGATGCATATGGGGATCCAAAGATTGAAAAGCCCTAGCTAGAAAGGAGGCAATTTGGAGATGGTTTTCCAAAAATTGTGAGCAGCAGCACTTTTTTACCCAAATGAAATCCTTCGTAGAACTTTAATATAAAAAGTAGAAAAAAGTGGGAATGCTGGGGCTGAAAGTAGACATGAAAGCCTTGAAGGTCATACCCCAGCCTTCCCTCGCCTGTGCGATAGCACCAACGAAAGGTTTGGAAACCCATCAGGGTTTAATTACTGCTCTTTACAGGTGAGGAGGCAGGTCTACACAGGAGAAGAGATTTGCCCAAGTTCTTCACAAGGCCAGAAACTTGACCTTCTAGTTGTCCCTTCTATGCTTTTCCCACAGATCATATTACCCACTAAAGTGGCACAGGAGGGTCTGTATTTCACTGGAGAGCTGGGGAACAGAAGTAGCTAGAGGGGGACCCATCAGAGACCTCAAGAAAAGACTGTCCCGGGGTCATTAAATGGCAAAGGTCAAACTGGACACATGATCATGGCTGATTTTATCATTCAACCTGAATATCAATATAACACTCACCATTGCGCCACCATGGCTCCTTTCTGAAAGAGTAACGATGCCTTGTATTTGTTCAGTGTTCTAAAATCTTGAAATCACTTTCATAATTATTGTTTTATCAGACATTCTAGATAACCCTAAAAGGTAGGAAGGGCAGTAGTTGTTATCCTGTTGTCTATCTCAGACAAATTTATTGGTATGGAGTCCTTGATAAACACGATACGTCAACCATCATGTATGACATCAGCATTGCAACAAGCTTCCAGCATGCAGGAGGCACCCAGTGCATCACCACCTCAACTTACAAACTAACTTCTGGAAGGCATTATATGTATAAGTTGAGTCTTGGGACCCAGAGTTCAAATACCATTATCAATGGGGGTGAGGTTGCTAGGCTAGTCCAGGGAGGACCATACAACACAAAGTTTGAAATGCCAATAAAGGAATTACCCTTCTTTTAGGAAGAGAAAATTAAAGTATTGGGCTGATGCTTCTAAAGGTGTAAGAAGCTGATGAAAGGTAACAACAAGAAAAAAAGTAAACATGGAAAAGTTATCACAGTAAGCTTAAGCCTGTGAACACAAACTGATGCAAGCCAGAAACTACACCAGCTCAGCTCCACTGAGCTGCACCACATTTTGCCCATCACACTGGGTGTTACGTGCTTTGTGGGAGTGAAATTATGGCTGAAACTCCATGTTTGCCTAGGAGTAAAGGGAAGCCAATCACAGTTATTAACACAATTAAATATACGTGAAAATTGTTTGACAACAGTAAATAAATGTCAAATACGTGTAAGGGATTCCCATTATTGTAAAGGTTAAAAATAACAGCATTGCCACGGAGTCAGTTCCAACTCATAGCAACCCTACAGGACAGAGGAGAACTGCCCCATATGGCTTTCAAGTTGCGGCTGGTAGGTCTGAACTGCCGAC